>NW_028261389.1:37413385-38764010 GCF_051295495.1 Thamnophis sirtalis | reverse complement strand
AAATGAACTTTGTTTATTTCACTGGATGGTGCCATAGTAGAGAAAGAGAATGATAACAAAAAGGAAAAGGCAAGTTTATTGTATTCATGATTTGGAACAGGTTTATTAATAACAGGACACATTCATGGAAATATCCGGAGACAGTGGGTTATATTTTTAGTTTTAGTCTGCTTTCTTTCCAATTCCTATCAATTATGGAAAAACCTCTGAAATAAAGATATGAGTTTTGCACAGTTAGAGACAGAGGCAATTCAAAAGTGCCCTTTCAAATTAATAAGATAGGCTATGTCCCATTTCTAAAGCCATCTTCCATATAGCTCATATGCTACTCAAATCTTTTAAACTTTGCAGCGATACCTGGAAACTCATTGTTAATTGGCTCTGGGAGGCATAATGAGTACTAAAAAACAATAAGTATCTAACATTTTTTCCCATAAGGAATAATTTAGTGAGTTACAAGTCAGCCAACACTGATAAGCTATAACTTATGCATTGAGTACCCAACAACTGCTGAGTATTGGCTGGGACAAAAATTTCACATCAAAATGTGTTGAGTACTAAATTTGATGAATTTCAAAGCAGTTAACTATCAAGGTACCACTGTATTTTTAAGTGCACAGTTTACATTATATTATTTTAGACGTTCTTAGAAATATCACTTTTCTGAAGCTGTCCATGTGCTGTGAGATAATACATGTTCCCTTCAACGTCCCCTGGGCCTGGTGTTGCTGTCATTTAGGAAAACTAAAATGAGCCTTTAGAGTGGGCCAACTTGTGATCCCAGTTTGATATTGAGATTTTATTCTTTGGTTTTGGGGTGTGTGTGTGGGGAGAAGGAGTGGCAAGGCCTGGGGAGGAGTCAAAAGACAAATCAGTCTCTACATTGCCATGTCCAACCCCTCTTGAAGTCTGTTAACCCTTATCTACTTTCAAAATAATGCTGTTAGTTAACTAGATTCCTGTACATAGGCATGAATAACAAATCAGTTTAATTGGAACTTAAAGTGTAGCCTTGGTCTTTTGCTCTTGAAGCACACACACACACACACACACACACAAACACGTGCACAAACACAAACATAATACACTTTAATATTTTAGAAACAATGTGTTGAGACAGAATGGATGTCCTTGAAATCACCAGGAGAGAAGTCAGTTCAGATGAGTAATAGTAGGTAACATATAGTCAGTAGAATTACAGGGAAAGGTTGCAATTCAGCAGTGGAACACAATACAAAATTATCACTCTTTGTGGCTCTCCTTGGAGATGCAGGAAGGGGCAGAAAGATGAACTAAAATCAAGTTGTTAGTTTTCCTTTATTAATATGTAGAACTACATTTATTTTAAAATAATGACTGAAGTCTAGAACTGCAATAACAGATTTATTTATTATTTATTTATTAAGAAAATGTACATAGCTACTCCCCAACTCACTCATGGAGATTTCAATCATCTTACAGAAGTAAAACCCCATATACAAAACCAATCCAATAATGGAAAAGGCTTCTTGGTCCCACTACATGGACCTTATTAATAGAGGGGACCCATAACATAACATACTTTCCTACTCTGGTGAATTGGGTAGATATAATTGGGGAAAATAATCCTTCAATTAATTAATGTAGGATCTTAAAGCTAGCAAACAATAGCTTAAATTGGACTCAGAAGCAAATTGACAACCAATGCAGTTCCTGCAAGTGTGGTGACACATGTGCAAATCTAGACCTACACAAAACTATATGGGCTGCCGTACGTTGAACCAATTGAAATTTCCAAATACTTTTCAAGGGTAGTCCCATGTACAGCACATTGCAGTAGTCAAGTTGAGAGATGACTAGGGTATGGATGATTGTGAGGATGGCTTTTTTGGTCCTGGAAATGGTGTAGCTAATTCACAACCCCAGTTGCACAAAGGCCCTCCTGGCCACAAGTGCCACCTGCTGTTTAGCAGGAGTTGCAAGTCCACAGGAACACCTGAATTACACTTGAGTCCATCTGAAGCAATGCAACCCATCCAGGGCCAAAGATGTCAACTCTCCATGGACCAAAAAGTCCTAATCCAGAGCCATTCCATCTTAGGAAGAGGGAAGACTCAACATTGCCTAACTTACCATAGGCTGAGACATGCAGCTGAAAATCTGCAAGCCCAAAATCAAAAAGGACACATGGTGATTCTCCCAAATTGAATTCTTTATAGTTTCACCCCTATAGACAACATCTTGTCAGACTGAGCATTCATCTGTTGGCATCTACAATGCACTCTATAAACTATTAGGGAGAGGCTGTCTTCACTTGCTTTGTTTCACATGTCTCCTTCTACCTCCTTACTACATTCCATCATAGTATCATCAGCATAGTGATGATGTCTCAGCAAATGATGACAATTTCACTCAGCAGTTTCACGTCGATGTTAAACAGAAGCAGAAAAAGTAACTAGCTTAAGGAGGAACTTTTCATTTCCTATCAACACTGAATGTGAATGGCCAAAGGAAGGAAGTGAAACAAGACAACACAGTGTTCCTCATTCCCACCCCTGAAGCTACTTCAGAAAGATATGAATGGTATTGAAGACCATCAGTATGTCAAGTAGAACAAGGATGGACCCACTACCTCATCCCACTTCCACTAGGGATAATCAAAAAGCAGAACAAATGACATTTCCATGCCATAGCCAGTCCTGAGTGCCAACTGAAAAGGGTCCAAATAATCAGAATTGAAGATGCTTTTTGGATGAGAAGTAAAACATCTTCAAAGAAAAACCAGAAAGTCCAGTTGCCTCTTGAAAAAGCACCTTTGGGATGTCTAAATAACCTGTTTCATCCAGGAACTTCTCGACCTGCAATGCAACCACTTTCTCAATAACCTTCCTCAAAAAGGAAAGGTTGGAGATAGGACAAAAATTATTGAATAAGATGCCTAGCTATTGCCTTTTAAGAGGGCAGACCATGGCTTCATAAAAGGCTGGGGCATAATACCTCCCCCCCCCTGCAGAGAAGCATTAATCACTGCCAGAATCCATTCACATGTCACCTCCCAGGAAACTTTCACAAGCCAGTAGGGACACAGAAATAAGACACAGGTGATTGTAGTCATACTTTCTAGGGTCCTGTCCACTTCTTCAAGAGTAACACAGTTAAACTATTCCCAGGCATCTGGGCAGGAATCTGTAACAGACACCTCCACCAGACCAACAGCCACACCAACATCTAAGTGGAAATTAATCCAGGCAACTTTGTCTTCCAGAAACTAGGCAAATGCTTCTGACCTCTACATACGCCTTCCCCAGAAGGTAATGAGTTATCTTAAAGAGGGTCACCTGGTGATCATCAGCAGATGCAATTAGAGTGGATAAGTTTTTTGAAGAATAGAATAGAATAGAATAATTATTTATTGGCCAAGTGTAATTGGACATGTCTTTGGTGCATATGCTCTCAGTGTACATAAAGAAAAAAATAAAATATATTAATCAAGAATCACAACACTTAATGATAGTCATAGGTTACTAATAAGCAATCAAATCATACTAGGAAACAAACAGAAGAATATAAATTGTAAAAATACAAGCAACGTGGTTATAGTATTTACAACATGTATTTATACTTCGCTGTCCAGATCACCTTGAGGTAGGCTATAATACCAACTCTTACCCATGTTCAGTTGAGTTCATTCTTTGTTTCTGCCAATGGTACTCTAGTTATTTCTTAATCAGTTTCATCTCTGAATTCTGACGTATACCAGGGGAGTGGCAGGCAAAGATATCCACAGGTGAGGACAGGTCACAGGAGCATAATCCTGTCCAAAGCCTCAGTCACCTTCCTATTCCAAGGAGCAACTGGGAATCAGCAGAATTAAACAGCAGATCCTCAGTTATAACCTATAGTTCCTCCTGAAACCCATCCAGGTCCATTAGTCACTGGGGGAGGACCAATCTGCATCCCTATAGAGGGATATGACACTAGACAAGCTCATAATTGAGTTCTGGACAACTTGACCCTCAGACCTCCAACCCCACCCCCTGGAATGGCAGATTGAAGTTCCCCAAAGCTATGAGTCTGAGGATCTCCATCACCAGCTCTGTAGCAAGGACCAGGAGCTCAGACAGGGAAGCTGCTATACCAACAACTGCAAACTCGCCTGATTCCTCAAGCCCAACATTTTAAAAATGTCTTATAATCACACACTTGTGGAGCGATACTCCTGAAAGCCACCAGAGATTCTCTGGTGACAACAGCCAGATCCCTTCCTGTCTCTGTAGTCTAAGTTGGTGTCACACTCCATAACCAGCTGGGCACATTCCAAGACAGGAACCCCACCATCTGCACCTAGCTAGGTCTCGGTGAGATAAGTCAGATCAGCCTTCTCCACAAGAATCAGATCAGCACTAAAGCAAGCCTTATTACAGGCTGAACTGGCATTTAGAAAAGAAACAGCCTAAAACTCAGATATCCACAGATTTGCTAACTAGGTTAATGGGTTGAATGCAAGGGCTGGAACATAAGAGAAGTACTAAATACTGGATGTGTTCCCCACAAGGGGCATGACCCTTGTCTCCTGCCATATTCCCCATTACTTGTTACCACCAAAATACATTGCCCTACCTTGCCTTCCTCATCAGCCATACCATTCTCCATTCTCCATTCTCCAGCCTCAAAACTCTTTTATTGATCTGAAAGGGGAACCCCCTTCAACTAATGAACAAGCAGGGATACGGTGAGTCCAACAGGTGCCAAAGCATTTATTCTTCAAGCCACTACCATTTCCTTACTGCAACAACAGTGATGTCACATCAAATACCTCCTCATCCCCCTCTACATTCACACTACATCCATACAACCATCAAACACCAGCCTCGCTGATTATTCTCATCCACCAGACAATATGAGACATTTACACACACACACACACACACACAGAGAGAGAGAGAGAGAGAGAGAGAGAGAGAGAGAGAGAGAGAGAGAGAGAGAGAGAAGGACAAACACAGTCAGACTGACTCTCCCCAATCTTCTCCACAACTCCAGGTTCTTTTGTACAACCTTCCAAAGTCAGATCGTAAATTAAACGAGAGATCATCCTCAAAGATAATCTGATCAGTAACAGCAAAACATACCAGCTGCACCAAGCCCTACACTGATAAAAGTCCAAACGCCTAAAAGACAGTCAACCAAAAATCCAGCCAACAGCCTATTACACTCCACAAAATGAGAATTAATGTGAGTAGGTCTATCTGTGGGCCAGGGGAGCCCAATAGTCCAGTAGGGTAAGTGTGGCAGTTTAAATATGAAGAAACATTAAAAAGTTGTATTATGAGGCACTCTGATGCAATAACATGCAGTTCACCAGCTGAAATCTTTTTCTTAGAATACTAAAAAAAGAAAATGTAGTGTTAGCATTGCTTCACTAATGTATACTCTTATGCACTTTGAAGTCAAAAGCAAATTAAAAGTTTCAAGCATAGAAATCCAAATGGATTTAATTAAATTAGCTTGCAGTAATTCATAACTTGTGGTTAAACAAAAGATTATTTTTTTTTGCAGTTTCCTCCCTCCTTGCTATTCAGTGTGGTTCGTGGTTATTATGTATATGAACTTATGCAATTCTGAATTTCTGCTTGCAGAAACCAAATACCATATGCTCAATAGTTATGCTGCCTTATGGCTTTTTGTTAAGATTGAAACATTATTAACTTTTATTCCTAGTTGCTCATGAATGAAAGCTATGGCAATCTAATTGAGCTGCCTTGTTTTCTATTTTCTAGGTGTCAACCTTGTTCTATTAAAAACATACATGCACATATAAATCACAGCTTTATATAGCAGAATTTTTAAATTATGTGTAAGAATATATTCTGCCTGTAACATTACTTGTAAGAAAAACTAATTAATTTAATTATTTTAACAAGTCAGCATTAATTACAGTTATAATTAGATAGTTTAATATCATCATAAAATAACAGTCACCCTCCCAAGCAAACACTTCATTATCAAACAACAAATAATAGCATCCATAATTTTAAAAAAAGGAGATCGGGATATATACCTACATATTATCAGATGCAGCCATCTTGCTAATCTCAGAAACATTAAGCGGGCCCAATATCATTAAAGCTTGGATGGGAGACTATCTGGAAATCATAGTGCTGTAGTCTGGGCTATGAGATTGAAAAACCACTATGGAAGAAGGCAATGTCAAATCATTCTTGACCGTTGCCAAGAATTTGATTTATTAATCCTGCAAAACATTAATTCTGTAGAAGTTGGTTTACTCTTCAAGGAGAGTGGCAAAGGGATATAATGGATATCAGGGCCACTGCAGAACAGCAAACACACATCAGGTCCAGAGATTTGGCTCTAAGGTGAAAGGAGACCCCTTTGAGAAGGACAAGATTAGATCAATAACGTTTTTCTCTGAAGCTTGGACAGTGGCCAGGCAATTTGGCTGAAAAAGAAATCCCCTTTCTCTCTAAATATAAGTGTTGCTCAAGGAGAAGAAAGTTGCCTACTACTGACTTAAACTCTGAGAATGTATCATGTTTCTTTGGATCAAAATATGCCTGCAGAGGTTGTGAGTATGAACAGTCCAGAGAAATGAATGATATTTTACTCTACAATGGTTAATTAGACCATCACTGCTGGCTAACTAGAAACTCACTGTTCAGAGATCTCCAAGTTCCAACTATTTGTTAATTCAAGGCCTGTGCAGCCACCTTACTCCTTTTTCATGCCATTTAAGGTTACTAGGCATGTAATAGCTGTTTTTATCTCTCTGTGTTTCCATGAACAGCCCTCCAGATGACAGAGGGCAAACATTTATACAGAAGGCAAATAAGTTAGTGGCATCCAAATGGGAATAAAAGGAAGTGTAGAGCTATGGGAACTAAAGTATAACCCCCAGACACTACATGAAGAATAAGTCTGAAGGGAGCATATCAATTAGAAAATTTTTCATATAACTAGCATTGAAAGGAAAATTACATTGAAACAGAAGTATAGACAGACATTGCAATGATATTAACAAAAGCTTCCAATTAATCATTGGTAGTGCATAAGATAATTATTGTGGAGAGAGCTGCTATGAACCATTTTGCTATTCTTCAAGAAAAAGGATATAAATCTGATGAATATGCTTAAATTATTGCTGATACACACTAAATGTCAAGACAGAAATAACATATTAGCAGATCTTAAAGATCTCCTCTTGGGGAAAAAAACAGTACAGAAGGAAGCTTGCATTCTCAATACCCTTCTATGTTCTTGGTAGATGTTTCTTTTACACAATCCTATAATTATTTTCATTACAACCCTGTTTACTTATTGTGCTTCCTTTAAATTCTTTTGAACTCCATTTGATAAATTGGACCATATCTTTACTATACTCAGTTCCCTTCCTTATACTTCAAAATTAAACCTTAATACCACAAGAAATTGCTGTTTTCACACTATGTAATGCAATTTACAATTTCTAATACATTCTAGATAGCACAAAAAGAGATATTCACAGGATTTTTAAAGCCTAAGCTCCTAAGCAATTCTTAGGAGGTAACATAGTATTTTTTACATTGTCAGAAGCAGCTTAGCATCTTAAACTGCGAGGAAGCTAGATAGATGATAGATAGATAGATGATAGATAGATAGATAGATAGATAGATAGATAGATAGATAGATAGATAGATAGATAGATAGATAGATTGATTGATAGATGACAAAATCTATTCCATTAGAAAATTACAATGAACAAACATTTGTCTACCTGACAATTCATTATCAATATTGCAATCAACATGTTTAAGAAAACAGATGATCAGAAAATCTTGTATGTTAGTATTTTTTAAAGGCTTAAGTTACAGTAACAGTAATATATGTATTAATTTCTTAATCCTCCTTTGTGAATATGTCAAACAAATTCAGAAAACACTTTGTCAGAACATTTCAATATGCTTTTAATGTGCACTGTACTGTATCTTGGCTAAACTATTTTCTCTGTCTGCACCTTCATAGTTTATATAGAGTATTATGTACTTTATACTGAAGCATGCATCAGTCAAAAGGGCAGCAGTTACTGCTGAAACCTACTGCCTCTGCATACTTTGTTCTGTGATCACTGTATGCATAGCATTTTGCAATTCTGGCAATCAATCCTCTACTGATATACTTAGTTTTGTCTTCCTTCATTGACAAATGTATCAAGTTGTGGAGTGTGATCATATACTAGCATCTAGAAGTTCACAAATGCATAAATCCTCAAATCTCCTTCTATAATTAAAGTTTTCTTGATAATATTCAAGACTGGAAAGCAATCAGAAAATCTTTTTTGCTCGTGTACATCCAGTACCGACTGTGAGCACTTAATCAAGAGGATGCCCTGCTGAATATAGCCTTGGAAACAAGACACAGTGTATATAGTCACTTTTGTGTGGTTATTCAATAGGTCAGTGGTTCCCAAACTTGGCAACTTTAAGACTTGTGGACTTCAACTCCCAGAATTCTCCAGCCAGCAGAGCTTCTGGGAGTTGAAGTCCACAAGTCTTAAAGTTGCCAAGTTTGGGAACCATTGCAATAGGTCTTCAAAAATATGTAAGTTGTATTTCTCTGACCAGCTATTTCAGTTCTCAGATCTAATCACCAAGAAAGCAAGAGAGAACTCGACCAGTGTATCCCATCTACACCCTCTATTTCTTATTCTTCTGTACAAACTCTACAAATAATTACAAATATAATATCTATAAAGGAATACCCTTAGATTAGATGATACATTGCACACACATCTATATTCATGTAGACTCAGAAAAACTACCAATGCAAACCTGGAAGCTCAAAGGAAAATCTGCTGCCCAAAAGACTTAAATTTGTATTGTTGTTAACCACCTAGAATTATTTACTTAAGTTGGGCAGCAGTATACATTTTCTAAACAAACAAACAATATAGAAATGTTCTTCTTCAAGGATGCTGAAATTGCTAAATATTTAAACAAACAAACATTTTGTCACAAATTTCTAGAATTTCCTATAAATATTACACTTTATCTTGTCTTTGTTGTTGCTTATGTATAGCCTTCAATGTATGATCGATCACTTAATAACCATTTGACCCCATTCTGAAGTCTTCCCTCTCCACATAGTCACATGACCACATTTTGGGTGCTTGATAACAGTTTGCATTTACAGCATCCCATGGTTAGACAACCACAATTAACACCTTTTTCGCTGTGTTTATTTCTGGTTTATTTGCCCATAGCAAATAAAGAATTTGCTTAATGGCTACAGCTTAAATTTGCTTTATGACTGCTGCAAAAAGGTCATAAAAATGGGTCTTGTAACATGGTGGTTCATTTTACAACTGTCATAACTTGCAACTATGTAGATGGGCAGGCTCTATTACATCATAAGTCAAGAGCTACCTATAATGCCTATTTCAATAGTTCTTCTATTTCTAGTTCAAATATTTACCCAAGTAAAGTGAAAAAGCCATATTAGATCAGAAAAAGACCTACCTAATCTACCACCCAGAGATTAGCAAGAACTGAAAGCCTTTTTCATTAAGTTCCCCTGGAGTGCAAAATGCACATATCTAGCTCATCAATCTTATGGTTGCACAGTGGTCAGCACTGGAGATAAGTAGATAATAGGATTGTTTTGTGGGGTTTTTTTTTGGGGGGGGGGGCGTCTCCTTTGCCTCCACTTAGTATACTACATAACACAAGGTGTGTACTAAGAAGCCTCTTCCCCCACTTTTTTCTTAGAGTTTCCACTGCATGGCATTTCTGGGTATAATATCAAACAGTCCTCTACCTGGATTTTCTGAGCATTTGCCAGCTACAGAAACAATTACCAGATCAACAGAAACAAGTTCTTCAACAGAAGTTAAAAGCAAGTTATTTATAAATTAATTTTCAAGCATTAATATTCCTGAGTAACTACAAATATTGCAAGTCACAGTGCATTTTATCAATTGGTATTAATGTCATAAGAAACTAGAAATTCATACTTAAGCAACTCAGACTACAGATCTCAAATAATTTTTAGAAGCAGATCCAATAACCTCCAAGGATCCATGCCAGAACAAGTAATTTGAGGATGAAGACCTGTGGATGCTTGTAGTTTTCAAATAATATATTCAGGGCAGGCCCCTAGTCCAGCAACTCTTGGATTCATTTTCAATTTTTAATATAAACACAATATTAACATTTATACTTATGAACAAGCTTTAAGTGGGCAATGCAAAGATTTTTGGGATAAATGTTCTCAAGAAATGCTATATTAAAATAGATTATCCTTAGTATCATTAGACTAATAAATAAAGGACATGCGCTGAGTTCAAGGAAGAAAAGTGTGGGAATAAAATTCCCTATTAAAATAACCTTTATTTTGTCTCTCATTAGGTTCCTTTAAATTTACTGATTTGGCATTTCACAAATTGCAGAACACCCACTAGCAATATGGAACCTCCCAACAAAACACAACTGAAGATAGGTGAAGTGAATCGATATGCTTTATTTGAAGTGGATGTCATTTTTAAATATTGACTTCCCTACACATTATCCCAGGTTATTCAACTTCAACTACCAAATAACCTGCTTGAACTATAGAAATATAACTTCATATCACAGCGTTGAATCATGCACATGCTAGTTAACACAGGAGGCTGATGTCTTTCAGCAACCCAAACGGTTGACGTTTGTTTTAAACTGTCTACACTAAGAGTGGTGTGCCAAAAATACCAAACTAAGTACGCTCAATGTTATAAAAGATACAGCTCATGCAGAGAGCCTCGATTTTGAAACAAAGCAATGTGTAAAGCCAGTGCCAATTTACACGGAATCCCTCCCTCAATCCACCCTTTCAAAAGTGTGGTTAAGATTCATTTTAGTCTAGTTAAAATTCACTTTACATATATCAGTACTGAGAGCCAGTTTGGTCTAGTGGTTAAGACGCCAGGTTAGAAAGTGGAAGACCTTCAGTTCTAATCCTGCCTTAATCATGAAAGCCAGTCACTTTCTCTAAGCCAAATTCACTTCACAAGGTGCTTGTTGTGGGGAAAATAGGAGGAAGAAAGGCATGTAAGGTATGTCCATTGCCCTGAATTACTTAGAAAAAATAATAAAACAAACAAATGAACAAACAAACAAATAATGCTGCTGCATGTCTTACAGTTAAGTGCTTATAGCAACAACAGTACTTATCTGGACTGAGTTCTGCAAACACATCTAGATATAAAACTATTAACAAGACTCATTGGCTGCATCCAACAGTTCTAAACCATGGTTTATGAAATTTAAGAGAAGGATGACTTGTCTTACATCAGCTTCAGACAAAAGTGAAACTAAAATTCTTTATATTTTCAATTTAGCCCATCCCTTTTGGTTTCTAAAGCAACTTTTACCAGTCCTTCACCGGAGTCTTTCTTTGTATGTATTCCTTTTTTTCTTTCTATACTCGCTTAGCAACACTGATTAGTAGATTTGATTGTTGTGTTTGCTGTTTCTAACAAATGAGGGCTATGCTTAATTATAAACCTGTGGATTGACATTTATGTAGGCTTATCAGTCACGCGTATCAACCCTAGAGTTGCATAGGAACATAGTTCTTTTCAACAGAGTAACTTCATGTACATCTACTTCACAAAAGCCTACTTTGAATGTCTTTAAGTCTAAGCTAAATAGATACCCGCCCCTTACAACATATGTTTTCAGAATTGGATACAATTATGCCTCCATAAATTGCTGGCTTCCCCCAGGATTTTGTGCACCATCTATTTCATTATTTCCAAAAGCCTCTTCCAACAGCAAAAATGCTGTACTATTCGGACTGTCCTCCCAGAGAAGCCCTGAAGGTCATATAACTGCTGGCAATGAATGTACCCATTCAGCAAAAGAAAGCTGTATTCTTTCTGCCTCTAGCTCTTTTCCACTGTTAAGGTCTCCTAAAGTTTGCATGTCTAGCCAGCAGGTCAAATATCTGAGTCTGCCTGCTGCTCTCCAAATTTGTTGCGATCAACCCCATGCTTCTAAAAAGTACTTCTCCCAATCTATTATGAAATATTTCCTTTACAGTAACTGACAGTGAAAAAATGTCTATCAATCAGGTTGCTTTAAAAAAATGTAAATGCAAGTTTACAGAAATTATTACTTTGAAATCCTTTCTGATATGACAATTACACAGATTTGTTTCTTGTATTAGTATTCATTTACTGTTGCATATAACTGTGTAAATCCTCTCATCAGAACAATCCTTCAACAAGATAACATCATCACTATCATCCCAAATGAGAATGGGCATGATCAAATTCTAAATGGCCAATATAAAAGAACACAGAATGGTATATCTTCATGTATAGTTGATAATTATATAATCTCTAACTGCATTCAAATATCCAGTTGAAAATACATTTACATATGTAAGTATTTTCTATCAAGTCATTTAGTCCATTGCTAATGATTAAATCTGAGAATTAACACATAGTAAGTATGCATAGTAAGTATAGTATGCTACTATAGCTGTAGTTTATGCTAGTAAGCAGAAATATAGATGGACTTGCTTCTGAGTAAATACACCAAAACTCCAGAAGAAAAATATGAATTCCAATATCTACTACCGATTTTAATGAAAAATTCCTGTAACCAGAAAGGATTCAACTTGCTTTTTACCCTCCCTTCCACCCTTACTGCCCTACCCCAGAGCTTTCAGCAACACAGAAGTCTGAACAATGGAGCAGATTGAAAGGTACAAAACAATGGCTAAGGTAGCATGGAGCAGTGACTAATTCTCTCAGAGGCTGAAGAGGCCCTGAGAACAGCCAGCACAGTTACCTAAACCCTGCACTGCACGATCTGCAGGGAAGCTTCCTTTAATCCCAGATCACAGTGCATCATAGGAAAAGAACAAGGAAAAATACAATGCACTGTTGACAGGGTTGTCTCCACTTGTCTTAAATGTGAAGTGTTACCTTGTTATAAACCATTATCTTGGTTTCTTGTATTTTAACTTCTGAAACCTGACATTTTCCCCATCAGCCAACACAATACAGAAAGATTAGAGAAAATTGTCTGCAACTATCCATCTTTCTTTCCTAAAAATGTTCTCTGTTCAAGTACACCTCTGAATTCTGACTAGAAGAAAGTTGGCCGGTCAGAAAAGCCACATAAATAACTCTTGAACCCACCAAATACCACTGCATCAGTTTTTAGAGTAAAATCAGTATCTGAGGTTCAGTAATCTACTATTCAACTCGTAACCTTCAAAGTCATATTTACATGTGCAAAACGGAACTGTAGGGTGAAATTCAACAACTTGCAAATTGAACTCTACTTGCCATCCTTTTTAAGTATCACTTTTGTCTTTTTAAGAAACCCTTTCCATCATACACAGTACAGACTTTGGAATTTTCTCCAATCCAGCTCGTACTTTCCAATCTGAGCAGACATTAGCATACACAAAGTAAGCAAAATTAAGTAGCAACTGCCACTACTACGATTTGTACAAAATATATGTTGACTGCACAAAGCATTTTCTTTTCTCAGGACTCTGATATGATGTTTTTCAATCATTCCATCGCATCTTAAAATTCCAGATGTACCAAGATCTCAAATTATGAGAAAGATATATTAATACTTCTGTACACTTCACTGATCCCAAAATATAGGATCTTTCTGTTTCACAACTTTTCCAATGAAACAATCTAATTTCATTGTTTCTGTTTGAATGACACCAAATAAATGTTGCGGATCCCACCTAAGTCTCCTTGCTTGAATCCCTTCACTTCATTGCTTAATGTGCAAGACTCAAAATGGCATATAAGGCAAGACAGCGGGAGATACCAAAGAAAGTAGCTAGGAAAACATTGGGATTAAAGGGTGGGGTAAAGAAAGCACCACTGGCAAGGCAACAACACTGAGAGATTCCATTGATCTATTATCTATCTATTTATCATCTATCTATTGCAAGGGAGTCTGGTTAAATATTCTTCTAGGGTCCCAAGCACATTTAGCTCATTTTTGTCAGCAATTCCTTGTCATTCTGGGCAATCTTCTTTCAATTCCTACTCCTCTCCTATTCAACAGCCAGTCCCCTTGTGGAAAGAAAACGCAGCTTGTAGAGAAAGGAGCATTCAGATATGGAATGATAAAAGAGGGGGGGGGGTGTCAACGAAAGATAAAAGCAAAGAAGAAAGGGTACCCCCAAACAGGCACTCTGCATGATTATTAAAGAAGCAATACTTCTACCCCTTAGTTTTAGCTGGTGTTGAGCAATTTCAGTTTACCTATTGATCCAGTATTTGCACAATTTGTCCTATCTGTAAATAATTATTTGGTGTTTAGAATCCTGCCAGATGGAAACGACCAGGTAGTCACAGGGCAGGAAAGGAGGGATTTGACAAACGACCACCAGCCCCAATGGCCTTAAGAGTGCTTTCCCCCTCTGCCATAGAGTGAGCCATCGTCACCAGGATGCCCCCTAATCAGAACGATCCCGTTGAATAGAAGCGCGAGGTTAGTTCAAGGAGGCTTACAACGCTACGCCACGCAAATCCACGCGCAAGAGGAGAGGGGGGAAAAGTTAGCGGCGCTTCTGCAAGAAACTCGGCAGCTCGTTGGTGTAAGACAACCCAACAGCCAGAAGGTGATCTCTCGTCCGGCTCTTATGGAAAACAACCTGCTCTTTTCTCCCCGCCAAACCACTTGCCTGGACACTAGACGCCTTCATCCTTCCCCGCGGAGCGCACATCCCACCCGCCCTGTATAAGTCTGTCGAGATACCATCAGCCCCATCAGCCCCAAGTCCCCGGCTGGACGCAAAACTTCTTCACTGGATACTCACTTGTGTCTTCTTCATAAGGAAAGAGAGCGCTGCAATCCAGCTCCAACAGTGGTGTGCAAACTCCTTTTAGCTGATCTGTAGTTCCAGCATGTTGCAAAGGCAGCTAGACTACGCATTGAGGCTCGCCTAGCGCCCTCTATGGCTTTGCCGTGCCCTGGCCTTCTCTTCGCCCCCAAGCACGCGGAAGGCGCTCCCGCTGCTCTATTCGGCACCGGCTCCAAGTCCTTCGGAGGAAAGCAGAGGCGGGAAATGCAGCTCAAGCCGGCACCCGATCACTTCTTTTATAGCTTTAAGCTGCCTTCCGCAGCGGCAGCAACCGCCCCGAGAGGACACGCCTTCTATGTGAGTCCTTGTCAGGGGACGGGGAAAGCGAAGCGGCGGAGGAGCCCGGGGAAGGGAGCCAAGCAGGACCAGACAGACAATTGCAGTATATAAATGCCGACAGGGAGAGCGAAAGAAATGCGAGTCCCAGCCTTTTCTCCTTTGCCTGGGTCGAAATGCTATCCACACACCACTAAGTAGGCAGAAAACTATGCCGCATGCAGTTTGCTGTCCCCACCCTCTTCGGCCCGTTCCCAGTCACTTCCTCCAAGCATTTTACACACCTTAAGGCAAACTTTGGACACTGTCCAAGGGAAAATGCAAATTTACACTAGTAGAGCGAAAGCGTCTTAAAGTGTGTCACTAATGATGAGATGAAGCCAATATCACAAAGGAGTCTCAGAAGAAAAGTGTTATAGGGCAGAGTTCTGTCATGGTTATAGAAAGGTGGGGAAAAGCTCACAATTCATCTAGCTAATCTTTGAGGCTAAGCAAAGTTGCCCATGGTGTATTGGGATGGAGTCTTACCTAGGAATTTCAGGAATGTTGACTGTATTAGGACATTGAAAAATAGCCAAGAAGAAAACAGTGGCAAACAATACATCAAGAAAATGTGGGATGGGTTCATGAAATGCCATTGGCACTTGAGATGGACTTGAGGAAGATTTTACTTTATTTTATTATGGAAATAAATGTAGCTAGCAATAGAATGGATTTGAAATTTCATTGCCATCATCTTGGCTTCTTTGTTGTTGTGGAAACATTATTGATCCTTTTGGAACAGCTCAATACGATACTCTTGTTTTACTAATTAAGGATCCAATAGAAGTTTCATAACCCAAATGGATCATTTATCCCTCTGAAGACTACGCTAGTGGACTTGCCTGAGAGTCAATGTGAATGGAGCTGTTCAACCAGGGAATATACATGTCCAAAGAGGATAGAGCCATCTGAGTGCATATAGGAATATCCCATGAGAATACAGGCAATTCTTGACTTATAACCATTCACTTACCCACCGTTCAAAGTAATTACAGCACAGTTCCAAAATACCAAACAGCTCCGCCCCCAGTAGTCATCTGACCACTTGACACTGGCCTGCATTTATAGCCATTTGCAATAATCCCCCAGTCACATGATATGCTTACAATGGTATTGCCAAAAACTGGCATTTTCTTACAGCCTGTGGCAAATTGTTGATTTGCTTAACTATGGTGACATTCACTTAATGATCTCTGCAAAAAAGTCATAAAATAGGGCCAGTCCTGTAGGTGATGTGATTTACCACTATCATGACTTATGGCCATGATAGGCATATTTCATTATGGTCATAAGTCAAGGATTATCTGTATATTTTTTAAAAAAATATTGTATTTATTAAGAAAAAATTATATGGTCGACCAACTCACACTGATTCTAAGTAGCTTACAAGTAAAACTTCAAATACATATCCATTAAACCCTGTACCTCTGGTAACAACAATGAAACAAACAACTTGATGGGCTTTACCTCACCCGGGTGTCCCCAGGCTCACTGGCAAAACCATGTCTTCAGGACCTTTCAAAAAGATATTAAGGTGGGGATCAAACTTAAATTTATAGGGATGATGTTCTACTGGGAGGGAACCAACATGAAGAAGGCCCATTTCTTTGGTTCCAGTAGATGGACTTCCTTAACAGAGGGAACCTGTAACATACCCTACCCTCCCGTTCTGATGGGTCAAGTGGATGTCAATGGTAATTAATTGTAATTTTCCCCACATTCAGCTTATGTCCAGGCCAGGCACAATTTTATACCAAGCCTGGATTTAGTACAGGAACGGACAATTAAAAATGGACCCTTCTATTTCAGTGATTCACTCATGCCACCAGGAAAAAAAAACCATGAATGTAAATTCTTTAGTATCATAAAACTGATAACAATTCCAAACTGGTGATTCGGCTCCTAGGCCCTCTTTTTATTTTCACTGAAGCCACTGAAAGATCTTTTCCCTACCTTCTTACTTCTCCCTAACTTCTCTTTCTGTATGGAGAGCTATTCAGAAGTGAAGCACATTATTTCAATACCACAAATGATGTTTCTTATACTGATAAGATTCCTTAATGTTTGTTTACTAGATAAAATGAATGAATGTTAGATAAACATTTTGTCGTTCATCAGACACAATTTGATTGTCAAACATATTGCAATGGCAATTTCACATATTAAAGGTAGCTGCAGAGTTGCCTCCCTTTTTAATCTTCCTTGTTAAAAGCAGAATAGTCCTAGGAAAATGCAGCAGGACCTTACTTTTTTTAGGACAACAATTTTTCCCTTTGTCACTGATGTATGAGATGGAGTTTTTCTCCATCTACTCAGGACTTAGAGAAAAGCAAATGTGTAAGGAGCCAAATCACACAGAATAAAACCTGCAAGACCAGCAAGATTGAACAATGACCAGGCAAGTTGGTGGCATGAAAAATGTTATGAGCTGGTGAGGGGGAAAACAAAGACCTTAACTGAGATAGGAAGTGAGCTGTAGGAAATAAAAGTCACAGAAATAAGTGTATCTCAGAAATCTAGCCTTCCATTCTCACAAACCAAACACAGAAGCATCAGTTAATATGCAGTAATAGGTCAATATCTGCCTAATTAATGAAATTTGTAAAAAAAAAATTAAAAGCCAGTTCCTAATATGTGGAGTCACACTCTCTAATGAACTGGCTAGTTGCACTTCCTTTACTGGTAAAGGAAATATATAATCATAGTTCCAAAGAACAAGAATTAAGTATATTTGAGGGCAAAAGAATGGGATGACAGAGGATGAGGTGGCTGGATGGAGTCACAGAAGCAGTAAGTGTGAGCTTAAATGGACTCCAGAGGATGGTAGAGGACAGGAAGGCCCAGAGCAACATTTTCCATGGGGTCACAATGGGTTGGACATGACTTTGCAACTAACACCAGCAACAAAATAGTCAGAAATGAATATTTTAGGACAGTTTCACACTGTCCTAACTATTAACATTGGTATTTCCAAAACATAATTGCAGGTAGAATTTACTTCTTTTGTTTGTTTATTTGTGTGAGAGTGAGCATGTGTGTTTGCACCATTTTGGAATCACAGCAAGAGAAACATTGCTGAATGTTTGCGGCCCCAAAGGCAGGAACCATTCTTTCTTCTTGATGTCACATCCAGCTCCATGTCTTGGGCATGCCTTAAAAAATAGCTACTTGACTAAAATTATTTGCATATCTAAAATTATCCTGGGGACAGAATTCCAGGCTTTATTCATTTTATGAGGGCCAATATCATTTATGCTTACACAATATTTCTATCCTCTCTAACTTTAGCTGCAATTCTTTTATTCTTGAAAAGTTTGATGCAAACTATAACCAAAGAAAAGACACCCCTAATTTTTGGAAGAACAAAGCTATAAATATTGCCACAATGAGTGCCTACATTTAGTAAGTATGTGCGTCTGTACTTGTGTGTTCCCATAAATGCCTTCTGTACACATATTTGATTAGATAACGCAAACAAAATATGTAATGGAATTTTAAATGTGAATTTTATGTAACATTTATATGTAACTGGTTGCCATCTGAAAGTATGATTCTGTTTTGAAATATGACTCTAAATTCCTGGCTGTGGGCAGGTTGAATCTTGAACCAACCATTAGCATATTCAACATGTCTCCAATTTCCTAAATTATTAAGCAATATTTAATTATACTTTTTCACAGATTGCTGGTAGTAATAGTCCTTCAGTCATGGAATCAATCTTGTTAGTACCACATAAATTTTTATGTAACATATTTATCTGGGACTAACAGTTGTGGATCATGGTGCTGCATTCTGATATCATTGCCTCATGACTTCTAGGTCTAGTATTAGCCAAAAGAATATTAAATGCCAACAATCCAATTGATATCCATATGATAAACACATATTAAATTTGTCCAAAAATAATAAATCTTCACAAAAATATGATGCAAATTTTGATAGAAATCACCATACTAATCTTGCAAACATGGACACCTATAAACATGCCCATGGTGCTTTGCCTTTGGGGGATCTGCAGTAATAAACATGGTACATATTCTTATACTCAATCTCTCAGGGGTCTGTGGAAGATCAAAAAACTGCCCTGCATATTCCTGCCTGGAATACAGTGGCACTGCATTTTTTAAATTGTGTTCGGTATCACCTCTTGAATGCTTTCAATCAGAAATTTACAAACCACCTTCCAGGCATGTGAGATAAATCCCTCTAGGTTAGTCATTCATTCTGACTACTTTTCCATCTGTATGGAGAACAGTGATGATATTTTTATTGAGCAGAGATTTTAACTTCACTCACTGAAAGCTATAAATCATAGAATATTTATTCTAACCTTTCTCTTGTTATATCACCAGAGGTGGATTCCTACCGGTTTGCACCGGTTTGGTAGAACCGGTTCGTCAAATCTACCGAATCGGTTAGAAGAGGTTCCATCAGTGGACCCTGAAGTAAGTTCTGGAACGCCTGCCCCGGCCCTGTCACCTATTCACTCACCCCCGCCTGTCCAGAGGCCATTCCATCGCTCACTCCCCCTGCCTGTCCGCACTATCCTAGCCCCACCCAACGCTCACTGATTGGCTGGTTCACCAATTGCTCCGCCTGCCTCTAAGAACCCTATCTAAACCCACTTACCTTTTTTCCTGCTTGGCTCTCTATTGCCGCCTACTGACTCGGAGGAGGTAAGTAAGCTGCAACTAAGCGTGGGGCGGGGCGGGGGGCAGAAGGCCATCTGGAGCGGCCTGCCGCAACCCTGCACTATAAGCGAGTCCAGTGACCTTTTGTGGCCTTCAGGGCTGCAGGGCCATCAGCAAGCATGGGCGCGGGGGTGAAGATGGCAGTGGGAGCTTACCCGGTGCGACCGGCATCTTTGACAAGTTTGGGGACCTCACAAAGCCTTTGCAAGGTCCCCAGACTTGCCTAAGATGCCTGGCCGCCAGAAAGCATGGGTGCGGAGGGTGGGGATGGTGGCAGGAGATTACGCGGTGCGGCCGGCATCTTTGACAAGTTTGGGGACCTCACAAGGCCTTTGCAAGGCCCCTGGATTTGCCTAAGATGCCTGGCTGCCAGAAAGCATGGCCGCAGGGGTGGGGACAGCAGCAGGAGGTTATGTGGTGTGGCTGGTCTCCTAGGACCTCCTAGGTGTCGGCTGCACCATGCAAACTACTGTTCGTCTCCCTGTGCTCAGAAAAGCAACTCCGGGGAGGTCCTTTGATGGTGGCAAGCATCCTAGAACCTACCTGCTAGCAAAGGACTTACCCGGGCTTCCTTTTTGGAGCACAGGGAGGCAGACGGTAGTTTGTGCCATCCGTCTCCCCGTGCTCAGAAAGGCAACTCCGGGGAGGTCCTTTGGTGGCAGCAAGCATCCTAGAACCTGCCTGCTAGCAAAGGACTTACCCGGGCTTCCTTTTTGGAGCACAGGGAGGCAGACGGTAGTTTATGCCATCCGTCTTCCCGTGCTCAGGCAACTCCAAGAAGGTCCTTTGGTGGCAGCAGGCATCCTAGAACCTGCCTGCTAGCAAAGGAGTTGCATGGGGAGACAGATGGTAGTTTGCGCCAGCCATCTCCCCGTGCTTAGAAAAGCTCGAGTGCAGCTGGACCAGAGAATTTTCGGTGGTGCACCGATTCCAGCAGCTGCGTTTTTCCTTGAAATTTGCTGTCCCGGCAACCCAAAGGGGACATTCTCCCAGTGGCATCTCAGGTGCTCCCACCATTAGCCGAGGGGAGTGAGGATGGCTGGGTGCAGTTTGGCGCCTCCCAGCTAAGGGTGGGAGCACCTGAGACGCTGCTGGGAGAATGTTCCCTTTGGATTGCCGGGACAGTAAATTTCAAGGGAAAATGCAGCTGCTGGAATCAGTGCGCCACTGTACCTGCAACTTAATGCTCTCCAAGAATGGTGTACTATATTTTTAAATTATATGACTTGGTCTTGGATAATAGGTAGGTAGGTAGGTAGGTAGGTAGGTAGGTAGGTAGGTAGGTAGATAGATAGATAGATAGATAGATAGATAGATAGATAGATAGATAGATAGATAGATAGATAGATAGATATAGATATAGATATAGATATAGATATAGATATAGATATAGATATAGATATAGATATAGATATAGATATAGATATAGATATAGATATAGATATAGATATAGATATAGATATAGATATAGATATAGATATAGATATAGATATAGATATAGATATAGATATAGATATAGATAGATATAGATAGATATAGATAGATATAGATAGAGGATAGAGGATAGAGGATAGATGATAGATGATAGATGATAGATGATAGATGATAGATGATAGATGGATGGATGGATGGATGGATGGATAGACAGACAGATAGACGGACAGACAGACATTGACTATAGTGAGAAGGAGGACTCAAATGAGCCCTCTACTCTTGAGTATCACTGAGGTTTTAAAAAGGCTCTGCTAATGTCCCTTTTGATAATCGATATGTTTATCATAACATTAATATATTTCCCTTTATTTGACATTGTCATGAAAAATCAGAACCCAGAATCAGTCCCAAAAGCATATTAGTTTTAGATCCATTCCTAAGGAAGAAGATGATGGAAAGCAATGCTCTGGGAGGAACCGTTTCAGACCAGAAGAAAGGGAGTCATTATTCATTTGGATTCTGACAAATCTTTAAATCAACAATTCTTGAACCTTAACTTCTGGAATAAGTAATCCCTTTGCTTTGCCTTCAATATTGCCTTTACTTGTTGCTCTTTGCCCTTCTTTGCTTTCTCTCTATATGAACATAATAGTGGATCCTTTCATATTGTGCATATCAAAAATGTAACTAATTCTTCCTGAAGTATCCCTTGGGTTTTATCAGTTCCAGTACTGACTTATCTATTTAATCCATTTTATCCAGGGGTGGGTTTCTCGCCCCGTTCCAACCGGTTCGTTTGGAATGGGGCCGGCGGCGTCCTTGTGCACGCGCGCAGTGCACGCATGCATACTAGCATCTGTGCGATGCTCCAGCTGCTCCTGGAGGATGCGCAGGTGCTGTATGCGTCCTGCGCATGCGTGGAAGCGCAGAACTTGTCAAAACCGGGTAAGGAGCGCGGGCGGGCGGGCCCTTCGCCGTTCCCGGAAGTTACTTACTTCCGGGTTCACTGACCAACCAGTTCGCGGGGACTGCCGCGAAGCGGTTGAAACCCACCCCTGATTTTATCTATTTGGAATGTTATTTGAAGAGCATGATTTCTTTCTTTGTTAGTTTTTCCCATTTGTATTTCAGGGACGACCCAAAGCAAAAAAGGAAAAAAGTGTGTGTGTGTTGTCTTAAGAATGTCATTCTTAGAAGTATTTTGTAACAAGCCTAGGGGTTGGTCAAAGTGACTTCACCAGATCTGTTTCAATCCAAATTGTCAGTCCTTCTTGACATAGATTTACAGAGATTTCTGGGATTCTTAAATCCCTGGCTTTTGAAGGCTGACACAAGGCATTTAACAGCCATTAACATTTTGATGATGTATTTGAATGAGGTTCATATAGTCCACGGATGTCAAACTTGCCATGTCACATTGCTGTCACGTGACGTATAGCAACATTTTTGCCTTTCCGGAGCTGGGGTGGGTGTGGCCTGTGCATGATGCATGCGGCCCGTGGGCCGCCAATTTGACACCCTTGACACTGAAAACATGGACCAGGGTTATAGAGCCATGGATTGTAATTCAAATAATTCTCAGCCCATCTTGAAAGGTGTGATGGCTGAAATTTATGATCTCTCCTGCATGTATTCATCCCACTCCAGCATGTGCAAAGAAGAATCTGTACTAAACTGGGTCTGAAACAGAAATAGGAAGCCTATTTTCTGCCCTCTGTGGGAAATGCTATGATCAAAAGTATTTTCTTAGAAATCTAATAGGAGCAGGAAGCTTTTGAAGTGAATTGGTAAACTCTAACCTGTGTTCAGTTTGCATAATCTTTTATTAAGCAACACCTTTCATTTTCATTACTTCTTTCCAAAGACAATAGATTCCTAGGTATCACCTGAAATTGCTTGGAAGTGGGTTAGGTATGTTGTGCAAGGTTCCTCCCTGTTTAAGTACATTGAATCAGACTTTAAATCAAACTGCTTTCTAATCAGTTTTGTGGGCAACATTCACTGAAATGGCATTTTTTTTTCTAGTGCAACTGATGATTCACACAAGCTTTGGGGAACAGATGAAGACATGATTGGCTGAATCCAGGAAATTGTTTGCTGGCAGCCATGAAAGATGTTATGGTATGATGCCAGTGATATGCAGTGAGGTTTATGGCTGGTGAGGCAGCAATTATTTTAGACTTGTGGACTTCAACTCCCAGAATTCCACAGCTAGGCATGCTCAGTTCTGATTTAAAGGGACAGCATTTGTCTTTCTCCTTTGCTAAATAAGTTTCCTTCTTTATTTTTATTTTTCTTCTCCCTTCCCCTCCTTCCTCCCTCTCTCCCTCTCTCCCCCCTCTCTCAAACACACACATATACACACACACACACAAAGTTGCACCAGGATTCAGAAAATTTAGGTTTTCCTCCTCAGCCCATGTTAGCAATACCACTAGCAGCATTTTGGCTGGCAGGTGTAAGTAGAAGTGGAAATTCATTCTACTGAAAACATTGTTTTTGTTTATGATTGGATAATTAAAATTTCAGAAGACCCAAAGGCATAGTATTAGAGTGTTACATAGTACATAAACTAAAGAACTGTCTCAATATGCTCCCTCCCCCCTCTCTCAAACACACACACACACACACACACACAAAGTTGCACCAGGAAGATGAAGTTTGAATTCCTCCCCCTCCCTCTGACCCACACGTACCTTTTCCAGCTGTTTCAGAGAGGATTTCAACTCTGCTCTTGCCTGCCATCATGAAAAGAAAAAAAATGTAAAAGGAAAAAGGCAAGAGCTGAGGTCAGGCTGAGCTAGTTGCTGCCAGAGTCACCATGGATGACACTGCTTAGTGCTTAACTGTTTAAAAAAGCCTCTAAAAAGCACCCTCTACAGGAGGAGGCAAGAGAACGATGTGCCTCATCTACGTCAGGAATTTTTCAGCTTTTAACCCTTGCTTAACTCTGCTCGAGTGATCATAAAATGCCAGACTAGATAAGGCACATCGTTCTCCTGCCACCTCCTGTAGAGGGCACTTTTTTAAGAGGCTTTTTTAAACAGTTAAGCACTAAATAGAGTCATCCATGGTGACTCTGGCAGCAACTAGCTCAGCCTGACCTCAGCTCTTGCCTTTTTCCTTTTACATTTTTTTTTCTTTTCATGATGACAGTGGTGAGGCTCTGCTTCCCCTGCCTTCCCTGACTGCACGTCCCTGGTATGATCCCACCTGAAGAAGACCTCCTTGCATCAACCTTCACTTTTTAGAGAGTGTTGTTGAGAGGGTGGTACAAATTCAGACAGTGCCTTACTGTGAGTCCCTTTAGAAAATAAATATCACATGAAGACTTAAGGTAGATGGTGTAACAAAATATTTCAAATCTAATTGTTCCATATCTACTCCACATTTTTATACACCAGTAAATTAGAGAGGTATCTATCTGAGCAACTTCTAAATGTTATCTCTTTATTCAGCACTTGATAGGTATTACTTTTGTTATTTGATTAAGTTTGCTCTAGGGACTTTTATTATAGTCTTATAATGGATATTTAAAATGCTGATGGTAAATTATAAATGTTTTTTTCTTAGTATTATTGTAAAAATGCGGTAGACAGGTAGTTTCAGTAGACATATAGGTATATGCACCTTTAGAGTAGAGCTCTGCTCTGTGAGCTGCATTGGTTGCTTCTGGGTTCAGTTCAAGATGCTGGTTTTAACTTTTGATGCCCTTCATAGCACGAGACCAGGTTATCTGAGGGACTACCTCTTCCTTATTATCCAACCCACTAGATCAGGCAGAGTAGACCTGTTGCAGGTACCATTGGCAAAGGACCTTCATTTGATGATGCTAGGAGTGTGCTTTTCCTGCTGCATTGCCTGCCTTATGGAATGTTCTTCCACCCAAAATTAGACTCGCTATATCCTTTTTGGTATTCTGAAAAACCCTCAAGTCTTTGCTACATTGTCATGTCTGGACTTCCCAGGTCACCAGGGACCTGTTCAGATGGCTCCATTGTTGAGATACCATTTTTATCCACCCTCTCCTGGGATTTGTACTTTCACTTTTATGATATTTTTAATATGGGTTTTTATCGTGTACATTTTTGTTTGTATTTAACATTTTTGTTTGTATTTAATGTTATTTAATGTATTTTATTCACTTTTGATAATTGCCTTTGGTGAATGTTTTGGGTGAAAAAATAAATTGCAACGAGACAATAGTTGATTTAGTGGCATAGCAATGGAGTGAACAAGCAAAACAACCTTATGCAACTATAAATGTATTGGTTCTTTAGATATCATTGCAAGTCTTTCTGTTGTATTCGTTGGAAAATATTATCTCTGGAAATTTTTCCTAATGCGGCATTGATTTCTATCAAAAGAAGGAAAGGCATTTTTTTAAAAAAAACTTTTTTTTAAGCCTATATGACCTCAGAGAGTTTTTGTGCTCTTCTGTTATTACCTGTGTCATCTCAGTGATTAAATTCAGGTGCAACAAGTTAGAAGCATAAAGCGAGTAAGGAGTTGTGTCACCCCATGTCAGGTCTTGATTGAATATGAGCCCCAAGGAATGTCCATAAGGAAGTGCCTGGGGTAGGTGTTAATGCCCAGCCAATCCATGTAGTCTTTGTCAAATTATGCATCACCTGTCTATATTTCTGTTCTCAGCAATACTTTAATGACGCATGTAGGACATTCAAACAATGAACTGAATTCTGCACACAGTTTAAATCTGTGTCATTATCCTGTCATTCTTTTTGTTTAATGAAGTACAAAGTTCTGCCACATCAGGGCTGGATAGATTGTTAGAATTGTTCCACAGTATTTCAGCATCACCTTAATAGAACTTAATAAAGTTCAAAGCCCAATAGCATTGATTTATTCTGTCTTTTTTTTTCTTAAATCTTGTTTACAATGATAAATATAAAGTTTTTCCCCTTTTATTTATGCTCAATAAGTAAGGGGCTATTCTGAATGCTGTTTATATTTTTAAAATTATTGATTATTTATTTATTTCAATATCATTCCAAAGAAGCTCAAAGAAAAATCCTGATCTTTAAACTATTAAATTTAGAGTGCTTTTTAGTACTGAATGTGTTCCAAATATATTATCCTACCACAACAAATATTGTATCACAAACATTGACAGGTAGGCCATGGGAAGAGGGAAGTACTCTCTTTTCTACCTTATGCTTGCAAAGGTTATAAATCTAATAAATAAATAAATATGAGGCATTTGTTAACAAAGAAGGGATCTTAGTATTAAACGACAAGTGTTTTCTAATATCACTACACTAGTGAATCTGTGTGTGAGGTGTAACTTAAATCTAAAACTAAGAATTTATAAATATAAATATGCCAAAGTATGACATTATTAATTTATGATATTATAAATCAATTTTAACCACACTAAAACACAGAATATTTAAAATCAGCAGGAGCCAATATATTAAACAGAACAAAAATCTGGGCGAAGCCATTTTAAGTAGACACCGAATGTAGAAACTTCCAATAATGTCTCTTTATAGCACATAACTTTAAAAGCAGGAATTCCAAAATGCGGCCACCTATTATCTCAGCATCACATGCAAATCCTCTAGATATCTTAAAGACTGACCTGGCATATTTTTGGAGAAACCTTCCAAAACTATTTAGACCACTGCTATTTCTAAATAAACATGGAGCATATCCACAGTTCAGCTTCCCCCAGCATGAACATGGACCATCTACCAGTAGTGGAAGACCAGAATGCATGACTTTATCCTCAATCCACTTCAGTGATAGTTCGTGCTGACTCTGTCTTCCTTCCATGGCTATGCATCAAAGGTAGTGTTTCTTCCTGTGCTGGCTTAAGACAGGCTGTTGGGTTTACAAATTATACCTTATACCAAGTTCTTCCACTCCAGTTGGTTACTGTGGTGTGAATGCCTTCTCCATTGAAATCCCTAGTGACTGCCCCTCACTGGAAGTTTTGTTTTGTTTTTCTTATTTTCTACAGTTTCAACAGCAGAACAATGATAAAACTTATGTGGCTTTTTTTTTAACGCTATTCATTGCAGGAACCAAAAAATGAAGGATTTTGTTTATGTTTTTTAACTTCATAAGAATTCTGCCACTTTCCTCTTCTTGCTCAGTGATTTAAAAAAAAAGTGGGTGGGTGAAGTTCTTTTTTACAATTTTCACTGGTCTAGAAGGAATAGAGTAGCAAGGTAATCCACCAATCAGAGATCATTGTTAGCATGTCCCAGCCAGTACATCAAGTTATCACCAAAGCAAAGGAAGGGCTTGAAATTCAGAAAGGGATTTCATAAATTGATTTTATTTCTAATCAGTTTATGCAAGGGAGGCAAGTATCTGAAAGTTCTGGTACAAAAAAGCTCATGGTGTGTGTTACATTAAAATGGGGAGGATTCAGGCTCACATTCACATAGACACTGAGCTAACATTATTATAGATACATAGATTAGAATTTGGAGAGAGTGGTTGAATCAATATCTGAAAAGTTCTGATTATAGTATTTTGTAATCAAGTAGAAGGATATTTGTATCACCCTAATCTTTACTAGCTATACTAATTACCCTACATTAATTCATCTAGATTTACATCACGATTGCAATCAAATTTGAATTAAGAGACATTAGCTTTGTTGAGCTCCATTATTATGCCTTCTTTTCTGGTTCATGAAAACCCTTTGCCTTATATTGTACAGGAAGGGTATTTTTAGCAATCCTGTGGCAATTTATTGGAGATTAACCTGTTCTGTATAGAAATCATACAAAAACAGCCTATAGCTATATCTAGTTTCTGTTCTCATCTTGACTTCTAGTGCTCAGTTCAGCACAAGCTGACAAAGAGACACTTCAGGGAGAAAATGCAATGTATTTTTAGAAGAGAAGAGAAAACCCTGTGACCCATTGGGTAAAGCTTCAAGAGAAAGGTAGTGAATTCTGATGTGACCAGAATAAATATTAAATTTTAGGCTGATCATATTTGATCATAAGACAATAAAGCATCCAAAATGAAATTCAGAAAGGGATTTCATAAATTGATTTTATTTCTAATCGGTTTATGCAAGGGAGGCAAGTAGCTGAAAAAAATGTTCACAAATTAAGCATAAATGGAATTTTGTTCAAATATAGTAATCTCTAAAAGATATTGTTACAACCTTAGCCACTTCAGAATATTGAACATCTAGTAAGAAATAATAGTTGCCTTATTGAGACCAAAGTTGATAGTATAAGGTTAGAGTAGAGATTAGATCCAACCTTCTAAAGCAGATTCAATTCCAGGATTGGAACATATTCATAAAGCGCCTAACTAGGGACATTGCTAATGTCTTCATCAAAGGCAAAGCTCCTTCTATGTGAGGGTACAAGAATTTGGTGAAAGTCGGGTAGTAACAAATATAGTAGAAGTGTGAGGTATTAGCTTTATTCTTTTGCATATCCCCTTTACACATCAGTATGTAAGGTTCTCTACTTGAATCATTAAGAATAATGTATGATTTGAATGGGGAATTTACGGCATGAAAATTTTCCCAGTTCTTGACCTAACTTTATTTGCATTGGGGGGAGATAAAAAGTGGAGTAAGGAAGGAGGAAGTCAAAAGATTCTAGTTATTAAAAGGGGACAAAAAGGAATTTCTGACTTCTCCCATTTGGGTCACAATGCCCCATGCAGTTTGAGCATTAGGAAAAATAAAGGGATCCACAGCCTTGATCCACGTGAAACACCTTCCTTCCTTCCTTCCTTCCTTCCTTCCTTCCTTCCTTCCTTCCTTCCTCTTTCTTTCTTTCTTTCTTTCTTTCTTTCTTTCTTTCTTTCTTTCTTTTAAGCTTCTCAACCCATTTCTTCTTCCACTGAGTTTAGAAGTTGCTAGAGATTGCAGATGCCAGGGAGGCTCATAGTGGGTCTACTTAATCTGTCAAGATCCCAAATATAACTGAAAGTTGGAGTTCCACCACACCTAAAGATCTGTCACCTATCAGCCTTTTATGCACTTTGCAGTAGGTTGAATATGAAATGATCCAGGATAAGTAGAAAGTATTGAGATGTGGGACAGATACTTCAATAGATTATAATATTGTTACAATTTATTGCTAATTGTTTATGAAATTCAACATCCTTCTATGTTTTTTTAAAAGGTCTGCCATACAAAACTTTCAATAATAGTTTCATGGAAAAGGAAATGTGAATCACTTAAAATGAATTCAAGATTTCAAACAAAAAACAGTTCATTTTAAAACAATTAGCTTCAGATTAGCTTCAGAAAAGCTGTCATCGGACACCTCCTAAAATATGTTTGATAATTATTAGAAAAGCTTAATTATTAATAGTATATACACATTCCAAGAGGCAATTAAGTCCATATTTTGGCACCACAACAATAGCCTTAGGATTGGTATTTTTTTCCCTCTATAGAGGGAAAATTACTGCACTTCAATTACTTCTGAACATTATTTTAGAGGAGAGATTCTTGTAGGGAATCTTGTAGAGATCATAAATAAAGCATGTATAGCCTGCTTTTTAAAAATAAAACAAAACTTTTATTCTTGAGTCCAGTAACTCTTGTGGCGACAAACTGGTAGGAAAAAGCTAAAAGAAAATTGTTTATTATTACTCCCCACTTTTAAACAAAAACCAAGATTTCTCATTTTCTCTCCTTCAAAAATCTTGAGCAACAAAACCCAGAGCAGTAAAGTATATGGAGAAAATGATTTAGCTTTGACATCTTCCTAAAAAAATGTGCATTATATTATTTGTTCTACAGGCTAAAAAAATAATATTTTTAAAAGAACTTGAGAAGAGCAGTTCAATTCACTTTTAAAGCCCTATAATGCAACTTCCTCTCTACTGTCTTCCTGGCATATAATCCAGAATAGGAGAACTGCAAGAGTCCTTCTTGTTTCACACCAATTGCTGTCTGACCCTTTTAGTGACCACAGTATATTACTTCAGTCTGATAACCATCATAATTAAAATGCAAAGAGCTTTTTAGCATTGTCAAATGATAGGAATGTAGAGGGAATTGTGTACTGTATGATCTCATTTTAGTCATTAGGACCAGGTTTTGAAAATAGATTCAAACATTTTGCTAAACTATGGTATAATTTGTTGTTTTCTGTTTCTGCACAAAAAAATCACTAAATAAAGTATTCATTTTTGAGCAATAAATCATAATTTTTAATGTCAGAGGTGGAATTTGTGGCTCTGATATTTATGATGGTTGCAGTGTCCTGGGATCTTGTGCTCACCTTTTGCAAACTTCTAGCAAACAGAGTCAATGGGGAAGCCATTCACTTAACAACCTTGTTTAACCTAACAACTGCAATGATTCACTTAACAACTGTGGCAAGAAAGGTTGTAAAATAGGCAAAACTCATTCAAGAACTGTTTTCCTTAGCAATGGAAATTTTGAGCTCAATTGTTCTCATAAATCAAAGACTTAGCATAGAATTCCCTGTGATTTCATGTTAAGGATAAGACCTTATCTTTTTTTAAAAATCACATTTATTGCTCATGCCCATGAGCTCTGGTATCCAGCTCTTAGCATTATTGTTTAAATTTAAAACTAACACATAAATTCACATAAGAGATGTTACCTAACCAAATCATTTCATATGGAAAAGTGCAAATTGCATGGACCTCATCAATTTAAGTTGTGTTAAAACTGGATCAGAAAATAATTTTTAAAAAGATAGTTTACACTGTCTTTACTAAACTGCACACTGAGAGCTTATGCACCAGTGACAAATTTATTGCGCGTCCAATCACACTTGGGCAATAAAGAATGCTATTTTGTTCTGTTCTGTTCTGTTCTGTTCTATTCTGTTCTGTTCTATGACAGTGTACCTTTCACCATCTCATTATTTTAAGAATAACTTATCTAAGAGGACCAAGGAAAATATGTGATAAGGACAACTTAATCTATTATTTTAGTAGTGATAAATTTTGTAGAACAATAATTCTAAAGAAATGTTAATTCAAAGTTCTGATTTTCCTTAAATTGATATACCATATATAATCAGAAAATATTCTCACTAAAATGCCTGTTTTCATTGGAGCTTTCTACCAAGTAAGCACATTGCAAGATAAAGAGATGGACATAGCCTTTGTGGAAAAGAAGTGCTTAGGCTCTTCACCTACTCTTAAGCTATAATGATCTCCTCTGACCCTGAGGCAAAGCTATACCTGTTGGGGCAAAAGGTCACCCTTATTTACAAAAAGATTAAAAGATTAATAATTGTGTAGCATAAACTCAGTTAAATAATGTTGTAAAAAAGATCAAACAGACTTGTTCTGATCCTTTATTGTGCTGAAAGTTGTGTTATCAGCTGCTTCTCAGCAAAATATGATCTTTGTTAACACAGTGTAATTTTGTGGAAGGCTAAAGAGCTCTATGTATGCATTGTGTAATATGTTGTATTTTAACTACCTCACTTTTATTTAGTTTATAACTGCATGTTGGCAAACAAGAATTCTAAAAATGTTGCTTTCCATGAATGTAGAAGTTCCATCACACAGTTTTCCAACTCTTCCAGTAGCCTTGCAACATAAAGAACAATGTGTATAAGATTTCCTGGCTGTGTTCATATCTTTCAAAGGTCATTGAAGGTTGTACAACATCAGAGTCAAATTTTCCATCATATCTACATACTGTAGTGGATCTTCAGATGCCCTCATCAGGGGTTCATTTACAAATGTACAAAGAGTTATAAAAAACATATGGGACCTACTGTAGCCTCTTGATACGCCATGTGCTGGCGGTAATCCATTTCAGCTGGAGTCTAAAGCAGAATGGATCATTATACGTAGGTTTACAGTGCAGCAAAAAGAGTTGTGGCCATTTTTATTTCTCATTTCTACAATTATTAAACCAAGATGAGCAGGAATCAGGTTGTGGGCCATTTGGCTGTAAGCTAATTGTAAAATCTCATTTACCTTCTTGAAAAAGAAAATGTATCTTTTCTAGAATATATATATATATATATATATATATATATATATATATATATATATATATGTGTGTGTGTGTGTGTGTGTGTGTGTGTGTGTGTGTGTGTGTGTGTGTGTGTGTGTGTGTGTGTGTGTCTGTGTCTGTGTGTGTCTGTGTGTCTGTGTCTGTGTCTGTGTCTGTGTCTGTGTGTGTGTGTCTGTGTGTCTATGTATATGTATATGTATATGTATATGTATATGTATATGTATATGTATATGTATATGTATATGTATATCTATCTATCTATCTATCTATCTATCTATCTATCTATCTATCTATCTATCTATCTATCTATCTATCTATCTATCTATCTATCTGTATTTAGTGTCACAACCCCTGGTATGCCCAAATATGGGAGGAAGCCTACTGCTTCCTATCTCTATCAGCTCGTCACAAGAGACCATCCAGACAGAAACCCAATATTTTTACTGTTGCCTTTGTTACATTTGTGTTGTATTTGTGCTGATAAATAGATACATACATACTAAATACATACCTATTTCCCTGGCTCAGCTGATAAAGGAAGAGAACCTTGTGGCTTAGTGGTTAACACAACTGCCTAATATGTAATACAGCCCAGGTTCGAATCCCAGTAAGGGTATGGCTAGCTGATGAGAGCTAAATAGCTTGAAATAGATCTATACTAGTCTCCCTTTATGTATTTATCAGCACAAATATAACACACACACACACACACACACACACACACACACACACACACACACACACACACTCCTGGATGGTACTCTGGGATTTTGATATTTTTACTCAGCTATAATAAAAGACAATAACATGTCTCTGCAAGAAACTTACAATATATTGTTCCTGCCTAACAACTGCCACCATGAATCACTCACCAACAGTGAGGAGGTACTCAAGAATACCATTTTTTTTCCATTTTTAATAAAGCCTGATTGTCCCTGGCAAAAGTATATTGCATATTTCATTCAAGATCAGTCTTGAACTAAGTAGGGTTATTGTTGACAGTAAAAGCTGTATGGGTGTGCCCATCGGTCATCAGGAATCAAGCTGAAATTGAGGGAATTTTCATTTTACAAAGTAGTGAATTCTGAGCAATTTGATTTTTTATTAGATTTTTATTATTAACAGTATAATGTTTTTTAATGCCAACTCTTACAGTCAGCTAAAGAAACAACAATAGTGGCATTGAATGCTGCTATGAAATCTAACAGGTCAACAGGTCAAGATGAGCACCATGCTCATCCAGTCCTGCTGCAGGTCACCCATAAGAGTAACCGGTTTGATTTTAATCCCATACTCAGTCCTGAACTCTGATTGGAAGGGATCCAGTTAATCTATTTCATCCAGGATTTTTTTCAGTTACAACCAACCACCATTTCAACAACCTTACCTAAAAAGAGTGAATTAATTGTTCTGGGCAGCTGGGCTGAGTGATCACTTTTTTATTTTTATTTTTATACCCATGTTATTGTGTCCTCCTGCCTGCACAAATCAGTCAGAAGAAGTGTGATTCTAATTTACAGGTGCCTCAGCTTATCCCCCGGAGGATCTTCTTGAGGCATCACAGGCTTATAAGAATGTTAGATGGGCCACAGGATATACAGTACTTCTGTCATTACATAAATTCATATCCACCCAGCAGTTAAATGAGTGCAGAGATGAGCAATTTGATCTTTAATGTCAACAGGTTTTTCCAGTGTACAAAAGGCAAGGGGTCACTAGCAGCAATAATGCTGCTATCTGATACTGTGCAAGGATGTGTTGCCCCTCTTACTAACACAGTGTCGGTTCAAATCTTGGTTCATACTGCACCCAATCATCTTCACTCTTCTTCTTCTCTCAGCATTATTCCAGATATATTCCAGGTGTTTTTTTTCCAGAGCTCTTATTAAATTTATTAATTCAGGACTTCCCTGAATTCATCACACAAGGACATACCACTCAGGAACAACCATAGCAAGCATATTGAATTTGCTGCTTCAGTAGTCTGGAACTCAAGTAAGTACCACCATGGAACTATCTGCTAACTTGCTAGGAAATTACCCAAGCACCCTCCAGAAACCGTTTGGAGCATACCAACCTATGGGCCCATCTCCTCTACAGAGGTCGGTGGTAGTCATGAATCTCAAGCATTCTCTTTTGACTTTTATTTGGTGATTATTATTATTTTCTTCTGTGGATAAAGAACTGTTAGAGTGCCCATTGAGTTAATTACTGGAGGCTAAAATAATGAAAGTAAAATTTGGGAAATTGACATCCATCTAAATCAGATGTTTATATTGTGATTATTATTACTTGATATTATGATTATTATTACTTTGTTGTTTTGTATGTACACTGAGAGGTTATGCACTGAAGACAAATTCCTTATGTGTCTATCACACTTGACCAATTAAGTATTCTGTTCCCTTCTGTTGGTTCTATTCTGTTCCATTCCATTCCATTCTATGTAAGATAGTACATAGGGAAAGCTGAAGACAGATACCATATTCTTGAGAAATAACAAGTAAAGAGCTTCTTCCACAACCCACAAGACAAAAGAAGAAATGGACTACTAATGCACTACTAATCTAGGTCATAGGTCTAAAGTTTATTTATTATGGGGAAAGGGAGCTATGAGAGTTTGAATACAGCCACAATTACATTTCCTCTTTGGAATTAGAGTACCTCTCTTCTTCCACTAAATGTTTGATGTAGGAAAATACTCATGATGAAGTAAGTTTGATTAAAAGCACCTTTTGGTCAGGATAAAAAGAATCATTTCAGAGAAATGTATAATTGCCACATTGAGCTGGAAGGGCGCCAGGATATAGAAAGCTGAATATAACTGCAATTAGACAGTTTCAAAGTGCCATTGGTATAATTTAGGGGTGACCTCTCATTAGAAAAATGTATAATGTTGTTTTATGATGCCTGAAATAGTAACAGAAAACTGTGTGTATTCCTGTTTGCTAAAGAGGCAGAGATGTGTGCAGGTAACAACTGATAAAGTGAAACCCTGGGGTCACAGACAACCATAATGTAATTTTCAATGTAATCTTTCAAATGTAATCTTCCTTCATTGGACTGCTATGCATGCTTCAGGGTTTATTACCATCTTTTGCCTTCAGCTGGACTGATTTCATACCTTAATATGCCCTCATCCTCCCCTTGAAATAGGCTTCTACAAAATAGCAGTGGGCATTCGTTGTTAAGAATCAGAAAACAAATGGTAGGAATGAATGGGCAATTTTCTCAATGGACGTGGAAAAAAGTGAATCTCTTAAGGATGTGAACTGGGACTGGTTCTTTTTTAATTAATTCATAGATAATATTGGCTTAGAATAAACAATGACTGATATGTTTGCAAATGATAAAAAGCTACTGAGAGAGTGGTGAAAAACAAAAGTGTTCATAAAGTTTGAAACTGGGTGAATGGTCAGTCAAATGGCAAACATAGTTCAAATTAAGTAAGTATAAAATGTTACAAATTGGAGCAAAGTAATTCTAATTTCATTTACTCCCTGACAATTTCTAAGCTGTTTGAAACTAATCAGGGGGAAAAAAGATAATTATAGTGGTTAATTCAATGAATATATGCACTCTCAGTGTGCATCATTGGTGAAAAAACATATTCTATTCTAAAACTGCTAACCTAATTTCCTTATGTAGATGTAGATGTAGATAAATTTATTTATAGGCCGCCCTTTTCCCTGAGGGGACTCAGGGCGGCTTACAACGTATAGGGAAGGGAGTACACACAATGACATATAAAGACAATACGTAATTAAAAATAGAAGCAACATTCATTCATCATTCGGGCGGGGACGGATTATAATCTTTAACCCCAGGCCTGATGGGATAGCCAGATCTTGAGGGCTGTGCGGAAGGTCTGGAGGGTGGTGAGGGTACGAATCTCCACGGGGAGATCGTTCCAAAGGGTCGGAGCTACTACTGAAAAGGCTATTTCTATTGGTACATATCTATAATATGTTCCCATTTAGAAAACTGGGCAGTTCTATTGTTGCACTTGACAAATCTAGTTGAGAAAAATGCAAAGTCAACCAAAATGATCAAATGGATCAGATACATTCCTTATGGGAAAGATTAGTAGGAGGCAATTGAGTAAGACATCTAAGGGAATCTAAAATTATGTATGGCATGGAGAAAGTAGAAGGCAAAAATAAGATAGAAGAAAACAATAGGAGTAGCCTAATCCAGTTGATTGAAGGATAACAATCATTACCACAAACTCAATTATTATTCAAAGTCTATAAAATTATTATTTAAAAGTCTAGATAAATTCTAAAAACAGAATATTTGTCTTTAAATGTCAGTATTACCTTTATGTCAGAATTACACTCATGGCTTCAAATACCAATTGTAGGGGAAATATGGTGGGATATGGTCGTGTCTCCATCTTCTACTAGTGACTACTATATAGCTAGCAGAATAGTTTGATCATTTTAACTAAGTCAACAGAAAATGTATCTAGTTCAAATTTATTTCTATTTATTTATTTATTTATTTATTTATTTATTTATTTATTCATTCATTCATTCATTCATTCATTCATTCATTCATTCATTCATTCATTCATTCATTCATATAATATCAACAGATGCCCATATCACAACAGTAACTCTAAGCAGTGAATATTCAGGATATCTAGATCATACAGCACTGATATTTCTGGTATGCATCCAAATGTTTCAGCATTTCTTTTTCTCTCTTCTATAGCATAAAAATAATATTTTCCACAAAGGTATCATTTGACTGAAATGCCATTAAAATCTGAAATGCAAGCTTTTAATTTTGTTGGTCAATTAATTAGAAAGGTTAACCCAAAAATGTATACAGACATAGGACAATTTGGGGGATTGTACTAGATTAGTCAGCCAACAGCATTTTTTTCTACTGTGGGTTCAGTAAAAATAGACTTCATATTCTTCTAAAATGTCTCACATCCAAGAAAGCCATTTGAAGATGGGTTTGACAAGCCTTGTTAGAACTAATTAGCAAATGTATTAAAAGTTCAATTTATGCTGATCCGGGCAATAGGTTGCTCCGGCACAGCATCATAATCATATGGAAATCCTACTTTTGCAGAAATTTTATGCCAAGCGTCAGATAGGCAAACTAATGAACAGGACAAATTGAGAGAAAAAGAGAATCACATGAAAAAAGGGAGAGGAAATGCAAGTATAAATAAAAGAATAACACAGTATACAACTGCTGGTACTTATACTATCTTAAAGCAATGTTTCATATCCCTTCATCACGCTCACTCAGCAATTGAACTGGATGTCAATTTGCAATTCTTGGCATCCAAGAAAAGCGGGGGGGGGGGGACCGGGACACACACAAAACCAAAACCAGAAACTGCCAAAGATGTCCTGCTGTGCATCTGCAATGCAGACAGAACAAAGGAATTGTTTGAATCAAAGTCTACCTTTCCAGAGGGAAATGAAGAAATAATATGATTAGCAAAGTTAAAAAAATTAATTTGTTATGAATCACATGGCAACTTGACAGTGGCAAAACTTGATTGGAATTCTCCACAAATCCAAAAAGTAGAAGCAACGTTTCAACAATGAAGGGCCCTGATCCCAAAAATAATAAAAATAAAGAACTCATGAAGCAGATGATTCATTCATCCTTACTGCCAGTAGGTAAGCAAGAGAAATCATCTATTTCTGGATGTAATACATGAATGGGGATGCCCTTTAAAAAAAACTTGTTCCTGCTGTTAAAAGAAATCAAATGAAGGGCAAAAGGCATATTTGGTTATATGACCACAAACCTGTGTGGTTTTCAGGCTAATTTTTTTATCCAGACAAATCTTACATGCTGATAAAAATTTAATATAGGTTCTTCTGTTTGAAGCAGGTATTATTTCCTTTGCGACTGTCCCATATTTTGCACCATGTTGGGCTTTTATCTTATCACAGAATTATTCCAAATTGATTAACTTGAAGCTATAGCACTGTAACAACATACCATTCAATAGGGTTCTCAGTACTTTATTCTTCATTATTCTTCATAATTGCCATCTGTTCAGTTCCATATCTTAATTTCTGCAGACATTTATGTATCTTCAGTAAATAAAAAATGTGATTCCTGCTTTGATGCATTTCACAATCCTTGAGGAGAAACAGAAATATTCCTAATAATAGTTTTATTTTGTGGGAGGAGATCAGGTGGCTTAAATAAAAGAGCAAAGGCATTGATGTATTCCACCCCAAAATTATCATCCTGATGAACAAAATCACAACAAATACACAAATCCTTTCTGCACAGCGCCGGGAGGCCACGGAGAAGCTTCGCTCTGCTTCTCACTCAGCTTTTCCCCAGAGGCGATCCGAGACTTCAAGTGGCAGAGCTTGGAGAAGCAGCGGCCGCAGGCCGGGTCAGCGGGTGGGCGGCGGGGCACTTTGCATCGTGGGAGCCGCCAAGCGCCTTTGCTGCAGACCCGGGCGCTTGGCGGCTCCTGCGATGCAAATTCCTCCCCCCACCGCCGAGGCCGCAAATTCCCACCACCACCACCGAGGCTTCGCAAAAGGATGCCCAGCTGAGCCTCACCAGGCATAAACCTCACCGCACGTCACTGTGGGCACAACAGGTTACCAAAGTTAGAAGAGAGAGTGAGATGAAACCTTAGTAGATCTAGGTATGTCATTTGTAGCCTTTTGTTGTTGCCTAGTAAATAGGTGGATGGAGGGCTTAACCTCTAGTTATCTTACTTTTCATCAAAGCTACTAGGTAAATTGCCTAATTTGTTTTCTTTCTTCTATTTGTGTGTTCACATTTTATATCTCCCTCTCTCCCTCTGTGTATCTCAAAAATGTTCCATATGGCATATTTTAGATTCTATCAGACTAACACATTACAAGGTCAAGTAAGTGCTATAAGTGCTATAAGAAAACCTGACTCATCATTTACCAAATATATATTATAAACATAAAAAGTTTAGAAAAGCAGGGCTGGATTTGAAAGGTCCATGGAGCTGAGTGTTTGCATCACATCAGTTTCATACCTATAAAAAGGCTTTAAGCAAACAAGAACACACAGCAAAATGTTTGTTCCCATTGTTGTCAGTGGTGAGATTGAAGATGAATTTTTAAAATATACACTTAATTTTTTATAATATATAGCATAGTATATGATATAAATATGATATAAATTTATAAATATATAACATTAAATGTTTTTGGACTGAATGTCTTTTCTGGGAATATGGACAACCATAGAATGTGTTGGAAGATACCTGAGGTCATATAACCCATCTCTCAGTTCAATGCAGAATACCCTGACAATTTGATAATTATTTAATATCTGCTTGGACATCTGCAGCAAGAGACTTTTTCTAAAGCAATTTGTTCAGTAGCTTTTATTAGTCTGAGGTTTCTAGCAATATATAAGGGAGCCTGCTTCCATATTCCCATGTTTTTCATTTTGTTCAACATTCCTCTTATGTTTTCATTCCATATATTTCATCACCTGGTCTTTCTCTTTTGTGGCATCTAGGTCTGGACATGGAGTGTATTTGGTTTATTCTCATTCATATTCTCCTTCCCTCCCTCCCTCCCCCCCTCTCTCTCCCTCCCTCCTTAAGAAATAATTCATCTGCGGATCAAAAGAAATATTGAGGTTCCTTTTCAGAATTGTGAAATTCTGATTCTTCAGAATTATATGTCTCTATTTTATTGATATATACAAGTGCCTTTTTGGCAGGCTACTTTTTTTTAGCAACTTTACTGAAGAAAGCAGATTATTTTACATTCTTGCATAAAAACTGGCTTTTATTATAATAATTGTCAAAATGAAATTAGGGTGAAAAACAAAATTTTGTCTGCTATGAAAAAAGTTAAAAATAGGCAACATTGTATGTGTCAAACCTGAACTTTTAGAAACCTGAAATACTGCAATCCTCAAGTGTCTCAAAATGAATTGAAGATGCTTTGACTTCAAAGCAGAGCTTTTCATAATGCATAAGTAAAAGATATCTTGAAGTTTGCTGACCTTCTACATATCTAAAATAAGATAAGGATAACAATGTGAGGTCACTATTCGGTTTAATTCACATGGTCATCCTTTGTCAAGAATGGTAAACTATGAACACTGAAGGGAGTCAAGCTGTAGAACATTTCTCACCATTTAAGCTAGGAATAAGCTTGTGGACAATAATGAAAATGACACAATGTTCACCTGTGGTATTATTCAAATATTTGTCTGAAGTGGTATAGGATTTTCTGCTTGAACAGGGGGTTAGACTAGAAGGCCACCAAGGTTCCTTCCAACTCTATTATTCTGTTATTATTACCAATTACCTTTAACAATGTTTCCAGTTGTTGGCATATTGTCTGTTTTTCCTAAGATGTTATGTTATGTCTGAAATATAATCAGTTCTTGAAGTTATTCTTTGTTATTGCAAATTTTTGTAAATGTGAAGTCCACCTTTCCTTAAATTTAGAAGTACAGAAATATTCTTGGGAAATAAGTATAGGTTTATATAGTAGATATCACCATTTATTTCATATATCAACAACATTTCCCCCCAAGATAATATACATCTATAAAAATGTCCTTCTGATTAATGGTAGAATATAACTTATTTAAAATGTGTGTTTTTCTTTCAAATCACAGTTTATGCACCTATTCATGTGTTTATTCCAGGGTTTTTGTTCTTTATTTTTCATTTTTTAAAATTCTAGATATTTTTCACCAACTTTGCTTACTTCACTTAAAGATTTTTAAAATGTTATTCTTTTTCATACTCATAGAGATTCCAAATCACGTGGATACCTGCTTCTGAATGCATAGATGATAAATATATGCCCTCCCAGGCATTGTTCAATGCCAATTCCCTTTAGAGCCTTGCCAGTGAAGATGATGAAACTGGATTCCAACAATATCTACATTTTTGGCTGAAAACTTGATTTAGCCTTGCAAGCTATATGAGAAAGGGATATTTTTTATAACTAATTCTTTAAGATTTCTTACAGAAATGTATTTCTTCTTAGCCTTGAAGAGGTTGAAATAGTTGTGAATCAAAATCTCTAGTGCACAGTAGCACAGGTAATCCTTAGGTATCTACTAAAGATTGGGATTCCATTTCTTGCCCAAAACATTTATTTGAGCGTTGATGTTGACTATAGTAGTAACAATTCTCTGCATTCTTGTGTGGGGAAAATTTAATCATTTAGGACTTCCAGGTCCTCTTGAAACTTTTTTGTGACGACTCTTTGACAATAGCCTTAAAGAAATAAAGATGGTGCATTTATTTTCCCCTCCCTTCTCAATGTCAAAACTCACATACAGCCCCTGGAGTTTCAACCAATATTTTCTTTTAATTTTCATCTCTGTATGCACCTAGTGATATAATTCACACATTTCTGAGGAACAGACTGGGTAGAACAGACTTTTTGTTTTACTAATTAGCAGCTTGGTGGGGGGGATCTGAGAATAAGCAATATGGCACCCACTCAGAGGGCAGGAAGCTCTCTCTTATTCTAATGAAAACGACCTCCCCTACCCCCTGCTGCTGCTAATTAGGAAAACAAAAATGGTGAGACATCCTAATTCTAGATATACCTTGTGAAAATGGGATAGCAAGAAGGGTTTCTCAACTCCTGCTATCACTGGCTATCAATGTGGAGGCTTCCTTCCTTCCTTTTTTTTCTTTCCATGTTGTTACCAGTACTTTCATGCAGTACGATTACTATATGTACAAGAGTTGTGCAAAGGGACCAGAATAACACTGTGCATACATATTACAGTCTGTTTCTTATGTGTTGCATAGAAGCCGTGGTGGGCTGCTCCGTGGTTGCATGGGTTCGGGTGAATCCTGAGCTTTGATCATTGGCTGGGCTTGCCCATCTGCCCTTGTGCTAAGCTATCCATTTATAATTAACTTTCTGGCTTGTTCCCTCTGCCCTCACTGCCCAGTTGAGTTTCACGCTGCCCCTGCTGTACTCACTGGAGCTGCCTGAGTTGATTACCTGCTTTTTTGAAGTTCTGTTTCACTCCCAAAGGAGCGTGTGTGAGCGAAGCTAGTGCGCACGTGCACATACACACGCTCACAACCAGTGAATTGCTTGTGAACGTAAGTGCAGCCCACCTCTGCATAGAAGTATGTTTAGGGATAAAAATATAGGCCTGTTTGCTTGTAGATATGAAAGCATAATTCTGAACTGGGAGACCCAGATTCAAGTTCTCACTTGATCATGTAGCTTAGTGATATGGGTGCAATCATTCTGTTTCAGTACAGCCATCTTTATGAGATTGATGTGAGGAGAAAATGAGAAGGAGCCTCCACCTTGAATTCTCAGGCAGGACATAAGTGCAAACATTAAAAATATATCTTGTATGTATGCATGTGTGTGTGTGTGTGTGTGTGTGTGTGTGTGTGTTAATCTTATCTGCCCCTGTTTCTTTCTTCCCACCCGGTCTCTGCCAATTGAATTAGTTGCTTCATGCTGCCCAATGATAGTGCCAACTAGCACAATAATGTGTTAATGCATAAAAATGACCTACAGTTCTTCAAACATTCTTGTTTGTTTTACATATAGCCTTCCTCTTTTGCCCCTCATGCTTCATATATAAAACCCGAGCTACACTAAAGGGATATAATATAAAGGGATATTTTCCTGTCTACCATTACATGAGTTCCACACATTTTGAGTTTCAGGAATTATTTTCATAGCTGACAATGTCAAAGCTACAAATCACACATGTTCTTAATGATTCTAATGATTTTATTTTTATTTTGGGCGGAACTGGAAAAGGAAGATACCATTTCAAATCAGATCTAAAATCATTTTAGTTGATTATTATACTACATTTACAAAGACCGACTACGATTTAAAGTAATTTAAAATTTAAAATTATTATAGGCAATTATAGATTTTTAAAGATTTTCTTTCCAGGATGGTATTATGTTCTTTTTTTTTAATTGGGAGGGGGGGAATTAAAATCTTCAGTTAACTAGAGTCAATCATTTTTGTAAAAATTAAAGTTGCAACAAAGTTTGTTCAGATACGTAGTTTCTCTATAATGAATCAAATCGCTATTTGCCTTGTGAAGTGTAAGTATACGCCATTGCAAAGGTGTTATATTTATAGTACAACTATAGAAACCATACATACAAATACTGGTTCAGGCAGAGGTGGGTTGCTCCCGGTTCAGCCCAGTTGGGCCGAACTGGTAGTGGCAGCAGTGGGAGGCTCCGCCCACCTGCCCAGTCGCTTCTGCACATGTGCAGAAGTGTTGTGTGCATGCATGAGCGTGAATGAGAGCACAAGCAAACCAGTAGTAAACCGTATAGCAATCCACCATTGGGTTCAGGTATTATCAATTAGTGCTTCCTGATTTATTTACATCTCTCCACATATTTAAAATGAGAATTGTAACAAGCTTTTTAAGATCCAGTACTGTATTATTTCAATGACATATGTTGTACAGTATATTCTAAGTGTATGTTAAATTATTTAAGTTTTTATAGGTGTACCACAAGAGAAATTACTTTCCTAATTTCCCCACATTCATTTGTTCAGGATTATGGCAGATTTGCATGCTTCTTTCTGTATATCCTAATTCAGTCTCTGCTACTCTATAGTTGAAATTACAACACCCAGTAAGGTCAGCAGCACAAAATTTTGGGATTCATAGACACAGTGCATTAGAGAACATTCCATTGGATGTACTATTGTGATACCATTTTTCTCCAAAACAACAACAACAACAACCCACCACCTTTGCAAAGTTCTATCAAAGCATATGTTTATTTACATTTAGTTGGCTGCCAAATTATGTACTTTGGCAGAGGAGATGTTCAGAAGAGTTTGAATGTGCCCTGGAAAAATGGTAGCATTCTGTAATTAGAAATGTGCCTGTCTAAGGAATGACCTCAGATCCTTCTTCACAGCAGGAAGGAAATAAGGCAATGACATACTTGCTTTAGTCTCCAGATAAAGAGTAGATGAGGAAGTTACCACCCATTCAGGTTGAAAGCTAAAGTGGAACTTCTTCCTTTCCTTATTCCAACTCGGGGAGGGGGGGGGGACAACCTGTGGTGACTTAAAATAATGAAAACATTTGCTGTTCCTTTTTTTAAAAAAAATCTGTTTGGTAGCTAGCATAATGTGAACAAATCAAGAATCAAACCCATTTAGCTGTAGATTGGTTTGTTAGGGTAGCTTATTTCTTGAAAGTATGCCAGTGGGAAAAAAAAGAAGAAAAGTTCCTTGTGATCCAGCTAAAATAAGTAAGGATTAAATCTAAGTGAAAGTAGTGGAACAAGTTAGAAGGAAGAAAAAAGCAGTGAAATATAATCATCACTGTCATTATATAAATCAGGACCACAATAATAACGATAGGATAATCTTAACAAGTACTGTATTAGATGCCTCAGTTTGCCAGATAACTACCAAAAAAATAATAATCTTGGTGTTATAATGAATATGTTAATTTAGTATGTTGCAGCTATGAAAAAAAACCAAATTCAATGCTAGCAATAATTAATGCTAACTGCTGCAAGAACATGCTGTACATGTATTTAAAAGTACGTACAATTTCTTCTGGAAAAGAATGGTTATTTAAGTTGTACAGTTTGATATGCACAGAATTCTGTCCCAGAATTTAACTCAATACATTTATTTATTAAATTTATTTGCTGCCCATCTTACTGTTCAAAGTGACACTGGAAATCATTTGTGGTTTATAGTTCCATATAGTTCATTGCTATTGATAAGATGTGGTTTGTGCCCCACCTAAAATTTGGGTATTCTTACATAATATCTCAATATTGTAACCTTAATTTACTTGTTAAATGCGAATAAATGTTAACCTGCTTAGATATCAATTTAACTTCTACATTATGATTTACATTTTGCTGATTACTGCTACTACCATTTATATGGTAGTACATGAAGCCGCTGGGTGAGATCATTCAACGGCATGGGATAAAATACCATTAATACGCGGACGATACCCAGTTGTATCTGTCCGCCCCGTGCCAACTCAGTGAAGCGGTTGACGTGATGTGCCAGTGTCTGGAGGCTGTCAGGGTCTGGATGGGGGTTAACAAGCTTGCGCTCAATCCAGACAAGACTGAGTGGCTGTTGTGTTTCCCTCCCAAAAATTTGGTTAGTATTCCATCACTCAGGCTGGGGGGTGAAATTTTGCGCCCCTCAGACAGGGTTCGCAATTTGGGAGTCCTCCTGGACCCACAGCTGACCTTAGAACATCATTTGTCAGCTGTGACCAGGGGGGCATTTGCCCAGGTTCGCTTGGTGCACCAATTGCATCCCTACCTAAACCGGGAGGCACTCGCAACAGTCACTCATGCCCTCGTGACCTCAAGACTGGACTACTGCAATGCGCTCTACATGGGGCAGCCCTTGAAGAGCATTCGGAGACTTCAGCTTGTCCAGAATGCAGCCGCGCGAGCGATTGTGGGTGCACCTCGGTAATGTGCACCCACATTACACCTATCCTCCGCGAGCTGCACTGGTTACCGATTGGTCTCCGGATACACTTCAAGGTGCTAGTCGTCACTTATAAAGCCCTTCATGGTATTGGACCTTGAGAGACCGCCTGCTGCCAATTACCTCCCAAAGACCCATTAGATCACACAGGGCTGGCCTCCTCCGGGTTCCGTCCACCAGCCAATGCCATCTGGCTACTACCCGGGGGAGGGCCTTCTCTGTGGCAGCTCCGGCCCTTTGGAACGAACTCCCCGCAGAGATTCGGACCCTCACCTCTCTCCAGGCCTTCCAAAAAGCCGTTAAAACCTGGCTGTGGGTTGATAAGTTCCCTTCCCCTCTCGATTTGTGTGTCTGTTGGTTATTTTTAAATGCTTGTATTTGTAGTTTTTGTGTTTCCCTTTCCCCCCTTGTGTTTGTGCGCCGCCCTGAGTCCCGCTGGGAATAGGGCGGCATATAAATAAAAAGAAACCTAAACCATATATTACTTATATTTTAACAATGATGTGAAGGTTTTTATTTACATAATATAATAAATTCAATTATTTAAAACTTATTAATGAAATACTGATTTTTTAAAATCTAATGCTATGATGCTTGTAAATATCTTGGGGTTTTTTTTACTTTGTGTTTTGTGAGTTTTAAAATGTTTTTTCAAGTTTGTCGTTTTTATTTGCTCTTTGCCTTTCTCAAAAATGTATAATGAAATATCATTTTTAAAAAGAAAATCAAAAATTCAATCACCAGGAGTGTTATACTGTTGTAAAACTCTGATGTTCACATGTGGAATATTGTTATCAATTTAAAATTGGTACAGTACAGCTAAACAAAGTACAGAAGAAATAAACCAAAATGATTAGGCAGCTAGAAAGAGTTTCTTACAAGAAAACATTATAATATTTGGAATTTTTTACCTTGGGGAAAAGTTACGTCTTAGGGAATGATCAAGCTGTCTGAAATCATGCATGACACAAAAAAAGTGCACAGATACACATTTTCTTTCCATTCTTAAAAAAGGGATCAGAACTTGGATGACTTTCAAAGGAGGTTAAGCAAATTCATGTAGGACTAGAGTATCAATATTTATTGGTCTTAAGGATTCAGTGTTGCTTTTGGTTAGTGCAGCAATCTCTACATGTCAGTTTCAAGAAAACAGTAATGAGAGAGCGGAGTTATTTTTGTTCTTCTGAAACCATAATTATATTTTCATAACTTTAAGGGTTCCTGAGAAAGGAAAATTACATCAGGTGTGCACTCTTTAATCTTATGAACTGATGGTATTTCCCCTGCTATCTCAATATAGGAATACTCCTGAAGGCTGCAATGAACATATAATTAAGGTGACCAGATTTTCAGATTGGTAAAGAGGGACACCTTTGACTGGGGCGGGGGGGGGGGGGCTTGATTAAAAATTTTATACGGAGCAACAAAAATTTTCATATAACACAAAAATAGTATTGTAATTTTTTTTATTTCAACATAACTACAATTTACAAATATAAATTGTAACTCTTGCCAAACATCAACATTTTGATCACATGACCATGAGGATGCTGCAACGGTCGCTAAGTGTGAAAAATGGTCATCAGTCACTTTTTTCAATGCCATTGTAACTTTGGTCACTATACCACCTTTCTTGCCACAGTTCTTAAGTGAATAACTGCAGCTGGTATTTTGTATTTTGGATAGAATCTTTTTTTAAATAGTCTAAGACAATTTAAAAAAAGAATCCACACAGAATAAAACTTTAAAAAAATCCTATGCACAATAAATAAAATATTATTTTAAAATACATTAAAAAATAAAAGAAAAAACCCAGCTCACTTACCAGCAGGCACAAGTGAGCACTCCAAGTCAATCCAAAATGATACAGATGTTAATACAAAGAACTGAGCAAATTAAAATGGTGAAATTAGTCAGGGAAATATTTTTCAAAGAAACTTTGCCACCATTTTTTTCCACACGAGCCGACCTCCAACCTCCATGCCCCTCCCCTCCGGAAAATCCAGGAAGTAACACTCGTGGCTTCTCTAGCCAAGTATTTCCTGCAGCTCTATGGTACCTGGTCATTTTTTTTAATAAAATGAGGTAAAAGGGGCGTGGGGGGTTCCATTTTGTTGCTTTAACGTTTTAATATCTTCAATGAAAGTACGGAGACAGAGAGAGAGGTTAGTTAGACAGAGTGTCTTTTGTCTTGCCCCGGTTAGGATTTCTTAAGCAAATCCACTGGGCTTTCAACATGAAGCCAGAAAATCGGGACTTTTTAAAAATGCCCCGGGACATGGGACAAATTGTTATAAATCGTGACTGTCCCGCTGAAATCGGGACATCTGGTCACCTTACATATAATGCAACCATTGAATATTATGACTGTAAATTAGATTTCATATTGTACCAAATAGAGGACTAGAGAAGGCTTAGAAGAAGTCTAGGAAAGAAATCAGATAAATAAGGATATTTTTCTATCATATGAATACCTGAATGGTGATGATTTTCCTACTACATGTCAACCAATGGAAGGATATAATCTCAATGTAAAACATGTTTGAAATCTCTTAAATTGATAAAAGCAATCTGTAATATTGAAGCAAGAGGAAATTATAAATACAATTTATCTAACATTATATTAAAGTAAAAAAAGCTTAGCTAAGGCTGGTATTGTGTTCTAGTATTAAATCCAAATCTTAATAAACTGACTTGAATTTATCTTTGACTAGACATTAAATAAAAATCAACCCAAAATAAATATAAATTATCTTTTAATACTCTTAATTAAATTTATGACTAGAGAAATTAGATGGAGAAATTCTCCCACAATCTCAAGAATCAGATTCCTCCTTTGTAGTAGTAGTAGCATTATTAAAAAGCCTAATAGGGGGAATTCCATCGTGATTTCTTCAAATGAAATTGAAACTCACGAATACAGCAGATTAGTAGAAAGAGTCAAATTCTTTTCTTTGAAGTAATATCTAAAACAATACCTGTCAGACTGACTGACAACTAATGAAAGAAATGCAGATTTTCTATATCTGGCATTAATTTTTGTGTTAATTCAAAAGAGCATTCTTTACCATTAGCATGCAATGGAAACTATCCCTGGCTGTCCAGAAAAATCTACTCTACATACAGTATGTTGACAGCCAAGAATGTCATCCAATGAATATCATCTAATATAACCAAATTATTTCTCTGAAATAATTATTATTTTCCCTATCAGTTCACACATGTGAGCGTGCTCGCCTTCTGCGCATGCACAGTGTTCACGCATTACATCGGGATCGGTGGGCGGAGCCTCCTGCAACTGCCGCAACCAGTTTGCCTGAACTGGAGAGAACCGGCTGAATACCACTTCTGGTTTAGTTTTGGCTTAGCATGTGTATGAACCCATCCATGACAATTTGCAAAGTCGTGCATCCAGACATTGAATATCATTTGGCCAAAGTTTCATTGATACTAATGGGATAAATAAAAGCAAGTACTTGATTCCTTTATCTAAATATTTAGAATTTAAAAATTTGAGCACAGTCAGAGATCCAGGAGAAATTTATAAGTTACTCTTTACCAGATTTAATTACTGTTTAGATAACAGCTTAAGCAGCTTAAGCAGTGAGTCAGAATTGCAGTGGAGCGTCTTCATTTTTATTATAAGAAAATCTAAAAAGAATCAGTATGGAGAAATACAAATGAGTTGTTACTCCATTAGCTATCAAAATCATTATTCACAGAAAAAGTAAGTCTGCCTCCCTTGTGTGCTGTGTTTCTTTTTAAGATCTGCTGTTTGATCTCCCATACATCAAGAAGACCAGCATTCCAAAATGTATACAAGTATTAATATCACTTTCAGGAAATAGAAGAAGGCATTTTCTCTGAAGAAAACTATTTGAAAGGCAAAATACCCCTAATAGTGGAAAATCTTTTAAAATACTACTGAAAAACATAAGCTAACAAGAACATTTTGTTACAACATTGGATATTATAAATAACAGGCCTAAAGGAAAAGATTAAAATGTCTTGTCCCTAGCCTCCCTTTATTAGTAGTAATTAGGAAATATGTAATTTAGATAAAAGAACAGTAAGAAATTCAGTAAAACACAATACATTAAACTATCAACTAATAGCTAGAGTAAACTTTTTTTCCTAGGATGAATCAGAAAGTGAATATTAAAAGATATTGAAAGCTACATAAAACCATGTACACTTTGCTAGAAGATCTATGAGATAAACTTATTTATTTATTTATTGAATTTATATTGCCACCTATTCATCCATGGCGATTCAGGGAGGCTTACAGAATATAAAACCTCATTTAAAACAATGAAACTATTAAAAAGAATAAAATAATATATTATAATATAATAAAGTCACCCCGACTGCACCCCAGCGATAGCAGATCATATGTGTCATTTAATGGGCTTCATCCTGCTCTGGGTTCTGCAGGCCCACTGGCAGAACCAAGTTTTCAGCACCTTTTGGAAGAATATTAGAGTGGGGGCCATTCTAATCTCTGGGGGAATGATGTTCCAGAGAGAGAGAGCCACCATGGAGAAGGCCCTTCTTCTGGGTGTATCCAGGTGTATCTCCCTCGAGGATGGAACCTGCAGCATTCCCTGCCTCCCATCTCTGATGGGTCTGGTATATGTGACCGGAAAGAGATGGTACCTTAGATAACATAGTCTCAAGCCATGAAAGGCTTTAAAGGTGACAACCAGCACCTTGAATTGCACCCAGAAGCAAATTGGCAGCCAATGCAGCTCCTGCAGGAGAGGTGATATGTGTGCACAATGGGGTCTGCACAAAAGCATGTGGGCCACTGTATTTTGCACGGTGCTTCCGGATGCTCTTCAAGGGCAGTCCCATGTAGCGTATGTTGCGATAGGCAAGACGTGAAGTGACTATGACATGAGTGACTGTGAATAGGGATTGTTGGTCCAGGAAAGGGCCTAACTGGCGCACAACCCACAGTTGGCCAAAGGCCCTCCTGGCCATGACCTCCACCTGCTCTTTGAACAACAGTAGTGAGTCCAGGAGAACCCCAGATTATGCACAGGGTCTGTTTGGGATAGTGCCACCCCATCCAAGACCAAATGTGGCAATTCGCCCTGAGCCAACAACCCCCAAACCCAGAGCCACTTGGTCTTGCCAAGGTTTAGTTTCAACCCATTGCTCCCCCTTCACAATACATTAAGAACATCTTGCTTAGTACATATACAGGAAAGGGAAAATCAGGTGCCAAGGTGGTTGCTGACACCAAACAATTGGTGTCAGGCATCCAAACAATTGACACCGCAGGCATCCAAACAATCTGTGACCTATTCAGAAACTAGCTTCATATTCCTTTTTGGCCTGGCCAGCTTTGATAGCTGAACATGCTGAGATTCCCTTAGAGACAAGTGAAGCCATTGTAGGCCACAAACTATTCTATCTGGTACCATTTTCTTTTGTTTTTATTACCAAATATAATGTTAATTAATCCTGCTTTTCACATTTGTCCCAAACACAAAAAGACTTCTGTTCAGAAGGAAGTAGTAGTAGACTGTAAGGATAGCAGAGGATAAGTTTACTTTTCAGTGCAATCTACATCCTCCTGGTTCTTTCAGTTGTTATTTCAATCTTGGTCTGCCCCACTTAGAGTTTTTCATAAAAAACAAACAAACATAATAATAAAAAATAAAATCAAATTATCACAGAAATATGCTTACTGAAAACGGTAATAGGAAGTAGTGAGTAGCAGGCAGAGGTGGGATAACATAATTTAACAACTGGTTTGCCTAGTGCAGAACCGAAAATGTGAGTGTGCGCTTTCCATGCTTGCGCACGGCTTCAAGCACACTGCAATTTCCTGTGCGCGGCTGCAGCACACCTTCTCAGACAGCCACGGTGAGTAGAGCAGGCGAAGCATGGAAATCAGCTGGGCTGAATGGGTGGGATGAGCGAGTTCAGAGAGTAAGATATGTAGGACGGGATAGCACCGGGTGCCCAGGCAGTGGTCAGAACTACTGGTTCACTCGAACCAGTCTGAACCAGTCTGAACCACCAGCAGCCCGCCTCTGGTAGCAGGGTAAAGACGTCACCGTGGTATTTTAGTCAAGAACTTCAGGTTACTCTCTGCCTGACATTTTGAGCTTCCTTAAAGTAGGCACAAAGACTTTTCTTTCTTTCCCTTTTAATCATTTTTATTGTTCTCTGGTGTCCAGATGGCTTTTTACTTCCCCAATTGTTGTCTGTACATCTATAAAAATCGTCAACTTAAAAGACTTTTGAAATTGGTTTCTTTATATTGCTAGAGGGGTTTTTTTTGTAACGGAACTCAGTTTTTGTCTGAACAATAAACTTTCTTAATCCTAACATGAAAAACAATCTTCTATCCTAAGCCAACCCTTAATCTTTTTGTATCCTCCTGTAACCAACTTTTGAACAAACTATACATTTACCTTTATTTTCAAAAATCAGTTCTGCCTCAAGCAAGATAATTATGTTTTTGTAAGTTTTCTGAACGCCTTCAAATTTGTTTATTGTTTTCTTTTTCTTACATGCCAAGAACTGTATTGTGTTCCAAATATAATTTTATTAGAAACATGAATATCGTATTTCCTTGTTTTGTAGCTGCATGATTTCCTAAGTGAGGCATAAACTTCTGCAGATCTTCACTTTTCAGTCTCTCACATTTAGCAATAGGAATAGACTTATATAATGTTTCAGCTCTCTCTAAATGTAGGTCTATTGCCCCCAACCATCTGGGTCCTCATTTTACCAACCTCGGAAGGATGGAAGGCTGAGTCAATCTTGAGCCAGTGAGAATCAAACTGTTGACAGTCGACAGAATTAACCTGCAATATTTTATTTTCACCATTGTGCCACCATGGCTCCTTTAAAACTTAACAAGTTTTAAAATTAATTTCAATTAAATATTTGCATTTCACTTTATTTTTCTGTACAAAAACTAAAAGATTTTCATTTGTCTCAACATGAACCCAATTTTGCACAAAGATTTTGTCAGAATTGTCATTGAGCTTCTCAATATAGCTTTGTGTCCCAAGGTGCATAAATGTATAGAAATCAGCATTTTCTGCTAGAATTACACACTATTGCCAAGCATCTGTGGAAAAGTGTTGGATCAATGCAACTGTCCTCCCCTGTATAAGCTCCATGATTCTAGCATCTATTAGAAGGAAGTAAATAGGGAATCCATCCATTTTGGGGCTGAGCTGGAGTTACTGTATTTGTTTAGTTATATTCACCATCATTTTAGCCATTGTCTACCCACTGCAGAAACACTTCATGTTTCCAACCAATACAGTCCTGAGCTTTCTTTTGCCAATTGGACTCACAATATGTCATCAATCCATCTTATTTTATGACTCCTTCGCGGACGCTTTTTATCAAATGGGATCCATTCTATGACTGCCTTGGTCCACCTTCCATTAGTTCTTCTTGCTATGTGACCAGCCCATTTCCATTTCCATTTTTTTATTCTCTTGATGATATCATATACCTTTGTTTGTCCTCTAATCAATGTGCAGATCTTTCTATCTTGTCTTACAATACCAGGCATGCATCTTTCCATGGCTCTTTGCGCCACTCTTAAGTTTTTGTATCAATTGTTTAGTTATATTGCTTAACTGGAATTTTGCTTTACTATGAGTCCTTCAAAATGCAATAAATGAATAAATATATCTTTATGTGTTGTGGCCCAGCAGGAGCCATTGGAGCTGCCACCAGACTCCGACAGCGAGGGGCCCTATGAGTCGGCTCTGGAGGATGTGGAGGACCCTGGACAGGGTTCCGACTCCAAGCAGGGCGCAGAAAGGCTGTTTGGCCACCAGGAGGCACCTGAGCCTTGGACCAGTGGGGAGGAGATAAGGGAGAGTGAGCCGGAAGCCAGTAGTGAGTTGTTCCTGGATGCGCGCCATCGAAGAGCTAATAGGCGTCAGGAACAATTACGCAATTACAGGAGATGATTGCATTCAGCTGGTCATTAAGCTCCTCTCCAGACCATAAAAAGCTACTTGTGCACACGCCCCTCTTTGCAGAAGTCAACACAGAATCAAATGTCGGAGAACTTTGTATGAGCTTGTCTGTGCTGGGTTGCTGCCAAGGACCTGTTTGTCTGTTAATTAAATGCCATAATTTATCTCTGGCTCGGAGTGTGCTTTGGGGTGGAACGAGGGGGTCAGAACATTTATGTATGCCAGTATAAGATTAATCAGTAAAGTTGTCAAACAGAGGAAATTTTGCCCTGTAAAGTGATGGTAACCCCATATGAACAGACCTCTCTCCTAATTGTGTGAAGTTTCAAGTCTAGGAATTGTGAGAGCCTTGGGGAGTTATGTTTGTAGCAATAAGTGCAGCCAGTTGACCACATGTAGTTTTCTGCACACATGGGAAAAATGTTACACCATTACTGTTCTGATCTGAGAACGATGGGTGGTTGCCAGAATAACTGAGGCGCAGACAGAAATAAAGGCCAACAAGTTTATTCCTTACAACAGTAACAAGCTAACAGAATAACCGGCTCGGAGACAGGCAACAGCTGAAGCCTCCATCTGACAGCTCCCTTTTATACTCCGAGCTGTCAGATGGCTAGCCAATCAGCTGCCAGCTTTCTCCCGCCAATACACAAACATGGTGAGCATGCTCAGAACGTGACAATTACATACTATTTCTCAGAAGTTTTATAATAGTATACTTTTTTCCTTTCAATTTTATTTTTTTTAAATCCATATCATATATTTAAGGCAGCTCATCTTGGACAAATGACATTTTTATCAAATTGAGTTTGATGACAGGCCATTTAAAGGCCACAATAATCCTGTTTGAAAAGTATTGGTGAGAGACATATTTTAGCCTCCATGGGTGACACGTTTAGCCTCCATGGGTGACCAGTCATTTGGTACCACACAATGCACTGGCATCTGAAAGTAATTAGATTATAAAGACTCCCTAATATTATAATCCTGCTGTAACAGCTTGTAAAATTACATGGTTCTATACATAATAAAATAATATATTTTTCATATTTCCCTTTTTCTTGTGGTGGTGCATTCATTTTCAATAATGAATAACAAAAAGCTTTGATCTGTAGTCTAACTACAAACACATTTTGTCTGTCGGCAAGACATGTCTCATTTGGACATCACAAAAGCCAAGGGTTTTGTTGGCATCCATCAGGCCTCTAATGAAATCACTTCATAAAAGCTGACTGGTATTGGGAGAAGTGCTACTTCAAGACTCCAGGTGCCTGGCAGACCATTCGAAGTTTTAAAGGTACGTGCCAAAATCTCGATTTGGACCAAAATAGATGTGACAAACTAAAATGGCTGTTTCTGCTGTAGATGGCTATTCTAACAAAAGCTTATATTAGAGCTGTGTGAAAAATTTGTTCAGGATTTTTTTTTCAATCATTCTTATTTAGTCCAGAATAAGAATAAAAATGGAAGAATAATTTTTTTTCATTTTTTTTCAAAGTGAAATGTAGGCTATTATGTGTGAAATTAAACTTTCATCTTATAATTTCTCTGGTGGTTTGCGGCTTCTTTTTATAGCTTGTCTTTAAAACAACACAATCACCTATTCAGATGTTAACCTTGACCTTCAGCTCTTTAATGGGTATTTTAATGAAAAGGTTTTAAAATAATATAGCTAAACCATAATCAAAAGCTATGGTATTTCAAAAGATCTGTTCTCACAGGTACTTCAAAAAGTCAGTCTTCAATGGTCTGGACTTCTGTCATCCCTTTTTACATAATTTGTTGTGGAAAAGTCCATAGATAAGTTCATTTGGAATGATTTTCCCCCCCTCCCTCTAGCATGTACTATTTTGAATACACATGTTTATTTTTTATTTTATTTTCATTGTATTTCATCTCTTAGGTGGTATGAGATTAAAGCTGAGACAGGTCAAAGAAGGAAAAGGCTAAAGCTTTCTGCTTGCATTTATTTGCAGAGAATTTGGAGAAGTATATAACCACATAAGGAAAAATGTGTCAAATGTTCATTTTGTTTAATTTCCATAGAACTGAGCCTTTGAAATGGTTCATGGGAGATGATTCATATGTAATGATTGTAACAGCTGATTCTTTTTTTCAACTGTGCTACCACACAATGCCAAAGTTCCATACGAAATGCTCCTGCCCCAGTGGCTGACTGCTTTATTTGCTTTATTTCCTTGATTCCCAGTCCTTTTCTTCTAATACATCTTCTTTCTCCTTCCCTTTTCCAATCATGACTTCATTAAATATATGGTTTTTACATGAGATCTGTTAATCAATGGTAGAGGTTTTATTGCAGGCTATATTCCCTGGAGAAGGGGAAAGGGCTATATATCCTTGATAAAAGGGGAATGCGGCAAGGGACATAAAGTGAGGCCAGAAGTCATCTGTTGTAGGTTGGACAACAGTTTGATTCTTTTTCCCTGTTTTTTTAATTTTCTGATACTTTCTTCTTTCTATACACCTGTTACTGCCTCTGACTTCATGCAGCATGCTAAGAGAGATGACTTTTACCATAGAACCTTGGCCCAGGCATGAGAGATTGCCTGTTCTTATCTTAGGGTGTAATTGTTTATTCTTCTTTGTATTCTTCAAGGATTTAGCAGACACGCCAGCCAAATATTCTATGTTAATTTTACATTCTGTCTATTTTTCAAGCTCCCTGACCTGTCTATAAATAGAGAGTTTGCAAAAACTAATGAATACAGAATTATGCTTATTTTATGATACAATACCTAACCTATAATGCTTATGTTGTGATACCTAACATTTTCCTGAAAATATTAGTTCAAATATTATTATTTTTTGGTTGTTTGTTTATTTCAAGGTGCCTCTGAGTAGCTTACAGCATTAAAAGTATTAAGACCATAAGATAAATATTTCTAAAATGATAAAAATGGAACTATAATCAAAAAATTAAAAAATAATAATTAAAAGATGAGGAGGGAGGGAGGAAGAAGGATGCGTGGAGTGCGGGAGGGAAGTGGGATTGCCTCTTAAGTCATCAACTACCTCCAGTGTGCTGCTCCTCTGTTAGGGCCCCAACCTGTCTGGCAGAGACTTCAGGGTCTCATGGAAGGTCAGAAAGATGGGAGTCAATCTCATTGCAGGGATTAAGATGTTCCAGAGGGCAGGAGCCATGGCATGCCGTCTCTGCTGGTATAGGTGAGGTGGGGTGGGCCAGTCCCATTGGGATGAGACAGTTCCTCAAGTAATCTGGACTTACGCAATGCAGGCTGTAGAGGTAATAGACAACACCTTGACTCAGGGGTGGGTTTCAACCGGTACGGACAAGTACAGCCATACCAGATGGTGAAATTTAGCGTACCTTCCTGTACCCGTTGGTCAGGAGGCCCCATACTGGAATGCTCCCTCCCTTCATTTGCTCTTTCATTTGCCCCACCCATCCTCACCATGTTGCCAAAAAGTTCTCAGAAGAAGAACCTGAAGAAGAAAGAACTGGTGAGTGACTGGGGTGGGAGGGAGAGGATGTTGGGGAAGAGGGAAGAGGCAGAGGGCTGCTAGAAGAGTGTGTTGGGCTGGAAGATATTATAGGAACACAGACTTCCAGCCCCTCTGCCTCTTCTCTCTTCCTGGATACACTCAGACATTTTTAAAACTCACAGCCTGTGCATACACATACGCTCTTTCACTCTTTTACAAATGTCTGAGTGAATCCAGGAAGAGGAAAGAGGCAGAGGTGTTGGAAGTGTGTGTGCAGTGCACAGGCTGTGAGTTTTAAAAAAGTCTGAGTGAATCCAGGAAGAGGGAAGAGGCAGAGGGGCTGGAAGTGTGTGTGTGTGTGTGTGTGTGTGTGTGTGTGTGTGTGTGTGTGTGTACGCATATGCAGGTGCGCGCACAGACTGTGAGTCTTTAAAACGTTTGAGTGAATCCAGGAAGAGGGAAGAGGCAGAGGAGCTGGAAGTGTGTGTGCTGTGCATAGGCTATCAGTTTTAAAAATGTCTTGTGTGTGCACAGGCTGAGAGTTTTAAAAATATCTGAGTGAATTCAGAAAGAGGGAAGAGGCAGAGAGGCTGGAAGTGTGTGTGCAAGGTGGTCAATAATGTTGAAGACCGGCAAGGACAGCCATATTTCCTCTGTAAGTAGCTGTTTTATTGTTTTGTGTACTTATTTTATTCTTATTTAAGTAGTAAGTGCACAAAATAATAAATTTCCTTTTTTTATATCTTCTTTTTGTAGGTCATTCTTTGGGGCAAAGAATTCAATGACATTGACTTGGCCACTCCCACCCATTCACATGACTGCCAAGCCACTCCCACTCAGTCACATGACTGCCAAGCTACTCCCACCCGGTCACATAATCACCAAGCCACTCCCACAAAACAGGCCACACCTACAGAATAGGTTCTAAAAATTTTTGAAACCCACCACTGTCTTGAATTGTCCCCAGTAGCAAACCAGCAACCAATGCACTCGCAAAGCAGTGATGTAGCATAGGCTAAGAATAACTTGCACTCTGTACTCTGCACCACTTAAAGCTTCTGAATATTGCAATGCATTTAGCAAGCATTGCAATAGTCCAGACATGGGATGACCAGGGCTTGAATGACTGAGCTAATCCAGGAAAGGCCGCAACTGGCACACAACATAAAGTTGCGTAAAGGCTCTTCTAGCTGTCCTAGCTCTCCTAGCCATGACTGCCACCTCCTTTAAGGGTGACTTTTGAAACCATTCTTTTAATGTAGTGCATTCCTTCTTTTCTTCTGTGCTTGCAGCTGCTGCTGACTCTGCTTAGACCTCATTCTTCAGAAAATGCCCCACATGGCCTTTTGCTTCCCCACACAGTTGTCACTGCCACCATTCTACTGCTGTCTCCTCTTGTTTACATCACCTCCTCATATCCTTTCATGCCTTTATTTCTTGAAATTGTTTTTGCCTTTGAAAGCAGTTCTTAAAATCACTTTCCATATCATTTCCACTTGTTCACTTGCCTATCATCTTGCTGTTTTTTCTTTTGGTGCTTTCCTTAGCTGACTCTTGTGCTTTTTTATATTTACTTGTGGCATGAATCAGAACATCACATAATGGCTGTTGCAGTTTAGGAGCATAATTTTTCCATAGTGTATATTTCCAGATATATTTATTTGGTCTATTCATTGGCTCTGATATTTTGAGTCATTCCTAGACTCAGAGACATATTCTTTTATTTTGGGAGGTGGAAGTGGTTTACCATTGCCATGTTCTTAGGGCTGAGGGGATGTGACTGGCTCAAATTCATCCAACTGGTGTCTTGCCTAAGGTAGAACTAGAACTCATAGTCTCCTAATTTCTGAAAATGAAATTTCAGTTTCAGGGCAGGATAGGATAAACTTCCCTATTAGACACTCATGAAGGTGAATGGTCCTGACTCCATTTAAAGCAGCCTTCAAAGAGAAGGAGGTACATCATATTTATGAATAACTAATATGAATAATCATCATAACAATGATTTATAAGTTATAAACCTAGTTTAATATATTTACAAGTTACTGTTTTGCAAGAAAAAGTAGAGTTGTATGGCATTTTAAAAGTTAACCAATTTTGTTTTCATATTAAACAAATATGGTTCACAAAAGTCAATGTGATCATAAACTTTAGTTTCCAATGTTCTAAAAACCTTTGGTTTATTAAACAATTTTTGTAGCATGATTTGTAACAAAAGTAGTAGAAAGATTGTTATGTGTTTTAGCAATATTGCATAATGATCCAACAGATTATTCAATGATGTTTGCCTGATTAGACAATGAAAAACTGTTAGAAAACCTGCTAAGATTCCCCATATGTTTGCCTTATTGTGACATTAAGCATTCCATAAACCTGGTTTTAATTTAAAATCAAAGTTTCATTTGTCTTCTTTTTTTGCATTGAAACACCATGAAATATTTTAGCAACAAATGCTTATTGTGATTTCCTTTGAAAAGCCTTTGCAGACTGGAAGTCTCTTTCATTTTGATTTTTTAGAACTGTCAGTTACAAGTGCTATGAATACCATCAAAAATTAGTATCTTTATCGTAGTTTTTTTTCCTTTTCCTCTCCATTGGTGCCTCAATTGTTCTAAGGAATTTACATGAACATTAGCCTATAGAACCTATTTCCTAACAATCATTTATTTCTTTATAAATTCAATTTATATAGCTGCCCATCTCAAATATATTATTCTGGGCAGTTCATAAACAATTTTAAAAAGTATTATACTATGAGAGGAGATGATCTTAAAATTAAAAAACAGAATAAAAAGGAAGAATTTGTCTTAGTTAGATTAAAAACTCTACTATAAAAAACAATATTGCCCTTATTGCCAAATGGGAAAGACTGAACGTATAATAAAATACTACTTGCATGCAGAGTCCTTTGGTACAAAGTTCATACTTCTGATTGATGATTTGTGAATAAACTAAATTCTTTACTTATGATTTTAAGATTGGATAATAGGAAAGAGGGTAGTCAGGAAAAGATGGTTAATTGATGGGGGGAAAGTAAAGAGGTAACTACTGTTTTACCAGTTTGGAGTAGGTACTATTATACAGTAAAAATATTTTAAAAATGAAAATAATGACAAAAACCACCACTACCACCACCACAACAACAATAACAACACTATTTGAAATAGAATCAACACTGTCCGTATCTACAGCCAAGACACTGCAATGGAGTTTGGACTGGACAAATGTGCCATGCTTGCCATGAAACAAGGGAGAATGGTGAAAACTGAGAGAATCAAGATGCCCTATGGAAATAGTATCAAGAATCTGGATGAAGACAATCGCTATAACTACCTGAGCATCCTTCAAGCTGACAACACTAAGCCCAATGAAACAAAGAAAAGGGTTAGAAATGAATGCATCAAAAGAGTGAAGAACATCTTAAAATCCAAATTCAGTGGAGGAAATACTATCAAGGCAATTAATACCTGGGCAATTCCCGTCATTAGATACACTGCTGGAATAGTGGAGTGGATTCAAGCAGAACTAAAGGCCCTGGACAGGAAGATTAAAAAAAGAGTAGGAAAGTTGAAGAAAGAGGCAGAGGGACTTATTCATGCTGCACAAGACCAAAATTTAAGAACAAATGCATACAAAGCCAGAATTGAGAAGACAGCAACCAATAGCACATGCTATCTGTGCAAAGAAGCTGAAGAAACAGTAGACCGCTTGGTTAGCTGCTGCAAGAAGATCGCCCAAACTGGCCACGAGCAATGACATGACAAAGTAGCAACAGTAGTGTACTGGAAGATCTGCAAGAAATATCAAGCAAGAACTGGTGAGACCATAAAATAAATAAAGTCTTAGAAAATGAAGAAGCTAAATTGTTCCAGGGTTTTAGAATTAAAAAAAAAAAAAAAAAACACCTATCACATTACACCCCAGCTTAACAATTGTCAATAAGAAATACAGAAAATTCTTAATAGTGGACATGACATTACCTGGAGACAGCAGAATAGAAGAGGAGGAGGAGGTGATAACAAAATACAAAGACCCACAAATAGAAATAGAACAAATGTGTGGCAAAGCTAGCAAAGTTAGTACTAAAAGGCACCTTGGATGTAATCCCAAAACATCTGGAGCACCACTTGAACATCATCAGCATTGACAAATTCACCATCAGTCAATTGTAAAAGGCAGCTTAACTTGGAACAACCTGTGACAGTATCTGTAATACCATCAAACATTCAGATCTGCCTATCTCAGTCCTTGGAAAGGACCCAATAGATAGACAAAAATGGCAGACCCAGTCTGAATATCTGGATGACTGTGCAATGAACCATAATAATAGCTTACATCCTGTGATGATACATTGAACACCAGCAAACCTCCACATCTACCATCCTAGGTGCTTGAGAAAGACCCAATAGGTAGACAAAATGCCAAATCCAGCATGAGCATCTGACTGACAATGTGACATGCTGTAATAATAATATGACACACATCTGCCACATAATACCCCAGAATTAACAATTGTCAATAAGAAAGACAAAAAAATCTGGATGGTGGACACGATAGTACCTGGAGATAGCAGAAGAGAAGAGAAAGAAGTAAAGAAGATAACAAGAGACAAAGAGCTGCAGATAGAAAGAGGACACCTATGGCAAAAGAAAGCAAAAGTGGTACCAATATAATAGGGACCTTGGGTTCCATCCCAAAATCAATGGAGCCCCACTTGAGCTTTACTTGGAACAGCTTACATCCTGTGAAGATACCTTTAACATCATCATAGGCATCAATATCTACCTATTCCAGGTCCTTGGGAAGGATTCAATAGGTGGATAAAAATCCAGTATTAACATTTGGCTGACTATGCAATGAACCATAATACAAAAGCTGAACAGTAGCATGAAACACATATGAAAATAAGTAAGTTTTGAACTCCATCCTACATTGTAATAAGGTGGGTGCTTGCTTCATTTGATGTGGTAATTTGTCCTGTAATATTGGACCATCCACAGAAAAAGCTGACTTCGTTATAGATATCAAACATATAAATGAAACATTAATCTGTAAGCTTTTAGAGAAGGTGAGATATTTCTCAGATGTTGGACAATTATAAGAATGACTTTCATCTTGGACAATACAAGTCTTTTCACTTTAAAATAAAGCTTCCATCATGTTTATGCCATTCTTTTCATGAACAGAATTAAAAATAATATTCCAATTCCCTCCACAACCTCTTCTGGGATCTGTGCCAGGAAACTACTTGGAGGATCAGGTGGCCTAATGTAATCATAAAAAATATTTGCAGTGTGCAAACTATGGATTTTTCCTCCAGGCTCTGACCTTGAGGCTGATAGAATCATAGACTCATTTCAAAGGATTTATTTTTGCCATCTGTAAAGACTTTCTTCTTTTAATTAGAATATACATGTCTACTTTGGCAAAACAATTAAGAGTACCTCCTACATATGACCACTGCCAACACCTTTTTTGCTATATTTGATTACCAGATTGCTTACCGGAGGAATTATTATGAGTTTCCACATTCATGCATAATGTGTTACACAAAATTGGATAGATAATGAAACTTTCTGCATTATTGTTGGGAAGGGAGGACCACCCTTCTTTAAATGAAATGTTTGCCTGAAGTAAATAATTTTATTATAATCTTGAGCTTAGGCCCAGACTCATGAAAATTATAAAAAGATTATGGTCTTCAGAGGTATATGAAGATAGACCCATAGGTTAATATAAAGCAAGCGAAGAAAGTAGGCAGCCTAAATGAATTGAAGACTCTTTTTGCAATGAAAGCTCTGTTAATTTCAGATCTGAGTTGTTTCATTAAAAAGGTAATTAATAAATCCATCTCATTTTTTTAGAAAAACAATTAAATGAAAATTAAATAATATAATGCTGAGAAACTTGCTAAGTGCTTTCTGCTGAAAGTAGAAGACATTGGAATCCAAACTAAAGGTAGCCAACCTCCACCTCTTCAGATATTGCTGGATGTTCACATCCAAAAGAGCCAGTCTGAAGAAAAAGTATGATGTAGCTTTAATGTTTAGAGGGCTGCAGATGTGTACATGTCTATCTTACAAGCAGGGTGAATACTCTTTTCTGGTTCCTTAAACTGTTTTAACTGCATATAAAACTCCAGTTTCTGATTTGACATGTACATCTGATTAATCCATTGGGTTAAGCTTGCTCCTGATGAGTCACAAAGACAACTTTTCATTAGTTAAGCGTCCTAATGGATTAGCAGTAAAATTAAACATGGCAATGCGATATTAAATTATGATTTTAAAATAGTTCATCTTAACAGAGTTCCAGATTTGCTTATAAAAATCTATATATATATATATATAAAAGGCAAGTACCATTCCCTCATCACGAAATCTACAGAACCATAAATCCTATAAACTTGAAATTTGGCAAGTATGTTCCTCTTGGCTTCTAGGTGCTCGCTAAGAAAGGATTTTTCGAAATGACCATCAGATCATTAGTAGTTAACACGCTCTGATGCTAAGAAGTTCTACTCCCCCTCCCCACCTGAAAAGAATTCTGTTCCAACTGCCAGTTGCTTCACATTCCATTACCTCAGTTCAAACTGGCAGACATTCCACTCCTTCACTCAGGAGTGGTCTGGGGATGCCAACAGATTCTGAACCAAATTCCTCCTGTATAGCCCGATTACATAGCTTTATCCAGCTACTAGTAGCTTATAAAATAACAATATTATTGAGGTATAGACACAAAATATTAAAGCATTAGAAAGCACAAAAAAGTAATAACAATATTTTAACAATATAAAAAGGCAACAATTGATCACACAATTGAATGATTACTCAACCAAATACCCTCATAAATTAAAGGTGTTCTCAATTATAAAAAGAGTGGAAGTGAGCACATATTTTCAGTAGTATGTTTTGGTGGTCCACCATCAGAATATAGAGTTCATTTTATAATTTTTGTATTGTGTTTTTAAATTCTGAGTGCTCATTTAAACAGAAAATCAGGAGATAAAGCCAATATATAAACAATCCTGTGTCAGAAATATAATGATAGACTCATATTTTTATTTCTTGTTCAATCTTGTTCATTAAGAAATCTTAGATCATGTTATAAATATAGAAATATTAAAATGTTTAATTTTGTAACTTTAAGAGCAGGAATGGGGGAGGTAGAGTTCTCAGAATAATTGAACTCCAGTGGCATCAAACATTGTGCCAAACATACAGATAATCCCTGGATTATGAATAAGATCCATTCCTAAATCAGTCTAAATTGAATCTGTAGGTAATTCAGAAATAAGAGAAAATTTTAAGTCAAGTACAAATTACATGCTCAATATAGTAGTAATTGCAGGATGATCTGATCTAAAATGTCAGCCAACATTCTCCTTCCTTGAGCCAACAAGCTGTGCAATGCTTTCAAGAACATCATAAAAGTTCATTTGTAGTGTATGCATTCATTATTATGAACTGTTAGGCAACCAATTGGTCACTGTTTACTCAGGTAGCTCAGAAATACTTCCTTAATCAGAGAAACAGGCTAAAAAAGCAGTGGGATCAGATGTGACTTCCAACCTCCTGCTGGCTTCCCCACCAATGGTTGTTTGTGGGAAGATGGCAGGTTACTCAGAAATCACTCCTCTTCCTCCTAGTAGTATTGGCCCTCTCTCCATCCCATGGGCCCCTCTGTCCAGAAAGGAAAAGGGTTCATGTTGACTATTGGCACTCTTCCCAACACAGCTTTAAGCTGCCCAAGTTTTATACCCAAATCCTCTGGACACTGGATACCTAATACTTTGGAACATTATCATTCTCATGTCAATATCCAATATCACTTGGTAGGGGAAATGGGCAACATCAAAAATGAATAAATAAGCAAAGTATTAAAAGTAACCATATAAACTACTCTCACAATAAATTTGAAATGGCTTGAAACTACCAAACTAGCACAATTTTCACAGTGCTTAATTAGGAGGGCAGTATTTTCAGATGTGCAGAAAATTCCAATTACTGCTGCTAGGTGAATAAGCAAATAACACTTTATTAATAATTTAAAAGTGTTCTATATAAAACATTATAACATTCACTCTAAACCAATGTTTGTTAACAAAATGTCTTCTATTGTGGAACCTCATATAAGTAATATCGATTATAATTAAGATGGAATGAAGATGTGCCAAGTTCACCCAAGTGAACTTGGGTGAGTCCAGCAAATATGAAAGCACAGTGAGATTAGGGTTAGAGTTAGACAAAGAGTTAATGAGTAGATTACATAATATTGTGGCGCTGTGTCTGTGATGTGTGACTCTTGGTTTGTTTATGTATTCTTTCTTTCTTTATTATTATTATTGTGAGCCACTTACAATTGTCTCATAAAAGGCAGCCATTTAAGTTTCTAAATAAATAGACTAACTCATCTAGTGGAACATTGTCTTGATGGCATACTGTATACATGAATTTGCTTGGGTGCACAATATTGCCAAGTGAGTGTTCCACATTTATTTGGTGTAATCAACATTACCTTGGAACAGCAGCTCTTCTGTAACTGGAAGAAGACAATAAAGTTTCCCCATTTACAGCATGCAAGATGTTGCCTTTTCATCTTCCAAAGCTCCTATAACCCCTTACTATCTCTTCCATGTCCCAAACTTTGCTTTGAGTAATGTAGCTTGTAGCTCAACAGCTCAAAAGAAAGAAAGAATCTCTGATTTTAGGGATTTATAGTCAACTATCCGCACTTTGAATTGCACTCAGAAACCCACTGATAGCTACTACAGCTTGCACAATCATGGTCTAATGTGGCAGTACCAAAACTAGCCACTAAGCATCTGCTAAGCATTCTTAAACATTTGTAGTTTCTGGGTGGTCTTCATAGGCAGCCCCATATAAAGCAAATTAAGGCAACAAGTGCATCTTCACTGCATCTTGTTCCAAGTGAAGTTGCAACTAGCACATCAGTAGCAACTATAGAAAAGTCCTCCTGGCCACAGATTCCACTTGCTAGTGATTTCCTCTGACTGACTGACTTTATACTATTGACTATATAGAATTACACTTGACAGTATGGCATAAATGACAAATATGCTTGCCACAAGGGAAAACTACTATTTCAGTACTTTTTCTAAAGAATACATTTGAAATGTTATTTCTACAGCTGTTATAATTGTACCATTATTTTATTACATATTCATTTGTCTTTTATAGGGAACTTTAAAGACATCAAATGAACCTCATATGTGGAATATTTAGAAAATTTATTGAGAGCTGAGTTTATGGGAATCTAGGGTGTATTAAGCGCTCAACATTCCAGTTAAGTAATTTTGTTCATTACAAAATTCAGCTAATGTCATTACTTTTTTCAAAGTAAAAATAGCCAGGAAATATTATAAAAGGATTTCAAAATCTCTCTAATATCCCCTACAAAGAAGGAATCAGTGAGAGGAGATGCATGGATGGCTTGGTAGGTGTGTCTGCACATATGCACACATCTACACCAATTTTATGCAGGAATTAAAGACACAAGATTAGAAACTGGGAAATTACAAATTCTATTTCTCCCTTATAGGCACATTTCTACCAATCATTCACTCCTGAGTCCTAGACAGGAAAATCAAAAATGCCTATCTACCTATTTGCACTAGACCAACATAGTAGATTATATCCATAATCTTTAATAAAGTAGTCTTCCTCCAGCAGTGGATTTATTCAGGCTAATCACACACACAGAGACACACACACAGACACACACACAGACACACAGACACACAGACACAGACACAGACACAGACACAGACACAGACACACACACACACACACACACACACACACACACACACACACACACACACACACACATATATATATATATATATATATATATATATATATATTCAATAGATGGACTGGTGTATAAGAATTCAATGTCCAAACCCAGTGATGGCTAACCTTTTTGTCACTGTGTGCAACCCTCTGTGCTCCCCGCTCCCCTCCGCACATGTGTGCCCGACCCCCCATGCTCCCTCCATCCCCATGCATGCATGAGTGACCCCCCACCCCATGCATGCACATGCAACCCCCCACTCCCTTACGCATGTGCACATGTCTTACACATGTGCTCTGCCCCCCACATATGTGTGGTAGAGACCCAAAAATCAGGTGGCCAGTGGGAGGCGCATGTGCATGCACGGTGGATGCATTGGTTAGGACCATGATGTCAGACATAAGGCATGCCACCTGTGGCACACATGCCTTATTTCTGCCATCATGGTCCTAACCAATGATTTTTGTGTAATAAGGTCAAACACACTAAATTCACATTCATTCATCTCAGATATGGAGTCTACATCTGTACAAGGTAGAGTTGCATGCTACTCAGCTTCACTCTCAAAAACAGATGATCCAATCCTTCCTTTGTTTGTTATAGAGGAAAAACTTTTGAAAACTCAGGGGGAGAGTATGCAAATGTTGTCTGCCAAAATGGAGTGAGGAAGAGAGAACTAAGATTATTGTCTAATCTCTTACTAAAATTATAATGTACAGAAAACAATTTCCCCTCCCTTTGTGCAATAATGTTATGAAGAATTATCCTGAGCAAGTAATATTTTCAAAAACCTAAAATATAAAAATAATCCATATCATTCTTTTGGTTTATTATTTGTGTATTATAACCTCAAACTATCTACCGTGAACCTCACCCCATTCTTTAGAGGTACATAAAGGGGGTGTGCATAAGCACACCAGCATGCCTACCATCCCCGTCATACTGTTCCCATTTATTTATATTCATTTCCTTTGTTAATGTTCATGTTTATACTTATACCTGTTATTTTGCATGTTTGACAAACCAAATAAATAAATAAATAAAATAAAATAAAAACCAAATAAATCATAAATAAATAAGAATAAAAATACATTTCATTTGTAAATCTAGTACTCCCATCTTTTTCTAATGAGTTGCAGTTTTTAATCCATCTTAAAATTCATTTTGATTTTATTTAATGAGGCTCCTTCTTTTTCAATAGCACCTTTTAGTTCCAATATTATCTGGCTCCCTGGATTCTAGAAAGACACATGTAATTAGTTCTGAATAGTTTCATTTATTGCTCCTCAAGCGCAGATAGAAATCTTGACAAACTAAGGCAATTATTTCCATCACAACAGATATGCAGTATATCTGAGAATTTCTAGGCAGGAGCCATTTAAACTCTCTTTCTCCCAACGAAACTTTCCATGGTTCCCTGGCTCTAGAATGCAGTCTCTTCCTTTTGGGAATCCAGATTATATTCCACCACAATTATAGAGTTAAATAGCTCAAGAATAGCTTGAACCCAAGTGCCAAAACATCTCCTTTAAAAGACCCTGGTGCTTCTAGTATCCAAACCTCAAACTCTTGTTATCAGTTTATAATATAAAGAAATTCTTCCCATGAGAAAAGATCCTTTTAATTAACGTCAATGTCTTACTTTAATTCAGATTCATCATGACCCTTAATCCATCTAAAAATACTTTCTAAAATCAACACTATACAGCTACTCTTTGGTAGTATATTACAAAAAAAAACCTAAGTTCTTACAAAATTGTAGGCATAGAAATGTCTTTCTTTCTAAATGGATTGAAAAAAATAATATGGTTTGACTGTTAAAGCAATTTTTGAAAATTATAAAGGCAAGATATATAAACAAATAAATAAATCCCACCTGGTTGGGAAAAAACTTGCAATTCTGAAGTTTTTTTATTTTTAATAAACAGAAATAAAATAAAATAAAACTCCAAAATGTTTAAAAAGATGAGGTTTGGTCAAACTTTAAGTCTCCAAAAAAGACTATATTAACAGCTCAGAGATTCATGAATTCCATGACTCCCAGTTAATTGCAAGTGACTACAAAAATGTCAGTTTCTGCCATTTATTCACCATAAACAGCTGTCCAGAGTGCATATGGGTAATCTCAAAATTACCCTGTCTTTCATCTGGAGAGAAATTTCGGCAGTTTGGATGTGATGCCTTTTGTAATCTGTGGTTTGTGGGATGTCAGTCCACCATTCCTCACCAGAAGGCCAGAAATAAAGATTTTTCAAGTAACAAATTAGTACAAAAGTGATCCATTCCAAGGAAGAATAAGAAAAATTTAGCAACAATGTTAAATATAATATTTTTTCTGTCTAAGATTTATATGTTATCATTTCTATGTACAAACTTTTTCCTTGTGTGTTTTGTGCAACTGAGTATTTCTTTGTTACAAGTTGCTTCATGAGATCTGCTTAGAACCATATCATTTTTGGTTGTTTTCCCTGTTGCAGGTTATTCTATCATGATCTCTGTGGTTTGAGGAGCAACATAATGCAGTATGAATCAAAGCCCACCCAAAAATAAAAACACAGCAACACTAAGTTTTAAATGTTTTTTAACATTCACTCTGTTCCTTTTTTTAAAAAAATGAAATGTTATTTCATAAATTGCTTGTGATACTGGTCTATCTCCCTGCAAAAAAGAAGGGGAGAAAGGATCTGATTCCCTTACCACACACCTTAATTTGAGTGGGCTGGGGGATGGGGCTATTGAGTGTATTTCCTTTAATCAGTTTTTTTCCTTTTACTTGCTAGTAAGGTACATACTAGGGGATGTGGTGGCTCAGTGGCTAAGACACTGAGCTTGTCGATTGAAAGGTCGGCGATTCAGAGGTTTGAATCCCTAGCGCCGCGTAACGGAGTGAGCTCCCATTACTTGTCCCAGCTTCTGCCATCCTAGCAGTTTGAAAACACATAAAAATACAAGTAGAAAAGTAGGAACCACCTTTAGTGGGAAGGTAACAGCGTTCCGTATGCCTTCAGCATTTAGTTATGCCAGCCACATGACCACATAGATGTCTTCGGACAGTGTTGGTTCTTCGGCTTTGAAATGGAGATGAGCATCGGGAATGACTAGCATATATGTGTGATGGGAACCTTTACCTTAAGTTACATAGGCACTGGGATACCATGTCTCTGATGTGAGGTTGGGGAACATGATGCTGGATAAAGGCATCTCCCAGATGGCAGCAAGAATTAGCTAGCAGAAGGGATTTTTTGGGGAGAAAAGGTTTGAATCTTCCAACCCCCTCAGCTATTCCCTACAATATGAAACATAGGAACATTTTAAACATGTTTGCCTTTTTTTTCCTTGTCAGTCCTATATTTGATTTTAGCTAGTTTTCATTAATGGATCTGATTTCAAATTCTATGACTTAGTTAAAAGATCAACTCTCTCTGAATATATGCAATACATTAATGTTTTACCATTTTTAAATAAAAAAATAAGAGCCTAGATATACTAGAAGAGAAAAGTGCATTAATACGGGCCATTGGATTTCACCATAGTTTAAAGAACAGGGGGACTAGTGCCTTCCATTAATGCTACAATCTTTTACTCATATCTGCATGTGAGCTAAAGTAAATGGGACACAGTTCTGCACTTAATTCATGTACAGTTTTGTCTGTTGAGGTAGAGAACATTTTTACTGCCATTTGTGAACACCCTACTAAATTGGGTTGTCAGAGTTTTTTGGCACGCATATTCCAAATTACAATTTTTCTTTTGCAATCAGAGAAAATGAAGGTACGCAGTAAAAACAGCTCATGCAATATTAGGAAGGATTGCTCACTAAAATATGTCATTTTAAAAGATTATGCTAGCTAATTACCTAACATCCCAAATTAATTCAAATATTGAAATACTTTAACTTAAAATTCACAAGAAACACTAAGAAACTTTCTACAGAATTACTCAGCATAGTCTGGCATAATTATAAGCTGATCTTTTGCCTCTTTAGGAAATGTGCTCACTCAGGAAGCTTGGAATTAATTGATTAAAAAAGTAAAGAACAACAGACTGGAATATACTCCCAAAGTAGAAACTCATATATGTTTATTAAAGTTTGGAGGAGTGGAAATTGTTCTTAGGTAGTTGCTCTAAAAGACAGTATGAGTCTAGTATATTCGCTGGAAGGAAATAATTACTCATGTGAATTTCACACAGCATCTATATGAGTCACAGCTACATGTCACCATCTGCAGCATTTAAACTGGCCTTTATTTATTATTACCATTTACCACATAATCAAAGGGAGATGCCAGTTTATGACAAGAAATTAAATTATTTTTATGAAAGAAACTTTAAAATGATTCATAAAAGTGGGAATCAAGCACAGCATTTAAAACAAAGTGAGAGAAAGTATAGCATAGTGCTTCAACTTTTGCGAAGAAAAGATAAGTTTTATATGGGTGGAATGTGTTGCATTGATTTTTATATAATAATCTAAGAAAAGCCCTAGTCTATAAGTTCAAATATTCATCAAGTGCTGACAGGGACTAAGTCAGGGCTTTTATTACATTTTCCACAGGATCTAGCATGGCCTGATCTCAGCCTTAACTGATGACCTCCAGAGCATTCAAGAGCTTAATCTTTCTCCTGCCACTGCCATGGATTGAAGCAATCCACACAGATAAGAGTGGAAACATCCTCCTCCTCCCCAATTCCCAGCCTTTGCAAGTATCCCAAATTACAATATGTAATTGTAATTGAAGACCAGTGGGGTATTCAGGACAAAGGATGATATTGCACTCTTCTTTCCTTCTTTCTCAGGTTATCATGTCATGACCAATACAGTTTCTATCCCATGCCATAGATCCAAATAATTATCTTATGTAATTGCAGTTACACTACTTTCTGAATAACCATCTCCAAGGATAGGTTGAAAATGGGATGGTAATTATTCATGTTCTCTGAATACAAGCTTAGACTGTTGAAAAATGGGAAAATATGTCTTTTAGAGCTGTTGGGACTTCACCTTCCTTGAAAGAAGCATTGACTATGGTCTGGATTCAGTCTCCAGGATCTCTCTAGTTCCTTTAACCCAGGGGTGTCAAACTCAAGGCCCACAGGCCAGGTCTGGCCCACAGGGTGCCTAAATCAGGCCCGTGAGGTCAGCCTAAAAATATCAAAGGACTGATCTGTGGCGCCTCTGTGTGCTCCCCCTCCCCCGTAGCTCGTTTTTGGCCTCCACATCTTCCTGCAGCACTCTGCTGGCCAAAAACTGGCTGCATGGAGGCTCACGGGCTTCCTTGGGGTCTGTTTTTGGCCAGCAGAATGCTGCAGGAGGCCATGGAAGCTGAAAATGAGGTGTGGGGGGATTGTGTGCCCCCCTGTTCCCCATTTTTGGCCAGCAAAGTGCTGCAGGAGGCATCCATAGCAGTTAGACTTATACACTGCTTCATAGGGCTTTCAGCCCTCTCTAAGCGGTTTACAGAGTCAGCATATTGCCCCCAACAACAATCCGGGTCCTCATTTTACCCACCTCGGAAGGATGGAAGGCTGAGTCAACCCTGAGCCAGTGAGATTTGAACAGCCGAACTGCAGCACTGCAGTCAGCTGAAGTAGCCTGCAGTGCTGCATTTAACCACTGCGCCACCTCGGCTCATCCATCCCGTCTCCCCCCTGCTCCTTACTCCTCCCTGCCAGCCTGCAGAAAACTACAGTTTGACATCTCTGCTTTAACCAACCCAGTAGGAAAAGGCCCCAATTTACAAGTGACGGTTGAAGCTTCTTACAATTCTTTATATTTACTTGACAATCCCAGAATCAATTTTTTTTTAGATAATCTCACATGATGCTACTTCTGTTATCTCAATAGATGTTGGCTTTTAGCTCAGAACAAAAAGGATTGATTTTATAGTGAAGCTAGTTGTGTATATATGCACCTGTTTCAAAAGTCTTTTCTTTTTGGGATATTAATTATTCATACCCTTTTCATCCATTCTTCAACAATGTATTGTTGCTGATGGTAAGTACTTGGGGAAAAAATCTTTCCCAAAAACCAAAAAAAAAAAAATTAAAAAATTAAGGCAGTTTAGATTTACCAAGGGAAAGGAGGTTTTCCTGTGCTGCTTTAAATATTACCATATTTTTCAGAGTATAAGATGAACTGGAATATAAGACACAGCAAGATTTTGAAGAGGAAAATTTTAAAAAAGTTTTTGCACTCTACAAACCTTCCAAACCTTTTTTTTAAAGGGCATGAATAGCCCTGAAGAGGCTTGTAGAGTGCTACGGGGGGGGGGGGGGGGGACAAGCAAAAAACGGCCTGTTTTTCATTTTAAAAAGGGGCCTTTAGGAAGCTTATAAAGTGCTGCTGGGGGCTGGGGGGTAAAAATGGGCTGTTTTTCACTCATTTCTGCCCTCCCCAGCTCCAAGGAGCTCTCTGAAAACCTTCTAAAAGCTGTGCATGGCCATTTTGGTAAAGGGGCAGAGTTTTGGGAGGCAAAAAAGATGCATTCAGTGTATAAGATGCACCCAGATTTTCAGCCTCTTTTTTGAGGGAAAAAGATGTGTCTTATACTCCGAAAAATACAGTACATATTCCTGTATAGATCTATGTGCAACCATGAAACAATTTTGAAAGGATCAAAAAATCATCAAGTACCATTTTTCAAATGCAGGACTATCCTCATTAAACAAAGGCATTAAGTTTGATACTCACTTCAAAACCAACATTTTCAACACTTTTAAATAAGTACACAGAGATACAAAATGAGAGTCACCTTGCCAGATTTTTATATTCATTTGATTGATTTAGAATACTTCCTTATTTACTTCATTTTGGCACCATTTTCCTTATTTTGCTCAACAACAGCACAGTCAAGATGATAGATTATTATTATTTGTTTAAACTGTGACATCAAAGATGTAATCCTCACAGATGTTACCTCAGCTCTAGATCAGAAATGCACAGCATTTTTCAAATCAAGGGTGGGGTCCTGGCCTTTCAGAAGTAGGCTGAAGGGCACACTCCAAAATTGAGCAGGACTGTTTGTTCTCTTTAAATTGGCCAGAGATTCCAAATGGAGAATAATGCTTTATTTATAATAATAGACTTATATAAATTGCAGACAACTGTCCTTTTCTTTAATGGCTTTGCTCTTCAAAGAACTTCTAGTTCGATTCTTTTCTGGATTCTTCTTTTCCCCTATATGCTTAATTACTGTATATCACTTTTTATCACAAAGATGAAGAATTGTCTGAGCCAGGAAAAAAGGTATAATTAATTGAAGATAATTATGTATAATTTTTCACAACTCAATGATTGCCAATAAAAACTCAAGAGCATATTCAGGATTCCAAACACAAGATCATTTAGTTTACACTATGCAGTGTTCTGTTTATTGTTTGTATTATTGATCCCCTGGTATCAGGGGACGCAGTGGCTCAGTGGTTAAGACACTGAGCTTGTTGAGAAATGTCGGCAGTTCAAATCCCTAGAACCGCATAATGGAGTGAATTCCCGTTATTTGTCCCAGCTTCTGCCAACCTATCAGTTTGAAAGCATGTAAAAATGCAAGTAGAAAAATAAGGACCATCTTAGTGGGAAGTTAACAGTGTTCCATGCACCTTTGGTGTTTAGTCATGCCTAGGGTGACCAGACGTCCCGCATCTGGCAGGACAGGCACGCCTTTTCATAATTTTTCCTGCGTCCCGGGCCATTCTAGAAAACCCCGCTTTATTTTGGGGCCCGCTTGCTCCCCCGCCCATCAGCTGCCACTAGCTCGCTCGTTAGTTCCCCCATCTATTTCTAAAAATCTAAGCCAGCCCAGCCTGCCGCTCACTGATTGGCCTCGACTCCAGCCAATCAGTGAGCTGGCTGGGATGGAAAATGCGGCGTGCTTAAAGTTTTCCATCCCAGCCAGCTCACTGATTGGCTGGAGTCCGCTTAGCACGCTGCATGAGTCGAAGGAGTCTCCATTTCATTTCGCTTTTGCGGCCGTTTGCTTTGTTTTGCTGCTTCACTGGTGAGTAAACCAGGAATTAGTAACCTGCGTGGGGTTAGTGAAACAGCCGTCGCTGCCCTCCTCCCCTTCCCTGTGTAAGGCGCCCGCTCGCCAGCCCACCCACCCTTGGGCTCCGGGGGCAGCACCTTCCCAGCGCCACCGCGCTGGTTCCGTCGCACTCCTCCCACCCCCCTGCCTCCTCAGACCTCCACACAAGAGCAGTGGAGCGACTGAGCGGCCACGGCTGTCGTTTTAAATGAGGCTCCGCTCGCTGCTCATCCCGCTCCGAGCCGGGAAAGGGGCACTTTGGCAGGGCTTCTGCAGCGCCCCCAAGGACCGCTGCGCGAGGTCTGCGGCTGCAGCTGTGGCTGCTGCTGCTGCTGCTGCTGCTGCTGAGGGCCTTTAGTAACCTGCACGGGGTTAGTGAAACAGCTCCCGCCACCCTCCTCCCCTTCCCTGTGTGCGAGAAAGGCGCCCGCTCGCCAGCCCGCCCACCCACCCTTGGGCTCCGGGGGCAGCACCTTCCCAGCTCCGCCGCTGCCGCGCTGCTTCCTTCGCGCCCTGCGGAGTTTTCCCTGTGTCTCCCAGGTTGCGCCCATCCTGTGTGCGAGAAAGGCACCCGCTTGCCAGCCCGCTCACCCTTGGGCTCCGGGGGCAGCGCCTTCCCAGCTCCGCCACTGCCACACTGCTTCCTTCATGCCCTGCGGAGTTTTCCCTGTGTCTCCCAGGTCACACCCATCCTGTGTGCGAGAAACTCCGCAGGGCGCGAAGGAAGCAGCATGGCAGCGGCGGAGCTGGGAAGGTGCTGCCCCCGGAGCCCAAGGGTGGGTGGGCGGACTGGCGAGCAGGCGCCTTTCCCTGTGTCTCCCAGGTTGCGCTCATCCGGGGTGGCTTTCCCAGCCTCCTTTCTGTGCCCCCACCCTGGCGGCCAACGGGAGGGAAAGGCGGGAGAAAGAGCGAAGGCAACAATGGCGCTGCTCTTTTCCGCCCTCCGCGTGGTGTTGGGTCTTTTTTTCGCCATCAGCGGGGGATTGCCGGAGACGCCCACTGGCAGATGGTGAGCAGGGCACCTCCGAGGCAGGAGGGGAAACTAGTCTGGGCGCAGAAGTAGGGAAGGGAGGGAGGGCAGTGCTAATGGATGCTCTTTCTTCGTCGCGATCTCCTCTTTTGATCTGTGACCACGAGCCATTCCTATTGGCTGTTTCCTTTGTGACGTCTGTGTCAGGCGCCGGGCTTAGTTTCCGTATCTTAAGAGAGACCGGAGATCGCGGGGTTTCTTGTATGCATGCTGCAAGGAGAGGCAGAAGCCAAGAAGAGCCGGGCCTGCCTTCTCGCTATCCCCGCTCTGCCCCGGTCACTGGGGATGGGGACAGCTCTCCGCTAGACTTGCTGCCAAACTGGATGGGGAAAGGGGAAAGCTGTTCCCACCAGCCGAAGTCAGAACCATGCTGTGACCAAAGTTTGGAGAAAAATGGTTTTGTGTGTGTTTGTGTGTTTGATTGAGCGAGGGATCCGGTAAGGGAACTGTGCCTATTTAGAAAAGGTAAATTATTACAAACATGATCAGTCAAAGATAAGTATGGGGCCAGGTTGGGTGGTAGAGAGAAAGTGATAAAAGAGTGGGAGAGAGGAAGAAAAAACAGAAAGAGACAGAGAAGGAGAGAGAAAGTGACAGAAGAGTGGGAAAGAAGAGAAAGAAAGAAAGAAAGAAAGAAAGAAAGAAAGAAAGAAAGAAAGAAAAAGAGAAAGAGGGTAAGAGAGAGAGAGAAAGAGACAAAGAGGAGAGAAAAGGGAGAAGGAGAGAGAAAGTGATAGAAGAATGGAAAAGAAGGAGAGAGAAAGAGAAGAGAGACAAAGAGAAAGAGGATGAGAGACAGAAAGAGACAAAGAGGAGAGAGAAGGGAGAAAGAAAGAATAAGTGAAGGAAGAATGGAAAAGAAGGAGAAAGAGAAGAGAGACAAAGAGAAAGAGGATGAGAGAGACAGAGAGAGAAGAGAGGAAGAGGAAAGAGTAGGAGAGAACATCTCATTTCAACCCTGAGGTGCAAATATTCTCTTTGATTGGTAATTTTATTTGCCCATTTACTATCCAATACTCTCATTTCTCCTTAAGAAGAATCAAGACTTGATTCTATGGACAGTAGGTTCTACATTCTGTTTTTAAAAACTGTTCTGAAATATCTGAATTAACCTGAAAAATGATAAACATAAACACAAGAAACATATTACAGCATTCCAAGGCATACTCCGTGTATTCCGTAAACATTTTAGGAATGAAAGAAAAATAAGTTTAATTGGTTAATGATGTGAAATAACTATCTAATATCCACTCAAACATCAGCTGATAAAGTACTATTTGAGGGGTCCTTGGTACTTTCTGAGCTTGCTTGTTTTCCTACAGACTTTTCATTTCTCTAACTACCATAGGTAATATCACTGCTAGTAAAGAGTGCTGTTTGCTGTCAGTTTATATTCTGGTGACTTGCCTGTCAGTGGATGGGAGTAGGGGTGGTCTTAGAGATTCTTTAGATAGTCTGTTTACTGATGGCTCTTTGGCAATTTCTTGATTGGGATTTTGGTTGATTGTTGGTCTGAAATTAACCTTGGAGTTAATCTGTGTTGACCTGGGCGCTGATTACTGGTGGAGAAGTGCAGTGGTCATTTTGTTCTCTTTTGAGCTGGTTTATTGTTTCTTTTGCATAGTCTATAGATGCTGCTAATGTCTATGTATCTATTGGTCTATTGATTTGTCAGAGTGCCAGGCTTCTAGATATTCCCTGGCATTTTTGGACCTGGTCTGGTCTAGGATTGTCACATTTTCCCAATTGAAACTATGGTTAAATCTGTCTTTATGTTGTACTTTTTCAAGCTAAAATGCTTTTGGTTTACTTCTTCCAGCAAAATACTCACAATTTTTGCAATATGCATAACTCAGGTAGAATATAATATGAAGGTTTATTTTTCCCAGTGGCTCTTCTCTTATGAGCAATTTGTACAATATATTTTTCTTCAAATCAAAACCTTGGCAATTTAATTAAATACTCTGTTATACTTTTAATTTTATTTTCTAAATTCTGTATTTCCTTCTGGATGAATCTTGGAAGACAATTCTTGGAATTAATTCAAAATTAAGTAAAGTGTTAATCTGTGTAATCTGTCTATCTACACTATATTTATTACTTTTGTGAAAGTCTTGCTTATCATTAAAAAGTCATGTGAGAACTCACAATTTCTTATTCACTTTTTTACTTGAAATTGGGCAAAGTCATATTAACATTATAAGAATTCTTCCCACAAATGTTTCTTAATTACTAGCATTTTTCTGATTTTTTTATACAATTTTTTATGATCTCCAACAACGTTAGTTTTCATATGGTTTTTCTGCTGGTGGAACTTGATTCCTTTAGCAATGACTTGAATTTTGTAGACATCTCTTTTATCATAGAAATAGATTATGAATTTTATAAAAGCTCTTCACATGTGCTCTTGGCATAAACAACTGCACCCACAATACAATACACAAACACATACATTACATGGTATAAACATTAATTCCAAGTTATTATATATGTACATGTAAGAATGTGAAGTGAGATAGCAAATAATATCATGAATATTTTTGAAGAGACCTGGTGTTTCAACATATATATGACACAGGAGCTTGACTGGGTTTGAAAATTAAGTAGGGCAGTCTACTTAGTAATTGAATGAGAGACCAGGAGGTTTATATGCTAGACTGGGAAATCAAAAAGCATCATGGGAGAAGACTGTGATGAACCACTTTCCTTCTCTTGTCAAATTATTTGGATATATTCATGTGATCTGCTGGAACTGTTTTGGGCTATAATTACATTTATTCACCTGCATTGTTTCTTGATCTTCTTTTATCTTTTATATCACAGAAGGCATATGTAGATGCAACAAAATTATGGACAGACCTCCGTTCGTGTCAGAGTTGAAAATTCTAGCATTTTCTCCAGTTCCCTTTGGACCAAGCATTTGAACTGTGAAATACACCAGGATAAATGATTCCTCTTATTCCCTTCTATCTTTCAAAACTGCATTTTATGCTGTAGCTGTATGTGTGTGTGTGTGTGTGTGTGTGTGTGTGTGTGTGTGTGTGTGTGTGTGTGTGTGTGTTTTATTTGTGCTGATAAATAAATAAAGGGAGACTAGTATAGATCTATTTCAAGCTATTTAGCTCTCATCAGCTAGCCATACCCTTACTGGGATTCGATCCTGTGCTGAATTGCATCTTAGGCAAACGTCTTAGCCATTATGCCACAGGTCTCCTCCTTATCAGCATATATATATATATATATATATATATATATATATATATATATATATATATATATATATATATATATATATATATATATATATATATATATATATATATATATATATATATATATATATATATATATATATATACACACATATATACATATATACATATATACATATATACATATATACATATATACATATATACATATATACATATATACATATATACATATATACATATATACATATATACATATATACATATATACATATATACATATATACATATATACATATATACATATATACATATATACATATATACATATATACATATATACATATATACATATATACATATATACATATATACATATATACATATATACATATATACATATATACATATATACATATATACATATATACATATATACATATATACATATATACATATATACATATATACATATATACATATATACATATATATATATATATATATATATATATATATATATATATATATATATGTATATTTATTTGTGCCATCAAACCAAACTTGACTCCTGCCGATTGCCTGTGCTAGTCCATGTACTTTTTCCAGCAATATGTTCTGAAGTGACTTGCTGTTGTCTTCTTGGGCTGAGGACATATGACTGGCTCAAAAGCTGGCTCCATACCTGTGACAAAAAAGAACTTACCATGAATGAAGGCAAATATACATGTCCCAGGATAATGTTCCAAGATCCAATCTGAGTTGGCCATTGGAACCAGTGGTTTATTTTAGAGCTTTTGGACTCGGGCTGGAGCCCATTCTCATGGAACTCTTTTCTACCAGAATGTAGAACTTACCATATCCCAGGTTCTGATACAGTAGTTAAAAAACTGCACCAAACTGTCTCTCATTCTATAGCTGTATATAAATTTATCAATCATAGAGGATCTCATTATGAGTTCTCAGGGCTATCTCAACATTCATTAATATGAGTTATAAGAAATAGCATAAAGTAATATAGTGAAGTGATTAATGTGTTGGAATTGTAATGGGAAGACTCAAATTTAACTGTAAATCTCATTATTGACTGTATATGAGTTGAAACTATCTCATGAGATTGTACAGTTTAACAGCTGTAGTTATCTCTAAAATAAAACAAGATAGTTGCTAGAATATTTTTCATATAATCCAATGCAGTATATAATAACTGACAACTAGTCATGAAACTAAAAGCTACTTCACAACAATAGCCAGATTCCTGGAGATTAGGAAATTCCCAAATGGTGAGATTATCAGCAAACAGGCCAAGCATCAAAGCTTTGACTGACAGATCAAGTCAAACATACGAGTTCTTATAGGATTAATACTCCCTAATCCCAAAGTCTAAAATTGCTTAATGGTACCACTATTGACAATTCCATAGGGTCGGAACACAGGCAGATTATCCTTATCTTGGATCTAGCCTTTCTCTCTCTCTCTCTCGCTTTCTTTCTTTCTTTCTTTCTTTCATTCATTCTTTCTTTCTTTCTTTTGCAATGTTTAGGACTGGTTTATAATATCAGAGTAAATACATTTACATCATTTTATTTGTGCTTTCTGTCTTTCTATTTCTTAGGTTCACAGCAAGTTTTGCTAACTTCAATGGAGTGTTCACAAACTCTTGTTTACATACATCTGTTCCACTGCAACTATCATTTCATTTCTCATTAATAATTATTTTCATAAGTTATTGCTATGTAAGTCTGTAAAGTGGCACACAACAGAACATTAAATAGGTTTACTAGAGTTTAAAAAATAAAGATGCTAAATTGAATTTAGTATTTGCAATACATTCCTCAGAGAGTAAGTATAGTTTATTGTATAGAAAATGAACAAATTTGAATTAAACAACAATACAAGCCTTATTTCTCATTTACAATTTATCTTGGAATGTTATTGCAATCTTTTATTTTTCTTAGTTTATTCATCAATATGCTATCATACTTAGGGTGACCAGACGTCCTGCATTTGGCGGGACAGCCACGCCTTTTCATAATTTTTCCCGCGTCCTGGGACGCTCTCAAAATATCCCGCTTTAATTTTGGCGCCTTCTCGCTCGCTCCCCTGCCCATCCGTTGCCACTCGCATGGGCGGGGTACTGTAGTGAGTGAGCGAGCGGATGGGCGGGGAGTGAGTGAGCCGCTCATTCGTTCCCCCGCCCATCCGCTGCCGCTCGCATGGGCTGGGTGTAGCGAGTGAGTGAGCGGATGGGCAGGGAGTGAGTGAGCCACTCATTCATTCCCCCGCCCATCTGCTGCCGCTCACATGGGCTGGGTGTAGCGGGTAAGCGAGCGGATGGGTGGGGAGTGAGTGAGCCACTCATTCGTTCCCCCGCCCATCCGCTGCCGCTAGCATGGGCTGGGTGTAGCGAGTGAGTGGGCGGATGGGCGGGGAGCGAGTGAGCCGCTCATTTGTTCCCCCACCCATCCGCTGCCGCTCGCATGGGCGGGGTGTAGCGAGTGAGCGGGCGGATGGGTGGGGGAGCAGCTCGCCTTTCCAGCCCCACTTCCACCTGGACAAGCCATGGGAAAGCCTCCGGCTCTCCGAAAAGAGCCACCTGTGTGTGTCTGAAAGCAGAGCCTTTCCCCAAAGCATCCCTCGTGCACTTCGGGGGCCAGCGGGCGAGGTGAGTGCAGCGGCCAGAGACTCCCCCACGGGACCACTGTTCCCAAGGCAAGAAAACACTGCACAGCACTTTTTAACTCCCGCGCAGCCGCAGTGATTTGTTGTGATGAGCACGGGGCGACTGGCCTGACGGTAAGCCCCCACCACCACTGGACCAACTGCTGCCTCCTCCTCTAACAGCACCGCCGGATTTGCTGCCCGGCGCTGCGGCTGAGGTGAAGCCGCCAAAGCTCCGCCATGCTTTTGAGGAGCCTTGAGGCCACGGGAGCCAGTAGGAAGGCGGCGGAGGGGCGGGAGCATGAAAAAAGGCCCGATGGCTCCTCAAAAGCATGGCAGCGGAGGAGGGGGCAGGGCAGGGGTAACGCGGTGCCCAGCTCAGGTGCTCCGAGCGGAGGGGGAGGAAGCACCGCTGCTGCCATGGGCGGGAGCTTTGGCGGCTTCACCTTAGTGCCAGGCGGCAAAAATTTTAATCAAGAACACCTCCCCGCCCCACCCCGCCCCGCCCCGCCCCGCCCACCAATGGTGTCTTGCTTTACCAATTTTAAAATCTGGTCACTTTAACCATACTTTCACACTGATTTACACTACTACTTTCTGACAGTGATTTTCTCAAACATTCTTGGGAAAATTAAATAAATGAATCTTAGAAAATTATAAGATTTTGGTTCATGGACAGTGAAGACTTTATTCTGAACTGCAGCCATTCCAAAAAAGATATTTTAATGTCCTGGTGTGACTAAATATGTTGAAGTACTATCCTTTGTTTCAGTTCTCCATATATGCATTTTAATAACCATCTGTAAATTAGACCATTCCAAATTCTTTGCCTTTCAGTCTGCTGGAAAAAATGCTGTGAACAAGGCCAGTGGACTGAAGCGCAGGCTCCTTATTCCTTCCTTCTTTCCTTTCTCCAAGTACCAGAATCCTTTAGAGAAAGATTTCACAGAGCTCCTTGATTTACTGCCACTTCCTTCCTTTTAATTCTGGTAACTTTCCTTTGCAACATTTGCTTCTGTTTGCATTGCATTTCTTCATTTTCTGTAACACTTGTAAAAAGGCCAGTAAAAGAGAGTTACAGGTAGCCCTTCACTTATGACCACAATTTAAGAATTGCCTAGAATTTATGTTGTGAAGTGAGAAATTTGTTAAGTGAGTTTGTCCCACTTTACGACTTTTCTTGCCACATTTGTTAAGTGAATCACTGCCATTGTTAAATTAGTAACACAATTGTTAAATGAATCTGGCTTCCCCATTGACTTTGCTTGTCAGATGGTTGCAGAAGGTTAAGCTTGGTTGTTTTCTTGCAGACGTTTCATTAGCTAACCTAGATAATATCATCATTCTTTGTAAAATGTCCTTGAAGCACACTGTGCAGCAAGCTTTTTTTTTATTAACTTGCCTCCAAGTTTCAAGTTTTTGCATAATCAAATATAGGTAGATAATGGTTAGTTTTCATCCATTAACATTCTATTTGATGCTATGCTTGAATGGACTTGTTGCAAACCATTTTTATTTTGGAATAAGAAAAAAATGAGCTTGTATTTCAATTAATATAAATACTAATGCGTTTGATAACTACCTATGGTAATTGTTTTGTTTAATTAATTCTGGGTGAGAAAATCCAGTACAATATTCAGATTCTTATAACTTTCTAAGTTTTCTAATAACAGAGGTGAGAACCAGCATCCAATTTTAAAATGTGAAATAAATAGGTTAATGCTTCAAATTAAGTTCAACATAATGGTATTTAGACTTTATCAACATTATAACTTCAAGCAATTAACTACAATAATTTTACCCCAACAAGAAATGTAATTGCTTGAACTAAAATAATCTGAATAAGAATACTTAAAAAAAAAAAGATATTACAGATTTCCCAAACCTGGAACTGTTCAGATTTATAGGGACTAAGATTTTAATTCTGGTGCCCATTCTGTTTAGGAACATTAGGCTTTGCAATAACAAAATACTAGAGAAGGCCAGAAGACTGTTTTACAACTAACTGACAAGATAACTAATCAAACTATAGACTGCTGTAGTCAATCCCATTACTAGCACCATGACTGGCCTGTGATACAAATAAATGAATTCAGTGGTGGGATTCAGCCAGTTTGCACCTAATCAGGAGAACCGACTGCTAACTTTCTAAGCAGTTCAGAGAACTGGCTGTTAACTTTCTAAGCAGTATGGAGAACCAGTTGTTGGAAGAAATCTCATTTTGTTTTTTTCCATTTTACAGAGCTAATCCTGTAAGGAAGGCAGGAACGAAACCTTCTGGTGTTGTTTCTAGCCTAATCTTTATTACCCTGCTTACAGAAACTGCCTCTCGGGTTAACCCTTATTGCATTTTAACAGCTAAGATGAAGCGCCCATCAATGTGAGTGATGTTGAGTTGGCCACAAATCACATGATGACTGAGCCCTGCCTACCCAGCTGGCCATTAGGGCAGAGAACTGGTTGTTAAATTATTTGAATCCCATATGCATGAATGCATGAATTCAAGTTCACAAGCACAATAAATGTGCAGGATAAAGCACCATTTTATATGAGATTATTCCTACCGGAGAAATGTGTACATAAATTGAGCAAAAATGGGGAGAAAGTATAGAAAATCAAGAAGTGGCAAAGGAAGAAGTGTTACTATAGTATAAGACTGGAAGCTTGTGCCTTTTAATCTTTCAGCAAAGAGGTTTCTAATTTTTTATCATAAAACCTCCCTTAAGTGTCATCTTAATGTACACACCTCCTCTAAAAGAGCAAACACCAAAATGAATACAAATAAACAATAGAAACAATACAATAAAACTTTGGAAAAAATAGATTTATTTATAACAACATAACTAAAAGATTTTTCACTCTTCCACTGTTCTCTGATTGTTCCTTAACAAAGGACAAACAGCTCACCCTTTAGGAGACCCTCCTAGACAGTTATTTCTTCGTTGTCTCTTACCCCAAACAATGAAAAATATTTTATTCATTTATAGAAGTTAGAATTAAACCATCCTCATCAATGTTTATCTTATGGCAATTAAAATGGGAAACCCTCACAGCTTCAATCTTAAACTGTCTACTGTGGACCTCACCCCATTCCTAAGAGGGGACATGCATAAATGCCCCACCGTGCCTACCGTCCCTGTCCTACTGTCCCCATTTATTTGTATTCATTTCCTTTGTTCATGTCCATGTTCATATGTATACCTGTTATTTTGTACATGTTTGACAAACCAATAAATAAGTAAATAAATAAATAGTTCCAGTGATTTAAAACATTTGATGCAAAGAAGTAGATTAAAGTGAAGTCTTATGGATTGCTCATGCTCTGAACCTGGAAAATATAGTTATGCTCATAAGCCCATATTATGCTCACAAAATGTATTTTTCTCTTATAGGGTTTTTAAAAATTGCGGTAGGGATTCATTTCCAGCTATTGATTGGCTATTAATTCTGCTCCCATGCAAATGAATTGAATAACTTATAACTTATTCCAATATATTACCTTATTAATTTATATGGCATATGCCAATCAAGTTATATTGGTAGTTGTATATTCTTAAAAGGTACTTAGACCAATCCATAAAGATTTTGCTGATCTATCTCTAAACTGTGGGCCTTCAGAGTGGCCATATGACAGATGATAGGTGAGAAGGCATTGTAGTTTTATGTAAGATGGTTCTACAGTGTTGTTAAACCATGCTGGGAATGGCCAGCTGATTTCCCATTATCTAACTGAACAATAAGAAATAACAACAAAGAGAGAAGTTAGTAGGACTAGGCAAAATGGGATTTCAGGAAAGAAAATACATCCTATTTCTCTTAAATCAATGTTGAACATTTGGTAGTGGTTGAGGACATCTGTAAAATCTAAGAACTGTATGGCTGATATGACAGTAAATGTGGACAGAGTTAATCATTAATATGGGTCAGACTAGCGTTTTTCATTTTGGAGACCTTATGCAAAGACTTCTCTGAAGAAGACTCTAATGCTGGGAAAGGTGGAAGAAAAGAAAAGAAGAGGAGAAGCAGTAACAAGGTGAGTGGATTAAGTTACATCCATAGGTGGTATTCAGCAGATTCTGATCAGTTCTGGAGAACCAGTAGCAGAATTTTTTTTGAAAAGTTTTATTGTTTTCATTAAACAAAAACACAAAAAAAGAATCATCCTTCGTTACATCTTGTAGAAAGCGTGTCGATTGGTTACAAATACATTTCATGTGTTTCTTCCACAATCATTACATATACTTCATTCAAATTAAGTTGTACATTTTAGATCAATTTTTTTATGTATTTTACTATCACTGTACCACAATTCTCATTTAATTACAATTATTTAAACGTGCTTTTATCTGAAATCATTTGTATTTAAAGACACAACCACCTACTGGTATTCATTTGCAATTTCAATAAAACTCCAATAACATTACACCTTTATAACATATTCTGAAACAAAATCAGTTAATAAGATATCTAAGCATTTCCCCCCCCCATTTCCCCCCATCTCACAATTTAAAACTTATATCCAATTTGCTTTTTCAATACGACACACACACACACACACAAAATTAAACATACATTTCCTTGTTATTATTGTAGTTAACTAAAAATTATTTACTATTTATATCACCTCTCCTCTCATCGGGCCCCCCAAAAATTATTTCTTTATAGCAAGATCTAAACAAGAATTTATTAATAAAATTTATAGGTCTTTTCCCTAAGTCCCAATTTACAATTTATATCCAAGTTATTTTTACTAATTGAGTTTATCATTTCATTATTATTATCATAGTTAATTATATGTTAACAAATAAACATTTAATAACAATCTACAAAATACTAATGTTCCTACTTATTAATACCAAAAATATCCATTAACATTTCCTTGTTATTATTGTGGCTAATGAAGAATTATTTACTATTTATATCACATCTCCTCTCTTCAGACCCAAAGGAATTATACCTTTATAACAAGATCTAAACAAAAATTTATTCATAAAATTTATAGGTCTTTTTGCCAAGTCACAATTTACAATTTATAACCAAGTTACTTATACTAATTGGGGTTATCATTTCATTATTGTTGTCAGAGTTAATTATATGTTAACGAATAAACATTCAATGATAATCTAAAACAGTCTACAAAATACTGAAATTCCTACTTATTAATCACCAAAAATTAACTAACTTTTTATCATCAACTTTCATTATCAACCTGTATCTTTCCAGTGGCAAAACAGTCTTATGTCTCTTGCCAGTTGTTGTGTCAATTCTCTTTTCAGCTCCTTTATAAAGTTTTTTATAAACTTCTCTCCGCACTTTATTGCTTAAAAGATCTCTCAAATAGTCTCATTGCCCTTGAATTATTATTAACATTAGCTTGTCTTTGGTTGTCAAACTTATTTCTGAAAGGGTTTCTCTTCTTAACTCCATCATTATCATCCTTTTTTTTCTCCTGTATCTTGAAAACTGGGATAAAGCTCCAAATTGTCAAATTCATGTTTCCACCTCCCCTTCTTTCCACTTTCACCCATATTTGCTCCATTAATAAGTTCATCTATTGTGTTGTCTTTATCTTCTATATTTTCATTCTCTCCTTTAATTTTTGGGGCTCCAACCCCATCATCTTTTGCTATGAGAAACAATAGTCTATCCAACTTCTTCTCAAATCTCCCAAATCCTTCCAAAATATTTTGAATTCCAGCCAGGATATTTTGAAATTTTAAGGTTTCCTCATCTGGATATGATCCATTTTTCAAAAAAAAAAAGTAGAAAACAAGAAAAAAGGAGTCTGATAGCCATTGCCACTCTAGCTTTCCAAACCTCTTTTGTGTATGCATGTATGCATGTATGCATGTATGTATGTGTGTGTGTGTGTGTGTGTATGTGTATGTGTGTGTGTATGTATGTATGTATGTATATGTATATGTATATGTATATGTATATGTATATGTATATGTATATGTATATGTATATGTATATGTATATGTATATGTATATGTATATGTATATGTATATGTATATGTATATGTATATGTATATGTATATGTGTATATATATATATATAGTTAACTTAAGCACAAGTTCTTTTTTACTCTTCAAAGGAGAAGAGTTCTATCTTTTTCTTTCCTTTTCCTTCTCTTGCCAAAATATTTTCCAAGAGCACCTGCAAAAAACAATTCGTGCCCTTGACTCTTTATCAGATTTTGTAAGCAAGTTGCAAGCCCTTCAGTTACAAAGTCAGTAAGATCAAAGAGGAATGAACAAAGGATACATTGTTTCAAAGAGAGAACTCCAGACTCTGGCTTCCGAATGGCAGATTCACTTTTTCATACTTGTCTCAAACTTATGGAAAGGAGAATTTGTTAAAATAAAAAAGGAAGTTTTAATTCAAGCCAAAAAATAAAAAATAGATAATAAATAGATAATGATAAAAAATAGAGGGGAAAAAATCAATCCGTTCACTTCAAGTGGAGAAACAGGAAACGTTATGGTCACCTCAATCCACAAAATATCGTTACAAGAAAAAACAAGAACTTTCCAAGGCAGTCAAATAAGAATTAAATTCGCTGCTTTATTCTTTTACTTAAAGAACTAATTTGTCTTTTAAAAAATGTTTCTTTGGGCAATATTTCTCAGAATAAAAAAAAAAACCAATGGACTCACTTTCCTTTCCTTCCTTCCAGAGCTGTCTCTGGGGGGCTGCCTGTTTGCCGCCGGCTTGAAGCACTTCCCTTGGGTCAATCAGACATTTTGCGATGTCCCTGAGACCAGCAAGGCTTTGTCTTCCCGTTCACCATCTCTACGGGAAGGTTTAGGTCCTGCTGGACCGTCCAGTGGCAAAAGTGTCAATGGCGGTCTCGTACTGTTGAGACCGTGCGTTGTGTTGTCACAACGTTGGCTCCTCCTACCCCCCAGTAGCAGAAATTTTGAGTAGTTCAGAAAACTGGTAAATACCATCTCTGATTGGCCCCGCACCTATCTATTTTCTGCATCCTGAGTCACAGCTGAGGATTTTGCAGTAACCTTCCCTGGAGTGGGGAGGGAATGGAGATTTTACAGTATCCTTCCCCTACTATGCCCACCAAATCATGCCCACAGAACCGGTAATACTTTTTTTTAATCCCACCACTGGTTACAATGGCAATGAGTGCAATGCTGGAGATTTGAAAGAATGGGATAGAGATAGCTTGACATGGAAAAACCTATCTATGTGATCATTAGAAATTGACAATGAATTAATGGCACATAATCATAATCAAAACATTTTCTTCATCTGATTTATGCCTATTTTAGGATATCACAGAGATGTTTTCTGTTTTGCTATGATTTATTTCACAGAAGTGGGGGAGCCAAGAGTCCCTTCTAGTCATGAAACCTCAAGTAAGCAACTTCTGCCCTAGATGGCTAGTTACAAATTTTAGATTAGAAATTTTATCTAATAATGCTCAGTTCTTGATGAATTAGAAAGTCAAACTAAGGTCACAGATTGGATTGGAGGTTGGCACTTTAAACTATGGTTCTGCATGGTGCAGGGGAGGCACTTCTTTCTTTTCTTTAAAAGATTTAAAATTATTTTCATAATCCCTTTCATTTACTTCATTTTTTTTTAAATGAACACAGAGAAAAATAGTACATGAAAGGAAAGGTGTAAATAAAAACCATTGCCTTGCAATACAGTCAAGGATTTCCCCCGCTTTGCATGAAGTTAATATTTGATGTATATCAAATATCTTACACTAGATTCTGCTGTGTGTTCTACTGTGATGCTACTCCTCCCAGCTAGATGTCTATTAGGGTAGATTAGATCAGAATATATCAGCGTCTTCTTCTTATTGTTGGGATTCTACTTGCTTGCTTTCACTAAAGAGCATCCTGATTAAACTGCAGCAAAATCTGTAGAGATGCCGAGATTTGTGCCTGTGATAATTTAAACTAATAAGACTGTGCAGGTAATTTCAAACCACTTCAATGCAGACTTGAAATCAACAAAACCAAGGGCTGGTTCTGTAAATAAAAGAGGGGAAATTGTCAAAAATGCCTCACTTTGTTCTTTGTTGCTATCACATAGCATTTTATCTACAAAAAAAAATGCAAGTCCACGCAGAAGTAAGTTTCCCTGAGTTTAATGGATTTTCTATTTCAAGCTTGGCCTCGCTTCAGCAACAAGATTTGGAAGAAGGCTTTTCTCTGTGTTTACACCTGAATGCATACAGAGAGAAGATGACAATTCTTTTCATTACAATTTTGGTACAATACTGGAACCATTCTGGATCTCAGAGATCCCACATTCGATCTCTGTTCCAATCCAAATAATGTAATGCAAGTATATAAATTGGCAGACAGGTAGTCTTTGACTTAGGACTATAATTGAGCCCAACATTTCTGTTGCTAAGTGAGATGGTTGTTAAGTGAGTTTTGTCTCATTTTACAACCTTTCTTGCAACAGTGGTTAAGCAAATCAATGCAATTGTTAAGTTAGTAACAGAGTTGTTAAGTGAATCTCACTTCAATGTTGACTTTGCTTTGAGAAGATCGCAAAAGGTGATCACAGGCTGCTGCATGGCCCCATCATAAATATGAACCGGTTGCCAAGCAACTGAATTTTGATCATATGACCATGGGGATGCTTCAATGGTCCTGATTGTGAAAAACAGTCATTAGTTTCATTTTCCAGTGCCATTATAACTTTGAACAGTTACTAAATGAATGGTTGTAAATGGAGGACTACCATTACTGGATTATTCATTTCTCTTTTAAAAGTGACTTATTTTTCTGAGGAGTATACTACAAATATTTTTCAAAAGTGGTTTTTCCCCCCAATTTCTTTTCTGGGGATATAAAACACTGCAACCATACACTGTAGCTTGAAAAATAAATGGAAATACTGGTTATGCAACTTATATACAAATTCTCTTCATAATAAACAAGCCAGTCTAAGGTTTTATGAGAAACAAAAGCAATGAAGGAATTACATCTATGATAAACTTGGCCTATTTTCTGAAGTTCTTTTTTGAAATCAAATGCATTTTAAAAATCTGTGTGGGAAAGTTAACATTTGTTAACATTTACCAAACATCACAGGCAAAGTCTTCATTGTTATTTTTATTCATTTTAAGATTATTAGAACAGGTGAAATGGTTCTTAATGGAATCTGTCCAAAGGGTTTTAAACATGTCCCTTGTGTGGATTTCTTTCCCTGGCTTAAGAGAAGCAAAACATTCCCTTCACTCATTTCTTTACTGCTAATGTTTATCATTTAGCTAGTTTAGAAGAGGCACAACTCTCCCCACATTCCTAGAATAATTATGCACTATAATATTCCTTCTTGTTGCTAGGACACTTTCTGAAAAAGAAACCCATGCCTTTACTTTAATATCTATTTTTAGAAGGGAGCAATGAACATACCTTTTCTTTGCTGGTTTGTTTTGCTTACACATCCATTTGAAATACATTCGTTCTGCTTTGATTTCCACAGGTGGCCCATTGGTGCATTCAGCAATTTCCAATAGACCAAATATGGCCATGCCTAGGTGATGAAGTGGAAGTTAAGAATAAAACAAATCTTTTTTTATGTCCATTGCTAATTTCTGAGTAAGGAATAGGATTATAACACCAAACCATATCTGCTGCCTTGCAATTGCACTTCTTCTCAATCACTTCCATTATATTTTCACACACCAGTGTATCACACTATTTAAGACAAGCTGTGTTTTTAATATTACAACCTGAAATACATTGCTGCACTCTTGTTGGAATTCAGATCTAAAAAAAAGGCATGCATTCATAAATCATATTTTTATTTACAATTCATTACACCTTTATATGTTCAGATGCAGAATTCAAACATAAATCAGTGTGTGTGTGTGTGTGTGTGTGTGTGTGTGTGTGTGTGTGTGTGTGTGTGTAAAGATCTATATCTGCTTACATGTCCCAGATGTATAGCTAGGGGAGAGAACTAGAATGGAAAAATAATATGTCTTTAACAGCTGTATCGTATCATGATCCACCCATGATGGGTGTAATAATCCCAGTGCTAAAGGGCATTTGGCTGGGAATGTTGGGGATTTCTGGGAATATCCTTGTTTAAAAAATAGTTCTATAAAATTTAACATTGCAACTATGAAGAGTTGTGGGGAAAATGTTGAAGGAACATTTATATAAACCTAATAATAGGTAAAGGGTAAAGGAGTTAAGAGCTGCAGCTGAATTGCAAGTAAGAGTTGCCAGGTGGGGGAGCCATTTGGGATTCTTCAAAAAGGCAGGTTTCTGCATGGTTACCTGGCATCATTAAACACTCTTCCATTTTTTACTACTGATTTGCTTCTGGATGGTTGTCAGGAACAAGTAAATGAGAGAAACCAGTTTGTTTTCTGAAGGAATTTTTTTCTTACTTGTCTATGATTGGAGTTCCCTTGCCTAACAAATTGGTAGAGTACCCTTAAACAACCATATTTGAAATAAAAAAGAACTAGAACTAGTTATGAGAGAATTGTCCATTTCAATTTCATTTTTTCAAGAGGAAGGAAGGGCTATATACTGGAAAATTAGAATATATTTGTAATCAAGCTTCTAGTTTGGAATTTTATACAGAGTTTTATGTTTACATATACACTAACCAAAGGACAGAGAAAGGATTATTGCCACCAGCATAAAGTTCAACCCATGTGGGCTTGGAAAACCTTTCCTAAGGATTCTGAAATGCAAGCTTCAGGAATTTAAATTATACTTTTCTAGAGAAGACTAATTGAGATATGGTCCTAATTGAGCGCCACAAAAATCAAGTTGGTGATGTAATTTCATTAATAGCAGCATGAACAAGACTATCTTCTTTTGAACGGGGTAACTACAGGCATTGCCTTCTGATAATGAATCGGAAAATGACTGCCAGTAATCTACTCAGCAAGGGTCATCAGTGTTTTCCTGAGGCCAAGAAGAGGCATTTGTTCTTTATATGTTCTAGGCCCAGGGTGTCATATTTTAAAAACAGTCATACTGTGCTAAATACTTCTAGATTCTATTATGTTTTCTTTCTGGGCATGAATAGGTTTTTGTTTTTAAATTTGGCTGTTCCTCGAGTCACACTGTTCTTTCCTCTAAGTTTGCTGTTTAAATGTTTCATATTGATTCTGGAAACTACTGCTGAGTTGGGTTTTTGGTAAGTAAACTTACTTTGCTTCCTAATGATTAAGTTAAAGAACTGTAACATCACACTGGGGTAAAACCATAGGAACAGCCAATGCTCCTCACTTTTAAATGTTACGTTATAATTATAGAAAACTGCCTTGTGCTAAGTTGCTTCATTTGCCCTCCACCCACCCAAAGTTTTTAAACCTTATGCCCCCAAGCTTGAAATTTTGGGCTTCAACAACCTAGAACTATGCCGCCTATCATCTGACCTAAGCGTAGTACACAAAATTATCTGCTACAATGTCCTACCTGTCAATGACACTTCAGCTTCAACCACAATAAAACACAGGCAAATAATAGATACAAACTTAAAGTAAACCACTCCAAACTGAATTGCAGAAAATATGACTTCAGCAACAGTGGTCAATGCCTGGAATGCACTACCTGGCTTTGTTGTTACATCCTCAAACCCTCATAACTTTAACCTTAAACTGTCTACTGTTGACCTCACCCCATTCCTAAGATGTTAGTAGGGGTGCATAAGCACACCAGCGTGCCTAAGGTCCTACTGTCCCCGTTTATTTGTACCCATTTCCTGTGTTCTTATTCATGTTTATTCTTATTCCTGTTATCTTGTACATGAGTGACAAACTAAATAAAAAAATAAAAAATAAAAAACTCTAGATAGGTAGAATCTCTGCAGGATCTTTTCTACTACCTGCAATCTGATATAATCGCCTTTGGAGATGACAAAACTGAACTTGGGATTTTATGTATAGAAGCTAAACTCTGATTCTCCTAATTTTCAATCATACTCTATAAAGATCATAACTTTGTTGTTTACAACAATATATTATACTTGCTCAGTGACCTTCTAGATGAGGGTCAAATAGCAGAACTTTCAGTTGCATTATTTTGAGCAGCATTAGTGGTTTTTGTTAAGGAATGGTCATCCTTGTGAATGTAGGAATTCAACCAGAGGCTGTTATTTGACATTGTAATTACCATTTCTCTATTCCCCAAGCAGTTAAGAGAGACATCTTGGCCATAATCTTGCTTCTGGCTAGTAAAACACTTGAAATTTAAAGACTCAAATTTCAGTTGCACAATGCATGAAATTATATATTGAAAAACTGATTTTTTAAGTGCAGGTGTTCAGATTAAATTAAGTTTAGGTATACATTTAGAATTCCAATTGAAGTTTTGCTAATTTAAAAGCAATTAATCTTGGGTTGCTTTATATTCTTGCATTTGGTCTGTTTCTGGTAGGGAGAATAGTAATAACCTATCCCAATTTTTCCCTTTTTGTTTTGTCAAGAAGATTCACAAAAATCCCACCAACTTTCTCAAAAAATTCCTATGAAGCTCCAAATGTCCATCAGTGTTAATTACCACGATGCAATGTGATGAATCTGATGAAGGAATGACTGAATCTCATGATGGAACACTAACTGCATCTTCAGAATGCTTGATTCAGAACTGATTGCTCTCCCAAACAATTCTGGCTACAAGAGCAGATTTTGAAGGGATCCAGGAAACTCCTAGTAAAAAAGAAACATCATATGATATTAGATTCCATGCATCAATGAAAAGGAGCATTTAGGATCCTATTCAATGTTATTACATATTACTAAAATCAGGCAAGGAGAGACAAAGTTTCATCAGCTTATATTTATATTTTGTGTTTTAATTAAGATAGCGATAGCACTTAGACTTATATAACACTTCATAGTGCTTTGCAGCCCTTTCTAAGCTGTAAAGAGAGCTCTAGAGAGTCAGCATATTGCCCCAACAATCTGGGTCCTTTCAGGGCTCACTGTCTTAAAAGAGTGAAAAAAATCCTCAGGGACAACTCACACCCTGGTCAGCACTTCTACCATTGGGAAGGAGATATAGAAGCAGAGCCACCTGCACAAACAGGCTGAAGAACATTTTGTATCCATAGGCTGTCAGACTCCTGAATGCAAAATAACATCATAACTAAGTAGTACGATGGGCTTGCAGGACCGGCGCAACGCATAACATGTTCATACTGGTGTAATGGGACTAGGTGTTTGTTAATATCATTTCTTGAGTTAGGGATTTTTTTTCTTTGTCTTCACTGTGAGTTGTATTGTGTTGGGGGGGTGCATTGAGGGAGCTCAACCAATCTCATTGTATATATGTTGTGCACTGACAATAAATTATTGTTGTTGTTGTTGTTGCTGTTGTTGTTGTTGTTGTTGTTGTTGTTGTTGTTGTTATTATTATTATTATTATTATTATTATTATTATTATTATTATACAATTGTATCACAGCGGCCAGTTGTTTCGCCGGATTTGGCATTGGTTACTAGTCGGGCCCCACCCAGGGGCCTAGGACGTCGTAACGTATTTTCGTAATATGCGTGCAGATCCAAGCAGTGCGGCTTTTTGCATTTGACTGATGGTGATTTTGTCAATTTTTAACTGTTTTAAATGTAATTCCAGTGCTTTTGGTATAGCACCCAGTGTGCCAATTACCACTGGAATTATCACTGCTGGTTTGTGCCATAGTCATTGAATTTCGATTTTTAAGTCCTGGTATCTTGCGATTTTTTCATGTTCCTTCTCGGTGACCCTGCTATCACCTGGTATTGCAATGTCTATGATTGTGACCTTATTTTTATCAACCAGTGTGATGTCTGGTGTATTATGCGCCAGTATTTTGTCGGTTTGTATACGGAAATCCCACAAGATCTTGACCATCTGATTTTCGGTGACTTTTTCAGGCTGATGTTCCCACCAGTTTGTTGCTGTTTTAATATTATAATTTTTGCACAAATTCCAATGGATCATTTGTGCTACTGAATTGTGCCGCAATTTATAATCAGTCTGCGCGATTTTTTTACAGCAGCTGAGTATGTGATCAACAGTTTCATCAGCTTCTTTGCAAAGTCTGCATTTGGCATCATCAGAGGATTTTTCGATTTTGGCCTTAATGACATTTGTGCGGATAGCTTGTTCTTGCGCAGCCAGGATTAGTGACTCTGTTTCTTTCTTTAATGTACCTGTTGTTAACCATAACCAAGTTTGTTCACTGTCCACTTTATCTTTTATTTTTTCCAGAAATTGGCCATGCAGTGCTTTGTTCTGCCAACTCTCCATTCTTGATTTTATCACATCTTTTCTGTATTCTTGTTTTGTCTGTTGGGCCTGCAGTAGATTTTTGTTCTTTACTTCGATTAATAGATGTTCTTGACTTTCTTTTAAATAATCAGCCAGTGCATGTTTTTCTTCTTCAACTGTTTGCTTCACTTGTAATAATCCTCTGCCACCTGATTTTCGGGGCAGATATAGTCTATCAGTATCACCACGTGGATGTAAACTGTAGTGCATTGTCATTAGTTTCCTGGTTTTTCGGTCCAAAAGGTCCAAATCAGCTTGTGTCCAGTTAACTATACCAGCTGTGTATCTTATAACTGGTATTGCCCAGGTATTTATGGCCTTGATTGTATTTCCACCATTCAATTTAGATTTTAAAATTTTCCTAACTCTGTTGGTGTACTCTCGTCTGACAATAGTTTTTACTTCTCCATGCTTGATGTTATCCAACTGCAGAATGCCTAAGTATTTGTAGGCTTCATTTTCTTTGCATTTAATTAATTGGCCATTGGGCATTTCAATTCCCTCACATGCAGTGATTTTGCCCCTTTTTATGGATACAGTGGCGCATTTTTCCATGCCAAACTGCATTGCAATATCGGTGCTGAATACTCGGACTGTGTTTGTCAATGATTGGATTTCTATTTCTGACTTTCCATAGAGTTTCAAATCATCCATATATAGTAAATGCGAATTTTTTTCAGCTTCTTTGGCTGTTTGGTGGCATTATTATTATTATTATTATTATTATTATTATTATTATTATTATTATTATTATTATGTCCTCATTTTCCCGACCTTGGAAGGATGAAAAGCTGAGTCAACCTTGAGCTTGGTGAGACTCAAACTGCTGAACTGCTGGTTCTAACAAATACACACACACATGAATGAATTCCAAATTAATGAAGACTTCTGAAATTAACTCTCCAGTAACTTAACTGATTCTCTTGGACAAAAAATAGGTCAAAAGTGCAGTGGTTTTGTTGGTACAGCACCAACCTTGTACAAAATATCTGTTGATACATATCATACAAAAACCACAGGCTAACTTTATAATACACAAATTTTGAAATAAGCCTCATGGGATCTTATCCCTGTTTAGCTGGTGGTCTGTGGGCTGCAAGCATCCAGGAATAAGACCTTTGCAACATTTATGAGAAATACATGTTTTGAGATGTTTAGAAAGCCTTTGAATGAAAAATAGAAGACTAATTCTCACCTTTTATAGGATTTAACTTTGCTTTCCCAGATAGACTGTTATATTTTTGATTACTACAGAGAAAAGGGAAAGAAGGAATATTCCCAAACAGGTTTATATTGTACCTTTTTCTTTTCCTAGTTTCTCTAAAGTGCATTTTCATGTAAATTAATTGGTATGAACTGACTTTCCCAAGTATATTCAGAGGCATACTGGCACACTGTAGCATGGAATAGTAGTGATTAAGTCCTAAATAAAAGTTATAAGCATAATTAGTTAGTATTATTTCAGTTTAAAGATTGCGATGCTGAACAATGTATGCTTTTATCTGCTTCTATAAATGAAATGTAAAGTCATCTACTAAATGTAAAATCATACAAATGCAGGTTGGTCTTTCCTTTACTGTTTTTCCTTTCTGCAAATCTGTGTTGTCTTTTGGTACAATTGTGGAATATTCAGTTCTAGTGCTCGATTCCATATAAAGGCAATTAGTGTTGTGCTTTCTTATATGAAGCCTTCAATATAACAAATGGAAGTATTGTCGGGCATACTGAATCTCTTTAAAAGTTTTATTTCAAATAAGGCTATAAATGTATCTATTCAAAGACAAGTATTGGTTTAAATGCTATGGTGCTGCTTAATGTTTTATCAGACATTTAACACCTGTTTTTTGGATACCGTATTTGGTTAAATGAATAAATGTATAAATTTCTACGGTGTGTTTACATCTACAGTAAAAATGGTGTTTAGCTCTTTCCACTGGATCAATTTTCTTTAAAAAATTAAATGTATCTGCACTTTTAATTAAATTCAGGGGAAGGCTGAAGGCATCTGTTATACATTATATTTTTGTTGTTATTTAAAAAAACTTTCATTCCTTTGATCCACTTTTCAGGCCAAAGAATATTGTTATTTACTATAACCCTAATAGTTTTAACTATAGTCTTAATATACAGTGGCATTATAAAGCATTCCAATGAAATATGATTGTAATTGTTAGCTGAAGGTCCAGTTCTGAACACATCTGAGGAAACAAGTTATATTACACAGACAAATGCAAGTAATCCTCAACTTATAACCATTTAGCAACTGAAATTACAACTTTGAAAAAAGTTATAATCAGTCCTACCACTTGCATCACAATATCTCCAGGGTCAAATTCATGTGCTTGGCAACCAATATGTGTTTACAACAGTTGTAGCATTCCAGGATTATATGATTGCCACTTGTGACTTTCTAGGCAGGCTTCCAACAAGCAAAGCCAAGGGGGAAGTTGGATCCACTTAATGTCTATATCATTCACTTAACAATTGCAGCAATTTGTTTAACAAACGTGGCCAAAAAAAGATATAAAATTAGGCATGATTCATGTTACTTACCTGTTTCTTCCATCCCTTTGGATGCCTATGTCACAAAGAAAACACATGATTATAACTAATGTCCAAAATTTCCATATAAAGCAATTAAAAAGACAACAACAACTAAACCACACTGAGAAAGAAGTGAAGCTTCCTTTAGACTGGAAATAAAAAAAACTGCCAGGAAATTGTACAGCAAATTTCAGTAACAAAGAGAAACCTAGAAATTATGAGGCAGATGAATTTAAGCTTAAAATGAAACTAATATCAAAGGAAGGTAAGAAGAATATTGCTGGTATAACAAATAGTGGAAACTGTGATGATTTTTTTAAAAATGATATAGGAAGCCCTGTGTAAACCAATTATAAGGGCAATCCTGCATGAGTTTAATTTAATATAAATTGCGCTGTCATTTCCTGCTTGATAAGCGTCTTCAGGGTTTCAGTTGAGGCCAATTTACTCTTGAAAATATTTCAATAAATTTAAGAACAAATATTCTAGGTTACACTAAATATGGCTATAACTAGGAATATGGCATTAAAAGCAAACGTTTCATTCATGCTTTTCAACTTTCAGCTTTTACACTTCACAGGGTTATTGTCTAGAATTGAAGTCCATGAATAAAAGTGTAATAACATTAATTGTAAGGCAGAGATCAGAAGGTAACAATAATATGCTTGATCATATAATAGAGCAATAGTTCATTTAAGAAAGTGAATTTGTGGCATAGAAACCAAACTGAATATTAATTACAAGCAAAATGATGGAGGTCTTCTTATCTGTATATGATGTGAGTGTATATTATTTTAACAATTTAACAGCCACAGAGAGTTTTAAAAATTACATTTTGTAAAATCATAAAGATTCATCAGTCTTGTGATATAGCTAAATAGATATCACATCTGATAAGAATAGCGGATTTATGCTATGTCTACTACTACCATACTGTATTCCTGGATGTTTACCTGCTCCATCCTTTAGAGTTACTGTTACATGTAGTATTATTTTCTGACCCTTGTTGCCTACGATTGCTTGCATTCCTCTTGCCATTTAAAAATGTTGGGTTTCTGCCTTCTGTATTCTGGTAACAGAAGGATAAATCTCCTGTCTATTTTTTACAGTCTCTGCAAAGGGATTGAAAAGAAAAGGCACTTGCATGAGAGTATATCTGATTAAAATTCCTGGTGATTTAACATTAATATATCAAATGTATCAAAGAAAAAAGTTAACAATTTTAATTCAGTATGTGGCAATTTTGTCTTATATGGGCATCTGTATCACATAGAGTGAAGTCAATTGACAACCTGATTTCCAAATTGGGGGGAGAGGGAATCCAGGCATAAATGCAATTCCTTTCAATATTCCTTGCTGGCAAAAAGACAGGCCAACAGCAGGCCAAGCATTTGCTGTCAACAATTAATGGACAAATACTGGCAGAAAACAGCTTGTTGGGATGGTTGATCTGTTTTTTGTTGGCAAGCAAGAAACAAAATCAGCTTTTGTGTCATCTGAGCATGCAAAGTGTCGTCATTACATGAGGCTTTCCCCGCAGTAATATCAGAGCACCAGTAGATAAAGGAAGAGTTCACATCATCCTCACAGATGAATGAGGCTTCTCGTGTATTATTCTCTTTTACAAATCTTTGTGGACTGGTGATTTGCTAAGTGATATGAAACTTTTGAACAATGAACAATAGACAAGTAAGGCCATTTCTGCTTCTTGAAGGCAGAATTAGATGTATGTATATGTCTATATGTTTTTCTAATCTTCTAATACACAGTATAATACAACCTGAAAAAGAGAGCTAAGTATTTAAACGTAATAAGGCAATAAAAAAGCCATAGCTTTTTTGATGAAACTTCTAGGGAAGAAGAGATAGTAGATGGATAATCTTGGACCTTGTTAGTCAGGAGTATAATGCTGATTTTCAAATGAGGCTAACCATCTTCACAATAATAAAGATGCCTGAATAACTATAGGTAGAATATAGGTAGAATGTATATTCTAGCTAGCTAACTCACTGAAGCACTTCTTGGCCTGAGAATAGTGAGTTGATCAGAGTTCTGAGGATGTATATAGAATCCAATGGTTGATGAAATTACTTATTTTACTGCAAAACGTTATTAAAACTTAGATTTCAAGATGCTGGGACACTAACATTTAAAGAACAAAACTTACCAAATTAAAAGGATTTTATTTTATCATTTAAGACATGACTTTAAAAAGGATTTTACTTTTTTTTTCATTTAAGAGATGCATTTTAAAAGCACCAGATTTCAATATTGTATAAGTGTGGGTGTTATCTTCCTTGCCTCAGCAATTGAAAAGCAAACTGACCTAGTAGAGATGGAGATAAAGTAAAATCAACCCCATGTGATTCCAGAGCATTCTTCTATTTTGCACTGACTAGTTAATTAAAGTGAATTGATAAAGAAGACTCCTGTCCTTCACCTTGAGCCTTAAAGGAGGCTTGTAAGGGTTGTATGGACAAGTAAAATCTATCTATCAAACAAACAAATGTCTATTAGCAAGCAGTGCTAGGACCAGCAATACTCACGCTGCAGATTTAAGAGTGGGAGAAAGATCTCAAATATTCTTTGGATAAAATTGTGGAGGGGGAAAAGACAAGGACATAAAGTATCTCTACTAGCTCTTTTTTTGTAAAAGCAGATTCCACATAGGCCAATGCATGTGTTTAGTTTGGACAGTCCCCATTAATGCAACACTGGGTCATTGTTTAGATTTCCCCATGGGCTAATAAATAGCTCTATTCATGAGTAGGGAGGGAGACACACAATCCTTCCTTCTGAGGCTTTAGAAAAATACATGTTTGTCAATGATTTAAACAACTCAAAAACCACATGTTTACTTTTTAAGTCACATATTTACAATGAGAGACCCCAAATTTTATCCTCTTTGAAGCTACAGAAAGTTTATCATTTTAATTAATTTGTTTTGCTTCACACTCTTTTAATTTCCTTTAGTCAAGAGTGGTCACCTTTGAGTCAGTCATCTTTTTGAAATGTAACCCCCTAAACTGGTTTTGATGGTCATTGCTAATAAGGTAATTATCACCCTCTGCATTTTTTGTTTTTCATTTCTACCTGATGTCACTCTTGATCATTTCCTTCCCACTCCAGCTGTGTTGATGAAAGTATATGAGTGCCTCTACGGCAGGGGTGTCAAACTGACAACCCATGGTCTGGATGCGTCACACACAGGCCACACTCACCCAAGCTCCATGAAGGGGAAAAACATCGCAGAACGTCATGTGATGGCAATGTTATGCTATGAGTTTGACACCCATGCTCTCTGGGCTTGCATCTGAATACATCATTTTGTTGCAGGATCCAGTCTGAGTCTGTCACCGGAACCAGAGTTTCATTCTTCCAAGCTTTCAGACTGGAGCCCATCCTCAGATAATGTCACAATATCCAGGATATGTGCCTAGAGCAAGTATAAAGCAGCTATTAATATACATAAGGAGCATCGTCTACCACAACTTGAATAAGAGTAATCACCCTCCTAGAGGATTTCATTAGGACCCTTGTGAAAGAAAGACAGGTGAAGAAAAGGAAACAGTTGGAGGATAAAACTCAAAAATTAAAGCTATGCTTCCAGACCTGTATGAACTTGGTCTATAATTTATTGAGCAAACAATTAAGCCAGCAAGAATTATGAATTCTTGAACACAATGTGGGGTTTAATACATGTAACACAGTAGTGGGATTAAAAAAAATTACTACTGGTTCTATGGTTGTGACTTGGTGGATGTGGCTTGGCTTGGCTTGGTAGCCATGGCTTAGTGGGCATGGCAGGGGAAGGATACTGTAAAATCTCCATTTCCTCCCCTTTAGCTGGGACTCAGAAGGCAGAGAATAGATGGGGGTAGGGCCAGTGAGAGGTGGCATTTACCGGTTCTCCAAACTACTCAAAATTTCCGCTACCAGTTCTCAAGAACTGGTCAGAACCTGCTAAATACCACCTCCGATGTAACACCACACTAAGAGAAAAGAAAAAAAAATCCTGGAGATTGAGAGGTTTCCTGAGGATGGGCTCCAGTCCAAAACCTTGGAAGAAAAATACCTCTGGTCCTGATGACCAACTCAGGTTGGATCTCCAACATTATCTTGGCACACATATACTGTATTTGCCTTCATTCACGTCATTCGGTTATGCTAGAATGTATGTGTTTGTCACAAAACTCTTATTAGAGAAATATATAATTACGAGTAGTTAATGTTGTATTGTATTGTATTGTATTTGGTTTATTTGTATGCCGCCCTTCTCGAGGAGGGACTCAGGGCGGCGAACAACTCAGAGGGGAAAGGGAACATAAACAACAGTACACATAATTAAAATGCACGAAAATCACACAGCCATACCAGTCGAGACGGGAGGGGAACTCATCAACCCCAGGCCTGCCGGCATAGCCAGGTTTTGATGGCTTTCCGGAAGGCCTGGAGAGAGGTGAGGGTCCGGATCTCCGCGGGGAGTTCATTCCAAAGGGCCGGAGCTGCTACAGAGAAGGCCCTCCCCCGGGTAGTAGCCAGATGGCATTGGCTGGTGGACGGAACCCGGAGGAGGCCGACCCTGTGAGATCTGACGGGTCTTTGGGAGGTAATTGGCAGCAGGCGGTCTCTCAAGTACCCAGGTCCAATACCATGAAGGGCTTTATAAGTTACGACTAGCACTTTGAAGCGTATCCGGAGACCGATCGGTAGCCAGTGCAGCTCGCGGAGGATAGGTGTAACATGGGTGTACCGGGGTGCACCCACAATCGCTCGCGCGGCTGCATTCTGGACGAGTTGAAGTCTCCGAATACTCTTCAAAGGCTGCCCCATGTAGAGTGCATTGCAGTAGTCCAGTCTTGAGGTCACGAGGGCGTGAGTGACTGTTGCGAGTGCCTCCCGGTTCAGGTAGGGGTGCAACTGGTGCACCAGGCGAACCTGGGCAAATGCCCCCCTGGTCACAGCTGACAGGTGATGTTCTAAAGTCAGCTGTGGGTCCAGGAGGAGTCCCAAGTTGCGCGCCCTGTCTGAGGGGCGTAAATTTTCACCCCCCAGCCTGAGTGATGGAATACCGGCCAAATTCTTGGGAGGAAAACACAACAGCCACTCGGTCTTGTCTGGATTGAGTACAAGCTTGTTAACCCCCATCCAGACCCTGACAGCCTCCAGGCACTGGCACATCATGTCAACCGCTTCACTGAGTTGGCACGGGGTGGACAGATACAACTGAGTATCGTCCGCATATTGATGGTATTTGATCCCGTGCCGTCGAATGATCTCACCCAGTGGCTTCATGTAGATATTAAACAGAAGGGGGGATAGGACCGAACCCTGAGGAACCCCATATTTCAGGGGCCTAGGGGTCGACCTCTCTCCCCCAACTGACACCAACTGCGACCTGTCCGAGAGGTAGGAGGAGAACCACCGAAAAACGGTGCCACCCACTCCCACCTCTCGTAACCGTCGCAGAAGGATACCATGGTCGATGGTATCAAAGGCCGCTGAGAGGTCAAGGAGCACCAGGATGGAGGAATGACCTCCATCCCTGGCTCTCCAGAGATCATCGGTCAGTGCGACCAAAGCGGTTTCCGTGCTGTAGCCAGGTCTGAATCCAGACTGAAAGGCGTCCAGATAATCGGCTTCATCCAAGGACCGTTGGAGTTGAGAGGCTACCACTTTCTCAACAACCTTCCCAATGAAGGGAAGGTTGGAGACTGGATGGTAGTTGTTCAAACTAGCTGGGTCCAACGATGGCTTCTTCAGGAGTGGTCTCACCACCGCTATCTTCAATGCCGGTGGGAAGAAGCCCTCCCGAAGAGAAGCATCCACCATCGCCTGGACCTAGCTCCGCATCGCCTCCTTGCTGTTCGCGACCAGCCAGGAGGGGCACGGGTCCAGTACACACGTGGCAGCACTCACCGCTCCCATGGCCTTGTCCACTTCATCAGGAGCAACAGATTGAAAGTCAGTCCAGAGGTGGTGTTCAAGACCTTCCCCCGGTACCCCGGCTGGCTCTGCGCAATTGGAGTCCAGGTCCATCCGAAGCCGAGCAACTTTGTCCGCGAGGAACTGGACATATTCCTCTGCTCTACCTTGTAAAGGGTTATCCGCAACCCCCGTATTTAGGAGGGAGCGGGTCACCCTAAACAAGGCGGCAGGGAGAGACTCAGCGGACACTATCAGAGCGGCAATGTGATTGTTCTTAGCTGTCCGTATTGCCGATAGATATGCTCCGATGCAGGTTTTCAGAAGTGCTCGGTCTGACTTGGATTTACTGGCCCTCCAGCAGCACTCTAGGCGTCTCTTTTGGCGCTTCATCTCCCGGAGGTCCTCAGTAAACCAAGGAGCCCTCCTGGATCCACTGCCACAGATCGGCCGTAAAGGCGCAATTTTGTGGAGAGCCTCAGACGCTACCGAGTTCCAAGTAGCAACTAAGGTCTCCACCGAACTGCGGGTGAGAGTATCAGGCATAACACCAAGCGCCGTCTGGAAACCCTGAGGATCCATAAGATGCCTGGGGTGGAACCACCTAATCGGTTCCTCCTCCCTACAGCGGGGGATTGGTCTCCGAAAGTCAAGCCTCAGTAGGAAGTGGTCTGACCATGACAGGGGCAAGATCTCACTGCCCCTCAAACCAAGATCACAACTCCACTGCTCCGAGAGAAATACGAGGTCGAGTGTGTGACCCGCTGAGTGGGTCAGGCCCTGAATTACTTGGGTCAAGCCCATGGCTGTCATGGAAGCCATGAACTCCTGTGCTCCATCAGAGGTTTCGCCGAGCGAAGGCAAGTTGAAATCCCCCAGTATCATAAGTCTGGGGAACTCAACCGCCAGCTCGGCTACTGACTCGAGGAGCAAGGGGAGGGCTGTTGTCACGCTGTTGGGAGGCAGGTACGTCAACAACAAGCCCACTTGACCCGCAAGGTCCAACTTCAGTAGCATGCTTGCTAATGAATTACAGATGTTTATAAATAATAAAAATATTGTAAGGGTTTTGAACAAAATGACATTTTTACTATTTAAGGACTTTTTCCTTAAATAAGAACCCATAAGTGTCTCATTCTAGGAGACAGGAACAATCTTCCTGAATACTAACTTGTACTGCCTTAGAAATTGGTTAAGTGTTTAATCCATCAAGCAGATGGAGAAAATCACTTCATCCTTCAGGCAGCCTCCTATGAAACTCATTCATATCAGACAGTTTTCTTAAAATGTTGACACCTATAATGCTTGCAAACTCAGGTGTCATTGATGGAATGCAAAATGCTTCTCTAAGCATGTCCGCTAACTTGCTTTGCACTCTTCACAAAACCTGTGTAACCGTTCTTACTGTCATTAATTAAATGGCACCACAAGGAGAAAACTGAAACCCCACAGTCTAGAGTTTCCCAAATGCAGTGTCATGTTATTTTTCTTTTATGGTAAAGAAACACTGGCCTCTCATAACTTTGTTCTGGAGTGCACACAAAGTCTTCTTTTAAAAAAGGGCAAAAAGGGGGATTAAGACTGTCATTTCCTGGTTAGTGGAGAGGGAGCGTCAGGTTGGAAGAAAAGAGAATCCGTGTGCAAAGGAGAGTTCAATTATAGGACAAGAGAAGGAGAATATATAAGAATTACCAAGAGAAATGAGGCAGAGGAAGAAGTGGGATAAATTCCAGGAGTGTCTGTGAATGTATCATCACTAAATTAGCTTCAGTCCTTAAAACTTCATTATGAGAGCTGAAGGAAAAAGATTGCATAGATATAGGTAAGTGATGTTGATGACCTAATTAGTTCTAATTACTACCAAAACTGCCTTGCAAATCCTCTGAAGATTTCTTTCCTTTAATTTTTCTTCCGTGGTCCTGGGATTCTTAAGAAATTATTATACATTTGTCTTGGAGGGGTTTTGGAGTTGATTGATGGATGGAGAGTGCTACTGTTGGATTATGTTACACATCATTTCCTAAACTGAATAAAATGCCTGATATAAGAATAATTCTATGTTTAATAAGAATAGAGGAAGCCAGGGAGATTGCAGACACCTGGAGAGATGAATGTGCAATAAAAGTCAAGACATTTGCACACTCCTTCTGCCACAACAAGTAGGGAAACATTATATACATTATGCTGATAAACCTTTTTCAAATATGTTCACATAGCAACAATAACAACGGAAATAGCAACCCTCTGCATAAATTGAAAAGTTAAAGATTACAGTCTTGCAGGATGACAATGGCAGAGAAAAAAGGCTGAACATATTCATTAAGCATCAAGGGGACAGAGAGGATGGGTCTAGGTTTCACAACTATGAGCAGGAAAAAGGGATATAATGTGTGATAGATTGAATGTGGAGAGCAAAAAAAGAAGTAGGAATAATTAAGGAAGAAAAGAAAGCTGTGCGATTGATTAAAGGGGGCCCACTAGTTTTGATGCAGACTTAATTGGTATGATGGTTCAGAAATTCCAGAAACAAGGATGACCCTATGCCCAGGATAGAATATGATGTGCTTCTCCTCCTATCCATGGAATGGCTTAGCTTTTTTAAAGGCAAAAAACAATCATAAAACTACTTGGATCTTAAATATTTAGGGAGTAAACAAAAGGATATGGAGGTTGCAGAGAACGCAAATACATCCTTTGCTTCTGTATTCATCTTCTGTAATAAAGATAAAATACAGATGTGAAGCTCCAAACTAACATGGCTGGGGGATGAATGAAGATGCAGATCAGAAGTTTCTTTCAGCTGGACCAAGACACCAACAGAAAAGGAGTAAAACTGATTGCTCCTTGCTTGGGGAGTATCACTTGTCAGGTTGAAAGCAAAGTGTGACCTTTTTCCTATGGAGTTTAACTCTGTGTATGAGATTTATACATTTGTCCACATTAAGAGTAGCTCACAAGAGATTTATGCTTGATGCCCTTGTACTCCTTGCCTAGCAGGGGGGTTAATGGAGCTATGCAAAATAATTAACATGCTGGCTATTGCTCAAGTTGCTATTGCTGACCTAGATTACATGCCACCTACGGTATCACTAGATATCATGACATACATTTAACATTTTTGGGACTATTTTCCAGCTCCCTAAATTTTGCTCACCTCACTGCTGTAATAAACAAACGAGCTATGAGAAGCAATGCCGATATTGTTACTAATAGATTAATGGTTTCATCTAGGCCACACGTCAAAGGATAATGAACAAAGAATGATAGATATTACGGCAACATAAACACTAGGACATTAAGAGACAAGGAAACATTATTTCGCATAATTCTATTAGTTCCTGACAGAGAATTTTGTTCCATGTTTTTGAGTAAGAGGATACTATAATTGTTTTATTGAACAGATATTGTGTATTGTGTTGGCTTTGAGTCAGCATCTTCTTACCTAAACAGATAAGCAGAATGGCCCCAGGCAGGCAAAGAAGGAAGAAACACGGGAATGACTTCCCCACTGACTTTGCTTGTGAGAAGCTGGCAGGGAATGCAAGGATACTGCAATAGCCACAGTGTTGCAAACAAAACTGGTCTTGTAACTCATGGAAATTTCAATTCTACAGGAGTAAAGGAACCTGGATTTTTTCTTATCCTTTAAGTTAGTGGATGGTACCTAGGACCTTGATTCAAAAAATGTTGCAGCTTAATGCACCATTTGGGATAACTTGAGGGTACAAACAGAGAGGCAGAAAGAAAATTTTAGTAGCATATAGATTAACACGGGGAATGCTGCTTTTGGGAGGGCATCTGGTTCTTTTTAAGCTTAGTGAAAACTTACTTTAGAAATTCTTTTCTTTCTTCTCAGAAGGAAATTATAGCGAAATCATCATAGGTGAAATTGTGCTGTTCTCATACTTAGTTACCAGGTTACCAAGGTCAAATATGAAATGTCCTGTCCTTCATTGGACCATCATGTCTCCAATAATCTGCAGTTTCTTAATTTCATATGCTTTAGTTAAAAGCTAAAGATTTTATGAGGAATTTATGTCATAAGAGACTTTCTCATTACAGTAGCACTGCTATCACTGAATGACAGAGCAAAACAAAAACAAAAATCTAGGTTGAGTCTTACCAGGTCTTCTGAACTATTTTCTGAACACATATAGATATGATGCAGATCCAGGATAGATATTGTCCTTTCCCATGTCAAGCATGCACAAGCACAAAATTTTCATGCGCACTGAACTGACAGTAATGTCAAAAGCAATCCACCCCTGATTTGGTTAGCCACAGAACTGTGAACCAGATGGGAAATTTTGACTCATCCTGAATTCCCATAGTCCTATTGGTACAGACACTAAGCATGAATTTGAAAAAAACACATAGAGAATTGATTAAAAACCCACCTTTAAGCATTCATAAGCTCTGAATTTATGACATCACAAGTTATATGAAAAGTTAATACAGCAACTGGTGAATGCATATGTATACTTGTATTTATGTATATATGCATGCAGGTATATTCCATTAAATAATTTGTTCAACAGAATCATGGGAGCTTTTTAAAAAAAATGTAAATATACATTTTAACTCCTGTTATTAAGCATTTTTATTTAATAATCATCTTGAGTACAAAGAAGAGAGCAATATGTGCATTATTGATTGGATCTATGGTGTTTTATTTCTTATACCCTGATTATAAGCATGTATGACACCTTACCAAGATCAGATTAAGGCCAACTAGTACACTAAGAAAAGCCCAACAATGGTGTTCCTCAACAGAAGTGAAAAATCTCATGCCATGAGATAGAAACAAAGCCTTCAAATTAAACTTTTTAAAATTTAATCACTCACCATGCCAAAGAAAACATTTTTAACAATGCAGTTTAAAGATGAACATGATAAATAAGACAATCACAAAAAAAAATAATACTTGAGTACGGAAGTGAAAGAGTTAATGGAATGATCACTAGGGGGAAATCTGTTCCTTGGTCCTATAAGCACTTTTTTTTCTTAATTGTTAGTTCATAGCTACGTGTTACTTGGAAGCAGTCAGTTGTAGGTATAATTAGTTTTCAATATAGTGTTGAGGGGTTCTTTGCATATCCCCCCTTAAAGAGTCATAATCAGAAAATTTTAAAAGATTGTTCAAATCTAAAGCTCTAAAGTAGTCTGATACTACTATCAGTCTTGCCTGCCTTCCTGTAAGAAGGGACGAGACATCCATCATTTAGACTGAAGTGGTTTATTTATCTGGTAGTAAGCGTCATTAAGGTCACGAAAGAAAGATAGGGATAAGATTGCAGTGCCACTCATTTATTCATCAGCGTACTTAACTCAAAGATATCTCAGAGTGAAGATAGAAATCTTGAAAAACAATATCCAATTGTACTTATTAGAGTAAAAGATGTATTCTATTTTATTTTGTTCACTTTCAAACTTTTTAAAGAGGAGATACTTCTTTGAGTAAAACCAGACAGCTCAATGAGATTTAGATTCTCTGTGGAGAATGTTGTTTTGAAAATGAACTTGCTTTCTTTAAATGAAAACTCATTTCTTTTCAAATGTTTTGTGTAACATTCCTGGATGCTACAAACAATGCACTGAGTGAAGAAGTCAATAATATCTTCATCTATATATTTGAAAATACTACCATACATATAAATATACATGAAAACACTAAAGAGAAAAGCAACTAGAGAAAGTTTGAGTCCTTTGCAGCCTATAAATAAAGCAATTGAAGGCACCAGGATGGAACACTGCAATAAAAGCCCAAGAATCTTCAGCATTAAACACAATCAGAGAACGTGGTTTAAAAGAACTCATTTCATTTATTTATGCCTTGTTCCTTCATAAACTGCTTCTAAAGTTATTAGCCCAGTTGATTCTTTTCTTTGTCTCTCTTGCAAAGATGTGACAGGCAAGCTGTTTTCCTTCCTATCAGTTTGATTACCACACAAATATAATATTGCCTTCTCAAGGTTTCCTTTTGTGACTTTCTGACAATGTGTATCAAATTCAAGTTGTTCTGACTAATTGATAATGTCACCCAACTTTTTAAATAGAAATTGAAATGTCCTTTTCAGTCCCTTCGGTGGGATAATAAGTACAGCTGACAACATCTACAGTTGGCTATATAGACTAAAATAAATGTAAAACTGGAAGGATTCGGTTTCTTCTCTTGTTCTATTCTCAATCTTGGCAACTAACTCTCAGAATTCTCCTGTCAGCTATGCTGTCTGGAATTGAAGTCCATGCTTCTTAAATTTGCCAGTGTTGAGAAACATTGTTCTAGAAGATTTTGAACTATTACTTCCATCCCATGCATCACCATTGATCATAGAAAGGTAGCACCTATGTGAATGCACCAATTCTTGGGCTCAAACTGCCATAATATGCTGTTTAAAAACCTTATACTTGCCATCTCAAGCCAAGTATCCTGCAGATGTGTGATATGCATTTCACAGAACTCCCATTATGGCTTTCACTATGAATTTTAGGCAGCAAGCTAAATATAAGATTTTCCCAGGTTGGGGAAGGCTGCCATTGGAGTGGAATGCTATTAGACAATAGGCTGTCAAAGGATACTGTGTAAAGGAAATAAAATAGGCCTAAGGACCCTGAAATAGGTGGAACTTTTAGTGTTGGTCTGAGTAAATTAATCCTATTGATTTTAGTGTGGTTTAACAGTATTCAGTTTCCTCTCATTTCCTCTGGATTTTGTCTAATGACTCCAAAGAGACCACTTACTAGAGCAGTCTTTCCCCACTTTACTTTATCAAGACATGCCTTGCTTTGATTTCCCAGACAGGAAAGAAGCAGCTTAGGTGTTGAGTTATCTATGGATATTGTGGTATCTCTGTCCCAGGGGAGCATCCCATTCTCTCCCCCCCCCAAAAGACATGATGGAAGGAAGACGATGCATCATCTTAAGTAAACCTGCAAATTTTCAGCAGTGAAACATTGATTTCAATTAATACAAGATAATGATTTTCTTTCCCGTCTTCCTGCCACATTTATTCTGCTCTGAATTGTGGCTATTAAAGTAAATGAAAATTACTTGATGCAATTGTGCTCTTGCTTTAAATTCTCCATCCCCACTTACATCATACTAGGTAGTGGTTCCTCCCTCCTCCTACTTCTCTTGTTAAACATCTTAATGCTTGTGTCAACTTCCTCCAATTGTTTTACTTGGATAGGATTTCCTGAGCACCTTCCTCAGAATTTTGCAGGCAGATACTTTGGTTTATTCATTAGCAGACTTGTGTAAAAAGATAATGATTTTCTGTGTGACATGTTCAGAATAAACATTATTGACCAGTGAGCTATTTTTTTGCAATTTTGCATAATTTATCCTTTTTTGACATATGACTGAATATGACATGTAGGAATAGAAGGAGGAAATATGAGGTCACCAATGAGAGAATGCAGATGAAAGAGCCTGAGAACTACCTGCAGTGACATAGCTTCCTTAAAATATTTATGGTTGCTTAATATATCTTAATGACTATATCTTGGGTTTCTAAGGTGGGTGGGTTTGGTTTTGTTTTTTTTTTGAATGACCCAGCAGGATGTTCTGTCATTTTGCTTTCACACATTACTAATTCATTGGCTTATTTTATGTATTAGCTATCTGTCCTTGACTGGGGATTCCACTTTTTCTCTCCTTTTTCTTAGTTTTACTTCAGAGGCCTGCCTGAGGCAAGGCAGTCATCCAGTAGCATACCAGCGAAGTATAAGACTCCAAGGATAAGACTTTCTTAATACTGAAGGACTGGGATAAAGGTTGAAGAGAGAAAAAACATGTATAATACTGCTTTAAAACTCCAGTGTGCAATGTTTTCTCAGTAAAAATAGTCTCAGGATGATCTTACCATCATTTCCCCCAAATTTGGCAGTGTAATCTTAGATTTAAACAGAAGGAAGAACCATTTAGACCAGCGGTCACCAACTGGCAGTCCATGAGAAAATTTTGGTGGTCCACAGAATTTTTTTTTTTTGCATTTTTTATATTGCACTAAATTAGGGATCCTCAAACTATGGTCCCTGGGATGGATACGTGCAATGAATGTTTGTGTTGCTGCAGAGAGTCTCCCCACTCAAGGTCTTTTTGTGTGGATTCAAGGGGGACAGAAATCCCGACTTGGGGTCCGCTTCGGCCTCCTGATGCAGGGCTTTAGGTGAAGGCTGGAGGGAAGTGCTGCTGGTGACGAAGAGCCAGAGGACCTTGCATCATGGCCTGGAACTGGCTGACCATCTCAGCCTGCTGAGCCTCCAGGCACCAGTACCTGCCCTTGTACTCCTGCAGGTCCTCCTTCCACTTGGAAAGCCTATGTTCGTAGTCTTCAGTGAGATGTAAAAATGCAGAGGACAGAAATAGAATAAGAAATAATAAACTACAAAAATTACATTTTTGAAAAGACAGTTATAAGTATTAATCAAACATGTTTCAGTATGATTTTCTGTGACATAGATTTTATGTTTTCAAATGTTATGGAATAAGTCATAAGTTTTCATTGTTTTATCTTAAAAAAATCTGTTTAGACATCTGGCTAATATGTGGCATGCATAGTTTCTGTTTTTTTTTAAAAAAACTATAGCTTTTAAGTGGTTCCTGTTTTGTGTTTTTTCTATAATTACATAATATTAAATTATATAATTATTGAATATCAATTATTGACCTGGAATAATAACAGAATTAATTTTAAAGAAGAGATTTCAAAGAAACAAGTGAAGGCTTATAAAAATATCATTTATATCTTTGTATTATTGCAAACCATCCTTGTACCCACTTCAGCTATTATCCATTTGATATCCATTTTTATTGTTTATATTTCTTAGCTCCCTCTTCCTGAGGATTTAACCAGCTCCATTCAACCATGACTTTCAACCTCCTGCTCATTCAATCTTCCTTCACTATTTGTTTTGTGATTTGATCTTTATTCATTCTCTTTTCATGATCAAATTATCTCAATCTACTTCTTTTATACTGATTACTTATGTTTGTATTAAGTCTTCAATCATTCAGTACCACAGTGTTCTGCATGTCTCTTCTTGTTTGTCCATATATATTTTTGAATACCCCATTCCCACAGCATTCAGCTTTCATTGACTGTATATTTTTCCTGACATACCTAACATTCACTTCTATACAACAACATTTGAAGCACATTGTAAATAACAGCTATTTTGCTTCTTTCATAAAACATACATTTCCCAAAACAGATCACATACTATCTTTATCTCATTATGATCATTTGTGCATGTTTAAAATTCTCCATCCATTTTCCTATCTTTTACAAACATTCTAGCCAAATACACAATTGAATTTCTCTCTTTCTCTCTTTGTCATTTATGTATAATTTCCAAACATTTGTTCAATTTTTCCAGTTCCTAAATTGATCTTGGACACATTAATCTACTGATCTCTATTTCTTGTTCCATTAGACTACATACCTACTGGTATGCATTTATTTATTTATGTGTGTACTTACTTATTTGTTTGTTTAATAAATTTAGATGGCTGCCCAACTCTCACATAGGTGATTCTAAGCAGCTTGCAACATTAAACATATAAAAACATTAAACATCTTGCAACAACAACATACGAAAAACTATATCACCCCCTACTCACACACACAAAATCTAAATTGGTGTCAAAAATAGTTGAGTCATCAACCAATAATATGGCATTATCTGCCAGCAAACACACATGTACATTCATCTCCTCAACCAACCAACATATCTTAAGCATCAATCCAAGGATTCCTTATGCATTTATGCATAATTTCATTTAACAATAATATTGTACCTTATTTTCTGCCCATTGTTGAGTAATTTCCTAAGCATTTCATTTATTCCCATTGGTGTCATATACTGCTGTTATCACATTCAGCAATCAATTGTCAAATCCATATTTACCCAAAACATTCCATAATCCAGTCCTATTCAATGTATTAGATATTTTCCAAAATAAACAAACATACAACAAACATTTATGCAGTGTAATACTGGGAATATAATTAAACATACACTGATCTTATATCAAGTCTGACCCGTATAATTTTTTTTAAAAAAAATCAATAGGAGATAGGAGATTAATTCTATTTCCAAGTGTGGACTTGAAATGTGCTTCCCTCATATGAATACTTCAGTAAGTATAACATCTAGCAATACTGGGAAATGTGTATATTCATCCCCTGGATGTCATGGGGAAAAATGGCAATGAAGCATTAATAGAACCCCACCAAAGATTCACTTTATTTTTGCAATTATACTTTGTCTATTTCATATTCTATTTTATTTGTTTCTGTAATCAAGAATTACATCAAAAATTATTAAACTGGCATTTTATTGCCCTTGATTTGATTGTATTGTAGCTCTTTCCTTACTTTCTCCTATGATACTGATATGAGGGATTATTTATAGTATGTACATTATCACAATTCAATTGTGTAATTGTTATTCTTTTTCTTGTTTTGTCTTTGAAAGCCAGTTTGAAGTATAAACTTCATTAGTTAAAGAAGTTTATTTGATTTTGAATTTATTGAGTAATGAAAGCATAAAAACTGTATACATAAATATAATTCTAACATGTCCTAGCATTTGAAGGTATGGTGGTGTTTTTGAACTTTATATTAACTCACATAGAAGTGATCTAGAGTTGCCCTTATACAAAATTACTTGTAAAAACTTTTTAAAATTGTTTTGCTATACTGTACCATTCAAACAAAAAAGCAAACAAAATAGGATTAAAAACACCAAAAATTCTTAGATGTATATAATTTTGCATAAATATATATTACAAAATATGGCCAGTGAGAAATAATGAAGCTTTTCTAAGATCTGGAATTCTGTTGACAAAAAAGTTGCATTACAAAAACATTCACACCAATACTTTAGCTGGAGCACAGAAGCAAAGAGAAGTTAATTTCCACTCCTTGACACAGACTTGACAAAATCATTGCCAAGAATAGTAGTCAGATAAATTTAAACAAGCAAGAATAAGATAGAAATTGAAGGCTTTCCAAATAAAAACCAAAGTGTGAGCTTTTATCATAGTTACTTCATTTTTGCACATTCATTTCTGTTTTCTTTTTGCCTTGAATAGCAGCATTGTGGTTGTTCCCTCCATCCTTTTACTGCCACTTGTCTGCCATTCTTCTGTCTCCACATATCTCTCATGATACTTGGCAATTCAACTTAGAGCCAAACCAGGGTAGGAAGAAATTGTTCCTAAATCAACATAAACACTATCAGTAATATTGCAGTTCTTTGTTTGGGAACTGTTTATTTTTTTTCACATTAACATGGTTTCTCTGTTCCTCAGACTCAGGAATTGTTCGCTCAAAATTTCTATATGTGTTTGTGAGCTTGGTAAAGCCCTTTAATTCTGCTTTTTCCTTGGTAATATCATCAAATTGAAAGTGGTTTGAAAGAAAATATCTGGCAAAAATTGTTCTCTCTTGACAGGAAAAGGGGGAAATGATTTGAAGAGGCTCCAAACTTGCTGACAAATTGTGCATTTTAATATGGAAGAAGGTATCAAAATTTAGATACTTAGGAGTAATTGTTTCCATTGTATTTAATAATTGGTCCTTACTTAACAATATTTCATTCAGTGACCCTTCAAAGTTATGATTGTACTGAATTAGGACACTTATAACCAGTTCTTGTAATTGCAGCTGTCGCAGTTTCCCTACAATAATGTAATCATGATTTAGCATTTGGCAACCAGGTTGCAATTATGACAGTCACAGAGTCTTGTCATGATTTGATTGCCATTTGCCACCTTCCCTTCTAACTTTCAACTTGCAAAGTTAATGGGGAAGCTGGCAAGAAGTTGCAAATAGTGATCACATGACCATTGAACCCTATGATTATGTGGGATTCACTTAACAATGGCAACCAGAACTGCCATAACTGCTATTGCATGTTGGCATAGTTACATGATGTCTTGCTTTATGATAGCATTAATAGGCACCAAAAGGCAGGACAAGAAACAATGTATGGAAACTAATCGAGGAAAGAAACAACCTAGAACAAAGGAGAAATGTCCTAACAGTGAGAGCAATCAACCAATGGAACAGTTGTCTTCAGAAGTTGTGGGAGCTTTATCACTGGAGGCTTTCAAAAAGAGATTGGACAATCATTTATCTGAACTGGTATAGAGTCTCCTGTACAAGCAGGTGATTAGATAGAAGGCCTTCCAATCTCGCTGTTAAATGCCGACTATAAAATATTCACAACAATAATAGCGGAGAGATTGAAAAAACTATTAAATGACTATATACATCCAGACCAAAATGGATTTCTCTCAACAAGACAAATAAGGAATAACACTAGAATAATAGCAAATATTTTAGAGTACTATGAGGCTCATCCAGAGAAACAAGTGGCACTCTTTCTGGATGCACAGAAGGCATTTGATAATTTAAATTGGGAATTCATGATACAACAAATTAAGAATATGAAATTAGGGGAACAATTTGAAAGATTAATAGAAACGATATACTCCACCAAAGGGAAAATAAAGGGGAAAGTACGGAGACCTTTAAAATAATGAAAGGAGTAAGGCAGGGTTGCCCACTATCACCTCTGCTCTTTATCCTGACGCTTGAAAGTCTTTTAATAAGAATTAGACAAAATTTGGAGATAAGAGAAACTAAAATTTAAAAAGAGGAGTACAAAATTCAGGCTTTTGCAGATGATTTGGTATTCATTATAGAAGACCCACTAGAAACAGGAAATAGCTTAATGCGAGAATTAGGAAAATATGGAGATGGCATTTACAGCTTCTGCATTTGTTATCTCCGGCTTCCTGCTACAGAACCAAAGGAACAACCTCTTATAATCTAATTAGACCTACTCTCTTAAAGCCTTCAAAGACTATTTGTTGTTGATAGAGAGACATTCCAAACATTCCAAACGGACTTTCTCTTTTGAAATCCTCCGTAAAACCCTTTGTAAAAAAAAAAGGGGGGGGAGGAATTTCTTTTTCTCCAAATAGCACAGTGGATTAGCAATTTAGAATAAATAATTAAAACCAAAATATAATGGCATCCAAATCAACCTCTGTGAAATTACCTCCGAAAACGTCTCCCATACCTGGCACAAAGTTGCAGCCCCCACCATCTATGCCCCCTAGTGGAGACGTACTAACAAAAGAATTTTTCCTGGAAATGTTCAAAGAATCCAGAGAACAGAACTTAGAAATGTTTAGAGAATCCAGAGAACAGAATCTAGAAATGCTTAGAGAGTTCAAAGATGAAATAAGGAATGAGATGGAAGTTCTATATGACAAATTCGATACTAGGGTCACTAAAATGAATGATAATATGATGGGAATTGTAAATGTGATAACAGAATATATTTCTGGAATGGAAGATAATTTAGAAATTCTCAATGAAGCTAAAACTAACCTGATATCCAAAACTGAAGTGGTGGAACAAAAAATTGATAATGCTGAAAAACAAATTATTATGATACAGTATAAGCAGATGGAGCTTGCATTAAGAGTGAGGGGGCTGCGTGAAGAAAAGCAGGAGAACTTAAAGCAAATGTTTTCTGAAGCTTTTGACCGTCTGGTGGGAAAACCGGGATCCAATTTTGATTGGCAGATTGACAAGACTTTTCGTGTTAACTCATGGGCGGCAAAACAAAGGCAACTTCCCCGAGATGTGGTAATATACTTTGTTACAAGAGAATCTAGAAATATGATATTACAAGAGTCTTATAATACTAAGCTTCAAATTGGTGGACAGGACCTGATTGTTTTGAAAGAAATACCACCTCAGATGCTAAGAGCCAGAAGAGATTATGCTTTTCTGGTGGAAGAGCTCAGAAAGCGTCAGATACAGTACAGATGGGATGCCCCATTCGGTATTATAGTTACAATGGACAAACAAAGATATCGTCTCAGTTCTGTATGGAAAGCTCGTGATTTCTATCATAAGATTCTGAAGATGGGATACCCTGAATCTTCGGGATATGGTGAAAAACCACGAGACGAACAAGATAAACAGCAAACCACACAACCATCAGATAAAATGTATCACCTCCCTCTCCCGGAAGGGCAAGGAGTCAAGTAAAAAAGATCCAACCGTATGACCACCAGACAAATGGATAAACAAGCTACTATGCAACAATCTCAACAATCGTTGGCCACTGATCAAGGAGCTACTGCAACAAGCTCAGAAGCTGTGGGAGGAGCCAAACCAAAGGTGAGACAGGCCTTGAGGGAGGCTCTAAAAAAGCTTCAGGCAACCAAAAATGACAACTAAGATTTTGACATGGAATGTTAACGGACTGAACTCTCCACAGAAAAGAAAGAAAATATTTCATTATCTCAAACAGTTTAAGAATGACATAATTTGTTTGCAAGAAACTCATATCAAATCAACCGATCAAAAATATTTGTTTAACCCCAAACTGGGCCAACATTTTGCGACCTCAGCCATGGAAAAGAAAAACGGCATAGTAGTATACTTAAGAAAAGACATTAAAGCTGAGCTAATTGAACCAGATCCCTTTGAAAGATATATTGCATTAGATTTAATCTTAGAAGGGAAAAAGACGTTACTTTTGGGAATTTATGCTCCTAATCAACAACAAGATGGATTTTATAGAAATCTCCATGCCAAATTAGTACAGTGGGACTTTGAGTCTTGTATATTATTGGGTGACTGGAATGGCGTGATCGACACCAAAAGAGATAAGAAGACAGCTCGCCCGAACACCAAATTTCGAGCTAAGTTACCCAAACCCTTTTTTGACATGCTGGATGACTTTGAATTGCGAGACGCTTGGCGCGAGAGGCATGCAGAAGAATATGACTTTACCTTTTTTTCCAACAGACATCAATCGCTTTCAAGGATTGATTTTATACTAATTACAAATGATTTACTTTGCAGGGTGAAGAAGACAAAGATTATGGCGAGAGTTCTTTCAGATCATAATCCAGTCTGGATGGAATTGGGAAGGGTAGCCCAGGCAAGAAGGTCCTGGAGGTTGAATGAAAACTTATTTAGATATGAAAAGTATGTTAATGATTGTAAAAAATTGCTATCGGAATATTTTGTTCTCAATATGAATAAGGGTACATCTATGGAATATGTATGGGATGCAAGCAAAGCGTATATGAGAGGAGTATTAATGAATATAAACAAAATACATAGACACAAACAAGGGCAAAAACGAAAAGAATTGGAAGAGGAAATTAAAGGGAAAGAGTCAGAATTAACATTGAATCCAGGAGATACAAAGATTAGGGAAACAATTGCTATATTAAAATCTCAGTTTGATATGCTGATCTCTGACCAGGTAGCCACCAGTTTATTATATGCTAAACATAATACTTTCTGCAATGCAAATAAACCCGGTAGGTGGTTGGCTTATCAGATTAGAAAAAAAAGGAAAGCTCAAAATGTATCCAAATTGTGTTACAGAGGGAAGGAAGTGTTTCAACAGGAAGAGATTCAAAAGGTATTTCGGGAATTTTTTACAGAGTTGTATAAAGGGGATAAAATTAAGGACGTAGATATAGACAAATACCTAGATAAAGAGAAAATCCCCCTAGTTAGAGAAGAACATAGGCATAAGCTGAATCAACCTATAACCTCTGGGGAAATTTTGCAGGCAATTAAACAATTAAAGTTAGGGAAAGCACCAGGCACAGATGGTTTAACAGCTGTTTATTACAAAAATTTACAGTTAGAAATGGTAGAACCCCTCAGAGAACTATTCAATAAAATTCAATCGGGAGGGAAAGTGCCCCCTTCGTGGAAGACTGCGTTCATATCGTTGATACCCAAAGAAGACCAAGACCTTACCCAACCAAAAAATTATAGACCTATTTCATTACTCAATGTAGATTATAAAAATTTTACTAAAATATTAGCAAATAGGCTAATGGGGGTAATTCAACAATTGATACATACCGATCAAACTGGTTTTATACAGGGCAGACAGATGAAGAACAACGTTAGATTAATTATTAACGCTTTAGAATACCTGGGAAAGAACAATCAAATCCCGGCCGAATTCATATTTTTGGATGCGGAGAAAGCCTTTGATCGAGTTAATTGGCAATTCCTGCTGAAGACATTGCAAAAAATGCAGATAGGAGATGGCTTTTTATGGTCAATTGGTGCAATATATCAGCAGCAAACAGCCCAGATCATTGTCAATGGAAGTCTGACAGACTCCTTTCAAATTGAAAAAGGTACAAGACAGGGCTGTCCTCTGTCCCCATTATTGTTTATTATAACTTTGGAAATACTGTTGAATAAGATACGGGGCTTGGGCGGTCTAAAAGGGATTAAAATTAGACAGCAAGAATATAGAGTCCGTGCATTTGCGGATGATCTGGTTATAATATTGGAACAACCGCAGGAATCTAGTAGGGTATTATTGAACACGATCAATCAATATGGTCAAGTCTCGGGATTTAAAATAAATCTAGGAAAAACCAAAATATTAGCTATAAATATGACTATCAAACAGAAGGAAGAACTGGGGGCGATGCTAAGATGTGAGGTAGTTAAAAAAGTTAAATATCTTGGAGTTAATATTTTAATCTCAAATGGGAAATTATATAAGCATAATTATGAACCACTTTGGCATAGTATACAGTTGGAGTTGAAAAGGTGGGAGAAACTGCATTTGTCCTTGCTGGGTAGAATAGCGGCAGTAAAAATGAACATTTTACCAAAATTTTTATTTCTTTTTCAAATGTTACCAATACTTAAAAGAGATGCGAATCTTTTAGAATGGCAGAAGGGTATCAACAAATTTGTGTGGGCAGGAAAGAAGCCGAGGGTAAAGATGAAAATAATGCAAGATGCACGTGAAAGAGGAGGATTGAAATTACCTAACTTAAAATTATACTACGACGCAGTGGCATTATCTGCAATTAGTGACTGGATTCATCTAACTAATGACAGAATTTTGAATATCGAGGGATATGACTTGTTATATGGTTGGCATGCTTACCTGCTATTTAACAAAAAAATGGATAAGAAATTTAAAAATCATATCTTAAGAAATGATTTATTGCAGGTTTGGAAAAAATATCAACATAAATTAAATGATAAAGTGCCCATGTGGGCAATTCTTAGACATGCAATTGAAAATATGAATGTAGAACAAAAACACGATAGAACCACCTATAGACAACTTCTTATCTCAGAAAGAGGGGTGATGCAACTAAAATCTTTAGAGGTACTTAAAGAAGAGAAGGTAGTTCAAACGTGGTTTCAGTATGGTCAACTACAGGCTAGGTGGAAAACAGATAAAAAAATTGGCTTTGTAAAAGTTGAGGATAATTTGTTTAAACAAATAAGAGATCAAAGCTCAATGCATATAAAGAGGATATATAATGTACTAATACAGATGGATTCTGAAACGGAACTGATTAAGGATTGTATGATAAAATGGGCTCAGAATATCGAGGAACCAATAATGCTTGAAACATGGGAAAGAATCTGGGTAAGAAATGTGAAATTTACACAAGCACAAAACTTGAGAAAAAAAATTTATAAGATGTTTTATAGATGGCACCTAGATCCTAAAAAGCTTGCCTCTATGTATCCAAATGTTCAACCTAAATGTTGGAGATGTGGTTCTTGTGATGCTACATATTTTCATATATGGTGGACATGTCGTAATGTCAAGGCATTTTGGATAAAAATATGGTGGATCCTGCAAAACATCTTCAAAAGAAGGATAAAATTTACCCCCCAGTTGTTTTTACTGGGTATATGTATTGACTTTACAGCAGCAGAGACTAATTTGGTTCTGTATTTAATAACGGCAGCAAGACTCTTGGTGGCGCAGTATTGGAAGAAGAAAGATTTACCTACAATTCAAGAATGGACTTTGAAAGTTATGAACTTAGCCGAAATGGCCAAAATTTCAGCATATCTCAAAGAACATTCAAACGAGAGATATAAACGAGACTGGAAAAAATGGATTGATTACATAAAAAGTAAATATGGGACTAAGAAACTCCAGATAGCTTATGCTTAGTATCAGTAACAATTTAAATTGTTTAAAATTTGGGTAACAGTAAGAAGCTGAGTTCAATGTAGAGATATTTTAGACTGTGATTGTCCAAAAGTTATACCACGTATGGTCTTTGGGAAGTCGGGGGGAGGGAAGGGAGGTGGGGATTTAGGGGGAGGGGGAGGGGGAAAATACAATATGTGTTAAATTCCATGATTGTATTTGTATACTGTGGCTTTTCAATGTTAGTGCGAAAATAGAACAAACCGAATATACTGGAAGGTAATAGAAATATACCGAAGGAAAGAGTCGAGTGAAAGAAGAAGGAGGGTGGAGAGGGTGAGAGAGAGGAGGAGGAGAAGGGAGGGAGGGAATGGATTAGAGGGAGTGATAGGGTTAGGGTTAGAAAGAAGGGGAGGGGAAGTAGGTGTAGAGGGGTGTGTGAGAAGGAAGAATGAAAGTTGGAGGGGGTTGAAAGAGGGTGTATGGCGGGCCAAGGTGGTATATTGGGTTTGTATTGTAGAGGGCATTTTCTATATAAGTGAGGGCCGTGTTTATTACTCAATGTTATATGCCCTGATTAAGCACAGTGAATATGTGATTGTATAGAATGAAAACATAATAAAATATATATATTAAAAGATTAATAGAGAAAAGACTAAAATGATAACTAAAAATTTGAAGGAAGAATAAAATAAAGAATTAGAAAGAATAATAGGACTGCAAGTGACAAAGAAAGTTAAATATCTTGGAATATGGCTAACTGCAAAGTGCTCAACTATAAAAGAAAATAATTATACAAAATTAGTGCAACAAATAAAATAAGATCTAGAATTATGGGGGAAACTACAACTATCATTATTAGGGAAAATAGCAGCGATAAAAATGAATGTACTACCCAGACTATTATACTTATTTCAAACAATCCCCATAAAATTAATTAAGCTGAAAAACAATATATATAAATATATATAGAACTGTGTATAAAGTTGTGTAAATATAGAAGCGAAATATTATATACATGTACAGGTATGATGACATAACAGTGTTGATATAATGACTGTAAGGTGTTGTAGAAGAGAAAAAATAATTTTAAAAAATCTGCTTTAAAAAAAAAAGAATAGAAGGCCTTCAAGGTCCTTTCCAACTCTATTTTTCTATGTTCCAGAGATAGGATTGCTGGTCCCAATTACTGTCATTAAGTGAGGACTATCTATATATTAAAATTAAATTATTATTTTTTTAATCGCTGATTTCCTCATTGCCTTGGATACACAGCTCAAAGATTTAGTTTTGTGTTTAACTTGAAAAACTTATATAATTCTCCACCCTAAGCAGTTGGTTCTTTTGACAAATTACTCTCACTATTAACATTTTCTGTAGCTTTCAACTAAATTCTAGTCTGCTGCAACCAATGCCCATTGATTCAGCCTTATTGCCTCTCCCACTCCCTGTGGCCCTGTTCCTATAATATGCTTAACTGGATCAATGGGGAAGTGAAGTTCTTATGTTGTGGAACATCAAAATTAGATCAGTCGGCAAATTGGAGGTTAGATTTTCTTATTTGATACAGCAAAGGTAAGCAATTAAATGGGGAAAGTGCAATGCTTAACCTTTCCCAGTGGTGCCAGTTAGACCAGATCATGAAATGCAATTCCAGGATGTCAAAATCCAAAATAACCCCCTCTGTAGATAGGTCACAGTAAAGTTACAGTCAGTTTGGCCTGGGGGTTGAGGCACCAGGCTAGAAACCAGGAGCCTGTGAATTCTAATCCTGCGTTATGCATAAAAACCACGTGGGTTAATTTGGGTCAGTCACTTTCTCTCACCTCACAGGGTTGTTATCAAGGGGAAACAGGAGGACAAATAAGTTTTATCACCCTCTTGAGTAAACTATAAAGTAAATAATAAAGGCAGGCTAACATCCAACAAATGAACGAATAAAAAGTGGCAGTGGGCAGCTGGTGGTAAGACAAATAGGAAAAGGGTGGAAAGTAAAAGTACTGAAAAGTGTTTATTTGAGGAAACAGAATAAGAGGACAACCAGGATAATAGGCCTAGAAAGCATTTTTCCAACCCTCTCTCAGCACATAACTTAGTTGTGCTTCTCAGGTCTACATAAATCTCCAGAGTGAAGCAATTATGAAAAATATACCTTCACGATGCTGGAAAAAAGTTTTTTTTAAAAAAAATGTATATAAACACTTTAAAATATATCTTCAATCTATTTCTGTGCATTTTCAAGTTACTGATGCCCAGTTAGAAAAAATTTACTCTTTGAGTAAAAAGAAATGACTCAGTGTTTGGGGAAATTTCAAACATGGAAAGCAAAAGCATCATTTGGTAGCTCAATCGGTGATAGACAGCTTTCATTTTATGCCAATTTTTTAAAAAAATTTGCCCTGGAGTATGAGAAATTCATGTGTGAAATGGGTGAGGCAACAATTCCATTATTAAACATCATTATCCTTTTTTTGCTTTTATGCATTGTATCAACATGACTGGGACTTCAGGCAAATGAAAGGTGGATAAAATCAAAGTTCTGCAAATCCCTTCTGGTAAAATCAGTAGACAGAATATTCAAATATATTAAATATTTCTGAATGCAATAAAATTTGACTATTGTATGTTATCTATCTATCATCTATCTATCATCTTTCAGCAACTGTTACATCTTTAAAATATATTTTAAAATATTCCAAGGGCTGTTTTACATGCAATGTTTAATAGGGTTCTTTATTCATGGTTGTAGTGGGGGGGGGGGATATATTGGCATTTTGCACAGCACATTTGGAAAGTATGGCATATAGGTAGTCCTCATTTAGCAACCATAATTGAGAGCAGCAACTTGGTTACTAAGCAAAGCAATTGTTAAGTGAAACCATAATTGTGCTTATGATCTTACTTCCACTTTCCTTAGCTTTACAGGCCTGCAAAGGTCACAAATGCAAAGATTGGTTTATTCTGACCTTTACATTCCATCAAAGTAGACGGTCAATTCTGAGATGCTTCTCCCTTCTCATTCCTGTTTTGGACTCAGATTTCAGTTGTCTAGACTGCAATTCTTCTTCCTGTTTCTCAAGGTTTTTCTCACAGCCCATTACAGAGATTGAGTTCTGCCACCTGTATGTGTTGATATTGGCCTCCCAGAAAGCGATCTGTGGCTGGGTACAGAAGTGCTAAATGCCGCTTTATGGGAAGGGATGGTTCATACAGATTTCATCCTTCCAACCTTCCTTTTTTAATTGAGAAGGTAGTAGAGTTACTATTCCAAAGACCCATGGGGGAAAGAAATTATTTGGATCTACGACTATCAGATTCTGCTTGGGATATAGCAACTGAGATGGCATTGATCATTCTTGTGATGACCCTTGGCAGACTCAGGATGAGATTCCTTCCTTGATCTCTCAGCGGCTTTTGATACCACTGATTATATCATCCTTTTGGATTGGTTGAGATAGTTGGAATGGAGGGCACTCAGTGTTCCTCAGTGGATCAGAATCTCATCAGATCCACACATGTAGAATTCAAGCTAACTAGTTTGTTATATTCTGCCTGTTGTACAGAAATCTCCACAAAGTGCTTGCGGTTATGCAAGACTAATTCTCTGCTTGAGACCTCCTCCCTGCCTGCCTAGACATTTCCCAACCTCTCTTTCTCCAAGGCCTGTTCCAGTTGGTGTTTGGGGGAGGGAGTGGGGGTTGACACTTTATCTGCTACTATTTGGCATCTACATGCATCTACTGGTATTAAAAGCCACTGAATGAGGTTATACATCAACAGGAGATTAAATATTATAAATACGGTGATGATACTCAGTTGTACATCTTGACTTTTGGACTGGCCAAGTGGTTCCCCAGTGCCTGGAAGCTCAGGATCGGGAAATTCTGGTTTCAGCTTAATTCTGACAAGACTTGCATGGCTGGGGTTCTAGTGACTTTCTATCATTAACCCATCATATCATTAATATGGATTCTGAATGACAGGACACATAGGATAAGTGTTTAGTTTTCCTCAGAATTTTAAAACCATGCCAAAGGGTTATTTAAAAAAAAAAGAATTAATGCTATGATAAAATATGTCAGAATAATAAACTGTAGTGTCAGCAGAAACTTGATCTGGTTGCACCCTTCAAAATAATATAATGATTAGAAGTCAGCATAACATGTCTTGCCAGACTAATTTTATTTCATTTTTTTAACTCCACAACTTCCTTAACAGATTGTGAAAGTGCTTCGACTAATGTGTACAGGAAAGAATACTTCCATTATAGAGTCAGACCAACACACAATGCACAGCATATTATACTTCTGTATCTGGGCATGATTATTAAAGGAAGAGTCAGATAACCTGGGACATCTGCAAACAAGCACTACGAGAACTATGAGAGCACTAAAATATGGTGAGAAAATGAGGGGAAGGGAGGGTGGAAGGATCTGCTTCTATTCCAGATGTATATTGGTCAGTGTTGAATTAGGATACCATGTGCAACAGGAGTGCCAATAATTTTCCTGCCTGAATCCTTTAAAGCAAAACTAAAGGAATCAAAATGTTTGTTTGATGTCTGATTATCAACTGGTAATTATTGGCAGCAGTTTGCAGCCATTTCTTTATCTGCACCCAAATTAACTCATCTTTCTTCCTTGTCTTATTTATTCCCTTTGAAACATTGTTGATAAATCTGACCTTGGTAACCACTGGCTCAGCGAATCTCAAATTATTCTTTCTGTGGGAGTTGAATTGGGTTAGAAGGAGAAACTCGTGTCTCCAGTATTTGGCTACTGTAATTTTCAGAGATGGAAAATGCAGCTTGGCATGGAATTTCAAATTGGCACCATATATAGGAATCTGTTAGATAACCTCTCCTTGGACAATTGATATTAAGACAAATTTATCAGGATTCTCTTTTGTCTTATTTTGTTTGTACCTATTCATAAATATCTTTTTTTAATAATTGCCAAACATGTTGTTTTTCAATTCTGCAGTGAATTATATTGTTTCCATACTAGAATAAAAATCATTCTATAACTGCCTAGTCAATACCTTGAATTTCCTTCATTTTTAATAAATGAAGTTCTTCTTTCACATGTGGATCACATCCTCTACCCTTTTTCAATTATTTTTCTTCTTCTTCTGTACTTTGTGGAATGTAGATGGCATACATTTTGTCTTTGAAGAGCAAGCACTGCCGTAAGTCAGACGATCTGAAAATGCAGCAGATGTTAGCAGGTCAAGAGCAATCAGTAACCATTCTATGTTATTATTGTACACAAGCATGCATATATTATGCTACATGAACTACCTTGGCTTCCTATTGTGGGAAGTTAGCACCTACCCCTTTGCTAGAAAAATGAATATTCTAGGAAACATTAAAAAGGAAGAATATTATATTTTCCTGGATCAGAGGTGGGCTCCTACCGGTTCGGACCGGTTTGGCTGAACCGGTAGTGGTTTGCTGACCTAGGTCACTGGAATCGGCAGCGACCCAGGCTGGCCACACCTCCGAACTGGTTCCCCTGTCGGCATGTCATGTTTTTTTTAATGTTCTGCAATGTTTGTGCCTGCACCAAACTGGCAGTAATGCCGGCAGCAACCCACCCCTGTCCTGGATGAGAAATGGAAAAACATGTTTTTAGACAGGAAGCAGACTCACTCTTAATAGCCACCACCCTCCTCAATAACCCACAGCAGATGCCAACACTTAAGAGGTAAAGTGATAGCAAAGTCTATTCATAGGCAAATGCCCTCACGAAGAGCCAACAAAGGTAGGATTAGCCCTCTACCCATCTCACCACATGGCACCACCCAGCAAGGCTGTACCAAGCCTGGGACTCAGGACAGCCTACAGAGTTGCCTCTGCATGGGAGTCTGATAACCAATCAAAATACAAGCTCAAATTCAAAAGCCCAGAGAGGGTATAAAACTCAGGCACTCTCTTCCCCCTTTTTCCCCTTCACCCAACTTCTTCAAGGCATGTTATCCTGTCCACCAATAAAACCATCTTTCCCAACAGCCACCATGTTTCCAGTATCCTTTTCCCCACTTGGAACTGAACCCAGAAGAATATTTCTTCCAACACTATCTTGCCAAATATGCTAGAGCACACCTCTCAATCCAACCAGTTTTGGTTGGAAGGAAATGTCTAGTGAGTGCCATCTTACCCTTTGTCTCATCCAAAAGACTGCCCAAAAGACTGCTTTTCACTGTATCGCAGTCTTACTCAGTGCATTTGCCATCCTTCTCAGAACAAAACAGGCTAAAATATAGGAGCCATCTGATGCTACAAGGCTGCCAAAACCTTCCCATGGAAGCCTGCCATTTCAACAATCATTTTTTAAAAAAATGTTTCAAAAATATGAACAATTTTATGGATCTAATTTTTACAGCGTTGAACACTTGAAAGTTTCCAGGTGAGAAAGTCAAACATGTTCAACAGGGGCAAATGGGTATCGTATAGTGTTTATTGCTTAATGCATTGTTGAGGGTTTTTCATTTTGAAAAGAAAAGCTGGGCATTATGAGAACCACACCTGTTTAAATATGTTTTCTTTCATAAGTAACAAAACAGAATAGTTGAATGTGACCTGGAGAACTGAAAATCTACTTATGCACAGGTGGGGCATCTACTGGTAATCTGGGAGTGAAATTAAGCTGTTTTCAATGAAGTTGCAGTTCCCTAGTTTACAAGCTGTGTGTTCTACTTGTATGAGACTCAAAAGGCTCTATATGTAAAATAAATTTCCCCAAGTAAGTATTCTTCTAATTGCAGCCTTTCTTACATAGTAATACTCTCATCCAAGTTACACAACCCTCTCGTTTGGATTCATATATGTTTTGTGCAATGGCATATATCCATTCAGAAACAAAAACTGATTCTGTTTTGCTACTGCCTGACTTAATCAGGTAAGTGGAACATATTGCTTCAATGTTTTTAACAGCTGCATCAGCTCCTAGTGCACTTCAAAAACTGATCTTGGCTAGTAAAGTTTAAGGCCACATTTAATGCCCAGATCCTTCAGGAACTACTTCATCTAAGTTTCACTATGGTGTACATCAGGGGGTGTCCAATCTGGGCAACTTTAAATCTGGCAGACTTCAACTTCAAGTTGAAGTCGGCCAGGCTTAAATTTGCCCAGGTTGGAGACCCCTGGTGCAGATTGAGGCAGGGAGAAAGAAAGCAATCATGGCATACAGCTTTATCTCTTCTGGGCCCATTGGGCATACTGCATGCTCATTTTCTTTCAGAAATTGAATTGCTTTGCTTTTGATTTAGTATTTGTTCTTTGGTTTTGGTTTTATAAAACTTTATTTTTTTTTTGTCCCTTTGTATCAGCAACTGCCTGGACTAGCTCACTAGTTGAAAAGTAAGCATTATTCATTGAAAATGCCCAAGATCATTCATATGCAAAACACTTTCCTTGACTGTATTTTATTGCTCTCTATTTATAACCCTCTGATAAAAAGAATTTTCTATAACTATGTTTGTTTTAAAAGTTAGTTTTGATCTTATCTTTTTATAAGAATGCTTTTAGAATTCTTGTAAAGAGCACATAAAAATATTGCCAATTTCCTAAAAGACTTGCAATGAAAATGTAGTTTTGAGATTCCATTGGAAGGAGAATTGCAGTAAGATTGTATATATTTGTTACAGGAGTATTATCAATAAATTTTAAAAATGGTTTCTGTTGTAAGGAACATAAGATCTATCTATCTATCTATCTATCTATCTATCTATCTATCTATCTATCTATCTATCTATCTATCTATCTATATCATCTAATCCAGGGTGTCAAACTCATGTCATTATGGCATCACGTGACATACAGGGACATATGCAATCTGTATGCATATAAGCTTTTGCAGTCTTAATAGATTCCAATCATCAGCAAAGGAATCAAGCTTGATTACATTCAGGTAATAGAATAGTATAGAACAGAACAGAACAGAACAGAACAGAACAGAACAGAACAGAATAGAATAGAATAGAATAGAATAGAATAGACAGAGATGTCATATTCATCATATTTTTATATTGGTCTTTATTAAACAGAATCACAGCATGGCTTGTAGAACTAAATTATTTCCCAAACAGGAAAAATTAAGTACTACAACAGAAAGCAGTAAACAATTATCACCTTCATTTTAACTTACAATCCACTTTCCTGAAGATCTGCTCACCAAAATAGGGGCCATTTTGCAGAAGCAGCATAGTTTTGAAGCCTACAAAACCAGCTAATGCCGAAGATGGTAAAATCTCTTTCTCATCTTCTTCTTCCCAAGTGACCTGTGAGTAAAAGTTAACATACAAAAATCCTGGCTCTCACAGTTTCGTTTCAACAAGCTCATAAAATCATTGTGATGCAATTTACCTAACCTTTGCAACTGGAAAGAATATGTCTTGTCCTGAGTGTGGAGAAGAAAGATATAACAAGGAAAAGGAAAAGGGTTTTTAAGAGGACACTATCTCTATTAATCTTGGGTTTTGTGGTATGTTGGTTGAAGCTGCAATCTCCTCCACATTTCCTGGGAGAACTCCTGAACTCAGAGGGAAGCTCTCCTTGTGTTTTCAGAGCCACATTCAAAAACCAAAATTCCTGCGCTTTGATCTCTACTCCTTGTGAGTTCAGCGGAGGGGGGGGGATTAGGCAAACACATTTTTCTCTGTACCTCAGTTGACCCAGATCTATAATATTGGGGACAGTAATCCTGGCATTATCAACGTCTGTCTGAGTCTTGGGAATCACTTTATGGCAACTGTCTATCTGAAAAGAATCTCAGAAGCCTCATTGTATATGTCAAGGTTTATTATGAAATCTCTGGATCCCAGCCAGAAGTTCTAGGAATCGTTGCAACAAATGTTCATATAACATTCCCATCACAATGTAAGATCTTTGCTATTTTTGTATAATGTGTAATACTGCAGGACTTTTGTTTAATTATTAAAGTCCAAGTATGAGTTTATGAGCAGAACACTGACATTTGCGAGAACTATTAATACTGCAGAGAGCTACACACATTTCTAACAGGAAACAAAATTTACGCTAGTTTTAAAGAAAAGCCGAATGCTAGTTTGGACTCAAATAACAATTACTTTTCTAGAGATTTAATGGAAATATTGTTGAGAGTTGGACGATCCTATGCAAAAATTCTACAACTTACTGATAGCACTGCTATTGCCACAAATAGGTCTGGAGAAAAATCAATGCTTCAACCATTTCCTTTCAAAATAGATTTCAATGGGCTTATTATATTAATCACTATGTGAATCTATGTAGTGCAAAGATTGGGACATATGAATTCTTTGGGGTTGTTTCTTTTACTATCACCTCTGTGATTACAATAATAAATCTTACTTTTTGAACTGTTCCAGCATCACCAACAATTTTTTATGAAATCTACTAATACTCTTAATATTTTTTTAAAAAATTTTTGGAATGTTTTGAATTTTTCTAATTTCCCTGTGTATTCTACCTGCAACCACAATGCTATCTGGGCATTTCGTATGAAAATGAATGTGTTTCTTAATAAAATGTATGGGATAACAATCCTATCTTTTAACCAAAAAAGGGAGAGGTGTTCTTTTAAATTTTAAAATACAGATAAAGAGCAGCTGAAGGTAGAGATGTTTAAATAGATCTGTGCGATATAATGACACAAATCTGGTTGGTGTCTTATTTCATGCTTTTAATGACTACTGCCTTTGGATAGGATGTCCCAAAAGAATCTGGATTCTGACATGATAGTATGTCAGACCAGTTGTGGGTTCCTACCAGTTTGGACTGGTTCAGCCAAAGTGGTTTGGCGGCCTGGGTCGCTGGAGCTGGCAGCAATCCAGGCTTGCCACATCCCTGAACCAGTTCCTTGGTCAGCGCCATCAGCACCGCCCTCTTGTTTTTCAGTTCTGTGCATGCGCAAAACAATTTTAATTGCACTGTACATGCGCACATAAGCAAACCTGCAGTAGTGCCTGCCGGAACCCATCCCTGTATCAGACCATTGGTTCTCCCTGCTTTTGTATTGTATTTTGTATTTGTATTTTATTATTTGTATGCCGCCCTTCTCCGGGAGGACTCAGGGCGGCAAACAATTCAAGGGGGGGGGGGAAGGGGAACATAAAAGACAAAATACAAATAATAAAAGTAGACAACAGTCGCACAACCATACATATCGAGAGGGGAGGGAACTCATCACCCCCAGGCCTGCCAGCAAAGCCAGGTTTTGACGGCTTTTCGGAAGGCCTGGAGAGAGGTGAGGGTCCGAATCCCTGCGGGGAGTTCATTCCAGAGGGCCGGAGCTGCCACAGAGAAGGCCCTTCCCCGGGTAATAGCCAGGTGGCATTGGCTGGTAGATGGCACCCATAGGAGGCCAACCCTGTGAGATCTAATGGGTCTGTGGGAGGTAATTGGCAGCAGGAGGTCTCTCAAGTACCCAGATCCAATACCATGAAGGGCTTTATAAGTTACGACTAGCACCTTGAAGTGTATCCGGAGACTGATCGGTAACCAGTGCAGCTCACGGAGGATAGGTGTAACGTGGGTGTACCGAGGCGCACCCACAATCGCTCGCGCGGCTGCGTTCTGGACGAGTTGAAGTCTCCGAATACTCTTCAAGGGCTGCCCCATGTAGAGCGCATTGCAGTAGTCCAGTCTTGAGGTCACAAGGGCGTGAGTGACTGTTGCGAGTGCCTCCCGGTCCAGGTAGGGACGCAACTGGTGCACCAGGCGAACCTGGGCAAATGCCCCCCTGGTCACAGCCAACAAATGGTGTTCTAAAGTCAGCTGTGGATCCAGGAGGACCCCCAAGTTACGAGCCCTGTCTGAGGGGCGTAGGTTTTCACCCCCCAGCCTGAGTGATGGAATATTGACCAAGTTTTTGGGAGGAAAACACAACAGCCACTCGGTCTTGTCTGGATTGAGTACAAGCTTGTTAACCCCCATCCAGACCCTAACAGCCTCCAGGCACTGGCACATCATGTCAACCGCTTCACTGAGTTGGCACGGGGCAGACAGATACAACTGAGTATCATCCGCATATTGATGGTGTTTTATCCCGTGCCGTCGAATGATCTCACCCAGTGGCTTCATGTAGATATTAAATAGCAGGGGGGATAGGACCAAACCATGAGGAACCCCGTATTTCAGGGGCCTAGGGGTCGACCTCTCCTTCCCAACTAACACCGACTGCGACCTGTCCGAGAGGTAGGAGGAGAACCACCGAAAAACGGTGCCTCCCACCCCCACCTCTCGCAACCGTCGCAGAAGGATACCATGGTCGATGGTATCGAAGGCCGCTGAGAGGTCAAGGAGCACTAGGATGGAGGAATGACCTCCATCCCTGGCTCTCCAGAGATCATCGGTCAGTGCGACCAAAGCGGTTTCCGTGCTGTAGCCAGGCCTGAAACCAGACTGAAAGGAGTCTAGATAATCGGCTTCATCCAAGGACCGCCAGAGTTGTGAGGCCACCACTTTCTCAACAACCTTCCCAATGAAGGGGAGGTTGGAGACTGGACGGTAGTTGTTCAAACTGGCTGGGTCCAGTGATGGCTTCTTCAGGAGGGGTCTCACCACCGCTACCTTCAATGCCGGTGGAAAGAAACCCTCCCGAAGAGAGGCATTCACCATCGCCTGGATCCATCCCCGCGTCACCTCCCTGCTGTTCGCGACCAGCCAGGAGGGGCACGGGTCCAGTACACATGTGGAGGCACTCACCGCTCCCATGGCCTTGTCCACTTCATCAGGAGCAACAGGTTGAAAATCTTCCCCCGGAACCTTGGCTGGCTCTGCGCAATTGGAGTCCAGGTCCATCCGAAGCCGAGCAACTTTGTCCACGAGGAACTGGACATATTCCTCTGCTCTACCTTGTAAAGGGTTCCCCGCAACCCTCGTGTTTAAGAGGGAGAGGGTCACCCTAAACAAGGCGGCAGGGCGGGACTCAGCGGACGCAATCAGAGCGGCAATGTGGTTGTTCTTGGCTGTCCGTAATGCCGATAGATATGCTCCGATGCAGGCTTTTAAGAGTGCTCGGTCTGACTCGGATTTACTGGTCCTCCAGCGGCGCTCTAGGCATCTCTTTTGGCGCTTCATCTCCCGGAGGTCCTCGGTAAACCAAGGAGCCCTCCTGGATCCACTGCCGCGGATCGGCTGTAAAGGCGCAATTCGGTGGAGAGCCTCAGACGCCACCGAGTTCCAAGTAGTGACTAAGGTCTCCACCGAACTGCGGGCTAGAGTATCAGGCATAACGCCAAGCGCCGTCTGGAAACCCTGGGGATCCATAAGACGCCTGGGGTGGAACCACCTAATCGGTTCCTCCTCCCTACAGCGGGGGATTGGTCTCCGAAAGTCAAGCCTCAATAGGAAGTGGTCCAACCATGACAGGGGCAAGATCTCACTACCCCTCAGACCAAGATCACAACTCCACTGCTCAGAGAGAAATATGAGGTCGAGTGTGTGGCCCACTGAATGAGTCGGACCCTGGATTACTTGGGTCAAGCCCATGGCTGTCATGGAAGCCATGAACTCCTGTGCTCCATCAGAGCGTTCACCGAGCGAAGGCAAATTGAAGCCCCCCAGTACCATAAGTCTGGGGAACTCAACCGCCAGCTCGGCTATTGACTCGAGGAGCAAGGGGAGGGCTGTTGCCACGCTGTTGGGAGGCAGGTACGTTAACAACAAGCCCACTTGACCCACAAGGTCCATCTTCACCAGCAAGGACTCACACCTGACAAGCTCCGGAGCAGGGATCCTACGAGGAGCTAAGGACTGTCGGATAACAATGGCCACTCCCCCGCCCCTTCTCTGGGGTTGTGGTTGATGAAGCACCTGAAAACCCTCTGGGCACATCTCTGTGAGGGGGACGCCTCCCTCCGGGCCCAGCTAGGTTTCAGTAATACATGCCAGGTCTGCCCCCCTCGTCTATAATTAAGTCCTGGATGAGGGGAGCCTTGTGAACCACAGACCTGGCATTTAGCATCAGCAACCTGAGACCAGGGTCCTGACTACTCACGCCATCTGGCCTTGGAGTGGAACTCACGGGGCCGGAAGGAGGGATACCTCTGATATAGGGAACCCTCCTTCCCCGGTAATGGCTAGCCCTGAAGTTCCCGCCATGTCTGCCCCTCCCCATTATGACCCCAATGTTCCGGCCCACTCCCACATCTGTGGTCCCACCACCCTCTCCCCAAGCCGCCGAATTCATCGGCAGGCCCTTCGACACACACATCCAAGGGCTGGGACCCCTTGAGAGCTATTTAGAGAAAAGGGGCTAGTTTGAAATATGTGAGTGTCCAGAATTCTGGTTTTTCCAGTAGACTTACCTGACAATTAAAAGTTTATGGAAATATATAGTTTTTGTGATTGATGCATAGATATTCTGGTTCAGAAGAGGAGTGCTTATCTCAGACCTTTTGGTACTTCCCAAATCAGATATTTCTGGTTTATATTGCAATTCTTTACCCACCCCTTCCTTCTTTCCTGATTCTGTGTATATGGAATGCACACAAATGACATGTTTCATGAAGATGCAGGAAGGAAAAAGTGTGAGCACATTAAATGCTACCTTTGATTTATATACATGGGATCAATGAGCATTACATCCATTGCTAATGTTGCTTGGTGTTTACTGAACAATTAATTAGAATAGAGTAAATCAGATTAGATTAGTTGTGTCTAATTTTCAGAAAGAGGGATTTTTGCTATTTTAGAAGAACAACAGCAAATGTAGGCCTGCATGCCCTAATTATGAGCTTCCCATTTTAAATGCTTAGAACCACATATCCAAGTATCTCAAAGTATTACTGTCTAGCTACGAAGCAAATATGAAGACTTCAAGGACATTTTCTTTTACTCTTAGTGATGCTGATCCTTGTTTACATTTGTCTTGTTTTATTATAAGATTAGCAATGAAGATGCATTGTTTTCATCAACAGGGAAGCATAAATGAGGTCAGCTTAATCTTCCTTCCAACACACTGTTTGCCCATATTATATCATTTTGTTCATTTTGTTTGTGCATCTGAGGTCTAATATTTGAACAAACATCAGAAGTTAAAAAGAGGGGAACTTCAGCACTTTTTTTTTCTTAACTCTCTTATTACAAGAGAAAACATGGAGTTTAATGCACTGGTTTTAATTTTTGATTTTCCCTAGTTTTGGATTCCATATACTGTCTAGAATTCTTATTTTGCATTCCTGATAGCTGTCTAAAATCTATTTATATATTACATGAGTTCTCACACGATGCCTAGAAAAACTAAACTCATAGTGCAGGAAACTAACCATTAACTTTTAATGTAAAAATAAATTCTTGCGTCTAATAAAGAGTACATTTCCTATTATGTTTAGTGCAGAGGACTCAATACATATAAATCTTGATTAGAGAATTTCTATCTCAGAGTTGCAGCCCCAAACTTAGATAGCATATTGTAAATATGTAAATAATTTTAATACAACAGAACAAGGAAAAGATTAAGTGAGTAATTGGTGAATAAATATGTTATATTGAATTTTAAATATGTTAAATATTAATTTATTAATATTTAAATATATATATATTTTTAAATCTAGGATCCCATCCATTTAATTTTGGAGCTTACTCTGTTGCAAGACATTGAGAACCTAAGTATGGCTCTGGACTTGTTTGTGATCTCCAAACAATAATACCACTCATAAAATTGCATGACTCCATGCAAGAGATGTCCTTGGAGTAACGTTGGTGAAAGTTATAGAGAAAGGGCTTATTTGCTCCAGTGCTAACAATAACTTAATAGAGCTTAAGTTATAATGTGAGGAATCTACAGAGAGTCATTGTGTAATGCATGTAGGAAACAATGAATATGTGTACCAAGGTAGGAGACGCTTGGGGAAAATTCCCTTAGAGGCATTCACAAGGAGCTCATTTTTTTCAACTATTCTCTTCCCATGATCTGGCTGCACAGCTCTCTTTCTTTCTGCCTGCCATATCTAAACAGCCTGCCTTAACTCTGAGAGAGACAGAAGATAAATGAGTCTACAAGAGTGAGCCTAAGAAAGGAAAAGAATTAAGGAGTTTGAAGCACCACCAGGCTTCAGGATCACGAACAGCCTGTTGGTGTATCTCTCCAATGCTTGACTCACATTTACACTTCCTCACCAGCAGAAGAGTTTAGAGCAAGAGTTAGATCTAGCAGAAGGCACCATTTTATAATTAGCATCTCCAGGCCTGGATTCACATTACTTTAATGGTTGCATATTATAAAGACGGTTGACTTGAAACATATTTGTTTGATTTTTCCTTCATTCTGAATGACCTGAAAGGACATAAAATGTTTGTGACATTTTGTGGTCCTAATAAAACGGATCCCATTAGCCAGTTTTGTATACTTTTTTCCTTGGGACCAACATAGCTGTGATTGCTTTTTTATTGGGCAAGGAGATTTCAGTCAAGATAATTAAAAGCAAACAGAGTGCAATTAAAGCCAGAGATAGATGACACAGAATAATCAGTCATGGGGGAAAGAGAGAGGGAGGAAAGTAACAGTCTTGGAGGATAAAACAAAAAACCCATTTAAATCCTCTTTGGTGGTCAAGACCTTCAGATGCTTTTAAAATATCCCTGTTGTAGGAGTGAAAAAATAAATCCACTGCTTCTGCTTTCGCTTGTACATATCCCAACCTCCTGCAAATATTTGACAGGAACCAGATTAAAGTAGTAGACCACTTTTGAAATTAATCACCTAGCTTGTCTCATCTGTTGCTTTAATACTTGGCCTGTTAAAAATGGGGTTGTTTGCTGCCCTTGAATCCTTGTGCCCCAAACTGATTGTGTGAAATTTATATCTTAGAATCCAAAAAAATGGATGGCCTTAACAAAGAAGCCTCATCCCCTTGATGATCGAACCCAGTGATGTCCTTTGTTTTTCAGCAACCTCTTCTCCTGTTCTGAAATAGCCCTCTTGTTGTTTTTCCAAAGGCAATTCCAAGCCTGTTGATTTACACAAGCTGGAAGGGAGATGGAGAGCAAAGAATGCTTGCGGGGGGGTGGGGGGTGGTGGAGGGTGTGGAAGGGTGCGCTGGAGAAAATGTGTTTCAATTCTGAAAGTGAGAGACATACATTTCTTAAAGCTGTTAAAAAGTCCAAGCCTCCGAGGGTTTGAGTTCTACATCCTGTTCTATGTTCCCATATTTATCCCTCAATAGTATTGCATAATGAAAAAGGAACAATAATAAAACAGAACCAGACTAAGATGACTCCAGGGGAGATAGCTGTGTTAGTCTGTTGAAAGGAAAAAGACAATAACAAGGACTGTATGTGACAGTTTAGAGACTAACACATTTAGTATTACATAAACTTTTATGGACTACACTTATTGCCTGTTGCCAGCACTTTAAAGTAATGTGTTAATGGTGCCAATTACAATAAATGATTTCCCAGTGCAATTCCATCTATGTCTATGGAGAAGTAAATCTGACTGAGTTCTCTGGCTATTGATTACATTTTACCTTTACCCTTCTATTTTTTAAGCAGTTTTGTAACTGATTTATATCCAACCTCAACTAATCAAAGTTTGAGATTCTAATGACGATATTGCTTTTTCTTCTTTTGGTTGCAGTCATTAAGAGGAAAGCTTTAGATGGATGGATGGTTTGTGCATTTTGCATGTGAAGTTGCCTATCCCACACTTTTCCTTCCTTGTTGGCACAATTGGATTGGGATGCTATCAAGTAAACTTAAAAGTCTTGAATGGATGCAAATCAAAAAGGAGATTTTTTTCAGATGAGGCTTTTCAGGTTATTTATGAGTTTTATGGGGGATGTGTCAGAGAATTACCTCTTCCATATGTAAATCTCCTACACTCAAGTACTTCATTTTTTCTTATCTGAAAAAAAGTTTTGTTAAGGACAAAAGGTGAAAGAACTGTAGGAAGTTAAAACCCACTCCTCTCCTAGAAAAATGAAATATCCTAGGAAATATTGAAAAGGGAGAATATTATGTTTCCCTGGATGTGAAAAAGGAGAAACGTTTTAAAGAGAAACTTCCTGCAGCTTCCTGCCTCCTCCCCTTTTGTCAATGGGTCTTTAAGATGCCAAGCCAGTCAATTCAGATAACAAAGACCCCTCCCCTTCAACTCCAGAGTGATGGAATCAAGGCATGCTAGTATAAGCCCTTTACCCAACTGACCACATGGCATCTGAGAATTCAACCAAACCTGGACTCAGCCTAGAGAGTTGCCCCTGCATGGCCCCATGTGAGTCTGACGACCAATCAGAATACATTTTTGCACAGGAGCAGGAGGCAGATAGGTGGGGCTGAACAGATTATAAAAAGCCCTGCAAGCCCCTCCCTCGACCCCTCTTCTTCTTCACCCAAAACCTGGAAGCATGTGATCGCCTTTTTCCACAGGACCTCAAGCCATGCAGTCCTGTCCACCATTAAACCATCTTTCTAAGCAGCCTCCATGCCTCCAGTGTCTTTTTCCTCACTTGGAACCGAACCCAGAAGGACATTTCTTCCAACAGAACTATGTAGTATGTTTAAGTGCTCTTACTGAGATCTCTTCATCTGAAGCAACTACCATTTAATTTTCCATGGCATTACACACACACACACACACACACACACACACACTCACTCACACACACTCACACACACTCACACACACACACAAATTTGAACCCGTGATGTCCTTAGGAGATGGTAAAATGGAGGTCCAGCCCCAATCAGATTGGGTGTATGGGTGATGTTTTAAACTCTTTTCCTTATTTTTTATTAATTACTTTTCTTTTCACTTTGTAAGTTGCCCAGAGTACCTCCGGGATCGGGTGGCCTATAAATCTATTAAATAAATAAATAAATAAATAAATAAATAAATAAATAAATAAATAAGGAGCAAGATAGTAGTAATATGATTGAAAGTCTATCCATTCATTGACCATACTCCATGGACACCCCTGTTTTGATCCTAATATCTCCCAAGTCTTTTTTAAATAATATTTTTATTAAAGATTAAACTAGAATAGTAAAAAAAAAATCCAAAAGAAAAAGACAAAAATAAAAGTTATTAGCAAAAAGTCCAAATGGAATCCTAAATGATCACTTCAATTAGCAAATATAAAACTCATCATTCAATATCTGAATTCTAAACTATGAGCAAATCCAATATGCAATGTCATTTCCAGTTCAAATGTCAGCAAGTCCAGAGAAAAACCTCCCAAAATAACAACATATTCCATTTTAACCTTGATCACATAAGCCAACGTTATATTCCTTCCTTTTACATAAAATTGTTTTGCTTTTCGAATTTATTTGAATGATTATTAACCCTTGTCCCAAATTTCTTCAAAACAATTTTTGAACAATTTAACAAGCCTCTTTTATAAGTCCATTAGGGAAAAAATATTCCAACTACCATATTGAATTCACAATTTTATTTCCTTCTTAATTTTTAGAACTTCGTCCATTTTTGGGGTTATACACAGTAATAAATTCTTGTTCACATTATGCTCCATAATCATATCAGATAAGTTTTATTCCACATCATTTTCTGTAACAGCATCTTCTTGGGTAATTGCTTTTTCTGGGAACAGGATGCTCATAAAAACACTTAACATAACTGACATTATTGAAGTCCCATTGACATTCCTCAACAATATCTCTGAACACCATTATAAGTTGCTTATCTTGTTGTGTCTCCAATATTGAAAATGATTTTCCTGCACACAAAATTGCATTTATTCTTTAAAATTAATTCCAAAGTCTTAATATTCAAAAGCAAATATTCCAATGTTTCTGAACCTTAATCCATTTAAAACTTTCTATGGTCCAAACCTTCCCTTGCTTTTTTGCTATTTATTTTGAATTTGTAAAACTTATAAAGATAGTTTCATTTTCTTATAATGAGGATTGAAAACATTCACCTAGTGTGTCATTTTGAAGGCGACTAATTTATTTAAAGCAGTTAATAGGCAATTTATAAAGGTAATTAGGAAAGGACATGTGATCTTAGTATATTTTGAATGGTCTGGCTGAGATTGGTGTAAGAACATCAAATTCTCTCATCTTCTGATTTTTTTAGTTTAGTTTTATTTAGTTTTATTAGAATTTGTAGGCCGCCCTTTTCCCTGAGGGGACTCAGGGCGGCTCACATAAAACTAGGAAGGGGGGGAATACAAACAACAAAATAGAGACATATAATAAAATAGTAGGCAACATGCATTCATCATTCGGGAGGGGCTACTATCTTTATCCCCAGGCCTGACGGGCGAGCCAGTTCTTCAAGGCTATGCGGAAGGCCTGGACGGTGGAGAGGGTACGAATCTCCACGGGGAGGTCGTTCCAAAGGGCCGGGGCTACTGCAGAAAAGGCCCTCCTCCTTGTAGTTGCCAGCCGACACTGGCTGGCCGATGGGATACGGAGGAGGCCTAATCTATGAGATCTTATCGGTCGTAGGGATGTAATTGGCAGAAGGCGGTCTCTCAAGTATCCAGATCCACTGCCATGTAGGGCTTTATGGGTGATTAATAGCACCTTGAAGCGCATCCGGAGATCAACAGGTAGCCAGCGCAGCTCGCGGAGGATAGGTGTTATGCGGGTGAAACGAGGTGCACCCGCAATCACTCGCGCGGCTGCGTTCTGCACTAGCTGAAGTCGCCGGATGCTCTTCAAGGGCACCTTCTCAAGTCCATTGCCTAGCATTCTCATGAAGAGTAAACTATATGAAACACAATGCGGGCAATCTCATGTCCTCACTTTCTCCAGAGAGGGTTGAAGGACTCAACCGTAACCCTAACCCTCATTGTTCCTAGCCTCAATTGTCTGGTCTGCTGTTTATGGAGCCGTCTTTAGTCCACTATTTCTTTCACAGAAGTCCCCTAATATCTTCCAACTCTTCACAATATCCCCAAATCCTGAAAGGAAAAGTTGAGAGCAATTCTTTGACAAGGTTAGGGAAAGAAACATTGCAAAAACATACATGCCCCTGTCCTCTGCAGCTGGCAAGCTGCTGAATATGTCAGCATTATTCTACTGTATTCTAACTTTATTTCAAGATTGCTAGCCTTATTCTATAGACAAAATATCTTCACCAAAGTCATTCGGAGAACGAATCTCCAGAAGTTCCCAGGGTAAATTATTCCACAATATTATTGCAACCAATTTAAGTTTATTGTACAACTTCGGGGAGGAAATGGTGTTGCTTAAATAGAAATATAGCACTGTGACTGGATGGTCTGTTTTCCTCTCTTTAGTTTTTTTTTTAATCAAATTTGATCTAGAGAGTCAAATGATGCTTCAAATAGATCTGTACTTTTAAAAAGAAAATAGATAATTTCCGTGCTCCACTATTCATCTTCATGACTTCTGTTTTAAAGATACATTTAGGTGGATGTGATTTTATATTATTTATCTGTTTAGACATTTCTGATCTAGAACAATCACAGATATACTACAGATTTGTGGTACTATATTGTCAGGCATGAAAAACCAGGTCTACACATGAAGGTCCAATTAAATCAGTTAAATTGATTTATTGCTATGCAGAGGAAATGGTTAGCATCTTCTTGGAATTAGATAAAATCCATGGAATTCGGGGGGGGGTTGAACTTGCTTGCGGATATGTAGGAATTCTAGACTGATATCTCTTTTTCTCCAGGTTCTGCCACTCCTACATGTATTTATTGAAATGATCAAGCATGATTATTTTAATCAGTTTCCAAACATTTTTTTTCTTTTCAGGTTGAAAAGAAATATTCAGTTGAATATTCCTGAATACATCTTTCATTGATTAGTTGTTATTGTTGTTTTTGTTGATTTTTAAAAAATGTGTTAGCTGCAGAAAACTGAAAGGTTTTAAGACAAGAATAAGTGAAGGTTCTAAATATCTTCATGGATGCCATGGCATGACAAAACCACGGTCCACTAAAGCGCGCCCGATTAAAGCGCATCGCTGATGTCATCAGCAGCGCAACAACAGCGACTGCAGAGAAAAAAGGGCGCTTTAAAAAGCGCTTTGAAAGCAAGCCGATTCAAGTTAAGGTAAGGGTTAGGTTTAGGGTTAGGGTTAGGGTTAGGTTAAGGATTAGGGTTAGGTTTAGCGTTAGGTTAAGGGTTAGGGTTAGGGTTAGGGTTAGGGTTAGGGTTAGGGTTAGGTTAAGGGTTAGGGTTAGGTTTAGCGTTAGGTTAGGGGTTAGGTTTAGGGTTAGGTTTAGGGTTAGGTTTAGGGTTAGGTTTAGGGTTAGGTTTAGGGTTAGGTTTAGGGTTAGGTTTAGGGGGGTTAGGTTTAGGTTTAGGGGTTAATTTTAGCTTTAGCGCTCACAGCGTGCTTTTTTCGTCGCGCTGTGATGACGTCAGGTACGTGGTTTCGTCGAGCGCGCTTTAGTCGAACGCGGTTTTGTGGTGGAACCCATGGATGCAGCTAATATCAAGAGCATCATCTTCTTTTTTTGCTGAACTATCATTTTTTAAGTGGCAAGTTGATGCCTTTATTTTTTGGCCAAATAAACATGAAAGTCCACTTAAAACTCTACAAAAAGAAGAAAGAATTTTTTTTATCTTTCAATAATAAACAAACTATAGAAAGCAAAGAATACTTGCTTGTTCATTCATTTATTCATTCACTCATAAATGTGCCATATTTCTTAAATAAAAGCCCAATATCTTCTTTCTGATCAGTCCAATTAAACCACAATGATACTGTTCTTGCATAAAATAAACAAGTACTTGTTCTAAAAAGAAGACAATGAAACATCTAACTTTCAGAGGAGATATTTGATAGTTTTAAAAATAGTTTCCAGAATCATCATAGGATAGATCTTATTCTTGATTTATAATTTTGCCCATGAGAATATGAAGGTGAAATATGACTTCAGTAAGAGATTTTTTTTATATACCTGTGGAAGAACTCATAGAAAAAAGTACACTGGGGCCTTGATAATATGAAGCTTTAAAGTATTATCTCTCCATCTTTCCTGCTCTACACATAGAGGTAGAAGATTCGTATTAAACTTCAGATGGCTTTCAAGGATCATATTAAATGCTATCCCTCATATATTAGCCATACATTGCATACAAGGAGAGCAAATGAGATTCTGCCTAGAGAAACGTACGTTTTCACATCAAAAAATAATGAGATCCAACCTAAAAGGAGAAATTTTGATTTCAGTCAGTGGCAAACTCTCTGCTCATTCTGGACAAGACCATTTTTTAAATAAAAAAAGGTCAGCTGTGTCCACAGTAAAAGGAAGGCAGTGAAAGGCAAAGAGGAAGTTGGAATGATGATTTTTACAACACAAGCCTTTCCCCATACATGCCCCAGATGCATTGGAAAGAGGACACTGTAGCCCTAATGCAGATGAAATGGCCCTTTGGCTTCTTTTATATAAGAATTGGGCTCCACAGTTGCAAATAAATGCCTAAAATCTCCTGTTTGATATAACATAGAGATCTTAAGGGCCAAACTACAGTATATGCAAACTAACTGTATTTGAGACATGAAGAAATTAAACTCCATCTTTTTCTACCACTTGTCATTCAATCCATTAAAAGACAACTTGATTTTGACTGTTTTGTAATAAAAAAGGGGAGGGAGAACAATAGAATATTATGAGGTGGGCAAGATCTGTGTGCTGTCTTTCATGTATTGCCCTTTATAGTTCGCACCAGTGGTGGGTTGCAGGCGGTACGCCCCGGTACGGGTGTACCGGAGCCTGCCCGGAGCACCGGGTACTCCAGAGGGCCCACTGGCCCACCCGAGCTCCTTACCTGTCCTTTAAGACTTTGGCGTGTAGGGCACCTGCGCGATGCTCCGCTGAGCAGCTGGAGCATCACGGAGACTTGCGAAAGCATTGCAGGCAAGTATGGAATGGAATCCGGAACCCACCACTGGCACACACCTTCTCATATTTCCATTAAATCTGAAAAGAATATATTGTGAGGCAACTATTTCCACATTGCAGATTGTTTTCAAATTATGAGATATAAGAAGCCAGAGAAACGCCAGAATACACAAAACACAAAATAGTACAAAACAGTATCAACAACAAGCCCACCACCTCTCCAACTCTCAAGCTCAGAAAGATTGTCTAGAGAATTCAAAATGAGAACACGTCAAGATATTAAGAATAAAATAGAAAAACAGAAGTTTCTTGCATGAAATAAAGTTTTCAAGACACTTTTTAGTGGAGATTTAGTTCCCTTCTGCTTCACTGAAGTGTATATATGCACTTGAGACCTTAAAGAGGACATTTTAAATCCATTTTAGAGCTGATGCTTTCACTGAGAAAAAAAAAAAATCACCCCTTAGAGCCCATTCAACCAGAAGCCTCAGTAAAGGACTTATCTCTGTAGAGCTTACATTTTCCTCTCTGTCTGCTGCAGTGTTTCTCAACAGTCACAAACTTTAAGATGTATGGACAACAAATTCCCAAAATTCCTGGTGGAATTCTGGAAGTCTACACATCATAAAGTTCATGGGGTTGAAAAGCCTACAGTGATCCCAAGTCAGAGGTCATCTGATGTTTGAATTTTTCAATTTTCAAAGTAAAATGCAAAGTCTATGCATTTTTTGAAGTCTATTTTATGTGTGTGTGTGTGTGTGTATATATATATATGTGTGTGTGTGTGTGTGTGTGTGTGTGTGCGCGCGCGCACAAACACACACACACACACACACACACACACACACACACTGAGTGCCCAAACTGGAAGGTGTGTGCATGTGCATGTGTGCATGCCCCCGAAACCCAAAGACCAGCTGGCCTGTGCGTATGCGCGCCCCAGTCAGCTGCTCTCCAGCACATGCATGCATGCCAGCCAGCTGGTCTTCATATGTGCCAGAACAACAGAAACCCAAAGATCAGCTGGCCGGCACACACATGCCTGTTTTTTGGCAGTTTGGGGGGCTTTTTCTGGGCTTTTTTTTGGAGGGGTGTCTTTTTAATCTCCTTTCCACCCAAAGCAAAGGCTCCAGTTAATTATTGGAAAGGCCAGTTGGTTGTTATGTTTTTAATGTAACACATAACTGTTGCATTGTGGGTCTCTTCCAAGGAGTGTTTTTAAAACAAATACAAAAGAAAACCCTCAAGGGTTGCTAGAAAGTGATGTCAAATCTTCTCCATGTCATCCCAGTTGGTGACAATGCCATGCTCAATGGGGTACTTGAGAGTCAGGATGCCTCTCTTGCTTTGCGCCTTGTCTCCAATGTAGCTGTCTTTCTGGCCCATCCCAACCATCACACCCTGATGTCTGGGGCGACCCACAATGGAGGGGAAGACAGCTCGGGGCACGTCGTCTCCCACAAAGCCGACTTTGCACATGCTGGAGCTGTTGTCAACTACGAGCACTGCAATATCATCATCCATGGCGGAACTCTTGGGTGGTGGCTGCTTTGAAACACTCAGCGGTAGCTTATCGGAGATCCTTCGGGCTGAAGGCGGTGGGGGGAGGACGCAAACGAGGCGGCTGAGCGATCCACCGGCTCTACAGGGGGAAAAAAGAGGAACGTGGGGTGCCTTGACAACTCCTCAAGGGTTGCTATTTTGTGGAAGTCTCTTTGATATGTTCCAAAAGTAAAAGTCAAAATGCATTTCTTTTAGAGATAGATGTGCTTAGTTAGCTTGGTTTTTAAAGTAAAATGTAGCATGAATTACGCTATCTGCCTTTACAGAGAATCAACATAGTGAGTGAGGTTTTCAAATCAGAAACATTACTTGCATTAACCTTTGAAATAAATCCTCTGTTATCTCCTGGCAGAATGGACTCAGGATTTGAAAACTGATCCAATTTTTTAAAATTTAATTTCCGCATTAATTAGTTGCAAGCAAAAAGGGAGATGATAAGGATATCTTTATTAACAACAATGCTAGCTGTGCTAGAAGGACTTCTAGTGGCTGTGGAAGTGAACTGCCCTTTGTTTTTGTTTTTTTGTTTTTTTGCAATAAAGCAATGAGATTTATTTTCATATACAATATAATCTGTTTCTATGAAAGGCAAATACATCTAGCTGAACTGGATCTCCATACAGAACTTTGAACTGAATTGTGCTCAAATGAACAATGCTTCTCTTCAATAGGAAGAAAAAGTTGGCTTCTTACCTTTTTCCAGCAACAAACACAATTGAAATGCCATCACTGCACACTTTGGTGCCATACCTAAAATATATGCAGCCAGCATAGCTAATTTGAAAGCTGCTGGAAAGAATATCCATTTGGTTCAGTTCCAATCAGGGAGAAAGACACTGGAAACATGGGAGGCTGTTTGGAAAGATGGTTTAATGATGAGCAGAACCACCAGCGTTTATGTTTCTGGTGCAGCTGCCCAAATGGTTTGGTCAGTATGTTGATTTTTATACACATTTTTCTACAGCATATTGTAATTTAGCGGCTTGTTTTGTGTATTTTGTTATTTGATTTTAATTAGTTTGTCTCGCGAATGAGTCTAAAGTGCTGGCTTCCTTGGATTTTTAATCTTGTTTAACAAATGTGATTAATCCTAGATGCTGGCTTCCTTGGGGTTTTAATCCTGTCTTGAATGGCTTACCAATCTGCATTTTTAAAAAGTGGCCTTCTCAGTATCTGCTGCTAAAGCTAAAAGCTAAAGAAGTTTGCCCTAGCTGCTATATATATGGAGACTATCTGGGAATTCCAATTCTGTTGGCTAACATTAGGAAATCAGAAAAATATTTCAGAAGAAGGCAATGGCAGATGACCCAATGTCAGGGGTCCCTAACTGGGCTGAGTGAGAGATGGGCAAGTGCATGCACATGAAGCTTCCCTCGTACGAGCGGAGGGTACTTGCTATCACACATAAAGCTCCATTTACTCATACAAGGGCCTGCTGCTTGTATGAAAGCCTGCCACTCACACGAATGGAGCGAATGGAGCTTCGAGCACAAGCAATCCCCGACTCACACACCAAGCTCCATTTGCGTGAGTGGAGGGTATGCATGCCTGCTGTTTGTGCAAATGGAGCTGTGCATTCTTGTGGACCTGTCACTCAAACGCCCTCCCCCTCACTGGACCAGACTGCCTTAAGGGAGCAGTATTTTTTGTGATGTTAATGTTATTGCTAGACGCTCAATCTGTATATGTAAATAACTCACTTTTTTATTAATACTTTAATATTCTCATTTCAAAGAAACAAAATCCAGGGTAAGGTTTGAATCATTTGCAGAATTTTCAATTAGGTGAAACATTAAAAATTGTTGGGTTTGTTTCTAACATATTTAGAGGATGACAAATTGACGAACAAAGCCGTATATAAACTAAATTTTTCCATGGTGAATTCTGTCAAAGTTCCACACAGTCTAGAATTCTAGTTTAGATTCTTCTGAATGATACATGGCATGAAGGCTTTCTTGTAGCAGAATTGCCCTGTCTTTGAACGTGGAAGCTTCATTTGACTTTTAAAAATAGCATTTGATAGTCCTGGTTCAGAAAGCAGCAAATTTAGTTTGCTACAGTGATACCACCAAGATTGACATATATGCTATAAATCAGGGATCCACTACGCCTGGGCTTTTGCCTACTACCAGGCCATGGCCTATTCGGAATTGGGCCGTGCGACTGGCTGGCCAAAGCACCTGTGCTTGCATGCACGCACATGCACACAGTTCAACTTGCGTGGCCCAGTGGACAGTTGTGCACATGTGCACCAGCCCGCCACTCACACAAGGGTGCAGGTCTCCTCTCTCCACCCCAGCCAAGCCACAAAGTCTGGGGACCACTGGTTAAGGTGACCAGACGTCCCGATTTTGGCGGGACAGTCACGATTTATAACAATTTATCCCGTGTCCCGGGGCGTTTTTAAAAAGTCCCGATTTTCTGGCTTCATGTTGAAAGCCCAGTGGATTTGCTTAAGAAATCCTAACCGGGGCAAGATAAAAGACACTCTGTCTAACCCTCTCTCTGTCTCAGTACTTTCATTGAAGATATTAAAATGTTAAAGCAACAAAATGGACCCCCCCCCTGCCCTTTTACCTCATTTTATAAGAAAAAATGACCCAATACCATAGAGCTCCAGGAAATACTTGGCTAGAGAAGTCGCGAGTGTTCCTTCCTGGATTTTCCAGAGGGGAGGGGCACGGAGGTTGGAGGTCAGCTCGTGTGGGAAAAATGGTGGCAAAGTTTCTTTGAAAAATATTTCCCTGACTAATTTCACCATTTTAATTTGCTCAGTTCTTTGTATTAACATCTACATCATTCTGGATTGACTTGGAGAGCCTGCCTGCTGGTAAGTGAGCTGGGTTTTTTCTTTTATTTTTTAAATGTATTTTAAAATAATATTTTGTTTATTGTGCATAGGATTTTTTAAAATAGTTTTATTCTGTGTGGATTCTTTTTTTAAATTGTCTTACACTATTTTAAAAAAAGATTCTATCCAAAATAAACTGAAGTGAAACCATTTTTAAAAATTCTATGCACAATACTTTGAAATATATTGTGCATAGAATTTTTAAAAATAGTTTTACTTCAATTTATTCTGTGTGGAATAGTTTGAAATGTTTTACTTCAATTTATTCTGTGTGGATTCTTTTTTTAAATTGTCTTAGACTATTTAAAAAAAGATTCTATCCAAAATACAAAATACCAGCTGCAGTTATTCACTTAAGAACTGTGGCAAGAAAGGTGGTATAATGGGCTTAGTGACCAAAGTTACAATGGCATTGAAAAAAGTAACTGATGACCATTTTCATTTCATTTCATTTCATTTACTTTATTTGTATGCCGCCCTTTTCCCTAAGGGGACTCAGGGCGGCTCACAATTCAGGGGGAGGGAAGGACAAACAAGTTACAAACATGAAGACAATACATCATTAAAAAGCACAACAGTCATACTATTCGAGTGGGGTTGGAGTCTTTAACCCCAGGCCTGTCGGGACAGCCAGGATTTAAGGGCTACGCGGAAGGTCTGGAGGGTGGTGAGGGTACGAATCTCCATGGGGAGATCGTTCCAGAGGGTCGGAGCAGCCACCAAGGAGGCTCTCCTCCGGGTAGTTGCCAGTCGACATTGGCCGGCTGATGGAATTCGGAGGAGGCCTAATCTATGGGATCTTATTGGCCTAGTGGAGGTAATTGGCAGTAGGCGGTCTCTCAAGTACACACTTAGCAACCATTGCAGAATCCTCATAGTCATGTGATCAAAATTTTGATGTTTGGCAACAGTTACAATTTATATTTGTAAATTGTAGTTATGTTGAACTAAAAAAATATTACAATACTATTTTTGTGTTGTATGAAAATTTTTGTTGCTCCATATAAAAATTTTAATCAAGCCCTCACCTCCACCGGTCAAAGGTGTCCCTCTTTACCAATCTGAAAATCTGGTCACCTTACCACTGGTATAAACATCAGAATCAGCCTGAATGTGGAATTCTGGGAGTAGCAATTCCAGGATGCTTGAGGAGACGCTACTGAGTACACCCTACTAATATACTTCTATAAGGAACTAACTATACTGAGATTTCAGAAAGATAAAAAGAAGGGAAAGCAGCAGTCTGTTCCATGTAGAGTAAACTTGTATTACTTACTATTAAATCACAAAAAGATAGTAGGCCAATGGAACTCAGTATACTACAGCTTGACTGCAGAAATCTACATGATTTCCTCTAGATCAGTGGTTCCCAACCTTTTTTGAGCCATGCCCCACCTAATCATCTCTAAAATCCTGATCCCCCCCCATGACATATAATTCTTACTTTACTCAAAAAGTGAATTCTACTCAAGCAGAGGAAGCCTAAAAGGCCATTAACATGGTTTAAACAAAGTTCAAATTGCGCTCATTAAAAATCAAATTGCCCCCTTGTGGGGCATGGGCCCCATATTGGAAACCACTGATTTAGATGAACACTAAGAGACACAGAAACATTAACTTTTTGCTGCCATCTAATGGTCATCTATATATTTGCATACAAACCATAGTATGCCTTTTTACTCAAATGACTCAAAAGCACTGCCACAGAAACAGATTTAGCGGGTCATGATGTCTACCAGCTTACACTCTGCTTATGTATGACTAATGGGATGTATGTTCCCTAATCTGCATTAATATAGCTCAAAATAACTTTCATAGCAGCATGAAACTTTGACCTATTTAAAGACAGTAAATTAAAGTGCATGAAGAAACACACAGAGTAACAAAATACTTTTACAATATTTTCCTCTTGAATCTTAAATCCTCTCTGCTGTATTGTGCCTAAAATGTGTCCCCAGTCTATCAATAAAATATTAAGGAACTATGAATTTATTTCTTATTTATCCTTAGAAGCAGCAGTAGGGTTGCTTTTGTTGACCAACCAATTTGGATGAAAATCTTTCACTTCTTAGAAGGTGATCTAGCTCTCTCACTTCAAAAATGGGAATAAGGAAGTCAGATTGTAATAAATCAAATGTAAATATTCAGTAAGTGCTGCTTTTCTACAGGTGAAACTCAAAAAATTAGAATATTTGTGTCTCCAATGAGAACTCCGGGTTGATGTAGTCAATGATCCATTGGTTTGTTTCCTTGGCTGTTATGGGATTCTCGGGAATTCAAACCTTCTAATAGTCACAAATCATCTTCTTTTAATGACCCTATAATCCCTTGTGGGGTGGAGTCTAGGCAACTGAATGGAGCTGAGTGTTTACTGGCCAGATGCCCTTCCTGTCACCAAAGCTGAGTTTTTTCAGCAGATATAGTTATCATTGTGCTCAGAGAGAGAAATATCTGCCTCTACCTAGGATCAAACTCACAGCCTCCTGATTGTGAGGTGGGAGCTCCACCTCTAGGCCACCGCACCACTCTTTTATTAATCACAAATAACCAGTACAATATACAGGTGAAACTCAAAAAATTAGAATATCATGCAAAAGTTCATTTATTTCAGTAATGCAACTTAAAAGGTGAAACTAATATATGATAGACTCATTACATGCAAAGCAAGATAGTTCAAGCTGTGATTTGTCATAATTGTGATGCTTATGGCTTACAGCTCATGAAAACCCCAAATTCACCATCTCAGAAAATTAGAATATTGTGAAAAGGTTCAATATTCTAGGCTCAAAGTGTCCCACTCTAATCAGCTAATTAAGCCATAACACCTGCAAAGGGTTCCTGAGCCTTTAAATGGTCTCTCAGTCTGGTTCAGTAGGAATCACAAACATGGGAAAGACTGCTAACCTGACAGTTGTGCAGAAAACCATCATTGACACCCTCCATAAGCAGGAAAAGCCACAAAAGGTAATTGCAAAAGAAGTTGGATGTTCCCAAAGTGCTGTATCAAAGCACATTAATAGAAAGTTGTGTGGAAGGGGAAAGTGTGGAAGAAAAAGGTGCACAAGCAGCAGGGATGACTGCAGCCTGGAGAGGATTGTCAGGAAAAGGCCATTCAAAAGTGTTGGGGACTTTCACAAGGAGTGGACTGAGACTGGAGTCAGTGCATCAAGAGCCACCACACCAAGACGGATCCTGGGCATGGGCTTCAAATGTTGTATTCCTCTTGTCAAGCCGCTCCTGAACAACAAACAACGTCAGAAGCGTCTTACTTTGGCTAAAGAAAACAGACCTGGTCTGTTGCTCAGTGGTCCAAAGTCCTCTTTTCTGATAAGAGCAACTTTTGCATCTCATTTGGAAACCAAGGACCCAGAGTATGGAGGAAGAATGGAGAGGCATACACTGCAAGATGCTTGAAGTCCAGTGTGAAGTTTCCACAATCTGTGTTGATTTGGGGAGCCATGTCATCTGCTGGTGTTAGTCCACTGTGCTTCATTAAGTCCAGGGTCAACGCAGCCGTCTACCAGGAGATTTTGGAGCACTTCATGCTTCCTTCCGCAGATGAGCTTTATGGGGATGCTGACTTCATTTTCTAGCATTTTTGGAATTTTCCTTCATTTTTGCTAGCCAATCAAGCACAGTAATCCCACAATCATTGAACCAGGTTTTGGTGCTTTTAGCAGTGTAGGAGGGTGCCAAGTCCTGCTGGAAAATGAAGTCAGCATCCCCATTCTTCCTCCATACTCTGGGTCCTTGGTTTCCAAATGAGATGCAAAAGTTGCTCTTATCAGAAAAGAGGACTTTGGACCACTGAGCAACAGACCAGGTCTGTTTTCTTTAGCCAAAGTAAGACGCTTCTGATGTTGTTTGTTGTTCAGGAGTGGCTTGACAAGAGGAATACAACATTTGAAGCCCATGCCCAGGATCCGTCTCTGTGTGGTGGTGAATAGGGATAGATGGTCATGGGGAAAAACGTATCTATGGCTGCTAAAAGTTGAGAAGATGATGACTTCTCTATATTGATACAAAAGAAAGTCAGAAGTTATTCTTTTTCTTCCTTCTTTATGGTTCTTTTTTTGCATTTTTATTTATTTATATTTCATATTTTTAACTTCCCTCCCTTTTTATATTGCTTTCTGACTTTTTCTTTCTTTTTTATTCTTTTTCTTCTTGCCTGTTTACTCTTTACCTATTTTTTAATTCAATATTTTTTTTAAAAAAAAGAAAACTATTTGATGGGACATAAGCAATTAATTGAGAAAGTTTGTACAGTATTTGCAACATACACTCTAAATGGTAGGATGTAGACCCAAAGAAGGGGATGTGGTGGCTCGGTGGCTAAGACACTGAGCTTGTCAATCAGAAAGGTCAGCAGTTCAATGGTTTGAATCCCTATTGCCACGTAACAGGGTGAGCTCCGGTTACTTGTCCCAGCTTCTGCCAACCTAACAGTTCAAAAGTATGTAAAAATGCAAGTAGAAAAATAGGTACCACCTTGGTGGAAAGGTAACAGCGTTCCATGCGCCTTCAGTGTTTATTCATGCCGGCCATATGACCACGGAGACATCTTTGGACAGCCCTGGCTCTTTGGCTTTGAAACGGAGGTGAGCACCAACCCTAGTGTCAGGAACAACTAACACATATGTGCGAGGGGAATCTTTACCTTTCTTTAGACCCAAAGAAACTACACAAATGAAAAATAAAAATTATAACACAAATTTCTGTCTTGGCTAGTTACCATTTCTTCAAGGACTTCCTGGATCTTCTATTACTCTGCTTTACTTTGCCTGTAGTTCCTATTGATTGCTTTAAGGAATGAAGTTAGTCCTCTGTTTTTCTCTAGCCCTGGTTCATAGCTTCTATAAAAGTTCTGTCCTGTTTCAAAATGATCATTATTCCTCCATAACTATTCCCATGTGAGGGGCTTGTGAAAACTGTTTCTGTGAATATAGGAAAAAGAACACTTTGTATGTACCGAATAGGTGCGAACTGGTAGTAACCCACCTCTGGACCTACTTTACTAAGCAGCTAGCTTCCATTTTATTTCTAGAATCTTTCCCATATTGGAACTGAACCAGATGGATTTTTCTTCCAACAAGACCCCAAGAGAGAAGCTGCAGTCCTCATCTTAGAGAGGTGAAGTTTTCAGCAGTCAGCAATGCCATATACACAATACTTTGTCTTCCTTTTCAAGCCATAGGGCAGTGATGGTTAACCTTTTCGGCCCAAGTGCCAAAACTGGAGCTCGTACACGCTGGAGCGGTGGAACCCAGAAGAGCAGCTGGAGATGGCACATGTGCCCACAGAGAAGGCTTTGTGTGTCACCTCTGGCACACGTGCCATAGATTTGCCATCACGGCCATAGCGTATAAAGGGCTATAACTGTAAAGCGCTTCAACTGTCAATCAAAACCAAGATATATCCAAACATATTCTATTGATATGCCCATTGGAGTGCCCAATTTGTACCAATTTGTGAGAGCTGATTGTTAACATTTTCAGAAATTTTGTGAGTTGCCTGAGAGCATAACTAACCACCGATGCCCAGCATACAATCAAATCTTCAATAGCTAGTGGTGCAGTAGGTCAATAGCCAGCAGAGTGCATTGTCAAATATTTATCAGTACACCCAAAATGTATGATGTGTGAATTTAAAGCGCACAGGTACTTTCCTACATTTGAAATCTGGGCTTGCTGTGAAACTGTTGACTGACAACCTTCAGAAAGCTTCAACATATTAGATAAATTTGATTGCCTAACAATTATACAAAAGGTGGGAATAAGATTTCATAATATTCATAGAAGAAAAACTAGGGTGATTATTTTTCCCACTGCCCTGGATGCTTTATCACCCCTATTATTTTCATTCCTCTAAACATGTCTTCGTCCTACAAAGCTACAGTATAACTTTGCCATGTTGAATTAGGTCCCAAAGCAAGTTGGTGACTTCAAATGCCACTTCAAAGCTTCTTATCTTGATATATTTCCTTTCAGTGATTCTGGCCTTTAAAGGAGGGGGGGGATTTCCAACCAAGTCAAAAACAAGGACAGCACTTTTTGTTATTTTTGAGAGATCCAGATCCATGAAGAACAGGAGGCCAGGTATCTTGGCAATAGCCTCCTGTAGCTGATCTTCATTGTGAACAATTTGACACTGACTTTAAAAGGTAAAACAAAATCTACCATACAACTTATTTTTAAAAAAATTAACTAATAGTATCTATTATTAAAGACCAATCAGATCCTTTTTTGCACAAAGTGATGTTCTCAATATAGCTATTTTCACTGAAACCACTAGAGGACACCTGCCATCTATATTTTGCTTCTTTTAATCCCCTTTCTAGAAGCTCCAAGCTAATTCCCTTCCTCTTTTATCTTCCCACCTTTACAAGGTGCTTATCATTGATGGGAGAGCTCTCAAAAAATATCTTGCCATTTTTTTAATTCGTTCATAACCTTCCATTGTTTAACTGGACTTTTGAATAGCGCACAAAAAAGCCCAGGGTTTTGTCTTGAGGTAGGATTACACAAATACGTTTATGATTTACACTGAATTTCTTCAAACTATTTGAGGAACTGAAAACAGCATTTCTTTTTCTCATTGTTTCTTTTACAACAAGTTGTGTCATTAGAATAGTAGGGAAGGGCAAAAATAGTATATTGTTTTTCTGTCTTGGAGAAATGAGAACTATTTTAGAATAACACTTAGTTGCTTTATACCTTTGCATGAAAGAGTACTATTATTTTAACTAGCGCTAATTATTTTGTTCATGTGCAAAATTTTCTTTCATAAGTGCAACATTATAGGAAGCTCACTGGCATAATTCTTTAAGACATTCACAATTTCTGTTGTGATATCTATTAATTTCTTAGTATTAGAAAAATCAGCAGATTGGAAGAAAGATAGTAAAATTAATTTGGAGGAGCAGTTTATGCTTATCAATGTGTGCTCATGAAGCTCCCTTAAATTTTTGCAGCGGAAGAAGAGGACCTGTAGGAGCAGGAGGAATGATTATTTCCAGAGTTATTTCTTCTGGATCTTCTGGAAGCACTGATACATACTTATACAATTAAAATGATGGGTGAATACCATTCAGTATTTTGCTTAGAAATGTGCTCAGTTGTCCAGGAAAAATAAGGTGACCAGACGTCCCACTTTTGGCGGGACACACCCGCTTTCCAATGCATTTTCCCACGTCCCGCCCGCTTTTTTAAAAAGCACGCTTTTTTTGGCGCTCGCAGCTCCCGCCCATCAGCTGCTAGCTTGCTGGGCTGGCTCATCGTTCTGTTCTCTATCCTACCTCCCACCTACAAATTTAAGCCAGCCCAGCCTGCCGCTCACAGATTGGATTGGCCTGGACTCCAGCCAATCAGTGAGCTGGCTGGGATGGAAAACGCGGCATGCTTAAAGTTTTCCATCCCAGCCAGCTCACTGATTGGCTGGAGTCCGCTTAGCATGCCGCATGAGTCCCCCGCCCATCCGTTGCCTCTCGCATGGGCGGGGTAGCGTAGCGAGTGAGCGGGGAGCGAGCTCGCCTTTCCAGCTCCACTTCCGGACAAGCTGTGGAAAAACCTCTGCGAAAAGTGCCACCTGGGGCCGCCGCTTCTTCTCCGAACTCAGAGTAAGTGACGGGCGGGGCGAGTGAGGGGGGGTGGCGGGATCGCCACCCGCTGCACTGCAGCTGACTCACCCCGGGCCGGGCGGGCTGGGAGGCTCTGGGCGTCCGGGCGGGAAGAGCACAGAGAAAGGCAGAGCGGCGCTCGACGCGACTCTGCTATTTCTGCTGGAGGAGTCCCTAGATAGGGAAGGCGGGTGGTGAGGCAGAGCAAGGGAGTGCAAACGGCGGATCCCGGGCTCATATGCAGAGGGAGCTCTCCAGGCACAGGAGCGCTGGAAAAGTGCTCCGCTCATGCACCCACCGGGACGGAGCACGCTCGCTCCAGCCCTGCCTGCCGGCACGACTTTGAAGTGTTGGCTTGCCACTTGCCTTCCACGCCGGCCCGTGCGGAAGGCAATCCAGTCCTTTCAAAGTCATGCCGGCAGTTTAGAACTCGCCCGCCATTCAGCGAAAGATGTTTCGCTGAATGGCGGCCGAGGGGCACGCTAAAGTGCCAGCATGAGTTTGAAGGGCTGGCTTGCCGCTTGCCTTCCACGTCGGCCCGCGCGGAAGGCAATCCAGCCCTTTCAAAGTCATGCCGGCAGTTTAGAACTCGCCCGCCATTCAGCGAAACATCTTTCGCTGAATGGCAGCCGAGGGGCACGCTAAAGTGCCAGCATGAGTTTGAAGGGCTGGCTTGCCTTCCATGTCGGCCCGCATGGAAGGAAAGCCGCACTTCAAAGTCATGCCGGCAGTGGGAAGCCTTTGCCGGCCCGATACCAGCTCTGAAGTTGCTTTCCTTTTTACTAAAGCCCCTGCTCAGCAAAGCAAGTCCGGGGAAGTCCTTTGAGCCAGCTAGAAAAGGTCTGCCGCGAACTGGGAAGCTGACGCACCCCCCTCCTCTCTGCCCCCCCTCTGCAACCCCGGATACCCTCTGCCGCCATGCCTGAAGCATGGGAGCACTCACCAGCCGGCAGAACGCCGGAGTGGAAGAGGTGGATGTCCCGTCCAATTCCCTCTACAGATACCCCCCAAAATCTGGTAAGACAGAGCAAGCAGGGGGGGGATATGCGAGAGGTTTGCGGGGAGTCCCGCATGGCAGGGTTTTGCGCGCGCTCCGTACTCTGAGTTGAGGGAATGGCGAGCAGCGGCTGCAACCCCAGAGTTCGGCTAGGCGAGAACTTTAAGGCGAGCGGCGGGACGGACCCTTGCTGTCAATCTCCCCCCCCCCTTGTGCCTTTTCGCAGCCGTCCCATCGTTCTCCCGCCAGTGGGGCTGCTCCTGTGATGTGGTCCCCCCCCGTGGCTGCGAAGGAGTTTCCCGAGAGTTTTAGAGGGTCAGGAGTACGACCCTCATTGCAACGTCGCCATTTGCAAGCTCCGGCTGCTTGGGAGGGTGGTTATTTATTTATTTTTTTCTTCTTGCTTCCGCTTTCTTGCCGGCTTGCAAGGATTGTGGTGGCAGCTTGGATGGAAATAGTGACATTTGTGGCATCGCGCTTGGGGTTAAAAACTGCTTTTCGTTCGCGGCAGCAACTGCTCTTTGAGAATTCTTGCTTGAAAAAACAGGACTCCCTCACGCGGTCCTGAATTAAGGTCCATCTCCCTCCACCCCTAATTAAAAAGCCCCTGGTAAATTCTTGCCTGTCCTGTGCCACTTGGCATGCTTGCCTGTTTAGTTGTTACTGCGCTGATTGAATTCTAAAATACCCCATCAATCTTCCGATGTAACATTTAACCATCCCCGCTGCTAATGAGAGTTCGCCCCTTCGCCCGCTGAGTTGGAGTCGGCGATGGGATGCGCGGGGTCAGTCGGTGGCTCTCTCGCTCGCTCCTCCCGCCGCGGCGCCAGCAGCAATGGGATATGCTTGGGGAAGGGACAGCCAGAACCACCTGCCCAGATTTGTGCTCCAGCCGTCGCCACCGCTTCTGCTGCTGCTGCAGCAGCCACCAGAGACTCCTTCCCCTCCGCCGCCCACATGGAGTGGGGAGTGAGCACGCGAAAGGAGAAAAAAGGAAAGGGCGACAGCTCCAGGACACAGCGACCCGTGGGAGCGCCAGAGGAACCGGGGGATGTTATAGCTGCTTTTCGCTTCTCCGCCTTTTCCTGGGGATCGTGGAGGAATCTTGGTCTGGCATCATTGAGGAGAACCTGCCGCGCGCCTGTTTCGAGGCTCATCACTAGCAAATACCCACCGCTAGAAGATGGGGAGGGTAACCTGGGTCTTCTCGGGCCAGGATCGGACCTTCCTGGCTGCCTTTGCCACTGCTGCCGCCGCCACTGCTTGGCAGATTCTCCTCAATGATGCCAGACCAAGATTCCTCCACAATCCCCAGAAAGAGGTGGAGAAGCAGGGCGGAGAGAGGAAAGGAAGCTGCAGCCGAAGGGAGAGACGCTCGCCCCCGTGTTCAGCAAAGCAAGCCCGCTGGCGGCGCCTGTGCTGTGTTGGGAAGCGAACTGCGGGTCCCCCCCCCTGCCGCCGCCGCCTTCTTTACCTCTGCCTCTTCCAGAGCCCGGGGTGGCTGTCAGGGCGCTGACGGTGGAGCGGACGCGGCCAGTTTGTTACTGCTTCCAGGGATCGAGACGGACGAGGGAAGCGGCGGTGGCTGGCCCCAACAACAACAATGCGCTGCTCTTGCCACCACCTCCGGATGGGAAGCAACCACGCCTGTGCGGCCCCTGTGCTGCGGTGGGAAGCGAGTCTGCAAGGCTTGGTTGCTTCCCATCCGGAGGTGGCGGCAAGAGCAGCGCGTTGTTGTTGTTGGGGCCAGCCTGCTCATCCATGGCTGGACCTTCCGTTCTTCCTCCGCACCTCGCCCGCGCGGTCGTTACAGTCGCTGCTGACGTCCGCCACCACCACTTCCCTCGTCCGTCTCGATTGCTGGAAGCAGTAACAAACGGCGCGTCTGCTCCGCTGTCAGCGCCTTGACAGCCACCCCAACCGGCGGCTACCGGGCCTCACTGGAGTCAATTGCAAAACCGCGTTCAGCGCTTTGAGGACCTGAGGCATCTTGGGAAATGCAGTTCCCTATCGGAAAGAATGGAGTAGCTGCGAATTTGTAACAACAGAAGATAATAACTTGGTGCTTCGCAGGTTACGAAATTTGCACACTGTTTTTTAAAAGTTAGATAAAGAAATTATGCTGTGAAAGCGACTAGAAAGCCTCCCCTCCCCTTCCTGTGTGCGAGAAAGGGAAGGAGAGGAAGGAAGGAGGGAGGGGGGAAGGAAAAAGAAGAAGGGAGGGGGGAGAAGATGGAAGGAGAAAAGATGGATGGAAGGAGAAAGAATGGGAGGAGAAGGAGGAAGATGGAAGAAAAAAAGAAGAAAAAGAAGAAGGGAGGGAGAAAAGAGGGAAGGAGGTAGGAAGAAAAGGGGAAGAGAGGGAAAGAGCAGAAAGACAAAGAGGATGAAGTTGATAGGCAAGAGGAAAGAGGAAGGAAGGAAAAAAGAAAAAGGGAGGGAGAGAGGAAAGAAGAAAAGATGGAACTAGAAAGGAAAGAAGGGAGGGAGGAAAGGGGAAGACAGGGAAAGAGCAGAAAGACAGAGAAGGTGAAGGTAGATAGGCAGAAGGAAGGAAGAAGGAAGAAATAGGAAAGGAGGGAAGGAGGAAGGAACAGAAGCGAAGAGGAAGAGAGAAATGGAAAGAGCAGAAAGACAGAGAAGGTAGATAGGCAAAAGAAATGAAGCTGAAAGAATGGAAGGAGGAAGGAAGAGAAAAGGAGGAAGGGAGTGAGTGAGGAAAGAAGAGAGGATGGAAGGAGAAAGGAAGGAAGAGAGGGAAAGAGCAGAAGACGGATAAGGTGAAGGTAGATAAGCAAGAGGAATGAAGGAAGAAGTGAGGAGTCTCGAGGAGGGGGAAAACATTTAGTGACCAAAGTTACAATGGCATTGAAAAAAGTGACTGATGACCATTTTTCACACTTAGCGACCGTTGCGACCATTTTTCACACTTAGCGACCGTGGTCACGTGATCCTCATGGTCACGTGATCAAAATTTTGTTTGGCAACAGATTCGTATTTATGCTGGTTTCAGTGTCCTGGGGTGACCTTTTGACAAAAAAATTTTTTTTTAATCAACCCCCCCCCCCCCCCCGGTCAAAGGCGTCCCTCTTTTCCAATCTGAAAATCTGGTCACCTTAAGGGAAAAGGTAAATATTTGGTGTGGTGGGACTGTGAGTTTTAGTCCCACCTTAAGCACAACACGAGCTAGGTGACCTTTGGCCAACCACTCCCTGTCAATCCTAGAAAGGAGGCAATGACAAATGATTACTGAAAAATTTGCTCAGAAAATTGTCTGGACTTGTTGGGGCAGTTCCCAGAAGTCAACAATGAATCAAAGACCCCCCCCCCTCTCTCTCTCTCTCTCACACACACACACACACACACACACACACAGACACCAGTGATGGGTTCCAGATTCCGTTCCAACCAGTACGGTTGGAACGGCCCCAGTATCACCCACATGCACGCGCGTGGCACGCGCATGTGTCGTAGCTTCAAATGACGCTTCCGCAAGCCTCCAGGACACTCCAGCTGCTCAGCAGAGCATCACACAAGCACTGTATGCGCCACACATGTGCGCGGAAGTGCCAACAGCTTTAAACCATGGTAAGGAGCGCAGGCGGGTGGGCCCTCCGGAGCACCGTACTGGAAAGGTACCCGGTGCTCCGGGCAGGCTCCTCTATGCCCATATCGGGGCATACCACCTGCAACCCACCACTGACATACACACACTAAAAGGTGATTCAAACAGAGCATCGTAATGGCAGGAAATAATTTGATGAATTGGTTTTCAGGAAAAAATATTGGTGCTTGGTCATGTTTTCTATTTTGGCAGAATTTCAAACTAAAATTGACTCAAAAGAGTTATCTAGACCTTACTTGAAGCCGCATTCTCCCTGAATCATAACACTTTTTGCTCACTTATATCTTCATTGGTAAAAAATGCAGGAGTTTATCAAAGGGTATTTTTGTCAAAACATTCAACCACTTGAATTAACCACTACAGTTAACCTCAGTTCTTCTACCTATAAATGCCCAGGGTTTGATACAGGTAGTCATTGACTTCCGACCATAATTGAGCTCAACATTTCTGTTCCTAAACAATACAATTGTTAAGTAGGTTTTGTCCCATTTAATAACCTTTTTTTTAACCATAATTATTAAGTGAATCATTACAGTTAAGTTGGCAAGTGGTAGTTAAGTAAATCTGGCTCCCACATTGACTTTGCTTGTCAGAAGGCCGCAAAAGGTGATCCCATGACCTCGAGACACTGAAACCATTGAGAAGAACCCAAATTTTGTTCACTTTTTTAAAAAAAATTACAGACATTTCTAAAATTCTGTTTTCATTTTGTCATTTTGGGGAACTGAGTGTAGATTCATGAGAAAAAAATGAATTTCAACAACTGTAGAATCAGGCTGCAGCATAACAAAATTGACAAAAGTGAAGAGGGGTAAGCTGCAGTTCTGGAAGTAGGTCACAAAGTAGATGTAGAAAAAGAAAATTTAACCCCTTTGTCCTTTATAATTTAAGTGAAACACACTTCTGAAAGGTATTAATTTTTCTTGGGAGGGAAGTGCCTGCTGCTGTTAATAAAAGCTCTCCTGCCAGGGAATAACAATCCCTTTGGATGATTGATTTTTAGGAAGATGACAGTAAGTGTAGAAATGGTTTCTTTCTTCTTCCTAACAAATTTCATAATATTGTTGGAAGAAATGTCCTTCTGGATTCGGCTCCAAGTGGGGAAAAAGACATGGGAGACATGGAGGCTGCTTGGAAAGATGATTTTAATGGTGGACAAGACCACATGGCTTGAGCCCTGAACAGAAAAGGTGAACACATGCTTCAATGTTGGTGGGGAAAAAAAGATGCTGAGTCCCTGGTTTTACCCCCCTCTGGACTTTGATCTTGAGCTTGTATTCTGATTGGTTGTCAGACTCCCATGGGCCCATGCACGGACAACTCTCTAGGCTGCGTTTTGAATCCAGATTTGGTTGAGTTCTCAGATGCCATGTGGCGAGTTGAGTAAAAGGCCAATATTATCATGCCTTAATCCCATCCCCTGGAGCTGAAGGGGAGAACTCTTTATTATGTAAAGGGACTGGATTAGCCTTCTTAATGGCCTATTGACAAAGTGGGTGGAGGCAGGAAGCTACAGGGAACTATTCTCTCTTTATAAAACATTTTTTCTTCCTTTTCACATCCAGAGAAATATTCTGCCTTTTCAATATTTCCTAGGATATTTCATTTTTTCTGGGAGAGGGCTTCCTACAATATGAAATATTAGAAATATAAATATACTTAAATCTCTTCACTATTCTATTGTGATTTGTGGCTTTTGCAGATGTGAGTGGCATTGGGGTTTTTTTTGGGGGGGGGGAATTGCTGTTTGAATGTTTGTCAAATGTTTTGCTTGACCCTGTCATTGACAATTCAAAATGTTAGGAAAATAATCTTCATGTTATGTTTGGCACGGGGTAAGAGGAAAAAAATGCTTTATTTTTTCCATAAACATGTTATAGGTATGGATAATTTGGCCCCGATCAGAGGTGACAGCCTCTATGAAAGATTACCCCATTGTCTGATCTAACATAAGACAACTTCCTATGTTTTTCCTACTTCACAAGTACTTGGACATTAACTATAATGAATGTTTGTCATAAAAGTTCTATCATTTTAAAACTCATCAATAGAGTATCAAATAATACACTTTTCTGTGAAAGAAAATAAGGTATTTTCTTCAGACAACAAATTTAAAGAATTGAGTATCTTAGTTACCAACATTTCCAAGTTTCTCAGCCTTTAAATATCCATTTTAAAACGTCAGTAGGCCCCAGATAATTACTGTGATCTCCTATACAATTATTTCATTGTGCCAACAGAATCTCCCATTTACACAAAATGAACTGGATGGACTGATGATGCCATTTATTAGAGTACAACCCCATAGTTATGTCTTCCTTTTTCTGACATTGCATGCCACAAAGATAACATTTTTTAAAAAAAATCTTAGTAATTTGGTAAAAGTCAAATATTTCATCATGTATTCTTCTGGAGAGAGGAGGAGGAAGACAAGGAGAAAGAGATGTAGTTCATATTTGTAAATATACTCAATCAGGGAAAAAATAGTGATGAGCTGAATTAGGAGATTAAATATTTGGCAATGGAGGGCTAGCACAAATAAGTATTCTGATTAGATTTTTGGTATATCAAAATTTTGAAAATGGCAATACTTACTGTGACAGGCAGAAATTTTGTGAGAATAGAATTCCATCCCATTCCATTCTATTCTAACCTTTTAAAATTCCCTCTAAATTGGAAACAACAAAGGTCGTATAATTTCAGGATGCTGAGTTTCCATCCAAATTCAGCATCCTGAGTCCAGCCCTCAGGCCAGGAGGAATCACTACAGCTAATTACAAAAGCTAGATTTGTGGTAGATAGTCCAGTTTTGAATTCAAATGAATTCAAGGAATGTTCTAGCTAAAGTCAATCATACTGTGTTACTGAGTAAAGGTCATATTTAACTGTCTTCTGGAAATCAAACTAAAGCTTTCAGGGCTTGATTTTAGTTAGACTGTATTATTATACTTCATTTTATCCTCGATACAGGAAACTAATATAAAAAGTAAACATATTGCAGTAGTATTATTGGTAGAAATGCAGATGTGAGGTTCCCTGAGGATTTTGAGTTTCAGTTAATGGAGCTCAAAATGGCAATGTGTAGGCTGTCTATAGGAGTTTGGTATTGTCTTCCTCCCTGCAGTATTACTGTTTTAAGGCTTCTGTGCGAAGCTATTTTCAGCTTCATGATGAGATGATTATAATGTAAAAGTCATGCTGCGTGACCAACTTGCCAGGTGGTTCACTGTTCAGTTCTGTTCCTTATGAAAGGAACAAATGATGTGAGAAAAAACTTTAGATAAGTTTTAGATAACTAAGCAGGGAGTTCTGAACAACAGATTGAGCTGTGGGCTTTTTTACACCAATGACTTCTATTCCATCCCAAGTATTTGTATTATTCATTGTTGAGCAGTCAATTTTTTTTCTTTGAGATATCACTGGATATTCAAAAATATCTTGTACATTTTCATTTTATTGATCCATTAATTTAACAATTTTACTGGACAGTCTTAAATTTTGAAGCAGACCATCAAACTTTCCTGTGAGCGTTATGTCTTGCTGGGTTCTTAAATGCATAGAATTTATCTCTAAATCATTCATTGAAGCAAAATGTATGTTTTTCTTTTTACTAAAACAAAATTTGATTACAGCTTAAAACATGTCAAAAGCGTATCTGTTGAGTACAAAATAAATTCAACATGGTAGAGCATTCATACAACCAACTAACACATTATTCTACCACAGCTTGAAAAGGAATTGGTTCTCTGTCTGTTTGAGCTACAAGAAATAACAGAGCTGTCAATTCAGATAACTAAAATGACTTCTACATTTATAATCTTCCTAATCTGATATTTGCTTAATGGTTCCTGTCATTTTAGCCAATTTATCACTTTAGGGTGACTTACAGTCTTAGCCAATAAACGTCCAAAATCAACATTAAATCATAATCAGCAGTGCTGATGCTTAATCAAATTCCCATTTACTGCTCTTTCCCAGGAGGTTCTGCAGAAAAGCATAATTTTGACTTCCCTCCTGAAGGATATTAAAGGAAAGCCTATTATGATCTGGGGTGTGCAAGATAGGTCACTGCAATGGCTGTCATTGGAAAGGTAATCTGTCAGGTAATCTGTCAGTGTCTTAAGCAGTGGCCAACCTAACATCTTGGCTTGACATATATATTGGGTGGACAGACTATCTGGAAGCCATAGTTGTCATGATAGCAAGGACCCAAACTGTAGTGGCCTTCATAGGTGATATTCTATCATCTATACACTGGATTTAAACAGGCAGCCAATGCAGTTCCCACACCATAGTATTACTCTGTTGTATCCATTTGTGAATGCCAGCTCAATATTTCAGGTCATCTTCAAAGGCCACTCTATCTTGAGCACATCTCCTGGTTAGTAATAAATCAAGCAAGGGCATGATTCATGTACCATGTTTTTATTTAAGTTTAACATGTTTATTTCTCATGTTTAAAAGGTACTTGTGAGCAGACAACATGATATATCACTATCTTCTCTCACAAACTCTTAATATTTTTTGTATCAAACATTTTATTGATATATTTTCTGAGGTAAATTTATATAGGTTAAATGATATTTCCAGTGTCAATATGTCTTCAGTGTCTTATTAACAACTTTAGGAATTTGTGATTCAAATTCCATCTAGCCCTCATTGCTTTAGACCTGCGATAGACTATTTGCATGGCTGTTTTACTTCTGTTTTGTATTTATTACATGAAATTAAAGCCAGTCATGGTGTTTGAATCATGAGACACTATTATCTCTTTCTTTTGGAAATCAATATAATGAAACTGTTTGTTAGTAGTGGAGATAAATTAATCTCCCACATACGAGGTGGGAATATATCAAGAATATATAGAGTATATCAAGAATATATCAAGAATACCTCAAGTGCATCTTCCATGTAAGGGTCATCATTAGAATATACAAAAAAAACCTTCATCCATTTTACTAACTTAATTTATAATTTTAATGTACTCAATGCTTTATAATATTAATTCTGATGAAAAATAAAATGTGAATTTGCTTCAAATAATGTAGTTCCTTTGAAATAAATTGTTAAATTATACTATTATATCACTATATTTTAAGATGGTCAAAAAGGAATATTCAATGACATTTGGTACTTCATTTAGAAGTGTCTATTAACCCTCCACACCTAACAAAAAAGTAGGGGCTTCAGGATTAATTGCATTATATTTTCCCAATTATTAACAGATGTATTTTAAAATAATCAGTTAGTTTTGGTGCATGAGAAATTCTCATGCCCCCTCTTTTCCTATAGACAGAGCCCAAATCAATTCAGTATATAAAGAATATTAAATCTTGAGCATATTAAATCAGTGCCTGAAAATTTGTGTATGATACTTTATCCTACTAATCTGATTGTGGTAACATTAATATCTTGTAAAATCAGCCACTAGATGGCTCCAATCTCCAGACCCGTGTTTCTCAATCTTGGTAACTTGAAGATGTGTTCAACTCCAAGGATTCCCTCACTAGCCATGCTGAGTTGAAGACCACACATTTTCAAATTGCCAATCTTAAGAAGCACCGCTCCAGACATTCAGAAGTTAAGGGTCACTTGAAGAGTCTAGTTACCATCTTTGCAATATTATTTGATTTGGCCATGTAGCTAGATTTGGTTTGTTTAAATTATGGTGCACATTGTTCATGAAGTATGCAAAGGAACAATGGTGAACATTTGCAACATGAATGCTTATACAGTAATACCAGATTAGTATCATTAAAATTATATTACTCTTTCTCAGGACTTTGAAGAAAATGGCACTGGGAACCTGCTGGAGTTCCAGAAAAATGCAGTTGAGCATGTTAGAGGATTAGGGTAGGGCTAACATTGGGAATTAAAAGCTTTTTAGATCTTCTGGCTGTGGGAGGAAATCTACACATTATCTGTGATTCTACAACTTTCTCAAAAAGAAGAATAGCTTGAACACAGAGGTGTGTAAATGTACCATTGAGTTTCAGAAGAAAAAAAAAGCTTTTTCAAAGGTACAAGGAACCAGATGTTTTTGTTTGCTTGTTTTTTGTTTGATTTGGCACATGCACTAGCTGCCAGCTTTTGTTACCATCATGCATCACATCCCGAGTTGACATGAGATACAGTCCAATGTGGTTAGACTCTGGAGCTTTCCATCAATAATAAATGATGTTGTATACTAAATAGATGCTGATGTTTCTTTCCTGCTTAATTTAGAAAACAGAACCTTTCACTGATTTAATGCATTAATGATATGTCACATTATATCTGTAACTTATCTATTTTTTTCTGTTTTAAGAAATGTTATTCTACTTTTTCCTGATAGGTTATAGGTTATATTGAAGAGAATCAAATCTTCAGATAAAAATCCTTGTGTTTCAATCTCTACTGGTGCCTTGGTTCAATAATCTATCATTATTGTGTTTTATATATTTTATACATTACTGAAGGACAAAGATTTATTACACTGAGCACAGCGGGGTTAATTCACAGAACCACCCACTCATGAATGCTTTTTACAAAAATGTCACCAGCAGATGGTGGCATTTACACTTATGAGGATTTCATTGAGACCTTCTAATTTGGCATGTAATTAATGAGATTTACATGACACGTCTCACTCATTATGAAAGTACAGAATGTGTGAAGGCAAATGCAAAAGAAGATGATACGTGAATGGACAGATCTAGCACAGTGTGTGTGTGTGTGTGTGTGTGTGTGTGTTGAATAGGAAACAGGGCAAGATATTATTTGATATGGGTGGCATAGTAGCTATGAAGTTTGCTTTTTGGCATCCTGTATATGTGTCCACAAATAAGGACTTACATCTCTACTCACAAGGCAGGCATGAACTAGGCTGGAGACACAGCTAAGAACTATGTCTTTATGAATGATGACCAATACAGATAGTTGGTAGTGACTAAAGAGGCTTGTATAAAAATTGCACCCCTTGGTCTTTCAAATCCCGCTCATGCTTTTCCAATGCTTCCCTCTACTTGATGGAGTCTTGGTCTTCCTTTTCTCATATGCTCTCATTGCTCATTTACATTCCTACTCAGAGAATTGTTGGCTGTTAGTGGAACCCTGGCAGCCCCATACTTTTTCCATCACCATCACCACCACCAACCATGCTACTCAAGTCCCTTAAAGCCCCTCTACTCCATTCCACTTTCTCAAATTCTCCTTCCATTCTCCTCCTTCACTAAATAATCCCTTTTCTTTTCTTGGCCCCACTTGATCTCACTGCATTTCTAAGTGGAAGAGCTGTCTTCTACCCAGCAAGTCAGGATACGCAAGCAAAATCACTGGTGCAGGAGGATAAAACTCTGTTTGTGTGTGTGTGTGTGTGTGTGTGTGTGTGTGTGTGTGTGTGTGTGTGTGTGTGTTTGATGAAGAAATTAAGGTGTGGGACTGGCACTAGACTCAGGCTCTAACCCATTTTCAGCCACTGAATCCCACTGGGTGACAAGGCGCCATTCAGTTATCTCAGTCCAATTGATCTCAGAGTTGTTGTTAGAAAAAACAGGAAGAGAAAATATTTAGCTATGATGCCTTTAGCTCCTGAATAACAGGTGGGACATAAATCACTAACTAAAAAAATAAGCCAATCCACCTATTATGCAGTTCAAGCATGGGACAAAAATAGTAACCACTGGTGGGGTGGTTGAAAAACCTTCCAGTGTGCCCTTAAACAATGGCCCTCAAAGTCTTAATTAATGTTAAATGCCAAAGAGCACAGATCCCAGACATTTAGCAGTCAACTCAAGAAAAGAGAAGTAGATGAACTTTTCTAGTGAACAGCATCAAATAAAATATATTCCTAAAAGAGATCATTAGAAAAAGTCTGCCTTTCATAGATGAAACCTAAGTTTATTTTGCAAACTGAAAAGTGTATGTTTATAGTTATTTTCAGCCAAATACATTGTAGAAGAACTAATAAGTGAGAATTCTAATTGCCATAACATTAGTTTTCTCAAATATTTATTCAAAGCATTTCTCAGTTTTCTTCTTCCTTACTCGTAACTGATATCCCATTTTTTTTGCACAATCCAGATAGTTAATAGACCAATCAAATATAATGAGATGACATAGCATGACTATAAACAGCTGGTTTGTAAAATGAAGTTCTCCACTGTTTTTCCTCTATTTTGGAAAAGTCAGAGAAAGCTTGTAGAGCTCAAATCTGGAGCCTGTGCTTTCTCCCTGGGCCTTAGCTGTACAGAAGAAAATGATCTGTACTTGTTAAAGCTGTGTGTGTGTGTGTGTGTGTGTGTGTGTGTGTGTGTGTGTGTGTGTGTGTAGATTAACACTATCAAAATTTATGCTGAATGACTGTAGTGGAATTTTATTTCTGCAAATGTGGCCATAAAGCCAAAATTAATAGCTTTTAACAAATGAAAATGCAGATAATTGCTGACAGTGGAATAATTTATTTCATAGTGCCATGAACTGCCATTAACCTCTTTCACCCTTCATCCACCAAGGAAGGAAGGAAATGCTGCAGGCCACATATCACTTTATTTTAAAGTACCCTACCATAACCATCTGTAGGTCATTTCTCTTTTCTCCATTCCCTTGTCCACCACCTGTCTCACAGGCAAAGAAGCTATCGTCGAATTGACCACATGGAGGGAAGTTTCTGATGCTAAATAATGAAAGGCATTAAAAAAGTGATGACATAAATAAGGTGTTGCAGACTGATGACAATTGAATTGACGTCTATTCATAAAATCAGTGCAGTTTTTTAAGCATCAGAATTGGCTTAAAATTAATTCACTGGAACAATATTTAGCCAAATGTTGCTGAAATGCTGTATCAGTCTTGTTTTCTAAGCATTCCCCTTACATTCTTGTTCACAGGCAACTCGGAGTATAAAATTTACATGTGAATAAAGAGGCAGGAGCTGTACCGGTCACCCCAAATTTACAGCCTCTTAGCTGGCAAGGATGTGCACAATCAGTGATATTCTATATTTTAAAGTGATCTGTACAAGTGAGTAAGCGTTTAGTTTAGTTTAGTTTAGTTTAGTTTAGTTTAGTTTAGTTTAGTTTAGTTTAGTTTAGTTTAGTTTAGTTTAGTGTCTTTGGGCAATGATGTTATCCCTTTGGAGTGCTGTCCTATCTGCCTCTGTGCAATTGGCAAACCATACACAGATGCAGTAAGTTAAAATACTCTCTATGGTGCAGCAATAGAAGGCCACCAGTAGTTTTTCATTCAGTTGTTCTTTCCTGAGAAGTCTCAGGTAGTATAATCTCTGCTGGGCCCTTTTGACCAGTGCTGCAATGTGAGTGCCCCAGGTCAGGTCCTCCTTTATGATAACCTTTAGAGCCAAGGTGGCGCAGTGGTTAAATGCAGCACTGCAGGCTACTGCTAGATCAGCAGGTCAGCGGTTCAAATCTCACCGGCTCAGGGTTGACTCAGCCTTCCATCCTTCCGAGGTGGGTAAAATGAGGACCCAGATTGTTGGGGGCAATATGCTGACTCTCTGTAAACCGCTTAGAGAGGCCTGAAAGGCCTATGAAGCGGTATATAAGTCTACTGCTATAACACCCATAAACTTAAAACTGGCCACTTGATCCACTAAGTCTCCATTGATAAGCAAGGGCTGGATGTCTGATCTATTCCTTCAATATTTGTGATCTGTGTGAAGAGGACACTCATAAAACAGGTTTGCCAATCAGATGGAAAATTCTACTCCAGCCAATAACCCACCCTTCCAATTTCCAATTTACTATTTCATATCTCATATACATGAGAAAAGTGGATGGGGACATGAAAAAAATGGAAAATTTGACATGCTGTGTGCTATTTTTATGTTCTCCTCAATCAATTACTTATTATAGTTTCTCAGCAATCCAAAATCCATTTAACTGGAATGCTAAAACCAGTGAGATTTACATTTGAGAAGACTTGGACAGAATTAAGACATTTCTTCCGTGCACTTTTCATCTTTTATGTTTCAGACTAAGAACTTCTTGCTGTGTGTGGAATCTAAAGAATGACTCTAAGGAATTATTTTTATGAATGGTTCTTGGTGTGGTACATGAGGCAAAAGCCATTATTGCTTAACACTATGGAAACCCTTGGAAATAATCCATACCCTGCTTTACACAATGCAGCAAAATTAATTACTGCCTACAACTATTTCATAGAATCATCTTTAAAGCTTGGCTTTAAAGTTTCCTAAGCACCTTTTGCATTTTATATATTCATGCCATCAAGTGCTTGCAATAACTATTGAGCAAGTACAAAACCTTCAAATTAATCAGACCAAATTGGATTATTGCTTAAACTTTTTTTTACAAGATATTCTGGTCCAGATCTTAAAGTTTTGAAATATTGAATTTTTGACTGTGGTATGTGGTTCAAGTTGAATTATCTGAATCTCAAAAAAAAAAAGTGAATCACTGGGAAATAGTGAAACTTACAAACTGGTTTCAGGGGAGCCCCATTTTAGTTATGGATTTATCAAAGTACTTATTGATTTGTTTTGATTTGGCACTGCCCAACTCCAGAGCAATTCTAGGCAGTTCACATTATAATAAATAGAAAAACAAATGAGGACAAAGGGGAACTGCATTTTAAACTTCCTCGCAGATCCTTGCCAGTTAAGGGACTAAAAATCTGGGTTGCTTTGTTTTGTCTGGATTGAAATTACACATGGCAGGTCTTTTAGAAAGGTTTAAACCATTAATAAATAATATCCTTGATGCAAATTATGGCATGGCAACAAGCTGAGGATCCTCTGTAGGTGATGGAAAATTTGATCAATTTGTTAAAGAGATGAAAGAGCTGCTAAATAATTTTTGAGACATGTTAAAAGGCTTGGAGAAAGATGAAGAGGCTAACATAACTTTGGAATGTGCTGGTTATAAAGTTTGCCCCAGAGAATGACTCAAACAAAAGGAACAATTCCAATGAACTGCTTAGCAAATGCTTCACAGTATTTATAGCTGTCAACTGAGAGACTTTCATCAAGGCAAAAAAGAAAGACATTTTATGTCCATTTGAGGGTGGGGCATTATTCTTGCAATGGTAACCCTTGCAAAATGAGTCCCTCAGGATCATAAATCCATTGAACACCTGCTTAGATGCACTGATTGTCCTGATTAACACCTCTAAAAATTGAAGATGTGTTAGGAGAAGATTAAAGAAAAATAATAGCTGTAGTAACTGATAATAATCTGAAGATGTTCAGAAGGAGTATCTTCCTTGTGTGATATTTTTGAGGAAAATAGTTTATGACAAGCAATTCTGCGAAGTTATAATGGGGCTTTCTATGGAGGTGCACAATTCTTGGATGTGATCATAATGAGGAGCTTCAGTTATTTAAACAAAATTATTGCTCAACCATCCACTCCATGTTCTAAGTATGTCCAAGGCATCATAACCTTTGTTCTAGTTTATCATCGTTATGTATGGATTGCAAACATATTCAGAAATCAGCTCCTAATTCACCAATGGGCATAGTAGACAGCGTAATTAAGTTTGTGCTTATCCCCTGGGGCTGAAATACAGTTTTTCCAGGAATTACCAAGTGCCAGTAATGTGTCTTTGCCAATTTGCAGCCAGTGCTGTGTCTACTACAGTATATCACTATCCTGAGCCAGCTCTCAATAGTAGAAATATGCTTAGTTTTCCAATGCAGTTATATTATCTCAAAATAAAGCTATAAAAATAACTTTAACATTTTAAAATATGGAAACGACTCCTCCAATCGGTTGTGAGCAGCCACCACAGCAATGATTTGAAAAATTCTACAGCAGTCCTTTGCAGCATATATACTGTGCTTCTATGCATATAGCAGCATCACTACTCAGTGTGTGTGATGCACTTCAACTGCACTTTCGCCTTTTATTTCTTTGTTCAATTTATTTGCTGCCTATCTCACCATGGGGTACTTTGCGTGGCCTACAGCAATAAAAATGAGGAAATGAAAAGAGTGTAAACTTTATCTTCCTAGGCTAAAAATCCATAAAGTAGCCATGAAATAAAGTTTTTTAACATGGGGCAATGACATAGGAGGAGAACTATGTTAGTCGAAGGTGGCAAAAATTCATGAGAAGTTTGGTGGAACCTTTTCTTACCATAAAAATGTATTAAAAGTCATAAGTTTTCATGAATCCCAGTTTATTTCAATCAGCTACAAAGATTGGCTACAGCTTGCAATAATTTAATAGTCAGAAAAGGTGCTACTACACTCTTCCTCAATTTGGGGAAGAAAGGCTATGGCATCTAGGCAAAATATTAAAGTGGAAAGCTATTATAAAAACAGCAAAGGAATATGTTATAAAAGCTATACACGTCTCAGAGTAACATGTTGCTGTGAAAGCTAGTGCATTAGAAGGCTGAACCACTTCAACAAAAGGTTGTGTGCTGGATAAAATTGTGGATGACATACAAAATTACAAGAAGAATAATTCAGAACAATATCATATAAAACCAGACTGCTCACTAGAAACATTAATAAAGCAATGCCTAACTATTTTAGACACATAATGAGGGGCAAGAGTCACTAGACTATACACTGATGCTTGGAAAAATTGACGGCAGTTGTACTACTGAAGGCATAGTAGCTAAATCGTTGCTGAACATACAAAAAGGATCTTTCAAAAATTTTAAAAAGCATGTTACCAACAGAAAATCCTAGTTAAAACATATCCATCAAATCACAGTGTCAAATATGACTGAATAACTGAACAATACCAGTGCAGTTTGTTGTTCCAACCTACACAACTGAGTTTATGTATAACAGAATAACACAGTTGGAAGGTACCTTAGAGGTCTTCTAGTCCAATCCCCTGCTCATTCAGGAGACTCTATACAATTTCTGACAATTGGTTGTCCAATGTCTTCTTAAAGACTCCAATGATGGAGCATCCACAACTTCTGAAGGCAACCTGATCCATTAGCTGATTGTTCTCACTGTCAGGAAATTTCTCCTTAGCTCTAGGTTGGATCTCTCCTTGATCCATTTGTATATTCAAATAAAATAATGCAGAGAGTATTCTTAAATACCACACGCAGAATAGCCCAAAGCACAGACTCTGCTAGAGAGAAGTTCCCTATGAATGAACTCGAGCATGAGTCCGAAATCTCAGAAGACTAAATTTCTGGTCCCGGTGACCAACACAGATTGGATCCTGCAACATTATCCTGAGACACATATATTCACCTTCATTTGTAAGGGAATATTGCTGTATATGGACTGAATAAAATGTAAAAACCATAAAATTTGGCTTCTACATGAATCTTATATCAAATTTCTATTGATTTAACATCATTTTGGTTTGCATCCTTGCTACTTCCAGTTCAGTTCCTCAACCCTGTCATCTCAAACTATCTTCTTTCTTCATTTGTGTAAGAACAGCAGTTCTAAAGCCTACATACATACACAGCCAGATATGATGTTATTATGATGTTATCACATTATAATGTTATGTTGTTTATGTTGTGTTATGTTCTGATGTGACGTGACATGACGTTACATTATGTTACATTATGTTACTGTATTGGCCACCCAATTCCAGTGGACGCTGAATTGCAAGAAGCACTGTGAAAACTACTATCTCCCATTCATCCCATGACTCTTCTTCACATCTCCAATGTGTCACACAGACTAACAAATGTGAAGGGCATGAGGTAAAACAGAAGGCAGTAATCAGTAACTGAATGGAATGGCAGTGCTGTCAGACAGGTGTTAGTCTGAGGTAGCCTGTGGAGAAAGCAAAATAATACAGTAATGATCAAGATAATATAGCCATCCACTAAAATAATGAAAATTTTAAACAGCGTGGCCACCCAAAACCTCTTGTCAGAAGACCTGTTCTGCACTTTTTGGTGAAATAATTGATAACACACATCTGGTAGAACCCTTTTCTGATTGAAATTGATTTTTTGGAACAGTGGTCCTTCCACAAGCAATTTGGTACTTAGATACCAGCTGCTGTGTCTATGACTAGAAGAAGCAGGACAGCAGATGTGAAAATGATGGGATATTGTCAGTTTCCTCATTCTTTTCAGCAGAAGACCAGTGCCAGGCTTGAGTTTTTAATTTATTTTCTTTTCCCTTTGTTAGGAGTGGGTATCAATAAATTTTTCTGTGGCAAGACCAATAATAGGGTCCTGGAACAATGAATGTTGCTGTATATTCTCAGCATTTCTAAGCCAACAAAAATAATGGATTATTTTCAAACTGTTTTTGAGAAATTATATTCATTTGGGAAGATCTGTATTTTTTTTACTGAACTGTTAAATCACAATTCAGGAGAAGCTCCAGGTTGGCAAAACATAGTAAATATTTCTGGATCAGTTTTAAATCATATCTAATGTAGAATACAACTTTCTGTATGTTGATACAGTTCCTTTCAGGCAGATGAGAAAGGAAATAGTAGACAATACAACCACAATGCCTTCACCTGCAGGGACGTGCAGTCACTAGAGGCAGGGGAGGCAGGGCTTCACCAGTCTCCTGAGGGAAAGGAAAAATTTTAAATAATTTTTTTAAAATAATTAAAGCCAGGGTAGTTGCTACCAGATTCAAAGTCACAGTGGCTTGGTGTCTGCTCACAGTGTTAACTATGGGAGGAGGCCAGAGAACTCGGGGCCTCTTTTGCCTAAGGAATTGTTTGCCTTTTAAAAGTTAAGGAGGAGTTAAAAACCGAACACTTTCATATGCAAAAGAGGCACTGATTCTCCCGCCTCCTGATCGGGGAGCAGCGAATCATGCCTTATGAGCACGCTTACGTTGAGCACGCTTACCTTGGGCGGACAAGAGGAGAGTTGAGAGAGTTTCCACAGCTGGAAAAGGTGGATCAGACGGAGGGAGGAGGGGTTCAAATTTAATGTAATTTAATTTGTAATTTGTAATTTAATAAAAAAATTAATGTTTTATTGTGAGGTTTGTGTGTGTTTTTTTTTTCTTTCTTCACAGCGGTGGGGTCGGAGGAGGCAGGGGGGCGAGGCGGCGGAGCACGGAAGCGGCAGGGACGTTCTCGCCGCTGTGTTTCAACAGGCCAGGCATCTCGCATTTATGTCCGCCATAAACGCGAGACACCTGGTCTGTTGGACACAGTGGTGGTGGTGGGAGAAATTGGCTGGGTGGGCTGGCTGGCTGGGGAGGGGAGACCCCTTTAAAGCCAAGCACCGAGTGGGGAGGAGGAGGAGAGCGGTGAGTCCAGGCAGGGAGCAGGTCAGGCGTGCTGGCTGCAGGCCGGGGCATCAGGATTATTTGTCGGAGGAGGCGGGGGCGGGGGCAAGGTGGTGGAACGCAACGGTGGCGAGAAGCATCTCAGATGGAGCCAGGACACCCGGAAGGCAAGCTGGCACTTAAAGGCATGCCGAAGTGCCGGCTTGCCTTCCGGGTGTCCCGGCTCCATCTGAGATGCTTCTCGCCACTGTCGTGCTCCACCGCCTTGCCCCCACCCCTGCCTCCTCCGACAAACAATCCTGATGCCCCGGCCTGCAGGCAGCCCAGCACCGAGCGGGGACGAGGAGGAGGAGGAGGAGAAGAGCGGTGAGTCCAGGCTCGGTGCTGGGCTGGCTGCAGGCCGGGGCATCAGGATTGTTTGTCGGAGGAGGCGGGGGGGCAAGGCGGTGGAGCGCGACGATGGCGAGAAGCATTTCAGATGGAGCCGGGACACCCAAGGAGCAGGTTGGGCAAGGGGTCGAGCCCTTTCTGCTGGCTGCAGGCCAGGGCAGCAGGATTGTTCATTGGAGGAGGCGGGGCGCAAGGCGGTGGAGCGCGGCGGCGGCGAGAAGCAACACCCCCGCCACTGTGTCTGACAGGCATCTCGCGTTTATGTCCACCATAAATGCGAGACGCCTGTCGGACACAGTGCCGGGGACGTTGCTTCTCGCTGCTGCTGCGGTCTTGCCTCACCAACGGTAACCGTCACCGCACGTCACTGTTCACCTGTGTGTCTTATGTTCTCCTAGTTCAAATTCCTTTCACTGTTATACTAAACTCTAGTTGCCATATTTTTCTGCATACTTTTCCCACCTAAAAGAGGGTGAAAAGTTGGGTGTGTCTTCTACACTGAATGTAGCCCTGACCACCCACCGTCCCCACCCTTTGGCCTCTGCCTCCCAGCAATTTGCCTCCTTGCAGCAAACAGCAAACAGCCTGCTTCAGTTTCAGCTTCAGCACAGCCTGATTAGCACAAGTAGCTGATTGTTGGCTGGATCAGCCTCCCAACTATCACCTGTTACAGGCTGCAACAGCTGTTGCCGTTGCCTATTGCCACCTCCATGCACCCCATTTTTGGCCTCCGCATCCCATTTTTGGCATCCACGTGCCCCATTTTCCGCCATTCCGATCCCCGCTGCCTGGAAGGGGTGGAAAATGGGGCATAAGGAGACAAAAAATGGGGCATGCAGAGACTGAAAATGGAGTGCGCAGAGGCGGCAATAGGATATGGCAATCCCTGTGGCCTGAAACAATCCAACTGACAATCAGCTACTTGTGCTAATCTGGCCGTGTTGAAACTGAATCTGAAATGGGCAGTTTGCTGCAAGGAGGCAAATTGCTGGGAGGCAGAGGTAGAAGCAGATTTTTTTTCTTGTTTTCCTCTCCAAAAGCTAGGTGCTTGTTATACATCGGAGCATCTTATACTCCGAAAAATATGGTATAACCTATTGCAAGCCAAAAAAAGGGGGGGATGAGGTATCAGAAAAAGAGTCACAAATGCATTGCCTCTTACTTTTTCCAGACTTATAAAAAGAACTTAGCAATTACTCTTAAATATTGAATTGGAATTGAATTAATATGTCCAGGTATTCCTCATTTAGATACAAAAACTTGGAATAATAACTCATTAAGCGAAGCAGTTGCTAAGTGAATCTGTAGCTGCACTTACAATCTTACTTCATTTTTCCTTTTCTTGCAGACCTGTGAAGGTCATAAAAGTTGCAGAGCTACTTTTTCATCACCTTTGTAACTCCAAACTTTACTAAAATGAGTCATTTGCTAAACAAGGTGTACTTATTTAAAGACAATGATTACACATGCAAAAAATATAAACCAGGATATCTCTTTATCAACACACACACAAACAGATATCACAAGGTCTACAATGATTTTACCTCCTTTTTTTTGCATTTGTGCCTTTGGTTGTATTTAAGGATGTGTTAAAGAAATTTTAAGGTTAGTTTCCCAACATATTGTCCTGTTTCCTAAAGCAAAAACTGCAATGGGCATCAGAGAAATATAGTACATTAAGCAGCTGCTAGAATGAAGATAATGGGGCAAAATTTGGTTGTCTCATGGCTTTGTTTACTTCCATTCAATTATGTCCAATTCTCAGAGCCTACCTGGAGAAATCCCTACAATTTTCTTGGCAAGAAAATTTTCATGAGTGGCTTGCCATTCCCTCCTTTCTAGGCCTGAGAGAGGACTGGCCCATAGTCATGCAGCTGGTTTCATACCCAGACAGGACTAGAACTTCCAGTTTTTAGCCTGATGTTTTAACCACTACCCCAAACTGGTTCTCGTGCCTTGTGGCTTATCATTTACATAAATGCTGATGTGTGATTTAAAGTGTTAAACAAGAAACTTCCCCCCCACCCTTTGTGAGAAGTGAATTCAAATGTGTTTGATATCCACAGACAGTTGGGCAACAGCTGGGGTTTCATTAAAAATCCTATGTATGACCCAGAGCGGCATTAACTTCGAAAGGTTTCCGGGAGCTGCAGGCAGCGGGAGCAGATGGGATAAATCATCATCTCCAGACAGTCAACAGGGGAACCTCAGGCCACATGCTTGAATTTTTCTCAATGAACTGCATACAAGTGAAGCATTCAGTCCATGTGACTGCAGCTGCTCTGTCCTGAGGGAAGAGCGAGGCTTTTGATTGGGCAGGCACTTTCACAGGTTATTAACAGGTCATGCTGTGACATTAGTAGGCCGGAAACATCCCATCTCCCGGGAGGCTGAACAAAAGCAGGAGAGAGTTCCTGCTCATAATTCAACCACAGTTCAGTGCTTACAGATTACTCCACATAATCTGCTTGGCAACGACATAGGCTCACCAACCAAGGTGCTGCTATCAGATTTCTTTCTTTCTGCTTCTTTCCATTAGGATTGCCAAGAAGGGCTCTTTTTACATTTGGTTTCTTATAAAGCTCAAAAGGAGGAGCGGCCATTTCTTTGGAGCATTTCAGTATCAACTGCAGAGACAAAGAGAATACCGAGGCCTCCTTTGAAACTGCTTTTCTCTATTCATAGTATCTTGTTCTCCATTTTTCTCTTCAATTGCCCTGAGGCACATGAACCATTGAACCAAATTCAACAATTGTACACCGACGTTTTATCTTTCTTTTGTTAAGCAAAAATTTCTTGGTCAAAAAAAAAAGTCCAGGCGACAGGGTCACAGTGCTTATTGTGTCGATGTCACTCTCCTATGCATGCCATTGTCATGGTTTTGACTTGACTAGAAAAGGTTCTAAATTACCATGAGGGTGTCACGTGGAACAATACACTTAGATTTGATCAAGGAATTTTATGGCCTTCGTTAAGAGTTCCAGATAAAAAGGCTGGCTGGCTGGCAGGCAGGCAGGCAGACAAATAGGCAGATAGGCAGATGATAGAAAGATGGAGAGGGAGAGGGAGAGAGGGACAGAGAGTGGGGAAGGCAGAGAGAGGGAGGGAGGGAGGGAGGCATGGGGATAGATGAACCAAACTAAGGCAGGTTTCTTCAGATTTTTATGGCCAGGCTAAGACTAGATGAAACTCAGCCTACTTTAGCCTTCCCAATGTCATGGCATAAAGAAGACTCATGTCCTAACCAACATTTTGTCTCACAAATCAAAGCTTGCAAAGACTGTCCTAGTTACACAAGGTTCATAACCTGGAGGAGGGGGCAGGGGGGAGTGAATGTAGCTTCAGCCTGTAGAAAGATTAATAATAAGAAACTTGATAGTTTCTAGAAGTTTCAGGCTAAAATTCCCATTTGCTCCAATTATTGAAAAGTAGTGAAAGTTGTAATAAAAAAGAACCACATAAGCTTATTTATTTCTGCTTTAGAAAAATAATCTCAATAGAAGCAATAAATTTCCCTGTGTTTTATTATGTAATTGAATGGATTCGGTAGCTGATCCAAAACAAACAAAGCTCCCATATACAGAAGGAAAAAGTGGTTTTTCATGCTATCTTTCCACATTTCTAGGTGTTCAGAATGTAGTGTTAAATCGGAAATGTTTCTGTTTTAAAATTCTTGTTACATCCATGAACATCATTATACGGAAAAATAAATTTACGTTTTCTTAGGCACTAAAGCAGAACATGCGATTAGAAAACTGAACCCATGTTCTACCGCAATACAGACAAATCCTTTCCAAAGATCATACAGAACAACCTTCTGGAATGTGAAAATAAGCAGATGGGTTGAGAGTTTCTTTCCAGACTTCCGTTTAAACAGTAAAAAGAATGTCGGAGCTATAGAAGCAGTGACACAAATCAACCATCTGTTGCAAAAGTTAGACTCCAAGGCATCCAATTCTACATTCTCCTAGAGAACAAAGACTAGCTCAGGCTATATAAGGCTGAACATGGGGAACTGCTGTTAGAAACATGTATCAAATAAATGTCTGCTTGGCATAAAATATATACTTCGTATTCTGTCCTGTATGTTGGGGATTTATAAAGCTGCATTTTGAAGGGAACAGTTCAACAAACTTGCCATGTAAGTAAGGACCTCACACATATTATTTCATTAGCAACAAAACAGATTTTCTATATTCCCAGTGGCAATTGAACAAACCCTTATTGCTGAGGATATTGTGAAACAAAAGTAGTGTTTCTGAAAACAAATCACCACATGGAAAAGAAAAAGAAAGAGATCCAGTTGCATTAAATTTGAAAATTACTATCATGTCCCTTTAAATTATTTCAACAATTCATATGCTGTCAATTGCATTTCCTGAATTTCAAAGAATGTCCAGGCTGATGGAATTTGGCCTAAATATATTTTAATGGCCCTACCTCCTTTCTGCTTTTACTGCTTATCTCTTCACCTAAGTTTGGTTGATTTACCTGCAAAGGTAAATGCTCTTTCCTTTTGCTTCCTCTGCTTACTCAATCAGGGAGAGTTGAGAGAAAGGAGGAAATAGCAGGGAAGAGGACTCACAAACTCCAGTTTCCCTTTCCACAAATCTCTACCTCATAACTTTTCACTGCTTCTCACTTATGGTCCCTTTTTCTTTTTCTCATTCACCATTATTTTAATGTCACAAATACACTTTTTTTTCTTTCTAATACTTTTTAAACAAAAAAAATGGGTAAGCTATATATAACAAAGCTGCAATCAAACCCAACATCTTGGCTCTCCAATTGTTCATGCCTACTGATACCTACTTATTAGACATTTGAGATCAAGATTTAAAACAATAGCCCTGTGGGTCAATCACCTCTATCCCCAGAGAAGAGCCCAAACATTATTTTTAAAGTTTAAATGTTAAAAAAAAATCATAACTTTCACCTTCCCACAGTAGATTTCTTTCCAATCTTTTGACCATCCACTTGCTTCCTCAGCATCACAGGCAGGGGCTCATTATGCCTGGAGAATGTGCCCCCTTGCCCTGGTTTTTGTAAGCTTTCAGAGCCCTGGGGTGGGTTCTTAGAAGATTCTGTAACAACAATAACTCTTTGTCAGCACAGTGAGCAGGATGAATGCATCGTGATCTCAGAGGGAACAAGCAAATGTCAGTCATAAAACATTGTGCAAAAAATGAAAACATTGCCTAATTTTTTAAAAAATCCCAGTTCTTGGTTAACTCTTCTGTAGAGGAGATAAATAAAGGTAAGGGTAAAGGTTCCTTTCGCACATATGTGCTAGTCATTCCTGACTCTAGGGGGCAGTGCTCATCTCTGTTTCAAAGCCGAAGGGCCAGCACTGTCTGAAGACATTATCGTGGTCATGTGGCCGGCATGACTTAAACACTGAAGGCGCACGGAATACTGTTACCATCTCACCAAAGATGGTTCTTATTTTTCTACTTGCATTTTTTACATGCTTTCGAACTGCTAGGCTGGCAGAAGCTGGGCAAGTAACAGGAGCTCATTCCATTACACGGCATTAGGGATTCGAACTGCTGACCTTTCTGATCAACAAGTTCAGCATCTTAGCCACTGAGCCATCGCATCCCAGCAGAGAAACACAACAGCCAATATTCTATTTTAAGTAAAACAGAGCTCATTCAAGAAAAGATGGTTCGGTCTAGGAGAATCAGTTAGTTTAGTGATTAAGGTACCCAACAGAAAGCAAGATATTGTGAGTTCTAGTCTCATCTTAGCTCTCAGGCCAATTCACTTCACAGGATTGTTGTTGTGGGGAAAATAAAGGAGGAGTGTGTACTGCCTTGAGTTATTTGTAAGGTGGGTCATAAATAGGTAGGTAGGTAGGTAGGTAGGTAGGTGGGTAGGTAGGTAGGTAGGTAGGTAGATAGATAGATAGATAGATAGATAGATAGATAGATAGATAGATAGATAGATAGATAGATAGATAGATAGATAGATAGATAGATAGATAGATAGATAGATAGATAGATAGATGTCTAAAATAAAAAGTCATGAAAAGAAGAGAAACCCCTATAATTGACTAGGAAAGGAAAAAAGATCAGATTAAATAATAGTTTATTAGACATATTGTAGGCTGGTAAAATGATGGGTAGCTGGTGAAAGTTCCGTTTTCAAGAGCTTTTAATCAAATAGGACGTTTAAAATATCAGGGAAGAAATGAGGGGATAAAGGAAGGAAAACATGCAGTATTTATGTCTATATAGATGTATGGACTTACTGAACTAAGCCATAATGTGATTTATTTGATTTTGTGTGAACACAGCTCTTGTTTCTGGTAACCATCATTTATAACTTAGCATGATGTAGGAACCCAACTATCCTGGGTTGTTAAGAAAAAGTTAACACAAACAAGGGAATTAGGATGGATCAAGACATTTTCAAACTTAACTTGAAAGAATAAAAAAGCAAAAGGACACTGGGACCCCACTTTTTGAATTATTACCCAGCTGTTCAAGATGCTGTCTACTGGTCCTGTTTACTTTTGCCTTTTAGCTGAACAGGTGGGCATACCCCAGAAGCAAAGCACTGTGTGACAGCCATCCATCATTTTTATTTTCTAAGAATAACTCTGGGGTTTATGTTGGAATTGGAAGCATTTTTGAAACAAATATGATACTCAAGTGTGGTGTTTTCTCTGCAACATTCTACCTACTTTACTTTTAAGCTGAAACTATTTTTTACATGAAAGCTGGGTAGCATCCAGGAAAGACATAGTACGTCAGTGCTCCTAAATATGTAAAGACTCAAGAAACACTGTGTAACAACAGAATATAAAAGAGAAACAAATTTATCTTAGCCATTAATCACCATCTCATAAGCAAATCAGTACCATAAGATCTTGTGCTGAATTGCTTATGCATTTCTAAATGTATCTGTTTGTAGAATGGTTCAATCTGTGGGTTATTCCTTCTTTTTATACCTGGTAGAACAATTGCTTACAAACCTAAAACAAATCACAGAAGATTATTGAAATATTCAGTTCTAGGCATCTACATCAGTGGTGGGTTTCAAAAATTTTTGGAACATCTTCTGTAGGTGTGGCCTGCTTTGTGGGAGTGGCTTGTTGCCCATGTGACCAGGTGGGAGTGACTTGCCACCTATGTGACTGGGTGGGAGTGGCTTGTCATCCATGTGACTGGGTGGGAGTGGCTTGCCGCCCATGTGACAGGGTGGAGTGGCCAAGACGATGTCACTGAATTCTTTGCCCCAATGGATAAACTAATAAGATTAAAATAAACAATAAAAGAGCTATTTACAGAAGGAAGATGACTGTCCTTGCCAGTCTTCAGTATCACTGACTCCAATGAATGGCCTGCACAAAGAAGAGACACAGAAATGAACTCTTCCATTGCATGCACTGCATTAGAATGAAACAAGCACACAAAACAATAAAGACAGCTACTTACAGAGGGAAGATTACTGCCTTCCCGGTCTTCTGCATACCACCACCTCACCATCTTGCTCCAATAACCTGCACAAAGAAAAGACACAGAAAGGAGGATTTTAATCACATGCACTGCATTAGGATGAAACAAGCCCACAAAATAATAGAAAAGGAAGATTACTGTTCTTTTTTCCATCTTCTGCACCACCATCTCACCACTTTGCTCCAATAACCTGCACAAAACAGAGACACAGAAAGGAAGACTTTAATCGCATGCACTGCATTAGGATGAACAAGCACACAAAATAATAGAAAAGGAAGGTTACTGTCCTTTTGTGTGTTGAAGTCACCCACTGACCACCTTGCTCCAATGAAGGGCCTGCACAAAGAGATACAGAAAGGAAGACTTTAATTGCTTGCACTACTATATTAAGGGTGAAACAAGCACACAAAGCAATAAAACAGCTACTTACATAGGAAAGATGACTGTCCTAGTGGTCATACTCTGTTGCCTCTTCATCCTGTTAAATAATACTAACTGCAGAAGAAATAAAACAATATTGGACTCAATTGTGGTTGTAAGCTGAGGACTACACTACAGGTAACAGAAGGGATCTCTGTTTTAACAGAAACATACATTAGAAATCTAAAAGTATGAAAGAAAACAACAATTATGTAAGGAAAGGTCACTAAAATGTATAAGGAAATATTATTAGTACTTGATCATTATTAATGTGTAGATAACTGCAGGATATTACACACCCACAAACTATGACAGTGCCAGGAAAACATCAAAAAAATAACAATTTCCCCCCAAAAGACTGCAGATGAAACCAGTTTTTTCCCCTAACCCTAAGGACAGGAAAGACAAAGTCACTGGAATAAAAACCATCAAGGCATTGTGGGAAATTATAAAGGACAGTGCCAGGAAGCTCACAGAACCAGCAACCACCTCACAATTACTTAAACAACCAGGAATCACACAGAAACACACAAAAACTGGCAAAGCTGCCTTGCACCAACCTGGCCTGCCCATAGAAAAGCAGCCGCTTTGAGACACATAAACCATGCACCAACCTGCACACTTAAAAGCAACAAATTGCATCACAAATAAAATATTTGCAAAAAGGAATAACATTTCTTGTAATAAACATATTCTATAAACAATAAATAAATAAAAATGCCCTAGAATAATTTAAAAAATATTCTATAAATAATAAAAAGTCCTTAAAAACCATTAAAATATTCTATACACAATAAATTACAATAAAACCATTTAAAAATATTCTATCCACAAAACTTTTAAATGTATTGAGTATATAATATTTTTAAATGGTTTATTTTAATTTATGGTTGATAGAATATTTTTTAAATAGTCTAACACAATTTAAAAAAGGATTCCACAAACAATTATTTAAAATGAAACCATTTCAAAGTATTCCACACACAATAATTTAAAATGAAACCATTTCAAAATACTCCATACACAATAAATTACAATAAAACTATTTTAAAATATTCTATACACAATATATTTAAAAGTATAGAGTATAGAATTTTTTTTAAATGGTTTATTTTAATTTATTTTTGATAGAATCTTTTTTAAATAGTCTAAGACAATTTAAAAAAAGAATCTACACACAATAAATTGAAATAAACCATTTTTAAAAATTCTATACTCAATACTTTTAAATAAAACGATTTTTAAAAATTCTATACACAATAAATAAAATATTCTTTAAAAAAACATTAAAAGCATACAAGAAAAAAACCTGCATCGCTTACCAGCAGGCAGAATCAGCAGCTCTCTGATGCGATGGATGCAGCAGGGAGCAGGCAGGCAACGAGGCAACAGGTAAGCTGGACTGAAGGGACAAGGGACAACTGGGTCAACTAGGCCTACCGCCTGGCAGGCTTAGTCAGCCAGGCGAGGCTGGAGATGGGGGGGCTGGGGAGGTAGCAAGAAACCCCCTTTGGGCCATGTGGCATACGCCAGCTTGCAGCTTGTGCGAGGCAAGGCCTGAATGCCTACCCTTGCGAAACCTGCGAGCTGGCGTAAGTTAGCCTCCTGCCGCCGCCACCGCCACCCACCTCCTTTCGGCCATGCAGCGTATGCCAGCTCGTGGCTTTCATGAGGCAAGGCCTGAAGGCCTTCCCTCACAAAAGCCGCAAGCTGGTGTAAGCTAGCCCCTGCCGCCCCTCCTCGTGCTTTGTTGCTTACCTGAGGGAAGCAGCAAGCTGCTGGAAGGCGAAGCAAAACAAAACAAAATGAAGGGAGGACCCGCTGCACTTTTAAATGGGTGTTAGAGCCAGGCGGGTCAACTCTAGTCTGCTCACTGATTGGCTGGACTCCAGCCAATCAGTGAGTGGCGGGCTGGGCTAGTTTAGTGCAGACAGGCGGGGGAGCGAGCAAGCTGCGACAGAACGGGCAGGGCGAGCGAGCAACAGGGCCAGGGCAGGCGTTCCAGAACTTATTTCCAGGTCCACCGGTGGAATCTACTTCCGGGTCCACCGGTGGAACCTCTTCTAACCGCTTCAGTAGATTTGACAAACCGGTTGTACCAAACCAGTGCGAACCAGTAGGAACCCACCTCCAAGGTGGCGCAGTGGTTAAATGCAGCACTGCAGGCTACTGCTAGATCAGCAGGTCAGCGGTTCAAATCTCACCGGCTCAGGGTTGACTCAGCCTTCCATCCTTCCGAGGTTGAGGACCCAGATTGTTGGGGGCAATATGCTGACTCTCTGTAAACCGCTTAGAGAGGCCTGAAAGGCCTATGAAGCGGTATATAAGTCTACTGCTATTGCTATTGCTCTCATCTACATGTAACAATAAGCTTCAGGAAATTTAGTCATTCATTCATCCACTGATTAAATGTTGTTTCTGGATTTTTTTTATAAAGTACATTTTACAGTCTCTGACCTTGTTACCCATCAAATCATCTGTTTTAATTTTAAAGCCAAGCTGTAGTTTTGTTTTGTCATCAAATGCTAATAATGGTCCCTATTCTATCTATTGTTACAAATAAATGAGATTGTAATGCATTGCTGTACTTCTTTAAATATTTTCTGTATTTATTGGATATATCAGATAATGTTGTAAAGAAGTTAGCTCTCAGCCTCCATGGTGGGTATACACATATTATAAGGGTTCTTGCCATTTTAGTTGCATTGCTTTAAAACAGTCTTGCAACCATAATATGGCTTGAAGATTTGAAGCTGCTTTTGAATTATATACCAAATATTTAGAATACGATTTAATTTCAATAGCACTGAAAGCAATTTGAAGTGAGGACTAATACCAATATGCATGTATTAATTGATGGTGGAAGGTATTCATCATTCCTTTTCACATTGTTTTTTCTTCCCCTTTCTAAAAATTCTGCTATTAGCTGCCAATGGCTTTATTATTGTTTTTTGTAGTGGTATACTGTACCAGATATTAATTATTCTTCCCAAATGATGTTCTGTTCTGTTTTAGTTATGGTATACAGGGATAAACTTACATAAAACAAGGCTTAATGAAATCCTGATTTTTCTATTAAAATCAACAACAATACTATTGTATGAGAAATAGATATTGTTATATGTAGATTAAGATAAATGCATTTGTACATTGATTTCTGGTTGATGGAAAACTCTTCATAAAACTGAAGGAAATGTATTTTGCTTTTAATTTATAAAGTCTTAATATATTCTTCAAGAAGCCAGACTTTTAGACAGAGAACTGAAAGATTTCCTGGACAAGGAGTTTCTCCTTCAAATTACAGTTCTTTTTTTCCCTAAAGCAATATGCTAACAACACAAATGAAGATGAGCAGAAGTTATCAGTTAATAATGTATAGTGGATTTAAGAAGCTTAATCAGAAATGACATTCATCATGATTAATAGTTAGGAAATGCTCAAGGAATTGAAAGCTTTGAGGAGTTGCAATCTTATTATAATTCTATTTTAGAAATGAAGGGAAGTAGGGAGCTAATAAGTCTAAACCACTGATTATTAACAATAACTACTGTAATAGCTAGAGTCAGTCTGACCTTGACTTTCTCAAAACAAAATAAAAACAAAAACTTCTATCACTCACAACACATACACACACATCTTCCATAAACTTGAAAAACCTGAAAGACATCACTGTGAACTAACTCCATTTATATTCACATTTGGAACAAGCCGGCATATTTTGTTGCAGAACCTTTGCTACACATTGGTTAGTACATGGAATCTGAGATCTACTGTTCCAAAACATTGGGCCTTTCCCCACTCCTGTTCTAAAATGCTATCTAAATATACTTGAATCAATAGAATTTGCTGTCCTACATTGCAATGTCAGTTCTGCCTCTATTACCTTGTTACCAATGTCTGTTCTGCCTCTTACATTTACCAACTTTAAGATAGGTGAATTTCAACTCCCAGAATAGGAATAGCACTTAGATTTATATACTGCTTCACAGTGCTTCACAGCCCTCTCTAAGCTGTTTACAGAACCAGCATATTTTCCCCCAACAATCTGGGACCTCATTTTACTGACTTGGGAAGGATGGAAGGTTGAGTCAAGGCTGAGCAGGTTAGGACTGAACTCCTGCAGTGAGCAGTGAGTTAGTTCTGCAGTCCTGTATTCTAACTGTGCCACCATGGCTCTCAATTCTCCAACCATCATGCTCTGTGATCTGTGTTGTGAATTACTGCTTGAATGATGCTGCTCAGTTTATGCATGGAGCAACTCATGATTATTGATTGGGTCCTTCAGATTTGCTTCCTCCCACTTCTGCACTTCACTGTCCTGGAAAAAAAACAAGGTGTCAGTCAATCCTGGCTGCCAGAGGATTGGTATGTAAAGGCTGACTGCAAGATTTTGTCCATTGTCTCTAGGTCTCTACCTCGGTCCCTTTTCCTGCAATCGTTTTAGCATAACCTCAGCTTAATTTTTTTAAAAAAATTCCAAATTAAACTAAGTCACAAAAGTACTTTTTAAAGGATTTCTCTCCGTGTCCTTTCTTTTCTTCATGTAAGAAGTGCTGGCTTTCAAATTTCTGCAGGTCATTCTACTGTCGTGTTATTTCAGTCTTTTACTAAACTGGTAAAAGCCATCCATGGATCTGGAGCATGCCCACATTGTCGGAAACAATGGGAGAGAGCCAGTTCCTCAGATGATGATGATTTAAATATTTATGCTGCCCAAATTCCAGTACCTTTAAGCAGTTTTCATATAATTTAAAACAACGACAGCCAAGTCTTCAGGGCCTTTTGAAACACTAGCAAGGTAACTGCCATTCAGATATTGTGGGAACCTCATTTCAGGGACAGGCACTGCTACAGAGAAAGTGTGCTTCTGAAGTCCCAATAGATGGGAATAATTAATTGAAGAAACATGTGGCACACCAATTCCTCCAGTTTGATTTGGCCGGGGAGGCACTATGGCAGATAGGCATTCCTTCAAGTACCCAGGCCCTTGTCCATGGAGGGTTTTATAAGAAACAACCACCACTTTGAATCACATCCCCAAAACAACTGGCAACAACTACAGCTCATGAAGTCAAGGTGTTGCAAGAGCATATTCTTGGATTTTGTCTAAGGAGGAAAACACTGTTCTAACATGAATGTGTGATGTAACAGGAAAGGTAATTTAAGCCTCATTCATGGACTGAAAACAACATGAAAGCAACATCAATGGAACATGGAATAGCTGGCTTGAATATTTACAATATTCTGGGTGGAAATACAGTGACGTGTAAATTAAAGGCTGCTTGCTCTATAAGGAAGGTCTCTTACATAAAGTCTGGTCTTCCTTCTGTGTCCTGGGGTATGATCTCAATAATTCAGCACAACAGAGATTTAAAGAGTTCCTAACTTAATTATTATTCTAACATTCAAATCCATCACTATTTTAAAGTGAGTTTCCTTGGGGAGCAGATCCCTAGCCAACCACACCAGAGCAAACCAGATTGTGGTAAACTTGTTCAGCCTTCCCAATCACCAGAGGTTGAGCGCAAATAGCAGTGCCATCTGTACATCAACATTCAATTGAATAGAAACTGAGATATAAATCAAATCATCATGAATATGCTATTAAGCGAAGATTAATAATCTATTAATCTTGTTTCCACTCAACAGCAAACTTCTACTTCAGGTTCCTACTACAGAAGACTGTAGCTATCTAGCTACTGTTTGGTTATAACTTCCAGCATTTTTACTACTGGTCATGTTGCTTCCGTATTCATTTGTTAAATGTATAGGTTGCCCAACTATATCTCAACTCTGGGTGATGTGCTTAGGCTGTTGAAGTTGCAATTCAAACAACCTCAAGCATCATGGATTTCCTATCCCTGCCCTTTTTTCACTTCCCATTTTGTGAATAATCAGTGGCCTCTATACACACAGCCTTTTCCAAACTGCAATCCTGTTACTACACTTTTATTTATTAACTTTAAATGTTTTTCTCTTCCTGAATTTAGGCTTGAAACTTATGAAGTCTCCTAATAGCATGTTCACTGAATTATCTTGAAATATACATTGTTTTAAAACTCAAAGAACTTATAAGTTGATGCCTGAGTTGTGTTGAACATATTTTATTAGACTTTTGGTGAACCAGTTAACTCAAAGTGCTTGTTCAAAGATTCCTACAAATGTTTTCTTGACTCTATCATTGCAAAAGCAGTTTATCTTTCACAAAGAATTTGTGATTACAAGATAGAAGTAAGAAAATGTCTGACACCGGGAGAAAAGCTGAGCAATGTCACCTTCTGATTGAAAACTGTTAATTGGAGAAAATATCTGCTGCTTATTGAATGAACGAACACTGACCCAAATATGTAGCTATTCCAGAAAATTAAATATTTTCTGAACATTTATAATCATAACCAGTTTGTTGTAAGGACAGATGGATGAGGTCCTTGTTTGCATATCCATGGTCTCATCTGTACTGTAAATATGTCATTGTGACTTATTAAAAGAAAATCAGTGTTTAGAATAAAATCTTGATCTTCTTCAAGAAGAACATACCGTATTTATCGGCGTATAACACGCAGTTTTAAAACTAAAATTGGAAGCTTAAACCCTGCCTGCGTGTTATACGCCGATACTGCGCGTTATACGCCGGGTCCACTGTTCCCTCTAAGGTGCGCGGCCGCGCGGCCGCGCACATGGCAAGAAACCCCCGCGCAGAGGTTTCTAACTCCCGCGCAGAGGTTTCTTTCAAAGCAAACGTGGGGGAGTCCTTTGCAGGCGGCTAGAACTGGCCGCCAGCAAAGGACCTTCCCAAACTTGTTTCAGCGGCAGCTCTCAGCCTGGCGGCAGCGTCACTCAAACTGTGGAAGGAGGGGGAGGAGGAGGGAACTAAAGAGAGCTTTTACCGAGTCTGCGCCCCACAGCCAGGACTGTCCTTGCGCCCCTCCAGCCGCGTTTCTTCCCCGCAAAGCCCTTCGGGCAACCCGAGAGTTCCGCTTGACGCCAGAAGGGCTTTGCAGGAAGAAACGCGGCGTTTCTTCCTGCAAAGCCCTTCTGGCGTCAAGCGGAACTCTCGGGTTGCCCGAAGGGCTTTGCGGGGAAGAAACGCGGCTGGAGGCGCAAGGACGGTCCTGGCTGTGGGGCGCAGACTCGGTAAAAGCCTCTCTTTGGTTCCCTCCTCCTCCTCCTCCTCCTCCTCCTCCTCCTTCTTTCTGGAGCCCCTTCCTCAAAGATTTGGTACCAAAGCAATGGCGGTGAGGAAGTTGTGTCTTTTGGATTTTGCACTGTTGTCTTTTCAATGGTTCTCAGACTGGTTGAACCTTTAGCAGCTGGGGTGATATTCTTTACTGTTAAGGTTACAATTGGATGTGTTGGACAAATCTTAAAAGATGAAACTTTTATTAAAACGTTTGACTTAACTAAAAACGTCTTCCTTTTTCCTCTTCTTCTTAAATATGATTTATTTATTTATTTTTACTTCAGAAGTTTGATGACCGTTGTACAAACTAATCCAACCTAAATGTAGAGGAGGAGAAGAAGGGGGGGATTTAAAAAGAGCAGAGGAAAAAGAAAAGAAAGCATGAAGAAAACATAAAGAAAGGGATGGGAGGGAGGGAAGGAAGGAAGGCACTTTATGTTGAAACAGAAAATATTATATAAGGAAGAAAATGGAAATAACTTTTTGCTCAAAGAGGTGTTTTTTCATTTCATATTTGCCTTTTAAGAGGAGTTAATGTTATAATTCATGTTCTAATGTTATAAATTTTAATCCAACATTAAGTTCCGAGCTTCCAAGTCATTTATTTTTAATGAAAAAAATTTTTACTCAAATTTTTGTGTTAAAATGGGGGATGCGTGTTATACGCCGGTGCGTGTTATACGCCGATAAATACGGTAATTAAAACCGAATAGCTTTTTCTTTTCTCTCTTTAAAAAAAAAATCAATTGACATATATGAAGGACTTCAGAGGACATATGTAAACCATCAACTCCAATCCCATGCTCGGTTTAGGAATCCCATCCCACCAGATCCAGCAAAGAGGTCTTGTAATGGGGTGCTATCAGCTAAGTAGCTACATTTAGTGGACTTCAGGTGGTGGGCCTTTTCCATAGTGTGGCTACATTGTGGAATCTTCTCCCACCTGAGGTCAGGTTAGCCTTGTCCCTGTTGAGCTTCTGGCAGCCCTCAAGAGCTGCTTATGCCAGGAGATGGTTGAATTTCTGGCTTCATTATTATTAACATCCTTTTGTCTGTTATTTCTTTGTTTCATTTTTTTTAGTTTTTAACATTTTTTATTATAATTAATAGTGATACTGGTTTTTATATATTTATTCAGTTAGCTTTGTTGCACAGTACCAGGAATTGCTTTGATGGCTGTATAAATGATAGGGTAGGGTAGGGTAGGATAGGGTAGGTTAAGAAAGATAGATAGATAGATAAATAGATAGATAGATAGATAGATAGATAGATAGATAGATAGATAGATAGATAGATGATAGATAGATGATAGATAGATGATAGATAGATAGATAGATAGATAGATAGATAGATAGATAGATAGATAGATAGATAGATAGATAGATAGATAGATAGATAGATAGATAGATAGATAGATAGATAGAAAGAAAGAAGATAAACACAGACAGACCAATGAAAGAGAAAGATATAAAATAATCCAAATAAAAGCATCCCCCACATGATGGCTGAATCCATCAAGTGAATGGAGCCCAGCATCTCTGACTATTGATCTCAGTGCCGAACTATTGTAATTATTAGGAAATGTTCTAAAACATTCTCTTGGAACCTGGTTTTCTGCAATTTCTCTGGAATACAATGTTTCCATCTTACAGATTTGAAGATCATATCCAGCTACATAGTGAGATACCCACAGCAAACTGTTTGAAAACAGTTTTCTCAAAATGCTTATTATCATAATTGTAAGTCAAATAGTTCTGCAAGAATTAAATGTATTTTCTTTAGTTAGCAAGTATTTTGCACAAATAATTTGGTTTTAGTTCTGAGAGCATTTTCATTCTTTCTGCTTTGGTTGAAGCTGAAACATCTTTTCATATTTACACTTACATTTCAAGCGTCCTCAGCAGTTTTTCTGGTTTTTTTTTTTTTTGCCAAGTTCCTTGCTTGCAATCCTAAATGAACAGATGCCAAATGCTTAAAATTGTTTGTTTAGTTTAATATTTTCCTTCCATTTGAAGAAATGTTTTCCACTCCAAAACTATTTTTCTATCATCATTGTTTCATAGACTTTGGGTTTTTTTTAGAAATACTTTGGTTATGGTTTTTGAACTTGAATTATTATTGTGATATCTGGGAGCTTCCGACGCTGGTTTTGGTTTTTTGTGTCTATTATAAATCTCTACTCCTCAGTCTACCTGATTATCCCTGCTCCCTAATCTGGAAAATTTTTCCTGCAAGGAGCTTCCTCATGTTGTGTGAATTTGAATGTAATTCAGGAAAATCAAGCAGGCTATGATGCATAAAACAAGACTGTGCAATTAAAAAAAAAGGTCACTCACTTTCATTACTTGGTCATTTAATAAGTAAAACATTATTTTAATATTAAAGAGAAATGTACTTTTAAAAGCATTACAGTCCACTCCAGAATAATATGAAATCCCAGTGAAGGAATAAACAAACACATTTCTGCAAAGTATTTTTCTATATTGATGAAGAAAAAAATATGTTCCTTCAGATAAGCCACTATTCTGGTCTACACTGATATCTTAAATAAGCTTTTCCCTTATTTTTAAAATACAAGTCTAGAGTGGATATAAATAGCAAACAGGATATCCGGCATCACATTTGAAGTCATTGGAAGGGGATCCCCTGTTACATTCCAGATCTGGCATTTGCTGGGAATAGTCATCCCTTTAAGTGCCTGGCTTGGGTCTCTGAAGGACATGGCTCATAGCCAAAATGCCATCTATCGACTGGCACTACGAGAAAAGATCACTGCAGATGAGGAGAGAAGGGCCCCAAGTTAGAATACACAAAATTAATAGAGAGCAATATAAGGCAGCTAACTATTAAAGATATACATATGCTGAATAATTTAAAAATAAATATTCCTAGGCCAATTTAAAGACATGGTGCCCTTAGAGATCTAACTGGGGTTAAGGAGACCAGAAGCAGGATATGTCTGATGCTTGTCATTACTTACTCTCTCTCCAGATTTCTTCATTCACAACAGAAAGATAGAAGTCATACTTGGTATGGGAAGGGGTTTTAAGGTATTATCTTAAAAAGAAGATATATGTCTGTAGAGTAACATCTGCTCTCCACTTTAGCTGTGGGGCTCTGAAGCTATACCTAGTAATCTAGCCCAAAATATACCTTTATGCATTGATGGTCTGATCACAAAGTTATTTCTATAGTTTTCAGGAAGTTCCTGTTATAGTAATTAGGGATTTTTTTAAAAAAAGCAAGGATTGTGTGCTTCTAGTAAATGTTGGCAACATGACGTCCAGAAATATCAAGAATGTGGACTTCCAAGAAGCACTGCTATTCCCAATCCATCTTACTTGTTACACGAGACTGTTTAAATTGCATGAGGTTATATGAAAACACTAGAATCCCCCAAAGACATTTGATATTCCAAATGGAATTTCACTTTAGGAAACATGTTGATGAGTTCTTGCTATAATCTCTTATAATTTTTGCTGTTTTTGCTGTTTCTTCTTGATACCCCGGTACAAGTTTATATATCTAATTCCTGGTTTGCAAAATAAAGTAGGTTTTCTTTGTAGTTCAGGTGGTTCACTTTTCTCCTTGCACTTCAAGGGATAATTTTCTTGAAACCAAGATATATACATGCCATGTTCCAGTAAGCTATTGTATTTCTTGGAGGAATTATCTTAACTATTGAATGTTTCCTTTGTTGAGAAGAAAATCATATCTTCAAATGTGCATATCTCTGTGAACCATAAATTCCTAATAATCAATCAACATAATTTCAGTTTTTCAACTGTAACATATTGATCCAATCCAGTTGGAATCTCTCCTTTTAAATCCCATTGAAATTGTAAAGCCAGTTGGACAAAGGACAACTATGCTGCTCTTTGTAGTACAGGAACAATTTTCAGAAATCTATGTTCAACATGTGTAATATACATTTTGCTGTACAGTTCGCTCTGTATATTCATTCACTCTAGCTGGAACTGAAAGAACTAAATAATTCTATAGCCTATAAACTTTCCCAGTGTGTATTTAATTTCTTAAGCTTTATGTTTGGAGTAGAGCTGGTTTTATTGCTCTGCTCACACACTAAATTGCCTCTTGCTAATTATTTCTGGCATTTATTATATAGGCTGCTATGTGTCTCAGGGGATGTTTGAATAACATGTCTTTAAGCAGTGTCAGGCATTATAATATGAATTTCTGAATGATACTTTAAGGAGAGAGGCAGGTGTAGTGACGGAGCCATTACTACAGTAATTAATAGCACTTTCGTTGTTAACAACGTGTCTGAATTTCCATTGGGAAATCCTTTCGTGAATCCTGACAGAAATCAGACTGATTAAAATTTAGAAGAGGCCATACAGGATCACATTCTTCAATCTTTTTATTCCAAAAACTCTATGCAGTTTTGATCTTTTCAGCTTATTTTACACTGGCTTCTTTTCCTACGTGACAATCTTAAACTATATAGCTAAAAAGTTTAAATCAAACATTACATCTAGGCAGCTGAAAGTGTGACAAGAGAATTGAGTGGAATAGGAAATAACTGGCATTTTAAGAATGTTTACACACACCTGTGTGTGTGTGAGATTTTGCAATTTGAAGATTTATATAGATTCAAATTCTTTCTTTCTAATTCACAAAATCTTGTATAAGAGATAGATTGATCTGGGGCCATTAAGTCAGTGTTGACTCTTAACAACCACATAGATAGATTTTCTCCATTCCTGGATAGAAGATCATATATTTCTTGATAATATTTCCCTATACGTCAGGATTTAAATAAGAGTTTTAGACACATTCAACTATTTGAGTTTTTAGTAGACATTTTGATGTCCATCTCTCTGCTTGAAAGTCATCTGTACTCTATGGGCAGTACAGCTTTGTAAAGAAGTTTTTGTCACTATCTTATTTGGAAGTTTCCAGACGGACACTGTAATTTCTGCTGGCAGAATTGTGTGCTATTTTCTCCTCCGTCAGTTGTAAAGCTGACTTCTCAGCTTTATCACTATATATCTTCTGTACAATTTCACACCCCCTTCACTTCAATTACCATGTGTAGCTCTGGCACAGATGTCACCAGCTGAGCAGCAGACTGAATAACACCCACATGCCTGGTTAAGTTCTTCCTGTACAGAAAGAATTCATCTTCAAGTTTTAAATAGCTTTGGACCAAATGTATTTTCTCCTTTAATGGATAATGCAAGTGCTGAATTTTTTCATTTTTCAGTTGGTGTTAGTAACAGACATATAAGGGAGTCTTAATTTTTTTTTAAAAAAAGTTGTCATAACAGAAAAAAAACATTGTCCTTGTTCTAGCAAGATTTGTTCAAGAAAGCACTGTGTCCATGGATCAGGGATGGATTAGGCAGCCTAATTTACAAAACTAAGGGGAACGAAAACAGGGGTGTTTGGGAGGAAAAGGGAATTTAAAAAAAAATTAAGGTGGAGATGGCCACACAGTAAACATGTCAGGCCTTTGATTATACAATTATGGCTTCCAAATTGACTGCTCATAGCATAAGAAGTTCTCTCCCTAAATTTGCTTGGAATCTGCCTTTGTGAATATTAAGACCTTTATAGCACATCATTCTGGGATAGTTATGACATTCCTTGAGGCATTATGGGCATGCTATTTGGTCTCAGTCTTTTCTTAAAATTAAGTTATCACTCCTCATAGGACTCCACATTCTGCAGTCCTTATGACCATTATTTTTATATCTTCCAATAAGGGGTGAAATTCAGCAGGTTCTGACAGGTTCTGGAAAACTGGTAGCGGAAATTTTGAGTAGTTTGGAGAACCAGCAAATACCACCTCTGGCTAGCCCCAGAGTTGGGTGGGAATTAAAATTTTGCAATATCCTTCCCCCAGGAGAAGGGAGGGAATAGAGATTTTGTAGTATCTTTCCCCTGGAGTGGGATGGGAATGAAAATTTTGCAGTATCCTTCCCTTGCCACGCCCACCATGCCATGCTCACAGAACCTGTAGTAAAAAAAAATTGAATTTCACCACTGCTTCCAATCCAGATTCCAGTCTGAATCCTGGAAGGACAGCTTCCAATGCTCAACAAACTAATATTATATAAAGATTATAAAGTGCCAAACAGGAACTTAGTTTCTTTTATACAGTATGCATGAAACAGAATATTCACCGAGAACAGAATAAAACAAAGACATCAAGAGGCCAAGAAATAAGATTAAAGGCCATGGAGATTATTAGTCTCTCAGCAACAATGCAACATTTTTGTAATTATGTTACATTAGTACAATGTATTAATATTTATTATTTTATTAATGCTGTTCCAAATAAAATATGTAGTAATTCTAACTCAGTAAATATATTTTTTAAAGTTTGGACTCTATTTTATTGAATCAAATATAATAAAGGAAGAAATTATTCAATTTTTGTCTAAATAGAACTTCTTAAAATTAGAAAGCGAGTCACATTTTATCTGTTTGATAAATAAGCATTCATAGATTTGAAACAAAAGACAAACACAAATGACTAACTTATCATGAGATACTATTTTTTTTTCCAAGTGCAATGTGAAATAAAGAACTGATGGCACAGGCATATTTTTCTTATTTGCAATGCAATAGTATATATCACCAGATAAATTGTCCAGAATGTACATAGGCATGTCAAATTTATGTTTTAAATCTAAACAAGCAGGGACACTTCATTTCATTTGGTGCATATGTATAAAAAATCTAGACAATTTTCCATTTAAATACAGAAGGTTTTAAAGAGTAATATACAATTCAAATGTTTTGTTTTTGGGATTGATGGACAAACAATTGGAAAAGTCATGAAATTTTGTTTTTATACAATAACAGCTGCAAAATTATAACATACATAAAGATGGAAAGTTTTGGCACTACCAACAATAGAGTAATTGTTGGTAATGATGGCTAAACTGACTTCTTTGATCAGACAAAAGACAATATCTATATTTATTGCTGACTGGAAATCCTTTTGAACTTTTGTATAACATAGAAATGAATGAATTTAAGAGTTATGATTTTGATGATTAGACAGGATAGATTATAAAAAGAAGAGAGTATGTAACCATAGAGTAAGATGTGAATTTATATTTGTACTTATAACTAGTATAAAGATAATCAGAAACTACTTTGTACTACTACTTTTTTCTTTTTCTTCCTTCCTTTTTCTTATATTAATTTATATTAGTTTTTAATCTTCCTTTTTGAAAATTATATATAATACAATAATACAATAGCAGAGTTGGAAGGGACCTTGGAGGTCTTCTAGTCCAACCCCCTGCCTAGGCAGGAAACCCTATACCGTAATATAATCAATTTTATTTTATAAAAAGTCATCAACCATTTGATGATAATAATAGATTAGTTTATATCTTAATAAATTCAAAGTAATTAAAATCAATAGCAATGATTTTATTGGAAGTAGCAATGTTGCAGAGGAAAATTTTAATATAAGGTTTGCTTAAATATATAGTTTTTATCAATTGGCTCAAAGTAGTGTATTCTTTTCCAGGGTTATTAAAAATTGAGTTATCTAGTAAGAATTTTCATGAATCTAATTAAGTACATATGTTATTTCCCCTTTTTTTATTTTCAAACCCTAGTCTAACTTTAAGAAATAGTGGAAATTTAGCATATAACTATGGCTGGAGTCAAAATGCAAACTGTTATTACATTCTGATTATATAGTATGTTTTATTCATAATTATGTATTTTCTATACCAGAATTTATTGATATTTGCAACATCGATAGTTTATCAGATAATTCCTTTCAATTGAGTAAATCCCTGCAGGATCTAATGTTTCTATACAAATGTGCAATAATTAGGGTTTTAGTTGTTGCTTGGATTCTTTCAAATACTTGAGAATAGTTAGACCAAGGAAAGATACTTCATTTGTGACTATATCATGTTTTCTGATCCCAGATCAGAATTAATATAAGTAGTTGATTAAAAATTCTATTCAATTTATTAGGAGGATGAATATTATAAAAATGCATATTGTTTCAAGGCCAGTATATCTGTTTAGAAATGCTCCTATGCTAAAATCTCAGCACTCCCTAACCTCCTGACCATGAAGAGGGTTGCAGATAAAAAGTTATTGTGTTCTCTCTTTAGTTCCTACTTTCCTCTATGTTTATGAGTTGCCAAAACTAGCAATTTCCTTCTTGCTCCCTATACTTGCACATACAGATCACTCTATTCTTGATTATCCCTAGTGCAACGTAATTTCCCTAAATGCTAGTCTTTTCTGACTATCTGTTATTTCCCCCCAAATAAACTTTTTTTTCTACTTACAAACCTTGTTTCATATGTTTGCTTCACTTGAGTCTTAATTTATTTTTATTGGAATTGTGGTTCTCATATAATGAATGGAATTTAACTTGTATGATTCTCAGTTTTAGCACTAGATGTATGTTTTTAATTCAATTCCTTCATGGAAGCCATTGATAAAAAAAATTAAATATGGACATAAGGAAAAAGTTGTGTGGTCACTATGACATCATGGCAGGGGCTTATTTATATTTATATTTTGGTCCATATATCTATTGCACATTTAGAAAGTGTTAGAATGGAAATGTTTATATCACCAGGGACAGATCTAAAAATTGTTCTAAAAAATGTGTGGGCCTTTTGAAGTGAAGGGTACTAATTCTTTACATTAGTTTATTGTGAACGTTTTTTTCAAGATATATGGACTATGGCTAGAGGAATTGGAATTACCTGAAATTGCAAAATGGAAGCATATTCAATTAGTATATCTCTTGATTACACAATTTAGCCCAGATGCATTAGCAGCACCTAAATCTTCTAAATTAATATTGGCACTGAAATGCGCATTAGATTATTCCAAGTCTACAGTATTTTGTAATAAACAATTAAAAGGCATTACAGCAGTGAATTGTAGTCATTTAGAAGAACTCTGGAATACAGTTGAAGCATTCAGTATTAATAAATCAGTGATTTATTCAGTAACACTAATTATATTCCTTGTGAATTTAAATAAAAAATCATTTTCACACGTATTAATACCACAAATAATATTTAAAAAGAACTGTCTATTAATTGTATTGTGTTGAGAATACAATACAAATAGAAATGTAGTCGTATGATATGGTTTTTTCCTATTATTGTCCCATTTTGTCTGGATAGTCATATGTTTATTAATGTAGCTGTATAAATATTTGTTAACATTCATGTTCCTTGCTAATCAAGTTATCCCATAGTTGCACCATATAATGTGAGATTCTTAAAAAACTGAATTGTTTACTTATTTACAACAATATGCAGTTCAACATTAGATAATAGATAACATTGTGTCATATTAAAGAACTTTGAACACAAAAAGTTTAGATTACTTGAAACAAGTTTGCATTAGATTTTCTTAGTTGCATATTTAGTGCAGTTGTATGAGTCTGACATTGGTGTTACCTAAAAAATGCTGCCAAGCTACTTTTTTGTCATGATGATGTATAGCATTGAATAATGTTAGTTATCTGACCTTGCTTACACCTGTTCTGCATTTTGCTTACCCTTCTGTGTGGTTTTCAGCATTGAAAAGGGAAAATAATTTTGATTGTATAATGTTATACTCTATATAACAGAGAAATCCCTAGAGTTCTTTTAGCATTATTTATACTGTTGTCCTCATGTCAGGTATCCAGTCATTAGCAAACAAGATTATTACATTTTGGCATCAATGTATAAAATAATACAAGAATGTGGAAAAGCTTCTGCAAGCAACCTGCAAATTAAAATAAAACAAACTGTGTTTTGTTTAGAATGGAATTAGGTTTGCTCTATAAGGACAGACCTATATTTGAAGCTTTCTATTTACCTATACTGCCCCAAACACAGAGGCAAACAAACGAAAACCCAAAGATTGTATGGAAACTACACATCTTTTATCCCTGGATATCCTAGAGCCCCAATATAGTATATTAGTTTAGGTATCAGGTTAGGAGTGTACAGATCAAGGTACTAATCAACTCTCAGCCATGGAAACTCAATAGATGATTTTAGACCAATTACTCTCTCAGTCACCCTACCCCATTGGATTATAGTTCTTAGGGAAAACGTTATATATTACCTTGACCTAAATAAGAAGTATATAAATCTAATAAATAAATATCCTAGTAATTGCAACTGCTGCACAATTTCTTAATACCTTAAAAATTAAATGTAAGCCTATTTTAACATATTTTTGGGATATTCAACACCTAAAATGGAGAAAAATTTAGTAGTGGACACTTTGTATTACATCCCCTGCTTTCTTTGGAGACCTTTGTGAAATTAATGACTTCTAGGCAGCAAAACTTACTCATTCCTGCCTTAACACTATTTTCCAATACTTTCTAAACTGGCACAAAATTCAGGAAACAAGATAGGAGGGAAGTAACAACGAAATAAACTTGGCAACAACTAGAATGGTTCATCTTCTATTCTTGCAATAGGGAATATTTTCCAAGCTATCTTTCTTTGAGCTTCTTTAATCTGTCACCATCTGTGATTAGCATCCTTTAGCATAGCAATTTGAGGTTGCAACCTCCTGCAGTATACTCAGGTATTGTCTGTTATGTCTGATTATGAAAGAAGCTTCTTCTTTTTTTACTTCATGTATTTTTTGTCCAATTTCCTTTATTTTCTTTGTCTGTTACCATCTTCAGAGTCTATATAAATGTCATTGTAATATTGCTTCTTGCCTCTTCCAATGTCTCTCTGACATTCTTTGCTAATTTTCTTCCTAAGTTTTTTTGCCTTTCTTAAGTTTTACTTCTCTTAATTTCTTGGCAATTTCTACCATTTGTTCTCATATGTAGTCTGCTTATTTCTGTTTTGTTGGTCTTTGGCAATCTTTTTTTTCATATTCTTCCTTAACAATTTCTTTATTTAATTCCACGGTTCCTCTGATTCACCAGATCAAGATTTAAGACATAAACAATGAAATGGTTCAAAGTTATTTCTGATGTTCTTCTTGAAAAGGGTGGACATGTGGAAACTGGTTGGCTTTGTTCTTCTGTTTTAGTTTAACTTGGAACCTGAACATGATAAGTTCATAACATTTTTCACAACTACAGGCAATTGAGGCCTCCCCTGCTTTATACCAGTAATATAATCAATTTGTCACGCTATACTCTGGTAATGTCCATGTATATAGATACCATTTTGGTTATTTGAAAACTGTTAGCCATGAATAAATCACTGGATTGGCAAAAAAGTGACAACTTATTCTTCTGCTATATTTCTGTTTACTAGAGCATTGTATATATTTATTTACATGGTTTGCCATCTTGTCAGAGCAACTCTGGGTTTAGTACCACTTAAATATACCACACAAACAACACTAAAAACAACAAGCCAAATCCAACTATATTTCTTCCTTACTGTTCCCAAATTTGGCATTCCATTCATGAACCACAAAAGCAGATCTTGCATTCATGTTCTTTTGATTTTTTGAACTTTTTCTGCAACAGTAATTGGAGCATAAATAATTATGCTCCAGTTACTCAAATAATTATCATTTTAAAGGATTGTCTTGGAAGTCCAATAGATAATATTTGGAGACTGACTGAATTATACTAAAGTACTCTCTATTATATCCTTCGTGATTATGAAAGCAACATCATTATTTTTTTAACTTTTCATGTCCTGAATAGTAACCAGTATAATCTTCTGACTGAAAGTGTCCCATTCCACTCTGTTTCAGTTCACAGATTCCTATGATAGCAAACACTAGTTAATTTATTCCATCTTTCATTATGCTGAGCTTTCCCGTGTTTTCATGTTTCCATTGTAATTCTTACTTTGCAACTTTGAATTTTCTTTTCCTACATGACAAAATGAGCCACTAAATATCCTAAAGACTTTAATCCAAGCATTGTATAAAAATCATTTATACTACAAAATAACCTCAACTGTTCCTCAGTAGCATATTGAGTGCAATCTAATCTGAAGAGCACAGTTCAAATTGATCCATAAAAATCCATATATACCATATATATATGCCTTCTACACAGTATGAAAATTACTATTGATACCAAAGTTATCATCTGCCTCTAGTATTTTCCAATATTATCCAATATCTTCCAATATTGCTGATACTTGTTATAGTTTCTGCTTTCTTTAACTGGGTAGCTGAGCTGATAATCATATTTTGGGGGATCCTGCTGTAATTATGTACTCTTCATGTATGTTCATCCCTCCCAAGAACATTCCAAAGCTTTGCCAGACCAATTCTCAAATACAGTTCATCTGCCTGGAATCCAAACTGTATATCGGACATTAATACAATTGAGCGAGTCCAGAAATACTTCACGAGAAGAGTACTCCATTCCTCTACTGACAATAGAATTCCCTATGCCACCAGGCTCGAAATTTTGGGCTTGGATAGTGTGGAACTGCGTCGCCTACAGTATGATCTAAGCACAGAACACAAAATTGTCTGTTATAATGTCTTACTTATCAACAATTTCTTCAGCTTCAGCCTCAATAATACATGGACAAACAATTGATACAAACTCTATGTAAACCATTCCAAACTTGATTGCAGAAAATACGACTTCAGCAACAGAATGGTCAATGCCTGGAATGTTCTACCTGACTCCATTGTTATATCCTAAAACCCTCACAGCTTCAACCTTAAACTGTCTGCCATTAACCTCACCCCATTCCTAAGAGGTCTGTAAAGGGGGTGTACATAAATGCACCAGCATGCCTACCATTCCTGTTCTACTGTCCCCATTTATTTATATTCATTTCTTTCATTCATGTCCATGTTTATATTTGTACCTGCTATCTTGTACATGTTTGACAAACTAATAAATACAAAATATAAAACATTCCTTTGCCACAATGATGTGGCTTGATGCAGGAAGCATAATGAAATTAAATGGCATAATACTTCAATCTCAGTTGTGATCATTGGCTCATGCGGAGGTTGGACTAGTAAATATGAACAAGGTCAGCAAACTACTATCACTTAATTATAAATAAGTTTACAATTTAAGATTGGATTGAATTGAATCAAATTTAGCTTTGGTTCCATCTTTGTTTTTAGAAATGCATTTGACCATCTGTAAAAAGAATTCTGCAGCCTTGGTTTAGGTTTTTAACTAATGTTCAAGAGATATTATTTTTGAACGTGCTAAATTATGCCCAATCAGTGTTCTTCTTGATCATATCTCCCTCAATCTCTCAGGCATTAAGGTGGTACTTAAGGCCTCTTAAGTACCATTTAAGAATTTTGCTTTCTTCATTTTATTACATTATTATTTTAAAAAATGCTTTTTTAAATAGATTGGATTCCCCCCCCCCCCAATTTTAGGGCAGTGTTTTGTTTTCTAATTTAAAGCAGTTCTTTGGGACTTAGCAAGGGTTTTTCATATAACTTTACTACCTGATCATTTGTACTGGAGAAGCCAGTGATTGAACCTAGAATTCTCTGAGGGCAAAATGTGTTTTTATAGTGCTAAGAAACTATAATTCTGGGACTTTGACAGTCTGTGACTTATTGAAAGGTAGCCTAAGAGCTTCATGACCGATCAAAGACTAAAATTAATTTTCTTATGGTCCTTATCCAATACTCTTTTATTATCCCATTAGCATTTAGCTATCTCTAGAATAATCTGGATGCATAATAGACTCTTTTTATTTTTGTAAAAAAAATATCTTTGTCTCAGTACAACTTCCTTTCTTGCAACATCACCCACATGTCATTGTTTTGCTGCCAAACATTTCTAATTGCTAAGTAACATTCCTAATGCCAAGTTAAACAACCAAAATGTATGTACTGTTTCTTCTGCTCAGGATATAAATTGGTTATATAATACAACTGGCTGTTCATTCTCTTTTTTTCCCTTCCTGTGTTTTTGTCCTTTAGTCATGCCATGTCAAGAAGAGAAGGAGCAAAAGAGTGGGAGAAGAGTTCCCCCTCATTTAACAACCAATTTAAAAATTAATAGCAACAGCAAAAACATTCCAAGTGAGGTAAAGACTTTTAAAAAAATCCTTACTCAATGAAGATAGAGATACATAAGTAAAGATAACTGGGCACATGTATCATTTTCAAAGTGAAGTAAAGTTCAGGAGGAATTAATGACAATATATTGAATACTGGATGCACAATTTAAAATTTGGATAGTCTATCAGGTTATGCTTGCACCACCTCTAGAAAAGCAGCTCAATCAAAACAGAGATGAAGGTGTAATCAAATTAGAATACAGATTGCTTAGGACTGTGTGTTCAGATAGTGACCACCATAGACAAGCTAACAACTATGTAAGGTCTCTTCTTTCAACTGCTGACCATTCTTTTCACCCATTTTCTTTTTGTTTGTTTTGATTGATTTGGAAATTAATCTGCTGGTAGTCCTTAACTTACAACAATTCATTTACTGACCATTCAAAGTTACCACGGCACTGAAAAAAGTGACTTAAGACCATTTTTCACACTTACAACTATTGAAGCATCTCCATGGTCATGTGACTCATATTTATGACAATTGTAATGTCCCGGAGTCATGTGAACATTTTTTGTGATCTTCCAACAAGCAAAGTGAACGGGAAAGCCAGGTTCACTTAACAACCATATTAGTAACTTAACAACTGCAGGGATTCACTTAACAACTATGGCAAGAAAGGTCATAAAATGGAGCAAAACTCACTTAACAAATATCTCACTTAACAACAGAAATTTTGGTTTCAATTGTGGTTGCATGTTGAGGACTACTTGTATTTTAGTTGCAATAGTAACAGGACTTGGACATCTGATTAAGGAGCCAGTTCTTTCCTTCCTTTGCCCCAGGTGACAAAAATGCAAGCCATCCAAGTAGGCTTAGATCAGTATTGGCAAACCTTTTTGGCACTGAGTACCAAAATGGGAGCGCACATGCGGGGGAGCACCAGTAACCAGAAGAGCAGTTCTATGGTGCCCATGCACAACAGCGCTGGAAACCAGAAGAGTGCCAGGAAGCTGAGCTTCCAGTTTCCGGCATCCACATGTATACCTGGTCTTCCAGTTTCTGGCATGCATGCACATACAAAGATGCATGGGTGATGGCTGGCATGCCCAGAGAAATGGCTCTGTGGGCCACTTCCGGCACACATGCCATCATGGGCCTAGGTGCTGAACATATACTCACATTTAAGAAGAGTTACCACTCCAGTTCTCTAATTTTTGTCTCTCTGACACTTACTTTCATTGTTAGGTAATAAGTATTTTCACTCCGTTCATAGAAATTCAAGAATCCTCCTATGAACACATTTCTTCTTCTTAACAAGTAGCTCATTCTTGACAGCTTGCACTTCCATTTGCTTCATATGAAGTCATTCTGCTGCTTGTACAGCTAATCTGTTGAACTGTAGCAAGCCTGTACAGGAAATAAAGCGGGGAAGAGGGCAGAACATAAAGAGACATCTTAATTTTTACAGGTGGCATTCAATTCAAATATACTAGGGGTGGGGAATGATGGTCCCTTTATGCTGGGTCAGGAATTCTGGGAGTTGAAGTCCATAGGTTGTAAAAAGGCCATCGTTCCCCACACCTGAAATATTCCCATTCAAATATACTATTGTACATTACAGAGATATGGGATCTTTCAGGAGCTCAACCAGTTGTCCTGTTTCTTTATAAGTATCTCAAGACTAAATAAGATTTGTTTATGCATCTATACAAGCTAAATAGCCTAGAAAAGTTAGAACTAGGCTTAAAAAGGGAGCATAGATTACCATGTAAGTCCACGGAGAGACCAAAATAAAATAGCAACTTCTTTTTCAAGCTTAATTCCAATACATGCCCAGAATAGATTGACAGATCAGTCATATTGTCTATCATCTTTACGCATCAATCAATGCCTTCTTAAGCCATGCTAGCTCCTATTGAGGCCAAATGTTACAGATTCAGAATATCCATGTGTAGCTGGATTTCCACTTGCCCTTAAATGTGAACAAACATGGCCTGGCACTATGCTTTTTTCCCTGCCATGTCTCGATAATATTGCCTTCAGCTTATACTTAGCTCATAAGTGAAACTGGATTGTCTTGTATTTAGACTTTAATTGAAAGTTTATTTAGAGTTTAATTGGGGGTTAATTGTCACGTGTGACTAGTCTTTTCATTACCATATGAGAAGCTCTTGTTTCTTAAATCAACATCTGATTTAAAGGAATGCCTTACTATTTTGATATTTGTATTAATTTAGGATATAATTCACTGCTACTTCTCAATCTAAACAGTTTTGAGCATCTTTTTATACCTTTCCTATGTGTGTTTTTCTAAAGGCATGGTGTGAGGGTCACTTTTGCTTCTTTGATGCACATGAATCAGCAAATATTTGGTTACTTTCAACTAAACTATGTCATATTCCAAGTTGAGAAAATGAAATCAGAGCTTAGCTTAATTATATGATTTTAGTATAGGTTCTGGTTTAATTCCTATGTTTAATTCATAGTGACAGTTATATTGTTCTAAACTTTTGTGTAGAGTTCATAGAAGTGCTGGGTAATTCTTGAGCAATGTAAGTTAAAAATAAAATGTCATACAATCCCAGGAACATTTATCAGACTTTACAAATAGTTTAGCCTTGAATAGCCACAATAGGAGAATCTGCATATTGACTGGTAAAATTCAGAGATCTTTTTTTCAAATTGACATAAGAATCTCCAGTTATTAAAAGGCTATTTCACATGTTGCCTAATCAAGGTGTACAATCCCTGATTACTAATATATTGCTTAAGATTTATTTTATATAGTTCAGGGATGGACTTCAAAATTTTTAGCAAGGGCCTGGTTGCTGGGTGGGCGTGGCCATGCTGGGTGTGGCCTAGTTCTCCTCTTGCACCAGGGTAGAGGGGGGAGTTTTTCCCCTCCCCAAGCTCCAGAGGCTTTCCTCAAGCCTCCAAGAGGACAAATGGCCTCCCCCAGCTCCAGAGGCCCTCTGGAGGCCAGAAACAGCCCATTTCTGGCCTTCCCAAACTTCTGGTAGGCCTGTTTTTCACCCTCCCTGAGCCTCTGTGTACACCCTACACTTACCTTCATCTAAAATGGGCCATGTGGGGACTTCTGGGAAGGGCGGGGCAGTGTGAGGTCACCCAGGAGTGGGATTTGGGGGTTCTCGAACTGCACAGAATCTTAGCTAGAGGTTCTCCCAAACCCCTGCGAACCCCCAGCAGCCCACCCCTGGTATAGTTCTATACAAACTACTGCATATACAGTATACAAGTTGCCATTTGTGCACACCATTGTCATAGCCAACAAATATATACAATGACTACTGTTATGTACAGTATGTTCTCCATTCAATTTGCATTAACTGCTAAATATACCAACTGTAGAGATGATGTACTTCATTCAAGTATATTCCAGAATTAATTATATGAGAGGGAAGGTGTTAAGAGAGCTTATTTATTTCAAGGTAACAAAGGGTCTGTCAAAATGAAATGACCTTGTTCACTGACATTTAATGTTCCACTCTGTGCATTATTCACAAGATCCTTATACAATGGTGTTGCCTGCCAGTTGACCTGGAACTGACTCAGGACAATTACATTTGCAAAGAAAGTTGACATACTTGAACAGGACTGAATCAAAGTTCCTAGCAGGTTTACTTTTCCAGTAAGTAGCCCAGCCCAGCTTATGACTGACTGCTGAAGCTTTTCTGAGAAACATATAAAAAGTAGGGTTGGGCAACATTTCTTCTGCAAAAAAGTTGCAGCTTTTTGGAAGCAATCTAACAGAGTAAGCAAAATCAGACATCAAAAAGTGGAGGAACTACTTATTCTTTCTTTGTGACAACCCCTATTACTTTCCTCTTTTTTGACAGTGCTTATCCCTCTTCCCTCTCCCTTTCTCTTTCCTTCTCTACCTGGGAAAGAAGAGAAATAAAATTTGAAACCAGCTGGAATCCAGTAAGCTATCAGTTCTAGTCTCACCTTAGGCATAAGGTCAGCTGGGAAACCTTGGGCCAATCATTCTCCCTCTCTCAGTCTTGGGAGGGAAAACCAAGAATTATTCAGGGACTTGTCTAGGCAAGGAGTCAATTTTCACTCAAAGTCATATGCACATCTATGCGTGCGCACACAAATAGACACACAGAGGATAACCCTTAAATATTTTCCCCCTCAGGGAGAACAGCAAACGTTCGCTTCTTTCTACACCTCAAATTGTGATCCAGAAAATCTTATGAGTTTCCCATTCCTTTTCCTAGCAACATAAATAAAATGACAACCTGAAATAGTTAACAATTGGCAGTCCTTTTACAAAACTCAAAATGTGCCCAAGGCAACTGCTTCATTTTGCCTGACAGTAGGTCTGGTGCAGGGCTGAGAGCTGCATGAAATTAGATCAAGGGCTCCTAATTGCACTAGAGCCTCAGGGTTTCCCACTTCTCTTTCAGAGCCACATGCTCCAACGCTTAGAACTTTCATTCTTCCTGTAGCTCTGGTGAGTGTGGCACACAGCCTTTCAAAGCAAAATGATGCTTATAGCTTTATGTAAATCACAGGTCAGCTGATTTCTATGTGACGAAGACAGCTTCATTTTTAAACCCATACAAACTGCATTTTCCACATTGATTTACATCTATTTTACTACAGGAGTCTCATCTTTTAAAAAGTGGGCATGTCAAAGCAATGTTATATGTGCCCTGTTCATTTCTGCTTTGCATTATTATTCCCAGGCAATAATTGCCACACTAATGAATGCTAAGCTTGAAATTTTTAGGACTGCTTTGTCTGTCTTGGCTGCCCCATTCTTAATGTCTGGATGAAGCAATAATATTCAACTTTCTTAAGCAATTTAAAATATTTATGTGGCTATGGAAGTCTTTAGGTCATAACCACTATTCCTGAATGAAAATGTATTATATTGGTTAGTATTTAGTGTTCATTCGCTTTAGGCTGCAACATCCCAATCAATTATTTAGCCTCTAATAATTTTGAGATTCAGAAGTTATCATCAAAAGCATTTTTCTCCAACTTGTGCATGGATTATGATTTTTTTCTGCTAGCTTCTGTGTCTCTTACGGTGTCCACTTACACATTGCCAGCAAGAGTGACAAAGAAGAAAAATGAGAAAAATATATAATAAAAATAATAATAAAAAGATAGGCAGAAGTGCATACTCAAATGTGTATGTAATAATAATATAATATAGAAATAATACAATGTAACATATAATTATAATGTTAAAATTACTCAAATACAATTTTAATATTAACATTATAGTGATTTAATATTATACCTATCATAATAATAACATAATAAATGGTGATGGATTGGGAGAGGTTAATATCAAAAGAGGAATCTTCCAAGGAGACTCGCTATTGCCGCTATTGTTTGTCATTTCACTGATTCTTCTGTCAAAAATACTGAATGTCAGGCCATGCTATTAAACATCAAAAACATCTATCCCTCCTCCTTTACATAAGCCACAGGTGTCAAACTCGTGGCACCACAACATGTGACGTTTCACAATGTTTTCCCCTTCACAGAGCTGAAATGAGTGTGGCCTGTGCATGATGCATCTGGCCAATGGGCTGCCAGTTAGACACCCCTGAGATAGATGAAGTTGTATGGAAAAACACCATCGGAAATAGAATTGCTGCTTATCACTGTCCGTATACCCAGCCAAGATATTGCAATAGATTTTGGACCGGACAAATGTGCTTACCATCAAATGCAGAAAAATAATGAAAACTCAATGAGGAATCAAGATGCCCTAGGGAAAGGGCATCTTGAGTCTGGATGAAGACAATCAGTAGAAATACCTGAACATCCTTCAAACTCACAACATCAAGCATACTGAAATCAGGAAAAAGGTTAGAAATTAATACATCAACAAAGTGAAGATCTTCAAGTCCAAATTCAATGGAGGCAATACTATCAAGGCAATCAATACCTGAACAATTCCAGTCATTAAGTACACAGCTGGAACAATGGTCTGAATTCAAGCAAAATTAAAAGCCCTGCCTAGGAAGACCAGAAAAATAACGACAATGTATCCATGCAGCAATGTTGATGGACTCTATTTACCATGGAAAATAGGAAGGTGTGGAATGTTGCTTGTACATCAGAAAAAACGAAGACTATCTGAAGGATAGTGAAGAAGATGCATTGAAACTAGAATACCAGGAAAGTCTACTGAGTAATGGAGAAACAAAACTGGCCTACAAGAAAAAAACATATGTTGTGGGAGTCCATGAAAGCTAGGGCTTTTTGGCACCAGATAAGAAAGTATTTAGAAGAGATGCTAAATCAAAGGATGGAGTTGAGGCCAGAATTATTTCTACTAGAGATCACAAAAGAAAAATATGGCAAAGGTAGACTATATTTAATGCTGCATATTTTAACAGCCGCGGCAAGACTGGATTTTGCAAAAAAATGGAAAAATAAAGAGACTCCCTCGGAACAAGAAATAATAAATAAGATACTGATGTGTGCAGAAATGGACAGACTGACTCTAGAGCTCAAAGACAAGGGTAAGACAGAATATCACAAAATCTGGGACAAATGGTACCAATGGCTAGAAATGAGGGGAAAAGGACGGGACAGAAAAACACTGACAAGTTAAAAATTGGAAAATATGGTATTAAGAATATATGCTAGGTAGGAATTGGATATGTATTCATATGATTAACAATTATATAAAAGAAAGGACCAATGGACAGGTAATCTGACTGACTACACATACCTATGTAATGGATATAAAATGTAATTATTGTAAGATCCAATCACTATATGGAAATGTTTAGAAATGTCACACTAGGTCCAATGTTTTTAATGTTTATCTAATAAAACACTTTTTAAAAAAACCAAAGGAAGAACAGAGAAGAGGCAAGTAAGACAAAGCACTACATGGCCAGAACATTTTTTTAAAAAATAGCATGGAAAATAGATAATAACCCAGCATGACAATGGCAAAAAGTAGGAAAGTTTGAAGAAAGAGACAGAGGGGCTAATTCTGGGTGCACAAGACCAAGCCATAAGAACAAATGCATGCAAAGCTGTAATTGAGAAGACAACAATAGACTCATTTTGAAAATCTTCAGTGATGGATCACCTACAACTCTGTAGGCAAGCCGCTCAACTGATTAATTATTCTCACTGTCAGTAAATGTATCCTTAATTTTAGGTTGGATTTCTCTCTGATGGTCTTTCGTCTGTTATTTCTTGTTCTGCTTTGGACCCCTTCTTCTATGACAGCCCCTCAAATATTGGAGGACTACTAATATGATACCCCTATTCATTCTCTTTGTTAAACTAGTCATACTTAATTCCTGCAACTATTCATCATATGCTTTGGCCGCCAAACCTCTTATCATCTTCTCTGGACTCTTTCTAGGGTCTCAGCATTGTTTTTGTACTGTGATAACCAGAACTGGAGGAAGTATTCCAACTGTGACCTCACCTGGTATAATATAGAGATATTATCAATTGTCATGATCTTGATGCTATCCCTCTATTGATACATCCTAGAACCACATTGGCTTTTTTGAAGCTTCATCACACTGCTGGCTCTTACTTAAGTGATGAGGGGTCCCCAATCCCTGGGCCGCAAGCCACTACCGAGCCTTGAATCTTTGAGAAAATGAACCACGGAAGTGGTGGATGAATGTGCATGCATGCATCTCCACTCACACAAGTAGCGTTCAAGTGACGCGTGTATGCTCCATTTGCACAAATAGTAGGTGTGCATGCCTGCCACTCACATGGACCATACCCTCTCACCCTCCACCAGTCCCCAAAGCCAAAAAGTTTGTGGAACTCTGCCCTCGGATACCCAGATCCCTCTCACTGTTACTACTAAAGCCAAATACTGCCTATTCTATAGCTGTGCATTTGATTTCCCTGCCTAGGAACAGAATCTTACTTTTCTCACCACTGAACTGCATTTGTTGGATAGGGCCCAATGCTCAAGTCTGTCAAGATCATTCTGAATCTTGAGTCTATCTTCTAAAATGTTGGCAATTCCCCTCAGCTTGGTGCTATCTGCAAATTTGATGAGTTACCCTTCTATCCCTTGTCTACATCATTTATGAAGATGTTGAAGTACTTGGCCTAAGACATAGCCTTGGGGTACCCCACTGCATGCTTTCCTTCATTGAGGATTTCATGTTGAATGTGGATGGTCACTCAGTTGTGAACTCATCTGGTGGTGGTGGTGTCTATCCCACATTTTTCTATCTTACCAAAAAGTAGGCTATGCTAATGAACACTTTGTCAAGTGTTTTACTGAAGCCTAAGTAAATTATATATACAGCATTTTGCCAATCCACTAATTTAGCCACTTTGTCAAAGAAAGATTTGTCAGACATAATCTGTTTTTAACAAATCCATTTGGCTTCTTGCTCATTTATAAGGGCACACAAATCCACTGCTTGATTATCTTTTCAAGGATTTTCACAGCAATTGATGTCCGGCTTATTGGTCTGCGGTTTCCTGAATCCTCCCCCCCCCCTTTTTTTGAAGATTGGAACCACATGAGCTTTTTCCCCAGTCATCTGGCAGTTCTCGAGTGCTCCAGAAACTTTGAAAGATTTTGTTCAGTGGTTGTGGAATCACATGTGCCAGCTTCTTCAGAACCCTGTGATACAATCCATCTAGTCCTAATGATTTGAACTCATTCAAATAGTTTCCTTGCCTCTTATTAGTCTCATGTGAGACTTTCTTGTCCATTTAGGCTGCTTTTGTATTTTAAACTCTATCCTGGTGACTTTTTCTTATTATTTCTGAGATTGTAGATGACTCTTTTCACACCAACAGATCTTCAGGTTTACTGGAAGTACCTTAAGAGCCAAGGTGGCGCAGTGGTTAAATGCAGCACTGCAGGCTACTGCTAGATCAGCAGGTCAGCGGTTCAAATCTCACCGGCTCAGGGTTGACTCAGCCTTCCATCCTTCCGAGGTGGGTAAAATGAGGACCCAGATTGTTGGGGGCAATATGCTGACTCTCTGTAAACCGCTTAGAGAGGCCTGAAAGGCCTATGAAGCGGTATATAAGTCTACTGCTATTGCTATTGCTATTGCTATTGCTATTAATTCTTGTATCATCTCAGCTTGATTAAAACATAGAACATTTTTATTTCCTAAGAGGGTTATTTCTTGTGTGTATGTCAGTATACTATATGCACAATAGACAGTCAGTTGGAAAGATATGGACAATCACTCTCTGTCTTCTTCACTCCTTTCTATTATATTTCCACTTTTGCAGCTGCTCACATGTATAATTTACTTGGGTATCTAACAAGGATTCAAATAGTAGACTGATTAAAACAAAATCTTATTTGCTAATAGTGGGGCCACTAAAAAGCAGACAAATCCACAGCATTTGACAACAATGTACATAATAGGATTCCAGTATTCTAGTTTCGTGCCAGTGGAAAAGTAAAGTCTTTAGGGTTTTCTTGAAGGCAAGAAGGTCAGGCCTGTGTAGATCTTGGTAGGAATGTGACTACTTGCAAAGCAGATATCAGATTAGATAGCTTCATATAATAATTTGAGCTTTTTTGAGTAATAGTGACCACTGATTGCATTTGTGGCATTTTGGCCAAAAATGTGCCCAAGATGGCTGGTATAGTCCTTACCATTTTTGGAGAAAGTTGCATGTGGTATGAAGTATGACAAAGGCTGGTAACTCAGTTTACACTTCACAAAAATGATGTATTTGATAAGTTATGCCAAAACTATAAGACTCGGTGTTCTTCAAACCCAAACCCATGTATAGTACAGACAGCTCTGTTCAGGGCAAAAAATCAATCAGCAAATTTGAATGGAATGGAACGGAACGGAATGAAACAGAACACAATACTTCATTTGGGCAAATGCAATTAGACATACAAGGAATTGTTTCTGACCACACAATGTATAAATCTTCAATGAAAGACAGGCTGGTTACAATTATTCTTTCTGCAATCTTAACTATTTGTTGGAATCTGTACCTGTCCTGATTGGTTGCTGTACTAGACAGTTATGGAAACTAGACAGTTATGGAAGTAGAAATAAAATTATAAATAATATATGTTAAGACTTTGAACTTTATTTAGACAATGTCTTTTGGATCTTATATAAGTGTGATCACAGCCTTCTCTGTTATTTCTTAGGACTATTTTATTCTTTTTCATGCCTGAAAAATGTTGCTACTTTAAGGAGTCTAGTCCTTAGTCTTAATGAGACTCAAAGGAACTTTTGCTTTTATCTTTTCAGGTTTGAGAAGATGCTGGAAGAAGTTGGGTGGCTTTCATAAAGGTGAAGAGATGCTATGATCATACAAAGTCTGAAACACTTCGTCTGAATCATTTTTAAAGCATACACAGCTCTAAGATGCATTTTAACATATCAGGGAGGTCTTTTCTTGGTGGAGAAATCTCTGCCAATTGAAAAGTCTAAGATTTATTTGCTGTGGAAGGTGAAATCCAGAAATTGAAATGTTAACTCATAAAGTTGTACAATGATTTTGACTCAAAGGGCCTAAGATGATTTAGAGTTCACATGGGCATGCGTATTGCACCTATTAGCAGTTCCTTAAATCAAATACATTTTTCCTTAAATCAAATACATTTTTCATTTTTCATTAGTAAAAACCATCTGATATGCAGCAATTTTGCCAACTCCATCCAAGATACAAAGAAGAAGAGTTTTAAGTAATCTGTACATTTTCCCTTGGATTTTATATTTATTATAGTTTTATTTCTTTCCTTTTTCTTTAAATATGTTTTATTCTATTTTAATTTAATTTGCACTTTATATATTGTCATATGTGTGTAATATTGAAAGGTAAAGTTGATATTTTTGTTTATTTTGCTATTTCTGTTTGTGTTGTTGTTGTTGTCTCTTTTATTCATTAAATATGAAACTCAGTCAACTGGATATTTAAAAATATATCACAAATATCTTTGACTGAAGCTGATGGTTGATACGGGTTGCTGCCAACACCCTGGGGGGTTGTTGTTATTATCCTGTTTCCCTGAAAATAAGACAGGGTCTTATTTTCTTTTGATCACCCTGAAATAAGCACTTGGCCTTATTTTCAGGGAGGTCTTATTATTTTTGAGGTGCAGGAGGCGGTGAGCGTGGTCACTTCATGGCTCCTGCTGTGTATTTTTGGGGAGGGTTTATTTTCGGAAGAAGGCTTATTTTAGCGCATGCACTCAAAAGCACGATTGGGCTTATTATCTGAGGCAGTCTTATTTTTGGGGAAACAGGGTATTATCGTTATGGTTGTTGTTGTTGTTGTTAGCGCTGCTATTTTTTTAGCTTTATTTAAGTCTACCCAGCTTAACAAGGTAATTTAAGTAAAACAGCTTAAATAGAACAGCTGAAACCTGCTACCATACAATATTAAGAGCTCTGCATCATTGCCAGATAGCATGAACTGGCTTTGCAAGTCATTTTCAACTTTTGCTCTATTCCAATGTTACCAAATGGTTTCTGTAACTAATTTTGACAAGGTTTGTTCTAACATACTTTGCCAACCAAATTTAGTATTGCTTTCCCTATACCTTTGAAAGAAAAAGTAGTCCTCTTGCAATTTTTAAAAGACATAATTAGGCAAAATAAATGAATGAAAACTATTGTTAGCACCTTTACTCCTGCTACAATCTGGTGGCTTCTAAATCTGTTGAACTCTAATACCTTTAACTACAGTATTGCGTGGCTTTTTTCTTTAATATAAAATGATAATTTCCTAAAGCTGCTAGAGATTTTATACATTCAGCTTCATTTTTTAAACTGACAGCTGGTGTAGAGAAATGTGATTAAAATTAATATTATTTTACAAATAGTTTAGTGTTAATGTTAATTGAAGATACGTTATTTATTTAGAAAATTGGGGGAAATTGTATGGTTATCTGGGAAGACTTCAATCTTGTTGAATGTGAGGAAGTGGAGAGGGTTGTTATTGTTAATTCATTCACATCTATATTAGATCCCTGCCCTTAGCGGATCAAGGGTGCCTGGGACATATGATTGGATACAGGCAATGGTTAATTTTGCTTTATGGTAGATGGTTCCACCAGCTCCTAAGGAGGCAGTTGTGTGTCCTCTGTTCAAGGGAGCTCATCACTGGACAACTTACATCCATTTTGATGGAGGTGGCAGCACTTGGGTCTAAGACAACTTGCAACAGACAATTCAATGTTGTATTTGTAGTTACTTTTATTATTGGTAACAAGATTTTCATTAACATTATTGTAACTTTCATACTTTTGGATTGACTTTATTTTATTATTATTGACCATAGTTTCATGGAAATTAATTTAACTTTTGTATCTGTTGAACTGCCCCTTGGTGTCTCATCCCATGGCAAGTTAACCATGGTGAAGTGTCACATGGTGAGTTGGCTGTAGGGAGTTGACTGTGGTGAATTGGCTATGTTGATTTTCCCATTCCGGGCTGCACTGCAGCTTCAAGAAACTTTGGATAATAGAGATTATCTAGATTTTTTTCCAATCAGGATTCAGACCAGGGTAAGGATGGAGATGGCATTGGATGACCTCTATGAACTGATTTGGTGGCCAGTCTGGTTCTGGATGCTATTCAAAGTGCTGGTTGACATCTTTAAATTACTTCATGGCTTAGGATCAGGTTATTTGAGGGACCATCTTTCCCAGGTTGTTTCTACTTGTCCAATCAGATCCAGCTTTGCTTCCAATCTGAAAGAATACTGGTTGCTATGGCCTAAAAGACATGCCTTTTCTGTCATAGTGCCTGCCTTATGGATCTGCTGGCTTTCTTATAGTCTTATAGATTTGGGCTTGATCCTGGGGCCACAAATATATGCAGGGGTGCAGGGTTGTTGATTTTCAGCTGCATATATTTACATTTTTATAATACTTGCTATTGTTTTTATTTTATTGTAATTCTTTTAGCCCCCTCTAAATGTAACATTGTGTATTCAACCAGCAACAATTAAAAGAATTGTATATCCATTAAGATACCCAGTTTCCCCAAAAATAAGATAATAAGCCAAATTGGGCTTTTGAGCCCATGCGCTAAAATAAGCCCTCCCCACAAAATAAACCCTCCCCAAAAATACACAGCAGCAGCCATGAGGTGACCACATTCGCTGCCTCCTGCATCTTAAAAATAATAAGACTTCCCTGAAAATAAGGCCAAGTGCTTATTTCAGGGAACAAAAGAAAATAAGACCCTGTCTTAAAATAAACTTAAAATTAACATAAATAAAAAGCAAGAGGTTGCTGTATGAAAACAAAAACTAAAAGCATGTTTTATAATGTAATTTTCCTTGGTTGCATGTTTGAACCAATTCCCGAATGTTGCAAAAATATCTATACTTTACACAGTTTATGAACGATCTGCATAATATATTAGCATAAAAATATATCTATACTTACTGTTAGTCTGTGCATATGTTTGTGGGTGTGTGTGTATGCATTTTAATATTTGGTCTGTTTAACTTTAACCTGGTAGAAAAGAAGATGGATAGATGCTACAGTACTGACAACTGCATTCTTGAGAAATCCTGAGTAAAACCAGAAGGGGAATTTATTTTCTATTATCTGCCAAGCTACCTTTCAGAGAGAACAATAAATATATGGACTTACACTCCAGCACATATTTTTAGTGGAAGTACTCCTAAATGAACAATATTGGATTCAAAACCATAATGTTGATGAGATGCAGTCATGCCTTGGAGGAAGGAAGAATTCTCCTGTCTGTGTTTTAATTATCATTGTTTGTTTCCAAGGGGAAATAGGCTCTTAATCAGCTTCATTTAATTAGCTACACAGCAGACTAGTAGGCATTGCTTAATGGAACCTGCCATTCCAAATTAACCAGATGTTCCCAAACCAAGAGAGATTGGTAAATAGCCAGAATGAGGACACATGTTAACAATTATCTTCATCGGAGCCAAATGAAAATACACCTTTAAGTTTTGGATTGATTCACTCATTAGCTCCAGGGACAAAAAGAAAATTAAAATGGAGAATATTCCAAACTATGACTCTTTAAAAGACATGGCTTAAGTGGACAGGATGTTTTGATTTGTTTTTTCATTTCACTACCTAAGTATCTCAGAGTTTCATATGGTTGTTTTTGTAGAGTTTTAAAGATACCGGTAATTGACAGTTCCTGTTTTTGGACAGTACACACAATCAAGTTATTGTGCTGGTTTCAGGTTGTGAAATATATTTCTGACTGTTTAGTATCAGTAGATGTTTGTCCATTGTATAAACTAAGAAGGAATCTATATGGATTTAAAAGTTTTGTAGGTTGCAAATATTCTTTTTAATATATCCAGTCACAGCCCAAGATCCATTAACTATTCTCAAAGGTGCCTGTTTTTTATAATATTTGTTGATTTCTATACGTGTTTGAAAGTTTGTGGTTTACATAAAGCCACAGAATGAGCTTCATAGCCAAACAAAAATTGGGATTTACATGTTCCCCATCCTGAGCAGCAATAGATTGATTTTTAGTGGAAACTAAAAGGTTTCCTGCTGATGTTTCGTTCCATTTGAAAGACATAAGAATATTATTATCTAACTTCCTGATCAGTGGCATACTGGTTTTCTGCAATTTTGTGCCAAAGAACATTTTGACATTGGAATATAAACTAAAAAATAGGCTTAATGTAGTTTAGCAAACACCCTCTTGGAACAAGAAATAAGTAAGCAAACATGTTGGGCCTGCTCATGTATGTCACTATAGTAACATAATTTGTTTTCTGTATTTATCTGCTAACAATAATCCTCTAGATCAGTGTTTCTCAACCTTGGCCACTTGAAGATGTCCGGACTTCAACTCCCAGAATTCCCCAGCCAGCGAATGCTGGCTGGGGAATTCTGGGAGTTGAAGTCCAGACATCTTCAAGTGGCCAAGGTTGAGAAACACTGCTCTAGATCATTGCAGACCATATCAGATCTTCCATTTGTGATTATTCCTATCATCTCAATGTATGTATATGACAACTTTTAGCCTTACAAGTTTACAATAATGGAAAAGATCCAGTTAAATTTCTGGAAATACCTTCACGTTTTTCTTCTTTTTAGAGAAGCATCTTTTCTTCCCAAATAGGTTTCAAATTAAATAGTTTAGGAGGCTTTTATTGTGAATATTTGTGCATAAGAAAAAGAAAATGAGAAAACCATGATTTACATATTCGAAAAAAGCATGTTATCTAATTTAAACAGGATTTGGCAAGTCTAAACTTGCCAAATATCCTATGTTATTTCTCATACACACATATTTCATACACACAATTTTGAATCCACTTCTAGGGTCCACTTATTCCACCTGTGATGTTTTCTAGTACTTACCTAGTTTTACTAGTGTGCCATAGTGGAATGCACTATTGCAGGCTAATTCTGCTGACTGCCAGCAGTTCAAGTCTCACCAGCTCATGGTTGACTCAGCCTTCCATCCTTCCGAGGTCAGTAAAATGAGACCCCAGATTGTTTGGGGCAATATGTTGATTCTGTAAACTGCTTTGAAAGTTCTAAAAAAAAAACCTATGAAGCAGTATATAAGCCTGTTATTACTATAGCTATTTGCATAGCTTTAATTGCCTCATAAACAAGCTTTATCTAATATTACTGATCTTTTTTTCAGTAGTCACGTGATGACATAATGTTCCAGCCAAGCACATAAGCTAAAACATTTTGAAAATACTATATACTGTGTTCCTAATCTTGTTTTTACTGCTTTAATTCATGTCCTGAATTCTAAACTCATTCAGCCTTAAATGCTGCCATTTCTAATAGCAGTGAACTACATGACACAGCAGAAACTTAACAGGACCTTGTTATAATGCCATTATTCTAGTGCAAGAAGAAAATTCATAATCCATATAATGAACATGGCCTTTTACATGCTGTTAGAGAATCTGCGCGCGCGCACACACACACACACACACACACACACACACACACACACACATTTTAACTTTTTTGCCTTTGGGAGATTGGATGCATGTTAGGATCAAAATGGCTACTCCCGGTTTCATATTTAAAACCTGCCAAACATCAAAACACAAAAAAGAAACAGAAACAAAAACAAATCACCATTCCCCCACTACCGATTTTGATAACACCATGATATTAACCATTACAACTCTTGGATCTCCAGGCCAGGAAAAAAGCCAAAATAAGCCTCTAGCTTTAAAAAAAAAACCAGTTAGCATTGTTCCTTCCTTGACTAAAGAATTGCTAATAAATGAATTGACAATCATCTGCCTGCTACAATACTTGTTTAGATGAGTCACATTCAGTCTACCGATTTTTAACTTAACCCAAAAGGGGAAATGGAATTCCTTATGAAATATAACAGAAGCGAAGAAGGAAAAATGGAAAACTTAGACTCAGCCATTTGTGTTTGGACTTTATATAGCATCTGCCATTGTCCTGATATCTAAGCCCTGTGGAAAAGCCCAGCTGAAAAGCAAGAGACCTAGAAAGATATTTCATGACGTGACATTCATATTCTCATCTTGCAGTGACCTTTTACGCAAAGCTTCTCAGCTGCAAATGAAAATTGTAAGTTCCTATTCAGGTAAAAATCAAGATATAGCACAGAACCACAATCCCATGAGTCTTAGCTAGAGGTTCCGAGAGAGAGAGAGAGAGAGACTCCTGTTGTGAGAGCATAGAAAATGTAATTTTTTAAAATGGATTTAAATATTTCAGGATTATAAATGATAAGAAATGAAAACAAGAGAAAACAGGGAGACAAAATAAGGTGATACATACAACCTAAATATGAGAAATGGAGAAATAAAATTGTTAAAAATAATCTGGAACTGGAACAAATGAAGTGGAAGGTGGAGAGTGAAAATGGTAATGGTGAAGTTATCCAAAATGGGTCAGTTGTGTCAAAATGAGAAGAATAATTTTATTTGTGACATCCTCCCTCCAAGAAAACATAAATGAAGATGAACCACACTGATTTCTCAAAATATTTTGATGAAGTAGAATGGCAATAAGTCATTCATACAGAGAAACCTTTAATAACATTGCACCCAGTGGTGTATTAACTATTAAGCAGACTGGCCCAAAGGGGGCACCACAAAGTTGAGAAAGAAAAAAAACAATGAAGCATGTACAAATGTACAAAGGAGGGGGGCACCAAGATTTGTCAGTGCTTAGGGCTCCAGTGAGCCTTAATCCGCCACTGATTGCACCCATCTACCATTCACTTTTCAATAAGACAGAAATGTAACTGAATTCAGCATGAAAGATTTGAAATCATTTAAGACCTGAATTTCTAGGTGTGTGTGTGTGTGTTGCATGGGTCTGAATGGTTTGATCAGAGCAGTATCCCTCTGGGGTTTTGTGTGGCCTTAATGCCTCCAATCAAGATCATTCAGTGAGGTCAGTGGGCCAATGGATGTAAGACAATTTATCAGTAGTTCACCAAAGACTTTTCTTCAAATAGCTTATTGCTGATCACTTGGTAGAATGATAAAAAGTAGGCAAATCCCACATTGCCTTCTGTTTCCATGGACACACAGCTTTCTAATTCTGCGTGGAAGTCATGAGTTGCTTTTTGGTGTTCTTTTTTGGAACAAAAAAAAAACTCTACCAACCTCATTAATTCTGTTCTAGGAGCTTCTTTACTTAATGGCTTGTGCAAATGTACTGAAATACTTTGGCACCAGAAAGGAAAGTACACAAAAATAGAAGAGAAAAAGAGTCTTCCAAATGCAGGAAAGTAGTTATAATGAATGGAAGACCTAAAGATTGTGAATCATCATTGTTATCTGAAGAGACTTTCAGAAATAGCTCTAAATGAGAACTACAGTTCCCCCCCTCCCAACTAATAACATCTCCCCATTTATCTTTAGGTTGCTTGGGTCTCTCAGCCCAGAGATGGCAATTACATTGTGTGCAATAAACGACATGATTCTTCCATGCAGCAAAATGCATTGTAAGGCATGAAATGATTTTTCTATGCATTTGGAGTAGAAAGTAATTTTGATAACCACCATACAAGTATTGTCAATGTTTTCCTGTATAAAGTGAAATTGTAGTAGTATCTATCTCACTCTGCATCTTTGTTTTGTTGATGACAACTATTGTTTTTTACAGTGCTGAGGTTCCCTTCTTGTTTAGTGCTGCTAGTGACTTCCAGACCAGTTGAACTATATCCCTTCACAACCACCCCATTATCCCTGGTAGTATATGATTAAACATAAAATCCACTAAACCAGCTTTCTGGTTCGCAAATACCTTGACAATAATGATTCCTGTAGGATTTCTCCATCAGCCACAAATAACCTTCAAAATAATTCCATCTGGAGGGAAATAAACATTCAGATTATTTGTAGCAGGAAAATTAGGAAACAAATTGGAATATAAATAAATTAGCTGATACCATGAGAAAAGTCACAATGTATCAGAAAAGGATAAGGTACTCAAATATTAAAGTAAAGCACACATAATGTTGACTCAGGAGCTAAAGAATCATATGAATTAGATTGTCTGAGATTTAAGATTGCATAGGTCTATTTGAGGTCAACAATAATCTTAGCATAGGTTGCTAATGGGAATAGTAGAATCTGATAAGAATGCTAAAATATTTAGGATCCGCAGGGTTTCTTGTGCTTCTTTCCAATGCATTTTACCCCTAGCCATCCCCAATAATTGCTTTCAAGTGAAAATAGATACATTGCTAAATTCAATTGCTAATCCCCAGATTAAAGTGCAATTTGGCTCCTACTCTTTGTCACCTGAATATTAATTGGGAGTCTCATAGCTATATGTGAATAGCATCTATAAAAATTAAACTCTGCTGGAATTTTGTATCCAAGGGACAATCTATCTCCATTCTATCCCCCATCCCAATTGCCTATTCATTGCTCATCTAATAAGGCAACACATAAATACAGTACTCATTTTCTGTATTTCTAATGCAAACAAAAGTTGCATTCCAAGCAAAGAATACAAGCTCCATGTCATGTCCAAATGCCATAAATAGGGTTTGCAAAGAGCACTGTTCTCCACTGCATTTTTTTCTGACTGACAGGTCCCCTGTTTCTTAAATTATCCCCTTTCATCTTCAGTTGCTTTCTTATAAAACTTTTTTAAAATGCTCACATTTAGGGCAATAAAAATATTGTTTTGGGGAGATTAAAAAGAAGATTCTGATTGATCCTACAGCAACAAATTATGTGCATTACAGCAGTTTAAAATAGAAAATGCAATATTTATTTCCTACCACTGAAGTTGGTAGTGCTTTCATGCCCATTGATTAATGGGTGATCTGACTGTCTCAGGATCTTTCAGGTTAGTAGTCAGCTGTCAAAAACATTTATTCTGTGTATCACTATGGAAATCTATGATTACTCACTATGATCTGGTTTCAGGAAAAGAAAGAGATTAGTTTTAGCATTAGCATGAAAAAACTTTCATCACAAACTTCAGATCTGAAATTATGGCTTTTATTATCTATAAATAAATACTTTTAGGGAATCACAGGGCAACATTCCAAATATTTGGCTTTATGTGTACATAAACATTTATCTTTTCTTGAAAGTGTCATTTAGAATCCAGGATCTGGTTGACTAGATTTCTTGACTTGAACAGATAAACTGACGGTTGACTCATTCTTCAGAAAAATACTGCATTAGGGATACTGCTACTGTAAAAAAGCATCTTTAGCTGGAAATAGTTATTACATGCATTATTGTTGTGACTGTTCACACAACTGCTAAGGGCTCTGTGAACCTTAATGTGGAAATTGAGCATGCAAGCAAACAGCCTGATAGCAAAGATCTTCAGAATGAGAACTTCAAAAAAAATAAGCATATTTTTTTTTTTCAGTGTGTGTGTCCCATGTAATCATGTTCTGGATTGGATGTCTGCTTGTGAATGCATGAAAAACCACTTGATAAATCAATACTACACACATTTATCTAACTGAAATACATGTTTTTCTGTTAAGAAATGAATGGAACGATCCTGTTAGTAATCTCAATTATTAAATTCGATCATTAGAAAATGGGGAAGTAATAGGTAGTTTCAGGATTGTGTGGCAAATTGCTGACGTTCTATTTTGACAGACTCCAGTTCCTTAGATGGAAAGAATAGAGACAATATTTTTTCTGACACCTTAGAATAAATTTAGATTATAGAAATACATATAAAAATAGACTGAACAAATGCACAAGAAACTGGGGACTGTGAGCTACTGTCTCATTAACCCACAATACAAAAATGCTCCAGGTTTTTTTTTTTTGTCAAAAGTTTAAAAAAAGACTTCAGTTTTGGAAAGCAGAACAATTGTAGGAATAGCACATATAAGGTCGTCTCTTACTTCCTTATATGCTGCCTATCCAAAGTATTTTGTGTTGAAAAATGTAGCTTTCCCTGCTGAATCAACACATATAATTATTTAAACTTTTGCTAATAATTGTAGATTGCATTTTGCTCCTATGTTTAGAAAGGGTGGCTGAAGTGAATCATAGATGAATCTTTTTTTAAAAAAAATACCCCTGGAGTTTTAATAATTTCTCCCCCCCCCCAAAAAAAAAGGCTGCAGGACATAGAGATGGTAAAGTAGTGAGCAAACATTTCAGCTTTTTAAAAATGCTATTTTAATGGGTTAAAAAGTGTAGTAAGAATCATAGAAACTTAATATAGCTTTTTGAAGTTATTTGTGGTATCAAGTTGAATATGTACACATGTTGTGTGACCAGAGGGCCTTTACTCTGGCATGATATCATGCCCTCCCTTCAGTTGTCCCTCAAGGCTGATATAGGAAGAACCCTGCCTGGAGAGACAATGCCCCATGACTCTGGACACACAAAAACAACAGAAGATGGTTTCTTCCAGTGCCTGTACTGTAAAGACATTCATACAAGTCTCATATCACCATTACTGCATAAATATCCAGAACGCAAAGAACAATTCCACGTTTCCCTGCTGCTTTCAGATACCAGTCCTACTAAAGCATGCAATGTTGCCAGGTTGTGCATAGACTTCAAATCCATCAGATGATGACTGGAATCATAAACCTGTCTTAATCGCCACCTGGTTCACCATTCTAGAGTGCCAGCTATTGTGATAGATCATATTTTGCATTCATAAATTGATCCATCCTAGCCTATCTTTTCATTTGAGGAACCTAGTTAATTTTAGACAAATTCTAATCACTATTCTCTAAAAAAAAAAAAAAAACTAGCTTCCTCGGTTTCTCCAACCAGTTCAAAGCAGTTCCAATTTCTAAAAAACAAAACGAAAAAAGTCCCTATTCAAGCTTTAAATTTTCTGAACTGATATCAAGCAACATGATGAGTCAGGAAACAAGAGATCAAGGAGAAAGAAATAAGAAAAAGCAGAGATTAGAGTTCATTCTCAGAGAGTCAAAGAACAATATATTTACCAGTAACTCTGCCTTTCTTCTCCTAGCACTGTTGCACTGAACATTATACTTGACTATTCTCAGGATTAAAGCAGTCAGCAGCTCCAATTCTGACGTCAGAAATGATAATATCCCAAAACAAGAGATGGTGCACCTAAAGACAGTGTGCAGAGAAGAGTAACAGAGCTAAGTGATCTATAGGCTAACTACACAATGAATGATTGAGGGAGCTACCGATAAGTACGTCTAGTTTAATGAAAGAAGAGCTAGGGGGTGACATGAAAGTGTTTAATGAAAGAAGGGCTAGGGGTCTTCCAATACTTGAATTGCTGCCACATTGAATAGGGAGTCAACTTATTCTCCAAAGCAACTGAGGCCAGGAAAAGAAGTAATGAATGGGTAGAATATCATGAAAGAGAGATCCAACTGAGAATGAAAACAATCAGTGGAACGGCTTGCCTCTGGAAGTTGTGGGTGCTCCATCCCTGGAGGTTTTCAAGAAGAAACCGGACAGCCATTTGTATGAAATGGTATGTCTCCTGCTGGAGCAGGGAATTGGATTAGAAGATTTCCAAGGTCCCTCCTAGCCTTAATATTCTGTTTTCTATGTTCTAAATTCTCCAAATCATTTGAAAAAAATAATTACTGTACAAAGATAAATTGTACTGTATGAAACAGCTGAACAACAATCTTTCAGATTTCATATTTATTCCTACTGACACTGTGTCATATTTTCAGTACAAAAATAATTATCAGTTATAAGTTACTAAAAAAGCTACTGTTAAAGCCCACTATCCTCAGTATTTTAATCTCTCCTTCACTTTATCCTCTTTTCTCTGTTCATCATCCTTCCAAAATTGTATGATGTACATGTAATATATTCCACTCATCTGATTAGATGATTTATAATTTTAAAACAAAGATATGCAAAAATAAAGCTGTTATTCCCTTATCAACAATTGCTGATCATACAGAATGCACCCTATTTGTGATAGTCTTAAGTAGACACTCAGCCTCCTTAAAAGTACTTCTGTGCACAGCATGAAATAATGAATAAATCAAGTGGATACTCTTAGACCTCCCTCTCTTTAACAAAATTTCACTTCCTTGAAGGAAGAAGGAAATAAAAATGTGTTGTAATAATTATTTCATCCTTTTCTCAAATTGCAAAAGATTTGAGCTCTATATTTGCAAAGACAGTTTTAAAAAACTATGAAAATCAATTATTTCATAAACTAAGAAAAACAACACAATGAATTACAGTCTCATTAAAATAATTAACATAATAATATAAGGTGAGCAGTATTGATTGATAACACCAAATCAGCAGCAATATTTCTATATATTTTTCCCCTTATAACAGGTGTGTGTGTGTCCAGAGAAAGGCAGTGGTGTAGCATCTTTAAAAGCTCTGTATTTTACAAAAAATATTATTTTTTAAATTACAAAGATGGATAAAATATTGGCCTACATGGAGGGCACTGAAAATCAAGGTAGATCTGGTATGCCCGAGATGAATATATAATTTATCCATGATTGACCCCAGGCTTGTGCAAAAACATAATTTCTCTGTGGGCTTTTTCTTTGAAAAATATTGACTTCATTCCAGTTTCAAAATAGTGGGGGGGGATGATATATATACTCTTAATGTGCATTACTCTTTTTCCAGCACCATATTTTATCATTGAACACAATAAATCCTTTAAGCTAGAATAATACATTAGCCAAATACAGCTTACTTTTAATCTGACGTGTGTGTGTGTGTGTCAGCATTCCAAATATCATGCAGAATTAAATCAAAGTCCAAGGCGAACTATCCTTAAAGTTCCAATTTAATAAGACAGACATGTTGGCAACGAACTGTGGAATCCCAAATCTGAAAACATCCTGGGATTCCACCCAGTTGAAAGATATTATCCCCACACCCATAAATCCATCACATGGTCCAATCTTCTTCAGCCACGCTGGCATCTCCACCCAGCTGGTTCCGGTCAGGTGCAGAGGTATGGAGACAAAAGATGACCTTGGGCTTCAATAAAAGAATGACAACAACACATTCCACCATTCTGCTCCTTTCCATTCCCCCTCCCAATTACTACACTAATGAAGCACAGTGAAATAATAGAAAGTGTGGCAGGCCAAAGATCCTAAAAGGAATATAACTGCAAGCCTGACAGGCAGCCTCTCCTCAGAAGAAAAATGTTTCCTGAAAAGAAAATAACATAAAAGTTAACATAACACAATTAACCACCTCTCCCCCCCCCCAGGGGGACCCTTTGGCTTATTGGGAAAGTTCTCATGGAATTGTTTTACTAACTTCTCCACTTTTAAGTTCCAACTTTTCACCCAAGTAGCTTCAGACAAAGGGTAATTCTTCCAATGCACTAAGTACTGTAAGCGACCCCTATTCAGCCTGGAGTCTACAATTTTTTCCACCTCAGATTGTGTTTCCCCTTCTATCACTACGGGAGGAGAGAAAGCTTTGGTGGATGCTCTTATGCTAGACCCAATTACTGGTTTCAACAAGCTACAATGACACTCTGGGCCAATTTTCCCTAGACTTCTGGGTAGACTGAGTCGAACTGTAACTGGGTTAACTATCTTCACTATTGGGAATGATCTAGAAATTTTGGACCAAATTCCTTGCTAGGCATTCTTAATCTTATGTATTTGGTAGATACAAAAATTTTGTCCCCCACACGAAATGGGGTTTGGAGTGAGCAGTGTTTATCAGCTTGCTTCTTGTAGGTTTCTGTCGCATCTGCTAGAGCCTTCTTCATATTCTCCCATCCTTTCTTTAGCATGTCCATCCATTCAGTCAAAAACATGGTGGAGGGAGGTTCTCTAGGCAACTCAGGCATGGCAAAAAATTCCATGCCACTGGTAATCTGGAAAGGAGTTAATTCAGTGCTGATGTGGACCATGTCATTGTACACCACTTCGGGTAGCAAGTCCGATCAGTTCTCTTGCTGATAGTCCACATAACACTGGATGTATTGTTCCACCATCACATTGCCTCTCTCTGCTATGCAGTTCATGCTGGAATGAACCTCTGAGCTCAGTTCTTGTGTGGACCCAATGGATCTCAGGACCTCCCTCCAGAACTTGGCAGTGAACTGGACTCCACAGTCTGAAATGATCCTCTTGGGCAATCCGTGCAGGCGATAAATGTGTTTCACAAACATTTTCGCTAATTTCTTTGCAGACGGCAATCCTGAGCAAGTAATGAAGTGATGAAGCTTGGAAACCAAATCAATAACTGTACAGATTACTCTGTTCCCATTGCTATCTGGGAGTTCCATGATGACGTCCATTGCAACCTCTTCCCATGGTCAGTTAGGGCTGGCCACTCATTGTAGTAGTCCAGGGGACTTCTCCTGCAGTGGTTTCATCATTGTGCAAGTAGTACAGCCTTTTACGTAATCTTCCACCTCTGATTCCATCAATGGCCACCAAAATTGATGCCTGGTGAGGTGGAGCATTTTTAGGAATCCAAAGTGGCCTCCTAGTTCCGCCTCATGGCTTAGCTGTAGAACTTCCAGCCTCAACCCCTCAGGGACGTACAGTTTTGACCCCTTCCAGGCTAATTCATTTCCCATCGTTAGGATATCCTGGTTATTGTTGAGCCACTGGTCTGTTGGGAACACCAATTTCATATCTGTCATCAGCTTATCCTGGCTTCCATTACTGTCCTATTGCGGTTTTCTCGACAAAACATCCCACAACAAGTTTTTTAGTACTTGTTGGACCCCTGGGTTTTTTGTCTCTGTTGTAGGTGCTGCAGGTTCTGGGCTCTTGGGTTCAATCATCCCTGGCTCGCCCTTTTCCTCCACCGGTGGTAGCGGCCCAACCGCAACCATCCATTTCCTACCACTGTCTTCCCACTTTATCATAGGCTTCCACTTTCAAACCATGCAAGCCCCAAGATAATTGATTCTGGCATCTCTGGAGCCACAATAAATCTGAGAAGCTCATAGTGGTGGCCCACTTGTAACTTCACCAGTTCAGTTTTTAGCGTGGCTTGTACCCCTCCTATTAGTGTTCCATCTACCTGCTCAACCCGAATGGGACAGGCTAGAGGTCTTGTGCGTATGCCCAGTTGCTTTACAATCGACATGCTGATTAAGCATCAAGTGCAACCGGTGTCCACAACTGCTTCAACTTCCCCTTCCACCCCTGTCTCAGGTACTTAGATTAGATTAGATTAGATTGTTTATTTGTATGCCGCCCTTTTCCCTGGGGGGACTCAGGGCAGCTCACAATCCAAAGGAAGGGGGCGGGAAACAGACTTTTACATATAAGACAGTACATGATTAAAATGCAACATTCATACCATTCGGGCGGGTTACAATCTTTAGCCCCAGGCCTGACGGGATAGCCAGATTCTAAGGGCTGTGCGGAAGGTCTGGAGGGTGGTGAGGGTACGAAGCTCCATGGGGAGATCGTTCCATTGGGTCGGGGCTACCACTGAGAAGGCTCTCCTCCGCGTGGTGGCCAGTCGGCATTGGCCAGCGGATGGAACTCGGAGGCCTAAACGATGAGATCTAATGGGTCGTGTGGAGGTGATCGGCAGTAGGCGGTCTCTCAAGTACCCAGATCCACTACCATGAAGGGCTTTATAGGTGGCAAGTAGCACCTTGAAGCGTATCCGGAGATCGACAGGTAGCCAGCGCAGCTCGCGGAGGATAGGTGTTACGTGGGTGAAGCGAGGTGCACCCACAATCGCTCGCGCGGCTGCATTCTGGACTAGCCGAATACTCCTCAAGGGCAGCCCCATGTAGAGCACATTGCAGTACTCCAGCCTAGAGGTCACAAGGGCACGAGTGACTGTTGTGAGAGCCTCCCGGTTCAGGTAGGGGCGCAACTGGTGCACCAGGTGAACCTGGGCAAATGCCCCCCTGGTCACAGCTGACAAATGGTGTTCGAAAGTCAGCTGTGGGTCCAGGAGGACTCCCAAGTTGCGGACCCTGTCTGAGGGGTATAATGTTTGACCCCCCAGCCTGAGAGATGGAATATTTGCCAAATTGGTGGGAGGTTGGAGGTTGACTTGGAAGGTGAAGGGGTAGATGGGTGCATTCACCATTGGGTCATGTTCAGCATTTTCCTCCGAGGCCTCCCTATTGGTAGGATTCTTTGCCGCCTTAGGTTGGGGATCCTCTTCCAGAGGTTGTTGGCCCAGATGACTCTTTTCTGGTGTCATCTGGGGCCTTCTCTTTACTGCCGTGGTGGTTGGTGTGCAGGTTTTTGGCATTGGGGCTAGAGCCAAGCACTCTGATGCTCTGTGGCCAAGTTGACAGCAATGGTGGCATTTTATTGGCCCCCACGAGGAAAGGAACCTAGTTACATCTCTAAACTTAGGAACCGCCTCATCACATTGTTCTGCTATCCATCCTGTAGCTTGCCCCTTGGTAATCCCTTCTTCCATTGTTGAGAACCCTTCTCTGTAGGAAGGTGGGGTAAGAACCTGTTGGGGCATTGCAGGGAAGACGGAACCAGTGGGCAGGTCAATCCCTGGGTTGGCCACTTCCCAGTTATCTGCCATGGTGCCATCTGCTGAGGGAGAGCAGGTGCTCACTGGGATCCCTTCCATCCATGACGTGGGGTTAAGACCCATCCGGGGGTTCCTGATTCACAGGTTGCAGTTCAACCAACAATGGCTGGCAGGGGGGGTTGTGTGCCAAGGCCCCCTCTGCTGGCTTGGAGGATTTTCCCATGCTGATGGCCAAGTAGGTGCCCACTGGCATCTTTTCCATCCATACTCTGGGAAGAAAACCCAATTTGGTGGTGCTTCATTCACAAGCTGCAGTGGCTGGCAAGTGAAAGATGCTGGTCAAATCCCTTCTTGCTGGCTGGGTTGAATCTCCCATTTTGATAGGGAACCTGTCTTCAACTCAGTTGCAGGGTAATGTGTCGTTTCATTTATCGCTGTTTGGAATGAGTCAAAATCTCCACTCCAGGTTTTTTTCCCCCAAGCCTTGGCTGGGGGAAGGAGGGGGAGCATGCACTCATGTGTTGGCTATTTTTTGGTAAGTGTGGAAGGCTGTCTTGATATTGTGTTTGTGGAGAATTTTGCTGATTTTATCTGTGGTGCCTTTGATGTAAGGGAGGAGGGCGATGCCGTTGTCCTGTTCTGTGTCTCGGTTTGTGGGGAGTCTCCCTTTGGATTAGGTTGGTAACTGTTTTTCTTTGGAATCCATTGGAGATTAATACATTTGTGAGGGTGTGTAATTCAGTTTTCAGGTAATCTTTGTCAGCTAGGCGTTTGGTTCTGGAGATGAGGGTCTTGGCTACAGAGTTGATCTGTGCAGGGTGGTGAAGGGATTGTGCGTTTAAGTAGCGGTTGGTGTGTGTTTTTTTTCCAGTAGATGGTATGTCCTAGGGAGCCATTGGGTTTTTTGTAGATTAGGACATCCAGAAAGGGAATTGGTTGTTTGCTTCTATTTCCATAGTGAATTGTATTTTGGGGTGTAGGCTGTTGAGATGTGTGAGGAAGTTGTCCAGTTTTTCTTTCCCGTGTGGCCAAATCACGAAAGTATCATCAGCATACCTAAGCCAGAGTTTGGATTTGTGTTCTGATTTATCTAAGGTGTTAGTTTCAAAATGTTCCATGTATAAGTTTGTGATGACGGGTGAGAGAGGTGATCCCATGGGTGCTCCTTCTATCTGTTTGTATCTTTGTCCATTATGGATGAAGTATGTGTTGGTTAGGCAGTGGTTGGTCAAGTCCAAGATGTATTTAGGGGGGTTGAGTTTGTGTATGTGTGTGTGTGTGTTTACACTCTTCATATTTTAGACTGTGCTTCTTTGTACACATAGTAATATGCTTCCTTTAATTTACTTATTTACTTCCAAGTAAACATGCTTGAAATAGCTTGTAATCATTTTATTTCACATATGAAAATTATTCATTTTGCAGGATTACTTTAAGGAGTCATGGGATCTATAGTTCAAGGGTACAATGTTGGAAAATAATATAGTTTTGTTTAAATTAAATATAGTTTCTCTTACCATGATTGGTGTATGATGGCCAGATGAGTATCCTTTATGGTGGTTGCCCACTCTGCTGTTCAGATGCTAACTATTGATAGACCATTGATAGACCATTTCAAAGCTTCTTTCCTTTTGTGATGTTGCATCTTGAAACCTGAAAGAAAATGAATCATAGCCTTTGAAGTACAACCAGGAGGCCTTTAAACTCTGAAAAACAGCACATATGGCCAACCTAGTGATGTGGGTGATTACTTTTGCAGTCCTTATATTTGTATTCTAAAAGTATTATTGACAATGGTTACTATTTGCCTAAAGATGCAACATGAACACAGGATTGTAACAAAGATTCGGATATTAAAATTAAAGAAACAATGAAGAAGGGGAAAAATACCCTCCCTGTGCCTAATTCCATGCTTATGGGTTTCGCTATCTTTAGACAATTTTCTAGAGGTGGGAAATGCTGCTTATTGCAGTGTCACAGAATATAATACTTGCCTGCCCACAAGTCTGTAGGTGGCAAATCACATGGTAATTTGGGGCAAAGGGGAGATTTTTGTTTTGAAAAATCCTAGTTTCTCAAGTGCTCTTTTAAATATTGAGTTATATCAGTTGTTTCCAAGGAAACTCTCTGTCATTTCTGAAAACGTCTTACCATTTAATTCTGCAGCTGGTTTTCAAGAGCTTTTTTATTGGGGTCTGTGTGTGTGTGTGTGTGTGTGTGTGTGTTTGTGTGGAATGATTACTATATTTGGATTTCATATTTTTAATCCAAGCCTCAGTTTCTTATAAAGGTAAGGAAAACTCTGTGAAAGAAAACTATGACATTTTATTTTTCCTATTTTATACACCATCTGATTTTTTTTGCAAAACTTGTATCAGCACCCATACAGCATGCTAATTAATGATAACAATAAGTAATAAGCCACATGCCCATGCCTGGTGGAGATGAACTATGGGGACAACTCACATACCTACAGAGAGGGTGCTGTGTGCCACAAGTGGCACACATGCCATCGGTTTGCCATCACTGGTTTAGTACAATGATTAAGCAAGTAAAAGAATGTCATGTCCTCGTGTGTTGACATTGCACTTCCCAGAATTCCTTGGTCTTGGCCAATACTAGTTGGGAATTTTGGGGGATGCAGTTGAAAGATATTAGGGTAAAACTTGCTACTCTACTCCAAACCAACATTTGATCACCCTTGTTTCTTCCATGGTTAGTATATTACTTGCTAAATTATTCTTTCTTATATAGCGTTTGTTGAGTGTATTTGTTGTATTCTGATTCTAAGCATTCCTCGGAGCTTTGCTGAAAGCACATTCCAGGTCAGGAATAGGCATATCTTTTGAATTTGTCTTTTAAGCATGGAAAATTTTAAAATATTGGGACAATCTTACAACTCCATAACTCTTCTATGGTGACACAACTCTTGACAGTACCGGTAGTTATAAAGTCGATCTACTTTATAAAGGCACAGAATTGGCAAAGGAAAATGGGTGCCCATTAAAACACCTGAAAGAGGGGAAGTAATTGGTGATATAAAATATAGTTCTAAGAGCATCCAAAATTCTCATTAAATTCCCCTCCTCCCCCGCCCTTTTTTTGTTCTGACCTGCACAAAACAAATTTCTTTCCTGATCCTGAAGTGCCTAGTTATTCCTATTGAGACCTATTGCTTTTTTTTGGGGGGGGGGGGTTGTGAGGGGTCTCCTAACTTTTTCTTATACTGCCCTCATTTGTGTTTAACAGTCAACCACTGGGATTCTGGGAAGTAAATACATTTGTTCTCTTTTGCATCAGTAGGAAGTTGTTTGTGGACTTTCTGTATGTTAAATTCAGTAACAGATGGTTAACAGAGAGATTTGAAGATCACTGTAGTATTTAGGCTAACTTTTTCATCGTTGCTTTTAATTTTTTTCTTTCACTTTTTATATATTGTATATTAGATGTTGGGTCAATTTGATTATTAGATAGTAACTTCCTGATCTGAAATATATATTTATATATTCTTTGCATTCTCAAAATTATTATCAGTTTCTTAACAACCTGAAGAAAATGGTTGGAAGGTGGAGTCAACTCTTACATTTTGTATTAACTGTATTCTTTCCATATTTTCACACACACGGTGGGGGGGCATACTTGAAAGGAAAACAGGATTATGTCTTTAACAGATTTCAATGGATTTCATGCTCCTGACACCATGAGCAAGGTCTTCACCCCAGTTGAAAATAAACAGACCTCCCATATAGTATTTGCCTGCATACATGTGGTCATGAGATCTTTAAAATTGACAAGTTGGGGAATTTATTAGTAGAACTTGGCCAGCTGGAAAATCCATTGTCTTTCTTCCTGTGGACCTGGCAGAGTTGCAAAATAGATTACAATTATTTTCCTTCCCAGATATAGATCTGCAGTTCTACTTATCATGCTTAGGAGGGATTAGTCCTCCCTTCCCAACGTACCCAACATTTCCTTATTATACATATAATGAATTATGGGAACATATGTTCGGCACATGGAAACTTTAGAGATGCCTGCTGTACACAAAGACTTAATGTACAAATTTCCTCTTGTAGGATTCTCTAAAAGATTAAAATTCTGATGGTTACAAAGATAGGTTCCCATACATTCAGGTTCAGAATTATCCCTTAATGTTCCAACCTAAAATGGCAATTAAAGCCCAGAAGAGGCAATGGGGATTTTTCCTGTTGGAGTTACAGACAGAAGTATAATTGCCAGTTCAGTCAGGACCCAGACTCGATCCTGCAACATTACCCTGGGACATGTATATTTGCCTTCATCCTCATTTCATCTGCGATAAATGGCTTCATTCATTGGAAAACCTTCAGTGATGGAACACTGACAGTTTCAAGGGAATAGGCTGCTCCACTGCTTAACAGCATTCATAGTCAGGAAATTACTTTTTAAAGGGTCCTTTTTTCACTTAGCAATTGCCTTTTAAATAGAATAACAGAATTGGAAGGGACCTTGAAGGTCTTTTAGTCCAACCCTCTGCTTAGGTAGGAAACCCTACATCACTTCAGACAAATGGTTATCCAACATCTTCTTAAAAAGGTCCAGTGTTGGAGCATTCACAACTTCTGGAGGCAGGTTGTTCCATTGATTAATTGTTCTAACTGTCAGGAAATTTCTCCTTAGTTCTAAGTTGCTTCTCTCCTTGATTAGTTTTCACCCATTGCTTCTTGCCCTGCCCTCAGGTACTTTGGAGAATAGCTTGACTCCCTCTTCTTTATGGCAGATCCTGAGATATCAGAACACTGCTGTCATGTCACCTTATCCTTCTTTTAATTAAACTCGGCATACCCTGCAACCGTTCTTCGTGTTTTAGCCTCCAGTCCCCTAATCATCTTTGTTGCTCTTCTCTGCACACTTTCTAGAGCATCCACATCTTTTCTACATCATGGTGACCAAACCTGAATGCAATATTCCAAGAGTTGCCTTACCAAGGCATTTTAAATTGGTATTAACATTTCACATGACCTTGATTCCATCCTTCTGTTTATGCAGCCTAGAACTGTGAAGGTAAATGTAATAACGATACACCCGCTGAGAGAAAGTTTATACATTGTGTGTATTAAAACATTCTATTACTCTAAGCTAAGTGTTGATGAATGAAATACCTTATCTCTTATCTCTGTAATACCTTTTATTACAAGTAAATGCATTTCTTAAATGTAAACTTGTCATATTGCATTGTAAACGAAGTACTGGAAGATCCACAGATTTTCTCCTTATGTATGTTTTCTACCTCTTTTATAATATTAGAGCTGTTCCAAATATACTAGTTGCAAGAAAAGATTATTATCATTGTGAAAATCTGAAAAGAGATATATGCATATTTGGTTGAAGTTGCAGTCCTACCTGTAATTAGGAGAACCAATAACACATATGGTCCTTTTTTGGGCACATGCTTATTGCTTCCTTATAGAGTTTTGTCCTCAGTTATAACCATATTTTTCAGCGGCCAAGTATTCGTGCTTATAGGACTTATATGCCATTCATGTCCCTCACCTCAGTTTAGATGTATTTATGCATAAGCAAATGTCTCTGTATAGCTTCCATTAAATACATTAGGAAATGAAGAGATATGAGTTTGTTTACACCAGAATAATGGTTTCATTATTATTTCATTATTTGGATAGAGTAAATGCAAGGCACTTTGTTATTTCAGGAAAAACAAGAAAATTCAAGTTCCAAAGTATGAACTTTTCTGAGACAGAAATATGTATGCTTGATGTTCTTTCAGGATGCTCAGTATGATATGGATGTAGGACCAATGCAAGAACTTAACATCTTTGTTCTAGAGCCGTGATGGCAAATCTACGGCATGTGTGCCCAGAGTGGCACATGAAGCCATGTCGGCCAGCACATGCGACCTTGTCTGTTTGTTTTTTGGGTTTCTGGCATGCAGGAACTCATGATGATCACATGTCCTTTGCATGCGTGTCAGTGCCAAAAACCAGTGTGTGCATGCGTGCCAGCCAGCTGATTGTTAGGTGCACACATTGCACCAAAACCCGGACGTTCAGCTTTTCTGAAGTATGAGCTCTTTGTTCGTACGGCAGTGCTGAAAACCAGCCTGCACATGCGCGCCACCCAGCTGATCGTCAGGCGTGCATGCATGCCAGAAATCAAGAAGACAAACAGGCAAGGCCACATGTGCCAGGTGCATGTGCGCTAGAACCTGGACATTTGGCTTTTCCAAAGCATGGCCCCGACTAGCATGCACACACACGATATTTCTGTGCAACCTTTTTGGCACTCGGTGCTGAAAAGGTTCTCCATCACTGTTCTAGAGAAATGTTTTTTTTCTTTTTAAAAACACAGAACATGTAAAAATTATATTCTCCCCTGTTTTCTAGCTTCCCTTTGTAAATGGCATGAGCAGTAAGTAGATTTCAAAAAGACACCTTATGATGTAATTCTGTACCTAAGCTTTAATTAAAAACACAGAGTCTTTGGATTGTGGGATGGAGAATAGGAGGTGCAGAGTGGGAAAGGCATCTGGGATTACAAAGCATAGCAACCTTGTAATTAAAAATCTCTCTGTGTGTGTGTGTGTGTGTGTGTGTGTGTGTGTGTCCTTAAAAGCAAAACTGATATGGACTTTACCCCAAAGGTATAAAAAAGTGGTGAGCCTGTCTGCTGAATGATTATAGCAATAGTAATAGCAGTTAGACTTATATACTGCTTCATAGGGCTTTCAGCCCTCTCTAAGCGGTTTACAGAGTCAGCATATTGCCCCCAACAACAATCCGGGTCCTCATTTTACCCACCTCGGAAGGATGGAAGGCTGAGTCAACCCTGAGCCGGTGAGATTTGAACAGCCGAACTGCAGAACTGCATTTTAATATAATTGCAATAACTGTTTAAATTCATCAATATGTCTTTGAAGAGGGAGCTGCGGCCTCCTAACCCCCATTGTTATTTCTTCTCTTACATATTCAAGTTGTAATTGAATATTACACTATACAACTGGGGGTAATTGCAACAGTCTGAAACTGATGAACTATAAAACAAAGTTCTACTGTGTTTGTATAACATCTGTATATTTTGAATTATCTGTGTTGCACTTCTTCCTTTACTTCCTTCCTTTTCTTTTCTTTTATCCAATGTGGTTTGGGGATGTGTGTGTTCCAAGCTTTAAAGCACAGTAACAAAATTGATATAAATGCACCAGGATAAGCTTTCCATGATGTGATAAAACAATGACAACAAAAAAACCCACTCTCTGCTTTTGATTTTGTTCCTATCAGTTGCAAATCCACTGTGACGTAAAGGGCTATTGTAAGTTCTGACCTGCATGAAAGTAGAAATTACCTTGCAAGTCAGGGTTCTCATTACTGTGTATTTTGCTATTTTTATAATTTCCCAATTTAGTTTTGCCTGTTCCAGGCAACTTGTTCCATTTTCCAGAATCCTGCAGAGTGGGTTAAACCAGTGATCTCCAGCCTTGGCAACGTTAAGACCTGTGGACTTCAACTTCCAGAGTTCCTCAGCCAGCTTTGCTAGCTGAGGAACTCTGGGAGTTGAAGTCCACAAGTCTTAACATTGCCAAGGTTGGAGACCACTGGGTTAAACAGTAAATGGATAATTCCTGAGCTCTGTGTCTCAGGTAAACATTTAAACCTGACTCTCCTCACTTCTATTCTTATCCTTTTCTGTGCCCAATAAAAGAATACCTTAGTCATCTCCACCTGCAAACAATAAGACCAAATAATGCAGAACATTATTCTTATTAAAAAAATGTTCTGAAAGTCAAACATAACTACATCCCACCAGCTTCCTTGAAAGTATCTTGGCTTTCTCTCTACCACTCCAGAATAGGTTCTGTGAACCTACAGTCTCTTGAAGATCTGTCGAATAGAAAGCTTTCGTTGAGATGGATTGGTTGTGAAATGTGAGGGACATATTGAAGTACACTGTCCTTAAAAAAGAGAGGTGGGGGAGAAAAGAGAAGGCAAGCATCCTACTTGCTGAATGGAAGAGACTCAAATTATGCTCAGCTGGTTTAGTTCACGCTGTGACCCTGCCTGGTTTCCTGCTATTCAGATGTGTTACTTCCTTTTTCCAGTAATGGCCTGTGGCACTCAGCCAGGGAACATTATTAATTTCAGAAGTGGCCTGACAGCAAAACCACAGCAAAAAACGAGAGGAAGTAGCAGGGAGGCCATCTGTTGGTTTCGGCAGAACAGTAGGAGCTCAGCTCCATAGGCTCAAATGAGGAAAGCAGATTAATAATCCACAGTGAGGAAACTGTGCTAAATTTATCCACAGAGCATATTAAAAAAAAAGAAGAGTGAGTTGCAGCTGGACAGGAAATTGCTGGAGCAGCTTTCATTTCTTTTTTGCTTTGAATGACACTGGACAGAGACAGCAAAGGAAACCCTTGGTCTTAGGTTACATTCAGGGTTCTTCCAGAGTGATGACTACAGATCCAAAGGCATTGTGTGATTTCACATTTGTGGACAGAAAAGGAAGAACAAAAAGGCTTAAAGTAGATAGCCATTCTTGTTGCTTGGTTCTATATATTAACCTAGGGAGGAAAGAACACCTTTGTGTACAAACATTAAAGCAAGGTATTCTGCAACTCGTTTTATTTAGCTTTGCTTGTGAAATAAACTCACCCCACCATTGATGCTTTAGATGCTTTTTTCTATTCAATTTCAGGTAGCCCAACTATCATTTTTCGTTCAGCAGAATTTGGGGCTGAAATAAACAGGAAATTGTGGTGCAAAACTTTTTCATGGTTTTAGTTTTTGTTGACTTTTATCACTAGAAAGAGAAGCAATTTAATTGAAGAATCTTGATGTTAACACATTGGTTACATATGGTCTGCTTTCTTCCTCTGTGTTTAAATTTTACTGCTCAGCTTTTGCTACATCATCAATTTACTGCTTGGTCCCAATGGTATGTAAATGTTTTATCTAAGATACTGAACAAATTTATATGAAATGAAAGTTGTATCCCATGGAAAGTAAAGAGTTTCACAGAATCCCTCAATTAAACATCCTGTTTGTAAAGCCAGTCAGATCTTAGAAAGCCTTAAAGTAGCATTTGAAGAACTTTGGTAATGTAGAGTATTATTTCACATTCAAATTCTAAAGAAAGATTATATAATAATCATAGCTAATAACTATTTTCCCACATCCATTAATCTATCTCCATCTTTTATGCCATTAATTGTTTGCCTCATTTTATGATAGCAAATCCTACATACTGGTATATTCTGTAAAAAAAAAACACCTTTTCCTGTTTAATTGGATGCAACTTCCTAAAAATCAGCTACAGTAATAATGAATAATACTTATTAAGCTTCTGTGCTGCCCAATTGCTAGTGAGTTTTCACTAATTACAAAAAATATTTGAAACAAGAAAACAACACAAAGTAAAAAACTGAGTAAAGATGGCAGAGATTACACATCCAGATAGTAATAAAATAAAAAGAATACAAGGATTCAATCATACTCACCAAAAGCCTTGGTGAAGATCACTGTCCAGATACTCAACAGCCCCATGTGTTCAGCATTGAGCCAAAAGATATAATTAGGTATCATCAGCATACAGATGATACTGAACCCCAAACAGTGGATGGCTTCACCCAGCAGTTTCATATAGAATTTGAAATGGTGGGGAGAACAGAACCTTTCAGCAACCCACAAAGGCCTGGAGAACTATCTTTCCCCCACCTACCAATACTGAAGAAGCTGACCCCAGAGAAAAAAACAAGAACCACTGTAAAATGGTGCCCCAAATCCCCAATACACAGATCTGGTTTAGGATATTATGGTCAACCAACTGAAATTAAATTGAAAGCCAAGAGATCAAGGAGCACAAGGATGGACCACCACTGTCATCTGGCCTCTACTACAGATCAGCAAGTAAAACCAAAGCTGTGTCATTAAAATGTAAATTACTCATTGAGACTTCAGCAGTCTGAAATATCCCAAAGTACCTCACCTGCATTGTTTTTAAAAACAGCACAGGCACTTTTCAAGCAGATCTTATCAAATGAAGTATGACGGCTGGTGGAAGATAGTCCCTACTCAGTTTGTGCCAGATGTGATACTTGAGAGTGACTTCCTCATCTGCAGCTTAGGGTTTTGAGCTAACAAAGAATGTTAGCCTACTGGGAAAGGTTTATTTGAAAGAGAATTTTGTACTGTGGCATGAAAAGATATTGAATTGACAGGGTTAAATTAAAATATTAGCTAAAATAAAGTTGGACTCTATTAAATGTTTTAATAGAGATGCTGCGAGGATGCACAATACCAACTTTGCATTCAGTTTATTTGAAAGCAAAAGAATTCAGTAATAAGCTGATGCTGCAGATATCTTGTAAATAAAATGTGATAAACAGGAATAAAATCTCCTCTAAATAAATGGGAAGCAACTCTTCCCCCAAATAAAATTAGGGAAATATGTACAGCTTTTGGTAATTATTACAATGCTTGGTATATGAATTCACTATTGGAGCACTATTTTGAGCATGGCCTTTCAATGGCCTTCATTTCCAGTGAAGGATTTCCCAAGACCATCTCCATCACTGTTTAACAACTCTTCCCATTAGGATTTTTTAATTTTTTAATTATCCAACCAACATCTATTTCCTCGTTAATTACAACTTACTTCTTCCCTTTGCACACAATAACTTTCCAGATACTTGATAACAGTCATGTGCCTACTCTTTTCCAAACTAATGATGTCCAGTCACCTTTACTGAGTTTCTCCAAGCCCATCATCTTCGCTGCTCTCACCTGGACACACTCTAATTTTCCATCTTCTTAAAAATGAATATTCTGGATGTGGTCTAATCAACATTGGATAAAAAGATTGATGATTTCATTTGACCCAAGACTTAAGTTAACTGAGCCCAAGGCTGCATTTACTTTAATTGCATCATGACTGTTTAACATTCAGTTTCTGAGTCATTAAAATACCCAGATCCTTTTCTTCTAATAATTGTATTGTTAGAATTGGCCTTAACAAGGCATAATTCAGGCAAGGTAATTCACTAAACAGTAGTCTTGGGGGCAAGAAACACTGATTATTTTCAAAAGAATTATCTTTCAAAGTATGTACAAAGTATGTATGGCCCAAATATAAGGATGTAGACTCCTACCTGAACTTGCACTGAGCACACATCCCAATGAAAATAATGCAATGAAGACTGACACGCTTGTCAACCCTGCATCTCCATTAAATGAAGCACATAAAAATGTAGCTGTGCCCAGAACTTATTTTCTGATTCAGTCTGATTTTTTAGAACTAAAATATATGCAAACTTTAATTCCTCTTTTTGTAGATGACAAGATGGTCCTGGCTTTTGGGGTCACTTATGAACATTCTTACATAATACATAAAACAACCTGGTTTCTCAATAACCAAAATAAGTCATTTATTAATAATTTAAATTCTTACATACTGAGAATAACATCTCGACTTCATACTAGCAAATTTGAGACTTTCTCTTACTGACAATTATGTGCAGGATCTTCTTGCATTTACACAGGTACACAATATTCACACACCCTTCCAGTTTTCTACAAAAATAAATGCGAGATATTGCATTTGAGGTGAAGCTCCCTGAAGTGTTTGTACACAGGTAATGCACTGTTTAGCATTTATCATATATATATCCTTCCATTTTAAGAAATGATTTTCCATTTTTAAAGTATGCAACAGGGATTATTTATAAAGGTAAGACTCCTACTCCCAAAAATCATGAGACCAGTTTCATCACACACACACACACTCCAAAATAAAAATCATGTAACTGTAAAACAGACTATTCATTCACAAAATTGAATAAACAAACCCAAAGGGGTCAACATTCATTTATAACCCAAGAAAGTTTGCCTAATTCTACAATAAAATTAAGCATGCTGCAGATGATGTGTCATTTGTGCTCCAAAAGAACTTATCACTGGAGAATGTAGAGAATACATTTCAAGCATTCCTCTTGCAACTTTCATTTCAGTCATCTGAGATTGAAAACATTTACATTGATCAAGCTGAGTATATCAAAGGTCTTTGCAAACAGATATTACAAAATACATTAAATTGAAATCGCTCTTTGGCTCCCCTAAATCAGTATTAATAATAATAAAAAATCAAGTCTTCACTGAAGACAAAATATATTATAAATGCACATAATACATTTCTCCCAGTGTCTCACACACATGGATGTGTACTTATAGTGTTCATTCTTGCCCATCTTTGTTTGGCAACCCTATATTTTAAGTCACTGCTTAAGTGTCTTTTGTGCATGGAGCACAATGTATTGTCCCACTTGAAGCGGTATCTGTCTTTTTTCCTGCTGGGAAAACCCAGCAAAATCCCTCATTTTCCAACAGCAGATTCCAAATATTGTAACCTTTATTGTGTTGAATCAGAGACAGCTACTGCCCAAACCCAGGGCCCACAAAAGAATTGCAGTTCTCTTTAGCTGTCAAGAGAGAAGCATTGTGGAATGCTCACAATACCCAGTGTTGGAAGAATTGGTGATCAGTTGGGCCTCACGTAGATTGCAAAGAGTCCACCTGGAAGACGTTTTGATTGGAAGGAGTGGTAAAATATAGTTGCTGGGTGGGTATGCGATTATCACAGGGGCTATTCAGCCCCAGAGTCCTTTCAAAGTCGAGCAACTGTCCCATGAAATTAAAGTTGGGGGAGATGTTAGATTTCTTCATTTTGACTATATCATAAGCATCATTCATGGATAAGTTGAGTTTTTGCATAAGATATGCAACTGTGACGGTAACCGAGCGACTGATCCCTGCCAGGCAGTGAACAAGCACCCCACAATTTTTCCCACGAGCTTCATCTGTTGGAAAAAAAGACAGACAAGAGACTATTAAGTCATACATTTGTTTCCTGTTTCGTATAACTGAGTACCTGATGTGAGATGAGACATCAGTGAATTGCTGTTGTAATTTATTAAAAACCTCCTGTACATTCTCATGCCTGGGTTTGAATAATATTTTAATACTTGGGTTTTCCATTCCCAAAAGCCAACTACATCAAGGAAATAAAAGATTTCAAACAGGTCATTCTAGATCTTCCTATTCAATAAAGCATAAATATTCTCTGATGTTAAAGGCAAATGTTGAAATTACATGGTGCCATCTTTACTGGGCTGTATAAAACTCAACCTATATGTGCACAACTAAAATGTCCACTACTCTGTGCATAGACTGAACTACTTTCTTGCAATGAAAGTTCAGTCTATGCACATAGAAAAGTAGTTATGATCTATTTTTGCCTAAATGTCTGATCTAGCAATCTTTTAAAATCAAGGTTTAATTAAAGAATATCTTTTAACTTTTTGGAATAATCCTAATAACTGTTTGTTTCAAATAGAATACTAAAGGAAGATCCTTGTAATTTGGCTGGTTATATTTACTAGCTGCCTGCAAGAATTCTTGGTAAAATCACATTCTAAATGGAATTGGAAAAGGAAGCAGAAGTATTTTATAGAAATCATTTGTTGTAGAAACTTGGTCAGATACAGGAGTTTAGATTGCATTTCGCTGATAAAATGAAATAAAATTTCAATAGGAAGGAAGAAATGAATCCTCCTCCAAACTCCTATGTATTTCATTTGGGTTTGTTTTCAAAGGTCTATTAAATGCTTTTACAAGGGTAGTGCACTGCAGTTGAACAACGAAAGTATTCAGCTGTTTTTAAAGGGGGGGGGAGAGATACCCAGAAGTCACAGGGGACAACCCATTAAGAGAAACAGGATGTCAACATGGCTAGAAAATGGATTCCTTTGTCATAAGAAATACATTATAATGCCTGGAGATTTACAGCTCCCACCCCACAAATTCTTCTTACTGAGCTCAAATTACCTATATTCTTCTTATTACTACTACAGTTCCATCAGATTACAATACAGTATTCATTGACAAACAAGGGCCTGGCAAAATGAAAGAAGTCCAGTGTAACTGGATAATTTCGCAAAGAGTAGAGAAAAAAAAACAAGTGTTCGTGTCTAGTGCTACTTGAGAGTATATCTAATACTGTGTGTTTAAGACAGTGTTTCTCAACCTTGTCAACTTGAAGATGTCTGGACTTCAACTCCCAGAATTCCCCAGCCAGGAATTCTGGGCGTTGAAGTCCAGACATCTTCAAGTTGACACGGTTGAGAAACACTGGTTTAAGAGCTAGTATTCTCAAGAAAAGACATGTTTGAATATATTTTAAGAAATTCACTAAACCAGGATTGCTTAGCCAATGTCCTACAAGCATTACATCCATGATGGGGGCAGATCCAAATTATAGTAATTATTTGAATTGAGGCTGATTTCATGATTTAAAAAAGGATGCCATAAGCATGCAACATAACCTCCATGCTGACTCTTATGTAAATTTTGAATTTGATGAGATTCACTTCAATCAGAAGCATCTGGAAGTTTTGAATTTAACATTTGATGACATATATTTCTAAGATAACATACATAAGATTGAAATCACAGACAAAAATATTTGGTCTAATGAAATTAAGCAATCAAGCTCAATTAAGATTAAAAAGTATAACTGCCTGGACTATTTCTATTTTATGGTACTGTTCTGCCTCAAAGTGTTGCTCACTTGAAGACCAAAAGCACAAAATGCAGTCTGGATGGAAATCATTCTTCTTAAAAAGCATTTATTAAAACCTAAAACCGTGACAGCAAAAATAAAGCCGCCACCCCCACACACACCCTAGGATATCTCTTTTCCTTATCCATTTTCACAAGATAAATAACTAAAGCATCAACTGTACACTGTACATTGAGATTATGCCAGCCGAAATGGATTAGGAGACATCTCTTGTGATCTGAAACATTTGTGCAAAAAAATGCATATACAGCGGTCTTTGGAGAAGGCTTGCTGCTAGTAACATAAAAGTGCTACAAAAGATAGTTAGGAATCATTTTTCAACCTTACCTATAAAAGAGATTGCTTCAGGAAAGAACTGGGATAGATTTTGGCTCCAATGATCAGAGATAGGGATCTGCTTGTACTTAAACTCGCCAGCATTTTCGAAGAGGTTGGGCAGGTTGGGGGTGACATTCAATATGTACTTAATGCCAAACTCTTCGAGAACATCCAGGTTAGTAGAGTCCTTGGCGCAGCCCAAGTAGAGGTATGGCAAGATTTCCACAGGGAAGGAAGGCTGGTTGTTAGACAAAGGGCTGCCATCAGAGTCGGTGGCACTGTTAGGATCTCGGTCAATATCGGATTCCACATCTGAAGATGAGTCAGAGCTGATTCGGAGACCGCCCAGCCCTAAGACTGGCAAAGGCGGAGAATTGCTGCTACAAGAACTGTCTAGATTAGTTTCGCAATGCAAGGCATACTCTGCCTGAAATCTGCAGAAACCCCCTGGGAAGAAAACAAAAAGAAAGGGTTGAAATTAAAGACACTTCCCATTGGAGCTGCTATAAACTGCTAGAGCCAGATGCCTGAGGAGACTTTATGGTTTAAAAACACTAGAAAACTGAAAAGGCACTGATGCAGCTGTAAAAAAAAAAGCCCAGGAGATATTAGTGAAGGCTTTGAAATATTTCTCTACTGTTTAGTGGAATAGAAAAGCTATAGTGTCCCTTAGTATAATGAAATCTAGGTAACTGAATTCGAGGCCATCCACCCTAACAGCTAATCCAACAGCCCCTGCACATCAACTATTAACTCAGACCTTTAAGCCTTTAAAGAACACATAGTAAATTTCCAATCGCTTAAACATTCAGATGCTTTTATCAGAGCTCTCACATATGTCTCCCCTCTTAAGCAGGCAGTACAAGGTGCTAAAAAAATTCAAACCCTACACACCTTCCCTGTGGCTTCAGCTCCCGACATCTTAATAACCTTCAAATAGCAAAGCTTATGCTACTCCAACCAGCAGGAAACGAGAGCATGCAGAGGGATCAAGAACTGTAGTTCATCACTGATCCGGAAACTGGATTACATGATCTGTAAAGTACCTCTTTGGATGGTATCAGGTTAGGAATGCCAGAGAGCCACTCACTGGCTTTTCAAACAAAGATGCAGTAGGAACAATTGGCTGTTCCTTAAGGGCACCCTTTGCTTGAAAAGATTTTCTTACCCTACAGAGCCTATAAACAGCATCCTTAATGGAAACAGCAGGAAGCTCTTTTGAAATAATATTTCCGATGAAGAAGGGCATTAATGGCTTAGGGAAGAGGAATTTTAGGAAGCAATGTATATTATTCCGCTTCAGAGCTAAGCTTGATTTGACCACCTCAGAGCCGGGACTATTCCTGAGGAAAGAAGGTGAAAATGCTGCTTGAGGATTCCCCCTCCTCCCCCCCTCCGCCCAGAGCGGGCTCTTTCTCTTTGGAAGGGGCAGGCACTAGGCGTTTGACGCCAGAGGCAGGCACTTGCTACGTCGCTTTTCTGGAATCGGGATTTTCCCTGCGAGGGGAATCCTTAACGAAGAGTAAAGTTCCTTTCACTAGAAGGGGCACGTTCCCTTCATCCTCGGACAACGGAGGTGGCAGCCTGCCCAAGAACTAGCGGGGGCGGGGAGGGTTTGCAGACTCGGAGCCTACAAGAGATTTTAATCTCTTTACAACTCCGGTGCCATCTGGCAGCTCTGCGCTTCGGGCCACGCAGGGCAAAGGCGCCGGACGGCCAGATGCCGGGGGCTGGTGCTAAAGGAATCAGGGCAAAACGAAGGGGGGAGGGAGTAACCCCGCGGCTCTGGGTGCAGAAGGGGGGAAAAAACCCGCGGGAGAAGAGCGGAGTCGACCTGGTTAACCCCTCACCTTCCAGGTAGAAGGCCTTACAGCCGTCGTCTTTCAGGCGCTTGAGGAGCAGCCCCAGCACAGAGTCGCCCACCGTGTTCTCGTTCCAGTCACTGCTGCTCTCGTCATAGAGGACCACGGTGTCGGTTCCGCAGCGGCGGGCGAACTTTTCGCGCTCCTCCTCGCCCCGGGCGAAGAGGGCGCGCAGCGGCAGGTTGCCCTTCTGCAGCCGGCGCAGCATAATCCCCGGCAGGGCCACGTTGATGGCCGACTCGATGTGCGAGGACTCGTAGAGCTCCTGCGGGCGACAGTCCATCAGCAGCAGCCGCTCGTTGCCCAGCTCTAGCTGCTCGTTGAGCCACGCCACAGTCTTGCAGATTGCCATGTCCGATGCGAGAGAGGCTACCGGCGAGCGAAGCGTATCTAGCATGAGGAAGGACTCGGGCAGGCCAGGCTGGAGGGGCAGCTCCGCAAAGCGCCCCTATCCGAAGAGCCACGGCGAGCGGCGGGATGGAGCCGGGGGAGGGGCGCGCGGAGCCGTCGGTCCGAACTCGGTCCGTTGCTCGCTTTTTCTGGCTTAGCCTCCGGGTGAGGGTCTCTCCGAGTCGCTGTGCGCGTTGCAAGCCGAAGTGCTGCTCTCGTCTTGGGAGAGCTGCTTTCTCTGAAGGGTTGCCGGGGACTCCCTTAGTTTAGATACATTAGCATCGCCCTTTACTTCCTGCAATTACATGTGCAGAAGCGCCTTTTTTTTTTTTTTGCAAAGCACAAGCAAATGCATTAAAGGTAGATAGAGCGATTTAGCTAGACCCGAGGATGACCCCTGGGGCTGTTACTGCTCTATCTATACCGGTCCCATGTGCAGCTTTTCACGGCCCGGGCTCCTATTTCTTTTCTCATCTCCTGCTTTTTCTGCCTCCAGCCACCACCTCCTGCTTCTCTCCCTCTTTTTCTTTCTTTCTTTGCCTCCTATTTTCCTTCCTTCCTTCCAAATCCTCTTGTGGTCAATGTCCCTTTTAATCAACCCTGCACACTATCGCCCCTCTTTCAGCGCCAGGCAGTTCCTCAATGGATACAAACATGGAACGTCTCAATGGATACATTCTCTCGCTCGACCAATCAGCGCTTGCGGAAGGGGCGGTTGCCGTGGAAACGGGCCGGCTGGAACAGGTTGTGTTGATGAATTGTTAATGAGTTTGTCATTCACAAAAACGGAAAGGAATTTCCGCTCCGGATAAGCCGAGTGCAAACAAGCAGCAACAGCAGCTCAGCGGGAGGAAGGAAGAAAGGTGCGGGCGGGCGGTGGGGGGAGGACGGGGGGAGAGGGGAAGGCAAAACCACTAGAGCCGCGCGTCTGGGGCTCGAGTTTCCTTCTGTTGAAGCTCAAGCAGAGCAGCCCAGCGATTATACAACAAATGGTCCAATTAAAGGAAGAACAAAAGGCTCTCCATGTTTCCCCTACACAAACGCGCTTGTTAAGGGCACTTCACAGCCGGGTGTTTCATCCTGCAACTTGACTTGCGTTGGTCGTAGACCCCTTTCCGCTTTAAAATGTTATTTCCAGTTTTCCTTCTTCCTTCTCTCTCTCTCCTTGTGCCTTACTTTTTTTTTTTTTTAAAGATCCCTGGTAGTTTTTCTTTGAACCTTTCATAGGTAAAGAACCCCTTGAAAAAAATCGCGTAGGTTTTTTCCCCCCTTCCCCCCTTAAGAAACCCAGCCAGCACACTTCCGGCTGTTCCCCAACGAGCCAAGGAATCTGAAAGAACTAACAGCGCCGCTGACCTTAAAAAGTCAGGAAAAAGGAAAGCGCGCTGCTGCTCTTATTCTGTCCTCCGGGCAAGCATATTAATCGTGGCAGAAGGGACTGGCTTGTCATTCCAGCCAAGCGTGGGCCGGAGTTAATGTGTAGCGTAAAAGAGAAAGTCGTTTGGCATTTCCTAGGGTGGCTGCTGGCGCTGTATTGTTCATTGTTCCCATAGTCTGAAATCTTATGGGAGATTTCCCCGCTCGGGCGCTCGCTTTCCTTGCCGTTCTTGGCTTTGGAAGGGGTAATTCCCACGCATTCACCTCCTTTTACTGCCCGATGCCCGGTTCATTATTCGAAAAGCCATTAAGGACAAGGAAGTTAGTTCGGCCGTCAACAGGCATGGGCATGACCCGCGTTAAAATCCTGCCGCATCCGCTGTGGCTTCGATTTGCAGTCGGGGTTCAAGCTTGGTGTGTCTATAAATGTTTACTCGAAAGTAAGTCTCGCTTCATTCGGTAGGCCCGGCTTTCAAGGCCTCCCCCTCCCACAAAAAAGTAGGAGCATCTATGAAATAGCTGGTTTGTAAGGTGGCGACGAGGATATAAAGCTCATAAAAAAGTTTAGCCAGCAGGTACCCCGTAAAGTCTGCTGAAAGAATGCAAAGTTTTCTCCATGCAATATCATCATGAAACCAGCCTGTTGCAAAATTGTCGAGGCTAGGGATGGGAAGGATAGGTACAGTAGTGCAGTGCAGAGGGGATTTTGTAGCCAAATCCAGAGCTGCAATTTATAAAGGAAAGTGGGTGGGTGGGGAGGAGAAGAACAGAGAGCCAACAGCAACAATCCTAGCTTTATGCATTGAAAGCCAATACCCTCCACAGAATTCCCAAATTCACTTGCCCCTTTTCATAAATTAGCTCTGGCTCTGTCCTTCCCTCTAAGAAGGAAACTCTTTATTGTGTGAGTGTGGTGGAGGGGAGAGAGAAGGCTCCTGTATGATCCCCAGAAGATCTCTTGCTGTTAATACGGTACCACTTCTACCTTAAAAAGCAAATCCAGAATCTTACATTATCTGTGTCCAAATCCCTCTTATCTATAGAATTTTCAAAATAGTTAGCATTTTACAATATAAAAAGACACTTTTAAGGATGATGGCTGAAGACTTTTTTTTTTTTGCAAATTCATGTCACTTCTATCTATTTTGATACAAACATTAGGTAAACAATCCCAGTAGGTAGCTGCCCTTAGTCTGTCTCAGCTGTCTCTGGTGGGATCTGGTTGACACTTGATGAGAAACCAAGAGGAAATGTAGTTGTAGATGTAGGTAGACTGGGAAGTCAATGCAGTATTCTAAAACTTCTGGAAAAAAAGTAGAAAAATGCCCATGTAATCCACTGTTTCTTGACCTTGCCAATTTTAAGATGTGTAGACTTCAACGCCCAGAATTTCCCAGCCAACATGCTGACTGGGGAACTCTGGGAATTGAGGTCTACACATCTTAAAGTTGCCAAGATTGAGAAATACTGATGAACTCACCATCTCAATTCAAGGAAGACTCTAAGTTGTTATAGGTAAGAAGCCTGGATCTTTTTATCCCACTAATATATCCCTAAATTCTTATCTGGGGCTAGTCAAATATATTTATATCTGACTAGCTGCATATAATGCAGAGTTGCCCCCTATTTATTTCCATTTCCAAATCTCAAGCACATTTATCTATTTCCATTTTAATGCTAAATGAACGCAGGCTGAGTTCAGACATAGGCAGTATAATATTCCTCCCACAAGCAATATAGAACATGTGGGAGCCAAAGTTATATCATAGTGGAAACCAAAGAATCTCCTTAGAAACGGGGAAGAAGGAGAAAGGAGAATGTATTGTCAAGATCTATCCATAATATATCTTCTGACAACTGATGCTTGTCAAATGACAGTAAATTCACTGTGTGGCCAGGGATTGTCTGAAGGATACAAACCTCACTGGGATTTGATTGGACATTTAGTAGTAATAGATAAATAGAAGTAATAGATAAAATGAACTTTATTTTGAAATATGGTGTGACCAAGGAGCTAGGAAAGGAAGGTGTTGTGATGCTATCAGTTTATTAGACTCTTTGTCATGCTGCATGTGAGTTACATATGTAAGTCATTTCTTATGAGATGGGCAGCTATATAAATGTGATAAATAATTTATCCAATAAAACCTACAAAGCTTTCAATAAGTAACTGGCCCTTCCAAGGAAAGAGTGATCACATTGATGAGAAGGGTGGCATATAAAATTTAAATAAATAAATAATGAAGCTTGAGAATTGGATTGTTTATGCTTTCTGTGATATTGTCTCCCAGTTTGGTGATATCTTGGAATGCATTTCCTATAATTTTCAATTTATTTGATGACTGAATATGCAGGATTGGAATTATGGAACTGTACTCCAATTTACTCAGAGGGCATTTAGTTGAAGAAGACTTGTAAAATGCTTCATCTATTTATCAGTGTTTTTGGAGTTCTCTTTTGGCATGAGAAAGAAATTGAACGAGCATAGCTGGAGTCCAGCTCTTCACTTTTAGTCATGTAGAAATCCCATTCCAGCAATTTCCCAGGCTCGTTTCCCTTGTCTGTATCATGTGCTATTCCAGAGCAAAATAGCTGAGAAAATATAAGTTCATTTGTGGTACTAAAAAAAAACACCACTCCCCTTTCAAGAAACTGTTTTTATCTTATTTAGGAAAAACTTTGCCATTGTCCTTCAAACACATTCCCCATAGCTTGGTGGATGGTAGAGCTTCAAGGTAACAAAACTCCTGTCTTTTTTACCTTCTAGTGTCCTACTCAGAAGAAGTAACAGGAAAACTCTGTTTTCTTTGGGAAGAAAGAAGAGAAATATGGGTAGCTTTCTTGGAAGGGCCACATAAATATTGGAAAGCTTTGTAGGCTTTATTGGATAATCTTGCATGCCAGATTAACCTCACTGACTGGAGGTTAACCATGAGTGCTCTGTGCAGCCAACCAAAATAGTCTCATGATTAAAACAGTTACAGTGGTTTGCAAAACTCAGTCATGCAGTTCAGTTCTTTATTGTGATTAATCCTCTGTCAAGTGAAGGTGGACAAGAAGGGAGTCACAATATATAGACTTCATATACTGTGGGACGTATTCATGAAAACTGCATGCTGGTTCCAGTTGCAACAGCTTTTTGAAGCAGTCACTTTTTACTTTGGTAAGGCTGTAAGGATTGATACAGGTGACAAAGCGCACATATATACTATTAAAGATCTGAGGATAAAAAGTGACTGGTTAAAATGACTGCAAGCTTATGCTATTTTAATGATCATGTTGGAACTGAGCAAGAAAGAGACTGTTGCTGCCACCATCTGTACTCAGTTGTGTCGGTTCCCATCCTTTTCATCTTTACATAGTGGAGTTGTTGATTGAAGCTTAGGTTCTGTTATGAAAATTAGATTGGCTCTAATCAATTTTTTTAGCACTTTGTAAATGTAACAACAATCTAATTGCTCTTTACTGCCTTACAATGATGCTATGTGTTCTGAGTAAGGCATAACTAAATAAATAGTTGGTGCTATATAAAATAAAAAAGTTGGTGCTAAATAAATAGTTGGTGCTACAGTTGATGCTATATTTTGACAGACAGTCCTTAATGTGTTTTCTGAGGCCAATTCACAAATCCTGTGATTCCAGTTCAGAAGTAGAGGCATGTATTTATTTAATTTATAGTCTACACAACTCCATGAGTGCCACGTGGAAAATAATGGCACTCTCAGTTCCATTTTTCTACCTTCCCCATGCCATGCAAAGGTGTACTTTCATCCAGTTGATTAAAATGTTCAGAAGTGTCAAAAAGCTTGCTTACCATTTTGTAATATTTTGGATATTTTTTTATTAATATCATTCCCACGTTGTGGATTGTGGACTTTTCCTCCAAGAATATTCAGCTTTTTGGCTTACTAAATACCCAGTCTTTTGCATAGTCAAGAATCTGAAAATAATACAGTTCTTTGTCATTATAAAACACTGTTCTCTCTCTTTTAATACACTTGTTTTCTTCAAGGTTTCCAGGCTCCCTTTGTCTCAAACCTCTCTCTAGGTAGTTGCTATGATTATCCCTAAGGACTGAAATCGCTGGAGGAAAGATCAAGAGCCCTTTTGTAATCGTGGGGAAAAAAGTAAACAACAATAAAAAGCATTTATTGTATTTATTTAAAAATCCATCAGAAAAGGGAAAAAATGTCATAATAGTGATTCCATAGTTTTCACTTTAGGAATATGCTTAAGTAGAAGCATCACATCTACATTTTATATAACAATGAAAAAAATGAAATTTGATTTATGACTGTGATAGGATAGTTTATAGAAAGTAATGATATAACTTTAGAGAGATAAGTTAAAACATATTTGTATTGATAGCTGCTGTGAAGAATACTTCTTTACGTATACAATATCTTTTTTCTTTTCTATTTTTTCAATGTTTTCTTGTACATTTCGCTTTTTCTTTGATTTCTGTATTTTTATTTTTCCCCCATTGCTTGATATTAGTTTATTTATTTTTTATTTTCTTGTGTAAAAGTTTCAATAAAAATTATACAGAAAAAAATGTTTCCTGCAAATGGGACATTGCTGCCTCAGGCAATTTGAATAAATGCTATGCATGCTTCCATGTTTTCATGGAAGTTTTCTGGGGGGATTTGAAAGTTATTTTGTACAATTCAAATGCAGAATCATAAGCCCTGCGTAGCTACAGAAATGAAACTGAGAGATAATAATACAGATTAGTACAAAGCTTGGAAGTATATATAGAACTGTCCCTCTCTAGTTTGTTGGACAAGATATACAATATGGACATGATTTTATAATAGACCATCTAGTCATGTGTGACTCTAGAGGGACAGTGCTCATCTCCGTTTCTTAGTTAAAGGAGCAGTGGTGGAATTCAAATTTTTTTACTACTGGTTCTGTGGGGTGTGGCTTGGTGGGCATGGCAGGGGAAGGATACTATAAAATCTCCATTCCCACACCACTCCAGTGGAAGGATACTGTAAAATCTCCATTCCCTCCCCACTCCAAGGGAAGGTTACTGCAAAATCCTCATTCCCTCCCAGTCAGCTAGGACTTGGGAGGCAGAAAATAGATGGGTGTGGGGCCAGTCAGAGGTGGTATTTACCGGTTCTCCGAACTACTCAAAATATACCACCTCCGCAAGGGAGCCAGCATTGTCTGAACACCATTTCTGTGGTCATGTGATGTGGCCAACATGACGATATGCCGAGCTGTACAAAGCTGCTATCTTCCCAAAGGTACCCAAAGTGGTACCTATTTATCTTCTTGCATTTGCATGCTTTCGAGTTGCTAGCTGGACAGAAGCTGGGACAAGGACAGGAGCTTACCCTGTCATGTGGTGCTTGGATCTCAAACTCAGGATGTCAGTTTTCCTGACGACCCCCTAGATTTATCCTATGTACATACTTTAAAATTTGCTGATGAACTTTTCCCATTACTTTACTTAGATTTTGATTAGGGCTACTTGTTTTGTTTTTGACAAGTGGCATTTGCAACTAGTTTTTAGTTAGAATTTCTAAGGGATTATTATTTAATTGCTTGCTCTAAAGTTTTCACATTCTCTGCACAGCAGAGCAGTAAGCCAGATTTGATTGAACATAAATGGGTAAAGAAGGAACATTTCTTCTTGCAAAATGTTTGTCCGATATTTCAGAAAGTGGTAATGCCAGCTTACTCCCCCATTGGATTTTCCACATATGTGAAAATTCTGCAGCATCCAGAAGTTCCACTGGGAGCTAATCTTTGGGCAAATGTGTGCATATTTAAAATTTCCAAAATTCAGACTCTCTTTACATGCTAACTTGTCATGGCACTATGTCACTTAGTTTCCATGTTACCCTCCTGGGCTGTTAAGGGAGATTTCTTATGGTCTAAGTTATGGTGCAATTCCAATTGTAAGATATCTGTTGGATAACTCTCAACACTGGAGCTCTGCTGGGTTTGATGGAAGTTAATTTTTCCATTTGTGGAAATCTTCCTTTCCCTGCATAAATTTGAGGTTCTGACTAGATATCAAGTGCAACTTTAACTGAATGTAATCTTTCTAGTCAGTCTTCTAAATTTCATAATCCTGATTGCCTCCCCACCTTACTGGATTCGTTGTTTCTTGCTTATATAAATAATCTGTATTAAACTCTTACTTGCCATGTTTGTTGGTCTCTGAGCTCTACCAAACCACTGTGTTTTTCAATCCCCGACCATAGAGATTGTATCTCCCATGGTTGCAGTGTTAAGAAAAGACTAGTTGTAAAACTATAGTATTGTGCTTTCAGTGGGATGTTTTATGCTCAAAGAAGGACATTTTACCTCACAGTAGCAACTTTAATTTTACTGTATATAAAGTGGCCAAACTGTACATTATTCAACATAGAACAACCTTTCCTTTTTTCTGCCTGGAGTGAGAATGTGAAGATGACTCTGTTACTCTAGAAACAGCTTAGCTTGGAGAGAAAAGGGCAGGCACTTAAATGAATGACATTGGTTGCCACTTTCCTATTAGGAAGGACTAGGGAGAACATTGATTATATCATTGTGTTTCCTGCCTATTTTAGTGTAGAGATGGGTTCAGCGTGGCAGAGTTATAGATTGAAAATTGTATATTTACAGATATTGAACTATTTATATTTTTTATAATGAAATTGCTTTCCAAGTAGACAGAAATATTTCCTATTAATAGTCTTTTATACACACAGGGATAAAATTAGTCTGCATTTCTGGCAATTTCAAATTGAATCCACCTTCTGGTGTTTGTTTTTTTAAAAGATACTTGTTCAAATGGAAGCCCAATAAAATGTTACTTTATAACCTCAGTGAGTCCTCAGCAAAATATTATCCCAGCCTCTTTAAAAGACCAGGAGAGGCCGAGAAAGAGAAGATTCCATTTCATTTTCCTCCCAGTTTCTCTCTCACACACAACAGCACATCTTGTGGCATTGATAAATCCAATTTTTTTTCCTTTATTCTGTTTTTGTACTTTTGCAAATCTTGGTCTTTTTTTTCAAGCCAGTAAAAGATGTACTGTGTGGGAACTAGTGCAAGTTACCGGCATAAACAATGGCAGACACAATGTAAACATTATAAATAAAGAATATTATGCTGAAAATGCATTGCAAGGTTTTCTTGCTGCTTCTTGTTAATTTCCATGTATCACAATACAACTATTCAGAGAAAATCATGAGGCAGTGGCATAGAGTTTTAATAAACACTAGTTTTTCCTGTTTCATTTTCAGTCACATGTCAAAGTGGAACTACCTGGTTTCCTGTCTGGGTATCAGGAAACAATTCTTGTATGTTTTTAAAGATGCTATGGCATTCATTATCTGTACTATAAAATGTAAAATCTATAAAAGAAACTTAAATGTATCCTTTGTACTTTATACTGTAAAAAAGCAGAGCTTGCTAAGAACATACATTCTACTGAAGAATGCCTGCAAACAAGATTTTTATTACTACGGTGTACATAGAAGGCAATACTCCTTATCTAAATCTAGTTAGGTTTGGAAATCAACAACCACAGTTTCAAGTGTGATTTCTTACCAAAAATAAATCACAATTTACTCAGAAGGGTTTGCATAAACCACGATAGCTTTAGATATGTTTAATACCATTTGTGGAATCATATTAATTCTTTATTAAAAGGGCATTAGTTGAGAGTCAAGGAGCACCACTAGAATTAGAGCAACCCCATTTGGCATCAGGAATTTAGAGTACACCAATGACCTATTTCCATTGCTTGGGCTGAGTTCATTATAGCTCAGTGTTTCTCAACCTTAGCAAATGCTGGCTGGGGAATTCTGGGAGTTGAAGTCTGGACATCTTCAAGTTGCCAAGGTTGAGAAACACTGTTATAGCTCATCACTCATTATTGCTGTGACTAAGCACTGATGTAACACTTCCAGAAGTTTACCTAAATAGAAACAAATAAGAGAAAGAGAGAAGGTATAATTTGCAAAGTGTGATACCATCAATCCAACCAGGTGAATTATACAAGGAAATCAACTCCAAACCTATGATGGGTACAGTAAATATATTTCCCCCCCTGGTTATATTTTTCATTAACTCTACTTTTGCTTACCTTTAATCCTGTTTTTACCAGTTCACTGTTTTGCCTTTTCTTTTATTTATTTTTTTCTTTCTGTTGATGTTTAATAAGTAAATATTAATCTGTAGCTTTGCTAGCTGAACTGACTTGAGTTATGTGCTTGCTCTGATCTCAGTATAAGGATTAACCAGAAGTATGCTGAATGCAAACCAAAATGAAAATGAAAATGACCCAGAGTAACATTCCAATAAGCACTTAGTGTGAATGTGAAGACTTGTTTCACCTTGATCTTACTTGTATCTCATTTTCAGATATATGCATTTAATAAAATGTATATTTATATTACTCATCAAACATGGTTTCAGGACTATTTACATAACATGATTTCCAATATTTGTTATGTAAATGTATTGGTATATCTGACTTAAAACACAGTCCTGCCAATTTTTTATATATATTCTCCGTCTGATCATATGAAAAAATTTGCAGGAATAGCTATTGTTTCATAAAATGTTGCAGTCCTCATCTTGAGTTTGTTTGTTTATTAGGGTTTGTATGCCGCCCACTCTTGAGAGACTCAGGGCGGCTTACAGATAAAACAGGGAGGGGGAACATATAAAAATTAAAAAACAAATATTAAAATTCACAATATTCATAACTCAGAATGGGGCTGGATAAATCAACTGGATAAATCAGAGTGTTGTATCAATTTCTAACTGCAGTCATTTTAAAAAAGATACCTGAAGAATTGGAAGGGGAAGGAAAGTGTATGAACAACAAAGCTTGGAAGGCTAAAAAAAACTCATCCTGGATATGTTTAACTTAGGCAAAAAAGAAAGAAATATAATAGAGTGTCTTTCATGCAACATTCAGGAGAGCGTGGGTGGGTTTGTTACTCCTTTAGAAGCAAGGATTACATCTCCTGAGAAGATAGATTATGATTGAACATTAGTGGATACCAGTGACGTGCGGTGAGATTTATGGCTGGTGAGGCAGTCTTCTCCCCCGACATCCCACTTTCTAAAATGCTTTCTTTCTTTTGCCCAGAGGCTGCAGCCTGCCTGAGCTACCCGCCTGTGGGCAAAAGAAAGAAAGTGGCTTTTGCCCGCCCCGCTGCTATGTCCCAGGCTGCCCCAGACACAGAGAAAGAAAGCTGGCGGGCTGCCCTCCCTGCCTCTCCGACTCCTACCCCCTTCCCTCTCTTCACTCTCAAACAAACTCTCAAATTGAGAGTTTGTTTGATTGAAGAAACAAACACAGCACACACAAATTACTTACAATTACTTACAAATTACATTAATTTTGAATTCCTTCCCCTCCCTCTGACCCACATACCTTTTCCATCTGTTTCACAATCCCAGAGGATTTCAACTCTGCTCTTGCCTGCCATCATGAAAATGTAAAAATGTAAAAGGAAAAAAGCAAGAGCTGCTGAGGTCAGGCTGGGCTAGCTGTTGCCAGAGTCCCCAATGGATGACTCTGCTTAACTGTTTAAAAAAGCCTCTAAAAAAACACCCTCTACAGGAGGAGGCAAGAGAACCACATGCCTCATCTACACATAAGGGATTTTTCGGTTTTTAACCTTTGCTTAACTCTGCTCGAGTGATCATAAAGTCAGACTAAATGAGGCACGTTCTCCCACTTCCTCCTGCAGAGGGCACTTTTTAAAGAGGCTTTTTTAAACAGTTAAGCACTAAGCAGAGTCATCCACTGTGACTCTGGCAGCAACTACCTCAGCCTTTTTCCTTTTACATTGTTTTTTCTTTTCATGATGACAGTGGTGAGGCCCTGCCTCCCCTGACTGCATGTCACTGGTGGATACCTCATAGGATCCCAAGGCAACTGAAGTGAAAGTCTTATTCTCTCTGCATGTCTCCAAGTAGAAACTAGCACCCATATGCATTAATTTTGAATGTTGTGTACTCAAGCAGTACTAGGTTAGATTATCTTCTAGTTTTGATTGTATGATTCCAGGGCTCTTGCCTTGCCAACAATCTGTGGCTTCTAAGTTGTTTTGTAGAACCTCTCAGTTTTCTAGTGCTGCTGCAGTTCTAGCTTTGCATACATTCATTCACAGGTATTATTTATTTTTCCTACAGATGATTTTCTTTATTTAATTTAATTATGTGCCATCAAGTAATTTTCCACTTCTAGCAACTGCATAGATTTTCTCCGTGAAGATCTATCCCTAACCTGTTCTTTCAGGTCTCCCAAAGGTGAATGCATCACCACTGAAAAATGAGCCAACCCACTTGCTGTTAATAGTTCTTTTAATCCAGCTCAACCTGACTATATCAAGTGCCTTTTTGCCATCTCAATATTGCAGCTTTAAAAAATCTAGAAAGTGGATATTGCTTTTGGATATGCTGTGAAAACTGTTATGAGATATCATCAGGCTGTAGTTTTCTATATGAAGACCTTGAGTCTATGTACTTGAAACTCTGCATAGTTTATGAAAGAGTAAAACATGATGTGGCCAGGTTCTTGTACTGCAAAATTTCTGTGGTTCCATTACAATGTAGAATATTGTTTAGGTAATTATATGAACAGAAAGAACTTCAGGTTTTGCAGCGGTTGAATAAAATACACAGGCCTAAAGTAGAAGCTTCACAGATTACTGTAAATGTGTGCACTAATATGCTGAACCATAAGCCAAGTTTTACAACCCATGGCTGGTTTCATGCAAAACAAAAGAAAAGTAAATTTCGGTATGACTTACCACAGAATGTAAACTCAGCACTGTTTTGTAATGCAAAGAATATATTTAATAAATTTTGGGGAAAAGTTTTTCTCTTCTTTGTAGAGCAAAAGTAACTCATGTATTCCATCCTAGTCTTTTATTACATTCTATTTTTCAATAAAGAGGAACAACTTTACCTAAGAGATCTCTATACATTTTTGGCGGATAAGGCTTTAAGAGACACAAGGGAGTGGAAACAGCCCTTTCATTCCATTTTGGCAGAATTTTTAAAATTGATTTTAATAAAACTAGATGCCTGCACTCTATATATACCTATTTTGCTTCTTATTTTGATAAGCTGTGCAGGAAATCTTTATTCTGCAGCTTGTCATAGATTTTGTTGGTATATACACAGGTGTTTTGGGGGCCAAACAAATGGATCTGCCTGCAATCAATAGCTGACAAGCTAAACAGTGGAAGGTACTTTCATGTTCCCTGTTGAAGTTATGTAGAATGAGCCATAGAAACTTTGACAATTTGTTCATATATATAATTTATATTGCCAGTCATCTAAGAGCTATAACTCTAGGTAGTGAACAGAAGATTAAATCCAAAAGACAATCAACACAATTTATAAAAATAAACAATCAAAAACTCAGTATAACACATGTCCAGGATGTAAAATAATTTAACTTGTTTTTATTGGATTATTGTTTTTAATTGTTGTGAGCCACTATGAGTCACTTAGATGGGCAGTCATACAGTTCAAATATCAAATCAAATATATTTAAGAGCAGTTATACAAATCAAATATAATCCCTTGGAAAAGTTTAAGAGGGTTAGTGCCATCTGAATCACTAAGCTTCTGTTGTTCCATAAGGTATGCACTGCAACAATGAATAACTCAAGATGACATTCCTTAAAAGATGTGACCTGGAATTTATCTATCAAACTAATTCCAGGGGACAAGTCAAACAATTGAAGATAGATGTTCTCCCAAATAATTTAGCCCTATTCTGTGTACAGCTTAATTACATTTATATCAGGTAGTCCTCCACCTACAATAGTGCATTTACTGACCGCTCAAGGTGACAACAGCACTGAAAAAACTGACTTATGATTGTTTTTCACACTTATGACCATTGCAGCATCCCCTTGGTCATGTGATCAAAATTTGGATGCTTGGCAACTGGTTCATATTCAAGACAGTTGCAGTGTCCCAGGGTCATGTGATCAACTTTTGTGACCTTCTGACAAGCAAAGTCAATGCGGAAGCCAGATTCACTTAACATTAACTTAACAACTGTAATGATTCACTTAACACCTGTGACAAGGTCATAAAATGGAGCAAAACTCACTTTAAAAATATTTCATTTAGCAACATGAATTTTGGACTGAATTGTGGTCATAAATCAAGGATTATCTGTATTATAAATTGTACTTTCCACATTATTAAATACCCGGTACTGTCCCTGCCACTGCATTTTGGTCATGTCATAGCTTCTGAACACTCTTCAAAAACATCTTCATGTAGGGTAAAGGATAGTCTTCCATACAGGAAATTAATGCAAGAGTTATGAAGAATACGGTTTTTCTAATACAGAAAAGGGCACAATTGGATCACAAATGGAACTTGTGCAAAGGTTCTCCTGATGGCAACTGCCATCTGCTGTCTGAGCAGGAGTTGTCGAGTCAAGAGGATACCCTCTCCCTCCTCCCACTAACTGCACACCAGCTCTGTCTGGGCAAGTGCTAAAACTAAAGCAGAGAGCCGAGGTGGCGCAGTAGTTAAATGCAGCACTGCAGGCTACTTCAGCTGACTGCAGTTCTGCAGTTCGGCTGTTCAAATCTCACCGGCTCAGGGTTGACTCAGCCTTCCATCCTTCTGAGCTGGGTAAAATGAGGACCAGGATTGTTGGGGGCAATATGCTGACACTGTAAACCACTTAGAGAGGGCTGAAAGCCCTATGAAGCGGTATATAAGTCTAACTGCTATTGCTATTGCTATTGCTAACTTCAGCACTTAAAAGTAAAAACAAAAAATGTCTGGTTCCAGGGGGAACCAGCCCCCCACAGCCACTTGATCTTGTCACAATTGAGCTGAAGCCTGTTTTCTCCCAGCCTTAACCCACAGTCTCCAGACAATGGGAAAACATCTGGCAACGACATTTGGTTGACATGGGACAACCAAATATAAGGTTGGTTATCATCAGCATATCATGCCAATGGATGTGTGTGCCCAGGGATTAGAGATAGGTTCCTACCGGTTTGGCCCGGTTCGGCCTGCAATGCCCCAAATTGGTTCTATCAGTGGCACCTATGGCATTTTGTACTACTGCATATGCATGCGTAGTGCGCATCAAGCATGTGTGCAAAGACGTACCTAAGCGAACCAGCAGTAGCAGAAGCTGGAACCCACCCCTGCCAGGGTTGAATGCAGATGTTAATATATTTTCAAGAACCTTTTAAAAAAGACGTTGCTCAGTTTAATAATGTGTAGAGGTGGGGCTTTTTGGGGTGTGTGTGTTTCCTTTCAAGAGTCCAGAAGTATCTTTATTGGTGAGAGAAATCTGATAAGGAAGTCAATTTGTAATTGTTAGAAATGAGAAAGAATATTTGGCAGTTGACAGCACAGTCATAATGTCATTCATTCTTGGCTGGCCCATAGTAAGTCACCAGCTGTGCCAATTTCTACTCACTGAAGGTTGGCAATATGCACATACTGTCACACATATTATAAGACAACATTCATGACTTTTCCATTTCCTGGTGACACTCAATTGATATTACTAACTTTCCCCTTCCCTCAATATTCAGAACCTAGAGGGAGAGGCATTAGCCTGTTGTCATGTATGCTGGAAGAATAACTGGTCTGATTTTATTTGGTCAGCTGGGTGTGTTGACTTCAATACAAATTCAATACCAGAGTTGGAAGGGACCTTGAAGGTCTTCTAGTACAACCCCCTGCCTAGGCAGGAAACCCTATATCATTTCAGACAAATGGCTATCCAAAATCTTCTTAAAGAGTTCCAATGTTGGGGCATTCACAACTTCTGGAGGCAGGCCGTTCCACTGATTAATTGTTCTGTCAGGAAATTTCTCCTCAGTTCTAAGTTGCTTCTCTCCTTAATTAGTTTCCACCCATTGCTTCTTGTTCTGCCCTCAGGTGCTTTGGAGAATAGTTTGACTCCCTCTTCTTTGTGGCAACCCCTGAGATATTGGAACACTGCTATCATGTCTCCCCTAGTCCTTCTTTTCATTAAACTAGACATACCCAGTTCCTGCAACAGTTCCTTTCATATGTTTTAGTCGCCATTCCCCTAAACATCTTTGTTGTTCTTCTCTGCACTCTTTCTAGAGTCTCCACATCTTTTCTACATTGTGGTGACCAAAACTAAATGCAGTATTCCAAGTGTGGCCTTACCAAGGCATTATAAAGTGGTATTAACATTTCACGTGATCTTGATTCTATCCCTCTGTTTAAGTAGCTTAACTGTGTTGGCTTTTTTGGCAGCTGCTGCACACAGCTGGCTCATATTTAAATGGTTGTCCACTAGGACTCCAAGATCCCTCTCACAGATACTACTATTGAGCAAAGTACCACCTATACTGTACCTGTGCATTTCGTTTTTCTTGCCTAAATGTAGAACCTTACTCTTTTCACCATTGAATTTCATTTTATTAGATAGTGCCCAATGTTCAAGTTTGTCAAGATCCTTCTGTATCTTAAGCCTATCTTCTGGAGTGTTGGCTATTCCTGCCAGCTTGGCATCATCTGCAAATTTGATAAGTTCCCCTTTTATTCCCTCATCCAAATCATTGATGAAGATGTTGAAGAGTACTGGGCCTAAAAAAGAGCCTTGAGGTACTCCACTGCATACTTCCCTCCATGTAGATGCAGTTCCTACATTGAGGACTACATGTTGAGTGCAGTTGGTCAGCCAGTTACCAATCCATCTAGTGGTGATGCTGTCTAACCCACATTCTTCTACTTTATCTAGCAGTAGGTTATGGTCTACCTTATAAAATGCCTTACTTAAGTCCAAGTAAACTATATCGACGGCATTCCTCTGGTCCACTAATTTTGTCACTTTGTCAAAGAATGCAATAAGATTAGTCTGGCATGATCTGTTTTTGACAAACCCATGTTAGCTTTTGGCTATTACTTTGTTTACTTCTAGGTATTCGCTAATTCGTTGCTTGATTATCTTTTCCAGAATCTTTCCTGGTATTGAGGTCAGGCTGATAGGTCTGTAGTTTCCTGGATCTATTTTTTTTCCTTTTTTGAAGATGGGAACCACATCAGCTCTTTTCCAGTCCTCTGGCAGTTCTCCGGTGCTCCAGGATCTCTGAAAGATATAGTTCAGTGGTTCTGAGATCTCGTCTGCCAGTCCCTTCAGAACCCTGGGGTGTAATCCATCTGGTCCTGGTGATTTGAACTCATCTAGGGTAGAAAGGTGCTCACTTACCATTTTTCCCCCTATTTTAAGTTGTGTTCCTAATCTGATTTTTGTGGTGCTGTTTTTGATAGGTTGGACTGTTTTATCCCTTTGTGTAAAGTTAGATGCAAAACATGAGTTAAATAGTTCTGCTTTCTCCCTGTTGCTTGTCACCTTCTGCCAGCAATGGACCAATTGTTTCCTTAACCTTTTTCTTGTTTTTAACATGTTGGAAGAAGCTTTTTTTTTGTTTTTTTTTTACTTTTGTGGCAAGCCTTTCTTCATTGTGAGCCTTAGCTTTCCTCACTTCAACTTTACAGGCTCGGGCTATTTGCTGATATTCTGCCTTAGTTATGTCCCCTTCTTTCCACTTTCTACTGTACTGCAGTGGCTGGATTCACATACAAAGCCAGATCTTTTTATGGCTAAATGTGATATGTAAAGTCAACCACAGATTCCCTAAGGTATCTTGTAATATAGATAGTAGACATTCCTTCCACAGCAGTATAACTGTTGTTGTGACCAGTCATGCTCCAAAAAAATTCCTGTTGGCTTTATAATCCAAATATCTTTTAATGTTACATACCCGGGATGGCGAACTTATGGCACGGGTGCCAGAAGTGGCATTCAGAGCTCTCTCTGTGGGCACGTGAGCCATTGCCAACTGTTCTTCTGATTTCCGGCGCACGCATGGATGCTGGCCAGCCAATTTTCATGTGCGTTAAAGCACCAGAAATCCGAAGACTAGCTGGCTGGTGCACATGCATGCCACCTGGTCTTCGGCGTGCGTGCGCATTCCAGTTTGAGCATTTGGTGCTGAAAAGGTTCGCCATCACTGTTGTGTACATTTAGTGGCTTCCTCTTGTTAGATCATTAAGGTTGCCATACCTCTATTAAAGTTTGCCATATATCTTAAAAGTAGAATGTGCTAAAACTCATTCAGCAAGAGAAACCTATTGTGTAGAACGGAATGATTGTTGAAGGGAAAGTCACATCATTTTTATAAAATATTAACTCATAAGCTGCTGAAAATATTTAAAAATGATCCCTCCCAATAAGACAGGAACTTTGAAAACAGGATGGTTTGCCTGAAAAGACACTCCAAGATCCCAATAGGATTTGAGGAAAAAAAACAAGACAGAGGTCTCTCTGAGCTTTAAAGGGAAAACATCCACTGGGTAATAAAATGGCACGTATGGTAAACAGGAAAAGAACTCTTAACCTAGTGAGAGTCCTTGAAGGTGAAAAGGCTGTAAAGAGATAAGGAAATTGGGGAAAATGCTTCTATTGATTGTTCTGTCAAAACCTGGCAAAGTAAATCTTGTTGAGAGACATCTGTACTTTTCAACATAATGGCATTTGTGCTTAGTGAAAGCTAACTCAGATCAACTAGAGACAAATGAGGAAATCCATAGTTCTAATTGGTTCCTGTACGTGAAATGTCAACATTTGTTAAATCCAAAGAATCTGGAATGTAAATTATCATTTGGCATGCAGAAAATCCTAGATTCAATGTTCTTGCTTTCCAGTATGACTGGGAATTTCTTGAGTGAAACCAGGAAAAATTACTCTTGATATGGAACTGAGGCAGAAAATGATCAAATTCTATTGCTAAATAGCTGGGTGTTTTGTAGTAGATTGCTATGGGCATTCCAAAACATTTTGATTTTTTTTAAAAAAAACCCTTTTGTTTCAGGTTATTTTAGACATGCTCAGTAGTTACACCACTAGTTTCCCACATTTTAAAAATATTAGCCTAAATGGGATGCAGTGACAAGGTCTATTAATCTAGTAATTTGGAAGAAATCATCTTTTCATTCCCAAATGCTTTTCTACAAAATCTTTTTTAGCTAGTAAATAGTAACCAGGGCCTATAATATTGCCCTTAGAAAAATGGCTTCAGCCATCAAGTAATTTTCTGATTTATGATATCGCTAGTGGAACGCTTGCCTGACTGCACAAAGCAAACTCCTCTTCCACAATTTGTAAGTCCTTTTTATGGTAAAATGCCCAAAATACCCTTTTCAAACCATTCAATATATGTGCATTTTGAAATTCAAGAATAATTTGCTCAAAACAGGTTAACATGAAACTAATTCAATTAGCCTGATTTTATTAATTTTATTTAGAATTCTGTGTGTATGCTTGACTCCTTCAGTTATTTTTCAATTTTCTTCTTTTCAAGAAACTCCATTTAGATGCTGTAGTGAATGTCCTTCGGGGTTGAACAAAAGGTGGTTTTATCCTCTGATCACCAGTTGTTGCTGTTTTTGAAATCCTGTATATTTGTTTTTACAAGGAAGAACTTGGAAGTATGAAGATTTGTATATTTATTTATGGCTGCCTATCTAATATAATGACCCAGAAATAAATAAAAATTAAAATAAAAAGAAAACTATCCAGCTCCCAGCTCCCCCTAGCTACCAGACCAAATAACCTCCCAGCTCAACTATCATCCTAGCCCAATGCTTGGGAGAGCCAATTCTTCATGACCTTCTAGAAACCTCAAAGGATGGGGAGTCCTTGGATATTAAGTGGGAGGCCATTCCAAAAAGCTGGAATGGCATATGAGGATGCCCAACCTAACATAGTAAGAGAGGCAGATATTCTCAGAGAGACGCAATCCGACATTTTATAATACAGTATTGAATATTGTACATTTTAAATTTGCATTTAGAGTTATAGAAGTCTTTAACTCAGCAGGCCCCAATCTTTTGGGCACCAGGGACTGGTTCCATAGAGAGAGGTTTTTCTGCAGGGGGGATGATTTCGTGTGCTGCCTGCAGCCCACAGATGGGGCTTTGCTTGTTTGTGCGGCCCAGTTTCTGGCATGCCATGGACCAGGGGTTGGGAACCCCTGCTTTAACTCATATAAGTGCGTATAAAAATAATAAATAATTAATAGATTCTGTATAAATGAAAAACTCTCCATCATTGGCCTGAACACCAGGAATTATTCCTGGTATTTATTCCAAAAAATAAGCCAGTAATTTTCCATCTTTCTCTCCTGATTGCTAATATTTCTGGTTATTTCCTGCGTATTAGGAAACATTTCAATTGTTCTATGGGCAGTAGCACCAATTTCAACTTTGCTGCTGTAAATGCTTGATATGATTCATTTGTGGGTCTCTGGCATGTAACAAAAATAAATCTTAAACCTTATTTTTCAACTATGAAAGATGAGAGTCTCTGAGTCTCTTTTATTGTTAAGATGAGAACACTAATAGATTTCCAAAAGGATGCCTTAATTGTGTCCCAGAGGACTGATGTATTGGCAGAACCTTGATTTGTTAAATTTTTTTTTAAAGGATAAATTTTCTTTTTAATAACAAGAAGATAATATCTTAAAATAATAAGAGAATCTCTTAGAAAAGGAATATTCAGACACCAACTAGAATTGGCTTATAATGTTATAAGAGTTAATGGGAGTATGGTTGGAGATTGCAGTGGGATTTTATTAAAGAGTCGATAACTTGATTCACACCAAGCAGAGGATTTTTTTTAAAAAAAATCTAAAACTATTTTGATCTCTGTGAAAAATTGCTAATGGTCTATTAACATAAAGTGCAATCTATATGTTCATAATATCTTCCAATTTCAACAAAACCTTTTAAAGTGCTTTTATCTGAGAACCTTGAATTAACAATCTTGAAATTTACAGCACAGATTTTATAAGGTGACCAGACGTTCCACTTTTGGCGGGACAGTCCCGATTTTTTTGTCGCGCGGCATTTTCAAAAAGTCCCGATTTTTCGAGCAGTGGCGCATGTGGCAAGAAAACACCGTGCTGCAGTTTGCAACTGCCGCACAGTGATTTCTACTGTCACAGGCTCCAGGAGTTGGGGAGGTCCTTTGCAGGTGGCTAGAACTGGGGATTAGTGCCGTGGGATCAGGTCTGCGGAGCGGAGGGTGGAGCTGGGCGAAGCGAGGTTTCTTTTTTGAGGGGGAAGTCCTGGCTCGGCTGCGGCTCCCCTTCCTGCTTCCCTCCTTCTTTCCTTCCCTATCTACCTTCCCTTCCTTCCTTTCTTCCTTCTCCCTTCCTTCATCCTTTCCTTCCCTTTCTACCTTCCTTCCTTCTTTCCTTCCTTTCTTCCTTCCTTCCTTCTCCCTTTCTCCTCCTTCCCTCCTTCCCTCTTTCTTTCCTTGCCTACCATATTTTGCTTCTTTCTTTCCTTCCTTCTCCTCCCTCCCCTTTCCCTCCTGTAAACCGTTCAGAGAGGGCTGTAAAAGCACCATGAAGCATTACCCCTGTCACAACCACCGCCTCCGTGCTTTTGAGGAGCCTGAGGCCACGGGAGCCGGTAGGAAGGTGGCAGAGGGGGCGGGAGCAGGAAAAAAAGGCCCCATGGCTTCTCAAAAGCACGGCGGAGGAGGAGGCGACAGCGGCAGGAATAACGTGGTGCCCAGCTCAGGTGCTCTGAGCCCCCCCCCCCAGTCAATGGTGTCCCGCTTTACCCATCTTAAAATCTGGTCACTTTAAGTTACTAGTAGTTTGCAACATAGTTTAGAGAAATAGCAAGGAAAAATATTTTTAGAGTATTTTTAATGGGACCATAACAACTAGAGCAAAAAGGTCTAGTGGTCAGTTAACGGTTGTCATTTTTCCATCTTCTTGTTGATTTGTCTTTAAGATCTAAATTCATTTTCATTCCAACTAACTACTTTAAATATACACAGACAAAATATTTTTCAATACCACTTTCTTGTGTTAGAAGCATCATGCATTTCATTGAGTGAGATTTCTGGTAAGTGGCAATACAAATGGTTTTCAGTACAACATATACAGTAGTGGTAGGCAGGGGGAAAAATCTGCAACTTCCCTTTCCAGTCATTATTCAAAAAATAAAAATAATTTCAGAGAGCTTCATGTGAGGAATGGCTTGTATTCTTGCATTGATGTCATTGCAAGCTAGCCAAGAGATGCATATGGATATCCTCTCTTATGTCTTTTCCCTAGTTCTCTATGGCCTCCCATAGTTAACTTATAGACCAGTGGTTCTCAAACTTTTTCAGTCCATCGCCCCTTTGGTGCTACAAACTGATGCTCAGTGCCCCCCACCCAGTGGTGGAATTCAATTTTTTTTACTACTGGTTCTGTGGGCGTGGCTTTGTGGGCATGGCTGGGGAGGGTCATGTGACTGGGTGGTTTGCATGATGGAAGGAAGATAGTAACAGTAAAATTCAAAACTAACAATTAATTGCACATTTATTCAAAATCCAATTTAAAAACCTTTTTAATGTTAATTCAACAAAATTGTTGAACATGACCCAGTGATACCAGGTTTTCAAAGTCTGATAGTCATTTATCAAGAACCTTAGTAACTAGTAACTTAGTAAACTCAGTAAAATTTAGTAACTACTTCACTGTTCAGTAAATTCTTAATGTGATGGGCTTGATGAAGTGATACCAGAAAAAAATGTATTTTCAAAGGAAGTGGCAATCAGCTATTTCCCAAACTGTAGGCAGAACTCCAGGATGTGGGACCCGGAGGATCCCCGTTTTTACAAACCTGATTACAAGCAGAGGAAGAGCTCAAGACTCTGATCCTCTCTTTGGACAAGCCACAGGGGGAACTTGTGGTACCCAAAACTAGAACCCCTGATTTCTAGATTTAAACCTTAAATATTGAAATGGCCCATTTCTTCCTGACTTCCAATGAAACCATTCCATTTACTGTCACGCATATCTCCCTTGCGGGTATGACGGATTCCTCCCCCCCCCATGTATTTCCCACCCACCTCCTCAGTTTCCCTGCTGTATTTATGATTGGCAGGGCGCTCTTCTCTCTGGGGCCAGGGAGCAGCCCGAGCACTGGCAGCAGGAAGGGCAGTGGCAGAAAAATCTGGGCGAGAGGTTTTGAGGGAGGTGGGGTGGAGAGAGGGAAGACGTGGTTTTGGAGGAGAATAAAGCTCCGTTGCCATGCAGGAAGGTCTCTGCCGTTGCATCACTAGGTCTCCCTGCAGCCCTCTTTGCATGCCTGCCTTCCCTCAAAACCTGCTCCGCCTCACCTTTGGCCTGCGCTTAATGAAACCGGTGGGGCCTGGGCCGAAGCATCTGGGGGGTGCTGCAGGCTTGACATAAGGTGGGCCGAGGCGGGTGGGTTGGTGGGTGGGAGAGAAAAAGGCTCTAATGGTGGGATGGGCAGCACCTTCCTTCTGCGCTGCCGGCTGGCAAGGGCTGTTGCTCCAGCGCAGGCTGGCAGAGAGAGGCGGCCCATCCTCTGTGTCTTCTTGCAAAGAGACTCAGCAGCCCTCCTCTCTCCCTCCCTCCCTCCCTCCTGGGCTTAGGAACCTGCCTCTCCACTCTCCCACTTCCGGGCTGCAAAGCAGACGGGAGGCCGATACGCTTGGGCTTTGGTGCCTCAACTCGCCGAAGGAAGCTCGGCTCCTACGGCGACCCTGGATCGCTTTTTTCAATCTGGGTTTTTAAAAAATAAATAAATCAGGGAGGAGGGGCACAAAATGGAATAGCCAGGCAAAGCCCTTGCTTTGTGGGTAAGGATTTCGAGAGAAGCTCCCAAGCAGGAGAAGGAGCCTTGGAAAGAAACGAGTTGGCTTCTCTGATTTGCTTTTAAATGCACCCATAGATGTGCCTTTCTCCGTTTTCTTCCTTATCGCTGGTATGAGGCTCTCACTGGAGGTTGGATGGCCTTTCTGGGGCTTGTTATTTACACACAAAACACTATATCCCCTTCTATGGCCCTGTCAAGTAGAGTCTTGCGCCCTGTGAGGGGGCATCTCCAGCACTCCTCTGCCGCCCCCCTTGCCTCTTAGTGCCCCCCTGCCACCCCCTTGCCTCTTAGTGGCCCCTTAAGTCATCCCACTACCCCCAGGGGGCAGTACCGCCCACTTTGGGAACTACTGTTATAGACTATAACACTTTACAACATTGGTTTTTTTTGAGCAGTGGAGTGAGATTTTCTTTTTCTTCTATAGCAGAGGAAGAACCAGAACTACTTAAAAGGGAACAATTCTAGTGAGGTCATTTCAGTTGTCACTCTGTTTGAATCTTAAACAAAGTGTTATAGTGACTTTTTCTGCAAATAGCAAGTAGTCATTTGACATTTATCTAAAGAAATTTAGAGAACATCCAGATCAGAACAGTCACATTGACTCAAGAGAAGATAAACTATCCATAATAGAAAAATGTTTTTTAATGGGTTAAATTAAAATTACAACTCCTCTTTCCTTTGAGCTAAAAACACTATAGTAAAAATTTATTAATTTTCTCTAGAGTCCATGGAGTAGTTTACTTATCAATTATCTGGGCTACTAAATAGGAGAACCATTATCTTAAATAAGTTTGCTCAAAAATAGCCCCCAACGATTAAAGTAGATAGACTGAAATACATTAAGAATTAATTAGAATAATCCTACCCTTCTCACCTTAATGTTTTTAAAAGATGGCTGTGTTATGATTCTGGTTGTTTGCTTCTTATATGTTTCTAGCCTTACAATATCTTTCTCAAAATGGGACAGCTGTGCACAATCCCCAAAAGAGTAAATGTTAGACCAATGTATATTCTTGTACATTTGATATTATTCATTTAAACCATAAACAGAATTACCAGTTACATATTTATGGCTGCTATTTCTTTAAAAATGCAGCTTGCTTTATGACCTGTAACATTTTTAGGAGTATAATTTGCCCCAAGATTTTAGTTTTTTCCTTTTTTTTAGGAGTATAATTTGTCCCAAAATTTTAGTTCTTTCATTTGAATTTTTTAAAAGCAATTTTCTATGAAGCACTGATTCAGATACTTTCACTTTGAACTACGTAATACCAGCACCACTTTCTAAACAAATATTCTTATTTAATTATCAGGCATATTAGTTCTAATATGTTTTCCTTCATTACTGTACATTTATGTGTGCATGATTGCCTTTCCAAATGTTGAACTAAATTGTGTTGTTCAGTATAAGTCAGTAGTTAAGATTCTGAAATCTCAAAGGATGTATATTTGCTATTTTGATAAGGAGACAGATTCTTCTTTTTCTAGCAATACTTGGTCTGGGTAGGTGTGTACATATATAAGGACAATGCTGTTTACATCACAGAAAAGTAGCAGAATAGACATGCCATAAAGAATTCTTTGGGGGGAAACTGAGGGGGAGGAGAATGTGTGTCATCATAATAAGATTTTTCTCAATGCCCCTTTGCTACTGTACAAGAAAATGTTAATGAGAGGCTTCTTTTTCAGCAGGAAAACATTTTTTCCCCATATATGAAGGACTTGTTGAAACGGTTGTTTCTTTGTGGGCCAAGTTCATTTCTCATGTGGTGGCTTGTAGTCACTCTGTCTGGGGCAACAGACAATTAACAATGGTTAATATTTGAAAAGGTACAATATGTTCTGTGTAACCAGGCTGCTCATTTCCTTTTCCTAATAGCTTGATTGCTCTTGCGGGTTTCTGAAGATTTTTATTTACCTAATTAGACCACAAGAAACAATGTCATTAATATTCAAACTCTGACACATTTTGCAAGTAGAAACAAAAGTTAAGCCTTAGTAACCTATTAACTGTTCACTTTTTAAAGGTCAAAGTACTTGATTTGAGCATCACAGGAGCATTACATCCTTGACTTCTAAAAAATTTAGACAAATGCACAGCTCAGTGTTACAGACACCCATGTACCCATTAACACTTTACAAAATACTCCATTGTAATACTTTCAAACAATAAGCTTTGTCCAAAGAGCAATTCCCTAATCCTCTCCTGTAATGATTTTTAATTGTCCTGAAAATCTCTGAGCAGATTTGTGTGTGTGTGTGTGTGTGTACAGAGTAGAACTCGAAAGATTGTGTCTACTATTAATAAAGATGGTTAAGTTATGGTTCTTTATCATGGCTTGCTATTTTCAAATATTTAAGGATAACCTAAATGTAATTTATTAGAAAACTTTTAATTTATTTGTATTTTAGGGTTTGAATATTTGATGATGAAGCCAGTTTGCAGGAGATGATTCTTTTGGATTTTTTGAGTGGCGCTCTTTTAAGATGCAAAATAGGCTCATTGAAAATTATTGGAACTTAAAAAAAACAGTTTTTTAATTTTTTTTTTGAAAAAACCACACAACTAAGAGTCAGCTGCTTTACTGCCAGCAGAACATGAGATATATCATCAAAAAGAAAAAAATATTATCTATTCCTGGTACATTTGTTTATTTTCAGGTAAGACCTGCAAAATCACTAGAATTTATAACACACATAGTATTTTACCATTAATCAATAAACTGTATGAGTTTTGATTGATTGATTGATTCATCAATTAAATCAATTAAGTTCTCATGAGAAAAAATAGCACGAAAGAAAAAAAACCATACTCGATTCCACCAGACATAAATTTTGAAAAGGCATTGCCCATGCCTTTACATCTAGCAATATTGTAACTAATATTACAAAATGAAGCCCTATAAATAGCAGTACATGAGATGGAATAATTAAACCCATGAGCTTTTAAATAATTAATTGTTTTTGGAGGGCTTTAATGCCAGCAACAAATTACTTTATGATTTATTTAGAAACAAATAAACAAAACTAAATTATAATTATTCTAGAAACTTTTAGATTGAGTTAATTTAGAGTTGGTGAAATATTTATAGAAAAATTATACATGGTTCTTTATGTTTAAAGTTCTTGCCTGTCTATGGTGATTGGAGGATTAGTTAATATATCAACATTCTTTATAAGTGTCCCTGTGTACAATAAGGAAAAGAAAAAATAAATAATGCCACTTGGGTAGACCAGACTATGAAATGTTAAGCAAATAAGGTTTTAAGAATTAAATGATAAAAATAATCTTGCTTATATATTTTAGAAGATTCTTGCTAGTTAAAATACGTTCTCCTAATTGGTACTCTTTTAAGAACAACATAAAAGCATCTGAGTTTCTGATGAGCAACTGTGGCAAACTGACATCCCTCTAGAACAGGGGTCACCAACCTTTCGGACCTCGGGGACCACTAAATTCATAATTTTAAATCCCGTGGAACACTAATATGATCTACCTAATGACTGGCTGGGTCCTTCCGGGAACACTATAGAAATGGGTATGGAAATGGGTATGGCTAGGTGGTCATGTGACTGGGTGGGTGTGGCCAACTTGATGTCACTCACATTGAGGGGCGCCTCGCCAGCTTCTACTCACCCCTTGTCTGCCAGCCACTCCCTGCCTCCCTGCCTGGACTCCTTAGGGCTCCAACAGGAAGCAGTTGTTGGAGCTAAGCAGCCATCACGAGAAAGAGTTGGCAAAACAGCTCAGTTCAAATTGCATCTGACCAAGGAGGCCCAGTAGAAGCACCTCACTGAGGATTACAAGCATAAGTTTTCTAAGCAGAGGGAAGACCCGTGGGAGTGCAAGGCCAGGTACTGGTGCCTGGAGGCTCAGTGGGCTGAGATGGTAGGCCAGTTGCAGGCCATGATGCAGTCCCACTGGAACTAGGCCCTCTGGCTCTTCTCCACCAGGGGCACTTCCCTCCAGCCTTCACCCAAAGCCCCACACCAGGAGGCTGAAGCAGACCTCAAGTCAAAATTTCTGCCCCCCCTCTCTGACCCACACAAAAAGACCTCAAAGGGGGAGACTCTCTGCAGCAACACAAATGTTCATTGCAAATATCCGCCCCAGGGGCCATAGTTTGAGGACCCCTGAGTTAGTGCAATATAAAAAACGCAAATTTTCTGCGGACCACCAAAGTTTTCTCGTGGACCACGGACCACTAGTTGGTGACTGTTGTTCTAGAATAGGGCTGTTAAACCCGTCCCACAGGTTGGATGCATCACACGCTAGTCATGCCCATGCCTGGTTTAATGAAAGAGGAAAAAAGTCCAAATACATCATGTGACGACACGAGTGTGATACCCTTGCTTTAGAATATAGAGAAAAACTTGCTTAAAACAGCACTCACTTTTTGTGATTCTAATGACCTAATAGGTACCTGCTAGCTCGCAGAATCACAAAAAGTTCAGAAACTTGCTCTGCTCATTAAAGATTGCCAATTTTATTACAGAATAACATTTTCATACAGGTTATTGGAAGAGAGGCGGTGGTTTTGCTAAATTGTATCATGTTATAGTCTAAACCTGAGATATGAAGCCCCTAAAACCTTACATATTACCCTACAGAAGTTATCACCAAAAAGAAAATGGATATGTATACAAGGGTAACTTTATGAAATATATGATAGTTTATACATACTCTATAGCTAATTCCGTGGAACCATGTAGTCAGTCTAGGTGGCAACCCTCTGTAGATGCAGGCCCAGCATAGTGTTCGATCAAGACCAGCCTTGAAGTAATGCACCACCAACCTCTCTGGCCACATCCTCACTTTGCCAGCCAGACACTGGAACTCTACGATATATTCAGCTACTGGCTTCCCTCATCTTACAGCCAGAAATTCCGCTTCCACCTGCTGGATCCTGGTGGTATCTTTGAACCTTTCCTGCAGTGGCATCAGGAACAGCCCAATATCCCGGAGTTCCACAGCATGATCCCCATACAAATCAGTCACCCAATTGGTAGCCTCTCCGTCCATCACTGCTGTCACGGCCATCACCATGTCCCACTGCGACATATACTTATGGTCATTAACAATCCATATGATGTAACACCTGGCCTAAGAAGAGGGACATTCTTCCCTGGCTACTGTCAAAAGTAGCCTGTATTGCCGGTGGGCCCCAGTATCCCATCACTCCGGGCCCATAACCAGCTAGAGACCCCCTTTGGGTAAGGAGAGGGTGGGGTGCATAGCTCTCTCATGCCGCTCGTCTCCCACAGGTGTCCCAGGCAGCTTGGGGTATCCCTAGTCTGGGCTGCTGATCTCCTACTCTTGCGGCCCCTTGGGCACCATACCTGGACTGGTTGCCCTCGACTGTCCAATGACTTCCTCTGCCTGTCATGGTCCATGTTCCAGGGACCCTGCCACAATATCTCTCCAACCACTGCCATGTCCATTATCTCGGAAGCCCACTGCCTCAAACATTCCCTGCAGCATCTGTAGGGCTTGGCTGCTCACCACAGTGGAGTAACTCCAATCGTTGTCATTGGGAGAAATGGGTTCCAGAAAGGGGAGCATGGGGTGGAAAGCCTCTGTGGTTCTGAGCCACTGATGAGCCCAGACACCAATCCCCTGTCATTCCTGCATGGACCTATCCCACATTGGCTTCTAGAGGTTCTGCTGTAGGATTCCATGCCATCAAGGTCCTTAGACCTTACATCCAATAGTGCCTTTCCTGCTGGTCCTGACACAGCCTCCAGCACAGTTGTATCAGTTGCCACAGCAGACTCCTCCAAGTCCACAGCCTCCAACCCAATCACTGTACCTTCAGCCATGATGTGAGCTCTGGTGTAAGATCTGGTGGGAGCTCTAACAAAACTGTCAGGTTCCAAAGGGTTAATCAAAACAGCCAAATATGGAGACGGTTTGAAAATGCAGTTTATCTTCTTCCTCCAGCACAAACTGACCAACAAAACACTAAGGCAATGAATAAATTGTCAGAGCTGACACCAGGTGATCCCCACCACCTTTTATAGTTACTTGGTAATTAGGCTAAACTTCACCAATCCCACGTGCACCCATCACCTTGTGAACCAGAGTGAAAACCACCTGGCAATCAATCATGGATTGTTCTCAGTCAGTTATCAGTTCTGGAATGTTCTCAGTGGAAACCTCCCAGCAGTGAATCATGAAGAGCTTTGTAGAATTCTCAGCTGGACTGCTTGTGGAGGAGGGAAATCTCTATCTGGTAAGCACGAGTCTTGGCAGCTGGCCCAGTTGTCCTCCCCCGAATGGCAGCCAGAGCTGACACTAAAACTATATAAAACGTTTTTTTTCCTAATGTTATGCATGGTTCCACCACAAAAGCGCGTAGGACAAAATCGCGCTCGACAAAAGCGCGCTGTGACGTCATCACAGCGCGACGAAAAAGATCGAAAAAATGTAAAAATAAAGCTAAAACCTTCCCCTAACCCCCCCAAACCTAACCCTAAACCTAACCCTAACCCTAACTCTTAACCTAACCCTAAACCTAACCCTAAACCTAACCGTTAAAGTAACGAAAAACGTAACGCTAACCCTTATCCTAACCCTAACGCTAACGCTAACGCTCTAAAGCTAACCCTAACCCTTAACCTAACCCTAACCCTAACCCTAACCCTAACCCTTACCTTTATGTGAATCAGCTTGCTTTAATTTAATTTTTATTAATTTTTATTTGAATTTTTCGATCTTTTTCGTCGCGCTGTGATGACGTCAAAGGCGCGATTTTGTCGATCGCGCTTTTGCCGTCCGCGCTTTTGACGGGTCACGGTTATGCATATTATTCAAATAGTACATATGGTCCTTAACTCAAAAGATGTATATAACTGGCCTACTGTAGATTGTATTTGGACTTTGAAGATGGAGGTTTTAATATGAAAAAAATATGAAGAACTCTGTATTATATTACAGGAAGAAGTGATAACATTTAGAGCCCAATAGCCACTTTACAAAATCCACTATTAAATAAGAGAAAAAGGCATTTTTCTTGCTTTGCATCAGCCACATTATAAAGTGTTTTTATTAAATAATGGAACAAGCCTTTTTTCTTGATTTGCACTCTAGTGACCAAATGGTTTTGACAACATTATGCAAAATTTGCAGTTCACTGAGTGGGTAATATTGCAACCAGATGTTGATATTACAGATTAAGCTATTGTTGGCTACAGCTCAATGTAGACAATAATAGCTTAGTCTGTAATATTGGTGCAATTTTGGATGGTGGTCATTTTGCTAATGTGTGGGGGGAAAGTTTATAACTACCTTCCATTCCAAGTACAAATGTGGTAAGATGTACGCTCATGTACTACAACAAACTTTCACTGCAGCATAATCAAACGCATCAGTGCAATCTTTAAAATGAAAGAGAGAGGGAGGAATACATGTTTGTTTTTTCTACCAGTCATGAATTCAGCCACATGGCCTAGGACAGAAATCGAAGACAAATGGACAGGAAATGTACTGCATACCTTTTATTAGCAGTCAGCTGGGCTTTAGGAATAATGTTATGTTTTTGAAGACTGCATATTCCTAACTACTTGCAAGGCTTCAAAAAAAATGAAACCTTTACATAGTTTTATGTTTATATTACAAATGCATAAATATGAAAATAGAAAATTTTCATATCCCAAAAGAAAATATCCAAAAGACATGTCCAGCAAGGTGAATCAGTTGTGAAGAAATCATTGTCCTCCACTAATTGGTACGATCCAAACAAAGACTAGTAGGATGGTCCAAAGTAAATTGAAAGCACTCATATGTGGGATTTGTAAATGATGTTCAACACTTAGATGAAATGTTAAGAACAGGTCACCCTACAGAAACATTTTATAATTTCCTGGTTCCATTTTTTAAAATTTCCTAATATTAAAAAAGGAGAATTTTAAGCAGTTCAAAAACAAAGCATTGAACAGAAACTGGACATACAATGGGAGACATTTTATATCTGCCTTTTCCCTTCATTTTCCCATCCTGTCTCTTTAAACTTTAAGTAAGCCTCAGGATGCTCTGAATATATATATACATACATACATACATACATACATACATACATACATACATACATACATACATACATACATACATACACATATACATATACACACACACACACATGAAAATGAGCCCCACCCTTTTGCAAGACAATCCCTGCAAAGGCTTTCAATGCCATAAATATACTACTTGCAGCAGTCTGGCCCTTTTTGCTGCCTCAAAGAGGATGACAGCTTTAATGTTTTGACAGCAATGTGAGGAACAAAAGTGAACATGAAACAGCAGGCAGCGGCATATAGCTCAGTTGGAGCTTACTTATTTAAAAATCCCCAGCTTACAGATGCTTTAGCACTTTTTTGAACTCTGTGGAACTTTTTGTGATGCAAATGCTCTCTGAAATAATTGTCTTGTGCTAACATGCTCTACTATGTTGTTTAATGATTCATCTTGCCACGGATCTTGATACTCAATACAGGTGAAACAATAAACACAGTAAAGCTTATCATCAAGAGGCTGGAAAAGCTTCAATAGAAATTTGGTAGCAATAATAGAAGCATCAAGCAGTTTCTGAGCTTTTTTGTTTTCTCTGTTCTATCTTTTTAAAAAGAAAGGGATTTCATAGGGATTTGTGAAACAACTGTAACTAGTTCACTTTCCTTTGCTAAATAAAAGCACGAAATATGATCCAGTTATTATTTTTCCTCTTCTCAGAAATTATTTATATAGCCAGTTTGAATGGATCAGGCAGTAAAAGACGTGTAAGCTGCTGATACTTCTGGCAGCCAAGGGAATTTTGGTTGGTGTGAAGTAGCATGTAGCACAGCAGACTTGAAAAGGTTTAGATTTTTAAAACCAAGGGAAAAATAAGATTCTGATAAGAAATGACCGTTGGCTTACCTGAACTGTCGTTGTCTGAGCACTGCGGGAAAGTCCAAGCATGGGTTAAATTCAGTCTTTTGAGCAGGCAAATGGACATATTTCTTCCTGGATGGAAGAAGACTCAGGATATCCCAGGGAAGTTGCAGGCAAAGAAGCCTGAAATCCCTCATCCACTGTGGGAGAATTTTTCCCCCTTGGAGAGTCCTGGGAAAAAACCTCTTGAGCCTGGGGTAAGGGACTAGGATCCCTGAATGGCTGGCCAGAGGAAAGGGACAGTCTTCGGGCCCTTTCAAAAGTCTTTTCTAGAGCCCTATGCCTGTGGGCCTCAGCCTTGGATAAGGCCTTGCCACCTTTGGGGTTAGGAATCCCCTTCCCTTTGGTGCCCTTATTGCCCTCCTCCACCTTAGGGGGAGCCTACTGCATTTCAATGAGGGGTCTGGAAGCTCCTCTGGTGCCCTCTTGCCTCTCTCAGCCATGGTGTCTTCAGCGATGTAAGCAGTAGTCCTGGCACCAGTGCGAGTTGACAGGTGCTGCGCGCCTTGCAGATGTGTTCTCTGGACCGGAGTATGACCCGAGGGCCAAAACTCTCCTAAGCTGCCCTTTTAAAGTCTTCTTGGGGAAGGAAGCCTTGCCGGTGCCCTGAACGAAGGCTAAGAACTTCCCCACGGTGATCTGCTGGCTAGGACGGAAAAGCGTGGCAAACAATAACAGCCCGAATTCAAAGCACACGAAAACGGCTTAAAAAATGGCTGCAGCGCTTCTTCGGGCAATAAGGGAAGCTATCAGATGCAATCCAGAACCTCTGACGAGGTCTCTGGGTGAAAGGAAGGAAAACTGACAGCTAGGGGGGAAAGAAAGCCTCCTGCCGCCCCTGCACTCGCCAGTAGCCGCTGGACAAGCGCCCTGACGAACCAAAACTCTGTCAACTATGAGGAGCCCCAAAGTCCTCCCAGCAATACACTCAAGCTTTAAAAGGGAACTTTTTTTCCTTACTACACCTACGACAAAAATAAGAAAATCACTAACTAACTAAGGAGAGTTTATTCACCCCAAAACTGAGGAACTCCCCTAAAATGCGTCCGAACTGGGCTGGACTGAGTTTTTGAACTAGTCTTCAATGAGGAGTGGAGGTGTGGCTAAGAAAATAAACTCAGTCCTTGGGCGAATAGACTGAATTTAACCCATGCTTGGATCTCCAAGCAGCGCACAGGAGAATAATAGTATTTGGAAGGAAAGGAGCATGAATTACATAGAGCTTTTTTAGGCTTTCTAAGGAAACTCTGCTCTTCCTAAATTAAAAAGAACAGAAATGTTTATATACTGTTGTTTCTCAAAACAGCCATTGGGAAAGCTACATAAAATGATTTCTATAATGGGTATGGGCAAATTCATGGGGATGCCCCAAGGGCTGGAGAGCAAACCAAGAAGCAAATCATGAACTTGCTGCCTGGAAAATATGCTTTGTGGTTGCTCATAGGAAGTTGTTCCTACCTATCCGTGCAGCCATAAAGCATCTTTTCACACTGGAAAATCTACTGTTAGATTCCTTTGGATTTTTGGCTACTGTAGACTTCCCATCTACCCAGTTTCATTTCGCATTATTTTCCTTGAAAATGTGAATACATTTTGGCAATGCGTAACTTTCCATAGCACAAACATTTTCTGGGACTATTCCTAAAATCTCCATTTAAATTTTTTATAATAATCTTATTGAAAAAATATATAATATTGGAGGATAATGGGGTCTACTATCAGGGGTGTCAAACTCAATTTCATTGAGGGCTGCATCAGGATTGGGTTTGACCTCAGGGGGTTGACGTCATTCATGTTGGTGGCCAAGCACTAAGGCATGACTTCCTTCAGGCCCCCCCCCTCACTGTCATTATAATCTCCTTCCTTCCTTCCCTTTTCTTTCCCTCTTCATTCTCCTTTCTTCTTCCTTCCCTCTTTTTTTCCTTCCTTGCTCTTTTCTCATCTTTCCTTCTTTTTCTTGTTCTTTCCTCTTTCCTGACCCTTCTTTCATGTTCGAATGCAAAAGGGGAAACATTCCTCCTTTTGTTTTGTTTTGCCAGAAAAAATGAAGCAGGGGGGGATGCCATTGTACTTGAAAATGGAGCTCAGGAGGCTGCATGGCCCCCCTAGCTCCATTTTCACTGGCAGAGGGCTGCAGGAGGCTATTGCAGTCAAAACTGCCCTGGGACGGCTGTGTGCATCCCTCCATAGCTTCGTTTTCGCTTGCGGACTGGTCCTTTGCTGTTTCCAGGGCAGCCCCGTGGGCCAGATCTAAGCACCTTGGATGAATCCAGCCAACAGGCCTTGAGTGTGACACCCCTGTCCTGGATCAATGAATTCCTTGATCCTATCCTGTTTATTCCACCTTTCCCCCAATCTTCTTTTCTAGTCTGGGCATGTTTAGTTTTTCAAAAGCTTTGTAGGAAATCCTTTTTCTTCCTAGTTCTTGAAACTTTTTAAAGTCCAACAAGTTGCATAGGGCAATCTCATATTTTTCATGAGTAAAGGAATGTCACTTTTCTATAAATAGGAAATATCATCAATTAGGCAAGATATAACTTCTATACAGATGCAGAATTATATGCAGAGTTTTGGGCTATGCTAATTATTTCAAAGGACATGACAGCTCAATGGCTAAGACACTGAGCTTGTCGATCAGAAGGTCAGCAGTTCTGCATTCGAATTCCTACTGCCGCATAATGGAGTGAGCTTGTCCCAGCTTCTGCCAAACTAGCCATTCAAAAGCACGTAAAAAATGCAAGTAGAAAAATAGGGACCACTTTGGTGGGAAGGTAATAGGGCTCTGTGCGCCTTTGGCATTTAGTCAAGCCAGTCACAAAGACGTCTTTGGACAGCACTGTCACTTTGGCTTAGAAACTGACATGAGCACTGGCCCTAGAGCCGGAAACGACTAGCACACATGTGCAGGGAACCTTTACTTTTTAACTATGTCAAGAATAATTAACTATCGGAACACAGATGATACTGGATACTCAAAAAAAAAAGCAATATGTATATATATAAATATATATAAATATTTTAATAAAATATATTCAATATTTTAGCAATGATCTGTTAAAAAATCTTACAAGCAAAATCTTACAGGCACTTTTTATTTGTGGCATGTGTGTCATTAAGTATTACCACTTTTTACTTCACTTCCCTGAGAATAGATTAATAAGTATTCACCAGCATTTATGTTGTTTCTTGTCCCAAATGTAATAGTTTCCCTTGGTTCTGTAAGCACTCTTTTAATTTATCTTCAGTTAAAGTCAGGCGCTGTTCCAAGATTGAAACTGTCTGTTAGGAAGAGAAAATAATGAACGTTATTAGATGCTTGCTAAATGTATATTATGTTATTCATTTTTAATCCATTCAATAAGTTAGAACTGCAGCAATTGATCAAATAATCTTAAATTTACTAAATAGATTAGGAAGTCTAAAATATTACTTCTCCAAAAACTCTTTATTATCAAGTCATAAATTTGGATATCTGCAATACAGAAATGTAATGCCTCATATTCTTATAATTAAAAAAAATATCAGAGAGGATCAATAAAATTTGGCATGTCATCTGTATACTGGTATGGCAGAATCTATATAGCAAGAGGATATGTGGCATATATAGTCAAATGTAAATTATAATTATTGAAAGACAAGTAAACTATCTTCTTCTATCTTACACAGTCCTGGAAGTGAAATTTTTGAAAAGCTAATTCTCTCCACCTTAAATTGAGAACCAAATAATAACAATTGGTGCTATATAGCATTAGATAGATTAGATTAAACCAGGGATTTTCAAGATTCTCTTACTACTTGCAAGAACAGCATGCAGTATGATTTCTGGGCTCTAGTTTGAGGAATGGGCAATTCACCCTCTCTATATGCATTTGGAAGAGATACCCAGTTAAGGCATGGAGCTCTATGAATCGAACATAGGAATAGAATTCTTTGAAATATTTATATGAAGCTTTATATCTTTTTAAAAATAAACAGCATATCTTTTCAACATGTCATTGAAATCCATATCTAAATAATTGGCTAGGATGCAAATCTCTTAAAAATGGTTTTGTAGGAAAGACATTGAAAAGATTAATCCATTAATGTCTTACATTCCACCAATAAGTCTGTCAAAGAACCTGGATCACATCGTGACAGAGATTAAAAAGTACTTTCTTCTAGGAAGATAACTTATATATTTATACACTTTATTTTGTTACATTTGTCATTTATAGTAAGTTTCTTCCAACAATCAGAATCAAAAACAGAGAGATAACTATATAAGCTTTTCTATCTGAGACACCGAGCCATGGACAGAATATATTTAGAGTTATGCTTCTCTTTCTCTCATACGAATTAGTGTCCCAATCCCCAAAGGGGAAGTGATAACAAGAGAATATAAATTCTCTCATACAGTACTGTAGAGAAAACATATCTTGAACATAAACAGTAACTTTTCTTATGATTAATTATTCTTGGAATCCTGACACTTTTACAACTATTGTGTAAATCTTCAGTTGATGTAATGATAGTGTCTAGGACTCTTAGTGGGGATTTTTGCTCTCCCTATCCATTGTCAGTGTAGCTGCTTTTGCACATAAATGACTGAACTTTAACACACGCTCAAAATAGGCTCTTTGGAGAAAAAGTAATCACATCAAAATATAAAAAAAGATAACATGATCACATTCAAAAAGACTCCTTCACATAATAGGACACTTGACTGTGTCTGTCACCCACTTTACCCATCTCCATTTACTATACTCAATGTTTAAATGGATGGTTGGATATGTTGCAAGCCCAGACAGACTACTGCCTTAACGTTTATCAGGTTGCCTTAAATTGCATCGAGGAATAAGGGCATTCCAGTCAGAATTGCTGCTCAGGAATACAATTAACTGAGATACCTAACATTCTTGATCCCATTCTGGTCTCATCCATTACCAGCAAGTCAGTTAAGATACTCTCTGTAGTGCTCTCTCATTTATGAATGAGACAAAGGCAACCTTGAGTCTCAACCTCCGGGAGAGAGGGGCATTTCTGGTGGGAATTACATCTTGGCCTAGCTTCCAAACAATGTAGATTATTTCTCAATATCACTGGTTAATCAACATAACTGACAGAAACAAGGGAAACACAATTATTGGTTTACTGGCTGTCCCAAAATCCCATGGGCCCATGACATGCAATGGCATAGTGACTGTAGGATGGAAATGTTGCCTTTCCTAGTTCCTCCTTTTCTGCCTTTTTCTGGTAAGAAAGTGGTCCCTCTTGCAGAACGAACATTATCAATGTGACAGCCTGTTCTCCTTTTGTCATGCATTCTACCATAGTTCAAACTTAGTTATCTTTCTGATCCTGCAGATAAACTGATTTTATTCTAGGTTATTAGAATAATTAGGATATTTTCCTTCTCTACCCCTTGTAGCAGCAATCCTTTTCCAGTAGTCAGTATATCACCAGTAACACATATGCCACTAGATGAGAAACACTCGCTTAAATTGTATGTGAATGTTATTTACATTCTATTCTAATTTGGAAAAAGGTTGTATATGCCTTCATATGTGACAATGAGGATCACACAAGACAACTTTAAAAATTGTTTAAGTCACCTTTCATACGAAGCTGCTCAATTTGAAAGCATTTAATTTATTATTTACTGTAAAGAGAGGGCTTAGAAATTGAAGGTTCCCTCAGATCTGAAGCTGATGATTTTATCTACAGATTTAATATACACCGTTCTTGAAAATTTTGAAAGATAGGGTACAACTTGTAAAACAAAGTAAAAATGTTGAATGACATGTTTCAAGTCTGGATAAAAACCATGTTTGAGGCTCATTCCCACATGGGCCAACTTTTTTGTTAAATGTAAAATATAAAAGGAAATTTAAACTATTTAATAAGAGTTCAATTTCAAAACAGAACTCTTAATATAGAGGTACAGGAATACTCACAAGTGTCAGAACATCTAATTGTTCCACAATGTGTTCCAAAGCATTAGTCAATAAGGGTGAAATGCCCACAGATTCATCTATGGTTCCTGGTTCAGCCACAGTGCGCATCATTTCCCCTTTCAAATTTCTTTTTAACATTGCTGGAGAAGGTAACATGGAAGGATGCTGTGCGTTTTCATTGTTCATCCCATTTTGTTGCATATATGGATTTGTTCTCAACTAGATTTATAGAAGAAAACAGAAAGCATATTTGTGATATCTTCAGCTTTATATGAAAATGGGTATCCATTTTCTCCTATTAACAAACACATCTAATAACAGGTATTATTTCAACTACTACTTTTCTACTCCTGATTTTGGATAAACATTAGATTGATCTCAATCTTATATTTTGTTTGTCTCATTTTTTCAAAGATCTTGAGCAACTGACATTTTTGTTTTCTCCTTCATTGTTTTGTAACTGATACGTGACCTGGCATCGAATGATCCATAGAACTAGTTTGGCAAAGTGTTTCCCCATAGCAGGGATCAAAATCTGTGGCTGTTTGCAGTTTGTTCATCTATAACACTGGAAGCATTGTTAATGGTGAGGAATGCTTCAAAAGAACATTTACTCAAAGAGTCTTGCTCTCATAGAATTCCTTACTCCTTCCCCCAAGCAATTTTTGAATCTGAAAAGTCTATTCAGAAAATTACAACTTAGCCTTGAGTGATATGTATGGAGCATTTGCTGTTTAAAAAAAGAACTAGTAATGTTTTAAAACTTCACTGGGCATTTCCAAACTTTCTGTACCTCAACAATAGTTTAACAGTTTTCATGGATGATGGAACCTATAGGTGCCATTTTACCACTATTGCCTTTTGATGTATGTAGAGGAAGATTAAAGACATAAAATTTAGCTTCTGTAAGTTAAATGATAAGATCTCTTTTTTTAAAAAAGAAACCCTAACAGGAAAATTATTGCTATCATCTAACTCACTATTTAAAGAGAACAAAGTACATTGTTGTCTATTAACAAAGGCCACCTTTGTTAAATACAGTGAGCTGTGTTTACATAAATACATGCAAAGCTATGCATAAAATAACTGGCATTCCATGAGAGCAACTGTTTACACTTACAGGATAGGAATGGTGAAGTATCTTTGAAGCCCAAATTTATAGAGAAAGGAATGACGTAATCTAGAAAAATCTTGCAGGTAAAACAAGATGACCCAACTGATAATCAAGTGCTTAATTATATTATATACTGCTGTAGTTCAAAGAGAAAACAGCCTCAACTTTAAAATTTACCAGCCTGTATAACAACACATTTATGAATTTATTTGAAAATGTTACATCCCCCCCCCCCCAAATGTGTACTGCCTTATACAAATGAAATGACAATCTTTGGCCATATTTTTCATAGTAATACATCACAGTTTTATCATTTCATGAAGAGATATATTTTATCTTGATATTTACATGGTAATGACAGTCTTAAGTGCTTACGGTCTCTGACCATCCTATTTTAAAGTACATGTTTTTCAATGCCAAGATCATTGCAAACCCTATCTAAAAAGTTTTGTTTATCATGAGATCATTCTATTATTGTACAAGAAGTGAAACTCTAGAACCTGTTCAATTAATTATGCTTTATGTCAGGACATTTTTCTTTGGTTGCAGATTGGATCTCTCTCTAACGAGCTTCCATGTATTGCTTCTTGTCTACTTCAGGTGCTTTGGAGTACAAGTCCTCTCAATGACTATGACTCTCCACTGAACTGCATCTTCTTAGATAGGGCCCAATGTTCAAGTCTGTCAAGATCCTTCTGAAACATAAGTCTACCTTCCAAAGTGTTGGCAATTCTCCTAGGTTTGGTATCATCTACAAATTTGATGAGTTCCCCTTTTATTCCCTTATCTAGAAAGTTTATTAAGTTATTGAGGATCACTGGGCCAAAGAGAGAACCTTGAGGTATACCACTACATGTTTCCATCCATGTACATCTAGTTGAGGACTACATGCTGAATGGAGCTGGTCAGCCAGCGGTGAATCCATCTGCTTGTGGTACTCTCTATCCCACATTGTCCTGTATTACCCATGCTGGCTTCTAGTGATCACTTTATTTCTAAGTGCTCACAAATGTGCTTTTCGGTTATCTTTTCAAGGATTTCCCCAGGTGTTGAAGGTCAAGCTGATTGGTCTGTAGTTTCCTGGATGTACTTTCCCCCCTTCTTGTAGATTGGAATCATATCACCATTTTTCCAGTCCTCTGGCAGTCTCCCTATGTTCCAGGAGCTCTGAAAGAGTTTGTTCAATGGTTCAGAGATCATATCTGCCAGCTGTTTCAGTACCTTAGGATGTAAACCATCTGGTCTTGGCAATTTGAACTCATCTAAAGTGTATAGTAAAGTTTTTAAACTAATTTCTTACCTACTTTGATCTGCCTACCTGTTCTGTCTCCCACTGTGCTGCTTTTAATAGGCTGGATTAATACTTTCCTTTTGCATAAAGACAGTTGCAAAGAAGGAAATAATAAACCTAAAAGAAAGAACCTCTCAATTACAGCTTTTGCACATCTTCTTTGTAACTTAGCTTTATTTATTTCTTGCTTGCTAAGGGTGACAGTCAATTTAAATTTAGTAAAATGATGGCATCAAATAACAGCTACTTCTTTAACACACCCGAGAACTGCTTTATTTGAAGTAAAATTTATTTTTACCTTTGCAAATATTACAGGCTCTGCTTTTTATATTAAGCAGATGTTTTCCATGATCATTTCATAACTAACAATTTTTTTTATATGACTATGTCAGTTGAATAAGATGTTATTTTCCCCTTTCAGTAAAACAGTCTGATTAAAGAAAAAAAAAAACACATTCAGAGTCTAAAATTGTCAAAGGTTCTAGAGTTTCAAGGTGAGAAATTCCTTATCTGGCAGTCAATTCTAAATATAAATGCTGCAGGAAGGCAGAAGAGCAGGCAGAGAAAGAAGGAAGGGAGACTTATAGGCACTTTCATAAAGTATAAATATTCTTGTGGAAAGCATAGCTGCTAAAAATAGCAATACTAGCTGTAAAGAGAGAGTAAAGAAATAAATATTTGTATCCAATCTGTGAATGCAAATGATTAAGATTAAGAAATTCTCACTAAAATAGTCCCACCTTTACAAGCAAAATGAAAACTGTGTGTTTAAATTTGCAACTTTTATTTTTCAGACTATATTGTACTGTAATATACAAGAAACATTGCAGGTCTTACAGTAAAGCAACTATACAAAGATGCGGAGTTCTGTAATATCCATACCAGACTAGTTCTCTACCAAAAATATTGTATGTATTTTCTACATAGCAGGGACGTGCAGTCACTAGAGGCAAGGGAGGCGGAGCCTCACCAGTCTCCTCAGGAAAAAGAAAGAAATTTAAATATATTTTTTTAAATAATTAAAGCCAAAATAGTTGCTACCAGATTCCAGCTCACAGTGGCTTGGTGTCTGCTTAGTGTTAACCAAAGCAGGAGGCGAGAGAACTCGGGGCCTCTTTTCCATAAGGAATTTTTCGCCTTCTAAAAGTTAATAAAGAGTTAAAAGGCAAAGAAGTTCAGATGGAAAAGAGGCACTAATTGCCGCTGCCGCCACCACCGCGCAAAGGAGGGGCGGCGGCGGCAGCGGCTGCTTTAAGTGCTCCCTTGTCTTACAGCCGGGGCCGCTCCAGGCCGCCGGCCGCTGACACATGCTCCTGCAAGAGCCTCTGCGCAGCGCCGGGAGGCCGCAGAGAAGCTTCGCTCCGCTTCTCACCCAGCCTTCCCCCAGAGGCGATCCGGGACTTCCAGCGGCGGAGCTTGGAGAAACAGCGGACGCAGGCCGGGACAGCGGGGGGACAGCGGGACACTTTGCATCGCGGGAGCCACCAAGCGCCTTTGCTGCAGACCCGGGCGCTTGGTTGTTCCCGCGATGCAAATTCCCCCCCTCCCGCCGAGGCCAACCGCTGCCCTGCTGAGCCTCACCAGGTATCAACCTCACCGCACATCACTGCTACATAGCCACCCATCTCACAAAACAAGTGACTCTAAGCAGTGCACAACTAACCTAAAAACCAATAATTAATAAATATTATTATTAAAAAGTATTAAAATTATAAAAGCACAGTTATAAAGGAAACAATATGCAAAGGGCTCCAAGTAATAGTCACGCTTCAGCAGTACCTTGGAATTGTCAGGTCTGATGGCACAATATCATTACCCAAAATAATTTACTATTAAGTTAATATTTTTATCCCACCTTTATTTTATAAATAATTCAAGGTGGCGAACATATCTAGTATTCCTTTCTTCTATTTTCCCCACAGTAGCAACCCTGTGAGGTGAGTTAGCCTTCAAAATCTCAAATCAAGTTTCAAAATCTCACCAATACCATTGTAACTTTTTTTTCTTGCCATAGAAGTTTCCTGGCTATTCAAGAATGAACTTGACTGTTATAATAAGTGATAAACTGTACTCAAACTGAGATAAAGGAGATACTGGCCATAACAAATCAAAACACGTCACATAACATTTGCCATAAATCTGACCATTTTTTAAAAATTATTATTAAATATTTTTGGAATATGTTGAATTATTGCTAGGGGGAAGAAGGGAAATAGATTAAAGTGCAATGTTCTTATCAAAATGAAAGGAAAACTAGTTGCTTTCCCAAAAATACTCAGGAAAAAAAAAATCAAGGGTGAGTAATCCAAACCCACTTGCCATTGTCTCTCCTCAGCACTGCTGAAATTTTGAACCAAAACGCTCAGTCTTTCATACTATTTTTGTTTGATTGATTAAAAAAAAGGAGGGGATTTTTTTTTCTAAATCCCTCCAACTGGTGGGAGAAGTAGGTTGTGGCTTCTAATCCTGAGAAAGCTGCCTATCCCTGACAACAGGAGTGGGAATATTTAGAATAGCTTTTTGTACTCTGACCAATGAAAGAGAATCTGAAACAATGGCCATTCTTATACCCTACCTAGTATTGAAGCATTTCAACATTATCAGATTATTTTTAAGACCATCCTAATCTAGACAATGCATAAAAAAGGAGAGCTATCAATACTCAACATGCATGCAAATAAACTGGCAATCTTATGATATTTACTAAAAATAAGTATTACTGACTTTAATGGGATTTACTTCTAAATGTGGTGTATAACTACATTCCAGTCTTTCTAGCTTGTTCACTATCAAGTGGAAAAATTTGTTTCATATTTAAAACAAATCTTTAAATGATAAAACGTTTCCCCAAAATAAGGAATACATGGGCTATTTTTTTAGTTTTTCCAAGAAAACTTTTGACAAAAGCAATGGAGCAATTGTCTGCTCAACATAATTGCCTATTTAGCTTGAGTTACATGAAATTACTTTATTATTTTTCCATTTAACATCTACAACCAATATCTTGAAAGTAGAAATGAAGCATATGGTATGTATGCAACAACATTGAACTAAAATATTCTGAAAAAAAGTCCATGTAGTGTCCAATAATAACAATGTGTGATTTCTTTGATGTAAGGCCCACAAACTAACAACAATCTCAGAATAAATAAGTATAGTTTATTAATTTAGCTGGCAGGGCAAGCTACACATATGAACAGGGAGCAACTTCATATGCACATTGATATTACCTCATTGGGTAATGAAACGTCTGCAAGCAAACAAGATCAGAGAGCACCAAGAACTTTGTGGTTCAATCCCAAACTACATATATTCTCTTCCTTTGATAAAATTTCTTTGAAAAAATAAAGTTCTCCTAAAGCTGCAAGATCACTTCCATTTTTCTCATATTGGACTTTTAACATTGGGGGAAAAATCTTGGACTATTATAAATAACTTTGGAAAACACCTATTCAGCAATGACTCTGAAAGGTTTTTAATAAATTAAGGACAAATGTTGCAATTCAAATTATAATTTATCAATATGGCTTCCCTTACTAACTTCAACAGTGTGTTAAAATAGTGCAGCCAAGCTAAATTCTCTGATGTATGGACTTTAGAAAAATAGTACAAACAAGTATTACAGTAACACACACACACACACACAACTTGTAAATGACTGTGGTTTCAATTTCTTCCATGACTTTAAAGAATTCCTACCAAATCTGCTTGATAGAATAAAAATCAATCAAAACCAACCAACCAGTCAAATAGATCTCTGACACATTCAAGTTTAAAACTGGGCAGTTACAGATTTACAGAACTATAGATAGCCTGCTTCATTATACTTATGAACTGGCAAAGGTATTTAGATCAGTACTAAATCATCTTGTAGGTCAGCAGGAAACTCATTACGCTCAGACTGTCCAAGTAACAGAAGCACTTTCTAAGAGTGCTAAAATAATTATTTCCTGTGTGAAAGGCTTGCTGGTGCATCTGGATCCTTGGGGCTTAGCTTTCAGAGAGTTGCTTTTTTTTCTACAGGAAGACGGAATTGTTTGTCAGTGGAAGTGTGGACTGAAGAATTTTATACATGCCTCAGAATCAGTTGTGACAATGATACCTAGTCCTTAGATTACAAGATACATTGGGGGGGGGGGAGGAGATAAAAATGGAAAAGAAGGAAATGATGGATACAGGTTCATAAGAATAGCATCAGCTTAAGGTACAGTGGAATGAAAGTAGAATACCCTTATTTGTACAGCAAACTACTGTATTACTTTAAAAGTAGAACATATTTTTGGATCTATGTTACATAAATGTTAAAATGGGAAGAATAGTTAAGTATTAACAAATCCTATGATAACAAGCTAAAGTATAATTTGCCTGTTCAAAGTGACATTTTGTTAAGAAAGTATTCTTAGCTGGTATGCAGAGATGAAGTAAGCAAGAGATCTATCAGCTTCATTTTTTTCAATTAACTCAGTCTGGATTACCAGGTCATAGAATAGGCCACAGAAGTCCTTTGGAGACAAGTTGTATTAATATGTCAATAATGCTTCTCATTAACAACTGAATCAGATGAGGATACACATATTCTATTATTGAATGCAGCGATGGGTTGAATGCCAATAAATTGGGAATAAATCAACTAAATAAAATATTTGCTCGTTATGGGAACTGGTGAAATTTGCGTGTTCCATGTACAACTGTGCTCTCTAAAACATAAACACAAAACACCTTATTCCTAACATCCTCACTTGAAAGCCCAAATCACCATCAGGAATGCCTATTTATTGCTTGAATAATTTTATTGCAAGCCATTTGGAGATGTGATCATTTAGGAAGTGATCAGGTGCCTTCACTTTGACTCCTGATGACAGCCTGGATAAGTCTGTTCATTTTTCTGACCACAACTTTGGAATATTTGCCACTGCCTCCTTCCTAGGGCTAGAGCAGTGGTTCCCAAAGTGGGCAGTATCAGCCCCTGGGGGTGGTGGGATTACTTAGGGGGGCACTAAGAGGCAAGGGAGGTGGCAGAGGAGTGCTGGAGATGGCCCCCTCACAGGACGCAATTCTGCCTGGGGCTCTGTTGGTTGCGAGTCATCTGAGAACTTCCGGCAGGGGTGAAATTCAGCCGGTTCTGCCCGGTTCTCCTGAACGGTTGGTCAAATTATGGGCAGTTCGGAGAACTGGTAAAATGCACCACTGACAGGCTCCACCCTCACCTTCCGCCCCTCCCACTCACTCCTTTTCATACCTCGCCTGCCTTGAGGCACAGGTGCTGCTGCTGCTGCTCCCTGGTTCCCTCACTTATTTCAACCACACAGCCCAGCAGATCTCTGCCCGGTGAGTCTTCCTTTGCTTCTATTCTAGCTACCTCCCCCACGCCCCAGCCAAGGTATCTATTCTTTCCCCAAGCTATTTCCCTCCATCTGGGCTCTCCCTTGCAGAGCTGAGCCTAGCATTCAGTTTAAAATCCAGGGCAGGGGAGGGGGGCAACAGAGCAGCCAGGAGGCGGGAAAAAGTTTTTCTTTTTTGCCAAGCTATTTCTTTTTTCACAAGGAGAGGAGGAGAGAGGGAGGAAGGCAGAGAAGGAGGGAGAGAAAGAGAGGAAAGGAGAAAGTCAGAGAGAGAGAGGAAGAAAAGGAGGAAGGAAGTGAGACGAAAAGAGGAAACAAGTAAGAGAGGGGAGGAGGGAGAAAGAGAGAGAGGAGAATAAGAGTGGGAAGAAGAAAGGGAGAGAAAGGGAGGAAGGAGGGAGGAAGAGAAAGAGAGGAAGAGAGGAAAGGAGAAAGAGGGAGAGAGAAGGGGAAGAGGAGGAAGAGAGGTGTGAGAGAGAGACAACTGAACTTTACTTATGAAAAGGTGTTATGTCAATGGAAGAGATGGGAAACTGCATTAGTGATATATAGTTTATGTCAATGCGTTGATTTGTACTAAAATGTTTAGCTTAAAGAAGTTATAAGGAATCACAAATATGCAAGTTAAAAGTGTGGAAAATGTAATGTATGTGTGTATGACCCTTTGCATTAGTTGTATTGGGAAAAATTATATATATATAATATATATTCTATCTATAAATTATATATATATATAATATATATTCTATCTATATATATATATAATAAAAAAAGAAAATGATTCCCCAAAGAGGTAAAAGGCTACATTTTGCTAGTTATTCTTTGCTTCCAATCTGTTGAGGAAGGGGATTGGACTCCATTGTCTATTTCCCTTTCCATCCCCATGGTTCTTTAGTGAAAATTATAACCCAAGAACATATAGATCTATTAAAATGTTCCCATTCTCACTTTCCATATTGGGAATCCCTAGGCACCATGCAATAATCTCATCAAATAATTCAAGCAAATGTTGGTCCTTTCTTAATTACACCAATGCAAACAATGTGCTGACAATGACTTTGTAAAATGAAACTTTATTTAATTGATCATCTCATCTTGCTTCAGAATCCCAAAGGTGCTTTTTCAAGAGGCAACTTGACTTTCTGGTTTTTCTTTAAAGACACTTCTTGGATGAGAAGCAAAACATCTTCAAAGAAAAACCAGAAAGTCCAGTTGCCTCTTGAAAAGGCACCTTTGGGACAACCATGACCTGGATGACTGAGAATCTTCCTGTAGACATCAAGCTCCAGAATCCTTGCTTTGCTACAGAGTAAAGAGCAACATCCTGGTTTATTTGCACAGAGAAGGCAGGCAGGGAGTTGGTAGGGTTTATCTATTCACTTAGCAAAGCCTTAAACCAGATGTGAACACACACGTATTGTAAGTATTCTGATTTTCAGAGCAGAAATGGTAGAAGCAGAAAAATCAAAGAAGAAATGTAGACAATATAGTGTGGAATATCTGAAGTATGGATTTATACCAGCACCATCAAAACAGTAGCTGCCACAGTGCTACTATGTGAAAAAGTATTTTCTAATGAGCCAATGAAGCCTTCCAGATTGAATGAACATTTGAAGAAGGCACATCCTGACAAGGCAGACAAGAGCCTAACTTTTTCAATCACTTCGTGACAACTTGCAAAAGCGCCCAACACTGTCACGCATGTTTTACAATGCTTCCCAACAAAATACTGATGGTTTGCGTGCATCATACATTTCATTGCTGATTGCTAAGTCTAGAAAGCCACATACTATTGGTGAAGAACTCATCCTACCAGCCATTAGTGAAGTTCTGAGTACTGCTTTGCAGGTCACCACATGATATAATTAAGACAATTCCTCTCAGCAACAATTCAATGCAAAGACTCATAGATGAAATGGATGAGAATGTGGAAGATGTATTGTGCAGCATACTATGGACAACAGACTTTGCATTACAGCTGGATGAATCAACTTTGCCAGGCAATGAATCTTTGCTTCTTGCTTATGTGCACTTTATTAAAGATGAAAGTTTGACTCAAGTTGTTATTTGCGAGGCAACTAAAAACAGATACTAAAGGGGAGTCAATATTTCATGTTGTTGAGCAGTTTTTCAAAGACAAGGAAATTCCACTTACCAACATACTAGCTTGTGCAACTAATGGAGCACCATCAATGACTGGTCGCTACCGTCGGTGCGTTGCTTACTTGAAAAAAGCAGTGCCAAATATCTTTACCATTCACTGTGTCATTCATCACCAACATCTTGTTGCAAAAAACCTCAGTGATCACTTGCACAAGTCATTACACACTGTCATTACTGCAGTTAACAAAATTAAAGTATATGCTCTCAATGATCGACTATTCGGAGAGTTCTGTGTTGAGAATGATGAAGATTTTGATCATTTGCTTCTTCATACAGAAGTTCGTTGGCTATCAAAAGGAAACTGTGTAAGATGCTTTTACAATCTTTTTGACACTGTTGTGGAGTTTTTTGAAGACAAGAATGCTTTGCTCAGTGGTGAACTCAAAGAGATCAGGCATGACATTGCTTATTTATCAGAACTATTTGCAATGTTCAATGAAGTGAATTTGCAGTTGCAAGGAAATGAGGTCAATCTTATTAAGGCCAAATCTGTCTTCTCTACGTTTATTTCAAAATTAACTGTATTCAAGTGCAATATAGGCCGTCAGGAGCTATATCAATTTTTGAGCTTGTCTGAGCTAGAAGAGAAAGGTGGGATACAAGATCTTCAAGTTTTTTGTGACCATTTGGACATGCTGCACAAAGATATGTCTGAGCAATATCAGGATCTTTTTTTGATGGAAATTCCAGATTGGATGATAAATCCATTTTCAGATACTGAGGAAGATGGGGTAGTGGAGGAACAACTCATAGAGCTGCAAAATGACATTGAGTTGAAGCCAAAGTTTAAGAAATCATACCAAGAGTTTTGGTTACGGAAAGAAATTTCTGATCACTATCCTGAACTATGGACAGTGGTTAAGAAGCTCCTTGTTGCATTTCCAACACCATATTTGGTGGAACGTGGCTTCAGTGTGGTCATCTAACTTCTCTCCAAGCAAAGAAATTGACTCCAGATTACTGAACATGGTGATTTAAGACTCTGGCTAAGTGACTTAAAACCAGACATTGGAAAACTGGTATCACTTCATCAAGCCCATCCATCACATTAAGAATTTACTGAACAGTGGCGGTGAACGGGCAGTGGCAATGAATGGGCAACGATCAGCGGTGGTGATCCCTGCCATCTAGAACAGCTGATCGATGGTATTCCAGGAGGCCAATCCAACCACCAATCAGCTGCTTGGCAGTGAAGGCTCCAGCATTCCCTGGCCACCACTGCAAATGCTGCTGTACCAACCCCTTTCCCCCTGCCACAATATGCTCTATAAGATGCACAGACATTCCCACCCACTTTGGGGGTGGGGGGAAGTGCATCTAATAGTACAAAAATATGGTATATCAATACATTTAAAAATATAAATATCAGACGGTATGGAGGAAATATTTAGTAAATAGTTATGTCCAAATATATAACTAGCAGTTAATAAATCATTTGTCTGACAAATAATTTTGAAACAAGATTTTCAGTGAAAAATGTAGTGTAAGAAAAATTCCACAAATGCTATTTCTAGAAGCATTTATGGAGGGAAAAGTAGGTATTCTTAACATTTGTTCTAAGATACACAACAATAGAAGTCAAGGTAAATTAACATAACGAGTTTATGAAAATAGGACAGTTGTAAATTATTTACAGACTCCTTAGCTACGAGCAAAATTTAAAATAGAACATTGTGCAATACTAGAAATATTTAAACTGTAATGTCCAAAAACAGTGTATTTATTTTTCTAGAGAAGTGTCTATAAAATAAAGTTCACTGTGCAGGATCCACAATTGTATGAAGAACCTCTGACCATTTTTTTCTTACAACTAACTCCAGTACCGAACAACTATTCTTCCAAAGTTAGGCAGACTGTATTTATTTGAATTTGTGCGATTAGACTCTTATTTCTTATTTAGCATCTAGATTTCATTCCACTTCCAGGTTAAACAAAACAGTCACTAAATAAAAACCATAGCACTGTAGGTATGGCTGCGAGTGTATTTATTATTTATTTCAATTTTCCATACTCAAATTTCTTTTATCCTTTATGGACGTTTTTAACAATATTTTGTACATTTTACTTCAAAGATCTCTTTAATTCTAACATATTTTTGCCTAAAACACTAATAATTTATTACATTAATTATTATATTATAGAGTCCTTTCAACTGTTATTGTATGTTGTTATGGCAATTTAAAGGTTTACAATATTTTTAAGCTTTGGCTTAATACTGTGTGCATATTTTTATATGCACTAAATAGTGCCTAAATTGAAACAGAAAATGTTAAATAGAAACTCAATGTATGAAAAGTTGGTTTATTATATAAGTACAAAATAAGCATAATACTGTATTACAAAAATAAAAAAATCAGACTATATCAAATTTTACACTTACATTATCTGTAAACATTAAATTAATTGGATATAAATCTTTTCAAAGATCCTTCTTTTTACCTCTGGCGTAGCTGGTTCTTGACTGTGGATTATCTCGATGTTCCATTCTTTTGAATAGGGAGAGTGATGGGGAGGGAAGTGGAGTTGTGGAAGGAGTAAGTTTCTTTAAAAAATCTCTCACTAAATTTGATTTGCCTGGTTTTTTTCCTTTTGTTTTCATATATTTCACAATTGACACTTTAAGATTTCATGTATTTCCTGGTGTTCCTTTCCAAAACATTCTACATTTGGATCCACACCAATTATTCTTTCAATGAAATCTTTGTTTGGAAGCTCTCATTCAGTCTAGGGCTATCATCCTGAAATTGAGATCATTTTTTTCACATCTTTCAGTATCAACCTCTAAAATCAAGAGATTTCATCAGTATAATTTTTTTATTTCATCCATATTTTTGTTTTGGCCAAGTCCTTCAATTTTATTTACAAGACCAACATTTCTTCCCAAAAATCTTGCATTTATATCATGCTAATATCCTGCCATGCTGGTGCTATGACTTGGCATATGAAACAATTCATAAATCAATCTTCAAAGAGGACTTGTTTCATTCAAACTTTCCAAGTAGATCAATAATAAACAGTGTGTGGTTTCTTATGTTTTCGGACACATGGGGATTACCAGATTTGTAGGTCAAAAAGCTTGAACTGGTAGCTTTACTCTAGCCTCAAATGCTTTACATTCAGACATTGGTCTGGCCTCTGCTTATGAAGGTCCATTCTGGCAATTTCCCCCCAGTACAACTGGTTTTGTCTAAATTGAATGTTTGTTCAGGCAAATAGCTCCCTTCCACTATGGATGAACTTGATGTTCCTCCACAAAATGTTTGGCAGTTTCTTTGTCCGGGTTTGTATCTTAACCTCTTGTGTTGTAATGGTATGTGGGAAAAGACCTTGGGAAATAAGGCAAATAAGGCTTAAAGGAGATAGAGGGGAGCTGTACTTTCAGACTTGCAAGACTCTGTTAATGCAGTTTTACCATAAAGTAGAACAAGCTTATTTGGTCATGTTTCTTGTCTGGTCTACCTGCTAAGGCTGACATGTATATTTGTTGTGGCAATTAAATCTTTGCAGAAACTAAATAAGCCAGCCATGATTGACTGTGAATGTTTCCATGCATTCGTCATCTGCTTGTTCCTTTGGTGTTCTGAAAATACTGCTTGCCTTAGCCTGAATGATAAGACGCCCAACTGGCATCCTCTTTTGCATCTGATTTTCAAATCAAAGTATACAGAGTTTTTTTCATTTCCTGAATGAGGCCATTTTGCTGCCTTACATGTGTTATAACTGCTTTCATTCCTGATAAATCTTTTCATCAGCTCTCTGATCCTTTCCTTATCCTTCAAAATAGCAGAGACAGTGGAATGGGCCAGATCTTCTTCTCATGCTATAATAGTCACCCATAATTTTCAGCTTTAAATTGAAACTATAATACAATTTAAATTATAAAGTTGAACCTACAATGTTCATTTTCAATTTTGAGATATGGTTTGGCTTTGCTTTTTGACACTTTTTTTCAGCTGAACTATAGTTTTTTCTCTTTGAAGACACCTTGATATGAGGTATTAATGAGCATAAATGATAAGCAAAAATAACCACAGGATATACATGATACTAACTCTAAGGGAGACGGAAATTCTGCAAAGGTCATAAATGCACACAATAGATGCAAAATAATTTTTTTAACCATCATATTTGTGAAGGTTGCTAATCAACCTAGTTGCTAAATGAAGAGTAGCTGTAATTTATTCATTCAAATTCGAAAAAAACTCACATTGTTTTAGATCATGGAGCGCTTCACTTCCTGCTAAATTTTACCACAACCACTTAGGTGTTTTTAAACTAACACATACCAGTGATTAAAACTATCGTATTTTCATTATCAGTAGCAGAAGAAATGTTACTCTGCGTATAGGCACGTTTCTATGTAACTGGAGTGGGAATATCTGTTCAGCCTGTCTCCTGCTAAAATTCTCAGATTCCTTATGTACTTCTGATAGACTATGAGATACCTTTACATCTGAGGTTTACTGAGAAATAAAACAGAATCACAATATTGGCATATAAAAACTTATGACTTCAAAAAAAGTGTTTTGTAGTTATAAATAACTCCTAAAATTTAATTCAGGATTCTCTCATAATTTTATTTCAATTAAGAAAGGAAACTGTCATACACAGAGGCCATACATGCATATTAGCTTTCTAAATCTTAACTTGTACTGAATTAGTGTAACTTGAAACTTACCTGCCATGATGGAGGAAAAGTAGGCGATGAAGCAATATTTACAACAGGAGGATCTAATATTTGCATGTTTGTTACATCAAAGTTGGGATTTATCTGTTGAAAAATAGATTTGCTTTTATTCTGTTATCAAAAAATAAATATTGAATGCTTAAAATATACATGAGATATTTAAATATTTAAGACAAAATATTCAGGATATATTTAGGAAAGAAATCATACTCACTTTCTTTACATTTTTCTTACAATTTGTATTATATCAAATTTATTTTGCTTTTTCCTCAAGAGTGTGAAAGGGTGAAATTTGTTTAATGTCATATTCTCTGATGAGTCAATTGGCTATCTCATTATATTTGGATATCAATTATCTTTAGCCTTGTCACATTGCATTGACAAAACCCTAAAACAAGAGCTGTTCTCTAGGAGACCCTAGAAAATGGTTCAGGAATTCTATAAAAAGAAGTGGACACTGTGCTGCATGTAGAGCAGAAGTAAAATTTTATGAAGCAAAATTATGTCCAAATTATTCATGTAAAAAATATTGCCCCTACTACCCTTATAAAAGAATAATGAATATTGCTAAAATTCACTAAAATACATCTAAAACCCAAACGGATTCAAAATAGTCGACACCATGACATAAAAAATCTCTTACAACTATATGTACACATTCAATCATAGTTTCAATTGGGAAACTGACCATATTTAACCAAGCTAAATTCAAAGAATACTATGGTAGCCTGAAATTCAGATGAATCGGCCATCACTGAACATATAGAAACAAACCATATTTCTGCTCCATTGAAAAGAGACAATAAAAAGGCTAGGAAGGAAACAAAAACCAAAAAAAAATCCTCTCCAGCAACCAACGCCCAGATAAACAGGGATTAAGATAAAGATTTCCTCTTTCCAGTTGTGTCGGATCTTATCTCTCATCTTATTTCCATTGCTTTGCCAAGGGAGCCAGCGTTACCTGAAGATATTTCCATGGTATATAGCCAGCATGATTATATGCCATATGATTATATGCCAAGGCGCATGAAATGCTGTTACCTTCCGACCTATTTATCGCATTTGTATACTTTTGAACTGCTAGGTGGACAGGAGCTGGGGCAAGTAATGGGAGCTCAATTCATCACACGGCACTCAGCTCTCGAACGCAGGCTGTCACCTTTAACCATTGAGCCATCACACTCCTAAACATTTACTGTGGTAATTTTTTTTTAACTTTGATGCATCTGACTATAGCTGAAGCTTGATAAGTAGATCCCAGCAGACAATGAAACAGCAATAGTTTCACGAAGAACTTTTAAAAAACAATATGTTCAATTGGCATAGAAACTACTGTAAGTGTAATCTATTGCAATAGTTGCTAAATATTTGCGAAATAGATTAAAATAGGCTCTCATCTTTCCTACAGAACACAGATGTTTTTTGTATGAGCTGAAGTTTCCAATCTGTGTATGTTTAATATCTCCTAATATAAACCACTTCAACTTTCTTTTCTGTGTGATCATATCAGATATAATACCATGGGAGCATTATATAAACAATATAACTGAAAAGGTCAATCCCTATAAAATGTTCTTTACTGCCACATTTATTGTTCTTATTGAATCAAAACTACTTACCCCATTTCCCCCAAAATAAGACCCAATCAGAAAATAAACCCTAGCATGATTTTTCAGGATGCTCGTAATATAAGCCTTATGTTTGGGGCAACACAGTAATATAAAACAGCACTTTCTATATTTAAAAATGCACTGATCCTAAAAAAAAATCCTGTTAGGATGGTTCCCATTCAACAGAATGTTCTTAAACATTAATGCCATCTAGTGTGTTAAAGCTATAATAAGCTACTAACATAAAATACTATGTAAAAATTGTACATGTACATTATATATGGGATTCATATTGACATTATATGAACTATATTATCTGTTACTCCATAGTTAAGTCTCTATTCTATTCTCTATTCTATTCCACGTGGCTATGCTGAGAGATGGCCTTTTAGAGTGCACACTAAGTGTTTAAAGGTCAATGACATAATATCCCCCTCAAAGAGATATTTGGCACCTTTCAAATCCAGTGGCACATGTCATGCTTGATCATTGCAGGACTTGGAGGGGTATGAGTTTAATTCACAGGTGGCAGAAATCATGGTATAGAAGATCTGTCTTCTTAAAGTTTCACAGACTCAAATGAATTGCAAATGGCCACTTGATGTTGCTCAGCCAACACTGCTCTGTCAAATTGCCATTCAAACAATAGCAGTTATAAGCAACTTTATCTACAAGGAAATTCACAAAATCATTTTGTCCCTTCCCATAAAAGGGTCATGTCACTCTGAACAGAAACATGGCTCCTATGAATAGAATCATGGGAACCATGGTAGGAATGCACATACACATTAAACACACATAAATGTTATTGCTTTTATTGTCACTAAATGTGCTCAAGCATGAACTCATACTAGAATCTAGTTGTCCTTTTTTCTGCATTCCTATTGGCTTGCCTATTTAGAATATGATTGTCTGTGTATTAATGGTAATTAGGAAGAAGTGAGAGAAGCGAAGTCTTTGAGGCTTTAAAGTCAGAGTTGTTCCCATTATTCAACACCCTATCATTTCAATAAAAAAACTACTGAACTTTAAAATTGGCAGCCTATCCTCCACTCCCAACTTAACTACAACTGTGCTCTATAACCAACAGGGAAAGTCCTTTAAAAAAATGTAGAGAAAAGAATTGAACTAATGAGAAATGCTACATTCGCCCAGTTTTAGGGGAAAGAATAAAAACTGTGGATGGTAGAGAAGAAAATGACTGAAAAACTCTGGAAAAACATGATCAAAAGTTCAGTCAGTATTACTGAAGAAAATATCTATACTGAAAAATTGCAGGTCCCAGTTGTACCCAATAATTTGTTATTAAAAGCCATAATAGTTTACCTCAACTGCCTCTGATTTTGCATCATGATGATGAGGTGACCGAGGGTAAATATCCAGAAGGTGAGGTGGATCATCACTATGTAATCTTTGCACATGTTTTTCAAGAACTTTCTTATATTCAGATGAATCAAAATTTGTCTTCCAGAGCAGCACCTGTAAGGAATTTATTAATGTTTCATGAATGCAGCCTTCTCATTTGGTAATTAAGGGTTTAACTTAATATCCAGTGTATAGTAAAGCAATAAGACATACAGTGTAATATAATTTAAAAGAAAATTTGCTGACAAAAAAGCATCAGACAATAATTTTGTAATTAACACATGAAAAATATATTCTTCTAAATTTGATAATAAAATATGTATTTAGTGAACTTATTAAGAAGAGTGATATTTACTTAAGAATTTAACTATTTTAACAAACCTGTGTATCTGTGCCACCAGAAGCGAATGTCTCTCCATCTTTTGAAAAGGCTACAGAAAGCACAGGACCCTATTTTTTTTAAAAGGACAGAGGGAAACAAGATAAATATGTTTTAAAGGCTAATGGTTTTGTTTTAGTACTCTCTCCCTTCCTTTTATTTAATCATTCCTAAATTGTTAATAAACAAGTAATATATTAGTAATCATTAAACATGTTTAGGTGATTAAATGGACTACATTAATTGGCATATTATGGATGCAATATTTGTTCAAATGATATTTTAATTGATTGTGCTATTAAATTATTTTTGACTTCTAGGAACCACAAATAGAGTTGGGTCTTTGTATATGTCCAAATTAGGATAGTTTGATATAGCTCCTGTATAATTGACATAGGTTTTCATTACAGTAACTTTATCATAGAAATTATTTTTTATGATGAAATTAAAAGCAAGTCCCAAAATAGAAAGTGTACCTCATGCCCACGAAGTGTGTATAAGAGCCTTCCTTCTATAAGATCCATAATCTTAAGAGTTCCATCATTAGATGCTGTTATGAGAAAGTTGCCAGAAGGATGGAAAGATGTGTAATTAACACTTCCCCTGTGAACTGATTTAAATAAAAGTAGTTCAGACATTGATAGAAAGAAGAAAACTTCCAAAACAAAAACAACACATAACATCACTGACCAACAACACAAACCTAATTAAATTACTGAGAAGAATAACAATGAAGTTTATCATCAGGATATGGAACACAGGGTTCTATCCTATGATTGATATTTTTAAAATGCAATTCTAATAAGTACCAGTTTTAGATTTTAACTAGCTTTTACACCATTATATCTATCATTCTCCTTATTCTTACAGGTGTGCAAAATGCTTTCAGTTTGGAGTGTTCCATAACTAGTTACACTCACACCAAGGGCTCTGTAATGGATTACAATTATAAGGGGGCATTCTGAATTCCATTTTCCCATCCGTATTATCTATTGAGTTCCTTTCATAGCTTATTTTCCTTGCTGTTATTTTGTACTGCTCTGTAACATTTCCCTTACATTTAAATAAGCAGACTTAAATACTACGTAGTTTTCCTATTCTTCATTATTATTCTTCACTAGTCAGTTATTTTAATATTTACATTCCAGATCATTTGATAGATTCTGATTTGGAAAAAGACAAATTTATTCCATTATACGCTGCTGCTCTTTATTGTACACATTGCAAGATTCCAAGAAAAAACATCCCATCAACATTTAAGAACAGAGGTACAAACCTGAGCCCCAGATTGCACCTCAATCTGAACACATAGCTATTTAAGTAATCCTCTGTTTCTGCCTAGCAGAACTTTAGAATCCAGGATATAAGGAATTAGGCTTGGAATATTCACTAAGTGTTACAAAATTCTTGCATAGTTAATCAGTCCTCAGACAAATGTCCCCAGTGGCATACACTTGAACTTTTCTGTTATTTTTTTTTTCTGCTAAGCATTTAAGCCACTTCCTAGACCAAGACAGGTTATAAAAAATAAGAATGCACTTAATATTTATTAAAAAATAACTAGAAAAAATTGAAAAATAAAGTGAGAAATGGAGAAGGCTGCCAATAAAACTTCAAAGTTTGGAAAAGAGAAGTCAACATAATCTCCAAAAGAGAGAAAAAAACCTTTACGAAAGCAGGTACTGCTGTGATTGTAAGAGAAATATGAGGTTTTCTGATCCATGTGAAAAGATTCAACCCCCAAGCATTTGCGACCTCATTAACTGAAAGATACACACATCACATCCTTTTAGATAAAGAATAGGCAATGTACACAGTAAAGTAAAAGGTAACTAGATACTGGGTGAAAACGATTATGTTATGATGCAGTTCTTGATTTTAACCACTAAAAGTGAATCTATTCAAATATGTTTATTGGATTTCTTTAAAAAGATTTTAATGCATTCAGGGCAGTGATAAGAGGAATTCCATGGCAGAAGAAACTAAAGGAGGGGGGGGGGAGAGCTAAAAATAGGTGAGAGTTCTGAAAAAAGAAGATATAAAAGCACAACTACAATAGAAGACCTGGAGAGGGGATAAAAAACTTTGTATCTAAAGATTTAAATGTTCTTCCAACTTTAATTTCAATGTATACATAGGATATGAAGTGTTTTATAAAACTTATTTCACAACAGAGCTGCAATATCTTTGAAATTTAGAATCCATCACAAAAAAACCAGGACAGGTTAAAATGAGTAATCACTATTTTGAAGAAAATAGAGAATATTTGGAAGAAGGACAATTTCTTCTATAATAAAAATGACATATAAATGGAGACTTTTCAACTTTAGAAAGAATGGGACCTTTGCCCCCAAAGGGAAAGATTACCGATTCAAGAGAATTTGTCTTTCAATACTAAAATTATAAGACTAATGTTTAGAATGTCTGTAACCAATAAATACAAAAACAATACATGAAAAACTGAAAGTTTTATTAAGTCATTACCTCTTTGTTCTAGGTTGAAGGCAGAATATGAATATTTGACTAAAGGTATGTGATTCTACTGCCATCTTGTGGTTTTAAATACCACTAACATTCAGTTTTAATGAGATGTACAGTAACATACCTTTAAATTGTACCTTTAAGTCTACAAAATATCACACATTAATTGAAAATTTTCTAAAACAATCACCAGCAATACAAAGACTAAATAGCATTTCTGACTGTGAAAACAACATATGATGGTGTTGATATTAGTTAGCTATTTTTAACATTTCAATTTTCTTTCTAAGGTGGAAATTGTATGACAATTGAGCAGAGAATGAACATTTCATTTGGGATATGGATTAATGATGAATTTAAGTAATATCTATGAAGTATCTATATTCATCTGAATTTTACCCCAATTCAAACAATTTTTTAATTTCCAATATATATAGATTTTGATCACAGAATGTATACCAATAGTATTCTAATTATTAAAATGGTCTAAACTGGATAGACATGTCCCAACTAATTGTTTCCATTACAAAAAGAAGCAGTATCTAGACCTGTGATGGTGGAGCCCTCTCTGTGGGCACACAAGCTGTTGCCCAGTACGCATGCATCCCGTCCGCCAGCTAATTTTCAGGTTTGCCCTGCAAGAAAGAGATTCACGGACATACCTTTCGCCTCACTTTCTACAGCCCGTGCCTTCCCAGATCTCTGGAGATCCCCCCCTCTCATCGCTGTTTTGGGATGGGAGGCTTCCCCCCCCAGCACTGTTTTGGAATGGGAGGCTTTCCCCCCCTCAGCGCTGTTTTGGGATGGGAGGCTTTCCCCCCCTGAACGTTGTTTTGGGATGGGAGGCTTTCCCCCTCTCAGCGCTGTTTTGAGATGGGAGGCTTTTCCCCCTCTCAGCGCTGTTTTGAGATGGGAGGCTTCCCCCTTCTCAGCGCTGTTTTGGGATGGGAGGCTTCCCCCCCACTTAGCGTTGTTTTGGGATGGGAGGCTTTCCCCCTCTCAGCGCTGTTTTGAGATGGGAGGCTTTCCCCCCCTCACAGCGCTGTTTTTGGATGGGAGGCTTCCCCCCCAGTGCTGTTTTGAGATGGGAGGCTTTTCCTCCCGCCCAGCACTGTTTTGGGATGTAAGGCAAAAAGGGGGGGGTTGCACATCATTCGCAGGGCGAGCACAGAAGGTGAGGGGGGAGTTACATGCAGATGTGTAGGGGGGTGGGGTGCATGGGAAGGACATTGCATTATGGATGTGGGCATGCTTTTGGCACCCAAGAAAAAAAAGTTAGCTATCACTGATCTAGACCATGATCTTAGTTTACGTTTTATCTACACTCACAACCACACACATTTGTATAGCAGTTTTTCAGAGCAGTTTATAAGAAAGTAGTTTTATGTAAAATCGTTGCAATAAAATCAACAATGCTTAAGAATAAATACAAACACAAAACAAAATTCGTTTAAAAAATAGCAAACCAAAATAATACATAAATTGAAGTATAGTCTTACACTGGAGTAATTGTTAATACATGTCTACAAGAACAAGTGTGCCCTCCATTGTTTTCTATGGGAGAATTAAATACTTTTCATGAGAGAGTTCCATGAGTTCCTATTATTAACACCTTACCATTTGATATGATGACACTGAATCAAACCCATCAGCAGGAAAATAGTTCCCAGCAGAACTTAATACACCAATTGGAAATAGTTAGGGAAATAATTATTTTATGCATTTGGTGCTTCACAGACAAATGTCAATATATTAAAATGGGTTCAGAAAGTTACAGACAACCAGTGGAATATTTTCAGGAACAGTATTATATAGTCAAGTGGTTACCTTATGAACTAGGTTCTTGAAATTGTTGCTGTTTGTTATACAATTTGCTGCTAGGTACATAATGTATACTACCTAGCTTTGAAGCAACAACCTATACGTTTAATTTATACATAATTATAAAATACACACAAACATATATAATTGAATATACCACTTTTAAAATACTACTGGCATTTGCATAGTATTTTCATATTCTCAAAAATGCTTGATTTGTACTTTGGAATAGATTTCTATTTTTTAGAGTATGGTGGTATAACATATGACCAGGGGAAGAAATAAGTTTAAAAACAGTAATTTTAGCAGAGATAAAATTATAATTAGAATATTTAGCAATATAATATCTATTTCTATCCTAGATTTTACTTTTAACTACTAAGAACTATACTATGGGTATTTGTTCTGCAGTTAAACAAAAGAGAGGCAAATCAAGTTGTGCTGCATAAACATTTACCTTTATACCGCTGCAGCAATCTGTTTATTCGAATGTCCCAAAACTTCACTGTGTGATCAGAACCAGCAGAAACTATACATGTACCATCAGGATTAAAATCTACATAGTTTGCAAATCTATAAAGAAAATTAAAAATAATGGTTGTTATTGTAAAGGAATCAGGTCATCTATTTATTTCAATGAATTCTTAAAGTGTCTTTGCCACACAAGCAGTACATTCTGTTTTCCCAATATTTGCATAAAATAAGACATCCTGAGATATGCCAATATATTTATCATTAAGTAATATTTCAATTTGGATCCCTCTTGCCAAATTCTCTCCATCTTGCCTGTAAGAGAGCAATCAGGTATCAAAAGAGATATTCCTTTATATGTTGTCACTTGTAAATATTTACTAAATTGAAGTAATAATGTAGCTAGAACATGCTCTCAAGCCTAGGTCCTTCTAGATATTTTGAATTACAATTCCTATCAGCCTTAAATGGAGAATAGTTAAGAAAGGATCTCAAGATATGTGAAGCTGCACGAGAGCCTCCTGAATATTGTATGCTATCTTAGCATTAAATACCAGCACAAAACAAATTGTATTTCTGAAAAGTTGATCATCAGAATGACTTCTTTTTAAAAACTTAAATTATAGAAAAATAAAATCACAGGATCTTTGGATATCTTTTAGTCCAACTTCCTGCCCAAGGCTATAATCACTATACCATTCTGGACAAATGGTTGTCCCGTTTTTTTCTTGAAAACCTGCAGCAATGGGACACCCACAATCCTGAGAAGAGACAAGTTGTTCCATTGATTAATTATTCTCACTGTTAGGAACATTCCCCTTAGTTTCAGGATAAAACTCCCTTTAATAAGCATCTATCCATTACTTCTTGTCCTGCCCTCAGTGCTATGAAGAATAAATTAACCCTATCTTTCCTATCAGTGTGTGACAGCTCTTCAAGTATTAGAAGACAACTATCATGTCACCCCAAGCCTTCTCTTCATTAAACTAAATATACCTGGTTACCTTAGCTGTTCATCATACAATTTGGTCTTCAGACCTTTTATCATCTTTGTTGTTCTTCTGTACACTGTTTCTAGGGTCTCAGCATCTTTTTTATATTGTGGTGACCAGAAGTGGATGCAGTATTCCAAGTGTGGCCTCACTAGTGCAGTATAAGAGTGGTATATCTTTCTGAATCTTGAGTTGATCTTGCAAAGTGTTAGCAATTCCCTCCAGCTTGGTGTTAGCTGCAAATTTGCAAACTGTATTGCGCGTGCATAGGTATGCTGCAGAACAATTTCAACTCAAGGACTGAAGGACTCAAGGAGTATCAGATGTTCTATCAGCCATAACCAAAGAAGAAAACCTGAGCCAGACTGAAAGAGAATATGGCCATTGCATTTTTCACTGTTTCCTTACACATACTTCCATATATTTAAGAGCAACAATAGAGATTCTCTGTCTTTCTGTCTCTCTCTTTTACACACACGGACACGCACACACAGAGAATTAAAAATACCTTAGGCAATAATATTCACATATATGAAAAAATGTTTTATTACAATGTACTTCTAATTTCAAGCCTCTGAATGGGCAGGAGAAAGGAGGAGGAATGGGGATGTCCTTGTCTTGTCCAGCACTAAATAATCTTTGCTTATGCTTATTAAGGAATACAGTGAATTCAAAGGTAGTTGGGGTATTCAATTTAAAAAAAGGAATTGCTGTTGCATGGTGTTTACAGGAAGTCCTGGTCACAAGTTGGAGAAACTGAGTAACAAGATAGCCTTAAGACAATCAAAATAAAAGGAATCAGAGGTTTATTTTTTGTGAGTCACAACAGAATTTTAATATAACACCTGCTGATATAACTATAATTATCAATAAAATATTTTCCTTTGTTTTTAAATAAATAGAACTCACCCATCATAATCTATTATATTATTAATACATATCTTGTTTCTTATATCCCAGATTTTAACAGTTTTATCTTCACTGCAAGATACTATTAATCTTCCATCTGGTGAATATCTAGAAAGGAAAAAAAATAAAGGTAGGGGTAAAGATCTATATATTTACAAATAATACTTACGTAAACTGCAGTTATAAAATTGGTGATAATAAAGGAGTTCATATTCAACTGGTTCAACAGGTTCTGCTTTGTGAGCTGCACTGATTACCAGTCTGCTTCAGGGTCCAATTCAAAGTGCTTGTTTTGATTTTCAAAGCCTAGCATGTAGGAAGATTATCTGAGGGATCGCCTCTGCCTGATTACATCTCCCTGTCTGATCAAGTCCGGCAGGAGAAGCATGCTTCAGATCCCACCTGCCAAAGAGTTCCACCTGATAACCTAGGAGGCAAGCCTAGGAACATCATCCGTCCTCAGATTAGGTGATCTCACAGCCTTTCCAGAAAATCCTTAAAATGTGATGGTTTTAACAAGCTTGGGGATTCCCTGATAATTGCCTGTTGACTGTACTATGTGTAATATTCTCATTGTTTTGGTATTGTTTTTATCATTTTAAATTATTTTTATGTTTTTTATTTTATGCTATCCTTATGGGTGGCCATATAATATCTATGTAATAAATAAATAAATACACTTTTTTCTCGCATTACCTGTTTCCTTTTGGGACAACTTCAAATATTCAATATATGACGAGTAAAAGAACATACCTATTTGTGAATTTGCACCCAACTTTTTCCCCATGTTAGAATTCAGGGCACTGATTACAGGACTCCCAGACTATTATCTTTAGCAGGGATGCTGCATCCATATCTTCACAATATATTTTGAAGTCATTGAGAAAAGCAATTATCTTTAGGAAGGTAATGAATTTAAAAAAAAAACTTACTTTGCACAACGCACCCAGTGTGTATGCTGGGATAAAGAATGCAAAAGATGCTGGCTGCAAATGCTCCACACTTTCACTGACTTGTCATTAGATGCAGTGACTAGAAACTGACTGTCATTTGAGAAGTTCACACTGCGGACTGGGGCAGTATGGCCCTTTAATGATGTAGATTCACCATGGCTATAAAGAAATAAAAAAAAACATTTTAGCGGAAACTAATCATAAGCGTTTAAAATAATACAGATTTTAGACTCAATCAATCTAGTTTAAAGTGATGTACTTCCAAATAAAAGACCTTTTTTCCATCTCTGATATGGTATGTTTCTGTGAACAATCATAGAAGTCTTTCAAAATAATGTAATTAATAATATTAGTGTTGTAACAATTGTTTTAAGATGAGAACAAGCGTAGGTATGGCCTCACAAAATCTATTGCTAAAAACATACAGGTAGTTGTGAACCTACAGCCACATTGGTACATGGAATTTCAGTTATAAGTAACTGCTGTTGTAAGTTGAAGCACCACATGACTGGATTAGATTGTATGACCATTTTTACAATGGTTGTAAAATGAGTCAGTGTAGTCACTAAGTGAATCATGTGATTGTTAAGCAAATCCAGTATATCTAATAGGTGGGGTTTTTTGCCATTTTTCGCAAGAGAAGAGCAAAAATCATTACAAATCAGTCATGTGACCACAGGACACTGCCATCTGTTGTAAATGCGAGCCAGTTGACAAGCATGCAAAATGAGATCATGAGACTATATGGAAGGGAGAATATGGCAGCCTTAATGTTGAGGATGGGTTGTAAGTAGCTTTTTAAAAGTCTTTCGTAACTTTGGTCATTAAGTGAAGACTACCTCTATTTCCTCTCTTCTAAGAAAGATTAAAGTACTTATTTGTTATTCCAGAATGACCCTCAATAATTTCTTTGCAATTTTTAAAGATTCCTTTCCAAATACGCTACCAAACTTTGGCAATATGGATTTCTGCAATTTTGAGGAATGAATTTATTTTTTAAAAAAAATGTGTATTGCAAGTATGAACTCTATTGAAAAAATGGCCTCAAAATTTCAAAAAACACAAGTCTGGGCCATGAGAATTTCATCATCTTATCTGCTAAAATCCTAACCCCACAAATATTAAACAATCTCCCCTGCACTAAAGCCTCATGCCTTATTGAGGATATTTTATCACTTCTTGATCCAGAAATTTACATAAAATAGACAGCTAGGTGTTGTGACTCAGCAGCAGTCTTCTGTGAGTCTTTTCGGGATGCAAGATTATGCAGCTGGGGCTCGTTAGGGGCATATTCTGGGGATAAAAGGACGGATGGTGCCACCCCCTAGTGGCAGGAGTCAACGTTCCTTGGTTCGTTCAACATGGTTTGATCATCGGTCGTGGTTTATGTAAGATACACTTGGATAAGTGCTTTGTTTTTCTGTAACCCTGATTCGTAGAGACTTTGGAAGAAGTGCTTTGCTTTCATTTTGTTCAACTTGTGTTGCCGTAAGAAAGATTTGTTTTTCATTCCGTTATCTTCAAGCAGAGACTGTAATTATGTTATTTTTGGGCTCACAGCCAGTCTGAGCTGAGAACTGATAAAGAGAGTTCCTTTTAAGTTGTTTGCCTGTCGTCTGTTTAACGAGAAGGGGGGACAGAACACCTAGGGAAGATATTTTCCAGTACCACTTTAGGAGTTTCTTCTTTAAATTAGCTTTTAGATGATTTAGCTTTCTCCTATTAGAGAAAGTAAAAAAATTGTTCTAAGTCACTTTAATGTAAAATAAGTATAACAGAGAAATAAATGGAACCAGTGCCACTTACATGCAAGGAATCCATAGCCTGGCGGTTCGATCTTCAGAAGCGGACGCCAACAGGTATCCATCTGGTGAAAACTGTACACTAGTTACGGGTTCTAAATGACCCACAAATCTGAAGGCTTTTGTATTTGGCCTCAAATTCCATATCATGAGAAATCTGTCCAGAGAAGAGGTGGCTGAAAAGAAGGAATTATAAAGCTATAAAACAAAAAGTGAACTGATGTAGAAATATGACATATCAGCACATCAATTGTTATTTTTACACTTAAGTCTACTTATTTCCAGACTGAGAACAGATTGTCTTCCCTGAAACTACTAGATTCTTAAATGAACTTGCCTAGAAACATCCCACATTATTTTTTAGGGCATAAAGTTTTTCCATTATTTATAATACTTTTGATTTTATTATTTTTTGTATACACAATATATTTAGTTATTAGTTATAAAGCCTCACAAAGGACCAGCAGCTGTCTCTGCTGAGGACACCTTATCAGTAGCATGGGGGGGTGGAAGATAGCAAAAGTGACTGGGGTCATCGGGGGAGTTGCAGGAGGAGGTTGTGAGTGAAGGAGGGCCAAAAGGTCAAATGGGGGAAATAATTAAGAATGAGAAGTGGAGGCATGTATAGCAGAGAAGGAGAAGCATGAGGTCTTCGCTTAGTGACTGAAACTGGGTTTAGGATGTTTAGACACGGACGCTTGGCCACGCCTCCTTCACCACCACTCACCTGCCTCAGTCCATTTACAGCCAGCTTTCCTCCTCCGCTGGTCCTCCCCCGGTCATTCCCCATGTTTGAGCAAATGGGAAGAGATAAAGGACCAGGGGATCATGGCAAGGGTCCCTGATCCTTTGTCCCTTCCCATTTGCTCAAACACCATTTGACCCGGGTCTGTGCAACCCCTCCAGCCCTCCCGCAATGCCAGGAGCAGCACCAGCCTTGCTGTTCGCCTGTGTGACCTCCCAGCCCCCCTTGCTCCTCCTCCCCTCTTTCGTTGGAGCTGACTGAGTTGCGAGCCAAGCTGCCTTTGTGTAGCCCCCTTGAGAATCCTTCCGTCAGCGTTCTGATGATGCCCTAATTAAATGAGTCTCGAGCCAAGCTTCAAAAGAAATTAATTAGGAGCCTCATGTCGGCACATTACAAGTGAAGCCAACTTTGACCTCACTTAATTCACGCCCCGGCTCCTGTTTTCCCCTCCCTCCCAATGTGTGTCATTACTCACATTCCCCAATGATGCAATTTCGTGGGTTGTAGCGTTTCTCCCTCTAGCCACTGTGGGTATCCTGGAGATGGCCTTGACATAGAGATGGCTGTAATGTACTTTTGTTTTGATTGAAGCGCGATTACCTCGCTGCAGCTGTGGTTCCCAATCCCCCTGCCTATGGCAACTCAAGAGCAGGTCAGGAATGCTTTGTGAGTTGACATCCTCCCTTTCCTGTTCCCAAAATACTTTCGCCTGTCTCCCCTCCCCTATGGCCCTGGTGGCTGTTACTCCAGTCCTTGTGATTTCTTGCAGAGCAGCTGCAGTTTTTTTTTAAAAAATCTTGTACTGCACACTGCCCCATAGCACCATTGCTTTTGCCTGCCACCCAATTGGCTGGGGGCTATTTGTCCCATGCAGCCAAAAGCCCGAGTCAAATGGTGTTTGAGCAAATGGGCCGGGACGAAGGGCCAGGGGCCCATTGGCCATGGAGGGTCAGTGGAGGAGGACAGCTGGCTGTAAATGGGCTGAGGCAGGAGGCAAAGGAGGCACAGTCAAGGGTCCATACCTAAATGTTCCATTCTGCTGCAACTAGGACTACTGTAACTGCCATTGCTAAGCATTGTGGTCACATATTTTGCCTAATGATTGTTTACTTAGTGATGAAACCCCTAGTTCCAATCGGAGTCATTAAACAAAGACTACCTTAATATTGTTTATATTGAAAAGAAATAGAATAGTGAAAACAGAAATAGTGTAATCAGTGTCTGTCTGTCTATAGACAGGTGTCTATTATCTGTCTTGCTGAATTTCCATTGGCAAATACCAAATGATTAAAATCTTGGGCCCATTACTTTCTCTTCCACCTAGGAAGGAGATAATGACAAACCACTTCTAAAACCCAGAAAATTGCAGGAACTTGTCCAAGCACTCTCTGAGAATCAGACATGAACGTTTATAGGAAAACAACTTTTACTATCTGTGGAAAATGTATACATCTGTCCACAGTAAGACCTACTTCTTATATCCTTTTAATTGATTCTATTGACAACTATACCATTACAGGGCAAGATTTTATCTATACATTTCCATAACTGTTTTCACTGTAGAAGATATTCTGCTATGTTAAGCAACATTAATATAGTTCAATAGGTTTCTTCTAGAACCTATTTAACTCTATTAAGCCTACCTTCAATACCAAAGAGTTGGATACTACTTACAGAGTAGAGTAATAATCTGTGGCAGCATAACACTTATCTTGGAGTTATAATTGTCCTAAAGTATGGAGTTCAGCAAGTAGCCTAGTTACATTTGTTTTTAATCTAAAGAGAGGACACTATGACTATGAAATCATACAATTAACATTTTCAGATACGCTTCAGGTGGACTTACCAAGCACTTTAGTATTTGGACTGAAAGCAACACAAGTGACTGCATCTTTGTGGCCTTTAAAATGTCGAATCAAAACAGGATCTTCCTATAGTAGAGAAATATGTACAAATATGTATATTTCTTTGTATAATATTTAACTCTAAGGTGGATTTTTATATTTTTACATTTGCTGTTTTTATATTTGTTTTATTCATCTGTTATATGCTACCCAGACTTTTTGTCAAATGGGAAATTCAACAAATTTCATAAAGAACTATTATTTAAATACTAATTTGATACAATAATGTGTTGCCACAAAGTAGTACATGGAGATGCTACAATTCATTTTTTTTTGTTCTATACCATTTAATGAGACCAATAGAATCCAGATGAGTAACTAGCATATTTTGCTTTTGTTCACTGTAAAAAACTGGGGACCAAAAAAATGCCCCAGAAAAGCGGGACCCCTAATGCTGGCCAAATACCTAGCATCTCTCACTTTCCTAAGGCTGGGGAAGGATTTATTTCAGATATATCATACTGTGTTATCATCAGTGCTCCCACTGATAAGAGAAGATATATTGAACTCTCTCAATATGAAAATGATTGCGCTTGCTGTTTGATGGCAATTGAAACACATGCTTGTGTATTAGCATATTTTATTTTCCATAGCTCCTCCTGTCTTTATTGTGTGCTGGGAGTGTATGTGAAGTTATAATTCCCAGCAGGGTCACCTAAAGGATGAAGGTCATTCAGCTGCCCAACTAAAGCAAATAGGTACTTCTATTAGATAACTGCAAAATAGGAATACATTGGAGAGAGATGGTCACTGTAGTGACAATAGCAAAAGCATCCATTCCTACGGTGCAGAACAAGTAAACAACTCCTTTATTTTACCAAGATAGAATAGAAATGAATATGAATAAAAATATAGGAATAGAAAATAAAATGATTAATAATATAGAGCAGGATAATGGATCTCTTAGACTAGAGGGCACTCAGCAACTGAACACTTTTAATTAAAATATAACATTGTTTACTACTCAGGTTATAAAAATAAGGATGGAATTGCATTTTTATCTTTGGGAAGGATATTGGCTAAAATGCAATCGATCAGATATTTATCAATTAAATATCAAAATAACATTTCTATACTGCACTGTCTGGAGACAAATAGTGAACTTCATCATCTGCATTAATGGGAAATAAAACATGACTTCTATTTAAAGGACGAGAAACAACTATTTTTTTCCTTCTTCAACAGATGATATAGCCCTAGCATCACACAGCCAAGGATGACAGGAGAGGGAGTGAGTGAGTAATATGCAACTTTTTTTGTATGACCAACCCTACATGTGGAATTGCCAAGAAAGAAAAAGAAACACGCTGAGGCATTTGTCACTAAGCCATCTCACGATTCCTTTTGTTATGGTAGCTAAGGCAGTTGATCAGGAAGACAACATTGCAGCTGCTGATTTGTTTTGATTGCAAGTGGCAGAGGTGATAGAAAAACTGGATTTTTTAAAAATTAGGTTTAATTAATAATTAAACCTTTAATTAATAATTACACCGATTATTAATTAATAATCCTAATTAGATTAGGATCCTGTTCTGTGCAGTTGCTTTTCCTCTATTGCACAGCAAAAATAAAATTTTACACACACACACACACACACACCCTTAAAATCTGCAAAATGTCATGGTCACAGCTATACAAGTTTTCCTGACAAACATGTTAATAGAATTTGACAGTATTTTTTTATGATATTTTTTTTTACTGGTAATCTCTGCAGTTTTTCCATTTAAATATCCAAATTTGACATCCCTTTGGAATCGCTTGTGCTTTCCAAGCTTAGCTCTTTGGTTGCAGACATTTCATTCACCCGACTTCAAGCAAAGTGCAACCAGGGTCAGAGAGCACCAAGGCTTCCACAGTTCAAGCAGAAACTGCATCTATTCTCTTCTACTGGACATCCTTTAGCTTCCCAGCCCATAGACTGGCGACCAAAAATAAGATTAAAATTAGCCTGTTTGATCACTTCTCCAAACCAAGCAGCTCCCCCCCCCCCCCGCTTCACAACAATAGCTATTTTAAATCCCCTTTTTAAAAGTGCGTATCAAAAATAAAAACACCCTTTAGTCCTTTACAGTCTATGTGTACGACTTTCTTTCCCACTTTCCCCAAAAACCGTTTTTCAGAGATGCTGGGACTGAGAATTCAGGAGTTACACTATGTCTTCAAACTTGCCAACTTTAAGACTTGTGGACTTCAACTCCCAGAATTCTCCAGCCAGCATAGCAAGTTTGGGGAGCCCTGGGTTACGCTATTCAGTGCAACGGCACCCAGGCGGAGAAGCACTTCTCGGCTGTGTCAGCGCTACAACCCCGGTTCACCAAATCACGATTCATCCAATTCCAGATAGGAAACACTGAACAAAAAAGAAAAGAAAAAGAAAAGAAAGCGCCCCCCCCCACCCTCGCCCAGGCTACGAAAGCAGTTCGTGGCTTGATTTGAGATTCAGGGCACCGCGAAAGCAGCACAACCGTCAACTACCAGCCGTCGGCTGAGCCAAACACGTGAGGAAACAGCGAAAGCAAAAGGAAACAATCGTCCCTTCCCGCCGCTTGCGAAACATAACCGGCCCTACCAGAGCGGACGCCATCGAGACCCCAGACGAAGGAGCGGGGGGGGGGGTGCTTTTCTTTCCTTGCGCCGCTTCCAGAGCCCATCAAATCACCCGCGCTCTAGGCCGGATCAGTCGAGCCCCGATCTTGCCGCCTGCGCTGAACTCCTCGGAAAAGGAGACGAGTCCTTCGCCGCCTCTCCTGGAAGGAGGCAAAACGAGGCAGGCTCCGGCAGGGGGAGAAATGGGGTCGCGCCTCTTTCAAAGCCGAGCTCGGACATCCACGCCATCGGTACTCGACTCTCCTCAATACGGCCCTTCCGCAAGAGGTGTCGGAGTTAGGCCTGTTGCTTAGAGACAAGCGCGCGCGCGCGTGTGTGTATAGCCCGCAGAAATCGCCAGTGATTGGCGGAAGAACGGAAGGGTTTCCGCCCAAAAAGGCGGGGCTGCGATAAGAAAATTGGAACTCTCGCTTTGAGTAGTTTTTCGCTTGAAACTGACCGGGAGGGATTTTGCTATATCTCAAGAGGTCTTCAAACTTGGCAACTTTTAAGACTTGTTGGACTTCGACTCCCAGATTCAATTCTGGGAATTGAAATCCACAGTCATAAAAGTTGCCAAGTTTGGGGACCCCTTGTTATATCCAATAGCCGCTTTCAAGTGGAGCATCTTGAAGCTATCACCCTAATGATTCCTAACACAGCCCATGTTGTTACTGTGAATTATGGTTTGTCCCTGTCCTCTTCCCACAATGTCTTTTCGACTTTCTAGTCTAATTTAGGATTGTCTAGTGGTCTCCAGCCCAAGTCCTAATGGAGGCAAGTGCTGCTTAGCAATATCAGTGCTGCATTTGTGAGAAGGAGAAAGAGTTTAAATTTCTCTCAACCTGTTCCAGAACCTGCAAATCATAGAATGAGAACTATAACAAACACAACTTAGGTACAAGTGCTTCCTCGGCAATGAGGGTTCTTGGTGCTCTCTGAGCTTGGTTATTTACTTGCAGACATTTCATTAACCAAGCTAGGTAACATCAGTGCTGGCATTTACTGTTAGCTTGTTGGCAGTTCCCTTCCCACCAATAATCAACATCCAGATGAGCATAGATGAACTCCAAGATTAACAGACCAACAGTTACCAAGAAGTAAACAATACCCCAATCAAACTGCCCAACCAAAGAACCTCCAAGATCACAGGGCAAGGCACTAGAATAAAATAAAGAGTAAACTCCACTCTTTATTAGCATTGATGATCTACTTCATATCATTTACAGAAAAACCTATCATAAAACCTGCAAATTACACTTCAAAAAGTACTTTGGGGGAGTAATTGAATTTTTCTCCTCTAAGCCTTCAGGATATTTTGAAAAGGTACCACCTAAACAGACTGGTTAATTTGTATAATTTGAAAGCAAGAAATAAGGTATTGGAGTGTAGCTCAACTATGATGCTTTGACATAATGAAAACAGCACTTACTGGTTTTTTGAAGCATATGGAACATTTGTGTGAGCAAAGCAGGACACACTATGATTTATATTGTAAAACTCTTAGGCAGAAATTGAGAAGAAACAACTTGCTTGGCAAATATCAGTTGTTGAGCTTTAAGAAATAAATTATTCTGATATATAGTAGTAACATAAGATGGATGAAAAATTATTGACATTCTGCTGTTAGTAGAAGTATTAAAATTTTATCGAGAAAAGTGTACACTTTTTCAGACTATGAAAATTAAAGGTTGATGCAATCATTACAGAATCGCCCTTTTAGGATACATCAATTGTTTGACTTCTGAGGAAAGTTATCTGACTACTATTGCAATAGTTAAGCTTAGTGAAGTCTAAAAGATACCAGGGCTAATGTTGCATTGACTCAATGGAAGGGGTGTTTAAAACATTTCTATAGCCAACCATATTAACTCTGGGAGACTCCCAACAAACAGCTAAAGCATCAGTAAATAAAGCATAAATACATTCAATGTATTAAAACTAGACATATTAAATGAACTGCTCAACTTTATCTGCAGCAAATTCCTGTTCAAGCTAAAATGGGTAGGAACCAGGGGTGAATTTCTGCCAGCGTTATTGCTGGTTCAATGCACGTGTAATTTGCACATACTCACTTTGCTCGCGTGTCCACAGTTGCCTGTAAATAGGTCTGCACATGCGCAGCACATTAAAAATGTCAAAAAAACAGGCAGTGATCGGGGAACCAGTTTGGGGTTGTGGCGAACTTGCTGCCCCTACCGGTTCAACAACCCAGTTGCAATTTCTACTACCGGTTCGCCTGAACTGGTAGCAACCCACCTCTGGTAGGAACTAAAGGCTATAGCATAGTACACTGGAGATTCTCATGCATTATTTTCCAAAGCACAATACTAAGCTAGTCTCTTATCTTACAATTGTTAAGTAAATGCAGTTGAACTATTAAACATTTCTATCCTATACACACATGCTTTTATTTTCTTCTTCCATTATCACCCTATCTTATAATAGTCCCCAAATAATTTTTATCATACCTTTGTGTGAATAAATATAGAATAAAATCAACCGTAAACAGTCCAGAAAGTTACAAAAAAAACCGTGTTTACATAAAGTATTTAATAGTATCACAATGAATCATGAGAATAATTGAAGCTGGAACATTATTTATGGATCTGCTCCAGTGTCCATGGAGACTGAATATTTTTCATACACATATTTAAACTTCACTGTAATATTCTTTAATTTCACATCCTAAAAGCATTACATTTGTTGGAGTGCTCACTACCTTCAATGACTCCAGTGGCAAAAATGAGATGAATTGCAATCAGGATCACCTTCAATGGTAAGATCAAATAGGGAGTAGTCAAGCCAAGAGTAATTCACAATGGAATGAGATCAGTTGGGTTCTAGAGGTGAAGGAACCCAATCCACCAGGAAAAGGAACTTTGAAATCAAATCTGAATGAAGACAATGACAAACTATTTCTGATATACTTAAGTATTTAGGTATAGAAGAGTAATAAACTTTCACAAGTAGATCTGAATGCATACAGGAAATTTGTTCACATGTGGAGTTAGTCTTGAAAGATGAGGCCTTGTTTTCTCATGGACAAAGGGTGCAGACTATGAGAAGAATAAATTAAAACTTGAAATTATCAAAACAGAAATGAAGAGTATTATATTGGATATTATAGGATTTTTGTTTTTATTTTATTACCGTAAGAGTAAGATCAAGAAAAAACAAAGAGAAACAAAAGGAACTTAATTTTAAATATATAATTTGGATCACACAAGATAGTATTGATCTATCTTTTCATAATTTAGATTGTGAACACAAAATGAAGACATACTGGTGATCTTATCTTTCCAACACTGAACATTTTTCTTCATATTTTCCAAATATATAATTCTTTATAGAAGAATAAATACTCTTGCTGGCAGTATTTATGACAACATCTGTTGATATCTTAATTTGGACCATTTTCAGTTTCAGATAAATCTATATTATTAGAATTAATAGTTAAAACACACAAAACACACACTCCACACACAATATTTATAAATACTTGTTAGTGATAAATCAACATAATTGATAAAATCAATTTAATACACACATTTTAAAGAATGAATAGAACAAAGAATTGGCGACCCCCACTTTGTCTAAACAGTAGGAACTGGCATGTCTGTATCAAAAACATCAGTAGATCTTATATAGATTAGTCAACAAAAATAGTACAGTATTGCATTGATACATCCAGGCATGAGTAAATCACTATGTTGTTGTAGTCGCAATGTAAGTAATCTTTCATAAATTGTTAGGAAACTGGTTGGTGGTGTCCTAAAACCATATTCTGGGAAACGTCAGTGTAAACAATCTGATTTTGATAGGATTTAATATTTTTAGATGTCCATATTCTGTTGAATTACATACCTAGTAATGGAAATTGATGATTAGACAATGGAAATGGATCCCTGCACCCTTATTAATAAGAAATTCACTGGAAAAATAAATGTATGGTCCCAATTGTTCAGTGGATTAAAAATTCCAATTTAAGAACAAACTACTCAGAGGACTGTAATGGAATATGATTGTGTGTCATCAAATTATTGTCAACTCTTGGTGACCACATAGGGACATTTTCCTGCATGAGTTAATTTCTTTACATAGATTTTTTTCCCCATGGAAATGGAATACAGGCATTCCTTGTTTAGCATCTACCTCTTACAACCATTCAGAGTTACAATAGTGATGGGAAAGTAACATTGTGACAATCCTCATATTTAGCACCTTTGCAGGTCTGTAAAGCAAAGGAAAGCTGATGTAAGCTCACAAGCACAATAATGATTTACTTTTAACATCTGGTCACGTAACAATCAAGTTGCTGCTCCTAGTTGTGGTCACTATAGGAGTACTGCTGTAGAATATGGTAGTTTTACTAATCCTGTATTAAATATGGTAATCTTTTATTAAAACTATTATATAAAACTGTATTTAAATAAATGAGATGCCCTTATATATTTTTTTGCTTGTTTTAAACCTTTTACTATATTATTTCTTTTAATTTCTATTCTTTTTAATTAAAGGCATATTTTTTAAAAAATTATACATTCCAAGTCTTTGTATAAAATTTAAAAAGTATATTTATATCTTCAAATAAGATTGATCTTTGATCATTACTAACTTATAAAAATTAGGGCAGTAGTTTACAAACTTAATGCATAGCATTGTTAATCCAAGCCAATCCATTTACAAGATTCAAAGGGCCAGGAAATGTAACAAAGAATTTTGTTGAATTACTTTCATCTTAACTTCATATTACAACACTTTTGTTTTTGTTTTTATTGATTTGAGTACAAACAGAAAGAAAACTAGCAATACAGATAATTAAAAAGACAAATGTTTACCTGCATTTCATAGACATCAGAAACAATAATGCTGAAAATTGCAAAATTATGCCTCCCCCTCTATATAACCATAATATAAATTCAATTCACTTTCCATTAAAACTGCTTTAATATTTTATACATTCATTTGAAATAATTCAAAAGTGCAGAACTTTAAATAAATACATTAACCTTGAGTAATTGTCATTTTTACATTTATTTTACCTAATAAAATCAGTGGGATTTTTTTTACCTATCTGTAAAAAAACCCAGATGATAACCTCTTGGGTTATCATTTATAACCCGAGAGAGGAAAAATAACGTTTGATAAAGTTGAAAAAAATCCCTTTGGTAAAACAATTTTCAGATATTTAAGAAAATTCCAGCAACCCACCAAAACTTCACTTATTTTATATTTCTACAGAAACAAATTTCTTGTATATTTTCAGTAAGTTCTGCTATAAAACATATTAATGAGGTATATAAAAAGAGTTTCTACTGAATTCAGGTATTGTTATGCTGAAAATATTTAGTAAAAACAAATCAGTGTTTACAAAATCAAATTAAAAATAAGAGAAAATGAAAAGTGCAACCTTATATGTTCTACAAGTCATCTTCAGGCAGAGGTGGGTTCCTACCAGTTTGCACCTATTCGGTAGAACCGGTTCGTCAAATCTACCAAACCGATTAGAAGAGGTTCCACCAGTGGACCCGGAAAGCCGGCCACACCCAGAGGTTCCAAATTTTTTTGAAACCCACCACTGGTCCTTGGATATGATTATTCTACACTATCACGCTCATATTTATAAAACTCAGTGCCTCTGTGAAAAGTAAGGATGACTACTGCGTTTGTGGTGCAATCAGAACATTGCGTATGTTGAAGTTGTTTTAACGCAAACCAAAGATGCCTCTTAAAAAACAAGTTTACATCAAATTCTTATGCATGCCAGTGCTGTGTGTGAGATAATTTAAGGTGGTTCTGACAGGTGTCGTCGGCATCTTCATATCCGGTCACATGGGTGGCAAGCCACTCCCATCTGGTCACATGGGTGGCAAGCCACTCCCACAAAGGAGGCCACACCCACAGAGTAGGTTCGAACAATTTTTGAAACCACCACTGTCTTCATGGATGAAGATACAAGTAGTCCTCAATTTACAGCCATTTGTTTAGTGACCATTCAAAGTTACAATGGTACTGAAAAGTGACTTTCTGGTTTTTACACTTACAACTGTTGCATGATCCCCAGTCACATGATCAAAATTTGCGTGCTTGGCAGCTAGCATGTTGTCCTGGGGTCACGTGATCATTTGTAACTTTCCAAGCTGACGTCTGACAAGCAAATGCAATGGGGGAAGCGAGAATCACTCAATGACCACATGGTTCACTTAATTGCAATAATCTGCTTAACAACCATAGCAAAAAAGGTCACAAAACTCACTTGGCAACTGCCTCGCTTAGCAACAGAAAGTCTGGGCTCAATTTTGGTCATAGGATGGGGAGTACCTATATAATTTTTGTGTGTAATAATCTTAGCAAAAAAGTGAAATTACCATATATTGATCAATTGATTTTTTTTAAAAAAAGAAAATCCATATTGAGGCAATGTTTTAAAAGTTTACTTGATCATCCCACCAGAGACCTGAGACTAGAGATTTATTTAAAATTTTATGAGGATATACAGTTGCAAGAAAAAGTATGTGAACCCCTTGGGATTTCAGAGTTTTGCATGAATTGGTCATAAAATGTGCTCTGAACATCATCTAAGTCACAACAATAGACAAACACAGTCTGCTGAAAATACTACTACACAAACATTAGATGTTGCCATGGTTTAATTGCACATGACATGTAAACATTCACAGTGCAGGGAGGAAAAAGTATGTGAGCCCCTAGCCTAATGACATCTCAAAGAGCTAATTGGAGCCAGGAGTGAGCCAACCTTGACTCCAATCAGTGTGATAATATTGGATGTGTTGCTGACAGCTGTTCTGCCCTTTAAAAACACACACCTGTTGCGGGTTTACTGGTTTCAAGAAGCACTGTCTGATGTGAACCATGCCTCACAGAAAAGAGCTCTCAGAAGACCTACGATCAAGAATTGTTGACTTGCATGAAGCTGAAAAGGGTTACAAAAGTATCTCCAAAAGCCTTGATGTTCATATGTCCACGGTAAGACAGACTGTCTACAAATGGAGAAAGTTTAGCACTCTTGCTAGTCTCCCTAGGTGTGGTCGTCCTGTAAAAATGACTGCAAGAACACAGCGCAGAACGCTTCATGAGGTAAAGAAGAATCCTAGAGGGTCAGCTAAAGACCTACAGAAATCTCTGGCACATGCTAACATTTTTGTTGACACATCTACAATAAGGAAAACATTAAACAAGAATGGAGTACATGGGAGGACACCACAGAGGAAGCCATTGCTGTCCCAAAAAAAATATTGCAGCACGTTTGAAGTTTGCAAAAGAGCACCTGGATGCTCCACAGCACTACTGGCAAAATATACTGTGGACAGATGAAACCAAAATTGAGTTGTTTGGGAAAAACACACAACACTATATGTGGAGGAAAAAAAGCCACAGCACACCAACATCAAAATCTCATCCCCACTGTAAAACATGGTGGAGGGAGCATCATGGTTTGGGGCCTGGACGGATTGTTGTCATTGATGGGAAAATGAATTCCAGAGATTATCAAGACATTTTGCAGGAAAACGTATGACCATCTGTCCACCAACTGAAGCTCCGCAGAGGATGGGTGATGCAACAGGACAATGACCCAAAGCATACAAGTAAGTCAACAGCACAGAATACGCCCTCTGGAGTGGCCCAGTCAGAATCCTGACCTCAATCCGATTGAAATGCTGTGGCATGACCTTAAGAGAGCGATTCACACCAGACATCCCAAGAATATTGCTACACTGAAACAGTTTTGTGAAGAGGAGTGGTCCAAAATTACTCCAGATTGTTGTGTAGGTCTGATCTGCAACTACAAGAAACGTTTGGTTGAGGTTATTGCTGCCAAAGGAGGGTCAACCAGTTATTAAGTCCAAGGGTTCACATACTTTTTCCTCCCTGCACTGTGAATGTTTACATGTTATGTGCAATTAAACCATGTCAACATCTAATGTTTGTGTAGTATTATTTTCAGCAGACTGTGTTTTTCTATTGTTGTGACTTAGATGAAGTTCAGAGCACATTTTATTACCAATTCATGCAAAACTCCACATAATCCCAAGGGGTTCACATACTTTTTCTTGCAACAGTAAATTACTAATGTTATTAATCCCCTGAACAACTGTAAATCCAGGATGGATAACAACATTTTTGTAGACTATGTGTCAGGTTTGCTGTCAATTAAAATATGAGGAAAATAAATTTGACAAAACTAATCATTTACAGCTATATATACCTCACTAAAGGAGAAACATTATTTTAAAAGCCATCATGATTTTTCTCTAATATTATTAATGCAAAAATCTTGATATATGTCTTTCACCATTCAATGAGAGAGCCATCCAGATGGAAACGTTTACTCTTGTCATAGTTTTAATGGTTATTACTTTTGGATACATAAAGGTGTAGCTGAACAGGCAGTTTGATCATTGTAATCTTTGGGATAAATATATTCTGCAAAACATGTTTCTCAGTGCTACATTTTACTATTATATCAATATAACATAAAATGTTACTGTATTGAGTCAGAATCATTTCAGTCAGTATTGAGTCAGTATTTCACACTGGCATCCTTTAATAGCAGAAATATTACATTGCTGTCATCATTTCGGTCAAACGTCTGATAACCTACTAGCTGTTTCGCTTGCTTCCATTATCTTTGCTTTATATGGTCCAATTCTGTTTCAAGAGCAAAAAAAGATAATTAAGTTCTTGTGTGGTACCCATAATACATTATATAATTCAGATGTAAGGCATCTTGCAATGGGCTTAAAAGATTAACTTCCCACTCTCGTTTTCTTACTTCACTTGAATTTTCTTTTTTCATAAAGTCTAAACAATGCATCCATATTTGAATGCATTATAGACATTCAAAACAAACAATAAATCCAAAAGTCTATTTGCAATAAAAGAATCTTCAAACTCTTGTATCTATTTTTCAAAAAGCAAATCTTGTAATAAAAATATGTTAAATGCCTAGGAAAAAAAATGGGACAATTTTTCTTGTAGGAACTGAACCGGGGCAAGATTTTATATAGGGATATTACTTGTATTACATTTTTTAATCCATTGAACTAAAAATTGAGATACAAGAAAATAATGTAGTCAAGAACAACTCTGATATAGAATTTGGAAAAAATAGTTTTGAAATAATTAAGAGTCTCTAAATAAATTAAATTTTGACATATGAGACTGTGGTACTTTTATCAACTGCTACTATTGATTTAATTAAGGATCTAAAACTTAATTAAGTTATTTAGACATTACATTTTAGGAATAAATGAACATAGGTGGACAAAAAGTAACCACACTTTAAATCAACTGTATTATACTGTATTACTTGAAAAATGAGACCCTACAAGAGAGTAATACTGTTAAGTAGATGCTAGTTTTTATGCAAGTTACATTTACTCAGAATTTGCTAAACTTATCCCAAAGTTCACAGCAACAGAAGTCAGATTACAGGCATGTTTCAGAAACGGTAGAGGACATGGGATAAGATAGTTAGCTTAACATAGTTAACACGAGAGAACAAGAGAATACAAACCTATACTTTATTGAAAAGTTATTGTATCTATTTGTAGTTGTTCTTGTCAAAATATATTAAGGCAAATGTGTGTGCAGAAATACATTATGGTTAATTTTGGAGGGACTATTACAATAAATGACAACTGTGAAATTTGGGTTTTGGGGAAATTCAGTTGTTCAAGAATAGCGATGGACATGAGAGGAAGATGCCTATTATCTTTATATCAATTTATCTCTTTTTTAACAATGACCACATTGGAAGATAGCAGTGGAAATAAAAAGTGGAGGCAAAAAAGTAATAGTTTGAGATATGTAGACAATGCCACTATATTAGCTGGTATTATTTTGGATTAAATTGTAAGAATAAAAAATGTAAAATTTATTATAATATTAAATACTAAAGCCAACCAATATTCTCAAGTGAACACAAAGTTTATGGCAAAGAAAATAATAATGAAAGATAAGCATTTATTCGGCAATAAATAAGAATTGAAAAGTTTTTTCAGTAGCTATGTGCGCCAGTTTAAGATACACATTGAGAAAGTATGACCTCAAACTGTGGATGTGGGGTACTAAGAATACAACAACCCATTGAAGAACTAGTCTATTGACCCTATATCAAAAAAGGATAAGAACTTCCTTGAGAAAACAAAAACATATTTTGGTCATATGACAGAAGTCAATGATGGATTAGAAAAACTTGCTGTGCTACACTTGTGGTTGAAAAAGTAGAAAGCTCAAGAAAGGGAACAGATAAAGTATATTGCATGAATAAGACCAAAGAATGTTTTCTCAAGTGTATTCTCACAAGACATAAGGGTTTATTATTGGAGACAGGTTAAGATAATGTACCATTTGTGCAGTATTCAGAAATGAGACCTAATTGGTACATAGGCGTGAAACATGTTTTTGAAAAAAATGTGTATCTTAATTCTGAGGCTTTCATTTCTGCTTTAAAAATTGTGCTCTGAGAATTATCTCCCATTTCAAAAAATGGAAGCTGAATGACTGAATAGCAAAAGCAAAAATTAGATGTACAAATACATGAATCCAACATACCACACAATGGAAAAGTTCAGTAAAATGTATTGTTTAGAAACAAAACTACACATATTTGTGAAATGCATACCTTAAAATGAATGATAAAATTCCATCAGTACATAAATATGACACATATATAACATCCAAATCAAACAGAAATAAAACTCTTTAGGGCTATTTCTTTTTCTCTGCATCTTACTGCCTTAAAATGGCATACAGTTTTCATGTTCACTTTTATACCCACGGAAGATTTAGATACAAGTTGAAAAATTCATTTTGGTACCATTATTGTTCATTACTTGCTTAATATTTCTAAGTCATTGTGATACACAGACCATTATTTCCAGAAGAATGAGTGTGAGAGAAAGAGCATAAATGTTTCACACAGAATCATAACCCAGGCCCCATTCCTGTGTACACAATACATGTATAAGATCAGATCTTAGAACATGACACATCCATTGTCTTACTAGTTCATGCCTTGCAGATGTTGCTGATTTATACAGCTCCCATCACATTTAATCAAGTACTCTAAATAATAATAAACTAATGCTCATTATTGTGGCAAGTATCAATTCTTCAAATAGCTGTGTAGCACTTACAATTAGCAGGAATAAAAAATGCTTGAGCCCACAAATCCTTAGTGGTCAAAATGGCAATGACAGCAGCATAACTGAAACTCCACATCTTTTGGGTGTTGATATTGTGCATACTGTATACAGAAAGAAAAGGGGCTTTGATAGCACTGCCATGACATCCTAATTTTGTTGATGATCCTCCCTGCCCCACAGGCATTGCTGCATGGGACACATCTGGAACTTTCTGAAGTAGCTGTACTTTTAGCAGAGAAATCTTGTGCCTAATGGTACTTCATTTTCAGCCAAGTCAATGCTGATTTTTTTCCCTCAGACTTAAATAAAATAATCCTTTGTTTCACGGTCTTTGGTTTCAGATAAATTTCAGGCTAGAAAAAAGCATTAGGTTATAAATAATGATTTCAATATACATGTAATCACATCTGTATATGAAAATATATAGGCTGAACATTTTAATTTGTGAATGTTTGTATGCCAGTGTCAATGTTCTATATGGTTTATAATAACACAAAAAAACCTCTAAAATATTCATAAACCCAAATAATTAAAAATCAATTAATGAAATTATTAATACACAGTTATATCAGACAGATCTGAATCCCCTTCAGAATGCTATTTTCATCACAAAAATGTGTACACCAAACAGACATAAAATGAAACTGTACTTTAAGCATCAGATTAATGTATAAGGAAGAATAAGATTATTGATTATTCATAAAATGTGGAGTGTCCAAAGTAAGAATTGTAATAATTCCAAAGGCAGCTAAATTCTACAGGCCTAAATATCAATTCCATTTTACCAAGATTTAAATCTAATCCAATATTCTCCTTTTTGCAACTTCAGACAGTTACCAAAGGAAAGTTATGAAGATGATGATAAATTGTCATGTTGAATTTCATTTAGCTTAAATTACACGTTATATTGGCATTGAAATGCATAATAGTAGATTGTACATCTATGGGATCAAAAATGAAAACACAAAGGATGAGTTATAGCCAACATCTAAAAAAAACTTTGCAGCTAACTTTCTTATCACTAGTTTCCATGTCATGTAGAATGGACCTTCATAACCAGCTACATAATTTCTAACATTATTTGGAATGACTAGATATTTTCTATGAGAATATAAGGAATACCAAACTAAACTGATCACTAGTAGATTTTAAATAAATGGAAATACTTTACACAAAAGCTTTACTGTCTTCCCTTAACTGCTGCTCTCTGCATGTACTGGACTTCAATTTCCATAATTCCAAACCAGTATTCTGGCTGCAGAATATGAACAGTGCAATCTCATCACACCGCATTACCTCATTGCAGTAGGAAATCAATAGGAAAAGAAATAGTGTATACAATCCTTCAGGTTTAAGACAGTTTCCATTTAAATTATCTAGAGCAAGGATGTCAAACTCACAACGACACATGACATATCACAACTTTTTCCCCCTTTGCTAAAATCGGGGTGGGCAGCGTGTGAAGCATCCAGCCTGTGGGTCATGAGTTTGACACCCCTGATCTAGAACATACCCATAGCTACAACCATTATGTGGAAATTATTTTAGCACTATAATGTGTCATGCCATGACAAAACGTTCTAGGAGATTCTGGAATAGAAGGCTATAGCAAATAGGATTTATTCTGTCATTTAGTTTTTTATACCATAAAACTGGAATCCTTCTTTGTCAGAGGAAGTTCTTAACCATGTATGCAACTGTGATATGTTGATAAAATAGAAATGTTTCAGAATTTCATCTGTTTAGCAAGATGAAAACACAAGTTGAACTGAAAAGAAAAAATGTAAGTGTTTAAAATATACTTTTGAATATCTTTTCAACCACAAAGTCATTTTTCACAAAAATGACTTTGGATTCCTGAATGATATCCCTGAGACTGAATCTGCTCAGAAGGATATACCCAATATCAAGTTCTTGCTCATTTTATTAAAGTGGCACAATGCCTACAAGTGGACCATCATTTTTATGTCAAATTCTAAAGCAGTTAGAGTCTGGGTTGGAAATTAAACAACCAATTGTAAGTAGTTGTGCAAGTTCGCCTTTTGTATTTCTGATTCCCTATTTTATGCTATAAAAACATAGAAATCCTTCATGTTATTTCATTCAAACAGAATGAAATGGAAAGTTGTCAGATTGTTGTTTCATTTTGGGAGTAGTTTACATTGCTGCTGTATCTATATATGCAATTAGTTTAGACTATTATCTAATATTGAGTCTATTCTTTATTATTGATTTTTGCAAGTGTTAATTTGTCCTGAATATTAATTTCACTTGAATCCATATTTAGCTAAAATTAATTCAAATAGTATTTCAAATTGAAATCCTAATGAGGTACATATCACAAAGTAAAAAGTCAGATACAGAACAGGCTACATATTCAGAATAAAATTATGTATTTCAAGTAAAATATTTTCAGAGATTTCAGTCCCCATCCAGAGACAGATAAACAGCGTATTTATTTATTTAAGTTACATCAAGCAAAATGAAAGTAAGCCTTACAACCAGGAAAAGCAATGTGGGGTCAGTAATTGAAAAGCAGTAATAACTACTTTAATAAATAATGAAATTATGTTGCTTTCATAGTAGTAAAATTATAGAACAAATATCCTTGGTATTAGATTACACTTACTATTAAGACTCAATATACTGCAGTCAACAGGATTGAAAAAGTTAATTTGTGAGTAAATTAAATTTCTCCTTGAGGTATGACCTGTAGAATTCACTCTAGAGTTTGGATATTCAAATAATGATGATTACCATTAAAAGAAAATCTTTCCAAATAGCAAGTTTAAAAAATAACAACTATAATGAATCATACACAGCTGAGAAAGTTTGAACAATTACATCTCATTCTTCAATATGCGTTGCAATTACATCATTCTCCCAGTTACATAAATACTACCTTTCCAAACCATACTTCTTATCCACTTACAAAATAAGAATCTGAAAATAATTACTATATCGGCATAAATAGTAAGTTCTCTAAATAGGATAAAGGACAAAACAACTAGAAAATGAATGGTTGATATTTGGATACAAAATGCAAAACCTTATGGATGGATACAGTGTCCAGTGAAAGGACAATTAACCATTATTGAATCCCTGTATATTTTACTTGAAATCTGAACGATAAAATCTAGCTGTAACATTACACATGTCTGAAATTGCTTCCCGAGAAAACAAGCTAATGTTCACAGATGTAACTATCATATTCTTGAGGTGCTTAAATATTATATACTAAATTTAAGATGCATTCCCTTCTTCCTTTGTTAGCTCAGCTCCCAGACAAGTTAATGTCTGATTTAGCAGCAGACATATTCCAAGTTTTCTTATGAGGAATATACATCTCTTTCAGAAAAAATATATATATAAGTAGATCATTCTGAAGAGTAGAAAATTATTCTGTCATGATTGAGAAAAAATATTATCAGAGAGGAACATGTTTCTCCTTACCTGCCCTATATTTTCAGTAAGGTATTTATCCTTATTCTATTGGGCTGTTCTGGCAAAAAGAAAGAATACAACCCAAATCATCAGAATGCAAAAATTAAAACTAGACACTGATAATAAATACAAAAAGAAAAATGGACATGTTCAATTATTGGTTAAGAAAAACAAATTATCAAAGATAGGCATATTGGAGAACATACTTTTATTCATATTTTCTTTTAGACTGGAAAAAGTTTCTAATGTGATTTATTTCTATCTCTCACTCTTGTGAATGAGGATTGGACTGTGCAGTGCTTCAGATCAGATCAGGAACAGGGGTTTTGGAACATGCAGGAATGCAAAGAAAACCTGTCTACAACTTTTTTTTTCCTTGGACTGCATGGCAGCTTTAAAGTGTTACAGATAGATGTTGTATTCATACTTCCATGTATTCCAGAGCACCTCTTCTGCATAAAATCAGAAACAGTCCACAGTCTTTGTTCTTTAGCATCTAGTGAAGCCACCAAAACCTAATATTTATAAAGATGCTGGATTCTATAAAAACCATTGCCGCATATTTATTTTATCAAAAGGAGTGATTTATTTTAACTCAAATGAATTTCAAAACAGTGTATGGTAACTATTCATAACTTTCCAAATACCAATAGCCTTCATGCTATAAAGATATTTAGGTCAGAAAAATAAACAGCTCCACTCACAGTTCACCAAGCTACTGTTTCTAGACAAAAACAAAAAGGAGCAAAGTTCTGATGTATTTTGATTTAATCCACTTTGCCTGAGATAACAAAAATATTTCAAGCAAGCTCCATCATAGGTCCTGCATTAAACAATCCTCTATTAAATTCTGAACATGTTCAGCGAGTTCTGAATTTTAATTTTTTTTACAATTGTTTCAAAACCATTAAGTAGTAAATGTTTAAGAAACTAATTAGGACAGAGGCCATAACTTCATTAGAACACCATTGCTCTTTTTTTCCCAAAGCATTAGTGTTACCTATTTGGCTATTAGTAGTAGCAGTTTTATCTACAATATTTAACAAGGTAAGTTGCACACAAAAATTTTAGTACAGTTTCAATAGAAACACCCTTTCCTGAAAATACAGCAGTATTTGATGGACTATTTTTTTCTACATCATTTGTAAGGAAACTTCCCATCTCTGAACAGGAACAAAAAAGTATCTACAAACCTTGTAAACAGATCTGCATTATTTATAAACATAAATAATTCAAATTATTAACAGCCAAGAGCAGAAATGAAAATTATAAATTTGGTGATCCTGGGCTCTCCTGCCCAATCCAGCCCTCTCATCAAAGGAATTAAGAACATAAGTTCAGGTAAGACATTCTTATGGGCCATTCTTAAGTACAGCTAATGATCCACAGGACACATAAGCAAGTTACTGTTTATCTGTCAGAGTTCATTATTACTCCCACTTTCCCCTCCCCAAGAAAAGCACCCTGAAGTCTGGCAGAAAGCTTCTTTTTAAAAAAATAAATCTACATTCGTACAATTTTATCTTCTTGTTGAAGTCCGAGACAAGAATACCATCTTGTCCATCGTAGTGAGGGAGAAAGCCCAGTTTCAGTGTGTTTCTTTAAATGCAGCTAGTGTGTTAACATTCAGCATACAATCAGAGTGATGTTTCCAAACTATGCAGTGGGCTCCCTGGGGATGAAGAGGTAGCAGACTTACTGAAGTCTGTCGTAAGATGAATTCCACTATTAACCGCATTGTTATTTTTGTTGGGTGATGGTGGAAGAGGAGTTGAGTTGCGCTTTGTTGGAGCATCATCTTCAGCATCAGTATCATCAATAAGTGGAATATGAGTTTCAGAATCTTCTATTCTAAACTCCGGATGAGTCATAAAATTGTGGATTGAACTTCGGGACTCAGGTTTTTCCAATCCTTCATATAAGGAACTACGAAATGCATTCACCACTCGAATCTGTGAGTATGAAAAGCACAAATGTTATTGTTTAATAATATTATCCCTAGGGGAATGTTTATGAGGTTGAATCCACATAGGTAAGATGAATGAATTGAATTTATACAATGCAGTGGAACTTGCAATAAACTGTAAAAAAATAAAAATGAAGAGCATTTCCGAACAGCACTTTCAGGCTATAACAGAAATAAATGTAAAAAAAAAAAAAATTGGTTCAAAATGTCAAGCTGCAAAATTGAAGCTATCTACTTTTATAATTAATATGAAATGTCAAAAATATTAAATCAGTTGATAAATTCTACTCTTTTAAAGACAGATGAATATTAGACTTTTAGAATATGGAATTATAGACTACTAGCTGGACTTTAAGAATTTTAAGTTAGTTTGTTTTTTAAACAAATGCTGGGAACTGTGGTTCGAGCTATGCAAATGCTGGATTTAATCTAAATATTTGAGTATATGTCACATAAAATACTTTCATAGAAATATGCTCAAATGACAAAAATATGAGCCGACTCAGAATTATGCAAACATATTTTAAATACCTTTGGATATATTTTAAGCTTTTTGCTTCAAATATCCCAGTTGCCATTTTTATATACAGTAAGTTCTAGATCATCACTAGAAAATAAATATGTCTCATCAAATTAAAATTAATGGTATGCACAAGCCTAGCTAAACATTTTTATTTATTTGGTTTTTGGTGTTTTGTGAGGTTGATTCTCTTCCTACAGACATTTCATTACCAAAGTAAGTAACTGATGGTGTCATCTAGTTTTGGTAATGAAACAAAAAGAGACAGATTTTTTCTGAAACTGGTATTTGCTCAATTAAGACTTCCCATATCCTTCATATGCCAATAGAGTCAATGCTGAAGCTGCTGTAGATATAAACAACTCTAGTTCTTTTCCCAACTTCACTCTATAGCGGGGGTGTCAAATTCAAGGCCAGGGGCTATATCCAACCCACAGCATGCTTTGATCTGGTCCATGGGGCTGCTCTGAAAACAGCAAAGGACTGGCCCATGTTGCCTCTGCCAGCAAAAACGGAGCTTGAGAGGGCGGCAGAGGGTTGCAGGAGGCCGTCGCAGCTGAAAATGGAGCTTGGGAGCCCATTTTCTTTGGCAAAGCTCTGAAGCCACCACAGGTGCCCCCTACATGAGTGACTCGCTCTGGCCACACCCACTCTTCCCCCCAGGTAAAACAACCCTGATGCAGCCCTCAATGAAATTGAGTTTGACACCTCTGCTCTATAGCTTCTCCCTGTTCAAAAGAGCTCCAACATTTTGTGCCCCAAACTGTGGTTGTAGTGAGGTAATTGAAGTAAATTGTGAGGCATTTCAAATTATTGCTTTCAAAAATTGATGAACAGTAAGAAAGATGCTTTTTACAAATATTAATGAAAAGATCCTATAAACACAGGACATTTCCATTAATATTTAAGTTGGAATATGTAAGGAAAGGAAGCTAACACCACAATTAATAATGAAGAAAACAAAGACTATAAATAAAAGGGAAAAAGGCTTTTACTATCTATAATAAGTAATCCAGAATAGTCCTCATGTTTACATAGTAAACAATAGTATGAAACCCAGTGTATGATCAACCTACATTCAGAATATTTAACTTAAGTCTGATATTATATGCACTATATTTTGTGTATGTCTACTATTTCAAATGGAACTTTAAATTATAATCCAAAGACATTAAAGTCTCTTTTGGAAAGCAATGTCTATCAAAAGCCCCCATTAGAAGCCAGATGGAACAGATCTATTTCTTATTTCTGTCTCTATAGTTCTTTTTCACTTGTGCCATGAACGTAACCTCTTTATAGAATGGCATATTATATATATATTTCCATAACAAAATATTGCAATTCCACTTAGGCATTACATGATGGAATGGTCATCATGTGACATTCTGAATAACATGCCTGTCAGTGAAGACTTTCTTACCTGTAAACATTACCACTGACTATGAGGATGTCTCCAAAAGGCTAATGTCATTTCAATGGCATTGTTGGGAGAGTTGAACAAGGCTTTTATTATCACACATTTTTTTTAACATAAAGGCCATTTTAGTATTTATAGCATAAAATACAATTTATGTATTTTCACTTTAAATACTGTTAATTCTGGAAAGAGCTTAGCACATAAAATAGTGAAAAATTTATCTGCTACTTTTGCTGCTGCAAATTAAAGCCCTTTCCCACATGATCTACAAATTATTCTGAAGTTACAGAAATAAACATGAATTAAACATATTTGGTTTGGGCCAGCTTTAAGCATTTCATTAAACAAGTTTGTAGACCTTTTTGTTTAGAGACTTCAAGACATATACTCAAATATTTGTAGCTATTACTATAAATATTTTTCAAAAATGTCTCTTCTGTGCAAGTATGAAGGTATTATGTGCATGTTAAAGGTTTTTACTGTATAGAATTGTTTCAATTGTTCCACTTGAACTGTGACCCTTGAAAAAGGTAGGGGGGGTATTTTGAAGGTAAAAATGTGAAAAAACGTTAATGATGAATTTAACGACTGAAGGAAAGAATGAAACGTTAGATGCGTGAATTAGGAAACGTTAATTTCATGCACTTATGAACACACACTCACACCCCACAGTAGTAGAATCAGAAGTAGTAGTAGTAGTAGTAGTGGTAGAGGAAAACACTACATGTGTAGGGGTAGAAATATTTGTTACATCATGATGCTGGCTGGCGATGGAAGGTTGCCGCCTTAGGGCCCCCTGAATGGAAGTTCCACTCTGGAAAGCATTCACTACATCCATCTGCAAGGAATCAGAGATTGTGACAGCTTGCTCAGCAAGAGAGAGAGAGAACAAGAGAAAGGAGCATCCCATCTACAACACATAAAAAGCAAAGAAAAAAAGGCACTTTTATAGAGCAGGTAAAGAGGCGAGAAGCACATTTGGTGATGAAGTAAAGAAGGAATTTGAAGGTTTAAACAGCTAATACTTTTCCCATATAAAGATTTCAGTCACACATTTTATGACTACAATTCAAACCAATACTAAGAACAATGAGGAAATGTCAAGTCCTCAACCCTATTTCCTACCTTTACAAGACCATACCTGAGTTTGTATCCTGTTTAGACCCCTAAACCATAAGATCTGACCACGCCTTAGCTCTCTTTCAGCATGATCAATTTCTTCCACATCTTCTGCTAACTCTTCTTCAGGAATCTCTTCCTTTTGTGTTCCGTGGCCAGCTTCTTTAAGGAATTTCAAATGACTGGTTGGAATTGTTGATATCAACTATAACAATGGGAAATTAAAAAACACACACATTTATGAAAACTTTCCCTTATGTTCAAATTCCCTTTTAGAATTAGTGACAGATTCAGTCGCCCTTCCTTTAAAGGGTTCAAATAAAAAACAGCTAGCTTAAAGTTTTTCACTGTTTTTTGGGAGAGGGATTAAACAAATCGTAGCTAGTCAATATTGCAGCATAATACTTCTATGCATTTGGATGCATAATGATAAGATTGTATTACTTGCTTTCTTTTCTATATACTATTCTGAAATTTCAAAGTTTAAAACAGCAATAGCAGAGCAGCAATGAGAAAATTAATGACAGTGAAAAAAGCCATATACTGAGTAAAATGCATTCTAAAACACAAGCTTTGGTATTTGAGGAATTGAACTACAAAAGTAGTATTACGTACCTGGCCCCAAAGAAGTGTTCCCATGCCTAGAAAAATTGACCACAACCAGTGTTCTACTGTAAGCTCTGAGCAACTGAAAGGCTTCCCACCAAACTGTACAATAACTATCTGTTAAGAAAAATAATGATTGCATTAGCTATTTGAAATGATTAAACAATGAAGGTATTGGCTTTTATGATAGAATTTCAGTAAGTATTTAAAAAGATTGTAATTCTAGCCATTACATGAACCAATTCATAAGTAGACAGAGGACATATGTCATTGGAATGGCTTGCCATTTTGCTGTCCATTGTAAAAAGATGTTTTCTACTGTACCCTAAGCTTCACAAATCCAAGGTTATCTTCTATAGCTTCCAATTTTCACTGTGTACTTCCAGATAACATTGACTTTATAAAAACTTATTACTCTTCTCAAATCATATTAACAAATGTATAGACATTAGGCCAAAATGAGACAAGCTGTGTTCCTTCCATTATTTTATGTTTCTAGCATACACAACTGATCGTCAACTTCTAAACATTATCTGCTTTCCCTTCAGAATATATAAACTTTTTAGTTTTTACTTAAGAAGAATATATCGTCCTACACCAGAACTTCCAGGGTTATTTATGTCTGGGGCAAAAGGTTTCACAAGTGGGCTCCATCACGGAGATGATTTCCTTGGATTGAAGGAAAACCTGAAGGAAGTCTTTCAAAAATAATTATAATATATAGCTATGTTATAAATAACCCTATCTTGTGTTTCAAGATAAATTATTAACACTTTTGATTTTTATAATACCAAATTATAGCAATAGTCTTATATACTTCTTCATAGTGCTTTATGGCACCCTCTAAGTGGTTTACAAAGTCAGCATATTGCCCCCAACTATCTGGGTCCTCATTTTACCAACCTTGGAAGGATGGAAGACTAAGTCAACCTTGAGCCAATCAAATTTGAACTCCTGGCAGTGGACAGAGTTAGCCTGCAATACTGCATTCAAACCACTGCACCATGATGGCTTTTATTATGTGAACACATTCTAATTCTCAAGCTTGCTATAAGCCAACATGAGTGTGATATGAACATATACATCTTTAGCAGAAATATTAAAATTAACAATAACACAAACATATTTTTGTAAGCATACTATCAATGATAAAACCTCATTTGCACAGATCAAATAATCTTCTAATGAGATACACACAGGTATGTTTTCCATTTAAAGAAATTCTGAACTTATCAAGGGGTGTCCTATCCTAATATTAATTATACAGACAGCAATCATTGGCCTCTAAAAACTTTAACCCTCCAAATTCTGCATGACATTATTTTAAAAAATCTACCCACCTGTACAATAAATGTTCCAAGGACTATAGTACAGAATATAGCATTATTGAAAATGCCTTCAAATACATTCCTTTCACCATGAATTTTTCGGGCATTTATTTCATTAAATAGCTGCATCATCACAAATGTATTAAACACAATTGTGTAGTGCTCTGAAGGAGGAGCATGAAGAGGTGCATTTCTTCCACTATCAATATCAAATATTTTTTCACCTGCAAACAAGAGATAAATATTCTCAAAATGCCACTCAAATTCATGTTTTTGTAAACATTGCTTTAGTCTTCTGTTAACATGTCTTTCTCCTTTAACATTCTATTAACATATCAATGTCCCTTAGCATTTCTTTAAATATTGAAGAAATGCTCACAATAAAGCAAGCAGGGTTCAGAAGGTACTGTATACCAGAGATTTAAATTATAATATTCTTACCAGCAAACAACAGTGTGAAGACAACCACAAGCTGATAGAAAGCATGACCCAGAATATTCTTCATCATGGTCCGTGAGATGAGAGGTTTGTTTCTACCATAAGGTTTTCTCAGCAAAAGTGCTTCTGTGGGGGGTTCTGTTGCCAAAGCAAGTGAAGCTAGGGTATCCATTATGAGATTTACCCATAACATCTGTACAGCTTTAAGTGGAGAGTCCTGAAAAATTAACATGTTTTCTAATATAATCACAAATATCCTAAGAAATTAAATTATCTAACATTTAATATTACCAATCAGGCTTTATTATTGTACTTTAAACTGTGATGTAGTGATTAAGAAGTTAAGCTGAAACTAGAAAAATCCATCCAGTTTCTAGTTCTATATTAGCCATGGATCATCACTGTGTTACTTTGGGCAGTTACTCTTTTTCAATCCAGCTCTCTTATAGGAACATTGTTATGGGATAAGGAGATTTGAGAGCCTGATGAACTCCTGGAGAAACGTGAGACATAAATCTACCAAATAAGAAATCACTTTCAAAATTAACTGCATTGATTCAATCTGTTTTAATCCCAATACATGCAAATGAATACATAATACTTACTTGTGTAATACATGCTCCCGTGAAAGCAACAATTACAGCTACTACATTAACAGTAAGCTGGAATTGAAGGAATTTGGAGATACTATCATACACATTTCGCCCCCACATAACTGCTTTAACAATGCTTGAGAAGTTGTCATCTGTAAGAATAATATCAGAAGCTTCTTTAGCTACATCAGTTCCAGCAATACCCTGAAAGAGAAAAAACAAAACAAAACAAAATTACATATGATCCTTGAATATTATGACAGCCAAAATTATATACTACTTACTTTTATACCCCCCTATCTGTTATTAGTCACAAAAATAAGGAAGAATAAAGAGGTATGTCATTCTTCCTGCTGTCTGCCAAGCGTGGAGGAGAAGACTTTCTTTATGGGCGGCCATTTATCCAAAGGAACAGAGTAGGGGCAGGTTCCTTCCTATTTGTTCTTCCAATCCATTTATTTGCTATCATACAATTCCTTGTGAATTGTAAATTGCCATGGAAGTAATTACATGGCGTAATTAAACAATTCTTGAAAACTTTGGATTAGAGCTAATAATTTTGTTTCTTCTTTAGTATACTTTTAAAATCTTGAATAGTGGAAAAATACCCATTAGCATGAAATTTAAGGAAGCTCAGAATTATTTTGTCATAGTCACTTTTTTAAAGTAGATATTATAATATCAATATTTATGCAAAAAGATTAACTGCCGTGGAAGCTATTATGAAAAATCTTATTGATGATTCTATCGTAAAAACTGAATTCAGTGGTGCTTAGCTAAATATATCTATGTATATAACTGCAATACTACAATATCGTAGAGTTTTTGAAAATATTGAATTTCTTTCTACAGGTAGTTCTCGGCTTACAACCACAATTGAACCCAAAATTTCCACTGCTAAGCAAGGCAGTTGTTAAATGAGTTGCACCTCATTTTAAGACCTTTTTTGCCAGAGTTTTGCCAAGTGAATCTCTGCAGTTAAGTGAATTATGTAGTCATGAAGTGAACCTGGCTTCCCCCAATGACTCTGTTTGTTGGAAGCCTGCTGGGAAGGTTAAAATGATGATCACATGACTCTGGGACAGTGCAATTGTCATAAAATACATGCCAGATGCCAAGCAATTAAATTGGTCATTAAGTCAAGGACTACCTGAAATGGAAGGGAATTAAAAATGATGTGCCATTTTTCAGCTATAATAATTTTATAGTATAATGAGAATTACATAAAGATTTCTCTGTCTTCGTTAACATTTTGCACATTTCATGCTTAATTGAAAAAGTAAAAAATGGCCATTATGTTAAGTAGCTTTGACTTCTAATTTAAGATAACCCTCAAAGCCAGTAGATGGCACAGGAGAACAGCTTCTGAGAATTTAATTTATACTAATTAAATTCCTCATAGTCTAGGTCAAGGAGGCAGTGTGCAGTATGTTTTAGATTCAAGGTGTGGTTCCTTAAAACTTTGACAAATCATTTGAGAAACAGATGATATTTAACTATTCAGAACAAGACATTTGTTACTAATATCATATGCAATAATACAAGCTTGCCTGTTTTCCTCAGTGCCTCAATTAAATGAAAATATGTTATACAAAATTTGCATGACAATGAAATGGAAGTACCTGCAACTTAAGCGCTCACAGGTATACCTGATTTCTTAGAATCAGAAAGACTATCTGACTACTCCTTAGAAAAAAAAGTTACCCAATTCCACATTATTAAAAAGGTGTTGAGAATCATTTGATTGTTTATTATCCTGCTAAATAATATAACTGACACCAAATTATAATAAATAAAGGACCACATTTATCTTAGATGCCCGTTATTACAAAAAGCAAAGGAAAATAGAAGAATATTGATCTTAGAATTATGTACTCAATGAGTTTAAAGTTAAGATGGAACACATTACAACCCTACACCAAACTTTAAAATGGTTATCTTTGTGAAAGTATTTCCAGTTTTAAGTTGATCCTGTGATTCCCTCCCCAGTCATTTAGTATTCTCAGAAATATTCCAAAAATTGTACCTATTTCAACTAATAACTTAACAGAATACATATATCATCTAACATTTTTCTACATTCTTCACATCAATAATTATATATAATTTCAGATTTACTCTCAAGAAAAATTGAAAACATATTTTGTTATTTTTAGCCTCTCTCTGAACAGACACAGTTAAGTTGTGGAACTCAAGTGCTGTTTAAATTTACATACAAGGATATTGACATCAAATTTGGACCTCCTCATTAATTGTGCAATTATCCCAAGGTAATCTTAGCAGAGAAGGATAATGAACACAGGAAGCTACAATCCTGCTTTGCCCACTGCTATATGTAAGCTAATTTTGTTCAATCTTCAATATAATGTTAACATTATATCACAGACATTTCAGTTTATAAAAGCACTTATTAGTAACAATTATAATATTTGTTAAACTCCTTACCATAGCAAAGCCAACATCTGCTTTTTTTAACGCTGGTCCATCATTGGTTCCATCACCAGTCACTGCTACAACTTGCCTTTGTTCTGACACTGTGCTATCGATTATTCCTAAAAACAACAAGTATTTGTTACAACAGTACATATTTATATTGTTATAATAGTACATATTTATACTGTTACAAATTTCAGTAATTTATCCATTCATTTACTGAAACTGAATAAATGTCTATCTAAATCCAATATTTATACTGCATAGTAAGATATAGTCTTCTATTTCTCAAGAGCATTTCTAGCTATTGAAGAACCGATTGACCAAAAAGCTGTCTGTAAAATCTGTTAGAAAAAGTATTTACCTTTCACCAGTGTATGTTTGTCAGTGGGAGAAGACCTTGCAAGTACCCGAAGTTTTGGCCAAATTTTGTCTATTCGCTCCTGTTCTATCTGTAAAGATAGCTTAGATTAATTTCATAACTAAGTTTTCATAAGTCAAAAAAAGAATATTAACCATACCCACCTCTCCTTTTTCATTACGTATTCGTCTATTGAATTCCTTGCCTTCCAGGCATAAGAAGTCTTCGCCAGGATGCAAAATACTACATTTTAATGCAATAGCACGAGCAGTGTTAATATTGTCACCAGTAACCATACGGACAGTTATACCAGCACGCTGGCATTTTTTAATTGCATCTGGTACCTAAGGAGAGGGAAAAGCTAATTATGTAGTAATTTCTCAGCAATGATTAATTTAAAAAGAGTTAACCTGCTTTTGGCTAAAATACTAAGGTTTAATTCCATGTATGTGTCAATAATTTTATGTTATTTAAGTTTCAATGCTGATATATTTTACATATATTTCATCATGTGCCATTAAATTATTTTCAGTTCCTAGTGACCACGTAGGTTTCGTCTATGATCATGTATCCCTAACTTCTTCTTTCAAGTCCTAAAGATATACATTAACTGTGATGTGTGACTATAATGTTCCTAAGGTCACAGTTAGGCAATTGATATCCTCCCAATGTTTGGGAATTAAGCTCCCATCAATCCCTGAAGTAAGTAATCTGGAAATTGCAACTTAACATCTTAGAAGGGCACTAATACAACTCCTGGTACATATGAGACGGTCAGCTCATTGACTATGTTACTCACAGTGGTGGGTTTCAAAAATTCTTGGAACCTCTTCTGTAGGTGTGGCCTGCTTTCCAGGTCCACTGGTGGAACCTCTTCTAACCGGTTCCGTAGATTTGACGAACCGGTTCTACCGAATAGGTGCGAACTGGTAGGAACCCACCTCTGGTTACTCAGTATAAGATTTTATGCTTACTCTAAAGCTGACTTACTAAGAGGTTCAAGTAAAATAAAAATACTGGAGCATGTTACTGTTTAATTGATACACAAAGAATTTGTGGCAAAACCTAGTTCTTAGGCAACAGATGTAAAAAATGAAACTATACCAATCACATCATATAGCACAAAACATATTATAACATCTGCATTTTGAAGAAATGGCTTCAGAATTATTCTAATGAGTAAGAACCTATTTCTGTGACTTTAAGCAAATATATATATATATATATATATATATATATATATATATATATATATATATATATATATATATATATATATATATATATATATATATATATATATATATATATATATACATACACCTATTATAGTGAATATTATTCAATCACTACTCTTAAATAAAGAACAAAGGAAATGTGGGAATTCATCTACTTTCCAAAAACAGTACTAAGAATATCTATTACTCATTTCCAGAAAGGCTTGGAAGACAAGTTTAAATCAATGGTTATTAAATCCTCAAACCACAATGAAAGACATTTTGCCCTACCTCAGGTCTCACAGGATCTTCAATGCCTACAACAGCAATGCATGTAAGACCAGTGACAATATCATTTTCATTATCCCATTCTGGTTCAGGTTCGCCAGCTGGGAAGTCTCGGAATGCTAGACATATTGTTCTGAGTCCCTCTGATGCCATAGGTTCTATAACAGTTTTTACAATATCATCACGGTCTCTTGGTCTGAATACTTTTGGTTCACCATTAGCGCTTAGTATCTTGAAACACCTACAAAAAATACAACCCATTTCAAGGCTCTGAATGTCAATGAAATCTCTTCCAACTCAAAAAGTTCACTCCCAATACCTAATAAGTTTTTTTTTTTAAAAAAATGCTTTTAATTTATGGAAATTTTGTTTAACTCCACTGAACAATGTGTGAAAAATGTGTACCAGGGTTTAGTGATGAAGAGAAATTGGAAGAATGTTAGAAAAAAATATGAAAAGGATAAAATGCAAACACTATGAATTCATAATGCAGTTAACATGGTTTGGGATGAACTTAGAAGATTTCTAAGTAGGAATATTTTGATGCATAGTCTAAAGGTTAAAAACATTAAGACATAAGAGCCAGTTTGTTGTAGCAGTTAAGGCATCAAGATAGCAACTGGGAGACTGTGAGTTCTAGTCCCACCTGAAGCACAAAGCCAAACTGGGTGACTAAGCCTTAGGAAGGAGGCAATCTAGCCAAGAGAAGGTCCAGGCGATCACCAAGAGTCAAAATTGACTATGGTAGATAGTATAAAATTGTAAGTATAAAACATCATTTTCAAACAAGAGGAGCTACATTTATTGCACTATTTGACAAATGTTTTTTAATAAAAGAATATTAAGCCTTCAAAATGTATTTTTCTCTCTGTGCAGTATATTCACAGCTATTACTAACTACAAGATTCTATAAATAAGGCACAATAATGAAACTGTTCAAGAGCTAAACTGATAAAAGCTTCCCAGGAAATGCCATTATTTTTTAACAGTAATTCCAGTAAATAATAAAATTCATAGTACTAGCAATCAAAAAAAGAAAGAAAACAAAGCACACACATCAATATGATTAGCAAAAAAAAAAAAAAAAAAGATGGATGAGTGGGCAGCCTGGGTGGTGGTTGAGTCTGCTATTAATCCAGTAGCCACTTCCAGAGGTGAACTCCCCCATTGAGTCTCCAGGTCAACTTGCAGGGTCAGATCTTTGGGCTCTTACAGAATTAGAGGAGACTGGGGACAGATCTTATCCCGGAGGTCAGGGTGTTCCAAAGGGCAGGTGCTGCGGCAGAGAAGGCTCTTCTTCTGGAACCTGGCAGGCAGAGTTCTTTGACCGACAGAATCTGCAGTAGGCCCTCTCTACCAGCATGAGTAGGATGGGAAAGACTTAGTGGGACAATATGGTTCATCAGGTAGCCTGGACTTAATGCCATTAAGGGCTTTAAAGGTCATAACCAACTGCACTTGGAAGCAGACCGGTAGCCAATGTAGTTCACCGGGCAGTATAATATAAGCCATACTAGGGCTCCAAAAACTGGTCTCACTGGCACATTTTGCACCAACTGAAGCTTCTGAATGGATTTCAAGGATAGCCCCATGTAGTGTGCATTGAATTAGTCCAGACGAGAGATAGCCAGGGCTTGAGTAGCTGAGTACAGAGTCAAGATCCAGGAAAGGTTACAACTAGTGCACAAACCAGAGTGGGCAAAAGCTCTCCTAATCACACCTCGCTACCTGCTCTTTCAGCAGGAGACATGAGTCCAGAAGATCCTCCAAATTGTGAACTGGTTCTGAACAGAGAAATACAACCCCATCAAGAACCAGAGATGACAAAGTGCAGTATCTTGAGGGTCTGTGCACTTAAACCCATTTAGTCTTGCCAGTGTACAGAAGTCCAGTGTCTCCTATCAAGGATCCCACAATCTCCAGGCATCACGAGAGGACAGAGACAACATCAGTTGGGTTACCACATGTAGAAATGTAGAATCAAGTATAATTAGCATATTGATAGTCTCTCAACTCATGGTGATGGATGCTCTCACTCAGTGGCTTCATGTAGATGTTAAATACAAGAGTAGAGAGTACCGAGCCTTGTGGGAAGCCACAAGTGAGTAGTTCAGGGTTGGAATTTTTATCAACACCAATTTTTTAATCCCTATCAACACTGAGTAATCTTAGAGAAAGGAGCTGAACCACTTTAAAACTGCGCCAGCAAGCCCTATCTTATGAAACTGGCCCAAAAGGGCATCATGGCTGATGGTATTGAAGGCCGCTTTTACCAGAGATAGTCTATAAGTGTGACCAAGGCTGTCTCTGTCTTATACTCAGGCCTGAATCCAGACTGAAAGGAATCCAGGAAATCTATTTCACCTGCCAAATATCCACCTTTTCTACTACTTTCTCTAAAAAGAAGATGAACAACTGGACAAAAATTGTCCAGGCAGGTGGGATTGACTGATGGTTTCTTAAGGAGAGAACAAACAGAGCCTTCTTAAAAGGTCCTGGGAATATCCCCTCTTTCAGGAATGGCCAAGGTAGGCTTAATTGTTTCTAAAATTAAGGAACTTTGTTAAAAGATACATTTATGAATTAATCTAATACCACATCATGTCAAACAAAAGTGTTCAATTGCTAATACAGATTAAAAACACCCTTATATCCACTTTGAAGATTGCTTGTTCAACATTATCAACAAAGCAAATATTCTAAATAGAATATATTCTAGTTTGAAAGGCTACTGAGAAGTTACAAATACAGTGTTCAAATACCAGCAAATACCCTTTCACATATTTAATCAAATGTCTATAATGGAGTTATTTAAATGCCAGAGAATACCATTTAAAAATACAAAGAATTTCCAAATAGAAAATATAACTTGCTTTTTAAGTACTATCTCTGAAGCACCCTTGCTGAAGATCCGGAAACTGCCATCTGAGTTCTTTAACACAGTACTCATAGATTTTCTAACAGAGTTGAAGGTGTAGACTTTATAGAGTGCCTCTTCTGGTATTTCATTTCTAACTTCCTGGTAATCTCGTTTCAAATCCAGAAGGAATCCCAGCAAGGCACATTCAGTTTTATTACCAACATGGCGAGGAAGGCCACCTTCCTTTTCAGGAGGCTGAAAGAAAATGCAATCTTTTTGACTAGGAATTTGCTTCAAGAAAAATAAGCCACAATAATTTAGGATTTAATCTTTTGGAAATAGTTTATGAATTATGAATTCTGTGATTAAATTAAACGCCTTACATGTAGCTTCAATGAAAGCCCATTTCTCAAGAAACACACTACAGAAGCTAAAATGGAGTATATTTTGTAGAATATTAAAAGATCAGTGGGATAATTGTAATTTGTCTTCAAGATTTAGTTACCTTTGGGGACTCAGATAAATTAATTTAAAAAAACTATTTTGACATTTTTGTCCACGTGCAATATTAAATGTGTATTTTAATCTCAGATAGAGATAACTTCTCAATAAGCCACACACCCTTCAATAAGCCATACACATACACCTACTATTATTTTAGGTTTTTATATCCCAGTTTTCCTCATGAGATCTTTTTAATTAGATCAAATTACATAACTGTTAGAAGCTATTGCGATCTAAAAACATAATCCTATATTACCACAAATGTTCTTTTGTAGTTGTGGAAATGTACATGAATTGACATATATAGCAAGTAAGATTCAATTCACTGACCATGCTCATGGGTTTTCAATAAAATTGTTTTTGCTGTCTATGTAAAATAGGATGGGGGCTGCAGCAATTTGCCAACTGTCAAACATGGATTATATCTGGTTTGGTGAGTTATTTAAGGCATTTCTCTGTATATGGTCTTGTAATATGAATCTTGTTAATCTATCTCTATAACAGGGGATTTCATTTTTTCTCTACATTCTAGAACAGGGAGGGGTGTCAAACTTGCAGCCTGCAGGCTGGATACGTCACATGCCAGCTACCTCCACCCCTCTTTTAGTGAAGGAGAAAAAAGTTGCAATACGTCACGTGATGACGCTACAACGCAAGTTTGACACCCCTGTTCTAGAACATCTTAAAATCATCTGACAAATTGCCTTCAAACATTTCTGAGAACAGCAGTGAGGTGGGATCAGATGGCTATGTATGTTCAAGTTTGTTTTCCCCTTAGTCCTGTGCAGATTATTGGGAAATAAACTCTCTGAAGGGACTCACCCTTACTTCGTGTTTTCTTGTTTTAGCTCCACAGAACCCATTTAAGTGGCCACAGACATCTAGGGATTTGCAGAACCCAGTTTTTGAAAAAAAACCCTCTACCTATGCTAAGAATATGCTATATACATTTGTTTGCATCTTTTAATAGACGGTCTAGTGGTTAAGCACCAGGCTAGAAACCAAAAGACTGATTTGCAAAAACAATGAGGGCAGGCTAATAAGTAAATAAAGCTAAGATCACTTTACATGATCATTAGTTCTATATTACCCAAAATAAAGTTTGGTTATGCTTTATAAATTTAAAACAGATTAACCTTTGAAGAGCAAATGTAAACATAGCATTTTACATTTAATGATTATTTCCAACACCATTAAAGTCAAGAGAACTTAACTACTAGCATTAATTACAAGAAAGGTCTTGTAAGTTTAATTATGTTTTGTTAATATACAGATATTGTAATATGACAAATATTTAAAAAGAATTTCACTAGATTTATCTTTAACAAGTTAAATTTAAGTAGTTTTACACAAACATTGATTAAAATATACTTAATTAACAAAATACTAATACTTAGCTTGGATTGACATATGTTCAATGTTAAAGCATGTGTCTTTTCAATATATACCTACCAAGATTTTGGAAGTATAAGCAGAATTAACAGAGATGCCTGTTACAAGATATGATAAGGTTTTATCGGGAAGAGCTTGTACTTCAGGAATTTTTTTATAATGCTTTTCACTGATATATGCTTGGACCACTGTCATTCTGTTCATTGTCAGGGTTCCTGTTTTATCTGAGCAAATGGCTGTTGCATTTCCCATGGTTTCACAAGCATCCAGATGTCTGACCAAATTGTTATCTTTCATCATTTTCTGTTTCAAAAAAGGACAAAATCATGTCTGAACAGTATTAAGGCATTCTTAAAAAGTATTTGTTACTATATTTCCCAAGTTGAATTTCTTATATGAACGCAAATGTGGAGGTTTTCCAGCAGATACCAGACAAAATAAAGGAGTAGGCTGCATATTTGTAACATTTGGAAAGAATCTGGCAGGCTCCCAGTCTTTTAGTTTTCCAGAAGCCACTGGGATAGAGTGGTGGGAGTCTAAAGTTAGTTATGGGGGCATCATCCTAGGAGATGAATGGGACACCAGGGGCATTTAAAGGTTTTTTTTAAAAAAAATAGGTTGTAATTTTATTATTAGGGTGCGCTGCCAAGAGTTGTGCTCTAAGATAAATGGCCATACATATCTTTTATAAAAAAAAATAAACAGGTAAAATTTATATTTAATTCTAGATTGCAAGAGTGCCAGCCATTAGATCAGATGAATAATACAGACTGCTTCTGCTTGTTGCTCTCCTTCATGCCCACCTCCATCATGGAGCTGCCATCTGTTCATGTAATGCACTGTGTTCTGATATTTGGCTGTATCCTTTGGCTTTGATAGCACTTTCTGCAACTTAACATTCCTTTGTCTCGTTGCTCATTCTTAAGATGAAATGTTTTTCATCAAATTCCACTTAGGCGTTTTATCTCTGAAGTCCTCATCACATTCTATTACTAGATAGGCACATAAGACTTTGAAATGGACTTACATGCACTAGGGGTTAAGCAAGGCAAAAAACCATATGATGGGGGAACTCTCAAAGTCATTTCTGAACATTTTTCTTTGAAGTGTAGCATACTGTACTGTTCCATCTTTAGTTCTGTTCCCTCAGAAAGAGCCAGTTCCCCATTTGGGAGTTCTCTAATACTTGTACAGCAGCAGATGGAGGCTGTGACCAGGAAAGTATTTGCTAAATTTTGGCTGAAGTGTCAGCTATGACCATTCTTGCAGCAGAGAGTACTACTAATGGTTATTTATGCTCTTCTCACTTGGATTACTGAAATACAGTCTACATGTGGATGCCCTAGACACCACTATGCTAATATCGTTTGTAACTATAACTATGTTTAAAGTTAATATAAACTATAGTTGCCTGGCCTGCCTACTAATTATCTTTACTGGAGGACCTGCATTACCTATCAATTCAAAAAGCTTGCTATTATGTATAAAGTTCTAAACAGCTTTGATTTTAAATATTTTTGACACCAGTTACACCATGTAGAATCTACCCAATATATACTGCTAGGAAAGCTATGTTGCAAATCCAGTCCATTCGGGAGTTGAATACAATGTTTACTTAGAAATAACATTTCTCTGAGATAGTCTTTACCGAATGAAATCCTCTTGTTGTTCCTTCCACCTACACCCTATTAAGGAGGATACATCCTTCCTGTTAATATTCAGGAAGGCAGTTCAAATGCTGCTTTTTTTGCAGAGTGACAATACCCACGCATAACCCCTCCCTTGATTCTACTGGAAAATGAATTTCATCACATTACATTGCAAACATTATTTAACAAATTCTATGAGAAAGTTTGTGGTAGTTTTTTCACATTTAAATTCTGATCTGTTGCTTTTGGTAATGATTGACTACTATCTTGTTTTGCTTGTGGTACTGCCCAAGCTGTAAGCCATTTGTAATCTTTCATTCAAATGGCATAGAAAATTTGAAAATAAATGAAATAAGCTATTAAATAACCACTTCAAACAAATATTGCTGAAGTAGTTCCTTGGGGGAAAATTCCTATACTTAATTATGGCATAATTATTGCATAATTGTGCGTAATTGCATACACAGTGCAAACACTACATCACATTCTTTGCTCATACCTTTACAGAGTAAGCCAGCGAGATAGTTACTGCAAGTGGAAGACCCTCTGGAACAGCCACAACCAAAACAGTAACACCAATGATAAAGAATTTCACAAAATACTGAATATATATTGGTGTACATTCTGCAAGCCAAAGACGTTTCTGGATCCAGAAGGTATCAATTACAAAATATAATACAAGAATGATGACTGTGACAGCAGACATCAGCAACCCTTTCATGAAGAAAAGAGACCTAGTTAATTATTTGTCATATAAATAACAGTCTCAAATAGCATTCAGAGACTTAGTTTATAAGTCTCACCAATTCATAGCATTGGAAGGTACCTTAATGGCAATCTAGTATAACCCCTTAATGCCAAATTTAGTAAAGTACTAACAGATTACCATTTAGACTCTTTTTAAAGATTCAGTGAAGAACTCACCTTTTTTTCACGTGGTTACTTGTTCTACTTGCTGATAAACTTGTACAGTCAGGAAACTTCTCCTGACATATAACCTGCACCAATTCTTTGTAGTTTTAACCCATCAAATATGGTTCTGGCTTTATAAATAATAGAGAATAAGTCTATTTCCTCTTCTAGGTGACAACCATTCCGATATTTGAAAATTACTGTCATATATCCTTTTCAGTCATCTCTTCTGTAGTCTAAATGTAGCCAGTTTCTTTAATAATTATGCGCAGGTTTCACCACTGGTAGCTTTCTTTGAATTTCCCCCAGTTTATCATTGCCTTTTTAAAATTATAGTGCCAGAACTAGATAAAATATTTCAAGTGGTATCTGACAAACTGAACCAATAGCTGCATGTGATTAGGATTTTATGGTCCTATAAACTGAATTCCAAGATAACATTTTCTTTTCAATAGCTATATCTCATTGCTGGTTCATTTTTAACTTGTTATCACTAAGGATATTTAGTGATACCCAGATCTTTTTCACATAGACTATTGTCAAGCCTTACCTATCCTCTATCTGTGCCTTAGTAATGTAAAATTGTGAAGATATTAAAACAATCTCTTGGAAGTCTAGAATTTTATGAACAATGGCACATATGATTTCAGAGTGCCAAAATCTATAGTACAAAAAGATCTTAATCACATATATACTAATGAGACCTGAACTGGTAATGACTGATCCAGAAATGTGTTTTGGAATTTTAGGTCTTACCTCAATGAGAATGTCAAAATATTATGTTGCAGTTAAGAAAAAGGAAAATTCTGTATTGCTCATTAGAAAAAACACTGAAAATAAAACTCTTCCGTTATATTACATCTATTCAAATTTAGTGTATATTTTAAAGCTGAAACTAAAAGCAGAAAAGGTAAGTAAAATAATGAAAGGATTAGAGTAACTCCCATAGGTTACAACATTTGAGATTGTTTTATTTAGAGAAAAGGACAGTAAGACAGTAAGTACACAGTACATAATTAATATTATTGATACTGCCATCAAAAGTATTGATATACAGGACTATTTATGGCTCTAAACTACTGTTTAGAAAATTATGGAATGTAAACATTGTCAATGGCTACTAATTCTGCCACCTCTAGAATAAACAAAGATAAAAAGCTTTCGAATAGCTACTGTTTTGGAACAACATGCTTTCCATGAACATTGTTTTGAGTATCAAAAGTAAGAAAAGGATATGTTTTCAAAATATTTTGATTAATTCAACATGGTTTCTAAATGTTCTATGATGCCCTAAAACAATTCTTATTAAAAATTAGTAAAATAGCTATTATGGTACCTATGAAGAGTATTGATGGTGATGGCAAATTCAATACATTGCAATGAGAATCATTAAGACAACATTGGACTTCCAGAGTTCAGTTTGTGAAAAGACTGTAAATCAAACCTAAACAAAGGTGTTAACTTTAGCTGATGTTCAACTACACGAACACCAGCACAAATTGAAATGTCAGCAAACACTAAATAACATTAGTTTGACAAGCCCAAGTAATCTATTTTAACTAGTCTGTTGTATTCTCTATATCACAATAATGCCAATCCATGGTTTTTATTCTCTGCAGAAACATAACAATTAAAGAGTCATACCTGCTTTGCCAATCTGAACTGCTAGTTTTGTAAGTTTTCCCTGTAGAACTGATTTCTCTTTCTTAGGCATATTATTTCTTTTTTTGTCATCTCCATCTATACCATCTTCGCTCTTCAAAGGTTGCATTTCCATGGCTGCACCATCCTGAGCTTTTGCTAAATTCATAAAAAGACAATTGAATGAAAATTTTATTATGGCTCAGGAACAGATCATAAATTTCAAAACAACCAAATACAACCTCGGAATATAGCAAAATCTCATCAACTGACTGAATAATCTACTTCTGTTGTTGGGTCTGAAATCTGAATGTAACAAAATCTTATGGCTTGGGCATGGAAATGATCAGGTGTATAGGTAATTTCAGGGTACCTATCTTTTAGGAAGAATTCTAAACATCATTGGCCAGAATGGCCTGACAGTTCACCTATTTATGATTGGACCAGGTGGGAATGTAAAAATACAATTAAATAAGCTCCAGAAAATCTAGAGTAAATATAAAAGATATGAGATTAATTGTGTACAGTTTTAAGGGGAGCTACTTTAACACTTACTGAGAGAAATAAGCTTCAATCTTCAATCAATCAAAAATATATGTTTAAATTTCCAGAGTTTCCAGTAGGCATGTGTATAACATTTCATTTCAAATCATATTAAGCACAAAATATGATGAATTTTGAGTTTAAAAACAAGCTATCTGTATATCTTGGAAGTCTTTTTAAAACAGAATGATTCCAACTCCAAACAGCTCTGTCTAAAATTATAAATACTCAGTGCAATCCATTTTGCACTGAATATACTGTCTCAAGAGCTACTGTATGTTTCACAAAGTTTTATCTGCACAACACTAAAAAAATAAAATATTCTGCTCATCATTATTAAATAGCATGTAAACCAACAAGTTAGGCAAGTATTTTTTATCAACTTAAAATATTGTTCTACTAGTTCTGTTCACTCACACTGTAATTTTAATACTATCATAATATCATATTGTCATTTTAAGATTATCGTAAATCATATCTTTGACATTTAAAATTAAGATGCATTTTGCATAGAAGTTATTTTTAGGAAAAAATTAATACAGTAATAGAAACTGTTCATTAGAAACAAACTGGAATACCCTGAAAAAGTGTGCAAGCTTTTGAATTCCACAGAATTCATTCAAAATGCTACTTTACCCTTTTTAAAAACCTAATGAAGAATTCTGGAGAAATTGAAAGCTTAGCCTTAGACACATTTTTGTGGCATTCTGATTGTTTCTAATAAAGTTGCTGTTCTAACATATTTTTGAATTTTTAAAATATAAGTCATATTGTTACCTTTGTTACGATTTTCAATAGCACCATCTTGTTTTTTACCTAAAACCAAAAAAAGTTAACATTTTCAGAAATTGGTAAATACTTTATATGATTTATGTGACTGAGATATCTATTCCTATTAATTTGCTAAAAACCATTTTCTTTCAGAATAACTGGCAACAATCTAATGTGAATGTTTTTTGGACCATATAATGATTTTCAGGAATAAAGAACAATGCTGTATGTATAGAAGTCAATACTAAACAAAATGTTTAATTCTGTTTAAAATAAATATAGATATAAACTAATGTAGTAAGCCTACTAAAATATTCAGAGACAGAATTTCTGAAGAAGTGATAAGAAAACTCAGTGGAGGGCAATTAAAGTCATTCTTAAACTTACAAGATTTCAGATATATTGCTAAAATATATTGATCAAACCCCAATTACAAGGTATTGTAGCTATTCATTTCTGATTGTTTAATTGTAATGCAATAATTTCTCTGCTTCTCCATCTGATTAATCCAATCAACTTTAATAAAACAGTATGCAATTTTAATTTTGTCCTTGCTTCAATTTTGTCCTTGTTCTTTTCTTGTAGCCTTCTCATAATCTCATGTTATTCCAAAGGGTTGTTCTATAACATTGATCATTGTCCATTACTACTGCAGAATAAATCCCTGGTATGATCACAGTGAATATGAATACAGCATGCTAAAGTATGGTTCAAGATTTATTATTTAGACTTCTTAAATAATTATTCTGTCATGTTTATCATTATCTGACTTGTCTCACTGAACACATCTTACTTTAGTGATATTGAAAAGAACACTAGAGTGAAACTTGATTCTACAGGCTGACAAACTGAAAACTAGTTTGGAACATTATTTTAAAATAATTCAGATACTTAAAAGATTCTAATTTTGTTTTTAAATTTATTTTGAATGACTGGAGTATCAGTGAATTATAAAATTATATTCCTCAAAATGTACATAAAGGATAAATGAACAACAAACTATCTGTAATTATCTCTAAAATAAATTTACAGGATTTAAAAAGTGCCTACTTTTCTTGTCTTTTTTCTCTTTTTCCTTTTTTTCATCTTCATCTTCCCCTCCAGCACCAAGTAAAGTAAAGATAATTCCAGTTTGTGAGTTTACCCCTACAGCAGTGACTACCATTCTTCCAGAACCTTCCATAACATGTGTACCTAGGATGAAAAAAACATGTGTGAATTAAGGATAAGCAATGTGAATTTTGTAGCTTTATCAAAATGTTAATGCTTATTTATCTGGTAATATAAAGAGTTCAAGTAGCTCACATAGAGTTATCTTTCATTATATCTGTTATCTTTCAATAAACCTGTGATGTAGGTTGGTTGAGAGAAAGTCACAACGCAAAATTGCTAGTAAAACTTTATCCATAATAATAATATACAAAGCTATGGTTAACAAAAGCAGCACTAAAAATAAAAAGATATACTTATTTTGTATTTGTATTTTGTATTTGTATTTTATTAATATTTATAGGCCGCCCTTTTCCCCGCGGGGACTCAGGGCGGTTTACATAAAATAGGGAGGGGGGTATAAACAATAAACATAAAACAATACATAAGACTTAAAATAGTACTCAACATTCATTCTTCATTCGGGTGGGGACAGATTGTGATCTTATCCCCAGGCCTGACGGGATAGCCAGGTCTTGAGGGCTGTGCGGAAGGTCTGGACGGTGGTGAGGGTACGAATCTCCACGGGGAGATCGTTCCAGAGAGTCGGAGCTGCTACTGAAAAGGCCCTCCTCCGTGTAGTTGCCAGTCGGCACTGACTGGCGGATGGTATTCGGAGGAGGCCCAATCTATGTGATCTTATAGGTCGCAGGGAGGTAATTGGCAGGAGGCGGTCTCTCAAGTACGCAGATCCACTACCATGGAGGGCTTTAAAGGTGGTGAGTAGCACCTTGAAGCGCACCCGGAGATCAACAGGTAGCCAGCGCAGCTCACGGAGGATAGGTGTTATGTGGGCGAACCGAGGTGCGCCCACAATCACTCGCGCGGCCGCGTTCTGGACTAGCTGAAGTCGCCGGATGCTCTTCAAGGGCAGCCCCATGTAGAGCACATTGCAGTATTCCAGCCTAGAGGTCACAAGGGCCCGAGTGACTGTTGTGAGAGCCTCCCGGTTCAGGTAGGGTCGCAACTGGCGTACCAGGCGAACCTGGGCAAATGCCACCCTGGTCACAGCCGTCAGATGGTGGTCGAAAGTCAGCTGTGGATCCAGGAGGACTCCCAAGTTGCGAACCCTCTCTGAGGGGTATAAAATTTGACCCCCCAGCCTGAGCGATGGAACACTGGTCGAATCTTTGGGAGGGAAACACAACAGCCACTCGGTCTTCTCCGGGTTGAGTACAAGCTTGTTAGCCCTCATCCAGTCCCTAACGGCTTCAAGTCCCCAGTTCACCACGTCCACCGCTTCATTGAGTTGGCACGGGGCGGAAAGATACAACTGAGTATCGTCCGCGTATTGGTGGTATCTTAACCCGTGCCTCCGAATGATCTCGCCCAGCGGTTTCATGTAGATGTTAAATAGTAGGGGGGATAAGACCGAACCCTGCGGCACCCCGTATGTTAGGGGCCTAGGGGTCGATCTCTGCCCCCCAACTAACACCGACTGCGACCTGTCCGAGAGGTAGGAGGAGAACCACTGCAAAACAGTGCCTCCCACCCCCACCTCTCGCAGTCGTCGCAGAAGGATACCATGGTCGATGGTATCGAAAGCCGCCGAGAGGTCAAGGAGAACCAGGATGGAGGCATGGCCTCCATCTCTGACTCTCCAGAGATCATTGGTCAATGCGACCAAAGCGGTTTCTGTGCTGTAACCAGGTCTGAAGCCCGACTGGAAGGGGTCAAGATAACTGGCTTCCTCCAAGGACCGTTGAAGCTGGAAGGCCACCACCTTCTCGACAACCTTCCCCACAAAGTGGAGGTTGGAGACTGGACGATAGTTGTTGAGAACAGCTGGATCCAAAGATGGCTTCTTCAGGAGGGGTCTCACCACCGCCGCTTTAAGTGCGGCGGGGAAGTGCCCCTCCCAAAGAGAGGCGGTAATAACCGCCTGGATCCAGCCTCGTGTCACCTCACTGCTGTTGGCAACCAGCCAGGAGGGACACGGGTCCAGTACACAGGTGGAGGCACTCACAGCCCTCATGGCCTTGTCCACGTCCCCAGGGGCAACATCCTGAAACTCAACCCAGGGACGGTCTACCAATTCATCCTCTTGTGCCTCGGCTGGAACTGCAGAGGTGGAGTCCAAATCCGACCGAAACCGAGCAACTTTGTCCGTTAAGAATTGGGCATAATCCTCAGCTCTACCCTGCAAGGGTTCCCCCGTATCCCTCCTATTCAGGAGGGAACGGGTTATCCTAAACAGGGCGGCTGGGCGAGACTCAGCGGACGCAACCAAGGTGGCAATATGAGATCTTTTTGCTGCCCTAAGTGCCCTGATGTACTCCTTGGTGCTAGTTGTTAAAAGTGCTCGGTTCGTTTTGGACTTATCGGACCTCACAGGTGCTCTAGGCGTCTCCTCCGGCGCTTCTTCTCCCGGAGCTCCTCGGTGAACCAAGGAGGCCTTCGGGATCCGCCGACCCGGAGGGGCCGTAGTGGCGCAATCCGGTCAAGGGACTCTGATGCTGCCGAGTGCCAGGCAGCAACTAGAGTCTCTGCCGAACTGTGGGCGAGAGTATCAGGAATAACCCCAAGCTCCGTCTGGAACCTCAGAGGGTCCATCAGTCGCCTGGGGCGGAACCCCCTGGTCGGTTCCTCCTCCCTACAGTGGGGGTTTGGCCTCCGGAAGTCAAGCCTCAGTAGGCAGTGGTCTGACCACGACAGGGGTATGATCTCGTTACCCCTCAGACCAAGATCACAAGTCCACTGCTCCGAGAGGAATACGAGGTTGAGCATGTGACCTGCTGAATGGGTTGGGCCCCGAATTACCTGGGTCAAGCCCATGGCTGTCATGGAAGCCATGAACTCCTGCGCCCCATCAGAGTGTTCACCAAGCGAAGGCAAATTGAAATCCCCCAGGACCATAAGCCTGGGGAACTCAATTGCCAGCTCGGCTACTGACTCGAGGAGCGAGGGGAGGGCTGCTGCAATGCTGTTGGGAGGCAGGTACGTTAGCAGCAGACCCACTTGACCCTTGAGGTCCAACTTCACCAGCAGGGACTCACACCCGACAAGCTCCGGAGCAGGGATCCTACGAGGTGCTAAAGACTCCCGGATAACGATAGCCACACCGAAACCCCTTCCCTGGGCTCTCGGCTGGTGAAGCACCTGAAATCCGTCTGGGCACATCTCTATGAGGGGGACTCCTCCCTCCGTGCCCAGCCAGGTTTCAGTAATACATGCCAGATCTGCCCTCTCGTCTAAAATTAAGTCCCGGACGAGGGGAGCCTTGTGAACAACAGATCTGGCATTTAGCGACAACAGCCTGAGACCAGGGTCCTGATTACTCGCGCCATCTGGCCTCGGAGTGGAACTCATAGGGCCGGAAGGAGGGATCTCTGTGACGTAGCGAACCCTCCTTCCCCGGTAATGGCCAGCCCTAAAGTCCCCGCCATATCTGCCCCTCCCCGTTACGACCGTAATGCTCCGGCCCACTCCCGTGGCAGTGGTCCCCCCAGCCACCCCGATGACCCCCGCATTCCCCGGCAGGTCCTCTGAAGCACACATACTCATTCACTCACCCAAGCAGTCCCCACACGATAATTAAAACACAAAATACAGCAAATAAGTCAATAAAAGTGGAACCATTCGCTCAATCACATGCGTATCCCATGCATATCCCATACAAAGGAAGAAAAAAGAAAGAAGAAAAAGAAGAGAAAGGAAAGAAGGAAGTTGCGCAGTTACTTAAAAAGTGCAAATTCTGGGAAAGTCCAAAAGAAAGTCCAGAGTGGTTGAGGGAGGGAGAGGGCCTTCTTGCGAACTGTAAGTGCCCTCCACTCGTCCAATAGTGGTGCTGTTTGCGGCAGCAGGTTCGAGGCGGCATCAGGCAGCGATGGGCATGGTAGATGAAGATGCAGGTGGCAGTGCAGATAAGAGGGCAGATGAAACTACAATCCAAAAAGTCCAAAAGCCACTCTCAGGAAGGAGTCAAGTCTCACGCAGTAAAAGGCCCTGCAATGGCGGGGGCCCAGTGGGGGAGAGAATGCACTGACAGGAGAGGCCAAGCCGAGGGGAGAGGAAGGAGGGGTGCAATAATAGCAGATGGAAATGACCTCCCATTCTCTCCTAGTGCTGTCCCAGGCTGACTGCCTTCTCCCTGGGGCAAAAAAGATGGATAGTCCAGTGCAATTCTAAGGACTCCTCACAGTCCTCAAGGTCGGGAAGGCGCAGTTGAAAATGTCGAAAAAGCTGAGAAATGCCACCCAAAGGCATCATACAAGGGCCGCCCAAAACGGCGACCCAGCTGTTTGCTTCTTCGGGCCCCCTGGAGCTCGTTCTCCTACAGGAGCCTCTTCCCTCACCAGCCTGAAAAAAAACTGCAGTGGGAGCCTGGCTGCTTTAGTGTTGGAATCCAGCTACCCAGTTATCAAAGATGAAGACACAAAAGGGAGTCAAATGCTCTTCTGGCTTTGAACTATTTTTATTGTAATTTCAGCATACTAATTGATTGGTTAGACATAGCTATCACATTATTCTCCTTCATGGTAAGCATGTAATGCAAAGTGCAGAAAAAAATGAATAATAGCAAAATAAAGGCAGGAAATAAGACAGAAGGAACATACATTTTATTTAGATCAATACCTTTCACTACTACTTTTTATATATTTAAATCCCTCTAGACAATGATTATTGGATGTTTTAAATATACATGTATAGGAATGGAGGAGAGAGAGAGATTACCATGAATTTTAACTTCAATCAATCAACAAGCAAGCCATTAGCCTATCATTTGTGGTGGAAAACTTTTCTAATCAGTCCTCACATGTCTCCTGCATCAATAAATAAAGATGTAATCTTGACTGATCTTATCTTCATTGTTTTGGATTACATTTTGAAGCTTCAGGGGAAGGAATTATGTCTCATAGATACAAAGAACAACTTTATCCGACTTTATCCTGACTCATTTGGAACTTATGGGAAGGAAGTTGCCCTCTGAAAAACGTTTAAATAAAGGCATCCAGGGATCTTATGACATATTTTTTGTTTCATAGTGCAATTGGTACAATTCCAGTTTATAAAAGGAATTAGATATTAGAAGATATTTTAGAAATGTATTTATGATTTATTTATATGGTTTAGGTTTAGGTTTATTAGATATATATGCCGCCTTCTCCCAAGGACTCAGGGCGGCATACAACATTAAAAGAAACACATAATACAAAAGTTAAAAAAAATTAAATAGAATATCCCAAACCCAATTAAAATTGACAGTGACTTTTTTTTAAAAAAATTCAAATTAAAATTAACAGTGATCAATAATTTATTTTGTTTTGTTCAGGCCAGGCTGGCTTGCTGGAAAAGCCAACTTTTTAGCACGCGTCGGAAGGACCGGAGGTCGGGGATTATACGAAGCTCCGAGGGTAGCTCATTCCGGAGGGAAGGCGCTCCCACAGAGAAGGCTCTCCCCCTGGGGGTCACTAGCCGACACTGTCTGGCCGACGGCACCCTGAGGAGGCCAACTCTGTGGGATCGCACTGGACGGTGAGAGACTACCGGTGGCAGTAGGTGGTCTCGCAGGTACCCTGGGCCTAAGCCATGGAGCGCTTTAAAGGTCATAATTAGTACCTTGAATCGCACCCGGAAAACAACCGGCAACCAGTGCAGGCTGCCTAAAAGGGGTGTAGCATGGGAGCACCTAAGTGCCTCCATGATAACCCGTGCAGCCGCATTCTGGACCAGTTGAAGTTTCCAGGTGCTCTTCAAGGGCAGAGCATTACAGTAGTCCAGGCGAGAAAGGACGAGGGCATGAGTGACTGTGCACAGAGCATCTGACGAACCAGGCGAACCTGGTAACAGGCCCCTCTGGTCACGGCCATCAGGTGTTCTTCTAAACTAAGCCACGTATCCAGGAGGACGCCCAGATTGTGGGCTCTCTCTGAGGGGGCTAAAATTTCTCCCCCTATCATCAAAGATGGAACAAGATGCATAAATTGGGATGACGGAAACCACAGCCACTCCGTCTTGGAGGGATTGAACTTGAGCCTGTTCCTCCTCATCCAGATCCGCATAGCCTCCAGGCATCGGGACATCACGTCGAGAGCATCGTTTGGATGGTTTGGGGTGGAGATGAAAAGTTGGGTATCATCAGCATATTGATGATTCCGTACCCCAAAACCACGGATGATCTCACCCAGTGGTTTCATATATATGTTGAACAGGAGGGGTGAGAGAACCAACCCCTGGGGCACCCCACAAATGACACGCCTCAGGGTCGATCCCTGCCCTCCAGTCAACACAAACTGCGACCTATCTGACAGGTAGGAGGAGAACCACCATAAAAGAGTGCCCCCCACTCCCAATCCCTTGAGTCGTCGCAGCAGGATACCATGGTACGATGGTATTGAAAGCCACTGAGAGGTCTAATAGGACCAGAACAGAGGAGCAGCCCCTGTCCCGGGCCCGCCAGAGATCATCGACCAACGCAACCAATGCAGTCTCCGTGCTATATCTGGGCCTGAAACCCGATAGAACGGATCCAGGTAGACAGCTTCATCCAGGCTGGGGAAGCTGACGTGCTACCGCATTCTCAACAACCTTCGCTACAAAGTGAAGGTTGGAAACCGGACGATAGTTGGCTAAAGAAGGTGGGTCCAGGGAAGGCTTCTTAAGGAGGGGCCTCACCACCGCCTCCTTCAAGGCGGTGGGAAAGAACCCCTCTCTCAACGAAGCGTTGGTAATCGCCTGGAGCCAGCCTCGTGTCACCTCCCAGTAAGCCGAGACTAACCAAGAGGGACAAGGGTCCAGCACACAAGTGGCAGCACTGAGTCTCCCCATAATTCTGTCCATGCCCTCGGGGGTCACAGGATCAAACTTATCCCAGATGGTCTCCACAAGATTTATCCCCGTCGACTCACCCGGATCTACCCAGTCAGAGTCCAAGCCTGTCCGGATCTGAGCGATTTTATCCTGCAGATACTGAACAAATTCTTCAGCCCTACCCTGCAAGAGGTCTTCCCCAGCTCCTTGGTTAAGTAAGGAGCGGGTCACCCTAAACAGAGCGACTGGGCAATTATCTGCGGACATGATAAGAGCGGAAAAATGTTGCCGTTTTGCCGCTTTTATCACCACTAAGTAGGATTTAATATGAATTCTTACTAGTGTTCGATCAGATTCGGACTGGCTGGCCCTCCAACCACACTCTAGGCGTCTTTTCCAGGATTTCATCTCCCGGAGCTCCTCGGTAAACTAGGGAGCTACCCGGGATCGACACCGGGGCAGAGGCCGCAAAGGCACAAAACAATCCAAAGCCCCAGTGGCCTCCCTGTCCCAGGCTTCCACTAGGGCTTCGGTAGAGTTGTGAGCAAGAGATTCAGGAAAAGTCCCAAGCTTCATCAGGAACCTTTCAGGCTCCATCAGGCACCTGGGGCAGAACCATCTAGTCGGTTCCACCTCCCTGCGGTGAGGGGTAGCAGTATGGAAGTCAAGCCTGATGAGGAAATGATCCGACCATGACAAGGGTTGGATAGAAATATCCCCTAAATCTAGATCATTCATCCACTGCCCAGAGACAAAAATCAGGTCAAGTGTATGTCCCCCATTATGGGTGGGGTCTTAACTGAGTTAGGTCCATAGCCATCATGGAAGCCTGAACTCCTGAGCTGACTCAGATGTCTCGCCAATGGAAGGCAGATTGAAATCCCCCAGGATAAGCCTGGGGAAATCAACCACCAATCCAGCTAACACATCCAGCAGCTCCGGCAGGGCCGATGAAACGTAGCAGGGAGACAGGTATGTAACAAAAAGGCCCACCTGAACTCCAAAGCCCCATTTCACAAAAAGGGACTCACATCTGCCTATCTGAGGCACAGTGACCTCCTGAGGTCTGAGACTTTTCCTAATAACCACCGCCACCCCTGCCCTGGGCTCTTGGCTGGTGAAGCCTGGTGGGCATAATTCACTAAGGGGAACACCCCCCTCTTGGCCCAAGCAGGGCTCCGTAATGCAGTTAATATGATTTATATATAGCCACCTATCTCACACAAGTGATTCTAGGCAGCTTACAAATTAAAGCCAACCAATCCCACATCCACACTGACACCCAAATAATTCCATACACCATCAAAATAGTAGAGCACATTTACCCTCACCCCAAATGCATGGGAAACAGCTAGGTCTTCAATATCTTGCAAAAATCTACAACGTTAGAACTATCCATATTCCAGAGGGTTGGGGTAGGAGGCTTATTTCAGAGGGTAGGTGCTGCCACTGAGAAAGCATGACTTTGGGGTCCGAGAAGATGACCCTGTTTTACAGCAGGGATCCGGAACAATAGGAGTAAAACAAGAGGAGAAAGGCAGTCCTGGGAATAATCTGGCCCTATGCCACAGAGGATTTTTTAGATTATAAACAGCATCTTTTTAGATTATAAACAGCATCTTGAATTGCAGCCAGAAGCTTATTGTAAGCCTGAACATCTTATAGAACAGTGGTGGTACATGAGCCTAACGAGAAATGCTAAAAACTGTCAATACTGCGGCATGCAGGACCAGCTGCAGCTTTCAACAGTTCTTCAAGGGAAGCCCTATGTGCACTGCATTATAGGAATTCAAACCTAAGACGACTAAGGAACAAGTTACCATGAGTAAGGTGAGAATCCGAGAAACCGAATTTGTATCTGAAAGCTTCTTTAGATGCAGAAAAATGCTTCAATGTGCCATGATTTGGGAGTTGGTGAATTAAAAATAATATTTAAATCCATCAGCTAGAATGATTATGAATGGTATTAAACAGTTATTTTTTATAGCAATGGCATATAAACCTTAATGAGTGAAGGAATATACATTTGCCTATAACATTATATTATATTTATTATACTATATTTTGCTATATTTATGTTATGCTATGCTATACTAAGCTATGTTGAAATTTCCTAAGGATAATCTGTATCTTCTCTTTTATAAAGTTTAGAATTAGAACTATTAGGTGTCTTCTTTTAGGCAATTACATTAAATTATGGGGATCAAAGTAGCTTAGTAGAGACTATTATTTATTCAGATGATATTTTCTTATTTCTGTTAAACTTCCAATCTCTTTACCTCAATTTGTAAATAATCTAAAGTAACACGTTAAATCATGGAATAAGTCTAATATATTTCTGCTTACATTACAGATATTAATGGCAATTTGTGAATTATTGGTATTTGCCTATTCTCCAAAGTAATATCTTAGAACAGTGGGTCTCAACCTTCCTAATGCCACAACCCTTTAATACAGTTCCTCATGTTGTGATGACCCCCAACCATAAAATTATTTTATGTTTTCCGTATTTTTTTTGAAAATATGTGTTTTCCAATGGTCTTAGGCGACCTCTGTGAAAAGGTCATTTGACCCCCAAAGGGGTCCCGACCCACAGGTTGAGAACCACTGTCTTAGAACATGTAGTCCTCGACATATGTCCAAAACTGGGATTGGAATTTCCACTGCTAAACAATGCAGTCCTTAAGTGAGTTGTGCCTAATTTTACAACATTTTTTTACAGTGGTCATTAAGCAAACTTTGCTTCCCCCACTGGCTTTACTTATTGGTAAAGGGGACTTTACAATCCCCTGGGAAGATTATAAATAGTGATCACATGAATCCTGGAGAATGCTGGTTGCTGGGTGCATCACGTGATAATTGGGATGCTGAACAGTTTCGTGATAACCAGTCGTAGGTCACTTTTTCAGCGTCATTGTAACTTTGAATGAGTGTTAAACAAATGATTAAATCAAAGACTACCTGTACTCCCTTGAACAATTGTTAATATATTTAAATGTTAAATTACATTGAATATTCTTATGAATCTATGGGGGGAAATAAACATGGTCAAAATGATTTTATTTCTTCTACACTGATTTACACTTCAAGATGAATTTATTAGTTCCTTTAGATGTTTTATATCAAGAGAGAAATTATTCAAGATATTTTATGGGATAGTCATTTTTTTTTTCCTAATGTAGACTTTAACACAAAGAATGGGGGTTTTATGTAAATTTAACCTCCAAAATTTTCAGTTCTACTAAGTGGCTTATATTTTCATTGGATTTATAAATAAAATAATCCTGAGTATAAACTTTTATAGGAACAACTTATAGGGAGTGAGAATATATTTATGACAGGTCATGATTCTTACATTATAAAAAAAAGTCATTCCATACACATCTTATTTGTATTGTGAAAGAAATCTAAGTATTGAATCATAATACTAAATGAAATGTAAATCAAGAAATGAATTATTTTTGTATCAAATTTTGAGGACTGCACCATTCTACTGCATTTTTTGAAATATTAACTATGTATAACTCTTTACTTTGAAAATTTATTTCATTACTGAAGTATTAAACAATTAAGTATTGCAGATTGGCCAGAAAAAATAACATACTGAGGGCCACAGCATCAATAATTGCAATAGTGATCTATTCTAATATACCAGCATTCTAGAAATTATTTAATCTCATGGGAAAAGAAGATACTACAATAACATATGCTTAATTAAAGTAATCACATTAAAGGATGCTTGTATGTCTGAAATCCTACCTGTTGTTAGGACCTATCATTTTGGTCCTGAGGAACTTAAAAAAGTAATACATAATATATAAGAGAACTAGTTCTTACCATACTGTCACCTAGGAAGACAATGTGTCACATAACCTAGTTCTAGAAGTAGGAAACTTTGTTCAGTTTCCATAATATCTCATGCTTAGATCCTAGCTATCATTTGATCACTCACCTGAGAGCATCATAAGATCTCGATCCAACACTTTCTTAACAAGATCAGATTCTCCAGTGAGCGAGCTTTCGTCAATTTTGAGGTCATTGCCTTGTATAAGTACACCATCAGCTGGTAAAAGGTCACCTAAAATAGAAGCCAAAACTATATTTAACAAACAAATAATAAGTTACGGAGATGACAATAAAATAAATGGGTATATTTACCGTATTTTACTTGTGCAATGTCACCAACAACTATGTCAGCTACAGGTATCTGGATGACCTGGCCACCCCTGATGACAGTAAACTTCTGTTCTTGTTCAATACGGCTTTGCAATCCCCTAAACTGCTTCTCTTTACTCCAGTCATTAAAAGCTGTCACTAATACCACACAAACGACAGACAGGAGAATTGCAGCTCCTTCAATCCATCCTGTTTCACCTTCTTCTTCTTCTTCTCCAACTGATACTGTTCCACATACTGCAGAAAGTAAACAAATAATCCAAATTTCATATTCAGTTTTTATATTGATCTGGTTTATTCCAAAATTGCAATGATTTAATCCATACAATCATTACTTCATTATATAGAGTTTGTTCTAATAACAGTAACACATCTGCTTATTCAATATTTAAATTTAATTACCTCAGCTGTTTCCATATTACATACACTTTATCAGGTAGTACGAGCATGTTAAGCTACTATGGTATTACAACCATTGTAAGGCTTTTTAAAGTGGGCATCAGCCCTGTTCTCCCATGACTTAAAATATGTTTCCATAGACTTTCAGAATGTCCTGCTTATTTAATCTCAATAATTTTTTATTGTTGTTTTAGTTTTATTTATTTATTTAAGAAATTTTATATGGCCACCCACTCACTCTCAGTGAATTTGGGTGGCTTATGAAAATAAAAACCCAATATACAAACAATAAAAACAACCCCATAATACTTTAATTTATTAACTCATTAATTCTAATTTGGTCTAACTAAAGCACTTTAGCTTGGGTATAGGACTGTTCTCCTTGTACCCTTCTCCGCCCCTTATTTGCCCCCAGGGTTTTTCCCCCAGTCATTCACCTCTACAATTTCGCCTCTGCTGTTAGGACCCTAGTTGTTCACCCTAGGCCAGTGATGGTGAACCTTTTTTGGCTCGCGTGCCAAAAGTGGTAGAACCGTAGTGGGGGTCATGTGCAGGTGTGCCACACCCATAATGCTATGCACACAACCCGAGCATGCATGTGCGCACAACCAGCACTCCCCCATTTTTGCTGTGCTTTTTCCACCATCCCCAGGCTCTAGAGGCTTTATAGGAGCCTGGGGAGGGCGAAAACAGACTCCCACACCACCCCCTTGGAGGCTTCAGGAGCTTCCCTGAAGCCTCCGGAGCGCAAAAAACTGGCCCCACGAGCAAACCGGAAGTTCGGGAATGGACTTCCGATTTGCTCGTAGGACCGGTTTTAGAGGCTTCCCTGAAGGCTCTAGAGGGCAAAAAAGCCGACCTTATGAGTAAACAGGAAGTTCAGGAATGGACTTCCAGTTTGCTCGTAGGGTCGTTTTTTGCCCTCTGGAGCGTTCAGGAGTCTTTAACACTCTGGAGGACTAAAACCCTGTTCCCTTGGCATTAAAGTAAACTTCAAAGCTTCGTATGTGCAAGGTCTCATAAAAATAAATGTACAAATAAATAAAACTAACCAATCAATATGTTTCATGATACCTTTTATTTTTCTTCTATTTCTAATTGATGTACCTCAAATCCAGGTTACAGCACTACACTTTGCTAGTGTGATGTGTCTGCTTCAAAAGGTTTTATGTGTGTATACAGACATATCTACACTGCAGAAAGCTGGGAGCAACTCCCAAAGCAATTGTATGAGCCTTGCAAAGTAATTGATAGGAAAGTACTTAATTTGTCCTCACAAATTGCAGAACACCTGTTCTTAAATAGATTAAAACCCAAATAAACAGATAATTTTAAAATGACTACTCAAAGATACTCTTGGATTAAACAATTTCTCATAAACAAACACACATAGCTAGTTATTACTCAATTTACTTACTCAAAAGATATATCCTATCCAGTTTTCAATGCTAGTAATCATTTGGCTAAGTTCTCATAAGGATAATAAACTCCAATTCTTTAGTTGGAAAGGCTCCAGAACAAGGGTACAGAACAATAAAGCAAGCTTATTATAAAAGGTGAACTAGCAGAACTAAAAAGGGCATGGCAAGCATCTCCACCAGAGATGATAATCCTTCTTGGGTACCATATATAGTCTTTTTCAGTATAATTACAATGAAAGAAAGTTGTTTCTTTAGTGATTCAATAAGTTTTACAGGTCTTTATTCTTTATTAATTGTGAGGACCAGTAGATATTGAATTAAAATCCGAAGAGCTACAAGCTACATTCAAAATTCTATCAACAAATTTCTGCTAATGCAAAAGGCCTTTTTCTTCATTACTCTTTAGAATTCTCCTGCTTCAGAAATATGAAGAAGAAGCAGGTTTGGGGGTGGACAACACATTGCAATGTAAGGAGAAACACTATCATCAACTGATAGAAAGAAAAAACTGATTAAAAAAATAACAAGTAGAGCCAGTCACACTGTCATAAAATACTAGTTAAGCTATATGGTTTATGTCAATCAGGACAAACATAGATTCTAATTTAAGACCAAGGATGGGGGAAGTGAAGTTGGAGCTTAATCCTCTCTTGGCCTGGGACCAGACCTTGCAATCACTGAGAAATATTAACAATGCTTCTTTCTCCTAACTTCTAAGGAATAAATGCAAACAAAACAAAAAAAAGAAAGAAAATAAAAAGGAAACAATGAAAGTGAAAAGAAACAATGTCTTGTTTCCTGGCTAGTTAGCAAAATTTTACCCAATTACATTTTTAATTAAATGTTAAAGGCTGCCCTTGGGCTGGCAGAAAGAACTCATTATTTGTTCAGTGTTTTACAAATGGAATCTATTAATATTATAACACATACACTACCAATTAAAGTACCCTTCCCAATCTACAGTACTTAGTTCTAGATCAGGGGTGTCAAACTCACGGCCTGCGGGCCAGATGTGTCATGTGCTGGCCACGCCCACCCCGGTCTAGTGAAGGGGAAAAAACTCGTGATGATGCAAGTTTGACACCCCTGTTCTAGATGTTGGCTGACTTTAATCAGTACTTGCAGCCAGCAAGGCCAAGGACTTTATTGGATAGGGATGGCAAGTATACTCAAAGCAGAGATGTGCTATACCTGTCAGCTAATTCCTAAAAGGAGTCAACTTTTTCACAGACATGCATGGTAGCCATATGGTTTCTTATAAACAAGAGCTTGATTTATGGAGGATGCTCATTATTGCCTAGTTCATATTTCCTTTACATAAACATATATTTTCCTAAGTCCATTCAGGACTAAGATAAACCAATGGAGAAACCAAGGAAAAGGAAATGCTCCTCAAAGGTATCTTATTCAATTATACTTGAAGGTATACAGAATGTAGACGGCTGATATATAAATAAGTCTGCCAGAAACCATTGGAAGGCAAGCAATGCTTTAGAAATTAATATACTAGTTTTTTCCCAATCATGATCCTTTTGAACAGAGACTTTTGCTCCCAATAAAATAGTACTGCTTAGAAAAATGTTATATTTGATAGTTGTGCAAATAATATTAATATACCTTGTCAAATTTTGAATTAAGAGGAAACTGAAATTGCTTTGCAGCAGCCTTCATAGACTATCTTTCATAAGAGCTCCTGGAAGAAGTATTTGTTCATTTTATAATTCATGATAAAAAAAAATAAGTGCCACTGAATTGAGTGCAGTCTCTGGTGGTTATATGAACATTCAAACATCAAAAGTAATATAACACTTGTATCTCATATAGGTAAAAATAATTTTGAAAAGAACTGTATGTAGAAGCATAGTAGGAGATTCAGATTTAAAGAAGGAATATATAAAGCTATGTAACTCAATCAAAATGGGTTGATATAGTCATATACAGTTTTGTTGTCTTTTGTTGAAACTATAACTACCCTGGAAGACAGTGTGGTAACTGAAGTAGTTCTTAAAGTAGTGATATTGTAAAACAGCATGCTGGCAGTTCAGTAATTTGGGATTAAGTACACACTACTTTCTCTTTTCTATACAGACTTGTTATAAAAACTGAAACGTGTTCCACTAGCCTGAAAACTTCCTTATCCTATTCTGAATAAAGAATATGTATATCCCCAACACTGAAATATTTAAAGGAGGCTTTGCTCCCAGGCTACTTTAAAAGTAAGCCAACAATTAAGAAATAGGTTTCCAATAGATTTCCATATTTCAGAATGTCTATGCAGAGTCTCAGTCATCCAGGTCACGATTGTCCCAAAGATGCTTTTTAAGAGAGGCAAAGAAAGACCAGTTGCCTCTTGAAAAAACACCTTTGGGACAGTATTTCAGAAGTCATCTCAGTGAACATGTCAGAGAAAGAATTCTGCAGAAAAACACACTCTCGCTTTACTACCTAAAGTCAAAATTGGACAGATTTTGAAACAATATGCAATTTTTGTCTTAGACCATTTCAGATAGTGTGTTGATTTTAAGATTCTGATTTTATCTGATAATTCTGATATTTTGTAGCACCATATTTAGTTATTACAATTAATAATAGTATGGTAAATAAACATTTATACTATATTGAATTGAATTGAATTGTTTATTATTTATAGGCCGCCCTTTTCCCTGAGGGGACTCAGGGCGGCTTACAATTCATGGGAAGGGGAGTGCAAGACAATATAACACAATACGTGAATAAACAAAATAATAACAATAAAACATAACAGTCATTCAACATTCGGGTGGGGCGGCGTAATCCTTATCCCCAGGCCTGACGGGATAGCCAGATCTTAAGGGCTGTGCGGAAGGTCTGGACGGTGGTGAGGGTACGAATCTCCACGGGGAGATCGTTCCAAAGGGTCGGAGCTGCTACAGAGAAGGCCCTCCTCCACGTAGTCGCCAGTTGGCACTGACTGGCGGATGGAACTCGGAGGAGGCCTAATCTGTGCGATCTAATAGGTCGAAGGGAGGTAATTGGCAGGAGGCGGTCTCTCAAGTACATGAGTATATGAGTTTAGAAAAATACCTGTTCTGAAATCAGAACATGTTTTAGATATCTTGATTGCTCCATTTAACAGATTTCAATATAGATGAATGGCATTTTTTAAAATAAATTCATCTAATAAATGATAACCCAGGAATATCAATCTGCACTGGTGTTTGCTACATAACTGAATGTTGACCTGAATTAAAGAATAAACATAGGGTATTTGTTAAATGTGTCTGTTTTTGCATTTACATCGTCAGGAATGAGAGTTAACAAGGAGAGAACCTTGTCCTGCCTCCATCTGGTTTCCTACTTCTTTCATTAATACTTCTATTTAGACACTCATATTTACCTGTCCTCGGGAGCAGTAAGGAATGGAGTACATGAATCCAGGCCTGCTCCTGAACTCTCTCCAGTGAAAAATACAGCATCTGAAGAGATCCTATACTTGAGGAAATTAGATTATAGTAAAGCTCAGAATGCCAGTCCAAACATAGATTAACTGAGCTCTTTTGATTGTCTACACTATGTAACCCTGGGGAAATTAAGTTGAGAACACAGAGTGAAGTTGCTCTAATTATCCTTGTTTTCTAGATTTAAAAACAGAAGAAAAAGGAAGAGCAATACTAAAGATTATATAAACCTACTGTCATTCCATCAGGCATTCAAGATATGTGCAAATATGATGAATATTAAAATCTATATCTTGATCAAATGAAGAAATGCCTAGAATTTAATGTGAATATACTTTAACCTGTCAAGTTCTCACAATTCTAAGAACACAAAACCCATTTTGGATTTACAACAGAATTCTAACACGTTCATTCTGGTATACTTCATGATAAACAAGAATAAAGAAAACCTATTTGATTACTTACATGCTTCGTTTCCTCCTGGAGGTTGGTAAAAAGAAAGGCCCAGTGATATTATGGCTGCAATTTCTAAAATTATTAACGTAACGTCCTGTAGTGCTTCCCATACTAACTGAAGAAATGTTTTTGGCTTTTTAGGAGGTATAAAATTCTTCCCAAATACAGCTGCTCTCCGCTCTATATCTGCTGGATTTCCACTTAAGCCTAAACAGTAAAAAGAAAAAATGGTTTTAGAGTAGTTTATCGTCACCTCCTAACAAAAATGAAACATTTTCATATTGTATTTATTAACATGTTAAATACTCCAAATCTGTTATTTTGTACTTATTTATTATCATGCTATTTATTCCTATATTTGCAAGAAAAATAGCCACTATGGTAATATCGGGACACTTGATTGCTTTTCTAAAATAGTAGCAGCAACTGGCTACAAATCACTGAATACATGTGTATGTATATATGTATACATGTAAAACTGGCATGGTAGCAATCAATGAATGATCAGAAACTCAAAACTTTTGTATTCAAACCTTTATGTGTTTAGAAAAATCTTGTACAAAACAACCCCTTCATGTAATCCTAATGCCAGCTATAGTTATACATATGTATATATGTATGTATGTAGATATATTCCAGATAAAAACCAAATATGTTTTTAAAAACATTTATTTATTTTACCAATTCAGTATATGCTAAACAACCCCCAATTTTAAAAGAAATTAATTATAAGCATAAATGAATACCAGTAACAAATTAATTTTCCTTATTTCCCATGTTTCAAAAAAGGGAAATTCCCACATGCTGGCAAGATTTTACTTCGGAAAATTGCCAATGATTTTTGGAAATTTCATGTATCATTTTTTCAATGCTAATTGAAACTATAACTATTTTTTGTTTTTAAAAGAAATAAAATATATATTGTGTGTGCTTAAGGCAGATTTTGACCGTTTCTGGAAAAACAATTCAAAAGGGAAAATTCTCTTCTAACATTGTACTCCCCGCCCTTTCCCCCCAAAATAATTATAGCACAGAATATGTGTGTTCTCAACAGTTTGAGAACGAAAGCTGTTCTCGAAAGCTGTGCTAAAAAAGCTGTGCAGACAGAAGTTTGTCCACCATTTTAAGTACTAATCATATTTGTTTATATAACTGTATATTACAAAGCCACTTGGATATTGCAAATATCAAATAAAAAAAAAAAAACATATCCCAGAATTGTATTGCTGTTTTATTTTCCCTGTCAGTATTAAGGAATCATTCAATTTTACCTGTATTAATATGGGGGAGGGGGGGATTTCACAATGTTGCCTAACGACACTAAACACAACAGAAACAATGACAGTAGAAGTGATTCCCAAATTACAATTCCCAATTACATGCCCGATATTGGCTGGGAATTCTCAGCACTGTAGTCCAAACCCATTTAGGCAACTCAAACCTTGACTATTTAACAGAATTAAAACCCAATTTATGTAACACCATAAGAACACTTCAGTTAATGAAATCAGTTAATGACTGCCTCACTTGGAAGTCAATATGTAAACACCTGTACTCAGCTCAATAAAATATGTAGGAGAATCCTAATGTACAAATTGGCCAATGGTTATTAAAAATGAGTGTTTCTCTTTTAAACATGTGTTGAAAGAACATTGTACAGTCATTACAAATCTCATAAATTATGAATGGCTCAGATAAATAGAGACCAAGTGTGTTCCTTTCTAATTAGGCAGCAAATAAATGTGAATAGCTATGAGTTGTGGTCCAAAAAATGTTCCCCAATGGTTGCTGGAAACTTCATATACACAAACAGCCCTTAATAAATCTTTTAAATCATGAACCTTTTGCTTACCATAGGCTGAATGTAGAGGTACTGTCTTGAGCCACATGTAAAATATATAATATGTATATGTATGTACATATGTATGTACATATGTATATGTACATAAATCACAAAATGTTTATGATCTTGTGGAACCACTTTACTAGCTGATGAGGACCACATGCAGCCTATGGGCCATATGTTGGACACACCTGTTTTAGATAGAAGACTGTATGTTTTAGTATAAACCCTTTTTAAAAATATACACTATGCACAATTATTAGGCAAGTTGTATTTTGGAGGATTAATTTTATTATTGAACAACTACAGCGCTCTCAGTCAATCCAAAATGTTAATAAACCTCAAACCTGAATATTTAAGAAAGTGAAAGTGAGGTTTTGGCTTTCTTAGGAGATTAAGTATGTGCATAATTAGTGGACAACCATTAATGTGCACAATTATTATGCAACTAAATGAAAAACAAAAATTTGCCCATCTCACTTGTTTATTTGCATTTGTTAAAGTGAGTATAATAAACGAACAACTTAAAATGTATAAATGAACATTTCTGACATTTCAAAAAAATATATATCAGTGACCAATATAGCCATCCTTCTTTTCAGTAACAGTTCCATTCATGGAGTCTATCAGTTTCTTGATCTGTTGACGATTACCTTTTTTTCATCAGCAACCACAGCCTCCCAGACACTGTTGAGAGAAGTGTGCTATTTTCCTTCACTGTAAATCTCCCATTTAAGAAAGGGCCACAAGTTCTTAATAGGCTTTAGGTCAGGTAACGAAGACGGCCATGTCATTATGCTTTCACCTTTAAGGCCTTTACTTTAAGACACATAGTGGAGCACTTTGATACATAAGATGGAGCATTGTCCTGCATAAATATCATGGTCTTCTTGAAAGATGCAGACTTTTTCCTGTACCACTGCTTTAAAAAAGTGTCTTCTAAAAACTGGCAGTAGGTTTGGGAGTTGATTTTGAGTCCATCTTCAACCCGAAAAGGTCCAACTGGCTCATCTTTAATAATACCAGCCCTTACCAGTACCCCACCTCCACCTTGCAGGTGTCTGACTTGAAGTGGAACTATGTTCTCGTTACTGATCCAGACACAGGTCCATCCATCTGGTCCTTTAAGAGTCACTCTCTTCTCATTAGTCCATAAAATCTTTGAAAACTCTGTCTTCAGTTATTTCTTGGCCCAGTCTTGCAGTTTCAACTTATGTGTTTTGTTCAGTAGTGGTCAGGTTTCAGCCTTCCTTACCTTGGCCATGTCTCTGAGCACTGAACACCTTCACTTCTGGACACTCCATGTAGGTTGCAGTTCCAGAATATGACAGTACTGGAGGATAATGGGTTCCTGCTATCTTCACGTTTGATTCTTCTCAAATCTTTGGCAATTAATGTGCGTCTTTTTTTCTCAACACATTTCTTGTGACCTTGTTGACTATTTGCAACAAAATGTTTGATGGTTCTGTGATTACACCCCAATATCTTAGCAATTTCAAGAGTGCTGAATCCCTCTGAAGGAGTTTTTACAATTTTTGACTTTTCAGACTCAGTTAAATCTCTCTTTTTTCGGCCCATTTTGCCAGAGGAAAAGAAGCTGCATAATAATTATGCACACCTTGATATAGGGCAGTGATGGTGAACGTTTTTCTGCTTGGGTTCCAAAAGGGCATGTGCATGCCCACACACATAATGCAATGCCCCGTGCATGTGCGCAGGCCTCACTGAAGCCTCCGGACTTCTGGTAGGCTCATTGGGTCATTTTTCGCCTCCCCTGGCTTTAGGAAAGACTCCAAAACCTGTGGATGGCAAAAGACAGGCCCAACGAGCCTATCGAATGTTCAGAAATGAACTTTTGTCTGGCCCGTTGGGCCATTTTTCACCCTCCCCAGGCTTCAGGAAAGCCTCTGTGGATGGCGAAAATGGGCCCAATGGGCCTATCCGAAATTTGGAAAGGAACATCCGGGAGGCCCGTTGGGCTGTTTTTCACCCTCCCTAGGCTTCAGGAAAGCCTCCTGAAGCTTGTAGATAGCGAAAAACAGGCCCAACAGGCCTACTGAAAATTCATTTGAAACTTCTGATAGGCCCGTTGAGCCCGTTTTTCACCATCCACAGGCTCCAGAGGCTTTCCTGAAGCCTGGGGAGGGCAAAAATGGCTTCCCCTGCCCTCTGGAAGGCTGAAAATCAGATGGCAAGCGCGCACATGCACGCTGGAGTTGACATAGGGCAATGGCTCACGTCCCCTCAGATATGGCTCCGTGTGTCACCTGTGGCACGCGTGCCATAGGTTTGCCATCATGGATATAGGGTGTTGCGCTCCTTAGGCTACACCCTCTCTCATTACACAAATACACATCACCTTATATGCTTATATCCACTAAGCATTCAAGTTTATATAGCAATAGCAATAGCAATAGCAGTTAGACTTATATACCGCTTCATAGGGCTTTCAGCTCTCTCTAAGCGGTTTACAGAGTCAGCATATCGCCCCCACAGTCTGGGTGCTCATTTCACCCACCTCGGAAGGATGGAAGGCTGAGTCAACCTTGAGCCGGTGTGATTTGAACCGCTGAACTGCAGATAACAGTCAGCTGAAGTGGCCTGCACCCTAACCACTGCGCCACCTCGGCATATAGCTTGGAGGTGGAAAATATACATAAAAATGATATGGTCAAAATACTCACTTGCCTAACAATTGTGCACACAGGGTAAATAGCATTCTATTTCCTCTCCTCCCCCACCTCCCAAAAACAGAGTAATATACTTAAATACATGACAATACAGGTACTCCTGAACCATTTGTTTAGCAATTGTTCAAAGTTATGATGGTGCTGAAAACAGAGAGTTTTGACAAGTCCTCATACTTATGACTGTCAGTGTCCCACCATCACATAATCATAATTTAGGTACTTGGCAACTGGCATGAATTTACAATAGTTGCAGTGTCCCATGTTCACGTGATCACAATTTGTAACCTTTCTGGACAGCTTCAAACAAGAAAAAGTTAATGGGGGAAACTGGATTCACTTAGTGATGATGGTGATTCACTCAATGATGATGGTGATTCACTCAATGACTGCCAAAAAGGTCATAAAATTAGGCATAGTCATGTGAGGACTCAACAAATTCATAATTTAGCAATGGAAGTTTCCACCCCAATTGTGGTCATAATTTAGCTGTAACAAGTTTAAGCAGCCTGTGAGTTTTACTAGTAAGTAACCAAATCTGAAAGACGCATACTGCAATGGGCCTTACATATAAAAATGCATAGTTTTAGGAGAAAACATTTTGAAAAAAATGCATGAATAATTTGCATAGAATGCTTCATTTTTTTCCCTAACTGAAGTCTCTGAAAAAAGTTATACATAAAATAACAGGTTTATCTATCCTTACTTCAAAAGCTCAAGAAACTATTAAAAAATAAAAATAAGTTATATTTTGGGGGGGGAAATACCATATATTTATTGGCCTGATAAATGTGTGTTCTGTATGTTGCTTCTTAAATTATTTTTTGGAAGCTTATAACACTGGGAAACAAACCGTAAATCAAATTTGTTTTAACTATTTGTTTTAATCCTAATATAAGAGGATGTTAAAAAATATTTTTTAAAGTTTTTTTAGCCAACTTTTTAAAAGTTAAAGATATAAAGCACAAAGGAAGCGTAAAAAACTACTGTAAATTTTTAAAAATTTACTAATGCCTTTTCCCATCCAATTTGAAGGTATACAAATAAATAAATAATTCTTTCAAATGTTAGAGGGGTTGTTAAAAAAGGATAAATTTTTCATTTGTGGTGATCATGTGATAAAGCTATATCCTTTTGGCAAAATATTTGGGGAGATAAATAACATCAACAAAGAATTAAATCTTTCCCAGAGCTGGGCTTACCACATTTATTTACAGGATCAAATCTCAAGCTTAAAAATGAAGAACATATATTCTATTTAATTTTAGTAGCCAAAATAATTACACAACACTGAAAAACACTAGATAACATGTTAGAGATGTGAATTAACAAAATCTCTTCAATTGCCACATTAGAAAAATATCATAGATGAAGTCAAAATAAAGGAGGAACCTCAACTTAAACAAATTTGGTTGATTTATGATTTATCTCAAAAGCAGTAAACTATAATGAACTATAATTCTATTACTTTTTGTGGTACTTTTTTCTATTTTCAACATGCTTTTTTCCCTTATATATGCATCTTGGATTTATATACTGTTTGTTATTTATAGTTCAATAAAAACAAGGGGGGGAGGAATCATCAGAATTTACAGCATCATATGAAATATTACCCAAAATCAAGGACAAAAAAGTAATGCTTTTTCTCCTCCCTTTCAATTTATTCCAAATTTGTTAACCTAAATATTTGTACTTTTGTTACTGAACACTGAGTTTATTGCTAATGACTGCTTAACTTGTTTTATCTGTTGTTTTTCATGGTCTCATAATCTTATCTAGAAACTATATTCCAAATGTCTTGATTTCTCTTGCTCTGTGCTATGCATAAGAGAACCATTCCTGCTAAAATTTAGCAATATGTCTATTATGGGCATATATTGTCAATTTTGCCACTGCTGCATATTCTCCAATTTTGGTCTTCTGGTCTTGCATCACTGGCAGTTTCTCTTTCTCACTGTTATACTAAATATGTCCTGGCCGGTATCAGCATGTATCTTAGAAAACTGTGGTATATTTTACTTACATTTTCTGGACTTATACCTAACAAGAAATATTTGCAGTTTCAATTAAATATTTATTTTGTTAAATTCTACTTTTAATTATCTTAATTTAGTACCAAATAATTCTATTTAAGATACAACTAAAGCCAGGTGGCTCTTCAAGTGACAAATAAAAACACTGTCAATTAACAAGGCCTACAGTATCTATACAAGGCAGAATTCTCTTACTTAAAATCCATGCACAATCACCCTTACCTTCATTTGGAGAAGTTTTCAATCTTGTACAGATTCCATATACATCTCCATAGCATTCTTGTATTTTATGCAAAGCATCAGTAGCTCGTAGTTCCATAAGTGTACGAAGCTCTTCAAGTGTAATACCAAAATCTCCATGACTAGAATCTTTTATAGTGTATTTTACACCACCATATGCCACTGAGTTGTTGGCCATGTCTCCCATGGTGTATAGTTTTCAAAAGTAAAAAGTTTCCAACAAGAAACAATTTTGTATTTTGAGTATATCCAAAAGAAAAATAAATCCTTTGTATGTAAAAACCATCAAATATGCCGATATAAATCAACTCGAAATAGCCATAAGACACCTTGTCCAGGAGTGTAATCTTGAGTGTGTTCCCATTGTCTGTTCCTTCATTCCACTTCTAGTGAAAGGTTAATGCTATCTGCAAATAAAAAAGAGAGTTCACAGAAATAAGTTGCAATATTTTCACATAATCAGTCCATTCACTGCTAACAGTAAACTGTATTGTTATGCTTGTGAGTCACAATGCTTCTTTGCCATTATAGATGTTAGGCAAATATGCTTGTCCTTGTCTTTCCCACATTCCTCTGTGCCTAAGTCTTCATATTTTATATAATGTTAATATCACACTACCTAGTCTCATTTTTTCCTGTCCCCTTTATATCAGCTATTCCTCTCCTCTATCCTTTCTCACAATGAATCAACTACATTGTGGTCCTTGCCTTAATCTGTCCTTGTATCTTCCTTGATCTCTCCCTTCTTCCAACATTTGCTTCTAATACCTCCTCTACAGCATTGAACCCATTCTATAGTATCCCCATAGTACAATATTGTTAAACTTACTTTAATTCATTGCTGTCTAATTGCCCTTTCACCTTTCAGTTTAAAGTGACTTTAGTGAGCTTCGTTAATAATATAATTCCCTTCAGCCAAATTTTTGCATTTCATGAAAGATTTCCTTACAAAAATGACTGACCTTAACAATTCAAAATCAGAACCATTTGTTTAGTGATCATTCAAAGTCATGACAGATGCTGCAGGTACTTACAACTGTTCCCAAAGTTCCCAAAGTTTGCACCCACTCCAGTCATAGGATTGTTATCTGGGTAATTAACAACCCAGTCACACTTAGCCAGGTGCCAAATGCTTTGTGATCATACAATTATGATTTGCAATCTTCCCTGCAATCATGTCAGCACCATTTGCAATTTTACTTGTCAGTTTTCCCAGAAAGACAACAGGGAAGACGCAGGGAAGACTGCAAGCACTGCAGAGTATCCGGAGGATTCTGTCTAGTCTTCAGGGACTGGCTAAAAAAGGTGCATCGCAGAATCCAAGCAGGATTTTCAGCTCCAGAGCAAAGCAGGGGATGAAAATTCTCCCTGCTGAAATCCAAGCAGACAGCAAAGGCCATATAAAAGGTGGGAGGTGCTGCAAACTAGTCTCTCTTGGGCTGAAAATTCTGCTAGGATTTCGGTGACTCTGCTTAATGACCCAAAAGATCATTTAACGATCTCAGCTGGGTGTGCGGGCGTTGGGTAAAGCTATGACGTCTGGCTTACCTAAAGATTCACACAATGACGAAGATTAAGGTTTCAACTGTGGTTGTAAGTTGTGAACTACAGTCTGGCCAAGAAGCACCTGATTTTACAAATATCTTAGAAATTTTACACATTATCATTCTCTGTTCACAACAATATGAAATCTCAGCAGCCAGTTTTTTAGTTGGTGTGGGCCTTCATATGGACCATATTCTTCCCAAGAATCTATAATGCCATATTGTATAGCTGTACATATCCAAGCAATATGGCCTTTTGCAACTGATACATGGGACATTTTGTCAATTTATTATTATGATGATTTATTCCAAGCTACCTTCCTAAGTATGTTTTTGATTGACTTGTTAGCTTTTGATGAACATAACCAATATTTTTTTAAAAAATAATTTAAAAGGATCTAATAAAGTTTTAAACTAAATGCAGATTTGTAATTTTATGATAAGCAAGTCAGAATCAAACATAATTCTTGTTAAATATTCCTACAAATACATTTCTAATATTAAACTTCATTATACTTATCCATGACACATTCTGACACAGACACAGAGATAACAATTTATTATAAATTGCTTCAATTATACAAATGTGCAACAAAATAAAGTGGAGAAGAGCTGCTCATGTTTGAGAAATTTTCCAAATGTGCAAGCATATCTGCACCTGTGAAAATTACCAGCTTACAAACCCATTTCCTAGTTAATGATTATGCTAGAAAAGAAAACATTTTTTGTGGCAGAGGGAGGGAAATTCAACAAGGGCTGCAAACTCCAAGTGGCAATTTAGATCAAGGTAACTTACATCAGGTATTTAAATAAGCTGTAAGATAGCTGCATAAATTAAGTTTCCCATTGATACTTACTGCCTAAGCATGCTTCCTTATCTAATAATTAACTCATGTTAATTTATAGCAACAGAGTTTATTTATATAACATCATTCTTAAAAACACTCAAATAGGTAAAATTTCAAGTTTAGTTTGTGGCTTACTCTTTTATTTGAACTTTAAAGAACTAATCTCTCTTTTCTTCCACTTACGTTCCTAATATATCTTGTCCTTTTAATATAAATGGTTGATAGACTGGTCCATCTCCCTCAAATTCACATGAATCACAATAATTACCCAGAAAGTGGAATAAAAGTATAAAATATGATTAGATACATAATAATTGGAATAAGAATACTGATATTTCTATTGCATTTCATGAAATGTCCCTTCTTTCCCAATTTGTTTCCTTATCTTTAATTTTATTTTTAGCTAATTTTCTTATTTTTACAATTTTCACTTAATAATTCTTATTAAGATAATTAACATAATAATTATTAAGAATTATTAACTTATTCCTCTGCTTGTTAGTTATTGCTAGTTTCAATTATAAGGTTAAGCCTTCAGGTGATTGCTTAACTGTAGTTTAGCCATGAATCTAATCACTCTGGTCTCTGTAAATCATAGTTTATGAATTCATACAGTGAGTTCATCCAGCCTCAACATAAGTGCATACAATGGAGCAATAAGTTCAGAGTCCTCAGATCTCCTTTAGATAGTTCCTCTGAGAATCTCATCAAGCACATTGGCTTTTCCTAATGATGGCAGATTTATTTTTTTTCTATTATGACCTGTGCCTCTTGCTTCAGTCTTGTACTGTTTCCTACTCTGTTTCCTTGATGGGCAGAAAACAGCTGAAGTCTTACATCCACTGAAAATTTTTTCAAGGAATATATCATGAATTGTTTGTCTGTAAAAAATCAAGCGATTAAGCAAAGTATAATTCCAGAAAGCATGTTGACAGAATATATGAGACTTCCTAGGACCAGAGGAAAGACCTCAGCAAGGCTTGAAATAAACTATAATAGATTACATGCCACCATAATCCCATCAGCAAGTTAGTTATAAAGTCCAAGGAAGCTGCATTATGTGCTAATCACAGAATTAGCTTGGGAACATGTAGCAAGAATAGATGTAGCCCATGACATCAATTTTAACCATCAAAAATCATAGAGGAGAGAGGTCATTTAAAATATTCTAAATTGCCCAGCTGACTTGGTAAAAAAATATTTCCCCCCAATGAAAAAAAGGACACATAAATGGCTGTGTGGCGCCATTCCCAAGCAAAGGGGGGGGGGGGGAAGACATAGGGTCCATCTAAATGAGAATCACACATTTAAGCCCACACATAAGTATTGATTTCTTACTGACCATATGCCTCCTTTCTGGCTCCAATAGTCTCATAGGGTGAACCAGGTGTTAGAGGAGGGAGACCAAAGGTTTTTGGGCATATAAAGTGAGAGAGAGAGCTATAAGGTGCTATGAGGTGGTATAAACTGTAAAGGTGATTACTGTTATTTATATGATAGAATAATAGCCCATGGGTCGGGAATTTAAGAAAAAGAAAAGTGGGGAACTTGTTTGCCCAACTTACTACTGTGTGAATTTATAAGAAATAACCATCTTTGAGTTGATGGTTATTTAAGGATGGTTAATATATGAAGAGAAAAAAGTAGAAATTCAAGAGACTATGCTTACTTTTCTAAAAGACATATATACTTTTCAAAAATAGATAAGATTTGGACTTCAACGAACTTTGATACTAAAATTTCTAAAGTACAGAAATTACCAAAATTCTTTGAGTTTGGTTTATAAAAGAAAATCTAACACTTAGATGAAGACCAAACACAGTATGGACATTTGTTAAAAGAAATTAAAATATTTTTTTAAAAATAATTTAGGCAAAAGTATTAGAAAGGAGGGACGTGGTGGATCAGTGGCTAAGAATGCTGAGCTTGTCAATCAGAAGGTTGTAAGTTCAGCAGTTTGAATCCCTAGCACCGTATAACAGTGAGCTCCCGTTACTTGTCCCAGCTTCTGCCAACCTAACAGTTCGAAAGCATATAAAAATGCAAGTAGAAAAATAGGAACCACCTTTGATGGGAAAGGGCGTTGGTACTTACCTGAGATGCCTATTCTCACAGTGGGGGAGGAGTATCCAGAATGGGTTAACTTCGTCCTCTCATTGATTGGACTGAGTCCAAAAAGCTTTAGGCCACACCCTAGTCACCAGGTAATGCCCAGTTTCGATGAAGAACTCTATCAGACTCGATGTCTCATCCACTCTAGACCTTGTTGTAGTTCCAAAAACTTTATTGATTTCTTTAACAGAACAGGTTTATAACCTTCAGAACGGTCCCAATAACATTACAAACTCAGGCAGGGGCAGGATATATATATGCACAATCTTATGCCTGGTAAGATGTGTTCATCACCCTGTGAACAGCGTACAACACCCTATGTCTGAATGACGCTTTCGCAAAAGCAAAGGAGTCCAATTTGTAGTTCCTCACAAATGGTGAGGGGGAAGACCACATAGCTTCCCTACAGATCTCCATCAAGGAGGCCTGCATGGCCCAGCTGAAGTGGCCGCGCTTTGTGTAAAATGTGCTGTAATAGACCTCGGTGTTTGCCGCCCCCGTGCTTGGTAAGCAGTAGCAATACAGGTTCATATCCACCTGCCTATAGTGGTAGATGTCACCTTGTTTCTGAGGGACCCCAGCTGGAAAGAGATGAACAGGACTTCTGATCTTCTGGTCGGCAGAGTTCTTTTGAGGTAGTTCCTCAGAGCCCTCCTCACGCCCAAAGGGTACCTGTGTACCATGGGCGGTTTAAGATTAGAGGGGCCTTTGAGAAACCGCCTGACCATGGGGTAGTGAGTCAGTGTCTACTGCACAGGAGTACCGAGGAAATTGCAGAGACCTGTCTTCTAATAGTATTCGTAGTCAACCCTTTGTCCAGGCCCGCCTGAAGGAAGTCAAGAACCTGTGAAACTGTGGCCCGAACTGGGTCATGGTTCCTGGTGGCACACCACGTGCAAAAGGCACGCCATGTAACACTGTAGATGTGCTCCGTGGAAGGCCTGCGAGCCGCCTGAATAGTCTGTATGATCCTGGATGAGAAATTGTCCGCTCAAGCGCCAAGCTGTCAACTGGAGCCACTGAGGGTCCGGGTGCACCAGCGACCCCTGCCTGAGGGAGATCCTTTCCTGGGGGATCCTCCAGGGCCTGTCCACCGAGAGGGATCTGAGGTCGGCAAACCAAGGCTGCCGGGGCCAATGTGGGGCAATCAACACCACCTCCACCCCTTCCCACAAGACCTTTTGGATGACTCTGGGAATCAATGGCAAGGGTGGAAAGGCATAAAAGAGCCCCCTCTCCGCTTTCTGAGCTGGGTACCTGGAGTAAACCATATAATGAGGTGTAGATGGCTTTTGGCCAGATTAACCGAGAATCTGTGATCTCTCAATGCCGACATGGTAATGTCTAAGTCCTGTAGGGCACCTTAAAGGGAGGATGACTGCAAAAGCAGGTCATCTAAATAGCATTGGATTCATATAGGCACTAGCCTCAGGTACGCTGCGAATGCCGCCATTACCTTCGTGAAAACTCGGGGCGCAGAAGACAACCCGAAGGGTAAGGTTCGATACTGGAAATGGTGCCCTAGGAAACAGAACCTGAGATACTGACAGTGTTCAGGGGCTATGGGTATATGTAGGTAGGCCTACATATTTAACTGTTTCAGGTCAAGAATCACTCTCGAGCTGCCTGAGGCCTTGGGGATCACAAAGAGAATGGAATAGTAACCTGACCCTGTTGCTCTAGAGGCACCGGTTGGATAGTCCTGATGTCCAATAGATGTTGAATGGCTTCCTGCATAAGCTGCCTCTGGGTTGTGTTATTTGAAACAGGACAGATCCGGAAGAAGCTTGGAGTGCTGGAGAGAAACTCGATTGAAAGGCCAGATCGGATGGTGGTCTGAACCCACCCATCAGAGGAAGATACGTCCCAACGGTTGCCAAAATATGCCAAGCGTTCACGGCTGGGAGGTCAGCTAGGCCTAGGGTTAGTTCTTGCAGAAGGAGCGCCTGCCTCCACTTTCTCCACCCCCTCAAAAGGGCCGCTTCTGCTGCCTGCCCCTTTGCTGTCTCTCTGGTTGGTATCTTTGCCTGGAGGGGTATCCTCCCTGGTACTGCCTGAATCCTGAATACCCGAAATGAATCCAGACCCCCTGAAAGAATCCTGACCCCGGAAGGAGGACCCGTAGTCTTGACCATGAAAGTTGGAGTGTCTGGGGTAAGGTGCCGCTCTGAAGCTGGTCTTCTCGGAATGGTGGGAAGCACCTTCCACTTGTCTTTGTTCTCTATTAAGAAGGGGTCTGGCTGTGGCTAAGGTGGCATCCAAAGAAAATTGAGGGGCTGTCACCAACTTGTTGATGTCCCGGTGTGACCTGCTATCGTGATTCGCTGTTGGAGATCTTGTAGCCATAGTAGTGAAGACCGGTTAAAGAAGGAGGCAGGGCCGTGATAGGTGCATCAATAGTGGGTTGCAGCAGCACCTGAGCCATGACCTTGTCCACATTACAGAATGTTTTGTCTGTAGACGTAGGCATGGGCCCTGAAGTGGGAGATGCCCATTGTCATTTGACCAGGTCAAGGAAGGACTTGGGTGTGGGCACCGTGTCGCCCTCAATGGCCTGCTCCTCAAAGATGGTCTCAGCCGAGAAGCCTTGAGGGTGCACCGGAGTTTCTGACGATTTGTTGCCAATCTTGGCAGATGTCTTAGCCTTGAAAAGTAAGGGTTTATACAAGGAAGGCTGGAACAACCTGTAAAAGGTAGGCTTAGATAGAGGCATGCCCTCATCCTCAGAAAGTCTTTCATCTCTGATTTCGCCTTCTTCGAATTCAGACTCGCTGTCCTCCTGGGACGAGACGGGGGAACCTGGGAGGTCTCCCCCCTGTGCCTCCAGCCCCTCAGGGGCCATAGGCAGAGGTGCCACTTGGGGCTGCATCTGGGGCTGTTGAAAGGCAGCTGCCATGCACTGTTGAAAGGCCCGCATCATCATTCCTGAAAATTTGGCCCCTGAGTGGGGTAATTGACCGGCCCCAATATCTGCAGGGGTAGCAGCGAAGGCTTGTGGTTGAGGCCCCATGATGGGCCCCATGGCCCAGATGTTGCAGCATACGGGGGTGAGTGCCATCCCTGGGTAGAGCCCCAGATGCCTGAGGTGTCAATGGGAATCCTTACTTAGCAACAGCAATAGCAGTTAGACTTATATACCGCTTCATAGGGTTTTCAGTCCTCTCTAAGCAGTTTACAGAGTCAGCATATTGCCCCCACAGTCTGGGTCCTCATTTCACCCACCTCGGAAGGATGGAAGGCTGAGTCAACCTTGAGCTGGTGAGATTTGAACCGCTGAACTGCCGATAACAGTCAGCTGAAGTGGCCTGCAGTACTGCACTCTAACCACTGCGCCACCTCGGCTCTCTACTTGTAGGGAGGGATCCTCCACTGTAGTCCTGCTGGGGTACCTCTCATCAGGCCCCAGGCCAGTGGAAGCCTTCTTGTTGTTGGCCCTGTGGCAGATGCGCTCTAAAGCCTGGTACCATTGTCGCTCGTATTTAGAGAGAGGTTTGGGAGGCTTGGAGCCAGAGCTCGCCTCTTTGGCCACCTTAGAGGAGATGTGTTTCTTCTTGCTCTTTGCCTTGCCCCCCCCACCCTTGTAAGATGCCTCAGGGGGAGATTCTGACCTGGTTGAGGGCTCCTCTGTGCCTCCGGTGGGGCTGCTGGCTGTAGCAGCAAGGACCTGGCTCCTGCCTGTGTTACCAATTTACTTCCAAAATGGCCACCGCAAGTTTCGGAGAAGCACTAGGGAACTGTCAACAGTCCGAAGAGCTCAGTAGAGCCTCCAGGGCTAAGAAACAGTCCTGCAACAGTTTTAGGGGGCCCCTGATCTTCCTACCTGCCCCGAGCTTGTCAGCGGCCGCTGAACGAGTCTCCCGGTGGTGCCTCAACCGCACGATCATGGAAGGCAGCCTTACTCCAAGCAGCCTGTTCCGTGCATCAGGGAAGCTGAGGAAGGAAATTTTTGCACTGCTGCGAAAAAAAGAAAAAAAAACCCAAAGGCTTCCTAATCAACACTACGAATATTTTGTTGAGAGAAACAAAACTTGGCCATCTTGTACAATTTTTTGTGCTCTACTAAACAAAATAATAAACACATTCTCATGAGCGATATCCATCTAGATAATTTGGAGCATAAGTTGGCCGAAAATATTGTGGCTTGAAAAAAGGTTAAAGTTTGGCTTTTTATATCTCTGGAAGGAAAGGTATGATAAACGTGAAACCTTGTGCGCAATAACTTAGCAACACAAGTTTTTGAATATAAAATTTCATTTTCCTTCTGAAAAATGGCAAAAATAGGGTGTTTTCAGCTCATTTTTACAAAAAAAAAAAAAACCTTCTGCAAACTCTGTTAAATCATTCCCATTAGAAAGAGCATGTTTCAAACACCCTAAAAAAGTAGGGTTTTCATCGCTGACGTATAAAGCCCTAAAATAGGGACAAAGTTGAGATTGTATGTCAACATGCATTCTTTTATATTGTGCCATTGTCATTTCATTTATCCTGGAGTTTCAAGTGTGTAATTCATTTCGTGCATGCCATACGAATCTGTTAGTCTACTAGTGGTGCTTCTACACTAATGACAGTGGTTAAATGTGCTGTAAGTACTTTAGTAACGCCAAACATTAATATGTTGCTGCTATAGGATTCTGAACTGTACAGGTATAGTTGTCATATTTTTGTCATAACATTATAACCTTATTTTGGGTTTCAGATTTTGCAGTAATACACTTTATATTATTGTGAATTTTGATAATATGCAAAATGGATGTTGACGAGTCAACTGGCAATCCTACTTTGCCCAAATGCGTTGTTGGATAAAAATTGCCGTCAACTTGCCACCATGGTTCATTTTATGCTAACAAAATTGGGCCGCATTATATGCAGAGTTTGTCCGCTGAAGAAAAGATACTCATTACTCGGTGATCAGAGGTTGAACCCACAGATGATGACCAAATATGCTTGCATCACAAAGCAATGTATCTGAAAAAGTATGACATACAATACAATAGCAGAGTTGGAAGGGATGTTGGAGGTCTTTTAGTCCAACCCCCTGCCTAGTCAGGAAACCCTATACCGTTCTAGACAAATGGTTATCCAACATCTTCTTAAAGTCTTCCATTGTTGGGTCATTCACAACTTCTGGAGGCAAGTTGTTCCACTGATTAATTGTTCTAATTGTCAGGAAATTTCTCCTCAGTTCTAAGTTGCTTCTCTCCTTGATTAGTTTCCACCCATTGTTTCTACCCTACATAAAGCAAAAGTCATGCTGCAACCCATTTGGCAAACAAAACCATGTAGCTAAACATGGGCTGCTGAAAGTCGATCTAGCCATGTCCAATGATTTAACAAAAGTGGTGAAAACAAATGTGAAGGCGGGTCAAAAGATTTGTTCCAACTGTAAAGCCAAATACGTTTCCATGGTCCAAAGCATGGCAGAGTCATCAGTTAATTACAATATGGACATTTCAGACACTGTTACTCGAAGCCTGGCTGATTTAGGGACTTCTCCATTAGAAATTGAGAAGTTGAGCAGTAGGGATAAAGCTGGCTATGTGAAATGAGAAACTGAATGCGTGCAGAAAGTGGTAGCAGACAAAATAATGTTAGCCGCTGGAGTAGCAGCTGAAGATATTAGGCAAACTAGTGAGTCTGCTGATAAAAAATGCCAGTCATGCCAGGATTACGCTGACCTAATTGAAGACATGAAAATGGAAATTAAAATATCCGATAGATCGACAAAAGTTCAATTATTGACTTTGGCCCCAAAGAGTTGGTCGATACCAGTGACAGCAAAAACATTTGTCGTTTCAGAACGTATGGTTAAAACAGTGATAAAAATAACGAAAGAGAGAAACATTTGTGCACTACCAGATGTAAAAGTTGGCAAACTGCTGCCAAAGGAAATCGCCAACCATGTTCGAAATTTCTATGAGGATGACGAATTTAGCAGGATGTGCCCTGGCAGAAAGGATTGTGTTTCCATTCGACTTGATGGCGACAAGGTTCACAAACAAAAGTGGTTACTGCTGTGCAATCTGAAAGAAATGTATGTGGCATATGGAAACAAATATGGTGCTGAAATTGGTTTCTCCAAATTCTGTGAACTCAGATCAAAGTGGTGTGTCACTGTCTGTGCCTCAGGCATACATTCCGTCTGCCTCTTCACCGTTCATCAAAATGTTAAGCTTATGCTACAAGATGCCAACATTAAAGAGGACTACAAGCTGCTCTTGAGAAAGGCAGTTTGCAATCTGAACACCAAAGATTGTATGTTGCAGCGATGTCAAAACTGCCCTGGTGAAGAGATTCGGAAGAATCAATAGAATTCAAACAATGGGTTCATACTGACCGCAAAATGCTGGAAATAAATATGGCGATGGGATTGCTGGTTCAAATGCCTGAACTGGTAGTGACAATGTCACCATGGACCAATGCAATATAACAGTAGTAATCATGCCTATATGAAACAAAGAAGATGAAAAATAATACAATGCATGTGACGTTGCTACAGCAACATCTTCAACTCTGTCCCTATTTTTAAGGCTTTATATGTCAGCAATGAAAAACCAACCCTACTTTTTTAGGGCGTTTGAAACATGCTCTTTCTAATGTGAATGATTTAACAGAGTTTCCAGAGGGTTTTTTTTGTAAAAGTGGGCTGAAAATACTCTATTTTTGCATTTTTACAAAAAATGTCAACTTTACACTCAATTTGTAAACTATTGGAAAGCAGTAGAAGAATGAAATTTTATATTCAAAAACCTTGTGTTGCTATGTTATTACACACAAAGTTTCACGTTTATCATACCTTTCCTTCCAGAGATATGAAAAGCCAAACTTTAACTTTTTTTTGAGCCACAATATTTTTCAGACAGTTTGCTCCAAATTATCTAGATGGAGAACACTCATGAAAATGTGTTTATTTTGTTTAATAGATCACAAAAAGTTGTACAAGATGGCCAAGTTTTGTTTCTCTCAACAAAATATTGTTAGAGATATTATGTCTCAAAGTTGCTGGAACCTCAGAGTCATACTGTAGAAGGCTGTGGTATAGGGTCAAGCAAATGACTATATCTCCGTAAGTATGGCATTGGCAAATGTAGCACTTTACCAATGTTCATTCTGGGTATCTATGTGACAAACATGAATTGTATCTTATTTTAAAATTAAAATAGCCATGTTAAGATATGAAATAAAATTTTAAACACTTAAGAAAGGATAAATTCCAACTGTCATTATTGGGCAGATAATGGTTAAAATGATGATGATATCACATAATGTATGCTACGTTCAGAGTAATGAACATATAAAAACATACTTTTCACAGTATCAAGAAAACGTTATCCTTTAAACAGATCAGAAAATGACATCCTGGGAAATATGAAAATTTATAAAACAGAAATGATTAAGTATATATACCATTTTATAATACATATTTTTACTAAGCTTAAGGCTTACTAGTGCAAAGTGGCAGATCTATTACGTCTATAATTCTAGTCATCTCATTCATTTATTGAAATATGATTTCTGAACTAGTACAGTATTTGGAATTACAGTGTATGGAACCAATGTAAATATCAAGTAAGACAGGAAAATACCATTAAAGAATATTAAGTCCTCAGATCTTAGGAGCCAGAAAAAAATATTAGTTACATAATTAGTGACAACGTTTTGACCTTAGTCACTACATTAATGACATAGTTCACCAGGAGATGGGTATTTGCAAGATGCAAGTGACAGATAAATAATTTATACTGACCTAGTTAAAGATGATTGGCTAGAATGATCTTTGTTCCCCTCCAAACCCATTTAATTTCCAATTCACACTTCAAATAACAGCTGAGCAGTGATGACACCAAGATAGTGGCAGGAGAAAAAGGAAGCAGAACTGCTCTTACTCAGTGGTGCCTCAAAGATCAAATAGCATGACAGGCAAGGTCATATCCCCAAGAAAAAATTCAGAAATGGTGGGAATGGGAGCCCGAGAAAGTCCCTGCTATCCCAGAATTATTCTGGCTCTCAAACCTGTAACTCAGATCACCTCCCAGTTTCTTCTTCAGTGAATAATTGATGGAAGTTGTTACTGTATATTAACTGGTTTAATCAATATATCCTATTCATCTGGTCTCAATGCTTAACATAGCTATTTACAGAATTATATAGAAGACTGAGCAACATCATGGAGAAACACCTTAAAATAAATATTTTAAACTGAGTGAAAGAACACAGGATAGTGTCAGATGCTATTCACTCTAAATAGTTGCCAAATGAGGCTTTGTGTAATCCTGAAAGATAGGATCAAAGTTACAGGGAAATAAGCCCAGAGGAGACCACTGAACTGATATGGCCTACATAGTTGCCAATCCAAAACAGGCAACCTCAGATATTTAATTGTAAGCTGCTGCGAGTTACTGATTGACATAGGTGGCTATAAATATTAAATTCATATGTACATGCATACATACTAGAATTCTATATGATTTATATAAGCTATAATGTGGAATCTAGAAAGCATTACAGCATTTTCCCTTCCCTCCTAGACCAAAGAGTTCAAGCAGGGTTACCTATGTTCTTCGAAATCATCTCTGTATTCCTCTACACTATACCAGCTAATTTTTATTGGCAAGTTGACAAATATACCTCAATACAATTTTAAGACATTGAATTTCACATATGTTAATACAAAGCATAAATCTCCTCTCATACTACACTTGGTAAAAGAAAGCAATTTAATAATTCATCTTATCACTAGAGCTTGACACTTTAGTTTTTTAAATAAACGCTCTTAACAGCAAAGTTGTGTCAATTTTAGGAACAATTAATTAAATTGCAATGTATCCTGATAGATTTTTGTTATATATCAATTAAATATTTATCAGTTTTTATGGTGTCCACTTACATTATTAAAATGCACCTTAGACAATCTTCCAGCCCTTTAAACGAGGTTTTATTCATGGCAAACATAAGGAAGCAAGAATTGTTGCTTCACATCAGTTCTATCAGTAAACAACTGGATCTAACATTAAGCATTTTTGCTTGTTTTTAAATAGAAAGAACGTTGGTCTTACCTGAACGTGTCTTTTCAGTAGAATAGAGGGAGGGATTACGCGTGGGTTATTGTCACATCCTGATTGGTCCATAGACTGAGGGAAATTTCTTTAATATTCCTCCTTTCCTATTGGCTACCAGTTTCCTCCCGGCCCTCCCCCTGGCCTCTCTCTATACTAGCTAGGGTGGGTCGTAACCCACCCTAGCTAGTATAGGTAGGGTGGGTTACAAAGCATGTTGCAAAGCGTGGTGGACATCCAGTCAGTGCCAGAGACGCTCCCTTTCGTGGGAAGGGGCCGGACAAAAGTTAGGCAAAATGATCTCCTGTGCCCTGTGGAATGGAGTGTTCACTTTCAGGAGGAAGGTGGAGTCCAGATGAAGGACCACCCTATCTTGATGGAATTGGCAGAGATCACCCTTGGAGGACAGGGCGCCCAGTTCCAAAATATGTCTGGCTGATGTGACTGTGACAAGCGATTCAAAATGTCCCTGCAACTGTCAGGGTATTTATACTCGAGGGAAATATACTTGAGGGAAAGTAATCAAAGGTGGACCGTTCAAAGGGGTTCAAATGGGGCTCCCGTCAGAGCCTGGAGGACAATGGGCAGGTCTCAGGTTGGGAATCTATGTATACCGGGAGATCTGAGGTTCACTGCCCCCCTCAGGAACCATTTAATCAGAGGGAGGTGAGATAGGGCAGAGGGGCCCTCACCCCCAAGAATGGAGGACAAAGCTGCCACCTGCGCCAGCCTGGAGTCCATCAAGGCCCCTCAACCGAACAAACTCGCTTCTGTTGTCACTATAACTCTGTCCGACTCCCAGAAGTTGCAACCCCGCTGAAGGGCTGGGGATAGCCACCACTGGTGGGACAGCCGGACGTCTGCTGGGAGATGGATAATTCGGAGGGAGTTGCTCATCTTCCTTTTCTGGAATGGGATTAGAGTCCACTGGAGGGCATGTAAGTGCAGGCGGGCCCAGGGAACTATCCCTATGCATGAGACCATCTTGCCAATTAACTGAGACAAGGTCAGGATGGAAACTGACCAACTTCTGCGAACCTTGATTGCCAGCTGGCGGAGACTGACTAGACGGTCCGGAGAGAGCTGGACTATCCCTGTCACTGAATCTATCACTGTCCCTAGCTGTAATATCCGTATGGATGGAGAGAGGTGGCTTTTGGAGAAGTCGACGGAGAACCCCAGGGACTGGAGACACTGGATGGTAAGGTGAAGGTCACTGAGTGCCTGAGAGTGTGACCTTGCCTGAACTAACACATCATCCAGATAACATTGAAGTCTCACCAGGATGGAGCAGAGGTGAGCTGCCAGTGTTGCGAGTTTGTGAAAGTACGAGGAGCCGAGGCCAGTCCGAAGGGAAGGGCACGGTATTGATAGTGGAGGTCCCCGTGTGAGAACTTCAGATACCTGCGGTGGGCTGGCAAAATTGGAATGTGAAGGTAGGCCTCTGTTAGGTCTATCGAGGCCAAGTAATCCCCCTGACGGATTCCATGGAGGATGGATCTGAGGGATGACATTTTGAAGTGCCTGTAAACTAGATATTGGTTCAGGCACTTGAGATCCAGAATTGCTCTCCAGCCCCCCGAGCTCTTCAGAACTACAAACAGGCTGGAGTAACGGCCCAACCCATGTTCCGCAGGTGGAACCAATTCCACCCCCTGAATGTCGAGAAGATCCTTTATAGCCAGATCCATTAGGCGGTGGCATTCTGGGTCCCGGGAAAGAGGGAACGTTGTGAAGAGCTGCAGGATGGTGGTGGTGGAGAGGAACTCCAGCCGCAGGCCGGATCTGACCCAGGCGTCCGTGGCGATCCAGTCCCACTGGTCCACAAAGTGAGCCAGGCAGCCACCTATGGGAAGATTCGGGTTGGAGTCATTTCACCTACGGAAGGGATGTCCTGCCACCCGTGAAATGGTTGCCTGGACTGACCTTGGTACCTACTACGGTCATGGTAAGACTGGCGTTGGAACTGTCTGTCTGATCTAAAGGAGTTGTAACTTTGTTGGTGATCGTGCTCGGGTGCTCTATAAGAGGGTCACTGATAGGGGGCAGGACAAGAGTCTGCCTTTTTGGCATTAGACAGGACCTTCTACTTATCCTTATTTTCTATTAAGATAGGATCTAGAGATTCCCCAAAAAGATTAGCGCCTGTGTAGGGAGCCGCCGCCAAATTCCATTTGGCCTTGTTATCCATCTGCCAACTGCGCAACCACAACAAGCGTCGGGAGGTTACTGATGTGGCTAGAGCCCTGGAAGCAAATTTAACAGTGTCCAGGGTTGCCTCAGCTGAGAATTGAGAGGTGGATATAATTTTAGTTATGTCCTGATGCAACTGCTCATCCTGGATCGGAATATGGCCCTGGAGTTGACGGAGCCACATAACGGTCGTGGGGTTAAAGTAAGAGGCTGCCACTGCCGATTTGATTGCCCAGGCAGAAGTGTTAAAGTTCTTACACAAGGTAAGTTCTGCACGCTTGTCCTCCGGCTTCATCTTATCAGACACATCCCCAGAGAGTATAGGAGAGGAGGCAAACAGAGCTGCTACTGGTGTATCGATTGCTGGCAATTGCAGGGCCTGGGCAAAAGCCTGCTTCACATTGTATAAACGGCGACTGTTGCTGCCCGGATTGGAAAAGGTGGAAGGATGGGCCCACTGGTTCTTTACTACCTCAAGGAACGGGGGGGGGGGGGGGGGAAGGAATCTCCTCCTTGCTTGTGGCGGTGTTAGAAAACATAGACAGATTGGAGTCCCTAGGCTGAGGGACCGTCGGACCCCCAGTTCCAATCTTAGTGGTTTTCCTGGCCTAGCATAACAGAGTTTTGAACATGGCTGGTGGAAAGAGACACGGAAAGGCGGTGGGATCTGGAGGAAATGAATTCTCATCCTCTGAGAAGCCCATGTCGTAGTGATTGTCCTCCCTCAAAATGGAACCTTCGCTGACCATGGAGGGGAATGGGGGCCTGAGATGCTGCTGCCTATGAACCCACGGGGCCCTGTCTCTCTGGGACATGCTGGCGATGCCTCCTGAGATGAAATGAGTCGTTTAATACTTTCAGGCAGGAGATCTAGGTCTTCGAGATCCTCCTGCGACAGGCCTGGTAAAGATGGATCCTGGGGGGGCCAACCCTGCAGAGGTGACCTAGGAGGGCCCTATCCCCAACAGCTCTGGGAGAGATAGAAGGAGAAGGGGAAACTCCTTGCCTGGATCTAGATGGGGAAACTGAAGGGGAAGAAGGACTAAACTTTCTAGGGGGAGAGCCCAAATGGGTGGATGAAGGCCTGATGGGGGACCTGGATCTGCTGGCCGAATAGGGCCTGGTGGTCTGGGCCTGCTTTTCTGCTCTGGCTATGGTCTTCTCCAAAGCTCTCTGTCTCCTAAGTTCATCCCTTGCTGCTCTGGAAGGGCGCTGAGCCGCCATAGGTTTGGAGGCCGCAGTCCTGGTTCTGGGCCTATCTGTTTGGTCTTCTCTGCCTTCATTGGAGGCCTCTAATTTGGGCTGCAGGGGCTTAGATCTTTCTGCCATTGCAACACTCACATGTTCAGATTCAAAGGCCACTGTAGGTTCTACCGGTGCCTGGGCCTGTGGGAGCTGCAAATCTGTATTTAGGACAATGTCCTGCCGGCCCCAATTAGTGGCCGCAATGCAGGAACTTGGGGCCGGTGATGCGGTTCCTCGGGCGGCCTTCCACACGTGGCGCAGCTTAAATGGCCGCCGGAGCCTCCAAAAGCATTTCCGGGAAGTCTTGGAATGACCATAGCTTGCCTTTTAAGATCCGTAGCTCATTCTTTAATCACCGTGGCCCCCTGCTGATCTGGGGCAGTGCGGCAGAAGACAGCAATTGAGTTAAGAAGAACAGCGTGCTGGGGAATCTCCGTGTGCTCTCACGAAGCTCTCAACACTGGGAAAAAAGTCGTGGAGTCTCTTTTTAAATTTTGCAGCTCGCAGCAAGCTCCCAGGAGCTGCGCTTCGAAGCCCGTCACTCCCGCTGGCCCGGAGATCAAGCAAGGCTCCTGGCCTGCAGAGTGGGAGGGCAATGCCCCGAAGGGCTCTCCCAAGCCGTACAAAGCAGAAAAGACTGCCCCTGGGGCCACAGCTGATATAATTTGGAATTTAGAGAAACCAATCCATCGAATCAAATAATCAATTATAATGAATTTATAAATTTTTCATACCTAAGAGCCAAAATAACAGTGCTTGGACCAAAAGACTGAAAGGAAACTGGGAGCCAATGGGAAAGGAGGAATATTAAAGAAATTTCCCTCAGTCTATGGACCAATCAGGCTGTGACAATAACCCACACGTAACCCCTCCCTCGGTTCTACTGGAAAAGAGCGATAATATATTTTCTTGCAACATAAAATACTATCTAGAATTTAAAGTAACTTTCATTCAAGTCACAAAGATACTAGAAGATAGTCAATATGACACTTCTAAAAATGACTTGAGTACATATAAGAAATTATAGGCTAGTCAGTCTAACATCTGATTGGTAGAAACAGTGAATGAATGAATGAATGAATGAATGAATGAATGAATGAATGAATGAATGAATGAATGAATGAATGAAAATATGAGTACATAGAAGAACAAGACTTGCTGAAGGGAAATCATATATCTTGCCTTATTAACCTTTCTAGTTTTTAGAGTTATCAATAAGCACATATATGGAGGTAATTCTGTTGAAACTTATATTATTATTTTTTAAAAAAAAACTTTGATAAAGTTCCTTACCACATATTAAGTTAGCTTAGTAGTCATGGGATAAGAAGCCTGAATTGCTAATTTATTAAAAAAAAACACAGAAAATTAGAGTTGAGAAGGAGGTGGAATCCCTCAAAAATCTATTAGTCTACTTATGTATGATCTTAACATGAAGGGGGAGCAGTAAGCTGGCCAAATTTGTGGATACTGAACTTTTCAGGATCATAAAAATAAAATGATTGTGAAAAGCTCCAGGACAATTTGTCTAAAATTGATGATCACTCTGACAGCATACAATGCAAATATGTTTAGAGAATGCTTACTAGCAGAAAAAGAAGAAGCAATTTTTACCTTGGTATGAACACTGATGGGGGTTGGGCTACCTGCAATTAACCAGGAAAGAGATGTGGGAGTCATAGTGGATGTTCAATTAACCTCCACCTCAATATGGAGCAGCTGTGAAAAAAGTATATCCTATGCTAGGAATCATTAGGAAAGGGTCTGAAAGTAAAAAATAAAACAAATAAAACACTGACAAAATCCTTGTTTATGGCACAATTATGTTGGAATACCATATACAATTTTAGTCAACTTAATTTTCATGCTTTCCTATGAACCAGCTTGTAACTTCAGGTTATTGCTCAGGACAAAGCAGCAAGCACCGAGTCCGTAAAATGCTCATAAAATAATTTACCAGACAAAATATACTAAACTTTTGTAATGTTATTTTAACTACAGACTTCTAGATGAAGATAGTCATGTATAACAAGTTTGATTTCGTAAGAATGTCACAGATATGCTATACTATTTGACCAGGAATCTAAAATATATAGATGGTAGAACAGAATGAAGTCCCATTTCTCTTTATGCTTAAAGAACAGCTACTTCTACAAAGAAACACTGACTGACATGTGTTAATGGGACCCTTTTTCCACTATATTCTTACATGTGCCTGTCATCAACAGAATGATTTTTCTTACACACTTATCTCATCATTAAAATTAGAGTGATGACAAGCATTTAGAAGATGATTTTTCATTTGCAGATATCAAAGAACGTTTGTGCGTGAATTATACTTAATACACTATAAATCTCACTCAGATTTTTATACGGCTCAAACTACCAAATTTTTCTCTGCTTCATGATCCTATGAGTATTCTCTGAAGCTTCCCAAATTAATATGCTTAAACTGAGGTCAATACATCAATTTATATTACATATATAGGTAATATTACATATGTTGGGTGAACAGTTTTCATCCCAATTTAAATGGAATTTTGGCCCTTCAATTACACGTTTTCTTGGCCTTCATATCTCAAATTGGATGTGATGAAGAAGAGAAAGAACAGTTTTAAATGAGGCTACAAGATTTTATAGCTATATGTATAGCAACAAGACTTACTGCTTAATGGACAGCAAATCCTGGACCTTTCCAAAGTAAATTACCTCATCATCACCAATATGTTTTTCAAAAAGTACATCAGCCACCTGGCTATCTATGACAGTGGCAACTACAATAGCCAGATTAGTTCTGTCCTGTCTAATGTGACTTCCCCACTATCATGCAGCAGAAAATACAGGAAAAAAGTGGTTTACGAAGAATTGATATTTGCAGGATACAAACAAAAATTGGCATCTGTGAACGTCACTGCAAGAAAAGTGGCAAAGAAAGCTGTTGCAAAGATCAAAGCCAATCACTACTAGGACCTAAATGAACACGAGAAAAACATATATCAACTAGTGAAAATGTACACTAAGGCAGTAAAGGCATTGAACACTACATATGTGCTAAGGAAAAAATGGACAGCAACTTCAGGAAATCCTGAAACACTGGCAACAGCACTTCACCAAAATCTTTAATGTCAAATTTCCATTCTTGCCAAGTCTTTATGGTTCAGCTAAAATCTGTTCCAGTCCTGCACATTACAAGAGATTATCAAAGCTATCAGAAGCAAAAAAAACTTCAAAAGTAACTGGACAATTTACCAGCAGACATCCACAAGTTTGGAGAACTTTGTGGCACAGTAAAACTCTTCAACTCTCTGGCCATGTGCCTCCTAAATGGGACACAAGAACCATAATTTCCCAACACACCATTCCCACAACCAACAAATCATCCCACTGCACAAAATTTTGAGTAGTTCCTCAATCAGCATTTCTATGACATTTTTGAAATCAGTATCAACCAGTACAGTTTTGTGAAACTTGCATGCTCATGAAATAGCATGAAGAAAAGAAGTCATTACATATGGTTTTCCTCACCTAGAAAAAGCTTTTGATTGTGAGCAACCTTAGTTGATATGATACACTCTACGTGACCATAGTGTACCTGAGCTACTCATAAAAGCAATCCAGATGCTTTATGTTAATGTCAGCACCAAGGATTATGTATCACAGGTCTTTCTGACAGCTTTCCTGTGAAAGTTGGCATGTACTATTACCATTGCTGTTGATTCTCATCAAGGATACTATAATGTGAGATTTGCATCATAGTGCCCTCTGGGCTTTGCTGTACACTGACAATGTCCTGCTTGCAGCTACCAACAGGGAAGCAAAGGTGCAACAAGTTTGTGTTTATTTGGTTTGTGCCTCAATATCAAGAAGACTAAGTATCTACTTAGTTTGGGCTCCTCCACATCCAGGTGAAGGGTAAAGATCTAGCGAAAAAGCTATTTCCATTACTTAGAATACCATTGTACATGCAACTGTAACAACACTGTGGTGGAAGGAGATCACTGACTGCTCTGTGACAGGCATATGCGAATTCACTTAAAATCAAAAGTGTATAATAGTTTATCCAGAAGCACCTGTATGGCACTAAGTGCTGACAAACTACCCAAAATCCTGTGCATTTTTTACAACCATGAAGATTTGCATGCTTCATTAAGCATTTCCCTTCTTGACAATATCAACAATACACTCTGGCAGTAGATGTGCATTACAGCAATAAAATTCCTTATATGTCTAATCACACTTGGCCAAATAAAATGTTCTGTTCTGTTCTATTGTAGAGAAAGAAACTGCAGGAAAAACACCTATAGTATTACGAACACATTCTATGAGCAGCGGCATACACCAGTGGTGGGATTTAAAAAAATTACTACCGATTCTATGGGCTTGGCTTGGTGGTGTGGCATGGCTTGGTGGACGTGGCAGGGGAAGGTAAAATCTCCATACCCTAACCTCACTCCAGGGAAGGATACTGCAAAATCTTCATTCCCATTCCACTCCAGGGGAAGGTTACTGCAAAATCCCCATTCCCTCCCGATCAGCTGGGACTCAGGAGGCAAATAACAGATGGGGGCGGGGGCCAGTCAGAGGTGGTATTTACTGGTTCTCTGAACTACTCAAAATTTTCACTACCGGTTCTCCAGAACTGGTCAAAATCTGCTGAATACAACCTCTGCCTTACACCATTGCCTGCACCACCTACCACTTTAACATTGATGGCAAATGCTCATGCATAAGACTAAAGCAAAGATGGCAGGGCATAATCAACACAGCCATAAAAATAATCCATTTGGACTCAATTGCTACATTTGATTGCATAAAATGGTATTTATTGATCAGAAAAGTGGACTTAGTCTGTGGTAAAACACTAGGAAGATATGAAGAACAAGACATTGCTGCCTAGATGTTTCCATACGACTTTTAAGCAGAAAATTATAACAGCATATGTTCCCCATCTTAGGAAAAGTGAGTGGAAGATTTGCATTTTCCATTTTTTAAATGGCACTTAAAAGGTAACCAACATGCACAGACTCTTGTGTTTTAGTTATGTCCAAATAAAACTTAAAAACTGAAAAGTTGCTTGTTTCATAGTTTAGGTATTTCCAAGGCAGATATCAACATAAGTTAATTTAAACGTCCTCACTAATAGTTTTCTTTAAAAGCAGAGCTCTTTTGGAGAATGTTGGAGATTAGAATATAATCTATTTTTTTAGTTTTTTGTGCATTGCTTTAATTATATTATGTATATAATTCTGATTAACAATGTGGAGTCCCTGTTTATGAGAAAAGTACACAAACTGAATAAACAATTTCTAATAGTATCTTTAATTTCTAGTACACTTTCATGTTATTTTGATCACTAAAAATAGGGAAAAAATATTCTACCAAATGTTCATTAATCATATTTTTGCTCAGAGGCTGTTATCAACTGTTTAGCATAATACTAGCATAAAATGTTTCAATTTTTTAAGATACTGGGTAAAATGTTTGCCTATAGGCTAACTTATTAAAAATAATAATTTCCTTTCCTCCAGGAGGTCAAGTCAGATTATCTAGTACCACTTTCTCCAATTTCCCCTCAAAACAATAATTCTGTCGGCAAGCTGAGTGGAGAGTAACTGGCTCAAATCACCTGCTGTTCACAGCTACCAATCTCATTGTATAGAGGAATTATGTAGTCTCAAGATTTCTCCTGAATATATAGGGCAATTAGGCATCTAAGGGACAAATTAGGCACATTGAACAGCAGAATGATTTTGTCAGTGTTTCTGAATTTTATTTCCAAATGTTAGATTGCCACAAGCTCTCTCCTGCATATTTATACAGACTAATCCTGAGTAAGCACCTAGCAGGGCTTCTGTAGAGCTCATTTTATTCCTTCTGCACTGTTGGTATGTAGATTTCATGATATTCCTTACCCTTCAAAGAATTGTGGCTTTAGGGAGATAGAAACTCCTGCCCATGTCTTCCTATGATTTCCTTTCTATGATCTGTTGATACAAGACACTTTACACTCACCAACTATTTCCAAATTTCAGAGTCATATAGATAAATGACCCTCAATCTGGCCATTATTTTTATGGGTGTTAACTCTTCATTTACATCTAAGGTTTCAAAATATCTTTACCAAGTCAGAACACTACACAAGGCTTTGGCATATTCTTTTTATCTTCTTTTATGACGTTTTTTTCTGCGGTGATGGGTTCTCTATACCAAAGCTGCTTAAAGATCAATGTGTGATTTTTTCTCCTTTCTGTGAGTCACACATATGGATAAATAACTTTTTAAATGGAAATGAATTCTGTATAATTATCAGAAACTGACCAAAGAATGGAAGTCTTTCCAAAGATTACCATGTCTAGGAAGCAAAGTTATATATATGGATGAAGGTGGGGGACTCAGCACATAATGATATCATATATAAGGCCACAGGAAATATTCTGGAAGAAGGCTATCAAATTGATGCCAATTTTGTAATGGGAGTATAAATCTGGATAAAGATTACCTGTTTTGGCCACTCATGGCAAAATTTATTTATATGAACAAATATTGGTGGGAAAGGCCACAACTTTAGATACACCTTGGAAGATCAAAAATAAACATCAACAATTAACAGGACTAAACATGACCCGAATACTACTTTATGATCTGATTAACAAGTATTATGAGCAACCAATGAAGCAAGGTTTAAAATGGTGCTTTGAGGCTGATCACAGGGGAGGTAATTAATGAAAGGTCAATACTGAATTTCAAATGAAATATTTTGGTAAATTTTACCAATTGTCCTACTGTCCCTAATGTCTGAAGCAAATATTAAATCTAAGAAGATATGTATATTATAACCAACATAATAATTTATTTGTCCAGTTAGAGATAGCATATTCCAATTAATAAAATGGATTAAATATGCATTGTTTATTCAAGCATAATCATTGCAAAATTATCATTTATAAAAATTACAAATAAAAAAGCAGCAGTCATTTGTTCATTTGCAAGACAAATTAGAAAACATTTCTTAATAGGATAACTGCAACATTCACACATGTCATCTAAAAATAAACTTATTTTTCTTCACATCCAAATTTATGCAGATTTAATCTGAAAAAAATGCAGTTGAGTAAGATGTTTTTAATCACACATTTGAGATTTTCAAAACCAACTTATTTGACATTAGGCCATTTCTACATTATTGTATGTGTATTATCTTAGGGAAAAAGAAAATTCATTATCAAATACATCAAGGCAAAGGTTTGCCACATTAGAAAAACCAATGCTGATGGAAGCTAATGTGAATGCAGTGCTTACTACCTGAAATAACTTTAAACATCTTTTATTATCCTTTGCTTAAAGCAAAATCTGGGTCTTATAATATACAAGTCAGAAACCAGGCCATTAAAGAACATGGTGACTGGACACCTCAAAGCTGACATCAGCCAGAGGACAGAACAACTTAAAGAAACAGTGCAAGACTGGAAGATGTGGAGAGACCTGACCCATAGAATTACCAAGAGTCGGACATGACTGAATAGATAACATCATCATCTCAAGTCGTGAGAAATGGAAAATATGAAACCACAAGGTTTTTTTTAAAATAATACAGGTATCCTTCAATTTACCACAACAATTGAGAACACAATTTCCATCATTAAATGATGCGGTTGTAAAGCATGGCCACACTGCTTAGTGATGGCAATCCCTGTGGTCCTGGTTGACATTGTTAACCAAATCCTAGTCATTAGGCAAAGCAACTTTCTGCCGGCTTACCACAACCATAAAGTTAGTGAGGAAACTAGCAGGAAGTTTCCAGGTGTACATGAAGGTTAAGTACCCCATGTAGGGAGGGAGCAAGAGGATGTGGGGATGGTCAGGATGTGCAAAAGACACAGTACAGGTTTGGAAGGCAAAAGTGAAAGGGAACGTGTGATGAGGATTGAGGAAGCTGCATCAAAGGCACATTGTGGATCAAAGGGGTGTGGGTCAAGGGAAGGATACACAAGAACCGCAGTAAGGATTGGGAAAGGTGTGTGAGAGGCACCACAGGGAGATGACAGAGGGTGCACAGAAGTGCAGTGTGGTCAGAGACTATGCATGGAGATGAACAAGTGGTGGATGTGACATAAGCAAAAGTGCTGAGGAAGGATCACAGGTGATTGAGAACTTCCCTGTCAGCTTCCACAGTAACTTTCTGGGGAAGACAGCAGGGAAGTTTGCAAATGACAAGCACATAGCTGTGGCATGCTTGGCAACTGGGTGTAAGTGCAAATTGGTTATCAAGCACCCAGATCAAATCACGTGACCAGGGGGGGTAGTGGCACAACCAGTACTCCCAGGATTGGTTATAACCACCATACATTCAACGTCGTAATTTGGAATGCTCACTGACCAAATGGTTATAGGTTAAGAACAATCTGTACGACAAATATACACACATACCAATTATGTTATGGTTTTTTTTTGGGGGGGGGGGTATGAACATGATTTTAGCCACAATAGCATTTTGCAATGTACATTAAAAAAATAGTGACAAAAATAATAATTTATGCAGGAGAGAGGAAATAAGGATAGGAAATAAGGGGAAAAAAATGAACTCAAAATCGTTCATCAGAATACTATTCATTATATCTACCTTTTGTATCCTTGCAAACCATCATGTTCATATACCAATTCATGCACCGCTGCAGATGTAATAAATATGAAATATAAACTAACAAATAAGATGAAGAATATGAAAATAATAAGTGTACAAAAAATGCAGAGAACAATAATCTACTTCAATATACTTTGCTGAAGTATACTGAAAAATAGTGCAGTGATGCCCAAAGGCTGCTAATCTTTGGCATTGGTGATATTCTTTCCAAACATGAAGCATATATAATCATTCCTTTCAGCTTCTTTTACTAAACAGAAAGAACCATGAACAATATTGAGAAGCTTATTTCTGCAGCATTTGGAAGATATTTAATATTCCATAGCAATGTGAACACCACTCCCACCTATTCGAAAGCACTTATATTTGGCAGTAAATCCAAGGCAGGACTGAGAATCAGGTCTTCAGGTACACTGCTCTTGTAGTTAGCATTATGGGCACAATTCTAAAGCAAAGTCTTCCAGTTTTTTAGCCAGCCAGTAACGGTATACACATGTAGTCAGCAATATGGCACAAACTTAAAACTATCCCCTACTGAGATGTCAGAGTTGCCATTGCTTCTGTGTACCCTTTTGTTTGAGTTGCTTCAAAAACTATTTTGCAAGCAGCTGCAAGATGCAAAGAAAGCTTTTCCTGCATAGTTTCTTATCTGATTTTACTTGCTTCTTGATGCACAGTAGTACTAAATAAAGAGGCAATGGGTGACCCAGACAAGCAGTAGCTTGTCTCTGCACTCAATTCTTTTCTGACTACAACAGCGGAGGTCCCATTTATCTTTTCACTCCTTTGCTCTTTGCCAGCAACTGAAAAAAACAAGGAAAGCTTTCCTCCTCAGTTTCTCTAACTGCTTCTCCTCTTTATCTATTTCTTGCAAAGCAGGAAATAAAAAAACAATTGTATTATGTATCAGTCAACAACTTCTCAGCTTTACTTTTTGGCATTTTCTTTCAACTACTAATGAAATTATGTTTTAAAATCATAGCAATAGAATTTATTTTAAATAACAGCATTTTGATTGTTATCTTGCCTTAACTGATAAATAACAGAATTCTTCTAAGCAAAGGAAAAACTTCATATATTTGTCTCAGTAAAATAAGATCAATAAGCATGAGATACAAATAGTTTGTTGGGATTTGAAAGCAGGGAACCATGAATTTAGAATAGCTAGAAATAATGTCCCTTTTTCCTCTGGATGATATAATTTCATTCTCAAATACAAAGTCATCATAACAATTTACTTATACTTCTCATGGAGTAAAGAGAGTATTTCAAATTCTACACAATTCCCCTAACCCTAAGTGAAAGCAATTCAACTCACATACTATCAAAGCAAATCCATTAAGTGGCATGCAATTTATGAGAGAACTAGTTCGGGGGCGTGGCAGAAGAGTTACTACCTACTCAGCCGAACCAGTCCAAACTGGTAGGAACCCACCTTTGACTTTGTCCCTATTTAGAAGATTTTTAGATGAGGATGAAAACACTTTTACTCCCATGCAGAGATGATTCAACCCAAATCAAAATCATCTCTATCCTTCAGAATGTAATTGAAAAAATGCCCAATTACTTTCCTGTTCTTAAGAAAAAGTAGTTGCATGGTTTTATTTTTATTTATGACAGATGGTCCTTTGCACAAGCCCAGTTTGTTCTAAAATAATGTTCTAACACCTACAATATTTAATTCCTTCCTGTATAATTGTAACAATCATACAATGAAGCCTTAGGTTTTATTCATCTAGCTAAGGGATGTCAAACTCGTGTCGTGACGATGGCGTCACGTGACGTATTGCGACTTTTCCCCATTCACTAAACCGGGTGTGGGTGTGGCCAGCATGTGACATTTCCCCCTGCGGGCCACGAGTTTTACAGCCCTGATCTAGCTGCTTGTGCACAAATAGTAGAATTGTTTTTTAAAAAGCTGACCTCACTTTTGACAAACCTGAATTTGATTTGAATGAATTCATTTCCCCACATCACTGTTAATGTGCATCATTATAACACTATCTACCAAATTTTGTAAGTGATATTTGACATTTGCAATGTTCATACTGAACAGGCAATTAATCAAGTGGTCCATATGCCCAATCCAAAATTCAACATATTGCCTAAAGACTGAAGCTACTGTTCTGCCTATATTATTGACACAAGATATTAACAGTTCCAAAATAAGGAATTCATTCTAAGAAATTATTTTATTTTTCCCATTGTCATCTATTTTTGAAGACCTTACTTTCCAGTCTCTTTGCTTCTTCAGGATATCAGTCTTAGATTCAAATGAATCAGCTTGTTCCCTTAGACTCAAAAACCTACTGAGTCGAACAATGGGTAGAGTGCAGATACTGTCAGTTTTCTAGCTTCATTGTTTATTTGAAAAGCTATCAGAACAGGGAGAAAGATCAACTTATCTGCCAAGGTCACAAAAATGTTTCTCTTAATGCTTAAAGTTCTTCCTATTATCTTAGATCTAGGACTCTCATAAATCAGTTCTACTTTTTAAAGCCATGAATTTCCCAACGACTGCCACAGCCTATCTGGTTAGAAATCCTTGTTTAAAAAATATTTGGCTGAATTACTAGGCTGCATTAAAGTAGAAATCTCAATCAGCTGAGTCCTTGGAAAGGAGAATTTTAAAAAAAGAGGACATATAGGTAGTCCTCAAGTTATAATAGGTCATTTAATGATCATTCGCAGCACTAATGGCCAAGGAAAGAATGCTCCAAGGGCCATAAGGCACTTCCAGCAATTGTAAAATGTTAAGCCAACCTCCCCAGGTTGCATAACTACATTTCAGGTGTTTGGTAATTTGTTCATATTTAAAAAAAATGTATTTATTTATTAAATATATATGCTGCAAATCTCACAATCAAGTGATTTATGACTGATTGCCATTTGCAATCTTCTCTTGCAGCTTTCCTAGAAAGTCCATGGAGAAGCTGACAGGGAAGGTTGCAAGCAAAGAACATGTTGGATTTGAGACCTGTTCTCCCAATGTACTGAGGGATTTCCCTTCCCCTCCCTGAAGGAGGGACAATCCTGCAGGGATTTGGACCTCAAATTTGGCAAAAAAAATAGTGAATGCTATCAACTGCTCTCATAATCATTCTCTCAGATGGAAGGGGAGAGGGTCTAGGCCTCCCACCATGACTGGGAGGCCTGTGTCCTTTGCCTGACATTCCACTTAATGATCACAACTGGGAGAGTCAGTATTGTAGTTGTAAATATCCACTTTGCTTAACAACCAACATTTTGGGCCCAATTGTGATTGTAAATGCAAATATAGTCATAATAATTCTTACAAGTATATTCTATATACTTATAGAATGCACTTACATTAATCTTTATTCCTGTATTTTGAGTCAACACCAGTTTTTGAACTCACTTTGCAAGTCATGCACTCTCGTGTATGTCATGCTTCAACTATCTTAGAAAAACAGTTCAACCTCTATGTCTCAATTACATATAAATATCAAAAATTATTTAATTCTAAATGAAAACATTTAACATCAGGTAAGCTTGTAATAAAGTTCATTTTATTTTAAGTAAGCAAGTATCATATTTAAATGGTCTCATATAAAATGTGGCACATAAGAAACAATGAAGTCTACCATTCCACTCATTCTTGTTTTTCACATATAACTGGTATTTCAAAACAAAACATGCATGCATGTCTATATAGGCATGTTCAGGCACTAGGCAATTTGGTGCTGTTATTACCTAAGCTTCAACTCACTGGGGAAACTGGAAATAATTGTACTAGGAAGAGAAACCAAAGGGCCATGTGCACTGAAATTGCCAGCCAGTATGGTTAGGGACATTCTAAGCAGCCAATCTGCATCACAATTGACAATTGCAAGAACCATGAAACTTTAAGAGCTAATGATTTTTCTTTCCTTCTCCTTTCACTTTTGCATCCTGTGTAATCTTAAATGAAAGCATTGTCTTATTTTTATTATTTGATAAGCCTACTTTCATTATTCCAGGGATCTTTATATTTCATATTCAAAACCAGGATATAAATATTTTAAATTAATAATCAATAAGATATCTGAGCCAATCAGCTTGGTATAAAGGTAAAAGCAATGGACTAGAAATGGGGAGATTAAATTCTAACCACAAAGCCAGGTAGCTAACTTTGGACTCACCACTTTCTCTCAGTCCTAGTAAAAAAAATAGTGGTGAAAGTCCTCCAAAAATCATGTCAAAAAAACTACAAGGGCTTATGTAAGTAGTCATCAGAAATTGAGACTAAATTGAAGGCACACACAAAAATAGGTGTTAAAGCAAATTTTGACCCCAGGTGATTCCAAGACTATTGTTTTTACTTTTATCTGTAAACCAGACTGCACAGCCCTTTTAAAACAATCCAGTTGTGTTAGGTACTACTACTACTACCAATCTCTTTTTATTTATAAACTTTATTGCCCACCCAAAATTCCTCAAGGTAATTTTGGGTGAGTTACAATCATAAAACATAAAAATTGTACAAACTAGAAATATAAAGTAATATAAAATCCAGAACACCACAGCCCAGTTAAAAGATTGCCCGGGGGGGGATCCATTGTTATTCAAACAACCACCTTCACTGTGATACTCCTCATTGGGACACCAAACTAATGGACAGAGCCAGGTCCTTAGGCTCTTCCATAAGGTCAGAAGGGTCGGAGCTGACTTCACACTGGAGAGGAGCAAAATGTTCCACAGGCCAGACGCAATGGAAGAGAAGGCCCTGCTCCTGCATTCCACCAGTTGGAATAATCGGGATTATTATTTCAGACAGGATCTGCAGCATACCTCCTCTGCTGGCATGGGAGGGGCAGGCTAATCCCAGTAGGATGAGAGGGTTCCTCAAGTAGCCTAGACCCATTTACTTTATTCTAAGTCTCCATTTCCCAGAGATAGCCCTGTTGGGAATTCCCTCATTGACTAAACCACTGGAATAGAAAAAGATTTCTTACGAGCTCTGGAAGTTGAGCGATAATGAAAAAGACATCATTCCTACAAAACAATAAGCTAAGCAGTATATGAAAATAAACTGGGAGTTCCTATCTTGTAACCTATCAACTGTGACTTAAGATATAAATACCAGTACTGTACATGGCAATGTGCATCTGTATGTTCATAAATGAACCTCAGAAATAAGAACAGAATGAAAGAGCAATAGCAATAGCAATAGCAGTGGACTTATATACCGCTTCATAGGGCTTTCAGCCCTCTCTAAGCGGTTTACAGAGAGTCAGCATATTGCCCCCAACAATCTGGGTCCTCATTTTACCCACCTCGGAAGGATGGAAGGCTGAGTCAACCCTGAGCCGGTGGGATTTGAACCGCTGAACTGCTGATCTAGCAGTAGCCTGCAGTGCTGCATTTAACCACTGCACCACCTTGGCTCTCAGAAATATACAAAGATTAAGACATATGTCAGTAAGAGGGATCATTTGGGATTCTGAAATGAGAATACATACTGAGTTGAAAGAAACAGCAGATTAACGGATGCAAGCACAAAGAACCACCTATGAAAAAGAACCAGAGGGGAAAATGGCATAGGCAATCTTATTCAGAAGCAAAAACAATGTAATACAGAATACAAAGAAAAGTAAGAATAGATGGTAGACAGAAATCCCCATGGAAATGGGAACCTTTACTGGGCAATTAAATAAAATCCCTAATGCAATAGTTGCATTCACACACTATAGTAAAGAATGTCTTCTCTGATTTAGACTTAGTCTTCTTCTACTCAAAGTTGCAGGGTCCTCTTTTGATTTAGATTTAGTACATTCTGTGAATTCAACCTGTTGCAGTCAATTTAATTTAACATGTTTAAAGAAATTAAGGTTTGGTATGAAATTTAAATATAAACAGGAAATACAAAAAAGGTAAATGAGGTGTACACTTGATAGGCATTCAACAAAGGAAGAAATGTTATATGTGTAAGAAAGTTTATTAGAATGGATTCATATTAACGGTTAAAACTAAAATTATTGGTTTAATGATGTCATTTCTCTAACTGACTGATGCACCAAGTATTTTATAACTAGAGACATATGACATTGTTTATTTATTATAATTCTGTATTATTCAATCAAAAAGGTTTTGTGGCTTAAAGGCTATATAAATAAAAATTAAAAGTAATATTTTAAACCCATCAAAACTATTTTAACAATGACAATAACAAGCACGTCAGTCCTCACATAATCATATGACACAAAAACAACAAAAAACAAGAAATAATTTTTAAAAAGTGGAGAATAAGAATACATATGCTTCCCAAGAAGGGGTATTTTGCTACTGTGACTACTTTACTTCCTTAAATAACTAAGACAGAAACAATTCAATACAAATTAACCCCTAACCTGACATCTAATCAACTACTATAGCCCTATAATTTGCCATTTACCTACTTATTAAAAAAACTTAAGCAGGAAGTGCTGAATGACAATTGATTTCATTATAAAAATATTCTGTGTACTCTTGAATTTAAAAAGAAGTGCCATTAACGTGTGCATAATCAAAACTACAACTATAGCATGAACAACAACAAAAAGAAGGGAGGATTCCCAAAGAAAGGAAAAAGAGTTAAGGCTAAAGGTAACAGGCAAGTGCAGGAAAAAGTGGGAAAATATTACCCACATATGTACATGACTGTCACAACTCTAACCTTCTGTATTTCTTCTCAGTGTTCATGTTTCTCTGATGCACTACATATTATATTGCATAGCATCATGGAAGACTAGGCCAGAGAGCAATACAAAAGATAACAATCAGATGTCTGACAATGAAATCTTGAATAAAAAAACTTGTAAGCTCATGGTTCCCAGGAAACCACAACTATCTGTGTGCAATTAACACACAAAAAATGAAATTTCTCTAACATGCCATATAAATCATAAGTCATATAAATAACTATAGATGAAATGTCAGCTGCAGGGAACAGCTGGTTTGGGATAGGACTGTGCCCAAGCTTAAACACTCATGCTTTAGGATTTCAATCCAAGCACAGAATGGAACAAAATTATTTTGTTCTAGGAAGATATGGCTCCAAGCAAGGTGTGGAAAAATGACCCATGATAATGGCAGCTTAGGGGACAAACTGGGAATACTGGAGGAAAGCATCAATGGGTTATGCTGTTTTGAAACATTATCAGTGGGTGGCAGAGGGTGTTCAGGCCAGTGGGATATTCTGTCCTGAGAATTACTAAGGGACAGAAGAATAATCACTAACCTTAGCCTCTTTATCCAAGCCTCCCCCCCGCCCCCCCTTTTTTTGGTAGAAAACAAGGAACAAAAGAAATTCTGGGTTTCAGTTCCTGAAACAAAACACTTCAGCAGAATCTCCAAGTGATATCTTTCTCTGGATCTGAAACAATTATTTCCTCATTTTGTGCACAACTATACAGCAAAGGTCTTTGTCACTGAACAAAGGCAAGGGCTCCTGTGGACACCAATATTCCTGAAGAAACTTCCTTTGACTCCCAACCAACTCATTCAGTTTCAGTTTTTGTTTTGTGACTCAACCCCTAAGACAATTACTTTGTGAAAAATGCCTCCCTTTAGAAGCCATTGTTCACCCAATATTTGCTCCCAAAATTCCAACATTATCACATGACAAATAAGAACTAAGGCAGTTGTTAGCCCTGCAGAAAAACTCAACAGTATTTTTTTTAACATCAACTATATAATTTGATTAATCCTAAAGCACAAAATATATAACAGTTCACCAAATGAATACCAAATAAATATTTTTGAAAAGGATCTGGTCCACAACCTACACAACACAATACAGGATAATTTGTTTTATATTCACATAGCAGAGACAGATAAATTTTATTTAAAGCAAAAAATTGTAAGTAGTAGTGAAAAATAAAATGAAAATATACCCCCCATATCATAATATACGCAATGGGCCTATGATATATACCTTAATTAATACAATATTTCAAGATTCATTTTGCAATTTCCATCATCCTGATTTTGTTTCCTAAGATATGGAAGTCTCCAGGTATAGTCCTTCACACAATCTTCAAATGAAATATTGCATATATCAAGTTCCATTATCGCACCAAAATTTATCAAGTGAAAACTTGTGAAGGGAAATATATATTTCAGACAATAGATATGCATGATTTAAAATAATAAATTTTTTAATAAAATTCAGTTAATTTATATTGTTCTTTTTTTTGCATCAATACAGTATAATTCAATAGTTCAAAATGGTCATGCTCAAACACAAAAATGTGTAGATCAAACTGCTGGAGTCATCTGTGAATTAATTATCCAATGATTTATGCTATTCTAACTTCATATTTTGGTTATTTAATGTACCGTTTAGGCACTTTAAAAAAAATTCCAATTAGTTTTAACATAAAACATGGAACCCTACAGAAAATAAAGTCCATGCATATATTATTATTTTTTTAAAGTAAATCAGATAAACTGTCAAGATTTAATGTATGTGTTGCTATAAACATGATAGACATAATGGACATAGTGGAAACAGCTTCTTAAGCCCCAGATAAAGTGAAACACTGATATTTTGGAATAGGAAGGGTCTTCCATGTAAACGATTCTATATCGGGTCCCCAAGAACCTTTTTAACCTTTAATGGCAGACCAACAAGCAATCCTTCAAAATAATGATTTCATACATTTGTTGGCAATTCTTCAAATATTCTTGATCAAAACTATTTGAAGGTTTTAAAAACTTAATACAGCATTTGAGTTGAACCTGTAAATCCATTTGCAACCAGTTAAACCAATATTTTACCAATTTGACTATTTTACCACCTACAGACAACAACAACAACAAAACAGGACTATCTTTAGGATCCGAACTGAAGTCTTTCAGAAAAACTGTAATATTCGCATGTGAACACCTGAAAGTTTTATATCTTAAATATATAATAACTTATAGAAATCCTATAGAATTATGGGTCCCAGCAAACAAAGCACTACATAAATATGCAATTACTCTGTATCATTACCAAAAGCAAGACGACAACCCAGAAAATATATGCTTAGCACATTTTAATATATAGCATTATATACAGATACATTTTAATAAGTAAAAATATGAATCAGCCTTATGGATGGAGGTGTATAAACATAAGGCCATATCTGCAAACTGAATTTTAAGTGTTGATATTTCAATATTGTTCCACGCTAATCAGAGAATATCATCAGGATTCATGAAATATTTCAATCACCTTATACCAATTGAGATCCCTTTCATCTGTTTCATAGTACTATTCTCCATCCATCCTGCTTTTAGAAGTCTCTTGTATAATCAGGAAAGGGATGACAAATACTGTAAAATAGGTTTCCAATCTTATAGTATTTAAAACATTTTACCACTGCATTAAGACAGCAGTTTCAGATAAATTCCTAATTAAGACACATTTATACACCTTTCATTTGCTACACTATAAATCAAATTAGTGAACATTATTTTTTTTCTATTCTCTGCAACAATCATTGATTTGATAGCAATACAAGCTTCTGGAATCAAAAATATATGCACATAAGTCACAATATATATCAACGGTAAGTTACATACATACATACATACATACATACATACATACATACATATATATATATATATATATATATATATATATATATATATATATATTGTTATTTTCCTGTCATTATTATGCATGATTTATTAGAAACTTTATTAAAGAAACTATTTTCAATCTTTTAAAAAAATAATTGCTCTTCTAAAGCAGAAAGACACAATTATCATTTTGATTATAGAAGTCCCAAGACATATTCCTTTGCTTGTATGATTTGCATGTTTAAATATACAAATAGTATACGTGAACTGGGAATTCACTATCATGAGTCTGATTCTGGTTGTTTGACATCAAACTCTATCCTTTAATAGATACATACTTTTCTATTGACAGCAATACTTATATTTATCTTACAGAAAAATATTTACGAATAATTATTTTTCCTATATTCAAGGCTGAAGGTGATGAGCGTAGGCTGAGACTAAACATAGTTTCCTAAGACTATGAAGCAAGCTCATGGAAAAGGTGAAATTTCAAGCTTCCAATTCTTGTTATTTGGTACCTTTTCTACATGAATATCTCAAGCTTGAATTGTTTACAGTATCTATTTGCATTGAAATCAGTGCAATTTAATAGTCTGTGTATCACCAAACACCTTCATGATTTTCATACATTTAAATTTATAGAACAAACACAGTAGCTTCACTATCTACTGGGGTGGGGGGTGGGACACGGAGACCAGCAAAACTAAAGTGGCTATCACAGCATTAGAATTGCACCTACGGTAAATACATAGGCCAAAAGAATAGGCATTTAAGGTAAGCCCTATACTACTTTACTGAAATTTTTCTACAATAGATGTGGTTACAATATATAGCAGCAATATATCACATAAGCCAACTTTTATCGGTTAGCTTTCATATGCGATGCTCTTCAGTATCTTAAGTTTCTCCTCTATTTGGGTTTTTTTATACCAATGGCTTATTTTATACCAATGGCTTAAAAGTAGGTATCAGTTGATGAATACATGAGGTAGTAGTCTCAGCCACCAATCTTCCAAGTGCCTTTACTGCTTGGATTGCTATAATTGCTTGGAAGCTATTTCCCCTTTCCACTCCCCCCCCCCTCCTCAAGTGAGGGTGAATTTATAAGCTCAGTGCTGGCTGCAATCCCCAGAAAGGGTCTTGCAAGCATGCCATAAAACCCACAAAAGATCTACAGTATCCAAGGCTGTTTTGACCAGGTTCGCTGGCTCAAGGTACAATTCAGAGAGATGCTTCTGAAATGTTTCTATGTGCTTCAATTTTATTTTATTTTTAAAAAAATATCCTTTGCCATTAATAAGTAACGTTGATAGTCGGGGTGTCCTCCGGGAGAAAGAGGAATACAATCAATCGTTTCATTCTCAGCAATATACGCTCACTGTCAAAAGTCAACGATCTTACAGGTAGGAAAGCAGGGAAAGCCAGCCTCAAGTTCACAACTAGCACAACGATCCTCTGCGAGACAAGTCTAAACAGCTGACTGCCCGCCAAAAGGGGATCACACGGACCGAAGCTATCGGAGACGGGCAAGGGAGGCATCGGGCTTCTTGAGCCGGCGGCGCGGACACCCTGCTGAAGGGTCCGGGGGGTCATTCCAAGAGCGCAAGGCAGCGGCTGAGCGAGCTGCGCGCTCTCGGATGTCTTTTAAGGTGGGGAGAAGAGCAGCAGCAGTTCGCTCTCGGTCTAACCAGGTGGCGCGGAGATTCGGGGCCGGGCAGCCGCCACTGGCCGCCCGCCTTCCACGGGGGTGCCCTCAAGGTCACACGGCACTCCGCTCCGAGGCGGCCGGCGTGGTCGTCCCCCCCATCGCCCACCGAGGGGAGGAAGGCGGAGGCGAGGGCACAAGTGGGCCCACCGCCCCGACCCAGGTCTCATCGCCCCCTCCACCTTCCGGCTCGCCGATCCTCTCTCGCCTGCCGGCCTGCTCAGCGGAACCCCGACACCTGCCTCTCTCCAGCTGGAGGTTCCCTCGGTCGCGGCACCCGTGTCTCCCCCTCGCGTTGTCCGCCTCTTACCTCAAAGCTCCTTTACCGCCGCCCAGGTTCACCCGTTAGAAGAACAGCGGCTGCCGCCATCGGCACCAGCGCCTGCTGCTCGCCTGCCGCGCAAGGTCCCCACAATCTAGCCCGGAACGCTTAAGCTGCCGCCGCCGCCGCCGAGCCAGCCCGCGAGCAGGGAGGGGAGGGGGAAGGAGGCGGCAGCGGCGGAGGCAGCAGCAGTAGCAGCAGCAGCAGTGGAAGAGGAGGGAGCTGGGTTCCCCGCCCCGCCTTCGGCACTAACACCCTGGCAGCACCTCGCCCTCGTTAGTCGGCGGTAGGCGAGCACGCGTGCAAGCCCAGCAGCTGCGCTTGCCCTCCTCTTCAGGCCACCCTGGCAGGGAAAGGAGCCGGCGGCTAGGTCGGGTCCCGCCCCAAGACCCCTGAAAGACACAACGCCGCTCTCCCGTCCACCCTTCGCCCTCCGCCCAAGGGCTGCCCACTTACTCGCTCGCGCCGTGGCCAGCCGACCTCCCCAGCCTCGAGCACGCCAGGAGCTGCCAGGCTCCGAACCGGCCCGGTCCCCGTCACGTGACAGGGTCTCGCTCAGTTTAGAGGAAGAGGAGGGGGGTTCGAAGACGCGGCGCCTTCATGGGTATGGGGGAGAAAGGGAGGGGGGGAGCATAAGAGATGGGGCGGGGACTGGGAAGTGTGCCCGAAAAGGCGGTGAGTACCTTTTTTTCCCCCGCCTTCCTGTCGCCTTCCTATTGGATTGGATGGGTTGACGTGCTTGTTTCCATGACGTATGTGGGTCGGGCCGTGGCGTTTGATGAGGCCCGGCGGGCTCCGGGTCGTTGACTTTGCCACGAGCGTTTCCCTTGGGGAGGGGGGGGGTTTGTGAGGCGAAGCGGGGTGGTGGGTCGTAGCTGTTTTGCCCTTCCTCCCCGCTCCCTCGTCCCGCCTCTTTTCCAGCATTAATCCTCCTCCGAAAAGGTACCCGCCGGGGCGCTCAGCGCCCGCGCCGGCAATTATGCTGTTGCTTTATTTCAGCCCGCAAAAAACGTCGGGGCGGGGGGAGAATGGATGGTAAGCGCCTGAAAGAGGGTGGGGGTGGTGAGTCAGATCACCCACCTACTAGAGGCTGAGGTGGCGGCGGCTAGTGGACTGTGGTGCTTAAGCTCTTGGTGCAAAGAACGCCGGAGCGAGTAGGAGCGACTGCTCCGGTAGCACCGACAACGCAAAGGAAGCAACTTTCCAACGCCTGTGAACGAAGGGCAGTAGATATGAGAGGAGGTGGGGCTGAGGTGAAGCTACGTTGTCTCAGGCCACCCAGCGGGGCCGGCATTTAACTCGGAACGTAGGAGGGAAAGCTGCGGACCGCTTTCGTTCACAGGCTCTTGGTGGGGTGATGGAGGAGGAGGAGGACGGATTTAATGTTCGGGGGCTGCTTGTTATGTCATCCCTGTCAGAACCCAGATGACGACGTTTGACTGTTTCATGTTTAGTCACTTCCTCTCCTCTTGCCCAAATAGTTAATATCCGAGGAGGTTTGCGATTGTGTTTGTACGCGAGAGAGAGAGAAAAAAGAACGAAAGCGGGAGAGGCATAAGAAAACAGCGAGGCTGCCATTAAGAAAGCAGCGGGGTCCCTAATATTTCAATCAGTTTTATTTCCCATCAGCGTGACTGGAAAGTCGGACGCTGGTCCTAAACCAGGGCAATCATTTGAAATGCAGCGTGGTCCGCGGATAGAAGCATCGGTTGCTTCCATGTTGTCTGGTCACTTGTATGGACTGCTTCCACATGACAGATGAAGCAAAAAGAAGAAAAGCCTATTAAAGTTCCTATTCTTTAAGCTTTCGGTTTTATGTAAATGCTACTGAAAACCATTTTTAGACACTTTATCTCGATCTGACGCCACAGTAGATAGGATTCATGGTTCACTATGGAGCCCTTATTTACATATAACATGGAACTAATGCTAACATTAAAAATTACATGTCTTGGCACATCTTCTGTTAGTACCTCCCCAGGGCTGCTGATTTGACTTTCTGATTTAAGGCTGCTGATTTAAGATTAGGGCTGCTGATTTACCTCCCTGGGGTTAGAATAGAAAGAATAAAATTATTGGCAAAGTGTGATTGGACACACAAGGAATTTGTCTTTGTGCATAAGCAGAGTTTATTTATTTATATCCTGCCTTTATTACTTTTATAAATAAATTGCAGCAAACATACCTAATATTCCTTCCTATTTTCTCCACATCAACAATATATGTTGGATTTCAACTACTAGTATTAAATTTGATCTATGAATTCCACAGTTGAAAGTCACAAGGTGAAGTAAATAAATACATTATTTCGAAATACATTTTTTTTAATTAAAGAGATGGAATGAGTAGATTGTGGTGCTTGGTAAAAGTGAAAGATGAGAGAACATAAGTTTTCCTAAACAAGAAAAACCATGATTTTTTTCCCATCTTGCAGATAGCATAGGAGAGTCAAAACTGCTCCAAATAACAAATTCACTAGATATTTAATGGGCATCTATCAAAAATTACTTAAGGTATCTTCCTGGTAATTGCATTGATTTCATTAAAAATGAAATCAATTAACACTGTAAATCAGTCAAAATGTGGCATGTAACTTATTATAACAATGGACAATAACAATTTTGCTTCCTGAACACTTGGGTATATCTTGAGTGTATGTTTGGCTACTAATCATTAAAGTAACCTGTAATTTAACCTATTATGTACCATTTTATTAAAAAAATGTTTTACACAATGGCAAGCTTGTTGCAAATTTTCTTGGCAACTACAGAGCACCAAACTACATTCAGCTGGTTGGAAAAACATACAAGACCATGAAGTGCAGCATGTCATTGAAGATTCATTTTTTGCATTCCAACCTGGACTTGTTTCTCGGCAACATGAAAATTTTCACTGAGATATTGCCACAACTGAAAAGCGGTATCAGGGCAACGAATTCATTAATGCTGACTGACTATTGTTGGACATTACAGAAAAGTGCATCAGACATTGAATGCAAATAAAAATCATCAGCAAAATATATTTAGGTATGATGAACTCATACAGCATGTTGGTAACATGCAATTAAATACATTATAGTCATTAAAAGTTAACTTCACATTTCTCAAGATTCCTACATGATACAGTCATTCTGAAATTATATTTGTGTTCGGTTTGAAGGGGTCTATCATATTCGCTAGCAGTTTTTCAGGAAGCAAAACATTTCAGAAAATTTGTTGCCCAGTGTAATGAATAAATAAATTTGCTGGTATTTAAAAATCTAAAGGCACAGTCTCCTCAAATGCATATAAAATACTATTTTAAGATTAAAGGCCAGATTACTGAAGATTGAGGTGAAGATTTGGCTGGCACAATTAATTTTTGGTTTGCCCTTCTCAGTTTGCTCCTTTTATTAGTTTTCATGGTGCCATCAAGTAGAGGCTAAACTGTTCATAAGTCTTTTTACCAAGATACTCTTGTCTTTAAGAATTGCATATCAAAGTGAACATGAAAGCAAGCATTTTTACTACAGAATACCAGATAAATGTGACTTGGGTTTCAAGCTATTATACTTTGAGTAGAATAAATGGCTTGCTCAAGCCAAGTAGATATATTAATTGCTAAAAACGTTTTACAAATAGAAGGGTGCACTTCTTTCCCTTTGCAGAGTAAAATGGAAAAAATATGAAAGCAAGCCTTTGTAGCAGAATCAGTAGACCATGTGCTCTTAAGATATCAAGATAATCACCAGTATCTAATTTCTGTACATCTCTTATTTAGATGACTCTGACCTAAATCTACCATTTCCTTTTTACTTATCTGACTGAGCTAATGTATTTATAAGAGTAGCTAAATTTTGTGCAGTAGTTTGTAGAAATACACCATAGGCCAAGTTATTTGCAGGACAGCCTTTCTGGGTTTTTTTGTCCAGCCTACAAGATCCAGCACAGAAGACCTGCTTTAAGTTCCCATCTATTAAGCAATGCTAACTGGCAGGATCCAAGAAGTATGGACTTGCTCTGTGATAATCATTTTAGAATACATTACTGAGATTTGTTTGGCCTTTAATCTCTTGCATTTTGTAATTCTTGAAGACCCAGATGCTTTCCCAGATATGGAGCCTGTGAGTTGGGTAGACTCATCATTGTGTGTTTTTAGCATTATGTGATTATGTGCTTCAGTTGATTGCCCTAAATCAATGTTGTGTTATTACAATATTGCGTCAATATTTACAATGATAATCATTATTTTTGTTTACTACCAAGAATCATGATTATATGGATAACTATATAAATCAATAGAAATAAATAAATTATAAGACCATCAGACTTGACTCTTTGATCATTCTGATTTTGTTTTGTTTTTTTAAATTGTATGATAAACTTATGAATTATTTCTATATGTATATTTCATGTTTAAGTATATTATGGACTGTAATTGGAATAGATCATATTAGAAAACAAGAAGTTATCATTTGCAGATGTTCCAAAGAACTTAGACCCAAGATTCATTATTACTATTAATATACCCAGTGATATATAAACATGTCATTTCCATTCTCAGATTTCATTCCTCATGCTCTACATCCTACCCTCCCTGGAGTCTTTGCCTACTGGGGAAGTCAAATTTAAAAAGTTTTGAATATGTATTTACATATGCTGATAGTATACATGCCATTATTTAATTATGTCACTATATTAATACAAGGGACTATCTATTGAACATGGAATTAATTTTAACTTGTGAATTCTAATATGCCTGTAAAACAAATGCAGATTTTTGCATAAGTCAAGCAATAACGAGAACTGAGATGCATAACTCCATGCATGGGAAGCAGACATAAGATAAGGTATATTATAGAACAAAGTATAAATAGGTATAAAGAATTCTTTCACAACCATTATTACAATTATTTTATTTCATTTTTGACTCCATCACATTCTCTATTATTATTTTTTGACCCAAGTTTGCTACTTTTGAAAAGTGCTTTAAAGAATGAAGAAACCACTACAGTATTTGTTTCCTTTCTGAATTACAGCTAGGTTTTATCTTATGAGATATATATTTAGATTAAATAATGAAACAGCACATCCTGCAGATTTATTTATGTGATTCTCTTTCATGTCTTCATGGTAAGAGAATATAAAAGTACATCACAGATTATATAGAATTCTATCTCATTCTATCTGCAGCCCAGAATCCCCATGTATCCTGATCATTGTAGCTTAAGCAGACTTCTCCAGACTTTTGGAACTTCCTTTGTGAACACAGTTGTCTGAAGGCTGCAGAATTCCAATCATTTATTGTTATAACTCCTAAACAGAACCTATCAAAAGTGAATTAAATGTGTTCTTAAACTACTGGATCAAATTATCTAGATTTGTTATAAATAATACATTTTATGTTTCATTTTTACTGCTCCAGTTGAAATAAACATATTTGATTTATCTTATAGAAAGGGTAAAGAAAATAGATCACATGTATATGAAAGAAACAATTTTGACCTGTAGAGTCAATGCAGTTTTTATTTCTGTGTTGTTCTATATCCAAACCTATGGCACACATGCCACAGGTGGCACGTGGAGCCATTTATCAGGGCGTGCGAGGCATTGCCCTGTCAGCTGGCCAGTGCGCATCTGCGCTCTGGCCAGTTCAGCCTTTTTTAAAGCCATTTTTCACCCTCCCCAGGCTCCAGGGGCTTTGGAGGAGCCTGGGGAGGGCGAAAAGAGTCTCCCCTGCCTACCCCGGAGGCCCTCCGGAGGCTTCAGGAGCTTCCCTGAAGCCTCCAGAGCGCAAAAAAGTGGCCCTATGGGCAAACAGGAAGTTCGGGACCGGACATCCGGTTTGCCCGTAGGGTCGGTTTAAGCCCTCCGGAGGCTTCAGGGCCCTTCAGGAAGCTTCCCTTCCCTGAAGCCTCCAGAGGGCTTAAACCGACCCTACGAGCACAGCGAAAGTGACTTTCGGTTTGCTCGTAAGGTCATTTTCTGCCCTTCAGAAGGCTTCAGGGAAGCCTCCTGAAGGGCCCTGAAGCCTCTGGAGGGCCTTTAGGGGGGCAGAGGATGCTGTTTTCGCCCTCCCCATGCTCCTATAAAGCCTCTGGAGCCTGGTGAGTGTAAAAAAAGCATGCAAAAATTGGGTTGTACCTCTCGTGCGCATGCGCACTGGGGGGTCACACATGGCATTATGGGTGCAGCATGCCCCGCACGCCCCCCTGTGCTCCCCCCCTTATGGCACGTGAGCCAAAAAAGGTTCGCCATCGCTGTTCTATATCATTCATGCAGGTTCTGTAGGGTCATTTTAGGTTACATAGCAGACCAATATAATATAAAAGCCTCACACTGCTCTTCTATACAGGATATTCATAACCATTCTCAAACTTACTTGTTTATAATAATAGGGCATTATAAATAGAAAAAAAAATAGAAAAAACCCCTTATGTTTCTCTACAGTTAAGGTAGTCTGTGAAAGATGCATTTTTACAATGAGTAATCAGAGACACCCAAACATGGTGCAAATCATTTACATTTTTAAAAAATAATCTAACATTTTAAATAGTTGGCTGATTTGCTAAGATTTTTTTTTAATATTAAAAACCTGGAAAGTTTATAATCAAGGTATAATTACCTCAGCCTTTAATTCTTTATAGATTGTATGTAAAAAAAGAATATAATGCACTGCTTTCTTTTTAAGAAAGTCAGAGTACATGATAGTATGTCTTTGTACGTGCATACAAAATTTATATTTTAAAAAGTGGGGTTTTAATGAAGCAGGCAGAGGCAGTGCTGGGATTAGAGCAGAGGTGGTATTCAGCAGGTTTTGACCAGTTCTGGGGAACCAGTAGCAGAAATTTTGAGTAGTTTGGAGAACTGGTAAACACCACCTCTGACTGCCCCTGCCCCCATCTATTCTCTACTTCCCAAGTCCCAGCTGGTCAGGAGGGAATGGGGATTTTGCAGTAACCTTCCTCTGGAAAGGGCTGGGAATGGAGATTTTACAGAATCCTTCCCTGGAGTGGGGAGGAATGGAGATTTTACAGTATCCTTCCCCTGCCACACTCACCAAGCTACGCCCACCAAGCCATGCCGCGCCCACCAAGCCACACCCACAGAATCCTAGCACTGGATTAGAGAGTATGTATTGCTCAATTCCTTATCAGTAATCAGCATAGTTGCATATAGGAACTGTCTAATAAGCTGAAAGCAAAAAAGGACAAATATAAAAAGTAGAAAGGGGGACATATAACTAAAGGAGAATATCAGCAAATAGCCTGAATCTACAAAGATAAAATCATGAAAGCTAAGGCTGACAATCAATAAACCTGTGCAATAAATGTTAAAAATAATTTAATAATATAGTTTTTTTTAACATGTAAAAAACAAGAAAAAGTCAAGGAAATGATTGATGCACTAATGGGGGAAGATGTCAAGGATATCTTCTGCAGAGATGGCAAGATTTCTGCAGAGAGAAAGCAGAACTGCTTAATTAATTCTTTGCATATATCTTTACATGCACACACAAAAATTTCAACCTAACAAAAGCAATATTGTAAAAGACGGATTAGGAATACAAATCAAAATAGGCAAGGAAATGGTAAGACCACACTATTCACTCTTGTTAGGTTTAAAACATCAGTCGCAAGTAGATTACATCTCAGGATTCTGAAGGATCTGGCAGATGTGATCTTGGAACCACTGAATCATATCTTTCAAAACTGCTGGAGCCCTGGGGAACTATCAGAGGACTGGAAAAGAGCTGATGTGATTCCACTCTTCAAAAATGGGGGGGAAATGGACCCAGGAAAGGACAGACCAATCAGCCTGGCATCAATACCTGGGAAAACCTGAGAAAAGAAGAAACGGATAACAACTAAAAACAAGCAAAGCAGTTACTAAAGCCAACATGGATTAGTCAAAAACAAATCATGCCAGACAAAACCTATTGTATTATTTGACAAAGTGACTAAATTAGTGGACCAGTGAAATGCTATGGACATAGTATACTTGGACTTCAGTAAGGCACTTCACAAAGTAAAACACAGCCTACTTCTTGGTAAGATAGAAAAATGTGGAATAGACAGCATCACTAGCAGATGGATTCATAACTGACTGACCAACCACATTCATTGTGTAGTCCTCAATGGAAGGAAGCATGCAGTAGGGCACCTCAAGGCTCTGTCTTAGATCAAGTTATCTTCAACATCTTCATTAATTATTTAGATGAAGGGATAGAAGGTAAACTCATCAAATTTGCAAACAACACCAAGCTGGTGAGAATAGCCAACCCTTTAGAAGATAAGCTAAACACTGGGCCAGTGGTGAGAAAAGTAAGATTTCACACTTGCGCAAGACAAACAAATGCACAGATATATAATAGGTGGTACCTGGCTCAACAGAAATAACTATGACAGAGGTCTAGGAATTCTAGTAGACAATCACTTGAGTATGAGCCAGCAGTGTGCTGCAGCTGCCAGAAAAACCAATGCAGTCCTAATTTGCATCAATATAATCAGGCTTGCCTCCAGAAGTTGTGGGTGTTCCATCAATTGAGATTTTAAAGAAGAGATTTAGCAGTCATTTGTCTGTAATGCTTGAGCAGTGGATGGACTAGAAGACCTTCATGTTATTAACAACTCTGTTATTCTATTATTGAAACAACAGCCATGATGATTAATCAATTAATAGTAAAACCAAGTAATGGGCCCTTTACATATTCCGTGCCTCAGCCAAGTTTTAAAAGCTTTGCAAAAAGCCAACAGGGTTGGGACCATTCTAATCTCCAAGGGGAGAATATTCCATAATGCAGGGGCTACATCAGAAAAAGTCTTCTAGTTTTCACCATTTGACCCTCTGGCTGATGGGATCTGCAGCATGCCCAATTTGTTGGATCAGGTAGAACTCTTGGAAAAAGATGGTCCTTAAGGTAACCCAGTCCCAGATCATATAGTTTTAAAACTGAATCAGCACTTTGAATTGTACCTGAAAACACACCATAACCAGTGCAGCTTACAGAGTAGTGGTGTTAGATATGCTGTGTAACCAGCATCATTAATTACCTGTGGAGTTGCATTTTGCACAAGCTGAAGTGGACAGCGCCATGTAGAGCACGTTCCACTAATCTATGGTATGTTACCACAGGACTGCTATTTTCATTATTACCTAAGTGATTCTATTATTTAGGTTTAGCTCCCATATTGAACACTGTATTCTTAACTAATAGCCTGATTCTAGGCATAGACAAATACAGGGCGGGGCATAACCTTTTCCTAGGGGGTCACAGCAACACTTGTAATAACAACACAAATAATTCATACACCATTCGAAAGCCCATCAAAAACTGAGTTTATTGAAACGATTTAATAGTCAGTATGACCACCATTAGCCCTTCGAACAGCATTCAAACGAGGTGGATAAGAACACAACAAATCTTCAAACAGTTCCGTTCGATTTTCCAGATTTTTCAACACAGTTTCCAAATTCATTCTCAAAGTTTCAACCGAATATCGATTTTGACCTTGCTCCTGAATCATCAGAGCTTCCACTTCATCCTTAATTATGGCCCCAATGTTCTCTGCCGGATTGAGATCTGGCGAATTTCCCGGCCAGACGTCATTGCCCCAAAATTCGACATTGTTTTCCTTTAACAATTGCTGAGTCGCATTTGCACGCATGCAAGGAGCTTTGTCATGAAGAAAGACAGCCTCACCAACCACCAAGACATTGTCTGGATCACTGAGAAATGGAATGACATTCTCCAATAAAATTTTCTCACGGAAATAACTGCCATCCCAGGATTCCCCTTTATCCTTCAAAACCCAATGCAGTTTCTTGGCTGTGAAAATGACGAAAATCCCGATGCAAGTCGGATTGCGAACGATTTGTCGATATCGTTCATGTTTGGCGATGTCGTCGACGTCTTTAGCCCAAATTCGATCGTTCTGGAAATTCGGTTTTCGAATGGCATAAACGAAGAATTCGTCAGATGGCGCCAAATGAAGAAAATCTTCCTCGGTCCATTCAGACAACCAATCGCACAACCAAAGCCGATCTTGAACGTGTGTTTGAGTTTTCAATGGTTTGCAAATGACGTGGAATGGCTTCAAACCTTCTCGTTCTCGATATCGACCGATTGTCCTTTGATCAACTCGTTTTCCACGAATTTGAAGGATTTCTTGGGCCACTTTTCGGTTTCCTTTTCGTTGTTTGCGACTGCCAGTTGCAATGATGGCTTTGCTTTCTTGGGACAGTTGCAGAGGACGCCCTTCTCCAAATTTTGTGAAACATTCTTGGGCTGTTTTGTTCCAATTATCAGTAACCCAATCCGGATGACGTTTCAATTTGTTTGCAATCCATTTTCGATTGATAAACGTTGCTCCAGCATCGCGAGCCTCTCGAAAGGCAATGCATTTTATTCTGTCAATGATCCTTTGTTCTTCCGAATCGAATTTTCCAGCCATTCTTAAAGCAAATTTAACATTTAATAGCTCATTCAATTCAGTTTTTTATGGGCTTTAAAATGAGGTGTCGCAGAAGTTGTAAACTGCTGTCGATCTTGCTGTGACCCCCTAGGAAAAGGTTATGCCCCGCCCTGTATTAAGGAATGGGGCATGGGAATGGAAATTAACACTAAACAGAATTGAAGATTTGATAAGACATTAGAAAGTCTTAGTAGTTAAAAAAACATTACATTTAAATATCTTTCTTGTAAAAGATCCTGAAATAAAATAAAAATAAAGTATGAAAACTATGGATTTCAGTTAACTGTTTTAGAACAAAATCAGATATTCTACGCAGTTTTATTTATAGATATGCTTTCTTTTTAAAGATTTTTTGTCTTATATATGCACATGGCAATGAATTTTTAAAATGGTCTTTATTTCAAACACCATAAGAGAAAGAATTTTTCAAAGGACTTATGATCATGGAGAGGGAATGCTAGTCTTTCTATATCCAACACTGATGTACATGCAAAAATACTTCCTATGCTGTTGCATTGGTTTATCTATATACCAGTAGATCTTGGAATGAAGTAATGGGCTTGAAGTATCTTTTGTCAGAAGAAAGTGAACTGAAGAATCTTTATGTGACCCAAAAAAGAAAATCTACGGCTGATTTAGAATAGTGTTCATTTGAATGTCAGTTGAACTCAGCAGAGACCTGCTAGTTATAGAACTCATCAAATAAACCTGTGAATAAAACGACTGGAATTCAATAGAACAGAGTTGTCTGAAGCGGTGCAATGAATAGTTGATATTAGCAACATTTACTATATTTGACAAGCTGCATTTTCACAGATAGCTGCAGAGCTCATTACTGATTGGCAGAGTTCTCTCAGCAGGATTTCATTTTTGTGAACTTCACTACTGAAATTCTACATATCAGGCAGCTGTTATAAATGCAGGATGTTGCCAGGAAAAAAGAAAATGTATAGGCAGTCATATAACAGGACTGTTTCATACTTGATCCCAATTGCTTGGTAATTGACCAATTCAATGCAGCCAAAGAGGAACAAATCTGAAAACAATTTAAAGACATAGTTGTTAATAGATACTTTTTCTGCTCTATAATATTTTCATCCATAACATAGAAAAGCTGTTAAGCTAAGTGATCTGTATAAGTAAGACAGAAACTTTGGTGATTTTATAGAGTTGTTAAGAGATATATACACTGGCTCCCACGTGAAAATTAATCTCCATATGTTCTGTTATTAAGGTTACACACACACACACACACACACACACACACACACACACACACACACACACACAGGAAATGCTGGGGAGCAATTATAATGTTTTTCTTTGATTTCAATATTTTTGACTTTTCCCACCTCAATAATAATTACCTATAAAATCTGCACTCTTTATATTATGTTCCCAAACAAATCAATGCTTTTATGAGCAGTATAATAGAGAGATAATGCAAAATGTGCTTTCAAACTAATGGGACCATTATTTTTATGTGTGTTGCTCAATATATTTTCTATGATCTTATGAATTACTATCTCAAACTATTGCCATGGAATAATAAAATATTCTCATTCCCTTTCTCAGAAACATTATGTTTAGTATCCCTGTCAAGACAATTAAGTCGATCCAGCACAAATACAATTTAAATTTACATAAATGGAAATAAACTCAGTAATTTATTATTTTAAATCACTTAATATTCTGAGGATATATAGTCCATCAATTTTCTTGTTATAACAATAACAATCTTTCACTTTGTAGTTAATTGCACTTTTTTCCACATCTTTTTTCAAGTTACCTCAATGCTAAACAGATATGTTAAAACTGTTTCAGATACAGGCTACATTTGAATGGCAATGTCAAACTTAATTAAATTAATAGGAAATTTGTGATGAATTCCTGAGTAAAAATTAACATGGAGGGATTTCCAATCTGTGATTTCCAGCGTTATACATTTATCGTTTGCTGAGATGTGGAACAAGTTTATAGAAACAGGATTGACTGAACTTTGAAAAAAGTATAGAAATAGCTTGAAATAAGATTTAATCAAGGCATAACATTACATATTCATGAAATCAAGGCATTTGTGCATGCACAGACCATCAACTCCCAGGCTGCCATTTTTTCTAACATGGCAGCCTTATTTCTTTGTTTAGCTATCTGTGTACCACCTTTCTATGCCCAATTTGCAACAGCCTGATGAGAACTAAAAATAACTACATTGTTCATTTATCTTGTGTCCATATTTGTTTGTGAGATGAGTAGATGCTACTGATGTCTAAGCCAGTGTTGAGTCTGGACCCAGAAACCTTTGTTCTTCAGCCATAGATTGTTTCTTTTAGGCAGTTAAACCCAAATCTGACATGCTGGATGTGGATCAGGGGTGAGTTCTGCCCGGCACTACTTCCGGTTTGCATGTGTGTGTGCTTGATACGTGCTGCGCATGCATGTACAATACAATTAAAATTGTTGTGTGCATGCGCAGAACTGAAAAACAAGATGGCGGCACAAATGGCACCTACTGGGGAACCAGTTTGGGGGTGTGGCAGCCCTGGGTCGCTGTTGGTTCCAGTGACCCAGACCGCCAAACCACTACCGGTTCAGCCAAACTGGTCCGAACCGGTAGGAACCCACTACTGAAGTGCAGTGGGTTCCTACTATTATTACATTGTCGCATTATTTCCAACAGATAGTAAAAAAATACAGAATAAAGATCAAAATGGAATACTGCATCTAAGCCAGTAGGATGAAATTCAACAGATGTAAAATTTCACCATTTCAGTTCAAAAAATGAAAAGCTATAAGTATGACATAGGGATGAGAGGACAACCTAATATACTAGGCCACTTTTTAAAAATGTTAGCTAAAGCAATAGACAACTTATAAAATATAAGCTAAAACAATAAGCTAAAGCATAGATAGAATCAAAACAAATTGTTCTGGTCCACATTACATCATTTGTACATTGCATCTTAGAATTGCATCCAGTTCTAAGTATTGAAATACTTGCAATATTTGGAATGAGATAACTATACTTGTGGCCAAATTCCAATCTATGAAGATGGGAAATAACTAGGTGTTTTTAGATGGAAGGAGATTTATAATTTGTATATATTATCTGGAAAACACCATAAGACTTATCTTTGTTGAGCCAGAAGGCAGAATCAATGAAGTGAGCATTAGGAGAAAAACTCTCTTAGCATAAAGAGCTGTTTTCATCAGTTCAGTAGAACAAATTGCCTTGCGAGGTTTTCCTTTCACTGAAAATTAGAAGCTTTTCCCTTCAATGGAAATTCAAATGCCATTCTATAAGAATTAACAGCCATCTATAGTCAATAGAAAACCATCCTTGCTGGGAATATTGGAAGTTGTCCTTTCATGCCAAGAGATACCTGGTTAGGAAACCAATCTCTAGGATTCTTCCAAGCTTATGTTATACGTTTTTGAGAGAGGATTTTATCCTTTTCTCAATATACTGTAAAATGTCCCTTTCCTGAAGTTATTAACTCCACATGAGATGAAACTAATAGCATCTATTCCACAGGGGTAATAGTTATGAAACAAAGCAAAATCACATTGGAGAAAGAAGAGGAAAGGAACTCTTTAAAAAACACACAATATCACATTATCAGTTTAAAACTAAGAAAGATGGAGCATGTAATTTTGAGCCCTTTATTCATTTAGTCTTTATATTGACACTAGAATACCTAGTAACTCCTTGGTCAAATGATGCTGTTTTGCCTGTTCATCAACATATTAAAAAATACTTCAAGTTTTTCCTACTTAATTCCTCAAGAACCAAAATATTTAAACTGAAGTTTGTCCTCCCACCTTTTGATATGTTCATGTGACCAACCCAGCCTTGATCAGTCATATTTAGATTTCTGGCAGAGTTGCTAAGCAATTTAGAAAAGAGACATATTACTTGCCCATTAGAATCCTCAAAATATTCTTTCAGTCACAAAGAGGACAAGTTATTAGCCATTGTCAATATCTCCCAAGAGTAGATTTTCATGTGAAAAGATATGTGACCATTCAGAATTGTTCTGGTACTACATTATAATTATCTGTCAGTCCATTGCATATATCTTCTAGATGATGAGATGTAGACAACAAGTTGACTTCCAAAGCTCTCTTTAGATAGAGATGCTAGCTTGTATAGAAGTTGTTGTGAATCAGCAGAAGCTTGCTGCGAGTTGCCTCGGGATGCAGGAATAATGAGCAGCTGTTGCTCGTTAGGGTCGTCTTCTGCAGATAAAAGACTGATGGTGCCATGCCTTAGTTGCAGAAGTCAACGTTCATGGTTCGTCGTGTGTGGTTCATCGTTTCGAGATTCAAAGAGGCACTTGGATAAGTGATTTGCTTTCTGTAAACCTGATTCAAAGAGGCATTTGGATAAGTGATTTGCTTTCTGTAAACCTGGTTTGCTATAAGAGCTTTTTGTTTTTGCTTTTGCTGTGTAACTTTTTGCCAGAGATTTTATCTACGTTTATTTTTGGGCTCGCAGCCAGCTTGAGCCAGGACTGATAAAGATATTTCCTTTGAAGTTCTGTCTCACTGTCATTTGTGAACGAGTGAAGAGGGGGGTCAGAACAGATTGACTTCTGCCACAACAAACCTACATTTATTTTCCTTATGGAGCAATTACAGGCTGAAAATAGGCAACTGGCCCAACAGATAGCGATATTGGCGGACCAAATTGCTCAGCTGCAGAGAGCTGCAAAAAAAACCCAGCCAAGGAGGAAGTGTCCAGTAGCCATGCCAGATAAATATGATGGGAGTCAGGCCATGTTTGCCACATTTCTGGGACAATGCCAGCTGTTTGAGAGTGGCGAACTTTCCCACTGATCGGACAAAGGTGGGATTTATTATCAGTTTGCTCTCAGGCACAGCTGCCCGTTGGGCTACCCCCTTGTTAACTCAGCTGAGCCCTTTGTTGGATGACTTCCAGGGTTTTTGTCAATACTTTAAACAGATGTTTGAAGATTCTATTAAGGGGGAAATATCAACAAGACATCTGAAGTCACTGCAGCAGGGGAATGGTTCATTGCAAGACTATGTTAGTGAATTCAGGCTGCATAGCCAGGATTCAACATGGAATGAACCAGCTCTGACGGACATGTTCCAAGATGGATTGTCTGAGGCCTTGCAGGATGAACTGGCAAGGGTGGACAGGCCACCGACATTTGACGCGTTGGTCCACTTGTACCTCGCCGTGCATTCCAGGAGACCACCAGCATGCCGGTTCAGCAAGAGATTGCAGTGGACTGGGAGGAGCCCATGGAGTTGGGTACTCTCACACCTTGAGTGTCACATACAGAGATGGACAGACGACGTGCTGAGGGATTGTGCTTCTACTGTGGGGATCTTGGACACCTGGCGGGGAGTTGCCCCAAGAAGAACAGAAGGTTTGCGCGGACTGCGGCCATCTGTCAGCAACGAACTATCATGTTGGACAACCAGCACGTTTGTGCGGCCATGATACCCCATTCGCACAAGGTAGCGTGCATTCGGGGTGTGTGGAATCCCAGGGTGGATGCCCTGCCTAGTAAAGTGGAGAACTCTGACCCTGCGAACTCGCTTCCACTTCGGACTGTTTTACTCATTGCATCCTGCGCTGCCGTTTGTCATCCCGTGAGCATACAGTCTCTGATACGGGATGCGCAGCGGAGTGACGACTGGGTGGAGTGACAAAAGACGGAAGTAGGACCGGCTTCCCCATGGACTTTGGAAGGGGATCTTTTGAAGTATCGGGGCTGGCTCTATGTTCCCGCAGGACACATCCGTAGACGGGTGCTCTCGCAGGTTCATGGCGCTTCTGCATCAAGACATTGGGGTTTTTTCCGGACGTTGTGCCTGGCCTCCCGTCAATTTTGGTGGCCCCATTTGAGAAATGACATGCGGAGGTGTGTGGAGTCATGTGTCCAGTGCCAATGGGCCAGTTCTGCGGGGAGGGCTTCGCCAAGATTCCAGCCTTTGTCAACCCCGGTCCCCGCAGCACTGGACTTTGTTTCTAGGATACCAGCGGGGTACTAGTGTCTGGGACTGTGTTCCATGGGGGCCGTCACCAACCCTTCCGGGCTGCATTTCGAGTGGTGGAACCAGGGGATGGGCTCTCCATTGGAGGATAGTGTGGTGGACCGGCAGGAGTGGGTAGAGTTGCCGCCAGCCTCTGACAGTACGGGGGCTGGTGGGTCAGCCTTGGAGAGGGTGGAGGACCCTGGACAGGGTGTTAGGGCTCGGCCGGAGCTGTTAGAGTGGCCGCCAGACTCCGACAGTAGGGGGGCTGGTGGGTTGGCCATGGAGAGGATGGAGGACCCTGGATGGGGTGTTAGGGCTTGGCCGAAGCTGTTAGAGTGGCCGCCAGACTCCGACAGTAGGGGGGCTGGTGGGTCGGCCTTGGAGAGGGTGGAGGACCCTGGACGGGGGGTCGACGCCACGAGGGGCGGAAGGAGACGTGGTGGCCACCAGATACCTGGGGAGCATTGGCTCAAGGGGACTATTCCTGCAGATATTTGGGGATCACGAAAGAGGCACCACAGGAAATGAGTGCGGGCCATCTTATGGACAATCCATTCCGACCGCCTCCAGACCGTCAGACCCGGGGGAAGGGCCCTGCGGTGGGGGATAGTGTTGTGACTCAGCAGAAGCTTGCTGTGAGTTGTGTCAGGATGCAGGAATAATGAGCAGCTGTTGCTCGTTAGGGTCGTCTTCTGCAGATAAAAGACTGATGGTGCCACGCCTTAGTTGCAGAAGTCAACGTTCGTGGTTCGTCGTTCATCATGTGTGGTTCATCGTTTCCAGATTCAAAGAGGCACTTGGATAAGTGATTTGCTTTCTATAAACCTGGTTTGCTGTAAGAGCTTTTTGTTTTTGCTTTTGCTGGGTAACTTTTTGCCAGAGACTTTATCTACATTTATTTTTGGGCTCGCAGCCAGCTTGAGCCAGGACTGATAAAGATAAATCCTATAAATCCATTAAATACAATACAATACAATATTTCCTTTGAAGTTCTGTCTGACCGTCATTTGTGAACGAGCGAAGAGGGGGGGTCAGAACAGAAGTATATGAGCTAAAACTCAGTTTTGACTGGATTTGTAGCATGCTCCCTAAAATATTCCCAAATCAACTGGTATTGTCAACATAACACGGAATGCCAATATGACTAAAGGCGGTAAGTTATTTGTTCCATATTACAAATAATATTATCTGGAAATCTTGAAAGACATGATGGATAGCAGAAGGCAATATTTATAGGCCTCTCTAGTTGAAGTACATGGAAGAGATTTATTGCTATTGTGAGCCATCCAAAGTTGTTAAGATGGCTGGCCATACAAATCCAGCCATCGTTCCATCCATCCATCTATCAAATCAATGTCAATAAAGCAAGAACTGTTGTAGTAAAGATCTATACTGAAAATAGCTTCCTGGCTTGGCTCTCTGTAGATTGAGGAACAGTTGGTTACTTAATGGATCATCAGAATCTGCATCCCTTTTATCTAGGATGCAAGAATTGAGAAATAATCCAAACAATATGAGTTGTAGAAAATCCCTATTGGAGAGTACAGTACCACTTTGGACAGCAACATTAACTAGTGGGAAATATGGCAAAGGATTGCAACCAGGGATGCTATATGTGACAATGTGTGTGGGACAAATTGCATAACTTGTTAATCAATGAAAACAAAAAAAACACATTACAAAGGCTAAGTGCTGAATGTAAAGCCTAGCAGAATTTGTTAAAGAAAAATGTGCATGTGTTTGAGTTTGATGTTTTATAATAATGCCACTTGTAGCATTAGGTTTAACACTGCATATTCAAGTAACTGCATAATATATCAATCAGAGCCAATTCAGAAGTGGAAGAGTTTGAAGTTGATTATTAATGCTAACCAGTTGGAAAAAATATAATTTTAGTAAAGCAAAACTTCATTGATACTTGAAAAATTATTAGTGAAAAAGATGCTACATAGTATGTGTACATGTAAAATATGAGTCAAATGCATTGATTTCCCATTTTTGTGTTTGGTAATGTGAAGTAGTGTTTGGTTTTGAAAAGCACAGTTTTCTAACAATGATACAATTAATTTTGTTCTGCTTTATCAGTCATAACAAATTTTAAATGAAGGTTTTTTTTAATACCCTTAAGCATTTTTCAGATTCTCACTTACCAGAAAATCCATTCTTAGAAAATAATGTACATATTTAAGTAGACCTGTGCATACATTTTACAATCTTAACTCTGGCCTCCACCCATGCCTATTTACATATTTACATAAGCATGTGGTTTTAGAAGCTTTGATGAATCATTATAAATAAACTTGTTACTTAGCCTGTAAAGCAGAAGTGGCAACTTTCATGCCTACTTCTGCATGTTGACCTCACCGTAGTTTTTTTTCCAGGCTTTCACTTATCTTCAAAAGGTTCCTCTGAATAATCTCAAAATCAAAAAAATTCTCTAGCAATAGCAAAGAAACCCAGACTAATGTGGTAGAGAGAAGGGAATCAGGATAGTGCCAGAGAATAAGAAAAAAAGAGAGCGGATTGTCAGAAAGAGAAAATGGATTTTCCAATTGATTTTCCCCCCAGAAAATTAATCACAGAACGGAAAACTGCTGTCATTGCAGAATATTTATGTTCTCCAATTCTCAGGAAAAAAAAAGTCTGAGATGAAGCTCTGGAGACTTAGATCACTTAGTATCATATCTTGTTTTCCTCTATTTTAGAGCAATCACAAAAAAGTATGAAATATTATTTGTAGTAACCTTTTAAAACTTAATGTTTCCTTTTCAGATTATAAGTGGTATAAATTAATCAGTTGAATATGTCAGTATGCTTTTGGGCTTTCTTCATTTTTTTAGTGATAACTAAAAATACCTAAACTTTTTTAGTGATTAAAAAAAATAGATAGAATTTTTTAATTGCTTGAAGGTTGAACCCAGAATTATCCTTTATCAGCAAATGTTAATTGTCAATATTGTCTTTCAATATTGAAACTGTGATGGACTCTCTGAACCTTCAAATGTTGCTGAACGATTGCTTTTAGCAGCCTGGTAACATAATGACTGATCAGAGGTTTAAAGGATTATGATTTAATAACAACTCTATACTTTCACTCATTTTTTTCCCCTATGCCTAAATGGCAATATCTTTTATTGACAAAATTCCTTTGAATGAAGCATCTTGTAAAGGAAAGATGGATTAACTTGTTTTCTTCATTCTGTTTCAAATGACATTTGGTTATTTTGGATTCTGGAGCTAAATCAAATTTAGATAACAGATAATTTTCAATTTAATACCATGAAATAAACTGGCACACAGAAGTTAATACTTGTTTTACAAAAATGCCATTTGTCCTAGTAAATAAAGACAGTACCTTTTACCAGGAAAAGCAATAAACCTGTAGAGAAATATTGAAAACAATGCAAAGCAAGACCATAATTCTTTCAGGACCTTTATTGTAGGATTAAAGCTGACAGTTAATTTCGTAGGTGCAACATATGCTCAATCTAACACACTTCAGCTACTTTTCACATTATTTCTATTTTTTTAAGTGTTAATTAAAGCATGTGCTTTTACAGACATACCGTAATTATGCATTTACCTATTGTTGGAGAATTTAGTTTGCTCTGAACAGGCTAACAGCAAATTTCTACTTTTTGAAATGAGATTAACAAAAGAGATGCTATACAATCAGTGGTGGGAGTCAAATTTTTTTACCAGTTCTGTGGGCATGGCTTGGTGGGTGTGGTGTGGCTTGGTGGGCATGGCTTAGGTGGCATAGCAGGGGAAGGATACTGTAAAATCTCCATTTCCTTCCAATCAGCTGAGACTCGGGAGTTAGAGAATAAATGGGTGCGGGTGGTATTTACCGGTTCTCCGAACTACTCAAAATGTTTACTATCAGTTCTCCAGAACTGGTCAGAACTTGCTGAATATCACCTCTATATACAATCATAAATGTGATTAATAAATCCATAGATTCTTGGGGATGAATATGATTAGTAGCAGCTGATCTTGACTTACTGATATCTACTTTGGTCCATTCAAGCATAAATATATATTGGACCATAGTTTAACTCCTTGCACAAAATCATATCTAAGCACAGTTATATACTACCCATTACATTTTGGTTGTTTCCAATCAAATATTTTGTAAGTATAATGATTAAAATTCTTAAAACATAATTTCTATATGTTGTGAAATAATCACAATATTTACCTAATAGAAAGGTGAGCTCTCCCCCAGATAATTACCTGAAAATAAGAATCATTTAACATTCCCCAAAAAGACTAGAAGAAACCATTGATCACAAAGAATTAAGGAGATGCAAGTAGCTGCAAATAGTACTGTTAAAATTATAAATGAATTTGAAAATCAGCTCTACCTTGAGAGAGGCTTTCTGTCTGGTAAAATTAACATTTGTGTAACACCTTTACCTGTCTATTTTGTCTCCTCTCTATTTCCATTTTTTCTTTTTCTTTCCTTCTTTTATACAAAAGCTACCTCTTTCTCCATCTTGCTGTTTAAGAACACTCTAACCTGTCATAATCCACAGAGAGCAAAAAAACTGTTAAATTCACAATTTATATACTTTGAGACTAAATGAAATTTATCAGAGATTATCAAAGGCTGATTGGACAGACATTAATTTTTAAGGAAAAGTTCAAGATTACCACTAAACTATAAGGTAAGAAAATGCCATGTTAACATATGGCAGTCAATGATCAAAAGGAATCTAGATTCTAGTAGCACCTTTGCAGACAAAGATACATTATAAGAGGCTACAGCCTCACTTTATCAAATGCAATGGAGTGGTTAAACTGATCCCACGTAGAACAGCCTTCAGTTGAAGGATGGAATTTTGATCTCACTTTGGAATTCAAAGTCCCCCCCTCAGAAATTTGGACTAAACTTTTCCTATAAAATTATAATTGGAATATAGATTTAACTTGGCTCCATATAAGAGTTTATTTAATGATTTAGCTTTTAGTAACTTGATGGCAGCAGGTATAAAACAACTCTTTTTAAATAGAACTTATAAGATAGCTGCAGCTGTTTTGTTTGCATCGTCTGAAGCATGAAATACTATCCATAGATATTTAAAGTATTTATTGTAACTTGTGCAATAGTGTTGCCCTAAATATTCCATTTACTCACTTTAGGGCTTTTGGCAAGCACTATAATCTTAATCTTATGATCATTAATTAAAAGATAATTGTCAGTATAATGGAAAACAAAGTTCCTCAATGTTCTCCTGAGACTAATGAGTGTTTATTATAAAAATCCCAGCATGGTCTGTGTAAACTTGAATTAATGAAATTTTACACTTCTCTTAGACCTGCAAAAGGTTCAGACCTCCCAAAGATCTAACTAAGGTGTTAATGTAGAGACTGAAAGGCAAGAGGGGAAGGAAGTAATAAATTATCCTCTTTCTGGATCTGGAAATAAAATGTAAGGGTTTCTCTATACTTGCATTTTATTTTGAAGCGTGTGTAATTTATAAATAATGAAGTGCAAATGTTTGTCTGTGATAGAGGCCTTAACCTTATAATATTTTTTTCCAAGATGAAATCAAAGTTCCCCTTAAAAATGACAAGTGTTATACATGGTTCTACTTTGGGTTGCTACAGTATTTCTCAACCATATGTTTATAAAATAATACTCGATCCATAGCAGAATACTCTGCTCTTAAGCTGGTCAGAATGTTCTTCTGTTCCAGATGGTACTTGAAGTTTCTAACACAGACAAAGTGTAATTCAATTAATAAGTTCATGATGCTTATAGGATGGCAATTAGCAGAATCTGCTCTGCTGCCTTTTTATTGCCTATTCAACAGAATGTTGGAAATAAATTATGTAAATTATGGGATCATCACCCTGCCAGAATGGGACTTAATTTGGTGTGGCAGAAGAAGACAGAAAATGAAATACTAAGTTTGAAAATGGGCCAGTTCTGGTTGGGAACCACAGAAGAAGTCCCCCCAAAAGGTCCCTTTCTCCATCCCTACAGGAAAACCAGGTAGTAGAGGCCTGGAAGGATAATGATCCCTCCATTCTAAGTCCCCCTATTTTCCCTTCTGCTCAGTTGCTGGAATTGTTTGATGAAGGTATCCCAATCTGAAAGGAAAGCAAGAACATACACACAGAGGCAACACATATGCAACCACCTGGATTAGTCTCCCCCCTAGACAAAAATAGGCATTATGCTATGCAGTTTGATTTGTCACTGGCATAATGTTATTGAGGAAGACTGTTGCAATGGTAAGGAGTTGGAGATGTTTTCCTCTGTGATATTGTGTATAAAATGTCTTCCTTTATGCATTCTTGCGCAAAGAATGGCTTGGAAAATCTTAGCTATCTAACAGAATAACAAAATTGGAAGGGACCTTGGAGATTTTCTAGTTCAACCCTCTACTGAAGCAGGAAGCCCTATAGCATTTCAGACAAATGGTTGTCCAATCTCTTCTTTAAAACTTCCAGTGTTGGAGCATTGACAACTTCTGGAGGCAAGTTGTTCCACTGATTAATTATTCTAACTATCAGGAAATTTCTCCTTAGTTCTAGCTTGCTTCTCTCTTCGATTATTTTCCATCCATTGCTTCTTGTTCTACCCTCAGGTGCCTTGGAGGATAGGTTGACTCCCTCTTCTTTGTGGCAACCCATGAGATATTAGAACACTCCTATCATGTCACCCCTAGCCTGTGTTGGCTTTTTTGGCAGTTGCAGCACAGTGCTGGCTCATATTTCAATGATTGTCCACTAGAACTCTGAGATCCTTCTCACAATTACTGCTATTGAGCCAAGTACCACCTATACCAGTGATGGTGAACCTTTTGGACACTGGGTGACCAAACTGCACGTGTGCCCATGCCCACACTGAAAGGTGCGCACATGCATGGACATGCCACATGAGCAGCAGGGACCCGAAGACCGGCAGGAGGTGGGGCATCCTAACACCAGTAGCACAGCAAGAGGTAAGATCTTTCTCTTTCATGAGTTTCTGCTTCATCATTTGTAGGGAAACAGAAGCTCATGAAAGAAACGCTATGGACACCTGACCTGGAGCAACCGTGCATGTGCCAGAAGAGAGCACTCTGCATGCCATCTGTGCATTTGGTTTTACTTGCCTAAATGTAAAACCTATTTTATTCACTATTAAATTTCATTTTGTTAGATAGGACCCAATGTTCAAGTCTGTCAAGATCCTTCTGTATCTTTTGATAGCTAATGGGCAAGAACAGTAAACAATAAATGTACTTAATTATAAAGATGAAGGTAAAGGATCCAATCTGGGTCAATCACCAGGACCAGAGGTTTAGCCTTTGAAGCTTTTGGACTCATGTTAGAGCCCATTCTTAGGGAACTTCTCTCTATTAGAATATGTTATCAGGTACTTATGAGCCAAGAACTTGGCAGCACAAGGAGACAACAGCCAATGACCTTAATAGCTGGACATCAACACCCCAATCAACAAATAAAAAGCCACACACAACCAAGCACCACATAAATACTATGTGTAGAATAGCTGCAACATCATCCTGAGACATGTATATTTGCTTTCATTTGTGAAGGTAAAGATTTGCCTTGTCTAGTTGCATCTGACTCTAAAAGACTCCATCTTTTAGATAAGGAAGCCAGTGTTGACTGAAGATATTTCCTTCATCAGATGGCAAGCATGATTATACACTGAGGCACATGGAATGCTGTTACCTTGCCTCCAAAATAGTATCTATTTATCTACTTGCATTTGCATGCTTTTGAATTGCTAGGTGGGCAGAAGCTGGGGCAAGTAATGGCAGTTCATCCCATTGCATGGTGCTCAAGTCTCAAACATGGGCTCTCACCTTTTCCAGCTGTCAAAATCAGCATCTTTAACCATTGACCCATCGCACCTCTTTATACTTAATTATGAGTAATTGCAATAATATATTATACAGATTAAAACTGTATTCTGAAAAAAAGTGCAGCATATTAGCTGTTATCTTGGAAAGTTTAATGCTGCCTTTGTTGAGGACAGGAATCTCAACAGCTAAGAAACAGGAATGTCTATTCTGTATTCATATTGTTCTTTTAAATGTTGCCACTTCTTGTTATTACTGCATATTTTTCTTTCTTTACCTGTTTATATAGTTATTGCCTTCAGAACCATTAATCCACTACTAGCACCTGGCTGTAGCAAAACACTTGGGGAGAAAAATGACCCCTGACACAAAATACACATCTTTCTTACATAGAAGAAAATAGAGAAGTTCCCTATGGCCACGGCTGATAAAGGGTTTAGAAAGAATTACAGAAGTCAGGCTTGAATGTTTCCCCTTCTTTCTATTCTTTCTATCCAATGAAATGTTGGAAATAAATTATGTACACTAAAGGGACTTGAGACTCTGTCTATCAGCAGAAGAACTCTAAAAAAATCAACAGTACAGGACTGAAAAGGGAGGGATGGCATGGAGAAGTCACCAAAGGACTGAGTTAAACGATGCAATAGATCTGAGAAAACATTCCAGGAAAAATCTCCCATGCATTCCTATGAGAAAGGCAATTAACCAAAGTTTAGAAGGCTGCTGATTGCATCATTTTTTTATCCTCCCTCCTGGTCATGTGATCCAAAGCAGAACTCTTATTAAGGGGACGGAAATAATTCCAGAAACTATACTTTGTATACTTTTCTAATTTGTTTAAATATATATAGATCAGGGGTGTCAAACTTGTGGCCTGCAGGCTGGATGCGTCACTCATTGGCCACACCCACCCATTTTAGTGAAAGGGGGAAAAACTTGCAATATGTCATTTGACAACGTGTCATCGTGGGTTTGACACCCCTGATATAGATGATAAATGCAGATGTCTGATCACTGGGCATGGTGGCAGTTAGATTGATATTGGTAAATATTGAAGGCAAGCTTAGCACCTTGATTCATTACCTTAATTGATTCAGCTGGGACAAAATCACCATGAGAGGCTCTGGCAATTTTCTGCTGAGCTATTAGTTTTCTGCCCTCAAAGGTCAAGATAACTCTCAAATATGTGTATAGGAATCTTGGTCTCTTCTCTGATGTTAAACAGTGATAAAGGAGATTCAGATCTTATTGAGTGCTTATGGGAGAGTTTGAACGCGGCCACCCTTACAAGTATTAGGGGTGGTTTCTCAGCCCTCAGTATTTCTCAGTATTAATTGCTGCAATGCATGGAATCCATGGGTGATCTTGAGGAAAGAGGAGAAGTCATGCTGCCTAGGAACCAATCAGACAAGAGATGGAGGAACCCACAATAGCTTAATGGTCAGAGAAAAAAAATATGGATGGACTGGCTGAAAGATTGAAAGTTTGCACTTTCAGACTTGCAAGAGTCTATTAATTTAGCCTTACAATAAAGTAGGTTTAGGTCCTCTAGTTGTGTTTCAGGTCTGGTTCACCTGCAAATGCCAACAATTGCTGTCAGAAAGTCTCCCTTTTTCTAGAGATTCATGTGTTAGGTTGAGTTGGAGGTGAGGGTAGACTGTGGGTTGACTGAAACTTTTCTGGGATGTAAAAATTATTTTTTAGCTATCACACAATTCTGGTCAAAACAGTTATTAGATTTAAATCTACACATGGATACCTGTTTAGTGTCTTTATCATTACACTACATTATGTAGCCTCTGGGTAATTTTCTTGTTGAGGGATTTAAGTTTTGTAGCTTAGTTTACGGGAACAAATCAGGAACCAGAGATCAATCATGTTGAATAAGTCAGTGGTAAGTCTGTATACCTGTTCACACCCAGAATCAGGATAGGACACTATACTGACATTAAAGATGCTTAGATTAAGGACTGACATTAATATTATATTATGCTGCTAAAGGTACTAACTTGATAAGTCCTGGTCATAGAAATGGATTTCGTTTCTATATAATTGGTTTGGTTTGGAGAGTTAACTTGCTTTTAAATTGAATATAACCCAAGAAAGTCACATTTATATCTGTTACATTGTATATTTGTGTAGCTATAGTGTTGTGGAAATAATATATTAATAAGCTGCTGTTGTGTTAACAGGTGAAGGCACAGAGAGAAGGGGAGTGGTGAAACTGGAAACAGGGTCTCCCATAAAATCTAGCTGATGAATCTGAAAGTTTGGGCATGCCGAACAATGTCACACTGAATGAGGGAAAGAAAGCTGCTGTTTGAAAATAATTATCAAATGATTGTTTTAAAAACAAGACTCCCCCCCCCCACAAGACACACTAACAAGGAGCTCAAATGAATTGTTCCCTCCCAGAATCCACCCACCTCCTGTTTAAGATGCGCCTTTTGAAAAACGGTATTAGTGATATTATTAGACTTGGATCAGAGAGGCTGGCTGAGGGGTATGTTTCCCCTCACTAGTGTAAAAATAAGGTAAATCGCTATATAGATTTTTCTTTTAAAAAAATGCCATGTAAACCTTAAGAATATATTTGTTGAGAAAGTTAGGCTTAGAAAGAAAAACATTCTCTGACATTTTAAAGCCATTAAACTCATTTTAGAAAACCATCAATATGCATAGGATACTAAAATGCATGTTAAAGGAAAGGCTGCAAGCAAAGTGATATTTCGTATGACAGAATTTTTTTAAAAGCCATCTGCTGCATTAAGAACATTTGATATTTTTCCATGGTATAGTCATTCCTCAGCAGAGTGACTCAGATGGCATGTAATTTAGTCTTGAAAGTATTCTGTTGGAGCCTTGCACTTTTCAGAAGCCATTACATGGAATTACCCACAGAAATCTAGAGAAGAGCAGTAGGCTGCACAGCTTCAAAGCCTACTTCTGGGTACTTGGTAGGATTTTACACAACACACATGCAGCACACACGCACCACACACACACAAACACACACACACACACACACAGAGGGGAGGGGGGAGAGAGAGAGAATGTGACATGAATCCAGAAGATTATATAGAAATATAAACAACTTATATTTTTCATGCTTATACAAAGACTTTAATCAAGACTTAGCTAGGAAAGAAGGTAACAAACTGCACTGTTGTAATACAGAAAACCCACAGTGTTTATTCCACATCATATGGGCTGTGAGTAAACAGAATTCTTGAGAACTGGTCCTATTCATTTCTGTGTTTCTTTTTCTCATCTTCATTAATTCCAGACAGTAGGTGCAACACCACCAACTTCAATTAAATTTAGCAGGCCATTATTCCTGTTATCAATTCAGCTGTCCAGCCAGCTTAATCATTGAGAAGTGTTCAGGAATGTTTTCTGTCTTTATTGATTTGAGTGTCCTGTTTGTTGGTAGGGGCACATGGTATGCCAATGACAATAAATAATAAATAAATAAATAAATAAATAAATAAATAAATAAATAAATAAATAAATAAATAAATAAATAAATATTATGAAATATGCTGAAAAGTGGACATAACTATAATAAAATAAATCTAGTGAATTATTATTTTGTTCAGAAACATTTCAACAAGCAACAGTTAGAATGTGAAGATAATTACCCATTCCAATAGTTCAGTAAGATAAGCCCCACCACCCACCAGATCCTGTCCAAACAAGTTTGTCATCCTTGTATAATAATTTTATTTTTACAAATCAAAAAAGAACCCTAGCACAAACTAAGAAGAATTTAAAAAGTAAAGAAAAAAAGCCAAAAGTACAAAGGAAAAATAGGAAAAATAGAATAACAGAATAATAGAGTTGGAAGGGACTTTACAGGTTTTCTAGTCCAACTCTCTGCTGAAGCAGAAAACCCTCTACCATTTCAGACAAGTGGTTGTCCAATCTCTTCTTAAAAACTTCCAGTGTTGGAGCACCCACAACAATGATTAATTGTTCTAAACAGTCAGGAAATTCCTTCTTAGTTCTAGGTTGTTTCTGTTCTCAATTAGTTTCCATACATTACTTCTTGCCCTTCCTTCTCTGAAGAATAGGTTGACTCCCTCTTCTTTGTGGCAAATTAGAAATCTTTGTGGATTTCTAATTTTTGCTCCCACTCTCCACTTTAAAGATACTAAGGAGGACACTCTTTCAACCATACTTTTTCAATTGTAAGTAATAATATTTTTTTTAAAAAAGAAGGTTCAAGTACTTCTAAAATTAGTATCTCAAATGCCTCAATTAAAAAGTTGAGATATACATCAAAATAATAAAATAGTAAGATAAAATTTCCAAATTGAGTATGTCTTGTACTGACCTCATGACATCCATGCTGTTTTCTTGGACACAATACAAAATTGCTTTAGCGTTGTCTTCTTGGCATGTTTATTAGTTTTGCAACTTAGCCTTATAATCCTAATATTTTTGGTAGTCCGTTCTCCAAATACTAACCATATATGATCCTGTTTGGGAATAGCATAGTAAAGGAGCTAAGGAAAATGGGAGAGCTGATTATCAAAATTTTAAAAAGGTAAATAAGGAATGACCAACCATTTGACATTAATCTCTCATACAATTAGAATTGCTAAACAAAACTCATGCAATGCATATGCTTCTAGCACATAGAAGAGGAAAGTATTGAGCTGTATCCTTATTTATAGTCTCTCTATTTCAGCTAATTTAAAACACTGAGGATAAAAGCATTCTTTAGTGACAGTACTCTTAGAGGACTTTTTGTCTATAAAGCCAACAGTCTACACTCATTCCTACAGATAGTTTTGTGACAGATTGAAAAATAGTCTTAGTTTTCTTTCATATCTCCAGAACACCATCTGTGAGAGAACACAACAGAATGGAAATTGCTCATGAAAAATGAGTGGGGAGAGGAGGGATGACAAAATTTCACAGTATGTAGCTTCCATGTAAGGGAAGCTTTTCAGCTTATTCTTTCAGCTTTCTGTATTAGTCTCCAAGAGTGAGAGAGAGAAAGGAAGTAAATTAACATTGGGAGGATCAGTTTTCATTGGTGAGTCATGTAACATCTAGGCTATAAATGATACTTTAGTTCTATCAGTTTATATCCATATTTGTCAAAAAGGCCAGAGCAAATAAAATTGGTTGGATATATAATACTCTGTAAAAATAATTTCGGTGAAATTGATAATATTCATATACCTAATATTCATCTAAAATTTAACTAGAACAAAACGATTCAGTTATTGACTTGAATTGATAGATATTCTAGTTTTTCATTCAGGTTTTGCTACTTAGATTTTAAAAGTAGACTCTTTTGCCTAACATTATGAGTTTATTCCATCAAGTAACAATTATTCCTTCTCAAGTGGTATTTGCTTAAAGATATCTGGAAGATATTCAAATATTTCTTTTGGTAGAATCTAAGTGCCGATAGTTGTGGTTTTGAAAAGTCTTTAGCATATTGGACATAAAAGTATGATATTTAATAGCAGCAGTCCTGTTATTAATCCTGAAAGAACAAGAGGGCTTGCCATCCCCCCCCCTTTCTGTTTTTCTATGTGCGGTGTCTGCTTTAAAAAAAAAATCAATTGGGTATTGATCCATTAGTTATGACAGGAACTGTATAACCAGCTCATCACCCAAGCCTGGCATTATAGGATGAAAGAGAGTGACTGGCCCAAAGCCACCCTGCTTCCTAAAGTGGAACTGAAATTCATCGTCTCTTGGTTTTTAGCCTGGCGCCTTAACCACTAGACCAAACTGGCTCAAATCCGCCACTCTATATTAAAAGTCAAATTTATCCCTGTCACTGTTGTAAAATCATGTCCTGAATTAAGCAAGTTTGCTTATTTACTACATTTCTATACCACCCATCTCTCTTAAGTGGCGCTGGGTGGTTTAATGTGTTAGCCTCCTTTAGCTAATTGAATGAAAAAATGTAGTATTACACTCACGTCTATTTTGGCAATTATTTTACTCATCTCCCACTGTGAAATTTGTGCATTTACTACATTGTTGATTGCATCACCATATATAAATATTCATCTTCTATTAGAATCTGGTTTTTTGAAAAGTAACAATTGTTAGAATTCATCACATTCTTTAATAGAAAAAATTGGCTTTCTTCCCCCCACCCCACCCCCCCAACTGGCCCAATTATCTCATTGACTGAATAGGTAGGCAACTATTTCAGAGGGCAGAAAAATGACATTGCCCTCTATTATCCCCCAATTCACTTTCAAAGCAACTTTTAAAAGGTATATTTTATTCCTTAATAACAAAAGAGAAAGAAGGAAAAATACAAGGTTAATAGTGATGGCTATACAAAAGAAAGAATACATAAAAATTGTCTAATAAAAAGTGGGAGAACTACAACAGGAAAAAATATAACATGATATGTCATTATAACAATAAATCATTACAATTCTGTATATCTTTGTCTAATGCATTATATTTCCAGTACATTTATATGATTTCTTAATCTTGATTATTCTCTTTGTTTAGCATAGAGAAGATTGGTGATTTAACACCTGAGACTTGAAAAATATATTATTTTCTTTTCTACGGTATTAGTTTTCTCTGTGGAGATTTACTTTTTAAAAAATGGCTACCTGGGGGCAGGGATGAAAACTTTCTATCTCAGGTGGCTGGAAAAATAGACATTAAAAAAAAGCCCAGGAATGGGGGGAAAAAAACTATGTAGGAAAGAAAAACAGTATTTTTTAAAAAGGTTTTCCAATGGGTTTTAAACTGGCAAACTTCTCTCTTTTTAGCTATGCTGAAACAAAGAGAAGTATAGAATCTATTGCAATAGAACAGGGTGGAAAGAAGGGATTAAAAAAACGTTTGCTATCTTTGCTAACCCTATTTGATATCATATAAATGTACAGTATTATGTATTAAAATGTGTGTATATAATTTTCTCTTTTGTCTCTCTCACTCTTCTCGGATACATATGCTGTGTGTGTGTGTGTGTGTGTGTGTGTGTGTGTGTGTGTGTGTGTGTGTGTGTGTAATCAGGAAAGCCCTCCCATAGGAATGAAAGCAGTTGGCAATTGCCTTCATAGAACAGAAAGGAGGGAGAGGCCTGGGGCAGAGAAGGTGGAAAGCCATGGAATATTGTAAACCAGGCAGAATATTTTTCAAATTATTGCCAAAGTGCCTCAATCTGACAGGATTTTCTTGAGCTGATATATGCAGGCAAAAGACAGTCTAAATGATAATAATAGATAGGTTCATTACCTATACCTTATTTAGAATGTGTTTAGTGGTACAGAATAGTTCCCCCGCTCCTACATACAGCCTGCATAATAAACAAACATACATTTTGGAATCTTGTCTGTTCAAGATTATTATAGTCATATGAAGTAACATTAAGGTGTATGTATGTAGGTGGCTCAGTGGCTAAGACTCTGAGCTTGTCAATCAGAAAGTTGGCAGTTCAGCGGTTTGAATCCCTAGCACAGCATAATGGAATGAGCTCCCATTACTTGTCCCAGCTTCTGCCAACCTAACAGTTTGAAAGCATGTAAAAATGCAAGTAGAAAACAAGGACTACCTTTGGTGGGAAGGTAACAGGGTTCCATGCGCCTTCAGCATTTAGTCATGTTGGCCAGCGCTGGCTCTTCAGCTTTGAAATGGAGATGAGCATTGCCCGCTAGAATGACTAGGGAATGGCTAGTACATATATGCAAGGGGAACCTTTACCTTTATGTATGTATATGTGGTTGATCTTGTACCTTGTTTCTTGCTTTCTCTCCTCAACAAAGAAGAAACAAGTTACACAATCAACCATATGGCACACCCTGCCATACATGAAAAATATTTCAGAAGCTGTAGAATGCAGCTTCTGAGATCTGCAAGTGGACATAACACACTGCCCAGAGGCTGCCATACGAGGACAAATTATGCATTGTAAAGATCGCTGGGAATTGGGTGATACTTCCAAAGTAATCTATCGAAACCCCTGTATGGATTGTCCCTGTGACTATGTCAGGGAGGAAGCTTCCAAACTACATATCAGAAGAAAGTTTTTTTTAATTGTTTTCACTCTTTTAAAATGTAACTGCCCAAAGTCATTCTGTCCTTGGAAACCTTTAAATAAACACAGTATTAGAGGAGAAGCCCAATTGAAGATTTAGTATCCTTTCATATGGATAAACCTGTTGGTAATTATAGTTATTTCAAGGATATACTTTATTTCAGAGTAATAATTTGCAAGGCTAATGGCTAGCAGTCAGGTTTCTAATAATAAATAACTATTATCTATTATGAGCTGCAGTGGTTAGAATGCAGTCCTTCAGGCTACTTCTGCTGATTGCCAGCTGTCTGCAATTTGGTGGTTCAAATCTCTCTATGGACCGGAGGGATGAGGACCCAGATTGTTGGGGGCAATATGCTGACTCTGTAAACCACTTCGAGATGTCTGTAAAGCACTGTAAAACAGTATATGTCTAAGGGCTATTGCTATTGCCATTATTAGCAAGATTGAAATAATGTATTCTAAAGATGATACTTTACAGTTGACAGCTTCAGTTCACAATGAGAACATATAAGTTCTCTGTAGTAAAATGCTTCTTGTAATAATTAATATAGCTGTTGATTAATAATTTGTTATGCTGTAATCTTTTCATTTGTAATGCTTGTTTCAGATTATAACATTTATTATGATATTAATATCTTTGGACCCCAAAGTTTTTGGCATGTCTGTAGTTGCAAAAGATTGTGTATCATACAAAATGAGGGAGCTCTTTTCCACAGATTCTTTTCTGTTGCACAATTTGGGTTTATTTAATATAGCGGATTTCAGCTGATGTCTTGGAAATGGAGGCTCCCAAGTTCTACAAAAAGAATAACTGTGTAAGAAAATCAGCCCTTCTATGTGCCATTCTAGAATGGAAAGAGAAAAACACAAGCTGTTTCCTGTGACCCAGAAACTTTAATGTCTTAAATGAGTAATTGTGGCAATTGACACTTTGTGGGCACCTTTCCATCAGGATGTTTCTTTTTAATTTGTTCAGGGCAGATCCCGACTGAAACTGATACTAAGGAAGCTATTTCTCTCAAAAGAAATTCTTTCAGCAATGAACCCAAACAGCATTCCTGATATACAGGAATTACAAGCAAGTAAATAGGTAGTTCTTCTTTGCTATAGGTCTATACTACAGGCCACCCAACCAAGCAGAGGAAGTAAATGAAATTTTTGCTAGTCAGCTAACTAAGGTATGTAGGAAGCACACCACAATAGTAATGGGGGATTTTAACTACTTTGACATCAACTGGGAGACAAACTCTGCATCAAGTGAAAGATCCAACAGGTTCCTAACAAACCTAGCAGGCAACTTTGTTTCCCAAAAGGTAGAGAAGGGAACAAGAGGATCAGCCACATTGGACTTAATTCTCACTAACAGAGAGGAAATGATAGAAGGTGTTGAAGCCACAGGAACCCTGGGGGCAAGTGACCATGCAATATTGGAATTCAACATTATGCAAACACAAGTAGTAGAACAAAGTGAAACTAGAGTCTTGGACTTTAAGAGAGAGCTTGGGAAAAATTCCATGGATGAGAATCCTCAAGGGGAAAACAACTCAAGGAGCTTGGGAAATTTTGAAAAATGAGATTACAAAAGCCCAGTCTAGCACAATACCAATGAAGAAGAAAAATAAGCCCAGTCTAGCACAATACCAATGAAGAAGAAAAATAAAGCTCCCAAAAGTAACCAGCATGGCTGCATAAAGAACTGTCTGACAAATTGAAAGACAAAAAAGATAAGTATAAAAAGAGGAAAAGGAGAGGGGGGGACATAACTAAGGCAGAATATCAGCAAATAGCCTGGGCATGTAAAGATGAAGTAAGGAAAGCTAAGGCTCACAATGAAGAAAGGCTTGCCACAAAAGTAACAAATAACAAAAAAAGCTTCTTCCAACATGTTAAAAACAAGAAAAAAGTTAAGGAAACAATTGGTCCATTGCTGGGAGAAAGTGACAAGAAGGTGACAAGCAACAGGGAGAAAGCAGAACTATTTAACTCATGTTTTGCATCTGTCTTTACGCAAAGGGATAAAACAGTCCAACCTATCAAAAACAGCACCACAAAAATCAGATTAGGAACACAAGTTGAAATAGGGAAGAAAATGGTAAGTAAGCACCTGTCTACTAGATGAGTTAAAATCACCAGGACTGGATGGATTACCCCCAGGGTTCTGAAGGAACTAGCAGACGAGATCTCAGAACAACTAAACTATATCATTCAGAGATCCTGGAACACCGGGGAACTACCAGAGGACTGGAAAAGAGCTGATGTGGTTCCCATCTTCAAAAACGGGAAAAAAATAGATCCAGGAAACTATAGACCTATCAGCCTGACCTCAATACCAGGAAAGATTCTGGAAAAGATAATCAAGCAACGAATTAGTGAACACCTAGAAGTAAACAAAGTAATAGCCAAAAGCCAACATGGGTTTCTCAAAAACAGATCATGCCAGACAAATCTTATTGCATTCTTTGACAAAGTGACAAAATTAGTGGACCAGAGGAATACTGTCAATATAATTTACTTGGACTTCATTAAGGCATTTGATAAGGTAGACCATAACCTACTACTAGATAAAGTAGAAAAATGTGGGTTAGACAGCATCACCCCCAGATGGATTCATAACTGGCTGACCAACCACACTCAACATGTAGTCCTCAATGGAACTGCATCTTCATGGAGGGAAGTATGCAGTGGAGTACCCCAAAACTCCATTTTGGGCCCAGTACTCTTCAGCATCTTCATCAATGATTTGGATGAGGGAATAAATGGGGAACTCATCAAATTTGCAGATGACACCAAGCTGGCAGGAATAGCAAACACTCCAGAAGATAGGCTAAAAATACAGAAGGATCTTGACAAACTTGAACATTGGGCACTATCTAATAAAATGAAATTCAATGGTGAAAAGAGTAAGGTGTCTAGTTTAATAGAAAGAAGGACTATGGGACACATGATAGCAGTGTTCCAATAACTCTGGGGTTGCCACAAAGAAGAGGGAGTCAAACTATTCTCCAAGGCACCTGAGGGTAGAACAAGAAGCAATGGGTGGAAACTAATCAAGGAGAGAAGCAACTTAGAACTGAGGAGAAATTTCCTGACAGTTAGAACAATTAATGAGTGGAACAGCTTGCCTCCAGAAGTTGTGAATGCTCCAACACTGGAAGTCTTTCAGAAAATGTTGGATAGCCATTTGTCTGAAATGGTATAGGGTTTTCTGCCTAGGCAGGGGGTTGGACTAGAAGACCTCCAAGGTCCTTTCCAATTCTGCTATTGTATTATTATTGTATTATGGCAATGGAATATAATATATAGAGAGTATATCTATATAAGTCATTTTGGCTTTTTATTAAGAAAAAGAAAAATAAGGTCAGGTCTGCAAACATACATAGAAGGCTTTTTTCTCCAATGTTCCTTTTTGGGACATACATGTGCTTCAAATAAAACTGCACTAAACTGCAAAGATTATAGATGATTATATGACACTCATATATCCTGAACAAATTGAAATTTTAAATATGGATAGTGCTTTATAATTGATAGCTTCAGAACCATTTGGAATATAAGTATATACAACTAGAAGAGAAAACAAATTATCTTGCGTTGGACATATTAGAATAATACCTGTGCCAACAAATGAATTAACAAGAATCATCCTGAATCTATTTAAAATGCTCAAGAACTTTCACTGTACTATTCAATTATTGGTATGCCATATCATATTTATATACAGCATCCAACATAGCTAATAATTCATGAATCTGCTCTTAATACCTCTTTTATTGCAAAAAGCAACTAGAAAATACCCTGTTTCACATATATAAGTATGATATATTTTTTTCTTTTAGAACACATTTAGAACACTGCTTAGAATGCAATTAATCTCAAAATAGAAGTTTGTATGCTTGAAAGTATTGGCACCTGGACATTAAAACTAATACAAATTTAAGTTGCTCCCACAACAGGGATTTTAAGTCACCTAGAGCAGTGGTCTCCAACCTTGGCAACTTTAAGACCTGTGGACTTCAACTCCCAGAGTTCCTCAGCTGAGGAACTCTAGGAGTTGAAGTCCACAACTGTAAAGTTGCCAAGGTTGGAGATCACTGACCTAGAGAATTAATTACAGATGCTCCACAATATGGAATTATTTTTTCCTTGAAGAATTAATAAATCCTAGAAGAATGCTAGCACAACAAATCCATTTGGACTGCTTTTAAATGCTGGTGAAATTTTACAGCGTCCAATGTCTTTTCCTGTGTATCTGTTGCATTATATTCAAAGTGACATACTTTCAGGTAAATACCTACACTGTAACATTATAGACTATATCTTGAGTTACTATAGTGTTTCAACCAGTTTTCTGTATCCCTTCAGTCTTTCTTCTATAATTTTTATGTATTGGAATATACACAATATTAAGATATAATCACAGAAATAATTATTACTTCCAGTTTTGATTTATTTCAATAGTACTTATCTTCAAATCTTCTTTATCCCATTGCACAGATTTCTTCAAAACACTATACGCCTCTTTTGTAGATCCAAAAGGCTCTGGGTCATTTTCCTGGGTTATCATTTGTGTTTCTCTCTTTCATTTTTAAAACCTCATTCAGTTTCTTTTGTATATTCAGTAAACATTCCTTTTCCAAATCTTTCTCTTGGCCTGTCATTTGTAGTCCCAATTTTGGTACATTTTCTATCTTGTCAGATAAAATTTGTCCACCTCTGTCTTCATATTTTGGACATACCTTATCCATAGAAGCAGGCAAATGATAGTGTTGATATTATAGGCCCTAATTTCTGGCTTAATTCTTCAAAGTTTTCCTTTAATATTTTCAAAGTTATTTTGTAACTCCCAATATTAATTGACCTCAAGAAAAGACATGTATTTGTTTTCTTTCTGCTTATAATCGTTAGACTTTTCTACTATTCAGGTTTTAAAATCATAGAATAACTTATGTTTGTTATAATTTACAATAGCCAACATAGCCAAAGTAAATGTGTTTCCCACAAGAATTTAATTATAATTGTTTGTAATTTGTTTATAACTTTCTTACATCAAACTCTTATTTAGCTTTTTTCTGTTTATTTATTTTTTACATTTTTTACGTTATAATTCTTCTTTTCTTTGAAAACTGAAGATAAATTCAGCCAATGAGTTTTCAAATTTGTCATTCCAAAGGTCTCTAATACCTTTAGGGTTGTTAATAGAAAATTTCCAAGTGATTAGAAAGTGATGCTTACTGTCTTTTAGAAGGCTCCAGCATGGTTCCATTTAAGATGGCTAATCCCTTTGCCTCCTGGCATCCAAGCCTGCAAAAAACTACTATCCTGCAATGCCCTTATGAGCAGTCTGGAAGACATGTAAGTAATCTCCTGTTCTCTCCTTCTCCAGAGACTTTCCAAGGAACTGCTATACTTACTAATTCTTTTATATACTACAGCTGGCAGCACAGCTTTTGCAGAGACATCTTCACCATACCTCCTCTTTAAGTCCTAATTTAGCCTTTTAGGTCTTTCAGTGATAATTCATTGCTGTAACTTAGTCTATCAACTTTTCTGCTAGTCATTTTCTTTTTTCTTCCACCTTCTAGCCACCTTGAGAGTTAGATCTTTATTAATAAGTCCAAAGTAGGATAATATGAGTGTGAACATTTGTGTCTATATGGATTAATTTGTTTGGTATTTTTTTCTTCTGTGCCAACATTTTCAGGAGTCAATTCCTGCTACTAATTCTAATTTACTATTTGTTTTTTGTTTATAAAATGTATTGGCCGACCATCATACCAAGGTAACTCTATCTATCCATGTACATTTAAATGATAAATAAGCTAAAACCAACCATTAAACTCTAATTACAGATGGGCAGGGTGAGGGCACAGTGGGGGGATATGATATCTGTTGCTACTCAATCGATAATAGAATAGAATAACAGAGTTGAAAGGGACCTTGGATGTCTTCCTGCATAGGCAGGAAACTCTACACCACTTCAGACAAATGGTTATCCAACATCTTCTTAAAAACCTTCAGTGTTGGAACATGAACAACTTCTGGAGGCAAGTTGTTCCACGGATTAATTGTTCTAACTGTCAGAAAATTTTTCCTTAGTTCTAAGTTGCTTCTCTCCTTAATTTGTTGTACCCTCAGTTGCTTTGGAGAATAGTTTGATTTCCACTTCTTTGTGGCAGCACTTGAGATATTGGAACACTGCTATCATATCTCCCCTAGTACTTCTTTCTATTAAACTAGACATACCCAGTTCCTGCAACCTTTCTTCATATATTTTAGCCTCCAATCCCCTAATCATCTTTGTTGCTCTTCTCTGCACTCTTTCTAGAGTCTCCACATCTTTTTTACATTGTGGCAACCAAAACTTGTTGCATTATCCCAAGTGTGGCCTTACCAAAGTGATATAAAATGGTATTAACACTTCATGTGATCTTGATTCTATCCCTCTGTTTATGCAGCTTAGAACTGTGTTGGATTTTTTGGCAACCGCTGCACACTTCTGGCTCATATTTAAATGATTGTACACTAGGACTCTAAGATCCCTCTCTCAGTTACTACTATTGAGCAAGATACCAGATATACTATACCTATGCATTGTGCTTTTCTTATCTAAATATAGATTGAATTTCATTTTGTTAGATAGCGCCCAATGTTTAAGTTCTCAAGATCTTTCTGTATCTTAAGCCTATCTTCTAGAGAGTTGGATATGCCTGCCAGCTTGGTGTCATCTGCAAATTTGGTGAGTTCTCCATCTATCTTCTCATCCAAATCATTGATAAAGATGTTGAAGATTACTGGGCCTAAAACAGAGCCTTGTGGTTACTCCACTGCATACTTTCCTCCATGTAGATGCAGTTCCATTGAGGACTACATGTTGAATGTGGTTGGTCAGCCAGTTATGAATCCATCTGGTAGTGATGCTGTCTAACCCACATTTTTCTACTTTATCTAGTAGTAGGTTATGGTCTACTTTATCAAATGCCTTACTGAAATCCAAGTAAATTATATTGACAGTATTCCTCTGGTCCACTAATTTTGTCACTTTGTCAAAGAATGCAATAAGATTAGTCTGGCATGATCTGTTTGTGAGAAACCAGGTTGGCTTTTGGCTATTACTTTGTTTACTTCTAGGTGTTCACTAATTCGTTGCTTGATTATCTTTTCCAGAATCTTCCCTGGTATTGAGGTCAGGCTGATAGGTCTGTAGTTTCCTGGATCTATTTTTTCCCTTTTTTAAAGATGGGAACCACATCAGATCTTTTCCAGTCCTCTGGCAGTTCCCCAGTGCTCCAGGATCTTTGAAAGATATAGTTCAATGGTTCTGAGATGTCATCTGCCAGTTCCTTTAGAACTTTGGTTTGTTATCCATCTGGTCCTGGTGATTTGAAGTTGTCTAGGATAGGTAGGTGTTCACTTACTATTTTCTTCCCTATTTTAACTTACTGGTGTTCCTAATCTGTTTTTTGTGGTGCTGTTTTTGATAGGTTGGACTGTTTTTACCCTTTGCATAAAGACAGATGCAAAAAAAAATTGGGTTAAATAATTTTACTTCCTCCCTGTTGCTTATCACCTTTTTGCCACTTTCTCTCAGCAATGGACCAATTGTTTCCTTGACATTTTTCTTGTTTTTAACATGTTGGAAGAAGCTTTTTTATTTTTTACTTTTGTTGCAAACCTTTGTTCATTTTGAGCCTTAGCTTTCCTCACTTCATTTTTACAGGCTCGGGCTCTTTACCGATATTCTGCCTCAGTTATTTGCCCCTCTTTCCAATTTTTATACTTGCCATTTTTTGTCTTTCAACTTGCAGAGAGTTCTTTATGCAGTCATGCTGGTTTCTTTTGAGAGCTGTTCTTCATTGGTATTATGCTAGACTGGGCTTTTATAATCTCATTTTTCCAAATTTCCCAAGCTTCTTGAGTTGTTTTCCCCTTGAAGAATCTCTTCCATGGACTCCTTCCCAAGCTCTCTCTAAGGTTATTGAAATTATCTCTCTTAAAGTCCAAGTCTGTAGTTTGACTTTGTTCTACTACTTGTGCTTGCATAATGTTGAATTACAATATTGCATGATTACTTGCCACCAAGGTTCCTGTAGCTTCAACACCTTCCATCATTTCATCTCTGTTCACGAGAATTAAATCCAATATGGCTGATCCCCTTATTTCCTTTTCTACTTTTTGGAAAACAAAGTTGTCTGCTAGGTTTGTTAGGAACCTGTTGGACCTTTCACTTGATGCAGAGTTTGTCTCACAGTTGATGTCAAAGTAGTTAAAACAAGTAACTGCCAACTTAATACATATAAATAAACATTCATTTATTAGATATTAGATATAATAGCTTTCTAAGCCAGTCTTTAGCAAACATTGCTAGATACACAGAAGCTTTCCTTCTATCTGAAGAGGGATTTAGATTAATCCTTGGTGTTTATTTAAGGACGTAAATGCCAACTGTTGCTCCACAGAAAAATAATCCAATCCCTGAACTTAAAATTACTGTTGCATTTACAGTTTAATCATAAAGTACATTTAAAACATCTTCCATTTATTGTGCAGTTAGCAGCACTGTGCTTTATTTCATTTATATTTAGCTGTCAGCATTGTTTTACATTGAAAGATTACTAAATTAATTAACCTTCAGGTTTTATTCTCTCTCTATGCATCCTGGTGTTGTATAAGAGCTTAACTGAGTTTGATTCCAAGTAAGTTTGATTGAGATGCAGCCTGAGATTATGTGACCTTTGTAATAAACCACAGCTTTACTTAAGGTACTATTTTTGAGTTTCCTTGGCAAATTGGATCGCTTCTTTTCAACTTTGATATAAAAGTAATATTGACATTGGACAAAGGAATTACACGCATGTATCATTATCCCTTACCAACTATTTGCTGTTAATTCATGAACTGGGAAAGCGCAATGTAAGTTTGTTCAGGTCATGTTTAAAGGAAGTTGAATTGACTGGAAGAAGGGTGGACTGTTTAAAAATAGACAGGTTTTTTTTAAAAGGACAGATGTTGCTCTCTCTCTCTCTCTCTCTCTCTCTCTCCCTCCCTCCCTCCCTCTCTTTTCCTCCCTCCCTCCCTCCCTCCCTCCCTCCCTCCCTCCCTCCCTCTCTTGTTTTGTCTTGTCAAGAGTTATAATATTTTTCTCTCTGAATCAATCAAGGATTTTGTGTCATTTTATCAATGCAAGCACAGTTGCTATGCCAATAGATAGGAGGAACATATGACTTATTTATACCTCCTACACATGGACTACCTCTCCCTACATGTACTATTGTTAAAGTATTTAGGAATGACAAAATACTGAATGCACTAATAGGAGAGGGTCCAATCAAAGTAGCACTCTTCTGACATGAGATGTGGAGAAATATGCTACTGTTAGTTAAGTCAGCTCAACAGTCATCACACCCCACAAGTCAGGGTGAGAAAAATATCAAAGAAAATTCAAAAAGAGAAATCTTGAAAGAGCAGATGTACCTATTGTTTCTATAAAAATACCACTATAACTCACAAAATAGATATTGGTGCTGGTAAGAATTATATTCTGCTCACATATGGTAGCAGCTTATCAACTTATGACATGCTCCAAGTCCCTTGAATCAAAACTGGCAGATAGTCAAAGATGTTTCCATAGCATATCTAGTCTTTCAGCCATGAGTGCCTCCCCAGGCATCCCTACATGAAAGGGTTCCAATCTACTTGTGGTCTTTGCACAACACTCAGGAAAAAATCGTCTAGGCAGAGTCTGCATATACTGACAGGACAGGATGTCTGCAGAGAGCATACATGCATATTCTGGTACAAGATTGCTGTAAGCAGGAAAAGTATATTGCCAAATAATTCAGCGAAGGACTAAATGTGCAAGGTCCTACAGGCACACAATGAGATAAGGAGCAATTACAAAAGTTGCAGAGATAGGAATTCAGGTCAAAGAGAATGTGAGGTGAATATGCTTCTATTCCTTTTTTGGATGCCCTACAGGAGACTGTGGGATTTAATATACTCTGGTGTCTTTCATATAATCAACAAAAGCATCAGACATCTACAGTGAGGAATAATGATGACATCAGCAGAGATAAGCAGGAACTATTAGCAAGGCATGAGAGCTGAAGCATTTTTTAAGTATAGAAGAGGTCATTTGAAAGCAGTTGAGGCAGATGCCTCCTTAATCCACTGAACTATAAGGAGGAAGAAGAGGTGCAGCACAATTCAATTTGTAAGCTTCTGTTATTATAAACAATTTCTAGAAAAGTAGTTTTATCTTATCATGGAGCTGATTTTCTGGTCTGGTCTACCTTCTGGAACTGACATGTGTCCCTTTTAAATTACAATAATTTAGATGAAGATTTCTGGCTGAAATTGATAGTGCATAACTATCTCCAATAGAAAAGGTGAAAGGCCAAATTCCTCTACATATCTAATAAAATCCTTGCAAACCCCTCCCATTATGCTTACCCTGTCAAGGAATACCTGGCATGAGAGGGGTGTGGCCTGAATTCCAGCAACAGGACGTGTTTTCCAGAGGGCTCTCTGAAGAACCGTCAGATTCCTGCTGTATCGGGGGAGGGGGTGATCTGTAACCACACCATAGCTGTTTTAGAGAGTGAAGATGGGAGGGCACAAGTGGGTGTGGTTGGGGAACCTGCAACTCCCCTAAAATGCCTGCTTTTGTCCTTGGACCCAAAGCAAGAAAGGTAGCCAATGTGAGCTATTGCAGCTAGAAGGCCAGACAAAGCACGGGAATCAATGTGGACAGTTTCTGGGTGAGACAATAAAAGTGCTTGAAAGTGCAACATTCCTGTAAACTAACTTTTAAACCTCTGGTTAAAGCTTTTTAAAGAGAAAGTAGTGGCAGAAGAAATGGGGGAGCGGGTGTTACAAAGCTCTCACTCCTTCGGGTCAGCAGTGAACGGATGGAGCCATTAGATAGAAGAAAGGAAGTGATAGTTTTGAGAACTGTTTAAGGATGTTAGAAAGCGAATTGGAAGTCATTAGTGTTTAAATTTCACTCTATGCTATGCCTATGATTTTCTTGGTAACTTGGTGACTTTTGAGAATTGCTTAGATTCGCTTTTGAAGCCAGGAACGTAAAAGGAAAATATGTTGAATTAATTATCTGCATTACTGTTTAGTAGCAAAGAGTACTCGGTAAAAGCTGCCTAAGAAGAGTTGACCTTGAAACATTGTGGATAATAACGAATAATAAAAGTCCTCTAGAAGAAAGAAATAAGACCAGCTGTGTAAACATTGCCTTCCATTCCCTTGCTACATTATAATGGGCTGTTGAGACTGCCGCCCTGTTAGTGTGTGCCTCCCCCTTCTGCCTAAATGGGGGGGGGGGGAGAAATTTGGATAACCCAGACAACTCATACCAAGGGTTTCTTTTTTTCCTTCTTTGTTTATTTGGCTACTTTGGGTCATTTTTTACCTAACCAACTTTTATCTTTTTATCTTTCTTTTACCTCTTGCAATGAGGTATGGATTACCATGGTGGAATTAATTTTGTGGGGTTCCCCCCCTTTTTGGGGGGGGGGAGCGATTGGATTAAGATAGCAAGAACCTGAAGACGGGGCCCAAGAACAGGAGTCAGTTTATTAGAGGTTGGTGCTTGGGCCAGTGTGGGCAACTTCAGAACTACAATTAATTTATTAACCTATTTTTTGGATAAAAAAACTCGCTTACAAATTAAATACAACAATGTCAGATCCAAATACCAAGATGAAGAAAATAACATCTTATGTGTCTGAAACAGGTACCCTGCCTGGTTCAGTGACACAAAAACCAGCAGGCACAGGAACACAACAAGACAAAGCTATTCTGGAGCTAAAATATGTTGCAAGACATACATGTGGATATCAAGGAGCACATAAACAGAGTAGAAGAGAAAGTCAGCAAAGTGGAAGACGAATTGAAAGAAGTCAAGGATATGATTGGGAAAAATGAACAAAGACTGCAGAAGGTGGAAGAAAAGACAGAGATAACTGAGAAAAAAGTGGAGGAGATGGATTATAGGCTGACAACATCCTGATAAAAAACAGGAAGAAGCCAACATATTGTGGGAGATGGAAAGATCCAAATTTTATCTAAGACTCCAGAACACAGAAGAGGAGAAAAGAGAGAATTTAGCAGAGAAGATCACAGAAATTCTCTCAGCGGCTACAGAAATGAGTAAGGAATATATTCTAGGTGGAATGGATGAGACTTTTAGAGTATATACAAGATATGCAATGAGAAACAACTTGCCCAGAGAGGTACATGTAAGATTTGTAAAAAAAACAACAACCCTAAAAATGAAATATTGCAAGCAGCAAGAAGTACCACAATAAAATACAAATCTAGAGATATAGCAGTATTGAAGCAAGCTCCAAGGAAAGTCAGAGAAATAAGAAAGGAATACCACTTTTGACTAAGAGTCTGATTAAAGAAGGGGTGAGTTTTATATGGCTTGTTCCAGAAGGGATTTTGGTAAACGGGCACAAAGTTCCAGACTAGATACACTAGAGAAAGCAGAATTATTTTATGAACAAAATATAGCAGCACAGGAGCGAATGCTGATATAAGAAGAGAAAGGAGCTAAATGCCAGGAAGCTAAGGGGAGATGGAGAAAAAACAGGAAGAGAAAGTGCTAAGGGCCAAAGAAGCAAAGGAGCAGAGGGAGTTAAGAACGATTAGATCAACTAAGCCTATAAACCAATGACACGGAGGAAGAAATAAAAGTAATCTCCATTAATATAAACGGATCAAATTCGGCAACAAAAAGAACAACATTCAATAAATTAGAGAAATTGAAATTGGACATTATATGTTTACAGGAAGTACATATTAGAAAGCAACACAGAAAATTTTTGGAACAGGAAATAGGAAATAGCATTATATATTAGAAAGACAATACAATCAAATAAAATTTTTGAAGATGGGGAGGGGAGAATACTGGTGGAAATAAAGCTGAACATGAGAAAGATATTATTAGTGGCAATATAGGCTCCAAATGACAAAGAAAAAGAATTTTTTGGGAAACTACACAAAAAGATAACAGAATATGACTATGAAGATATATGTATACTAGGAGACTTTAATGCAATCGTAAATAATGAAATAGACTATAAAGCTACAAAGATGAACAAGAAGTCGAAAAAAATTCTACCCAAAACATTTTTCACAATGGTGGAAGAATTAAACTTGCAAGATGTTTGGAGAATAAGACACCTGAAAGAAAGATAATATACATTCTACTCAAATAGACATTTATCATGGTCAATAATTGATATGATGTGGTTGTCAAAAGAGCTAACGCTCAAAACAACTAAGATAGACATAGATATAAGCACATGGGCAGATCATAATCCAACAATGACTTGGAAGGGACAGAGGAAAACGGGGAGATGGACTTTAAATTCAAGAATATTGAAAGCAAAAATTTCCAGCAATATGTGGAAAAAGAATTGACATATTTCTTCCAGGAAAATAGAGAGGGAGACACATCATTATAGAATGTATGGGACATTTGCAAAGCATATATCAGAGGTGTTGCAATGACATACTTAGGAAAAAAGAATAGACAGGACAGACAAATTCAAAAGAAGTTGGAATTAGAATACAAAAGTCTGGAGACGGAACTGCAGAAAAACCACAAAATAAAAAAGTAAAAAATATGATGGATCTGCAAAAACATAAATTGAACCTGATAGAAAATGAGGACTTGGCAAATAAAATAAAATCGGCAAAACAAAACGTCTTTGAAAATGCAAATAAGCCAGGACGTTGGCTGACTTACAAGATGAAAAAGGAAAGAGAAAAAAGGCTGATAAGTCAACTAATGGATGAAGAAGGGAATATACAACATTTAAATGAAAAAGAGAGAACAATAATTGAGAACTTCTACAATAAGTTATATTAGCATGAGTGAGTTCCAGAAGGGAAAATAAGACAATATTTAGAGAAAACTAGAATAACCAAAATGCCAGAAAAATTTAAGAATGCACTAGAAGAAAGAATTACAAGAGGTAACAGAAGGCATTACAATGCAAAAGAAGGGGAAAACACCAGGACCAGATGGATTACCGGCAGAACTGTACCAAAAACTACAAGAAGTATTAAGCAATGTAATGTTGGAACTATTCAATGACTTATTAAGAGAGGCAAAAATGCCAGAAACATAGATGGAGGCATATATAACGCTTATATTAAAAGAAGAATCAGATCCACAACAAGTAAAGAACTACAGACCTATTTCACTATTAAATGTGGACTATAAAAATTTTGTATCAATAATGGCAGAAAAATGAAGAGACTTTTAAATGAATGTATACACATAGACTAAAACAGATTTCTTCCCAAGAGCCAGATCAGAGACAATATGCGAATTGTATTGAATACGCTAGAGTATTTTGAAGCCCACCCAGAAAAACAAATGGCGTTGTTGTTTCTAGACACTCAAAAGGCCTTTGATAATGTGAACTGGCACTTCATGATAAAGCAACTTCAAATGATGGAATTTGTTGAGGGATTTATAAATCTGATTAAAACTATATATAACCAATCGGCAAAGGTAATGATAAATGGTGATATGATAGGAAAGTTAGCGATTATGAAGGGAACTGGACAAGGATGTCAACTATCACCATTATTATTTAAACTGACACTAGAGACTTTGAATAGAGAAATATGACAAAATAAAGAGATAAAAGATATGAGGGTCAAGAAAGAAGAGTATAAATTACAAGCATACGCGGATTATTTGGTGTTTATTATGGAGGATCCAATAGAAACAGGGCCAAAACTAGTTAAAATAATAGAAGAATATGGAGAAGTAGCGGGCTTGAAGATTAATAAAGATAAAACAAAAATTCTGGTGAAAAATATGACAGAAAAACAGAAAAGAAAGTTGATGGGAAAACTGGGATGCAAGTGGTGAAAAAAGTGAAATATTTGGGTATTCAATTGACATCAAGATGTGGAACACTAAAGAAGAATAATTATTATAAGGTGAGAAAACAAACAGAAATAGACTTGGAAAGATGGAAAAACCTACAATTATCACTGATGGGAAGAATAGCAGTAGTAAAGATGAATATATTACCAAGATTGTCATACCTATTCCAAACAATACTGATAAAAGTAGAGAAAAAATTCTTTGAAAGTATGAACAAAATAGTGGGGAAATATATCTGACAAGGGAAAAAAGCAAGAATTAATATAAAAATGTTACAAGATGCAAGGATTCGAGGTGGATTTGGATTACCAAACTGGGAATTGTACTATCAAGCAACAGGTATAGCTTGGATGAAAGAATGGATTTTACTGAGAAATACAAGATTATTGACACTGGAGGGGCATGATTTGCAACTGGGTTGGCATGCTTTTTTGTGGTATGATAAAAGTAGGGCTCATGCCTATTTTCAAAGACATTTTATAAGGAATGGATTATTAACAATATGGGAAAGAGTGAAAGGGAAACATTATTTAGAAATACCAATGTGGCTTTCAACAATGGAAGCATTGACACATCCAAATATTAGTAGTATGGAAAATATTATTAGATACAAAGATATCTTAACAGAAAGGGGGGGACTAAAAAAAACAAGAATTAGAAAAACAAGGGATTGATATAGGTTGTTTTTCACAATTGCAAATACAATCAAGATATGAAAAAGATAAAAGGGAGTATAGTTTTAACTTAGGAACTTCAGAGTTGGATAAGATACGTATAGGAATGGGAGAAAGAATAATCAAGGAATAATATAGCTACCTATTAAGAACTATGCTAGAAGAAGAAGTGGTAAAAAATACAATGTTAACTTGGGCAAAGAATTTTGGCCATACGATTGAACTAGAAAAGTGGCAACAGTATGGGAAAGAAATTATAAACTAACCATGTCAACAGCTTACAAAGAAAATTTATACAAAATGTTTTACAGATGGCACATGTCACCCAGAAAACTAGCTAAGATGTTTAAAGACAAGTCAGTGAAATGTTGAAAATATCAACAAGCAATAGGTTCATACTACCACATGTGGTGAACATGTGCAGAAGCAAGGAAATATTGGACTAAAATAAGAGTATGGTTAAAAAAATGTTACAAGAAGAAATAGAAATTAGGCCAGATATATTTTTACTGGGTATTATCCCAGAGAAATTCAAGAAAGAGGATACTTATTTGATTATACATGTAACTACAGCAGCAAGAATTGTATTTGTCCAAAATTGGAAATTAAATAAGCTACCAACAGACAAAGAAATAATTAAAAAGATATTAGATTGTGCAGAGGTGACTAGGTTGACAATGAAAATAAAGGATAAAGAGGAATCGGAGTACTTCAAGACATGGGGAAGGTTCTATGACTGGCTATAGAAAGCAAACAAGAAAGGAAAGTAGGGAGAAGATAAAGTACCCAGATGATGCACTGAATGAAATGAAAAAAGTGGGGGGGGGGCAGAAGGGGAAAACAGAAAATAAATTATTAAACATATAAATATATATTCAGGAACAAGATATAAAGGGGAGGAAACATACCTAGGGTAGACTAGTGAAGGTAAGGGAATAAGAAATGATACTAAATTATATATGGGCTGACGAAAATACCATCCCAAGGAAACATAAACTGAGTTTTGAAATATACACCAACAATAATAGAAAAAGAAAGGGAGAGAGGAGGAGAGAAAGAAACGAAGACGGGGAAAGAAGAAAGAGATAAGGAGAGGAGGATGGAAGGGGGAGAAAGAGAAGAAGAGAGGGTAGGGAGTGGAAGAGGAAGAGCAGGAGTAGGAGAAAGGTAAGGGAAGAAGGGAGGAGAAGGAGAAGAGGAAGGAAGAAAGTAGAGAAGGGAGGAAGGGAGAAAAGAAAGGGAAAACAAGGAGGTGTTACGAAAGGAGGAAGGGATGGTAAATAAAGCAACCCAAATTGTACATTATAACTTATTAAATGAAATAATAAATGTAAAGAAGAATACTAATTATGTGAATGTGTACTTAAAATGGTATGTAAGAGAATAAAATAATAAAAATTGTTTGGGGGCAAAAAGGAATACCTGGCATGTTGTATTCGTCCCCTCCCATCATTTCCTCAATCTCTCTCTTTCTTTCTCCAATTGACATACACCATGGTGACAATTCCCAGTTTCCTTGATCATCCTTTCATATTGCCCCCAATAATCTGGGTCCTCATTTTACTGACTTCAGAAGGATGGAAGGCTGAGCCCCATCAGAATTGAACTCCAGGCTATGGCAGAGTTTGCGTGCAATACTGCATTCTAACCACTGTGCCACCAGGACTTCTATAATTTATTTATCATATGTAGCCATTCATTGGTCATAAGGGTCTTTCTCTCTCTTTCTCTCTTTTCTTAGTCTGCGTTAAGAACATAAAGCTACCATGCTCCTAGTATGTTGGCACAAAATCTGGACGACCATTAGATGGAAAGAAAAAAGTTTTGGTTATCTCTTTGTTACCATTTCCAGGCCATCTGGGTATTTGCAGCCCAGATCAGATAACTCTTCAGAACTGCCATTCAGTAAACTGAAGTTTAAAACTCCATTTTATATCATATCTGGGATTAGAAATCATGACAATCATTAGATAGTTGTCAGGCCTGCAGCGGTTCCTTTAAGAATCTTTGGCCTGCCACACTCTCATCATGGGGGGGAATAGCAAGGGGTAGAATGTGTTGCTTTCAAAATAAAAAATTCCTTTCTAGAAGCTCAAGGTCATCTTTTGTCTCCGCACCTTTACACCTGACCGGAAGCAGCTGGGCGTGGGTGCTAGCATGGAAGAAGAAGATTGGACCATGTGATGGATTGTGGATGTGGGGACAAGATCATGAACTTTTAACTAGGTGGGATTCTGATGTAATTTTCAGAATTGGGATTCCACAGCAATGTGCCTAAGATGTCTGCTTTATTAAATTGGAACTTTAAGGATCATTTTGCCTTGGACTCTGATTTGATTCTACATGATACTTGGTACCCTGACATTATCCCAATTCTGCAAATTACATCAGAATCCCACCCAGTTAAAAGTCCATGATCTTGTCCCCAGTGTTTATGAACACTGTAACTCTATGCTGCTGCCACTGCTGTCTGAGGCCATGCATGTCTGCAGCCCAAATATGCTAGCCCTGTATTCCTTATGGTAAAAGCTTAAGGTATGGAAATGCAAAGAAAAGGAAGCAAGCATATGAAAACTGGAGGCTGTGATCCGATGGGACACAACAGTAACATACAGAAGTGCTTAAGAGAAGTAATTGCCTGCATTGTAATTCTATTACACCTTGATAGTTTGCAAGATAAGTATTTGCATTTTCCTCTTAGGGAAAGAAAATGCAGAGAAGCCTAGATTGCCATCCATTTTCTTTAATTTGAAAATCATTAATGCAGGAATAGAGAGAGCATCTTTTTTTCCCTTTCCACAGAAAGTATAATAAAGTGTTACAAATAGAAATTCCCAGGAGTGAAATACCCATCTTCATTGAAAATTTGATTTTATTAATTTGGTTCAGAACCAAATATTTCAGATAATATAGCTGCTGCATTAGGAAGACAAATATACTTCACACGAACCACCTAAGTGTTGCTGTCTAAGCCATATGTTCCATATGGTTCTGGCATTTTAATTGCAGCCTTTGAAATATGCAAAATAATTTCTGCTCTATGGAGGGTCTGTTCTAGTTAGAGGAAGTAAATTTTAAAAGATCATTTGCACTGAATACTGAGTGCTAAATCTGTTTAATTAGTTCTTTGTTCTATAAAGTACGAGAAGTACCCACTTCTAGATCCATGTAAAGAATCTTGCTGTGTCATTTTATTAATCAGCAGTTCCAAGCTATTGGGAACTGATGCCACTTTAAAAAAATACTTTGATATATGCTGATATTTTAAATTAATATGCAATAATGATTTTAAAATTAAACCAATTCACTAAATAAACAGAATAACAGAATTAGTTGAGGACAATGTGATACCTGGATGTAGCCTTTTCCACTTTAGTATACATGCTCCTAATATGTTGGCACAAATATTTTTGGAATGTCCAAACATTATGATTTATATATTCTTAGAACATTTGGAGAAATGAGTTGGGAGAGGCTACTTAAGCCTTAAAATAAAATTATTACAATAATATACATTGAATCACCTGCTTCAATACTAACTACTAATTATTAATATTACTTTCATTTTAAAGCAACTGTGGTTTGTAACCAGGTAGCCAAATAATGTACTGGGAATTAACAGATAGAACACTTAGAAGCTGAAGTTCAAACTGGAAAATGAGAAGAAATACAACCAAGCTTAGCTGAATATAGTACAAATTATGGAAAAGGTTGATATACTTTTAAAAAGTCCTTTCCTTAAAATATGATATATATTCCTATTATGTTCCTTTAACAGGAAACTTCTAAATTCTATCTCCAGAGTTTAAGAGGGACAAGAGTCTTAAAAACTTAAGAACCACTTCATCAGTCACTCAAAGGAATAGACATTTTAAAGCTAATCATTACCAGAATACATTTGAACTGGACAAAAACTAAAGCCATAGTCATCAGAAGATTCTCACTATTTCTATAATTCACCTGACATATTTTCAGAAGATCTGCCATAATTTGCATCAAACATAGTTAATGTACTATCATCAATGCTTATAAAATAATAGTCAGGTAAAAGGTATCTTCTGTATCATGTACTGGTGTGGCACCAATTGCAGTGCCCAAATAATGGTTTTGCATTGGTGCTTTTATTATATAACTTAAATCTTATTCTGGTAGATTTAACTGAGATATTCTATAGCCCATTTTGCAAATATTTATCCTTTGAACTATGAACATTAAACATTTTTCCTAAGGGGAAAATCTCAATGTGACTGTACATTACTATTTTATCTCTGATGCTATGTCTGCATTATTTCTGGCAGTTAAATTTGTTTGAAATTTGAGGAAGTAGTACGGAATTCCTATTTTCAATTTCACCTTGTTAATATTCAGAAAGAATCAGAATAGAGCTGGAAGGGACCTTGGAGGTCTTCTAGTCCAGCCCCTTGCTCATGTAGGATACCCGATAACATTTCAGACAAGTGACTGTCCTGTCTCTTCTTAAAAGCCCCCAGTGATGAAGCACTCTCAACTTCAGAAGAAAAGCTGTTCCACTGATTAATTGTCCACACTGTTAGGAAGTTTCTCCATAATTCCAGTTTGCCTCTCTCCTTGATTAATTTCTATCCATCGTTTCTTGTTTTATCCTCTGGTACTTTGGAAAATAAATTGACCCCACCTCTTTGTGGCAGCCTCTCAAATACTGAAATATTGCTATCATGTCTTCCTTAGTCATTCTTTTCTCTCAACTAGCCAAACCCAAATCCTGCAACCATTCTTTATATCTTTTGGTCTCCTGGCCTTCAATCATCTTAGTTGCTCTTCTCTGCACTTTTTTCAAAGTTTAAACATCTTTAGTACAATGTGGTAACCAACAGTGGATGCATTATTCTAGGTGTGACCTTACTAAGGCTTTGTATAGCACTACTAATACTTCACTTGATTTTGATTTGCCTATGCAAATCCACCATGAATGGAACTGAGTTGATTCCAAAAGGGCATGAATTGATTGGACATTTAATTAAAAATAATTAGATATCATATTAGATAATTATCTATTTATTTTTCTAGTACAAAGCTCCTCTTTATAGTAGTAGGAAAAACATTAAAAATGAATACATTTTTATGGAAATGATAAATGAAATATTCCAGTCTATTTCATGATTTAGGCTTTGGCTAAATCCAATGCAATAGAAAAAACATTTTTATTTGTTTTAAATTTTTTCAATAAAAATTACTCTTTAAATAAAATCAAGTTTTGTTTCAACTATATTTAAGAATTTGACACAAATAAAATATACAAGTTCTGATTGTCATTAAAAAAACCCAGGTATGTTGTCACTTAAAGAAGCATGAAGATAGAGATGGATAATCTCTATTAACAAATACCTTAATAGTATTTGTTGCAAATTCACTATTATAATACTCAAATAGTATAGTGTTTCCTGCCTGAGCAGAGGTTGCACTAGAAGACTCCAAGCCCCCTTTCAATTCTGTTATTCTGTTCGTTTTTTCTGTTAATAATTCATTTATAATATTTTTTCACTAAACTTTGAACAAATAAATAAGTCCCTGCTTAAAATGCTATATATTAGATACCCAGATTTATAAACATAGCAATAGCAATAGCAATAGCAGTTAGACTTATATACCGCTTCATAGGGCTTTCAGCCCTCTCTAAGCGGTTTACAGAGTCAGCATATCGCCCCCACAGTCTGGGTCCTCATTTCACCCACCTCGGAAGGATGGAAGGCTGAGTCAACCTTGAGCCGGTGAGATTTGAACCGCTGAACTGCAGATAGCAGTCAGCTGAAGTGGCCTGCAGTACTGTACTCTAACCACTGTGCCACCTCGGCTCTTGACATAATGATTTGAACTATAAAAATAAAATGCTTCACAAATGTAGGCAAATATATGTATGTTTAGTCAACAGGACCAGAGGTTTACTGTTCTGAGCTTTCAGACTCAGGCTGGAACGCAAATGCAGGAAATTTCTCTCTACTGGAATGGGTGCTTTGGTCTATTCTGTGAGTCTTATTAACAGCATGTGTTGTCTTCCTATTGGTTGATTAGTGTGTTGATGGCTGGCAATTGGCTGTTGTTTCCTTGTGCTGACAAGCCCTCAGTTCCCAAGTACCTGATAAGCTGGTGATAAATTGGCAGTCCTGTTAACTGACAAGGGGGTATATTCCCAGGCTTCAGTCATTTCCCTGGCTAAAATGTTTCCTTTCTTATTGTCAGGTGAAATACAGAAAGATACAACAAGCTGCTTGCTAAAGATACAAATAGAATAACCCAATTACAATGCAGAGACACTGGGATAAAATTGTCCCATATAGGACATTTGTTGTGTACATATTACAATTGTGGGTGGTGATGGTAAAATTATTAGCTCCCTAGGTATACATCAAGGAGTCACTAGATTCTGAAATCCTAGCAAAGGGTGTCAAAAAGTCAAAGAATTATTTCTAACATGTTAAGTTGAATCTGTCCCAATTTCGCTAAATTTTCCTTGTGATACTGGCAAGCATGTTTTGTGTACTCAGGTTGGAATTGGTTATAGTGAAAATTCCTCCTAAATCTCTGGTTTTAAAACAATTCCAATAAATGTCTTCAGTTAGGAACAGTTGCTGGTACTATAGTTTTCATGAGAAAAATAGTTGCAATTTTGTCAACCATTTTGGCTGGACCATACAGTATCTCTGTCTACTTCTAGTAGCAGTGGAAGCCACTGACCCCAAACACAGTAGCAGATATGCAATCTCTTGTGTGCAAGAGAAAACCACAATCCCATAGGGTTTTTTTGAATGAAGGAAAAGCTTCATAAGCTTGTCTTTCATTCAAAAAAAAAATGTGGTCTTTATATGTGTGTGGGAACATGAGAAAAAGAGACAGAGTTGAGTGATTTTTGCTTGCTGCCTTGGTTTCCAAGGGTTCAAAGGATTTATCTATGGATCATTATATGGCTTGGAAGCAGGATGCCTTAGGGAATTTGGGTGCCTTCTTTCCTCCTTGAAGAGGAGTCTTCCCAACCTGTGGAATTACATACAACATACCAAGAACCCAAGGGGACATGCAATTCTCCTCTATGATAGCCACCATGCAGTAGAATTCCTTCCCCTTGGAAATGAGCTACATTTCTTTGTATTTTTCTCCCTATCTTTCAGGACCTCAGAGAAGTACATATGGTATTCTCTATCCAATTTTATTTATTTAAACTCATTATATATTAATTTATATTAGGATTTAATATATATTCATTGCAAATTAACAAAATGTGGCACTACGAATAATCTCCCTGAATGGTTTTTTATGGGTTTCATTTTTCCTTGAAGGAAATCTTTTGTTTTCCTTCTTTAAGTTGTGTTCTTTATTGATGCAAGCTCCCTAAACCTGTATCAATGACCAGCTTGGGGCTCTGATTATTGATGAATGACAGGCTGATCTATAATAAGTGTCCTAATTCATGATTTAATCATGGATGGAGCAACCAACTTAGCATATACAACCGAGACCTGAATAGCTTTAGAAGGGGGAGTTTTAGGTTTAGCATCAGCCAAAAACCTCACGATGTTATCTGAAAGTCACCGAGGTCTCTTAAAACTTCAGATAACTGGTAGATGTGAGAGTCTCTGGCTGAAATTAGGATTTAAAGAGCAGTTGGGATTGCTATTTTAGTACAGTCCTCTCTCCCATACAATATTATCCATACTTGATTTCAACCTTTTACCAAGCAATGTTAAGTCTAAGCAGTTCTGGAGACCATGATAATCATGAAGCTTTCCCAAATTAACAAAGATCGGACACATGGTGATAATACTTTCCATTTTTTTTGTCTCATGGCAGTTGTCATATGACTTGATTGTGGTATAAATTCTTTGTTATGGTCAAATCACTTTCTGGTTGCTTTTTGGCTTTTAGAATGGCTTACTCCAGATAACAGGAGAATATTTTAGAGTCTGGAAGATAAAATCACTCAGATACAGTTATAGTTGAATTCTGATAGGATAAATTCAGGAGAAATAAAAAACAACTCAGGTTCAATCCTGACAAGATTGGACCACTCAGTCCTGGAGATTCTTTATCTCATGTCTTTGAGACTGGTTTGCAATCTGGGGATCTTTTTTTTGAATCTGGGGATTCAAAAAAAATTGGTCTTTATATGTTTGTGGGAACATGAGAAAAAGAGACAGAGTCGAGTGATTTTTGCTTGCTGCCTTGGTTTCCAAGGGTTCAAAGGATTTATCTATGAATCATTATATGGCTTGGAACCAGGATGCCTTAGGGAATTTGGGTGCCTTCTTTCCTCCTTGAAGAGGAATCTTCCCAACCTGTGGAATTACATACAACATACCAAGAACCCAAGGGGACATGCAATTCTCCTCTATGATAGCCACCATGCAGTAGAATTCCTTCCCCTTGGAAATGAGCTACATTTCTTTGTATTTTTCTCCCTATCTTTCAGGACCTCAGAGAAGTACATATGGTATTCTCTATCCAATTTTATTTATTTAAACTCATTATATATTAATTTATATTAGGATTTAATATATATTCATTGCAAATTAACAAAATGTGCCCAATTGCATACTTTAAAATAGGAACATTAAAACAAACATAATTATATGAAAAGCACAGCTTTAAAATAAATACTATATATGTATTACTTGATGTAAAAATTAGAAAGAAAATTATTAATTGATTTAAATGAATCCAACACACGCAATCTCTCTCTCCCCCCCTTTCTCTTCTAAATCTTACAGTCATATTCATTTTTACTACATTTATTCTTCCTTATAAACTATTCATCTCTGGATTTATCCTTTTAGCTAGCTGATACAATATAAAATATTCATTTTCAATAAGCAAGCAAGATGAATTATCTGCAGGTATTTAATAGAATCAGGCAATATAAAAAAATCTATAGGTAGATTTTTATCAATTTATTTAATACTAGGTATTCCAATTCTTCTGTTCCCAGTGCATTTACTATATTACTGCAGCATTTTTACTTAGAATAATACTGTTTTGTTCAGATAGTTGTACAGTAGTGGTTAATGTCCTTTCTTTTCCAGTAACTTAGAAGAATTCTGGAAAATAAGGATTAAAAATTTCTCTTTTTCCTCTCACTTTCTACAATCACAAACACACACACACACACACACAAACGAAGAGAGAGAGACAGACAGAGACAGAGACAGAGCACAAGTGGTAGTACCTATGAATTTATATAGTTATACATATCAACACAGGTATACCTATGAGGTAGCAAGGGGTTTACGTTCACATGTCAGCCAAGCAGCAGTATAACCTATTTTGTGGAACAAGATGTCCATTCCTTTTACAAAAGTGGTTACATAGCTCTTTTTTGGTGCAGTTTGAACAGGGCTTCCCTTATCTTTGAAGACTGAAAAGGAGCTTGACAAGGCATAAAGCAAGGGGTTTGGCACATATTTCCAGCAACTACTGGCTACTTTCCAGAATGTTCTGCCTGAGTTATTGCCTCAGTTTGCCTGATGACAATGCTTGCTCTGCAACCAAGGAAACATAGTTACTCCAAGGTTTATTTAGATAATGGATAATAATACACCTGTTTCTGTTCTACTCATATCCATGTTGCTTAGGTATTCTGAGAAATTGTCCTCACTGTCTGAAACTATGGTTGAATATTTGGATTTGATTTCTGCCCTTTGCTAACTTGTCTTGGCATAAGTGATTCATCAGAAGTCTTGCCATATTTTTTTCAATTCTTGGAAGGAAAATAAAAATACTAATATTGTTGGATTCATATTTTATGAACCAAGCTTTCTATGTTGTGTTACCTTGACTTTGAGCAAATGAATCATTTTATAGATTAAATACATTCAAAACATAATGGAGCATAAAAGAAAAATGATTTTAAAAAGTAGAAGCACACATTGACTTTCATGATTCCTAAGAAAAGTCATACACCTTTGCCAAAGTCCCAGAAGATTGTAGTGATTTTGATGCTATCTTCAAGTGCTTTGTGCTACAGATAACAATTGCAAAGAAACTAATAAAATTTCTAAATAAAGTTGGTCTGGAAATAGTCCCCATTAGCATGAATAGCTGTACTGTGATCAGTAGTGGTGGCACTGTCTGTATAGAAGGGACAAACTGCTCTCCAGAGAACCCCAAACAGTTAGTGCCTAATTCCACATTTTCTCTTTGCTCCAGTTTATTATCCTGTACATTTTTATCTCCCCAGTGCTCATTCCCAATTTCTGTTCTTTTTTCCTGCCTTAGTAGTCAGGAACATTCCTGTACACACAAACACATTTGTGCTGCAGAGCAAAGCTATACAGAAGAAAACTGAATGGTGTCTGGCCACATGGTTTTCCTAAGAGGTTCGGTAGGGGAAAAACCTGGACTTCTGCTGAGCATTTTTAAAAGACATATGTGGTATTCTTAATATTTTTAAATCCAACACAACTGCTTTGTGACTGCTATGCAAAGGTAACTGCATACATACATATTTCACCCTATGATGTTTAATATTATGATGAAAACTATGTAAAGGATGGAAGTTGCGTCATGATATCCTACTGAGATTTCAAATGATGAAATCTGAATTTGTGGCAGTTACACCTAAAGCTACCTTCTTCTTCCCTCTGTGTCAGTGTGCTGGAGGATGGCTTTGGCTTTCTGATAAGGTCCCTGTTGGAATTTTGGAATGGCAAGATTCTGATGTAACTTTCTCCATTATTGAAACCATAACTTTTCTGGATAAACTACAACAATAAAGTCTTACTTGTTTTCTCTATGTTATCTTGTTATTTTTGACTGGGTTTTCTCATGTGCCCCATGGGTTTATCCAACTTGTTTTGCTGAATCTTTGGCTATGAAGATAGATATTCCTCACTATTTCTTATCATGAGTAAAAAGCCCACTACTTTTAACAGTCAGGAACATATTTGTTCTGTTTGAAGGAAAGAATAAAAAGTTTTGTAAGCATTCTAGCATTTTACTTCATGAGTATGAAGAAATCAGACATTCAAACTGGCAGCTTTTTTGTGTGGCAGCATTCCTTTGGATGCTGAAGCCAAGTCATCCATAAGGTCCCAATTCATACTGTTGTGTTCAGTGCATTTAATCTTCTTATGGCTGATCCTTGCCACAGAGTTATCTCTAGTAGCTTGGCCACATGACTGGCTAATGGTATTAACTCATCATATAAATTAAGTCCATTAGTATGAATGCATGAAGTTCCGTTGGCACAGAACTAGCTAATTGGACTTAAATACAATGTTTCTCCTGCCCTGGCTATAGGTTACAGCTCAAATATTTTCAAGTTACAATTAAATACCTATCAGGGACCAGATAATGACAAGTCAGGGGACTATTATGATTTTAGGTACCACAGAACAATATTACTCAATCTCAGCAACTTTAGAAGTGTGGACTTCAACTCCAAGAATGCTGTAGACAGCATGGAGGTTGGGGAAATCTAGGAATGAAGTTCAGATGTCTTAAAATTGCTGAGGTTGAAAAATATTGCTCTTGGGAAATTCTGTCTGGAAAACAGGAGAAAAACCTGGGTTGAAAGAAGTAGAACAGACCTGGAAAACTGGGTCCAGGGATATGAAAGGTGGTGGGCTAGCATGAAATGAAACTAGCCTGCTGATCAAATCTGGTATTAGGAAAATGTTAGCATTTTTTTCATTAGTTGCATATTTTGTCTATATTCAAGGAAAGCCAGTTGAAAGGTGAAAATACACAATTATAAAAGCTGGTTTCTTTAATATTATAAAGAGCAATTCTTTCCTGTCCTTCTACTTCCCTGCTTCTTACTAACTGCAGATAGCAGTTTGGATGTTTTGGAAGAAGGAAGACAGAAGTTACCTGACATCCCGTCTCTGAGACCAGCTGGAAATATATGCGACACACGACTATCATAATCAAAAATGAAATAGGAATTTGCAGGTACACAGATGAAAGCATAAATCTTTAATAAAAGGTATCAGAATCACACTGCAAATGCTGATACTAAATGTAAAAATAACCCAGATTAATAACTCAGATTAAGATAAGTAAAATGCTTTACTTATCTTAATTTGAAATGTAAATATTTAAGATGCCAGTTTCATATTTATTTTTTTCTTTTCATTGTATAATAATCCTGCCATATAAAAGAAGCGATATCTTAGCAGTAGAACTGATTCATAGTTACTGGAGTGCCACGTGCGTTAGTTGCACAACCTGTTGAACAGATTCATAACCTGTTCAGTCTTGTTTAATTATACCAGCTATGGGAATACAGTATGTATGTTTCTGCCTCCGGTAAGTAATTAATGAAGGCTGAAATAATTCATGGTAAATGGAATAGAAATAAAACAGCAGATACTAAAGTTAAGAATCTACTGCATTCCTAGTATCTAGGCAATATTTCAGCTGCTCAGGAGTTGTTTTCTTTTCAGTAGACATGCTGTTATATTATGAAAGAAACATTGCATGATAAATTAGTTGTGCATATCAGATTCATATGCATATTTGAAATTTTATATTGTATTATGCAACAGTAAAAGTACAGGCCACTCAAACTGGTGTTCTCCAAATGGGTAGATCCTTAGCTCTCATAACTTCTCTCTCCAGGCAGCTGCAGTAATTGGCCATGTTGGAGTCAGTGGAGGCATTTTTAAGGAATGGTAAAACAAGTCCAGGGACACAGTGGCTCAGTGGCTAAGATGCTGAGCTTGTCGATCAGAAGGTCAGCAGTTGAGCAGTTAGAATCCCTAGCGCCACATAATGGAATGAGCTCCCATTACTTGTCCCAGCTTCTGCTAACCTAGCAGTTTGAAAGCATGTAAAAATGCAAGTAGAAAAATAGGAACCACCTTTATGGGAAGGTAACAGTGTTCCGTGCACCTTCGGCATTTAGTCATGCCGACCACATGACTACGGAGATGTCTTTGGATAGCGCTGGCTCTTTGACACGGAGATGAGCACCACCCCCTAGAGTCAGGAATGACTAGCACATATGTGTGAGGGGAACCTTTATCTTTACCTTTTAAAACAAGTCGAGATCATGCCTGCAGAGTCACTGAACTTCTGCCTTTATATATTGAACATTCAGGATAATGGGAAGTGATCCAACTCATCTGGAAGACATTAGGTTGTATCAATGCTATATATAGTTCTAATCATGCTTAGAACTAAGCCTTGCTAAGGCCATGATTATCCCAAAGCAGAAAACTGGATTATGATTTTAAATGTATATTTTGTGAAATAACACATGAAAATGCTGCTACTTATGAAGTATTATGGTACATTATTTATTTCAAATTTGTTTTCTATCATAAGCAGGGTGAATGGGGCCAGTTGATGGTAGACTGTAAAAGCATTCATTCTTTCTAGTACTGCAACTGGGGAATAATTATAAGAAAGGTGGCAGTAGTCTTTCAGCAACACCTGGAGAAACAGAGATTCCCTACTGTCCTCTGAAATAATGATATTTGATTTTGAAATTAAAATCTAGCCCCAGCTCTTATATGAAGAACAGTTACAGAACACACCATGCATGTCATGCATTCATAAAGTAGAAGGTTAACATAAAAATAAAACCGGACAAGAATGTCCCAAGCCTTATCCATTCCACAGGGGATTGAATACCTTATCTATCTGACTAGGTCTAGGCAGGAAATTGGTAAGATTCTAGCCTCATAAGGCAATCAAGATATCCTGTCACTAGGGTTAATGTGTACAAGGCATACATGACACGGGAAGAATGTGTATTTAGGAGAATGATCAATATCCTGCCTGATAAAGTATAAAAACCTGTAACAAACTGCCCTTCGGGGTTCAGATTCTGTTTGAGCTATCACTGCTGAACCTTGTGCAATAAACCTTTCCCTTCAACAAAGAGCTGGTCTGGTCTCATTTTTGCAACATTTCTGGCAACCACGAAGGGACTACCAGGCGATCTTTCTCTCTGGATGACTAAGACCCCATGCCAGCAAAATGATCCGAGCCCCTGGTACCTCAGGCACCATGAGGCTCTTTGCTTTGGAGCAAAGAGCCTCAGTCCAAGGAACCTTTGTGTGAAAAGGGAAAGGAGAGAATCTGAACAATCCTGGCCAGGATGAGAGGGTAAGGAAAACCTGCCGGCAGGTGAGTATAATATAGTGTTGTGTACCTACTCTGCTTGAGAGTAGAAGAGGGTGCCTGATCACCGCCCTGGACTTGGGACATCATGTTAGGTTTTGCAGGAGGTTAAACCACTGCAGTTCATGTTGAGTGACCGTCGAGTGTCTGGAACAGGGGGTCAGTGGTAGTGTTTTTAGAACATGGGTGGGGGAGGGAGTGTCCCAAGGACACCTCTCCAGTATATGTTGAAGAATTTTAAAAGGGCATATGGTGGAGATTATGGGGACCCCCCAACAACCCCATCTAGGTTGATGAAGCTTTATGAATCGGAATAGCCCACTTTCGGGGTAGGGTGGCCATCAGAAGGGACCCTAGATGCCCCAAATTATAAGCATAGTACATCAAGTTGTAACCGACCCAGAGATTGGCGTTTGGGATCCCAAAATCGCAGGACATTCAGGGGGAGAGGCAGGACATTGCCCCCCCGGCTCCAGGGGACGAGGATTTAGAGGACGTGGACTCAGAGGAAGGGGACGATATGAGACAGACAGAAGAGGAATGCTACCGCAGGAGGCAGGAGAGATTATAGGATTAGCGGAGATGTATTGGTCTGACTGAAGGAGACAGGGCTCAGAGGAGCCATCCCCTGAGCCCTTGGTTAAGATACGGGTGGGGAATACAGAAACAACATTCCTTTTAGATACAGGGGGTAGCTGTTCATTGGTGAATAAGCCAATGCACCACCAACGGGTAGACAAATTCAAATCCCAGGGGTCTCAGGAAGGGTTTTAGGGAGACCAATTCTTAAGCCCATGATATGTTAATTAGGCAATACTGTTCTGAAACACCATTTCCTATATATGCCGGAATTATCCCATAAGGGGGGGAATAGGTAATAGGGAATTAATCAAACAATTGCAGGGGTTGAATATGCAGCTAGAGGTCATAAAGAAATATGTAGGAGAACAAACACCACCTTTACTTGCTACCAAATGCCATCACTTTAAGCCAGGGGACAGAATATGGGTAAAGCATTGATAAAATGAACCTCTAAAAGCTAAATGGAAAGGGCCATATATTGTAGTCATGTGTTCTCCCATGGCAGTAAAAACTCTGGAATCCAAATTGTAGATCCATTGGACCAGATTGAAAGGAGCAGCTCAAAGTGACCCAGTCTAGTGGGAAGCACAATACACTGATAAACCCTTGATGCTCCGGCTTAAGCACAAGCGACTTTGCCTTTCAGTAGCAGTAGAAAAGAAAAAAAAACTGTAGTAGATTTTCTTGTTTGTGACTGAAAGGACACTCTGCTGAATCTTACCAGCAATAGGTTCCCTGTGCACAGTGTCGAAGACGCTCTCCTGGATCACTCCGTAAGCTGATCCTTTATGTATGGTGGAAGAATGGAACCAAGATTTATATTATTAATTATGGTATTAGAATGTAAACTACAGTTGGGATATGGTGACGTGTATATTGAAAACTTAGGGGAATGGGGTCCTAGCCATAGAATTGCTCACAGTGAACCAATAGGGAGGGTGGATAGTGAAACTAACAAAGTACTTAAGTTAGACCCAGCATATTGGGAAGAGAGATTGCCCCAGCCATGTGATGACCCCAGAGGATTCGATTTGCATGTGTCTATAATGTGCATGGAAATTGGGCCCGGGAACTTAGAAGTGTGTAAACATATAGGAAGGTTATTCAGAGTTGGGATATGTAATCAGCTTCTGACGTCCTCTGGCCTACCCCAGTGGCCTTGGATTGTGGCCAACCTCCTTCTGTTGTAATCAGGTGAATAATTAGCCCTTTCCAGTTAAAGAGGGGTTGGGTCCAGAAACAACCATCATTAGTAGCTCCCGCTTGGTATCAAGGCATTCCTGGAAAACGTAGGTGCCGAGAAGCCATAACAACAGAACCACCCAAACAAGGATCTGACAATTGCCAACAATGTATCACCCATGCAAAACAAGGTCCGGCTACAATAACCACTTTAGTCTATCACATCCAAGCCCCAAGAGATTGTAAACCAACGGGAAAAACTTGCCAGAGAAATGGAACCATATATACCTTAGGTCAGTGTTTTTCAACCACTGTGCCGTGGCACACTAGTGTGCCGTGACATAGTGTAAGGTGTGCCGTGGGAAAATTACTTTATATATAGTCAATATAGGCACAGAGTTAGTTTTTTTTAACATTTTCTAATGGTGGTGTGCCTCGTGATTTTTTTCATGAAAAAAGTGTGCCTTTGCACAAAAAAGGTTGAAAAACACTGCCTTAGGTACTATAGGGGGTAAGGAAACTTGCTACAAACCTGAAACCCTGGAAAGGCTAAATGTTACATTATATACCAGGTTCGGGCACATCTATAATGGAAAGATAGAAGGTCTGTATGCATATGTAAATAACACCACTGTCCTTAAACAAGGAAAGGAAAGGATAGTATTGGAGTTCGATGTTTGCATGGCCATAGATGAACCAGGCAAAACAGGTAGAGTGGGATGTGGGTCCGACTCCTGGAAGGATGCATACAAACACAACCATAAGTATATGTGTAAAACTGACACCACCTGGATTACAGCCAGACATACAACATGGTTACCTTGTGCAGGTTCGCTGCAATGTGCAGGATGGGAAGTATGTGTGGAAAGTTTAACCTCTCTAACTGTTGTTTACAGATTGATGAAACAGGGAAAGTTATTAAACAATTAACTATGGAAATGAGACAACTTACCCATAATGCTGATAAGAAATGGAGTGCATTTAATTTCAAAGAGATCTTTAGTAGGTGGTTCCCTAAATTACCCGGTTTGCAATCGATAGTTGCCCTTATAGGTCTAATTGCTGCTGGCTGTGTTATTCTTCCTTGTGTCCTCCTCATTTTTGTGCAAACCATATCTAACAGCCAGTCATTCTTAGCAAAAAGGGAAGCAGTAGCCCAGGTAATGGCAATGTGAGAATATGAAAAAGTAACAAGCGTGGGTGATTGTGAAACTCCCCTTGAAAAGTCAGAAGAGTTTCAAAGTGGGGAATAAAGTAGAAGGTTAACATAAAAGTAAAGTTAAGCCGGACAAGAATGCCCTGAGCCTTATCCATTCCACAGGGGATTGAATACCTTATATACCTGACTAGGTCTAGGCAGGAAATTGGTAAGATTCTATCCTCAAAAGGCAATCAAGATATCCTGTCACTAGGGGTTAATGTGTACAAGGCATACGAGACACGGGAAGAATGTGTATTTAGGAGAATGATCAATATCCTGCCTGATTAAAAAAACCTGTAACAAACTGCCCTTCGGGGTTCAGATTCTGCTTGAGCTAACGCTGCTGAACCTTGCGCAATAAACCTTTCCCTTCGACAAAGAGCTAGTCTGGTCTCATTTCCGCAACATTACAGTTTTCCAATTGTTTTGGAAAATATTAGAAAGACCAATGATATTTTAAAATTGGGTTTGTTTTGTTTGTTAAGTTACAGGTTTGTATGAGCCTGTGTAAGCATATTGCCAGTTGTCCTAAGCCTTATGTAACCTCTGAAGAAGTGAATTAAGTGCACATACAAAATGAAATTCCCTGTAAAACCCAAGCAAAGCTTTAGATAGGGAGGGTAGGATTTTGCAATATCAGTTTCCGTCTGAGCTGAAACATCTATTTGTCAGCTGCTCAGCCACTCTCATCTCCACCCCACGCATCCTTTTACAAAATATCCAATCCTTGCCAAGAGATGAGCTGTATTCATGTAATCTTGGCAATAGGTGTACACTCAGAAGCTGCAAAAATGTTTCTACAGTGTCAGGCCTTTATGCCAATTCAGATTGTACTGAACACTGCTCAGAGCTGGCCTGTTTATCATCACTGGAAATGTCAGAAGTTACTGTACTTCTTTAGGCCAAGGCATTGTCTTCCAGAAGACTGAAAGTCAGCCTGTCTGATGTGGTGGACAGAACCATTAAAAATATCAATAGGTAAATAATACATCTTAAATAAACAGGAGATTTGATTTACACTTACAGACTCTACATCTCTAATCTATTCCCCAGATTTTGAACCTCAGATTGTACTACCACTGTCACATGAATCTGAGCAATAGAGCAATGACTCACTGTAGAGTTTGCTACCCTGGGAGAAATAGTGTTTCTGGGAGTTAGAATAATGAAGAAACAATCTCTGAGAGCGGGGCAGCCACTTAAAGTGTTAATGAATGAAATCTTTTCTCATAGTGTTTTTTCTTGAGGTATTTTTTTAAAATTATTTTTCTGGGACTTTATGTAATAAAATGCATTATGAGATATAGAATGGCTCTTAATTACTTTACTCTTTGAGGTTGTAGGAAACGCCTTGCATCAACACATAGTTTCTTTTTTAATCTTTTGCCAAAGACTGCTGCACCTGGTTAATTTTTGCTATCAGCACTGTTTAAAGATATTGTAGATATTAAAATATTCCATTTATCTATGTTTTGAGAGAAACAATGAAACAATCTCTTTTGTGTTGCTTATACTTTAGATATACCCTATTCAAATTATTTCTATTACTTTAATTATTTCTAGAGAATGTGGTACCTCTGATTAATTTTATGTACTTTTCCCTCCCTGTACAGATCTAACAATTGTGGAATTGATTTTGTACACAATTGATCAATAGGTAATCAAAACAATTCAATCAGCTTCTAATGAAATCATTATCTTTGTTTGCTGAATAATTTGCTGATTTTACATTGGTATTGCCTCTATTGTACATTTTCTTTTTTGTTTTATGGCTTATGCTGGCCTGTAGCTATAATAATGAGATGAGATTATAAGAAGGCAGCATAGGCTATAGAATTCTTGAAGGTAACGTTTATTTCAGCATGAATTACTTTGTATAGCCAGAACCCACAACCATAAATACTTGGCTTTCTTTATCCTTACTTGTGCCTCAATTGCATTTTGAACTCAAACCACTTTTGGACATAGAACTGAATTGTTAGTGTTTGTTTTACAGACTGGATTTGGCAGTTCTTTAGACTTAGTAATTGTATGGCACTGAGTGCCTTTGATCTTACTATTTTTTTCATTCTCCCATTTTCTGCATTTCTGCTGGACAAACCAGTTTGTCTCCAGCTACACTCAGCCTTGTCCATATCTTATTAAGTTCCAAGTAGACTCAGCTGGTGCTTATTATTGTTTGTTAATGGCTCTCTGGGTTTTTTCTTCAAGAGAACCAACTACAGTCACTCAACTTTACACATTGATTTCTCCACTCAGAAGTGGTGGACTCAGATATTATGGACTAGCAAAAGGGTGCTACAGAGTCTTTAAATCTAGAAGAGATCAGTATTGCTTCCCACTCTCTTCTCTTACCCAACCTCTCCAGCAAAACAGGAACTCTAGGTTCCACCTTATCATTGCCTTACATGTCCTTTCCACATAAGCAGCAGAGATCTAAAATGAATAGTTTTAAATTTTTTAATAACCCAAATGGGAAAGAAGCTTATACCATCAAAGATCAGCATCTTACTACAAAACTACACTGATATGACTTGGCTGCCATGAGAGCTGCAAAGTAGTGATGGGGGAAGGTCTGCCTATGTAACCCACCCTTATCTTATGCTAAATAACAAGGTTGTTCCACAGGATTGTTATAGTACTCATTTAAGAAAATACAATGAAAACAATTTGATCTGTGATGTAAATATTGCCTGGATGCAAAAAAATCATCACATATACAGACTATTAGCAATGTTGGTTGCTACTTGGGTTTGTTTAGTTTGTGAACAGAAAAAAAGTTGGTCTTCCTTTCCATCTTTTCTGTCAGATGGTGACTGATATGACAGTGTGTTCTCTCCTCCCTCTCTCTCCCTCTCCCTCTCTCTCTCCCATCCACCCTCTTTCTCCTCTCCGTTCCTGCTAGGATCCCTTCTCCTTAAACTTTTGATTGTTTTTAAAAAACCACATTTAATTAAAACCATTTAAGTGAGAAGCTGTCATACTGCAACACAAAACACCAGTCTTTAGCACTATCTTTATCATAAGATTGCTCTTGAGCATTCTTACAAATACCTGGACCCCAATGTTTCTGCTTGGCAGAATCCCCATGACTATTTTTTTGAGGAAAATCTCATGACAAGCTTACAACATTATAAACACATCTATCGGCAAAATAGATTGAGAATATAGAACCCTTTGATTACATGTTCAGCGTTACATCAATTAACTCTTTTTCCATAGGCACTTTGTTTAGAAGAGATTTCTGACATTTTCATATTTAACTCAATAGATTCTCACTGAGTACATTGCAAAGTCATAATGAAATCCTAGATGTTTCATAAATGAATAAGGAGTTACAAAAGCAATCTTTATTGAAATCAGAGCTCTTCTCCCCTTTATTCTTTCTCCAATATGAAAAGAGTATTATATCTCACTCCAGCTTTCTATTCTGACAGTAATAAATATGACACATTTTATTAATAAATGACTTTTTGCCCTCTGATTAAGTATTTCAGACAGTATTATATAGAATCCCAGTAAGGGTATGGCTAGCTGATGAGAGCTAAATAGCTTGAAATAGATCTATACTAGTCTCCCCTTATTTATTTATCAGCACAAACACAACACAAATTGTAACAAAGGCAACAGTAAAAACATTGGGCTTTCTGTCTGGATGGTCTCTTGTGACAAGCCGATGGACAGAGAATGGAAGCAGTTAGCTTCCTCCCATAATTGGGGCATACCAGGGATTGTGACACTAAATATATACCTACCTCGCTGGCTCAAGCTGATATAGGAGGAGGACCTGTGGCTTAATGGCTACGACATTATATGTATCTGTATCTGTATCTGTATCTGTATCTGTATCTGTATCTGTATCTATCTGTATCTGTATCTGTATCTGTATCTGTATCTGTATCTGTATCTGTATCTGTATCTGTATCTGTATCTGTATCTGTATCTGTATATGATGTATATGATGTATATGTATATGTATATGTATATGTATATGTATATGTATATGTATATGTATATGTATATGTATATGTATATGTATATGTATATGTATATGTATATGTATATGTATATGTATATGTATATGTATATGTATATGTATATGTATATGTATATGTATATGTATATGTATATGTATATGTATATGTATATGTATATGTATATGTATATGTATATGTTAAGTTCCCTAGAAGAACGAGGCTGGAGGCGTCTGAGGTAAGTTAAACACAATCAACTTTATTAACAGGCATTCGCAAGCATGTACAAGTAGACCGGCACCCCGTCTCTGTCTAACAGCTATTTATACGGAGCTGTCAGATAGGGAGACAAATAGCCATGCGTTTGACAGCCCGGCAACTGCAGGTCGTGCCTGATTGGTTTCGGCGTGCCTGGCTGTTGCCAAGCTGTCATTTGTAAGTCTGAGGACTTAACATCTCTTCCCCCCCTGCAAGGGCGCATGCGTGAAGAGTGTACTCTTGCAGGTAGGCGGGCAGACGGCGGACATGCCCAGAACGCCTCAGTTGAAGAGGCGGCACTGGAGAGGTAAGATGTCCCTGTGGGAGCTCCTCCCTGGAGGGAGTGGAGCTCCGGGTGACGTCACTGCGGCCTAGGCCAGGAGGCAGAACCCTTGGAAAAGGTAGGCCAGGCGGAGGGGGCGTGGCTTGGGCAGGCGGGTAAGTTGGAACAGGCCGGTAGGTGGCCAGGGGGTTGGGGAGGCCTGACAACGGAAGGCCTAACTGGGCAGAAGGAGGGAATGCGATGGCGGATTGAGTTGCAGCGGAGGGGTGCTGAGTCGCGGTGCCCGGGCAGGGGTGGCCTGACTCAGGGAAGGCCAGCGATGGTACAGTGTGCAGAAACAGCAGCGGATCCGGGGCTGGCTGCAAGACGTCGGCGGCCGGCCTCCGTGTGTCGGTTTGACTGGAGGCCTCTGCAGGGTGGCAGCGCCTCAGTTGATCCAGGTGGCGCCACCACTCGCAGCCATCGGGTAGGTGGACCCTGTAGGAAACGGGGCCGGTTACATCGGTGACTGTGGCAGGCACCCACCGGGAGGCCCCTGAGTAGTTATGGGCCCAAACCAGATACCCCACAGCAAAGGAACGGGAGGGGTGCCCCAGGTTGCCAGGCTGAATTCCTGAATAGAGGGGGCATCAACCCATCAACAGCTCCGCGGGGCTTTGCCGCATGAGGGGGCAAGGAGTGGAGTGCTGGGCCATTAGGTACGCACCCTTGCCTGCCAGTCGCCACGGTCCAAATGGCCCAAAGCCTCCCTGGCCGATCGGACCGCCTTCTCTGCCTGGCCATTGCTGGCCGGATGGTAAGGGCGACTGGCGCGTGGCAGATCCCTTGGGTGGCCAGGAAATCCTGGAAGACAGCGGAAGAGAATTGCGGGCCATTGTCGGACACCATGATATCCGGCAACCCGTGAGTGGCGAACCAGCACTGCAAAGCCCGCACCGTACTCTCCGCAGTGGTGGAGCGCATAAGCACCAACTCCACCCAGCGAGAGTAGGCATCCACAGTGACCAGGAAAACCTGGCTGTGGAAGGGACCTGCAAAATCGAGGTGAAGGCGGGACAAGGGCCCGCGAGGCATCTCCCACTCCCGAGAGGAGGCAGAGGGGGGAGCGGGGTGGGAGACCTGGCAGGGCTCGCACCTCCCTATCCAGGCCTTGATGTTGTCATCCAGGCAGGGCCACCAGACGTAACTCCGGGCCAGCGCCTTCATGCGCGCGACCCTGGGGTGGTCTGCATGGAGACGCTGGAGGACCTGGTAGCGGAGGGCGGAAGGGATGATCACCTGGACGGCAATCGCAGTGGAGTGACAGCTCCAACTGACAGATTTTAAAAGGGCGGCACTCGGGACAGATGCCCTCTGTAGGCCAGCCCCTCAGGATCCATGCCATGACCTGGGAGAGGACAGGGTCAGCTTGAGAGTGGGCAGCCACGTCAGTGGCAGAGAGAGGGAGGTCCAGCTCAGCGATGGAGAAGACCGACAGACAAGGGACCGGCTGGGGGTCAGAGCAGGGTAGGGGGTAGCGGCTGAAGGCATCAGCATGCCCTAGCTGCTTGCCCGGACGGTATCTCAGTGCGTAGGAATATGCAGTGAGAAACTCCGTCCAACGGGTCATCCTGGGAGACAGGATAGGGGAGGGGTCAGCCTATCACCGACCAGAAGCCCAAGGAGTGGCTTGTGGTCAGTGTAGAGGGTAAAGTGCCGACCATACAAGTAATCATGGAACTTTTTAACCCCGGACACCGCAGCCACAGCCTCCTTGTCGATCTGGCTGCAGTTCCTCTCGGCCGAGGAAAGTGTCCGGGAGTAAAAAGCGATGGGGGCCTCTGAGCCATTGGGCAGAACATGGCTCAGGACTGCCCCCAAACCCACAGGAGAGGTGTCACAGGAGAACGTCAGGGGCATCTTGTTGCTATACTGCACTAAGACTGCCTCTGATGTCAGCATGGCCTTCACAGCCGCGAACGCATGCGCTTCGCGGCTTCCCCATTGTCAGGCCGCGGATCAGTCGAGCAACTGATGCATCGGCTCGGCTAGTGATGCCTTGTGAGGAAGAAACGGCACGTAAAAGTTTAAAAGGCCGAGGAACGCTTGCAGCTCTGCCTTGGAGGTGGGTGCAGGGGCGTTCTTGATGGCTGCAACTTTAGAAGGGGTGGGGTGGATTCCCTGGGCGTCAATCATGAAGCCCAGGAATTCCACCCTAGGCACAGCAAAAGAACACTTGCTGAGCTTTAATTTGAGACCTGCGCCCCTGAAATGGTCGATGACCTTCCGAAGTACTTCGATGAGCCCTGAGTGACTGGTTGCAGCGATCAGGATGTCATCGAAGTACGGGACAACGCCAGGGAGCCCATGGAGCAAGCGCTCCATGAGGCCCTGGAAGATCCCCAGGGCAACAGAAACACCGAATTGAAGGCGGCAACAACGGAAAGCCCCGCAGTAGGTGACGATGGTCTGGGCAGCTGCCGCATCGTCATCTATCGGGAGCTGCTGGTAGGCCTGCGCCATATCCAGTTTGGCAAAAGTGCAGCCCTGCCCCAAGGAATGGAGCAGGTGCTGCACGACAGGGACTGGATAGGAGTTTGCTTGAAGGGCAAGGTTGATGGTCGACTTGTAGTTGGTGCATATCCTGATGGACCCATCGGCCTTCACGGGGACCACTATGGGGGTCTCCCAGCGGTAATGGTTGATGGGTTCCAGGATCCCCTGCGCCAACAACCTATCAAGTTTGGCATCAACCTTAGGCCTCAAGACAAAAGGCACCTGCAGGCCTTCAGCCGGACGGGGACAACCTGGGGGTCTAGGTTGAGGGAAATTGGGGTCCCCTTATACCTCCTCAGCATGCCATTAAAGACATCGGCATAGGCCGCCAGGACGGTCGCGATGTCCAGGGGCGTGTCCGCCACAGAATTCACCCCAGAATGGTGAACCAATCTAGGCCCAAGAGAGCCGGCAGAGGCTTCTGCACCACCAAAACCTGTAGGAAACAGCATTTGCCCCCATACTGCACCGCCACCCCATAGCAGCCCAGGGTAGGAATATGAGTCCCCTGGTAGTCTCTGAGCATGGTGTCCGGGGGAGACAGCTGCACTTTGGGAACTCTCAGACACAGGTGGGAGAAAGTGGCCCACGACAGGAGAGACTGGGAGGAGCCTGAGTCCACCTCTATGAGGCAGGGGGACACCTCGATGGAGACGGTGACGATAATTTTCTTCGTACCAGCTGTGGCTTGGCTGACCGACACTGCAGGGGTGGCAGGAAGGTCTTCTCCCAGGGCGTAGCAGTCGGCTTGGCAGGTCTGCTGGCGATGGGGTGGTTGGTTGCTTGGTGGTGCAGGTGGACCATAGACCGGTAGAGACAGGTTGGCTTGAGCTGGAGGTGGCAGGGTGGCCCGGCGGACTTGGGCCAGGTGCCCTTTCTTGCCGCAACGGCGGCACATCGAAGCCTTGAAGGGGCAGGATGCCTGGGCATGATTGCCGCCGCAGCCAAGGCAGGCGGCAGCCGCCGCAGTGGTTTGGGCTTGTGGAGGCTGTTGCCGCCAGGGAACGGCTCGGAGGTGGTCGACCTGGTCTTCATAGATTGGATCTGGCAAGGGGGCCAGCTCGTCTATCAGGCAGGTCAATTGCGGGGAAGGCAGCGGAGGCAGAGATGGTGATGCAGGCAAGGAAGGCAGGTAGCTGGCCATCTCCACTGTTGATAGCTCCGAGAGTTCCGCAGCCCTAGCCTTGTCGACAGCCTGAGTCAAGGTAATGTCTGCCCTGGAAAGGAGGCACCGCTTGAGGTCGATGTCCTTCACTCTGCAGACAAATTGTTCAACCAGGTTGTCCTCCAGATTGGGGAATTCGCATTGAATGGCGCCAACCCGTAGTGACTGGAGGAACTGGCTGATCAATTTGTATGCTTTTTGGACACCGGTGGAAAGCGTACCGGCGTGTGATCTTAGAGGGAGTTGGGGCGTAGTGATTCTTTAGCTCCATGAGCTCGTCCCAGCTTAGTTCGTAGACGGGGCATGGGGCCACGAAGGAGCGGGCCGTCCCGAACATCTCAGGGCCGCAGGCACTGAGGAAGAAGCCGCACTTCCGAGCCTGTGAATACTCCTGCCGGTTATTAGCGATAAGGAAGCATTCAAAACGCTCCAGGAAGGCAGCCCATGATTCGCCAGCTGTCCTGAACAGAGAGAACGTAGGCATTGCAGCCATAGTTAGATGCTGTTTAAACAGTAGCGAGACGTGGCGAGAATTGTCCGGCAGTGCGGAGCGCCTAACAACTATGCTTGCTTGCCTCTGTAGGTTGTATCTCAGAGCCCGAGATCCCACCAGCTCGTTGCCAGTGTTAAGTTCCCTAGAAGAACGAGGCTGGAGGAGTCTGAGGTAAGTTAAACACAACCAACTTTATTAACAGGCATTTGCAAGTATGTACAAGTAGACCGGCACCCCTTCCCTGTCTGACAGCTATTTATACGGAACTATCAGACAGGGAGACCAATAGCCGCGTGTTTGACAGCCCGGCAAATGCAGGTCACGCCTGATTGGTTCCGGCGCGCCTGGCTGTTGCCGAGCTGTCATTTGTAAGTCCGAGGATGTAACAATGTGTGTGTGTGTGTGTGTGTGTGTGTGTGTGTGTGTGTGTGTGTATTCGTAGATTTTCTTGGCTGTAGGTGTGCTGGTCATATTCGGGTCTTTTCAGGTGTAAGATTGAGATTGTCTTGGCAACATTTCGGTGAGATCTCACTCGCCATCTTCAGGCTGGTGTTTTCAGCTTAAAACCGGTCGGAGCTGCTGTCTTTCTACAACATGAATAAACATGATGATATCTCCCGCCTACCAGATATCTGGAAACCAGCCCTAGTCAACAAACAAGCCCTACCCAGGCCGTTACAATATGAAACAATGGACACACAGCCAGCACCAATCAGCACCAATCTACTAATCATGATATAACCACACGACCAATCATTCCACTTACTGAAACAAAGCCAGCACTCCACACCTCCCCACTAAGATTTATAGAAAGACGGCAGATATATCTATATCTATATCTATATCTATATCTATATCTATATCTATATCTATATCTATATCTATATCTATATCTATATCTATATCTATATCTATATCTATATCTATATCTATATCTATATCTATATCTATATCTATATCTATATCTATATCTATATCTATATCTATATCTATATCTATATCTATATCTATATCTATATCTATCTACATCTACATATCTATCTATCTATCTATCTATCTATCTATCTATCTATCTATCTATCTATCTATCTATCTATCTATCTATCTATCTATCTATCTATAGAGAGAGAGACAGAGAGAGAGAGACGGAGAGAGAGAGACACAGAGAGAGACAGAGACAGAGAGAGACAGAGAGACAGAGAGTGTGTTGGATTGCCTAAGAATAGATTTTTTAAAATCACAATTTGGAAAATCAGAAATTGTTTTATTCAATGTGAACAATCCAATCATTGGTTATCATGCTAATTAGTCAATGGTCTAAATATCAACATGAGGCTGATAGTCCAAGTTTATAATATTATCTTGGAGTCTTAGTGGGCAATCAGTTATATATGAGCCAGCAGTGGCAGCCAAAAAAGCTAATGCAATCCTAAATTGCATTAACAGAGGGATACAATCAAGATCAAGTGAGGTACTAATGCCACTCTATGAAGCCTTAGTAAAACCAGACCTATAATACTGCATCCAGTTTTGGTCACCACACGATAAAAAAGATGTTGAGACTCTACAAAAAGTGCAGAGAAGAACAACCAGGATGATTAGGGGACTGGAAACTAAAACATATGAAGAACGGTTATAGGACCTGGACATGGCTTGTCTAGTGAAGAGAAGGACCAGGGGAGACATAATAGCAGTGTTCCAATATTTGAGGGGTTGCCATAGAGAGGAACGGGTCAAACTATTTTCCAAGGCACCCAAAGGTCAAATAAAGAACAATGGATAGAAACTGATTGAAGAGAGATTCAACCTAGAAATAAGGAAAAATTTTCTGACAGTGAGAACAATCAATGAATGGAAGAGCTTGCCTTTGGAAGTTGTGGGAGCTTCATCACTGGAGGCTTTCAAGAAGAGATTGGATTGCCATTTGTCAGAAATGGTGTAGGGTCTCTTGCTTGGGTGGGGGGGGGTTGGACTAGATGACTTACAAGGTCCCTTCCAGCTCTATTATCATTCTGTTAATCTGTATTAATTGTATAATGGATAAAATTATCATGTTGACAGTGTGGTTCAGCAAGACTCAGACTGAAGCCATATTCATTGCTTTTAGGAGTTTGCCCTGGACACTCTCCTGGCATAATCATTGTTTTGCAGCCACAAAAGAAGTGCAGGGGGAATATTCCAACAACTTATTGTACTGAAACTCCTGAAAATATTTGGCTAAAACTTGGTATATTACATATACAGTATTTCTGGCCAGAAGTTTTTAGATATTTCTATTAGGAAAATATAAAAACACCCACCAATTTTGCTATATGCAATTTGATTGGGCTAACTGTATCAAGGAATAATACACATATATGCAACATATGGCAAATAGTTATGAAGATACATCACTGTATATGTAATATGGAAATGTAACATGGCATGCAACCAGGGGTGGGTTCCGGCCAGCACTATTGCAGGTATGATTGTGTGAGTGTGTGCTTGATGCACACTGTGTGCGCGCGTGCACTTGATGCATGCGCATGCACAATGCAATTAAAATTGCTTTGTGCATGCGCAGAACTGAAAAACAAGATGGTGGCACAGACAGCGCTGACCAGGGAACCGGTTCAGGGGCATGGCAGGCCTGGGTTGCTGCCAGTTCCAGCGACCCAGGCCACCAAACCACTACTGGTTTGGCCGAACCGGTCCAAACCGGTAGGAACCCACTACTGCATGGAATTCAGATGGAATGATAGCATATTGAAGCATTGCGACAATTACAGTGACAGATTCCCTTCTCGTTCCATTAGTATCTCATTGTAGTTTTTAGTTTTCAGTTATCTATAATTTCTCTGGTTATTAAATGCAGGAAGTTCTGAATACCCAGCATCGTAGATGAGATACCAAGGGGAGAAAGTTTCAGGTAATGTTTGTTATGTGTTTTCTAAGTTACAATGTTCTCAGACAAGTAGTACAGACAAGCTAATTATTTCTTATAGCCTCTAGTTCATGCAGTTATTGGTTTTGTTACATTATATTGTTGTTTTATGCCTTATGAGCTGCCAAAATCTTCGATAAAATAGAACAGTGTGCAGTCACACATAAGCTCACGAAAGGGTTTTATTTTTGTGCTTTAAAGCAAAGAAAAATGATTGAGAAAATGTAAATTAGATCCAGTTGCTAAACTCTTTTACTTCTTATGTTATAATGTGGCTAAAACTTTGGTAAAAGCTGTAGTTTAAATTAATGGATTTATTCTAAATATGTTTGGAGTTTTAAGAAACAATTGATTGAATTTGCTAGTACCTGAAGTTGATCTTGTGAAACAATATGAAAAAATAATAAAGACTGAAATAACTCCAGTTTTCTTTTTGTATCCGAGGATAACTTCCTTACTTTGAAAAATAAATGTCTGTAGCATAGATTTAGAGGATAATAACATTCAAATTTATGCAATAATAGAAAAGAAATAATAAAAATTGGAATCTCTTACATTTTCACTAGCAGACAATCATTGTTAATAATAATTACTACTCCTTTCTTCTCCTATCTTCTCCTCCCTCCCCCCTCCCCTCCCCTCCCCTCCCCTCTCCATTAAAGATAGTTTTGTTACATAACCAAACTAACAGAGTGAACAGAGAAAAAAGTACAAGTCAATATTGTAATTTTTGTTGGTGGAATTTGCTTAAGTGTCCTTTTATTGCATTATTTCAGGTTCAATAAAGACAGTTGGCTGGCAAGTGTCATTTCTCATTACTTCATTCAATGCTTTTACTTTCTTACTAAAAAAAAATGCACTAAGATGACCCTGTCACAAAAGTGAATCTTTTAAAAACATGACAGCATGGATAGTTTGATGCTGTTCTTAGTAAGAATGCTATCACATTATTTTAGTATCTGTAAGCAGTTTTTTTTAGCTCAGTTTTAGGATGTTGAATAAAATAGGCTTACATTTAAGAAAATATAAAGTAATTAGACAAATGACTCTGTCTTATGCTGTTTGCTGTTACAATTCAAATAATGATAAAAACATGACTATCTCATAAAAATTTCTTTTGATTATTAAGTTGTTGTAATGTTCTGATTCTTCATTTAGGAATATGAAGTTGAATCAAATCTTATAGTCAGCTGCAACATCCTTATTGAAAATGTCTGGAACAATGTGGATTTTACCAAAATGGCCAGTATTATGCCACGCTGAAAAGTAGGAATATGTATGTATGTATGTATGTGTGTGTGTGTGTGTGTGTGTGTGTGTGTGTGTATGTATATATATATATATATATATATATATATATATATATATATATATATATATATATATATATATATATATATATATATATATATATATACATACATACACACACACACACACACACACACACACACACACACACACACACACATACATACATATACATACATACATACATACATACATACATATATATACATACATACATACATACACACAAATTATATTGCAGCCAGGCCCTCCAGACTGAGAGAATTTGTTATACACATTCTTACTTCACAAATTAAATAGATCTAACTTCTCCTTTTGTCTCAATTCATATCCGTCTGTTGAAAATGCCAGACCATATGCAATATTCCCCATACACTGCATAGAGCTTAAACTTAAAGGAGTATACTGTTCTAATAACCTTCCTTAGTAACTTATAATTTTTAATGTAGACCAGATATACAATAATTTGACTTATATTTCACTGCTGCCATCCTCTTCCTGAATTCCCTCCATGTTGTGTTCCGCACTTGCATCATGATTTGAGACACAGTATTCAGTCTAACAAAGAAAACCCCAATGTATGTTGAAAAAAATCTAGTTGATTTCAATTGTCCTGTGACTGTAAAAGTAAGCATATGATTGTGGTAATTTGGCTAATGAAAAACATTGATTCAAGTTGTTATTGCCACACAAATACTCTTGAACCATTTTCACAAACAACCATATTGATACATTAAGTTTTCAATTATTCAATGTAAATGAAGGCCTTTTATTGTCATAACATTAGTTGTGAAGAATTCATCATGTAGTTACTGTACACCCTAAGAACATATACACAGAGACATATTTACTACATTGCTTTATAATGAAACTTGTTGGGTAGCAGATTTTATTTTTTGTGGATTTTTCAAATTTTTTTGAATTCTCTTGATAGATGATAAATAGACACAGTATAAACATAACACTTGCCTTAATCTAAAATCATAGATATAAATATGATATAAATTTATCTCAACTAAGAATGACACTTAAACCCATCTCTTTGGTTCTGTTATGTCACCATTACACAGAGACCAGGGCTTTTTGTAGTTTGCACGTCATCCTCCCAAGTAGATCAGATAGGAAACATGACAAGATGAGCTAATTCTACTTTATTGTAAAACTACATTAAGTGAATCTTGCAAATTTGAAAGTATAAATCTCCCTCTGTCTCTTTTTTCACTTAAGGAGGATACTTTCTAAGTTAATTTTTTTGCCTGTTATTCAGCTGTGGGCTCTGCATCCCCACCATTTATCTGATCATTCCCTAGGCAGCATCTCTTCTTCTCTCCTGTTATTTCTACATACCATTACATTATTTGAATATTATCATGTGCTCCCCATCCATAAAACAGCCATTAATACAAAGATGTCATGTTTGGTACTGTGCTGTACTATACTGTACATCATGATAAAGTTCTGTAGCCACAATGGGAATCACAAACCTCTCATGAAGAGTAAACCAATTTTGATGCAATTACTGGATGATTTGAATAATATTTGTGGCTGATAGGATCACTTCTTTTGCACATTTTGTTTTCCCTTTGGCAAAAGAATTATTTCTAGACTGCTGCCATTTTAAAAAAAGTTGTTTTTAATGCCTTGGAATAAATACTTTTTAAGCATTTGTTAGTATAAAAAATTCCCTTTGAGGAATCCAGAAAATTGCCTTCTATTCAGGCAAGTTATTGATTTATCTATCCCAGTATGGTCAAAAAGATTGGCACACCTCTTCAAGATTTTAAGTATCTGTTTTTAGTTTTTTCTTGAAGATATTTGGGTGATATTGAAAACATCTGCATGCCCAGGAAATGTTCTTATACAAAGCTAAAATCCTTTGGGAGATGAAATTGCAGATGTCATTGCTGCCTTCACTTTATTATGTACATAAATTTGACACAGAGAGAAAACACTGTAGGTTATTCCTGTGTGTATTTGACAACATTGCCCTGACAAAAGTGATGTTGACTAGTAAGTGAAAGTAGAAGAGGCATAAAGACTGTGGCACTTATACTTGATGCTATTTTATTTACTTATTTTTCATATTTATATGGCCATCCATCTCACAAGAAGTTACTTTGCGCATCAAACAACAATGCTATGGAGATCTTTCTTCTATTATATTTCAGGTTTCTTCTATCATGGTAAATGATGAGATTATGGTTAATTTATGTCAGCATAGCATGCTCATAATATTTGCAATTTTCTATGGATTGGGAATTTCCTTGCATAGGATACGATGCTAGCATTGGATGGGATGCTAAACTGAGTTTCTCTTCTCCCTTCACCATTACTATACATTTCAATTTCCAGTTTCTTAAAACATGAATAAAGTTGTCTGAAAGACCAACACTTATTTCTTTTATAGTCTTCTGTTTTGGAAACTTTACTACGTTTTCCTTTCTTTAACTATCATAAGACTAGAGTGAATTACGGTACTCAAAAGAAACCACAAAGGCTGTAACTTGAAGGTGCATCTTACCTAAACAGGCACCCTGATTCAAAAAAGCATCATAATATCAGAATGGTAAATTTCAGTTTGCACATTGTTAAAACATAAAAAACCCCATAGTGCTAACTAAAGCAGTGCTAATGATTTTGTTTACTTCCCTTAGTGAGATATAAATGAAAAGATATATCAAAAAGATTTTTTTCCATTCTGAATACAGAGGGAGACAAAAAAGTATCTCAATCACTTGATCAAAAAATGTAGGCTGCCATGTTTTTTGTGGCCTAATTCTGATGTTGACAACATAAATATTTATTTATTACCCAATAAATGGTTTTCTTAAGAAGCTAAGATCTATCTATCTATCTATCTATCTATCTATCTATCTATCTATCTATCTATCTATCTATCTATCTATCTATCTATCTATCTATCTATCTATCTATCTATCATCTATATCTATCTATCTATCTATCTATCTATCTATCTATCTATCTATCTATCTATCTATCTATCTATCTATCTATCTATCTATCTATCTATCTATCTATCAAGTATATACTGTATATACAAGTATTATGGGCCCAATTTGTAAAAGAAACCTGAAGACCGTATAGGTTGGAAACATGCAAAACAGGCCTCCATCCTGCAGTGGATAGACAATGGCTAAAAGTGATGATGATGATGATGATGATGATGATGATGATGATGATGACGATGATGATGACGATGACGATGATGATGATGATGATGATGATGATGATATACATATACACATACATACACACACCCACATCATAGTGAGTGTATGAGAGTATATATAGACATAGATGCATGCATATGTATAGAAATCACACCTTTTTGATTTTCTGAATTTTTTCATTTCTTTGTTTTCTAATGTTCTCTTCATATAGGGTCTATTTATATAAATAAGAGAATTCTAACTGAACCAATACCAATATTTCATTATAACATAAATGAGCAGGTATCAAAGTAATGTAATATGCAACTGAACCAGTTTGAAAAAATAATTGTGTTAAACCAATTTTGTTAAACCAATTAAAGGAATAACTAGAGCCATTTGCATAACTACATTATTAAACAATGAGGGTTAATTGACTTTTTTCCTTCACAATGAAGTCCTCAATATATTGAATCAATGGCACATTGTGCCCTGTTCAAATAAGTTTCTAATGGCCTTGCTAGCTCTTGGTTGGTGAAAGACTGCAAAAGCATTTCAAGAGCTCTGAAGCTACACTTAATCCATAGTTGGGCAAAGTCTTGACATGGATAAGATTTTAAAATCCTGCTAAGAGCAGGACATAAAATTTTCCAAGAAGTTATAAAAAAAAACCAGAACAATATCTAGCATCTGCAGTTTGCCTTCATAGCAATATGTGAGAATGATTTACAGGAAGCCAGGATTTCTCAATTTGGCAACTTTAAGACATGTGGACTTTAACTCCCAGAATTCCCCAGCTAGCAGTAAAGTTAAATTTGTTAGGATTTTAGGATACATTGCATATTGGAAATATTAGTTATAAATTGTCTTAAAATTGCTAAGGTTGAGGAATAAAGCAGGAAATCTTTGACTGCCATTATTGCAGTCCAAAGATGGTACTGCCAATTACTGAATCTATGGGTCAGTTTTGCTTCACATTGGCACAGTAGGACACACATGAAGCTTTGAGAACACGTAATAGCACAAGGATAAAAATCAAATTCTACATTGGAAAGAGTAGAATATTCTTTCATATAACTGAAATGGTCAACATAAACAATTTTCATTTTAGAAAAACCTAATTTAAAAAATTATTACTTTAACAAATGCCTCATAAATAGAGTAAAATATTTGTAGCTCAGGGGTTGAAATTAGGACTCCTTGGCACTCTCTGACCTTGGTTGTTTTCTTGCAGATGTTTCATTACCCAATATTGGTAATGTCGTCATTGCTGGTAAGGAGCAATGTTTGCTGTCATCTTATATTCTAGTGATTTGTCCTGTCAGTGTTAGTGGGGGTGGTTTTGGTAGTTCTTTGATTGGCCTGTTTATTGTTGGCTTGTTTGACCATTCCTTGATTGGGGTATTGTTTATTTCTTGATTGTTAGTGTGATGTTAATCTTGGTGTTAATCTCTGTTTATCTGGCTTGTGTCTCTTTGTTCCCTTTTTGGCTTGTTGAATGTCTCTTTTGAATGATATGTAGATGCTGCTTTGCCTATATACCTATTGATGGCCAATTTGTCAGAGTGCTGGGCTTCCACTAATTCTCTAGCATTCTTGGACTTGGCTTGGTCTGGAATGATCACAGTTTCCCATATGAAACTATGATTAAGTCTGTTCATGTTTTAGGAAATTAAGGAGTCATCATGTTCTTCTGACTGCAAGTTGGTCTTCACTGATGCACTCTGCTAGTCTTCTGCTTGTTTGTCCTACAAAATGGCTGTTACAGTCCTTATGTTGTAGATCAGTGGTCTCCAACCTTGGCAACTTTAAGACTTGTGGACTTCAACTCCCAGAGTTCCTCAGCCAGCTTTGCTTTTATTCTGGGACTGTTAAACCAGTAGATCCAGCAGCACTGAGGATGTTACCTAGTTTGGAAAATGAAATGTCTGGAAGAAAATAACAAGCTCAAAGACACCAAAGGCCCATTGTCTCATGAATAGCTTTACTATTAAAGTGATTTGTGAAAGGAAAAATCTGGATGGAAGAGGGTTCCCCCTGCCAATGTATTTCATTGGTTAAATCTTGATTAGGGGGGTTCTTTATGACAATTTACAATATATTTGAAGTAACAATATATACTGTAGAAGGTAATATGGATCTTTTCAAATCTTACTGCTTTGCATTAGCTTCTTGGGAATGTTCTCTATTTGGCACACTCCACAAGAATCAAAAGGGAAGCTAAGTTGCTGAAATTCTTCATTGTTTCTTTTCTCTGCCATTTGGTTAAATAAATCTAAATATTTATAATCTACCACACAGATATATTTAGGATGGCCAAGTGCCAGAAAGGACAGGTCTTCTGCCCCTTTAATAGTTATGTAGAAAATAGAACCTTAACAGATGTAGCATGTCATGCATGTTGTACTTTCAGAAACTCCTTCTTCTGTGCAACTATTAATGGAACAGAAGCCTAATTTTTTTGTACTTAAATACTTCAAGCAGAGTGAAGTAATGAGGGTTTATGGGCATGATAATGGAATCAGTAATTCACTCTTAATTTTAAAATATTGATCATTTTTCAGTGCTATGCATATTTATTCAGAAATGCACAAATATAAACATCAGTAAAATTTGATCTCAGAAACATATATTCAAGATTATAGCTTTAGGAATGTATTTTAGGATACATTGCATACTAGAAATATTAGTTGTAAATGATTTGTTTTACTAATCCATCACATCTGTGTTTCAGATTAATGCACTACAATAATATACAACTTGCATGGATATTGAAAGTCTGGCACCTTGTATATTTTTGTCAAACTGAGTGATTGATCTTTTTCTGCCATACACTGTGGGCTACTTGTTGTTTTCTGTGTTTTCTTCTGTCTCTCACTCTCTCTCTTTCTCTCTCTCTCTCTCCCTCCCTCCCTCCCTCCCCCCCTCTCTCTTAATATCATAATATGATGCTCACTATGTGGAACCCAGAGGTGACATCTAGAGGTAACTCTAGAATATAATTCAGATTGTACCTGTGGATTATGTCAGGGCAGAAAATATATAATAAACATGTAATCCTGAAAATATACAGAACCAGCCATAGCCTAAGCATCCATTACATTTTTCAGATAAAAAAAAAACCTTGTATATTACTTGATTAAAGAGTCACATTGACATTAGTCAGGAAAAAAATACAGCACACAACTGCTATGAATGCTTGCAAATGAAGGGTGTTCTAGAGAAGACCTAAACCTAGAATTTTGTAAGATAGACAATAATTGGCCTCTTAACAGCTCAATAATAAATTTACTTAGTGTAACCCAATTACTATGCATGAGGAAAACAATAATAAAAAGAAGATAATAATACAATCACTTTCAGTTTATGTACTGTTTATGATGTCAAATAAAATGCATTTTTAAAGCAATCTGAATTAATATTCATTTGGGGCTACCCCTCTGAATCCTATGACGAAGAATCAACCAATGTATACAAGATAAGAGTAGAGCAAAAGCTAAGATTTTGCTATACGCTGCTCTGCTATTGTAAATAGAATCCAAAATCCTAAGCCAAGGATAATTAATTATATTTATACAATAACTATATTACATTGGCTCAATGAAGTCTGTCGCTTTACTATTGTTATGATACTAGTGATAGAAGATTCCAGTTTTTAAAAAGTGTGAAAAGCCATTATATCTCAAACAAGTTATAATTCATGAATGTTTTAGATTATACATCATATTTTTGTAAGTGGTTTTGTGTTGTTTTTTGCTGTTACTGCTGTTACCTTGTAGATTATAGACAAAACATCAAGAATAATATACTACAGCAATTAGAAACTCCAATCTACACCACGTAACTGTTCTGAGGACAGATTTCAAAGCTAGCAAAAGTTTAAAATGACAACATTTAAAAACACACGGGAATAATTTTAACTTTTAATTCAGAATAGCAGGTTTGTGTAGTGATTAAGACACCAGGCTAGAAACCAGGAGACTAAATTATAGTTGTGCATTAGGCAGGAAAGTCAGTTAGATAACTTTGGACCAGTCACTCTCTCTCAGTCTAAAACAGTGTTTCTCAACCTTGGCAACTTGAAGATGTCTGGACTTCAACTCCCAGAATTCCCCAGCCAGCGAATGCTGGCTGGGGAATTCTGGGAGTTGAAGTCCGGACATCTTCAAGTTGCCAAGGTTGAGAAACACTGGTCTAAAACATTAGGCAGCAATGATAAGCCAGTCATCAATTCCTATCACAACTAAAGGATCAATACTCAGTTGAACTGGAAAAGCAGACCCTGAACCTGCAGGAAAACACCAGGAAGGGGAAAAAACTAGTATACATTGTAAGCGGGATTTTTATGTTAAGATGGTTTTGACTAATTAACAAGTTATCCAAATATTTATGAAATGGTAACAATTCCAATGTTTTCCCTGTTGCAAATTGAGACATGGGACTTTAATTTTTCAGACTTTCAAGGATACCTTTAGCCATACTTTCAACTTACAGGTTTTTATTTAAAAAAAATGACATATCTCATGCATTACTAGAGGAGCATTATTTAGAACCACTGAAACCACTTGTGACAATTTTTAGTTATAGTTTGGTTGTATTTCCAGGATTAAAGTCAACTAGATATAATTGCATGTCATTAAACAAGAAATTTAAATTTGTTATCAGGAAAAATTGCACTTTGAAATGATTTTTATTCAAAAATAAAGAGGGCGAGAAGGAAGGAAGAAAGGAAGGAAGGAAATGAAGCGCAATGTTTTGGTCTTGTTTTCTTGTTTTCTTCTTTCCTGTATTTTTCTTTCTTTTCCTTTTGTTTTATTAAAGTAATATATTCCTCAACTTAAACTGTTTAGTGACTATTCAAATTTACAATGGCGCTGAAGAAAAGTATCTTATGACCATTTTTCACATGGCCATTGCAGCATCCCCATGGTCACATGATCAAAATTCAGATACTTGGCAACATATTTATGACTGTTGCAGTGTCCTGGGATCATGTGATCACCTTTTGTAAAATCATAGGTCCATAAAGTAACAATTTATCCAAATTTGTAAGAGAAAATGGATATACGGTGCTTGGGCATGCCTGTGGGAAAAGAATGCTCCAAAATATTCAAGTTCATTACATCTCAAGATATTTGGCAATGTTGCATAATTTTAGTCACTGTTTTTATAGTAGTGGGGATGGGGGTGGGGATTCTGGAATCTGACAGAATCAACTGGGAATGTCCAGATTAATGCCACATTGCTGAAGCCTGTACTCATTTAGAATTAAGTCCCACCAAAATCAGTTTACTAAGCAAATAGAGAAAGGATAAGCTAAAAGATAATTCTTGGAATACAGTCAATGTAAGGAAAGTCAAAACTCTTCTGAAAAAAGTAATGCAATGCTAAATGTCACATTAGAGCCAAGGTGGCGCAGTGGTTAAATGCAGCACTGCAGGCTACTGCTAGATCAGCAGTTCAGCGGTTCAAATCTCACCGGCTCAGGGTTGACTCAGCCTTCCATCCTTCCGAGGTGGGTAAAATGAGGACCCAGATTGTTGGGGGCAATATGCTGACTCTCTGTAAACTGCTTAGAGAGGGCTGAAAGCCCTATGGAGCGGTATATAAGTCTACTGCTATTGCTATTGCTAATGTCTTCATTGTGTTAAATAGGAAAGAAATACAGGGTCTGAGCAACAGTATTTCAGAACTGCAGTGTTTGGAAAAGGTGAATGCTTTAAAATTATGTTGAATGCCAAGTGCATGGTATCATATTTCCCTTGCTCTCCTTTTGATACATGGGTAGTTCCAATTAGCTGTTTAATCCATTCATCGGCATTTTGGCTTTCAGAAAATAAAGCTGTTTATTGGTCTTTGGAGATCTGTACCAAATACAAGAGAGTGGACTTGAGCCATTGAAGTCTTTGCAATAAATTCAGAGCATTTAAAATGTTACAGGAATACCTAGGGGATAAATATATATATATATTAGGACTATGGCGACTGTTCCAAGAAAGAGTATATTCATAATGAGAAACTCCTCTGTATTTTCATATGTCTTATTTTGTTTACACATTTGCAGTTCTGTTTTGGTACTGGGGCATAAATTACCTCCTTAAAATAAATTACATTATGGATACTTTATAACAGGGGTGTCAAACCTGTGTCGTCACGTCGTCGCCACATGATTATCGGGACTTTTTCCCCCTTCACTAAACTGAACATGGGTGTGGCTAGTGCGTGGTGCATCTGGCTTGCAGGCTGGATTTTGACAGACCTGCCTTATAAGAACATTTAAATCAAACCAAATCACACTCTTAATTTTAGTAAGCACTGTTGAAATTTTGTGGTGCAATCAGGACTGTTGGTCAAAGATTAGTTAGTCCTTGTTTTTCCAAGTGAAAGTCATTTGATTAAACTAAGAGTAACTTGCTCAACTCTATAAAGACAATTTAGAATAATATAGGAATCTCAGTTGCCCCTTTAAAAACAAGACACATTTATGAGCTTTCACTTTTCAACAAACACTCCCATGGTAGCTTACAAAAGAAAACAATGTATCAATTACTAACAAATTAATAAAAGTGATAATAAAATAAGTTTCCTGTTTCAGGGTAATAAAAGCTATGAACCACTGTACTTCCATAAACTCTTAGGAGATAAATAAAGAAAATAAGTGAGCTCTTGAGTTTGATTCCTGAAAATTTCACATCCATGTTCCATGAAATTTTCTTAACCAGTCTATAGAAGTGGTTTTCCATCACCTTCCCACCCCACAAATTCTCAGTTATAGACTAATGTTATAATATTGTCCTGAGATATTCCATGCAGTCCCAATCCTGCTTAATTTACAGAAAATAAATATCTTTTTAATTTTTTTAAGGCTGGACTAAACTTTGTTGAGACCATTGCAGAACTGATTATTGCCAAATAATTGGCAATTCTTATCAATATAAGCAGGCAAAAAGGCAACTGCAGATTTTAAAGATTGGGAGGACAGTTATTCATATACCTTTATATATTTTGTACCCATATCTGAGAGCATGAAGTAGAACTGCTTTGCTGCTATATAGGAATTTTGGAGAAGCTTCAGTGTGAATCAAATTTTTTAAAAAAAGTTTGCCAGTATTTTAAATATTATTTAACTAATAGCATTGTCTTCTGCTATTTGTTATCAATGGCCTATGCGTTTGTAAATATTTAACATTTAAGAATCTTGCTTTTGGAATATATTGCTTATACATTCAACCCTTTGCTTTTAGCTTTCTGCAAGAAGCAAAGTATCCAGGGAAAGTGGCAGGCTGGTGTGACCTGCATGTGTGTACCTGATTATTAAGAAGCAATTCAGTGTTCCGAGCTTGCTGTTGAGTCACCAGCAAAGAGACATTGAATTCTAACAGCACTCGCATTACTTGTGTGGGAGGCTTAAATTCCGAAGTTCACAATTAAAATAAAAAGCCACAACAATCATGTAGGTTTGCTTTCAGTTTCTCAGCATGCGTGGCTCTACTTTATTCAAACGTGTATCTGGAATTTTATGCAAATTAAAGTGGTTAAATTAGATTGGGATTTGAAAATATAAAGCCTAGCTGCAAGATTTACAGAATGTGGTGTTGGTGGTAGTGGGGTGGGTTAGAATGTAGATTTTGACATGCAGTAGAATTGAGTGTGGAAATTGTTTGTGATGTTTTTCTGGACTTCAAAGCTCCATAAACACAGCTGCACACATTCTTAGCAAAGAGTACCTTCATCATCCTTCTTCTTTATTCTCGTAAAACAAACATTTAAGGCTCTTTTAATTTTCTCTTTGACAGCTTGTGCTTTCTGTTAATGCCTGTCAATGAAATAATGAAGACAGCATCCCATTTTTTGTTGTTTGTTTGATGTATGCATGTATATATGAGTGTGAAAAGGAAATGCTGTTTGTCATTCAGCTATGCTACGAACATTTCAATTAACGTCTCCAATAATAATACAAGATCTCCATGTAACTTAGCTCATTATGGCCTGGGTGTAAATTGTGACTCAAAAATATATGCGTTCTTCAGATGCTTGAAAAATATATGATATTTCTATATGAAGAAAGGGAATGGGAACATCAAGATACTCCCAGCTTTCTCTGTGCCATTACCAGGATAGGAAGTAACTGACTTGCCTCTTTCTAAATATGGTGGTTGAGGAAAGGGACAGATTATACATGTACTTCTTTGCTTCTGCAGGTATTACAGAAGGCTATATAGAATAGAATAGAATAGAATAGAATTCTTTATTGGCCAAGTGTGATTGGACACACAAGGAATTCATCTTTAGTGCATATGCTCTCAGTGTACATAAAAAGACAAGATACATTCATCAAGAATCATAAGGTACAACACAATGATAATCGTAGGCAGGGGTGGGTTCCTACAGGTTCTAACCAGTTCGGTAGAAGAGGTATGTCAAATCTACTGTAACGGTTAGAAGAGGTTCCACTGGTGGACCCGGAAGTTAGTTCTGGAATGCCTGCCTCGGCCCTGTCGCTTGCTCGCCCTGCCCATTCCATCACAGCTCTCTCGCTCCCCCACCCGTCCGCACTAAACTAGCCCAGCCCACCGCTCACTGATTGGCTGGAGTCCAGCCAATCAGTGAGTGGGCTGGAGTCAACCTGCCTGCCTCTAACACCCATTTAAAAGCGTGACGGCAAACATTCCTCTTTTGAAAAGAGTCTTCCTCTTTTGAAAAGAGTCTTTCTTGTTCCTGAGCAGCTGTCGCATCGGGCTTTAGGTCCTCCCTTCACTTTGCTTTGCCTTCCAGCAGCTTGCTGCTTCCCTCAGGTAAGCAACGAAGCACGAGGGGGGCGGCAGCAGTGGGAGGCTAGCGTACGCCAGCTCATGGCTTTCGCGAGGGAAGGCATTCAGACCTTCCCTCATGAAAGCCGCGGGCTGGCATATGCCACATGGCTGACATATGCCATGTGGCCGAAAGGGGTGTGGCAGTGGCAGTGGGAAGGTAGTGTATGCCAGCTTGCAGCTTTCATGACAGAAGACCTTCAGGCCTTCCCTCGCAAAAGCCGCGAGCTGGCATATGCTGCGTGGCCGAAAGGGGGTTTTCTGCTACACCCCCCCCATCCTCAGCCTCGCCTAGCTGGCTAAGCCTGCCAGGTGGCAGGCCTAGCTAACACGGTTGTCCCTTGTCCCTTCAGTCCAGCTTACCTGCTGCCTCATCGCCTGTCTGCTCCCTGCTGCATCCATTGCATCTGAGAGCTGCTGATTCTGCCTGCTGGTAAGTGACCCCTTTTTCTTTTCTTTTATATGTTTAATGTTTTTTTAAAGAATATTTTATTTATTGTGTATAGAATTTTTTAAAATCATTTTATTTAAAAGTATTGAGTATAGAATTTTTAAAAATGGTTTACTGTAACTTATTGTTAATAGAATCTTTTTTAAAATTGTGTTAGACTATTTAAAAAAAGATTCTATCAATAAATTAAAATAAACCATTAAAAAAATTCTATAATCAATACTTTTAAATGTATTGTGTATAGATTTTTTTAATTGTTTTATTTAAAAGTATTGAGTATAGAATTTTTTAAAATGGTTTATTTTAATTTATTGTGTGTAGAATACTTTTAACTGGTTTTATTTTAATTTATTGTGCGTGGAATACTTTTAACTGGTTTTATTTTAAATTATTGTGTGTGGAATCCTTTAAAATGGTTTTATTTTAAATTAAATGTTAAATTAAATGTTCCATGGGCTGAGACAGAGGCAGCATTGTTTGAATTTGGTGAAATTTTTAATTACGAAATTAATTTGAACGACTACAGAGATTTTTTTGAAAATGTGCTCAAAAATCCAAACAAGTACAAAATTCCTGACGGTATCAGAAAAGCTAGAGATATTATCAGGACAATTGCTCTTACTTCACAGAGGCAGAAAGGGGGTTCTCAAAAATGAACCTCATATGTTCAGAGCAAAGAACCCACCTAATTGTTCCAAACGTAAATAATCTGATGGTGATAAGTGTTCTTGGCATGCCTGTTGAGAGATGGGACCCAATTCCTACAGTGAAAAAGTGGCTCAGAGCGCACCACCACATGGCTGATGATCCACGAGTAAAGACCAAGAAAGCTGCAACTGAGGAGTCTGGAAGCCTAAGAACAATATGGAAATATCAGCAACCAGAAAACCAATAATACAAGTAAGTACTTGAGTGTATCTCTTTCATTGTGTTATTCTTATGTAAGGTGTAATTGCATGCTATTAAAGTCTTCCTTTCTGTGTCTCTTCTTTGTGCAGGCCATTCATTGGAGCATGTGTGGTTTAGTGATGTAGAAGACTGGCAAGGCCAGTCATCCTTCCTCTGTAAGTAGCTGTCTTTATTGCTGGGTGTGCTGGGTTCATCCTTAAAATAGTAAGTTCAAACAATTAAAGTCTTCCTTTCTGTGTTTCTCCTTTGTGCAGGTTATTGGAGCAAGGTGGTAAGGTGGTTTGCAGAAGACTGGTAAGGCCAGTCATCCTTCCTCTGTAAGTAGCTGTCTCTATTGCTTTGTGTGCTGGGTTCATCCTTAATATAATAAGTACATGCAATTACAATCTTCCTTTCTGTTTCTCTTCTTTGTGCAGGTTATTGGAGCAAGGTGTTGAGGTGGTGATGCAGAAGATCCAGAAAAGGACAGTAATCTTCCTTTTCTATTATTTTGTGTGCTGGTTTTATCCTAATGCAGTGAATGCAATGGAAGAGTTCATTTCTGTGTCTCTTCTTTGTGCAGGCCATTCATTGGAATCAGTAATACCGAAGACTGGCAAGGACAGTCACCTTCCTTCTGTAAGTAGCTCTTTTATTGTTTTGTGGACTTATTTCAATCTTATTGTAGTTCATCCATTGGGGCAAAGAATTCAGTGACATCATCTTGGCCACTCCCACCTGGTCACATGGCTGGCAAGCCACTCCCACCCGGTCACATGGCTGGCAAGCTACTCCCACCTGGTCACATGGCCGGCAAGCCACTCCCACAAAGCATGCCACACCTACAGAAGAGGTTCCAAAAAATTTTGAAACCCACCACCGGTCATAGGATAGAAATAAGCAAAACCATCAATATCAATATAAATCATAAAGATACAAGCAACAAAGTTACAGTCCTGCAGTCATAAGTGGGAGGAGATGGGTGATAGGAATGATGAGAAGATTAATAGTAATAGTAAGGCAGCCTTAGTGAATAGTTTAACAGTGGTGAGGGAATTATTTGTTTAGCAGAGTGATGACTTTGTCTAGTGGTCTTGGTCTGCAGTGCTCTATAGCGTCGTTTTGAGGATTGTGTTAAAATAATTTATGTCCAGGATGCACGGGGTCTGTAAATATTTGTAAATATTTTCACGGCCCTATTTTTAACTCGTGCAGTGTACAGGTCCTCCATGGAATGCAGTTGGATATATATTTACTTATGAGAAAAATACATTGTGTCTGGCAAACCATATCAAATTCAAAGAAAGATGACTGAGAACTACTATTTGTGAGGTTGTACTGGGAATACTGATATTAGAATTTTTCTCCCATTCAATTAAATGTAGTTAACTACATCTGCATTGAAATTATGCATTTCAAAGAGAATAACTTCTGGTGACCTTTTTTTTTTATTTTAAAAAAGAACAACCTGTAGATCATTAGGCCAATGATATTGATAAAAATCTCAGATTTTTCCATTTCCTAACTTCAACTTAAGTTTAAAGTTGTTACATTATTTGGTTATTTTCCAGAATACTTTATAACTTTAATTAAAAACTTTTAAAGCTTCTAAAGTAAATTGATATTTTTTTCTGCTTGGAATACTTTTCTAGGGACGCATGTTATAAAGCATGTTGTAGTATTCCAATTGGGAGTTGACTAAGGCATGAGTGATTGTGAACAGGACCTCCCAGTCCAGAAATTGGAACTGTAGATAACATAAAACTGCACAAACCCCTCTGGCCATAGCTACCATCTGCTCTTCAAGCAAGAATTGTGCACAGGATCTTTGGGGGACAGTGAAACTTCCATTCACAAAAAGAGGTGGAAACATCCCAGAACCAGGAAGTCCTAAAACCCAAACTTTGTTGGTTTTACAAGGGTTGAACTAAAGCCTGTTGTTCAGATCCCCACAGACTCCTGACACTGAGAGAGGACTACTATGGCATCACTCAAATAGCCTGAGGTGGAGATATATAACAGTGTAATCTGCATATTGATTATTCCTTATTCCGAACTGACAGACGAACTCACCCAGGGGTGAGCTGCTGGGGGTGCACAGGGGAGAACATCTAGTTAAGATTCTATGTAGTTCAGAAAACCCTCAAATCCCACTCCTGGCTGGCTCTGCCCACCCCTTCCCTCTCAGGAGTCCCCACATGGCCCATTGTGGATGCAGGTAAGGGCAGGGGAGGGTGAAAAATGGACCTACCAGAAGTTCGAGAAAGCCAGAAACAGGTCCGTTTCTGGCCTCCAGAGGGCCCCTAGAGTCTGGGGAGGCCATTTTCACCCTCCTGGAGTCTCGAGGAAAGCCTCTGGAGCACGGGGAGGGCAAAAGCACCCCTCCACACCTACCATGGCCACGCCCACCCAGCAACTGGGCAAGGAACTACTTGCTAAAATTTTTGAAGCCCACCCCTGAACTCACCCAGTGGCTTTGCATAATGTTAAAAGGTGACGTAAGATCACAGAATCCTGCAGTATCCCACACACTTAAGGACTGCAGACTAGACTTCTCTTTCTCTGTCAACACATATAGTAGCTAGTCCTTGAATAAGGAAGAGAATCATCATAACACTGTGCTGCCCATCCATAACCCCTGAGTAAATATTGACATTTATTATTATATACTAATAAACAAATAATGACATTTTTGTAAAAAAAATCCTCCACTGAGAAATTGCAGAAATTAGTGTAACAGCAGAGACATCTTTATTGTATCTTAGTTTCCAAAGATACATAAATGGGATTTGAAGCTTTTCTTTTCTATGGTACATTAAAAGCCTACTGCTACCATAGGAACAACAAAAAAAAAGCTACTGATAAATTGTCATCATTGGAGAACATTCTGACTCACTAAATTTTCTTTTAAAAAATGAAATTACTGTAGCACTGATGAAAATACAAAATTATTGTTATTGTTAAAATAAGCTCTGTTTTCTTTTGTATATCTTGCAAAACTTCTATTACTATTACAAGTCCATTCATAACCTGTCTCTGTGATCTTTGGTAAATTTTGTTTCTTTAGAATAGTCATCTATTTTCTCTAGAGGGATGTCACTTCCTTTATACAAAATGGAATGAAATGCTGAAATGCATTTTATGGCCCTTGTCCATTAAAACACTCTCTCCGCTTGTAATTTCAATTTCATTATCTTTTATTTTTCTTCTTGTAATATATATGCTAGCCACTTTCCTGATTTATTGCAAACTGGCTTTACATAATTCATTTTTATTTCCATTTCTCTTACTGTTAACATAGATAATTGTCTTTTTAAAAGCTTAATTTGTTGAGAAATACTCCGGTAGTTTCTTTCATTCTTCTTCCTTTCTCTTTATTTCATCTGGAATAGCTTGTGTTTTCTCTTGACCCTTCTTTTTAAGTTTATTATTATGTTGTATAAAATAATCTCTAATAAAAAGATCATTTGCACCCCAAACCATCAGTAGCTTTAGTTAAATTAATTGAAAAAATAATTTCTTTTTATAATTCTCCACTGTTGCTTCTTTTGGTAGCAATAATTTGTTTGGTTTCCATCTAAAGGAGTTAGATTTTCTTTTATAACCCAAACTCAGAGGATTATGATCTGAAAAAGTGTTTCGTAATTCTTTAGAAATTGAGTTACCACATTCTTTGAAGTCCAAATAATGACTATTCTTGAAAAGAATCTATGTCTTTCAGAAAAAGTAGGTATACTTTCTTTAATTGCCACTTCAGAACAAGTGCATTCTATTCCTTTAGCTGGTATTTTATATAAATTTCACATTCTTATTTCACAAATTAATAATGCAATTAAGAATCTACATTGCATTTATTATACACTAGCCCTTTTATAATAGTGTAGTGTTTCACAAGGACATTCAGTCTCAGGAAATATTTCATTTTGTTTTGGAGAACTGCTTCACTTACCTTTACAATAAACAATAGATAATTGATATAATCCCGGGCAATTGTCCTCAGCATTGTAAGGAGCATGATATGAAATATAAGTGTATACATCTCCCAGAGCTACAAGAAACATTCACCATCCAAATAAAACAGCAATATTCAAAGAAGACCTATCTAGGAACAGGTTAACTTCTTTTATGGACAAGAGTAAGTTCATTTTATCCTTGTGTATAATCAGTGAAACCAAACTAAAAAAGGATAAAAGTTGCCTTTCCTATCTTGTCACTAGAGGAACTTTTATAACATCCCATTTAGTTTGTACAATAGTTCTTTTGTTCTTAGTCAAGGTACCTGGGCCATATATATAGAAGATACCATGTAAGAACTGACAGCTTGATTGAGAATTACTATCCTATCCAGTTTTATTTTAAAGTGTACTTTTGTATGTGTATAAACTGGACTTAAGCCAGTGCGGCTTTGTAGACTTTGTGTGAGTCATTCTGAGAAGTGCTCACTCTTTCACTCTTACCTGCCCTCTTTGCCAGAGATAAGAAAGCATGCATACATCAGGCCATTTTGAGATTCTGGCTTGCTGGTGTGCTGATAATGACCTCTTGTCTTCAATAAGCCATGTGTGATAAGCAAAGTTATTCAGTTCTCTCTGCAGCATTATCAAAAGCTCACAATGTGTGAATTAAGTGCCTTAACCTGGTAGAGCAAGTACTTATAAAAGCTGTATGTGTGTGAGAGAAATTATTTGAAATCTATGACACAAAATAAGACAACAGCTGCTGAATCCTTTTGCAGTGGTTCCTTGTTTTCCTGGCCTTTAGTTTATGTCATTTTTATCAACTAGAAAATAACGATTAAGATCAAGTGAGCAGTGATTTCTCTCCCCCTCCCACAGTAAGGTTCAAACAAATATACTCTAAAGCTTGACCTTTCTAAAATGGGATTATCTATAAATAGCAAAGGTTATTCCCCACAGTCTTCTCAAAGCAGCCACCGGTATGAAGTGGAGATCCTTTCCACTTGTTATTTCAGAAGGGCTCGGAAGAGGCACATGGCACTTCTGGCCATGAATAGCAAAAAAAGAATTTACTAGTGATCAGGCAGAGGTTAAAAAAAAAAGACATCCAAGCAGCTGCATGTATTACATGTACTGGCACAGAATACCAGCTGCTCCCTGGCCTACAGTTAAAAGCAGAATAAGCACTGAAAGTTTTTTATGGCTGAAATATATCACCTCTAGAACTGATTTATTTTAAAAACTGCCTTGAACAATTTTAAAAATTGGCAAAACTCTATCAGTGCTATTCATCCAAACACCCAGGGTGTTTTAATTTTAGTACGATGATCTGTTTTTCTGGTTGTGCATAATGTAGCACTTGGGTTGGAACATAATGCTACAACACTTATGGAAGGTACATTTTCAGAAATGGCACCATTAATTTGAGATGGAGGTCAATTATTCTCTTTCCTTCCCCTCAATGGAGACAGCAATGTAAACATGTTTTTTTCCATTCCTATGTGCCCTACAAATGTGGAATATTGTCTCAAAGTGTATATAAAATAGGTGTGACCCATAATGCAATGATATGATTATATTCTCCCTCCCACCTTAAGAACTTCATAATATGGCCCTTGTATTAATGATCACTCTTACATCCTCAAGACCAGTATAAGTGTTATTACAAACCCAACCAACAAAATGACTGAAGAGTAATGGGAATTATTCCTAACAAATGAAGATTCCTGTTACAAAAAGCTGGTTAGAACAATTTTGTCATTTGGTATTTCAGTCCATCTTATAGGTGTGTTTTCATAATCAGAAATGACTTTTAAGAAATCTGAAAGTATAATTTGCTTGAAAATTGCGGAGTGACTGAGACTTGTGTCATTTTCAGTCCTTATGCACTTGCCACTAAGCACTGGAGTTGTAGCTGCATGCTCTGTAAAATGCTATTCACTCTGATTTGGATCTGCAAAATCATTCTAGATCAACCTACTCTATCAAGCATTTCTGCAAGGCTAAAAAGAAGATAGTTGCTATCCATAGTGGGCAGTTTTCTAACTATATAGTCTTAACCCAGTGCATTGTCTTTTGTTGAAAATTGTTTCTTTGTACAGCAATGTGGAAGAATAAACAATGCTGGCTTAATAATTTTGATTGTGGATAGATTCTATTTTTTATTTAGCATTAGATTTGAATAGCATTTTAAAAAATATATTCCAACCCAAATATTTAAAAAGAATATAAGCATTTTAATCAACCAGGACATTAATATATATGAATGTGTGCACATGCAAATTCTGTGCAAATTATTATTATGTTCTTATACTATTGTACTGTGCATGCATTAATGATTAATAAATGAAATAGACAGAAAAGATAGCAGGATTGTAAAATGTGGACAATAAGGAATACAGGAGGACTTACATTAAATAATGGAAAGGTAATTAAAAAATAGATTGTTGAAATTAGTTGGCAATGGTTCAGGCAGATAACTTCACTTGCATTTCCTCACCTTCCCCCTCCCCTGCATTTTCTCATTCTTCTCAATTCCTGTTTGTGAGTCTGCTTAGTGAAACTATCTTTTCAAGATGAATGCAATGAATATTACCTCTCCTAAAATTCAATACAGTTAAAGAGTCAATGGCCATGATGGGATATGGGTACAGTTGTAGACATCTGGCCATAGTCTAACTCACAGTATCACAGCTAACTTCTCTGGCACTATTTCCTTAACACTGGAGTATTATTTTCAAGGATGCCTGCTGTTGACCTCACTCTGTTCCATTTTGGGAGGAGAACAAGGTCAATTATAGTGCTGCAATCTCTCTGATATGTAGTGGAGCCAGGCCAGCTCAGAGAGGATGTAAACTTGAGCTCATTGACGAAGAGATCTGTTAGGAATGCCCTGTTGAGTATACATGGGAACAGCTATCTGGCACTTTTTGTTAAGTCTTCCCAAGCTGCAAATTGACACACTATAAAATAGGAAACACTGGCAACAGATCCAGATTCACATAGTTCCCCAAAAATTTTTGAATCCCTCAAACTCCTACAAAAGAGAACAAAATTATGAATAATATTCATCATCATAATATTTTTGTTGGTGTAGTGCTGGTGTAATTCCTCAATTTCCTTCTGTAGTTTTTACAGGAACCTATTTCCATGCTGCCACAGATTTGTCCACATTCACCACACAGGATTAAGCCTATGCAAATGATTGTGTACTTAGCAAGGCACAGAGAGACTGATCTGTCTTGTTCTTTAATTGGTTTTAGGAAAAGACAATACCACATTCTTTTTTTTGCCCAAGCTATTAACATGTTGCATTTTTATTCTGATATTTGACCTGCCCTTAGGGGAGATGCATTTGGGAGCAATACTCATGCCACATTTTTAATCCAATTGATCTTCTCCTCTCTTAATAAAAGAGCAATTAGATAGAAAGTGATAAGAAAGGAGCAAAGTTAAGTACATTTTCCATTCTGAGAAATGACAATACAGCAGAAACTGACACAGTCTGATTGCACAGCAGTCAAATATTGTACAGATTAGGGTGAATAGCTACGCTATTTAAAATACCCAACCCAATACAGGAGTCAATGTTTTGTCATAAAAAATAAGCACCCCAAATATCTCATACTTCATATCTAGATTGATTTACTGAAAATATTTGGAGAGATAAAAATTAAACAACAAAAACCTAGCCCAGTCTAATCCAAGGCCCTTCTTTGTTTTGGCTCTCTCTATGAGTAAGCAAGTTAACAATAATATGATTAACCTGCAGCCAATAATATGTGCTTAAATGTAAGAAAAGACTGACCTGTAAAAGTCTACATTTGCTTTTATGCTTTTCCATAAGTATGTCTGAATAAACTCCTCTTTCCTACAATTGGTTAAACTATGGCCATTCACAAATGTTTCATGCCACACTTTCTGTTTTATTGTTTCATTGTAAGTAATTGCTTATTCTTTTTAAAGATTTTGGCAGCTATTATGAAATCCCATATGCAAGATTATCATCCATTGATACCTTCCCTTAAAAATTTAGAGTAGGAATAAAATCATGCCAGTTAGATTCCGGGTTATTTGCATTTAGATCCCATTCATAGTTTAAAATTTTCATTGTTCCTCTACCTTTTTTAGGATCTGTAAACCACCCAGTTGCCTTAGTGAGGAGATGGGCAACAAATACAGTTAATAAACAGATAAATAAATAAATAAATAAATAAATAAATAAAATACAATAATAATGAAATCAGTGAGATAGAATTAATGGTTTATATTTGATACTGATATATTGACACATATTTTAGCAGTTTAGTATGTAGATCCATTTCATCATATGTTTTAATACCTATAGATGTAAGAACAATCAAAATATTTCAATAGATTATACCAAGGGGCTCTTTAGTTTTCTAGTCTTATTAATATTTTTCAGATTTTCTGAATATACAAAAATAATAATATGTTTTTGAATTTATTGTATCGAAAAATAAAGCCAGCTATATTGTATATCTTTATATCTATCTTTGAAAATTAAGATTTAGATAAATATTAAAGTTAAAGAATTATCTCAAGCTTTGGATTTCTGCATTTCAGAAAAATGAAGCCATTGTAGAGTCAGTCTTCTTTTAGCTAATCCATAAATGTATGATTTTCATTGTTTGGCTCAAAGAATCTCAGTTCAGTGATCTTGGTCTAACATAAACAGCCTAAGGCTTCAGGGCCACATGGAATTCAATATAGTTTTGGGAATCTTCTAAAAGTTATTAAATTGCCATTTAATGTGACAAACATTAACTATAATTATAATAACACATAGTTGAAATGGAATTCAGTTTTTGTCCTGCTCATTATACTACAGTTGTTGCCTGCCACTCAAAAGTTAAACATAACCCTCAGCCTGGAAGAAACTGCAAGTCTCTAGTGTAAAACCAATTTTAATTTTCACTCTGTATTTTCCACTTAGTATGCAGCCCTTGGGCTAACTGAATTAGGACTTATATTGATTGAAAGTCTGATATCTGAATGGAAACATATGTCTCAAACATTTTAATAAGATGAGACTTAGAATGTACTATTAACAATTTACCTGTAGAAGACATGTGATTTGTATTTATCTTCACTATCCTCTCCCTACTCTTGGCCAGAATGACAGTATGTAAAAAGATTGTGAATATCCTGTAGCAACCATTTTTGATTTAAAGTTTCCTGGGATTATAGTGCTGGGATCCAACACATCTGGACCAGGCTGATGACTGTATTAGAACATATTTCTTGGTACAAAACATCTAGATATCAGCCTGACATTTGCATGAATCTAAATAGAATGAAGGCAGCAATGGCAGTAGCAGCTATACAGCAGGGATTACATTAAATCTCCCGGGACACTCCAAGCAGTGCTGCAGTCACCAAGAGATTTTCATGGGTGCAGAGGCAAAAAGTAACCTCTTTAATCCTTTCTCACTGGCTTGCTGCCACCAAAGAAGCTTAATAATTAGAGAGGAATAAAGTCAAAGTGTTTTTAAGGACATATGGTGCAGCAGCTTATTTTCATTAGTCCCTAACAGCACACGCATAGCTGGTTCTTAAGGAGCAAAAGGGGAGGGGATCTGAATGTTGTCTATGCTCACTGCCTCCAAGTTAATAGTTTGTACAGATGTAAAAAAGAAACTTATTTTATCAATATGCAGCCTTGCGCAACCATCTCCTGTTCGTGTATTTGTACCATTTGTCAAGGAAAACTATGGAGCTGAAGGCAATGGAATTGTGCATCAAATATTATTATAATCCAGTATTGCTCTGCATTTCTTCTCTATCTGATTTCTGTCAGATCTAACATAAATGTTAGATGATAGAGATTTCCATATCTACTTCACATAAACTGGAGAGATGCATGGCATGATGACAATGACTCACTTTCAGCATTGTTCACTTTGATAAGAGAAAGGAGAAAGAAAAAAGGCATATGGATGTGTTCTTCCTGCTGCAAATACGTGCAACTGCATATTAAATATAAGTGTGGGGGCAGCTGAGTTTTATTAGTTAGGATAACATGACAGCATTATTCTGTTCATTTAATATATTAGTTGGTGCCATTTTGTAATATATGCTGTAGATCCATGGAGTGGATATGTAGTTGCTATGATGTCATTACAAATTAAAATACTTACCCAAGTGTAGAGACATAAAGAATAGTGATGCTGATGAAGTAATAATCATGAGCTATCACATCATGACATATTTGAAAAGATAAATCTATTTGTTTCCCCCCCCCCTAATTTTCTACCATAGAACCTTAAGACAGATCCAAGATAACTACTTCTTTTGTAACTGAGTAGACCAGCTTTTCCCAGTCTAGAGCTTTCTAGATGGGTTGGAATCAGAAGTGGGTTGTCCTGATTTTACAACTGGTTTGCTGAGCGCACATGCACAGTTCAATGTAAATTGTTCTTTGTGCATGCGCAGAACAATTTATAGTGAACTGCGCACATGCATGCACTACTAAACAACATGCTAGCAGCGGCAATGGGGAAACTGGTTTGGGGGCATGGCCAGCCTGGGTCGCTGCTGGTTCTGTGACCCAGGCCAAAATACCATTCCTGGTTCAGCCGAACTGGGCCAAACTGGGAGCAACCACCTCTGGTTGGAATAATAACTTATTGCATTCCCAAAATATTAAAAATGAATCAATTCCATTCAGGATCTGATTTCAGAAAAAATAACAAGACTAAAATAGGAAAGAAAACAGAACCATTTCTAGTTCTGAATCTTTAAAGACACTTGAATTATTGAATTATTGAACAAAAGAAGGAAGTCTATGTCAGAAACAGTAGTATGATAATAATTCCATGAATTCAATGCAGATGAATTCTAAAAAATATATGGCATCAGTATGGTTTTCCCTGGATAGAGAAGATTTATACCAAGTAACAAAAAGAACATTGTTCAATCAACTGTACTTTGGCTTGTTAAAAATTAGCATGAAAAATGAGAGTATAAGGACAGGAGCAATCTATGTGCAAATTTTTATGAAGAATATTCTCATTAAATTCTAACATTTTGTGGATCTGAAGAAACTCATCATAATTACTATTTTATGTGGCTGGCAAAATAGTGTGTGCATTAATGAACAGGTATCATCATACTAAAATATTGATATGTATTCGAGTGGAGGAGAAAATGCACCTTTAATTTAAAAAACATCTAGATTATTTTCAACTCTGCCATATATCACCTTTTAAAAAAAAATAAACAAGGTTTGGCTGAATCAATCTTCAGGTATAGTGCAGTATCACAGGCAAAAAAATCTGGCAATGGATATCATGATGGGTGAAAAAAGAGAAAAAGATGAGAGCTCTTCCCAAGCAGGGAATAACGTTGAAGTAATAGTTTGGTATAATACTCAAGAAAGATCAAAGCAAAGCAAGCAAGTTCCCACGGCACACCATGATTAGCATGGTGTCACACAAACCCAAACATCTTTTTCTAGCTAGGAGATAAATCAATTTAATATAAAAGTACTCAGGATTAATTGCTGGGCAAGTCATTATAATCTTGTTACAATATAATCTGAACCCAGAAACCACAATTGACTACAGGTTAATGCCTGCCCTTAAATAAGGAGATGAATTTGTCTACTGAATCCTGCCTGATGCTTTCCCCCCTTTTCTTTTTACTTAGGGCTGAGTACATATACATGTGTTGGTAAAAAGTCACCAACAATTCCCCTTTCAGATACAAAACAAAACCCTAGAAACTATCAGTTTTAAAAGGGTCTGAGATAAATAGCTAAGATGTCTGGTCTTCTTTTACCTAGAGAAGTTGCAGGTTTTGTCTGTTATTTGTTACAAGATCAAAATTTTCTCATTTAGAAAAAGCAGCAGATCCAGTCATATTAATAAATGCATTTGTATACCATTAGATCCAAATAGAATTTAGTTAGTTCACATCAGTGTGGACCTTGCTAATCAGTTCAGTCAATGATGAAGTGTCCTTTGCTAACCATAGAGGAAAATCACAAAGCACAACAGATGGAATTCTGTAATAGGACAAATGACTGAGTTGTAGGACCTTGGACAGTTCCTAATTAACAACTTTGTCGGCTAAATTCTGTCTCTCAAATTCTACCTGAGAGTGGAAAACCTTTTTTTAAAAAAGCAGCCAGATGTGAAGCTTTAGTAGATCATTTTCTTTTGGATTTGCTTCTCAGCCTTACCAATTTTAAGATGTCTGGACAGAATTTCCCATCCTGATTGGGGAATCTGACAGCTGAAGTCCACCCATGTTAAAGCTACTGAGGATGAGAAATGCTGCCCTCAGTGGGGTTTTTTTTATTCCCATTCTCTATAAATTTATATCCTTCAAATGTGTAAGTCCTTTGTACGAACTCTATCTTCTGCCTGCCTGTTTAGATATATTAGAATTGATATGTGTAGGTCTGTTTACAGGTGGCAACTTCAATGGAGAAAGAGCTGGGGCATTATTTTTTATTTTACTTATGTTCAGTTATGTACAGCTTAGTTGGCTAAATGAATTTTAAAAATTCTCTTTAAGAAATTTCTCTTTCCTTCATTATTAAAAATTGAATTCTTGTCAGGAATCAAGATCCAGCACATCTCTCTAGCTTTCTATTTCTGCTCAGCCAATTTCTGGACTGAATGAGTTTTATAATTTCCTTTTGTTTGTTTGAATTATAAGCAGTTTGCTAGTCAGCCAAGCATGGAAAAAAATTCTGCTGCATTTCCTGGTCATCTATAACCTGCACACTCTGATAAAACACAGCTGTTAAATATAACCAATTCAGTATTTTTGCCCCTTTGTAGTTCATATAAGGAAATTGAAAGTAATCTTAACTAGTTAAATGAAATCTTCCTGAATCTATAAACACTGTTTCTAGTCTCTGCAAAGTTTAAAGTGTCCTGTCTGCTGATTATTGGAATCTGTTTATTTTTTTAATCCCAACCACAAATGTGTTGCACATATTCTGATATAACTTTAATTTTATATGCTTAATACTTAATGCAAATTGGAGTGCTACAGATTTCTTTTTAAATATGAGAAAAGTTCACTCCCTTAATAAACCCAAGCTCCCATTAATCCTAGCCATAATGACTAATCATCAGGGATGATGAGAATTGTAATCCTGCAATATTGGAATGGCCATGGATTTTTCTATTCCTGCTTTCTATGTCTCCTTCTGTGCCTAAAAATAATGTTCTCTTTACGTAGGCCAGGATTAAAATCTTATGATTAATTGGGTGTACCTTAGGAACATTGATCTTTATTTTCTCATCCCTGCCCTCAAATATAGTAATTAATCAGCATGCCATTCTGTAAGTGAGGCTGATGGTGGGATCTGTATTCAGATTAAAGAATTTTACGAATTTTTATGGAGTGATCTGAATCCTATTCCCCCCGCCCCACCTCCTCCCCACTCATGTATAAATTAGCTCTGCACTTAACCTGTGGTTGGGAAGAAATATCCTGGTGGCAAGCAAACAATTTTGTGTATGATTATACAGAGCCAAAAAACCTGGAATATTCCAAACCCATTTTCTAATGCTGAATGTCCTTGATTACCATTTGCCTTATTTTATTACCCCCCTAAACAAACTAGTTTCTGTAGTTTACACACTGAGTTACAAATGAGTTGTAAAAGGAGCTTATCTAGTTTAGTACAAATCATTGCAAATGATCTGACCTTTGAATCCACAAGTGTTTATTAAAAAGATTTTCCACTAGACAGCACATTGTTATATGTTTGTAATCCAATCAAGCTATCACTGCAAAGTAGTTAGAAACAATGATAAAATACTATGTTCTGCTTAGTCTGTGGTAAGCTAGTCTTGCACATCCTATTAAGTGTGTGTGTATGTGTGCATTCGGCTTCCAGCTAAGATCAATTGATTCCTTTATTAAAACAAGAAATGTAAATATGCTAGAGTTAGGTGTTAATTTCTGTATTAGTTTCAGGTCCTGCATTTTATTCCCTTCACCAATTTCATTCTCATATCAAAAAATCCAGATACAAGTTTTGGGACATCCTAATATTAACAAATTTTGAGTTTGAGGATTTTTTTATGACTTGAAATATCAGATGAATAAACTTCATCAAAAACTCTGCAGCTTACTAGTGAAGCATCCACACTGAATTTAAGTTCTAACCTTAGAATCTTCAGATAGAACTCAACAAATCTTTGTTCAAAAGTTTAGAGAGCTACTGCCAGTGTGGAAAACATTTTTATTGTATGTATGTCTCTATTTTCGAAAAAGCAATTTAAGAACAACAGAGGATCTTTTTGGCCATTCTAACACTGATCATATAATAATTTGTGTCCAATGAAGAATAAGATTTGGTTGAGCGATATAAGAAGGAGCATTGTTTTAAAACGATGCTATGTAAAAGAAAATTTTTTTTCACTATAGTTACATCTACAGAGTCTCACTTGGGTCACTATTTGTATAGGTATGCAAAGATTGTATGGTAGGTGGAAAAGATGCTGTCTAGTTAACATTCAGACAAGAGAAGCAGGAGCCCCCAATGGATTAACAATTGGAGGAAGAAATTTAGGAAGGATCTGCCTTGTTGTTCAGGCCACTAAAAGTGTCAGTGGGAAGTTTGTACTTTAAGACTTCAAGATTCTATTAATGTAGTCATACAATAAAGCTGAATTAATTCATTAGTCATGTTTTTCTATTTGATTTACCTAGGAGGGCTGACAGCATTATGACAACCAATAAAAATTCAAACTTTAAGCATTTATTGTACCTAAAGCTTGATTCATAATCCTAAATGGGCAGACATTTTGCTATTACAAAAGTAATTTCATAGTAGATAGTGAGGAAGGCACAGAACTGATAAAGCAATTGGCCACTTCTAGATAGTTAGCGTTAGCTATTACATAGTACTACATTATTTTTTCATATCTAAGTATCAAAATATGGAGTGAGCAAATTTTGCTAGATCACTTAATTAAATTAAATTTATCTCAATGTAGATCAAAATAGTTTGTAATTCTGTCTTAAAATATATTGCCTGAATATATTTATCCATACTGGAATAAGAACAAGAATAGAATAGAATAAGAATGGAATGGAATGGAATAGGATAGGATAGAATATGCATCAGTTTAGATGCATCTTGATTGCATATAATCTGTGAGCTACTTTTTACATCTCTAATTAACCAATCAATTTAAATTTATCACTAGCATTGATCATTGAAATGGTTCCTCATCCATTAAGAACTTTACTCGTTACTTTTCATAACACTCCCCTTTTCTGACTAATAATAACAGAAAACAGTTGTTTCATAAAGAAGAGGTAGTATTTAAGTTCACACCTATTGTGAAAGCATTGCAAGAGGGCCCAGTGTAAAAATAGTGCTGTTTGAATGTTCTATAATTTTAAAAGGGGTTTAGAGCATCTGTAACCCTGTGATCCTCAGGGAATATGACAGATGTGTTGAGAACTTTGCAGAGCCCTAGAACATACATTGAAGTGGAATGTTGTAATACTTGTCTTTCATTTTCATTTACAGGAAGCTGTTGGACTAAAATATTCAATTGCCATATCAATATTCACCCTTTAGCCTTCAGAATGATAACATATTAATTGAAATTATAATAATGACTTTAAAAGTATTTCATTAAAAATAGATCAGCTTTATTTTCCAAATTAGGATTCTAGTTTCTAATTAAAGTTGCATAGAAATCTTTCTTTTCCTTTCCTTCCCTTCCCTTCCCTTTTTCCATGCATATAAAGGAAATCAGTGGGTTTCTAAATCTTTTTGGTACTACTGGCAGGATTATGTGTGAGCACCATTCACAATTAGCACATGGAACATTTTTCAGAAAAAAGCGCATTTTTAATGCAATGAAACAAATTTATTGCTTTGAAACAAGTCACTTGTATAGAACATTAATGCTTTCTCTAAAAGGCAAGTAAACCAAACAATTAAATCAAAGATGTGATACGTCATTATTTTGCAACCTTGTAAAATCCTTTAATGATTACTGTTGTAATCAACTAAATCATTGTAAAGATGCATTGTATAACTGATAATATTATTGTTGGATCAAATCCAAAGTTTAGTTTATAATCACATTTTATGAGATCTCAGGAATAAGGCAAATGGTGTTCATACAAGCCAAAGGCATCACATACAGGGAATATCTTTAATCAACTATTCCTATTTCACATTTCACTTACACCATTATAAAATTTCCTTATATAAATTAAAAATTATGCACATTTATTTAAACAGAATTTAATTGATTACTATGCATGCTGTATATCTTTGAACTTTAATAAGATTTGTATGCCGCCCACTCCCTTGGGACTTTGGGCGGCTCACAACAAGTAAAAACATTTAAAATATTTGAAAAATACAATGTTAAAAATTAATACAACATCCATTCCATCAGGTGGGGCTGGAAATTAATCAACAGCCCCAGGCCTGCTGGAACAGCCAGGTCTTGGTTGCTTTACGGAAGGCCGGGAGAGTGGTGAGGGTCTCTACAGGTAGCTCGTTCCACAAGGCCGGTGCAGCTACAGAGAAGGCCCTCCCTCAGGGAGCCGCCAGCCGGCATTGTCCGGTTGACGGCACCCAGAGGAGGCCCAACCTGTGTGATCTTATTGGTCGTTGGGAGGTGAATGGCAGGAGGCGGTCTCTCAGGTAGCCAGGTCCAATACCATGTAGGGCTTTAAAAGTAACGACTAGCACCTTGAAGTGGGTCCGGAGACCAATGGGAAACCAGTGGAGCTCGCGGAGGATAGGTGTAACATGGGTGTATCTAGGTACACCCATTATCGCTCGCACGGCTCCATTCTGGACCAGCTGTAGTCTTCGGACACTCTTCAGGGCCAGCCCCATGTAGAGTGCGTTACAGTAATCCAGTCTTGAGGTGATGGGGGCGTGAGTGACCATTCAAAGTGCCTCCCCTCATCTTACTGTTTTAACCTTTGTCAAAGTAAGCTTTTTAAAGTGAATGGCTGATTATATTCCTATACAAATCTGATGGACAATAATAATTACTGTAAAGAGCCTTGGTGGCACAGTGGTTAGAGTGCAGAACTGCATGCCACTTGTGCTGACAACTGGCTGCCTGCAATTTGGCAGTTCAAATCCCACCAAGTTCAAGGTTGACTCAGTATTCCATCCTTCTGAGGTGGGTAAAATGAGGATCCAGATTGTTGGGGGCCAATATGCTGACTGTAAAACCACTTAGAGAGGTTGTAAAGCACTATAAAGCAGTATATAAGTCTAAATGCTGTTGCTGCTGTTGACTACCCAAAGTTAGCTTGATTTTATTTAATTTTATTGCTTACAGTGGAATCAGGATTAATAAACAATGTACTATAGCTGGTGTTTAGGAAATAAAATATTGTTGACAGTGGGGAAATTGTTTAGTTCGCCATGTACCATTCCAGTTGTCAAAGCTAGAAGAGAAGAGTTGAACAATATTTCTGTAATTATATAAAAAAACAAGCCTCACTAATTGTGGAACTCTAGCTGCATCCACAGATATACAGAAAGTTGACATATGCTGGGCAGGAAATAATTTTTCATTATCCATAGTCATATCTGATGGTAAGAGAGGACATGTTTGAATTACAGTATAGAAAGCGCTATCATTTTCTATGGATAACAAGTTTGATTATCATCTATCTGCACCAATAGTTTCTGGTTTTTGTGCTATACATACAGCTCAACTTATTTTTTTCAAAATGTTTACACAGGTATTCTCAGGGGTTTTGTTTTTTTTTGAGTCCGAGATGTTGGTAATGCAAAGGTCTCATTCTCTTCTGAAAACCTGACTTATTCAAGGCTATTGTACCCTGATAAAATTCTTGATTCTTGAACTGCTTCATCCCTGAAAAAATACATTTCCCAAACCTTGCTGGTTCAAGAAGCTGAGTGTGGTGCTTGTTTTGTTTGCTTTAAAAGATTCAGCCTCCTCTCTATTCTATTCCTCTCTCCCCACACATACACACTCACACGCAAGAACAGAACAGAATGTACCAACAAATGCTAGTGTTTTATTGCCAGATCATTTCTAGCCTACTGGTTGGCATGCATCTATACGGAGGATTTAGCAAATATGCAAAACCAGTTTTATTGAAAACAAATGGACTAATAGTGATTGGATATATATGCCATATACTGCATCCCCTCCAGAGTAATGAAGCTTGAAACATGGGGCGGGGGGGGGGGGGGTCATTTACTGTTATCAGGTAGCCATGATAAAAGAAAAAAAGAAAAAAAAGAAAAAAAGGAGTTAAAAAGAATAATCTTGTTATTTTTCACATCTAGATATTTCATGTTTATATACTGTATACAAATAAGTGTACCATATGGGTAGTTAATGGATACATTTGACTCACTAACAATGCTGTGTTAGACAAGCAGTTGAATAATTCTGAATTTGTACCGTCTGCTTGCCTTTATATGGCCTGGAATATGGTAATACATATGTAAGCTGTGAGGGAACAGCCATGATCCCCAAACTCTTTTTTGAAAATGCCAATACTATGGTGTGGCAGGCTTTGATTGAGTCATCATAGTTTAGTGCAGTGTTTTTCAACCACTGTGCCGCGGCACACTAGTGTGCCGTGACATAGTGTAAGGTGTGCCGTGGGAAAATTATTTTATATATAGTAAATATAGGCACAGAGTTAAAAAAATTTAATATTTTCTAATGGTGGTGTGCCTCGTGATTTTTTTCATGAAAAATGTGTGCCTTTGCACAAAAAAGGTTGAAAAACACTGGTTTAGTGGACACTAAAGATTTATTTTAGGATGACTACTGTAGAAAATATTTTCTTGTTCCATAAAATGCATACTACTACTTATTTTTTCTAAAAGCAATTTTTTTGCCATGGCAGGAGATATACACTTATGTATGCAAATAACAAAGAATGAGTTCACAAAACAGATTTTTCTCTATAAACATAGAGAAAAATAAAATAAAATATAGATCCAAGGCTACTTTCAGAGAATATTTTTTTCTCTTGAGAGTAGGGCCAACTCAGTGATAGAATATGATACAAGAACTAAGGAATCGATATCTTCACTGATAAAGGCATTGCACATATTTGATTACAATGTTCCACTAATTGTGATAGTTAGAAGTTCTGCATCACCCTTTTCATGCATAATTAACATGTCACAGCTAGATTTTAATATAGCCTCTCTAAGCCAAGAACATTTTGAAAAAAGTAATACCAAGAATTTTTTTGGAATTATTCCATCAATTGATTCCTATTCCGAATCAGTTTTCTGCTGTCTTGGATTTGGGCATTGAGTGATCTGGGGCTTATGGCTCACTTTAAGACTTACCTTCCAGATAAGATGTGTGCTTCATTGAATCCTTCAAGAAAGAATTGGGATATAAATGCAATAGATCAGCCATAATATGTACACAGGATATAAATATACCTTTAAATACAAATATTTAAATAAAAATACAAACATTTTTAAATATAAGACTGAAAGAAAAATATATCCCAGTTCCACATGAAGATTTTCCTTTAAATTGGATGGTGTTTCTTGTTATTAAAGGGTTAGAAAATTTGCTCCTGGTAATTTTAGTCAAAGAAGTGAAGACGTATACATAAATAGTTTGATGTTTTCAGAGAGTATGAATGGTAAAAGTAGAAATGCTCAGAGATTTTTTTCTTAGTTAACTTTTTCCTCCTTATTGCAGTATTGTTGATGTGATACATAGATAATTAAAACAATTTTAAATGCTTTATTAGTTAATATGCATCAGCTGCGGGTAGAAAGGATGCTATGCTTTGAATAGTACAAAATAAAATATCAGTCTAGTAAATCAGTGTTAAATTCACTGATCACTCCTATGATATTAGATTTTGATTCAGTACAATTCTGTCCCCAAAGTCCCAGATGTAAATACACATAAAACTTTGAAAAAAGTTCATTCACAAGTCATATCTATGTACATCAAATGCTAAAAAATCAACAGAAGTAACTTCTTTATTAGATTCTTAAATCCATATTTTTAAATGCAATTAGGACTAAGCCAAAACTGCATGTTTTCCCCACTCTTTCTGTTCTCTGGAAAGCTCAGAGCATGACCTTGTTACTACTCTGGTTGGCCGGTGCAAGCAAATCTCCATCCAGGCTTTCTTTTGGTCCTCTGCCTGGATAAGCTGGTGCAGTCTAGATTTTTGGCTTGGGTTGGGGTATGTAAAAATGTAATAGCCAATTCCCACAAACCGTACTGAATCAACTAGATAACACACCTGTTAAAGGGCTATCCACCCATCCTTGAACTGTTATGAAATTCCTGCTCTGTTTGTTGATCCCTATCTTGCATGTGTTCTGACTCATTGCTGAACTGTGCTGTCCTGATTTTGCATGTGCTGTGTGTGATAAGCAAAACAATTAATAGATTCCTCAGGCTTTGCTGCTCTTCCTCCTCTGAAAGTCAGCAGCCAGCAGGACAAACATGCATCAGTCATAGGGCTTCATCCAGAATGGGGAAGAGCAGCTACATCCTTTATCTCTCATCTCCTTCCTATGCCTATCTTTCTATACCTGTGCTGTCATAATCTGAGCTGAATAAAGTAAAATAAAATAGAATCATGACTGGGGATGAGTCACAAGGAGAACTCCTATTTATAATATTCTCTCCTTCTTCTGCTTATAAAGACAGGAATTGCCAGCTTCCCAAATTCTTCTGTGAAATGTTTGGGAGAGAACGGCAGAGGCTGGCTCTCTTTTTACATTGTTTCACTCTATTAGCCTTGTATTAAACTGGCACTAGCCATAGAATTAAAGCAGATAACATGACTGCTGTCTGAGCCATCTAATGCTATTGCATAATTCTGCTCAACCATCAGTGCTGCTGTGTCCAGCTCTTTAGGATGACAATAATAGACTGCTGGCCAATGAATAGGGCAAGTGGAGGGAGGAAAAGGGGCAATCCAGCTTCAGCCTGAAATAGTCCCCAAATACCACACTGATCCCATCTGTTGCTAATCACTTGCTTTCCCTCCAAATAATGTGTGATGAAATGTTACAGACTATGCAAATCCTGTGGCTGCTTTAACTCTGACACAGCTTATAATGACTTGGAGCTTGGAAATCAGATGAAGGCAACATCATGAGGATACAGCAGAAAAATGGATGTTGCCAGGGCCTGTTGGATGCAATGAGCTTTTTCATTGACAAAAATGTGAGAAAGACAGGAAGAGTTTGTGTTAAAATCTGAGAAACAAAAACAAAATCAGAGGCTACAAGAAGGGAGGGGAAAAAAGGGAAAATATAGATTTTACACTTACATAAAAAGCTTGGCAAAAAGCGTGGATGCATACATTCAAACTTATTTCCAACATTTCAAAGAGGCAAACAGTACTTGATGCTTTTGATGGAATGAATACAGGACCAGGCTTTAGTTGTAAAGAAAATATGTTTTTAGAGGGGAAATGGCTTTGAGGGAGTCAGGATAACACAGTTTTAAAACTTGGCAATGGCTACAACTAGCCATGTATCATATCTTCAGTTAAAACAATAAAATAGCTGTAACTCTTCTTCTAATTTTAGAACTGACTAAATAGGTTGATATGATACATATCCAAGAAACCTAAGCCAGGAGGGAAAACTAAATGAGATTAATTTAAGAGCAATTAAAATAAGCATTTAAACTGCTGCTCTTGTACATTAGGTGTCTCAAACTCAAATGAAAGTGGAGGCCATGTCGCATAAGATGTGTTTTGCTCAGTGGGCCACATTCATTCAAATGCAAAATGTAACAAATACTAAATATGACCTACTAATAGGTTATAGCATATGTGTGCTAGTTGTTCCCCACTCTAGGGGGTGGTGCTCATCTCCATTTCAAAGCCGAAGAACCAGCACTGTCTGAAGACATCTCCATGGTCATGTGGCAGGCATGAGTAAACGCTGAAGGCGCACCGAACGCTATTACCTTCCCACCAAAAGTGGTTCCTATTTTTTCTACTTGCATTTTTACATGCTTTTGAACTGCTAGGTTGGCAGCAACTGGGGCAAGTAATGGGAGCTCACTCAGTTATGCAGTGCTAGGGATTCGAACGGCCGAACTGCCAACCTTTCTGATCAACAAGCTCAGTGTCTTAGCCACTGAGCCACCATGTCCACTCAATAGGTCATATTTAGTATTAAATATTAAACAGAACTATGTACCTTAAAACAGTGAAATATTATATAGTACAGTGTTATTTCACAGAGATTCTGAAGAATGGAGCACAAATATTTCTAGAGCTAACTATTTTGCAGGACTGTGACATACATTCTTTGCCACTCAGAAACAAAAACAATTCAAAATAAAAACAAATCAATGTGTTGAATCTGTGCACACAACCGTTTTCTATGCATTTGCTGAGATATAATTCTGCATCAGTGATGAGTACATTACTTGTACAAACACTTTTGTTTTACAATTAATTCAACACCTTTCCCCCAGTTTTCATAAATTGTCCAAACTATTTCAGGTCAGACTGGAATATAATCCAATATCTTCTATCAAAGGCAATGACATAAAAGATGTGCAGTACCAGCCCACCCATCTGAACTGCCATGCACATCATTGGGCCTTATGCCATCAAATTATTCCTGTCTGATCACCTGCTGGGTCAAGGTGTGTTAGCTGAAGTAGTGGAAATTTCTCTTCATCTTATAAATAGTTGAATAGCTTGACTGAGTGAAACGTGAAGCGAACAAATATTCCATCTTCTCCTTGGAGAGCAGATCAGGATTCAGTCTATAATGCTGTCATGTCAACCATGTCAGCACCGCTGTTCATGATGCCACGGCACTATAACTTATTCATGTGAACATAACAAACAAAGGTTTAGCTTAACCAAGCGGTTCCTCTACCTGAAGCTTTCTCCTCAATTAGAAACAAAAGGGCTCATGGGCCATTTAATCTTCGTTAGAAATGAACTGTATCGCCTATAGTGCTGCCATAAATCGCAACTGTAGAAACATGACTGCCAGTCACAGCACAAAGGGCACCAGGTATTAGATTATTTAGCAGCCAAATTAGGGGCAGGGACCAATTTCCTAGGAAAATTGCATTCCCTTATGACCTTGTTTATATACCAGCCTATAAGCAGACATGGAATACGGGGGTTGTTCTTTGATTCTTGCTCTCTGATATTCTCGGAGGGATGTACATCAAAGGCTTTAAAAATCACAGGGAAATGGTAAGCAGCTTCTTAGCACTCAGTCCTCCCTCCCATATAATGGTTTCAGCCCAGCTGAAAAGGAAGAAATTAAATAGTAGAATTTTATAACAGTCTGGAGTACAAGGACATGCTAAATGCAATCTATTGTAACATACTCATTTTTAATTAATGATAGCTGTGGGTGTCAGTCTCTGGAAAAGAATGCCATTAAGCAACCATCCTTGCATATTGGCAAGACATCATCATCTAGTGGTAAAATAGAGGGACTGTGAATGAAATAGTGAAGATTTAATATTTAAGTCTAGCAGATCTGGGCTGCCAAAATCTGAAAGGCCAGATCAGGCCCTAAAACATCTCTGAAAATGCTACTTCTAACCCTGCAGTTCCTCTATTCATAGCTCAGTCACTGAATAAACTGTTCTTAGCAGAAAAAGAAATTAGTTTATTTCAATTTCTGTAAAGCGATGGCATAAAGGAAGGGAGGAAAGAGGAGAAGGTAAAGTTACGTACATTCAGTTTTAGACACTTATGATCTTACAAGAGATATGGAAGTAATTTCTTTTGAAATATGTGAAACTAGCACAGTGCATACTCTTAACCTGCTGTTTTACTCTGATCAGGAAGAGAATTATCTGAAAGAGAATCCAGGGAAAGACTGACAGCATTACTGAAAGGGGACCCGGGAAAAAACTAAAATCTTTCTGATAGTATTACTTATGACAACTATCTCTTTTGTCAGAGGGTCTGTCCCATGGTATTAATGACTAGGGGTATGGTTGGGTGTGAATAGTTGACTATTTGCTTTGATACCGTGTGTGTGTGTGAGTGTGTGTGTGTGTGTGTGTGTGTGTGTGTGAGCACACCTTCAAATTAGTTTTTGTTTCCAGGCAATTGCCTGAACTAGTCCTTGCAGTTTTCTTGGCAAGATTTCAGAAGTGGTTTGCTTGCTTCATAGTGCTGAGAGAGAGTGATTGTCCAAGATCAATCAGCTGGCTTCATGCCTAAGGTGGGACTAAAACTCAAGGTCTCTTGATTTCTAGCCTAGGGTGTTAACCTCTATACTGAAATGAGTCTTCTTTGATATTCCTGCAAACATTGCAAATGCCTGGAAAGAAAAGAAACTTCATTAGACTGAAACCTTGATAATAGCAATAGCAAAAGCACTTAGACTTATATACTGTTTCATAGTGGTTTATAGCCCTCTCTAAGCAATTTGCGCCTTTGGCATTTAGTCAAGCTGTCCACAGGATCATGGAGACATCTTCGGACAGTGCTGGCTCTTCAGCTTTGAAACAGAGAAGAACACTGTCCCCTGGAGTCGGGAACAACTAGCACATATGTGCAAGGGGAACCTTTACCTTTACCTAAGCAGTTTACAAAACCATCCTATTGTCCCTAATAATCTGGGCCCTCATATAGCAGGATTGGAGGTTTTGATCAAAAGGATGAAAGTAGTATTGTGCTACCAACTTCTGCCATTTTGCACATGCAATCCTGCTTTAATCTCCCTCCAATTGTCTTCTTTGAGCAGTGGTGGGTTGCAAATCCCGTTCCAACCAGTATGCAATCCTGCTTTAATCTCCCTCCAATTGTCTTCTTTGAGCAGTGGTGGGTTGCAAATCCCGTTCCAACCAGTATGGTTGGAATGGGGTTGGCAGAGTCCTCATGGACGCACACAGTACGTTCATGTGTTCAAGCACCTCTGCGATGCTCCGTGATGCTCCAGCTGCTCCGCAGAGCATTGCCCAAGTGCTGTACGCACCATGCACCTGCATGGAAGCACAGAAGCCTTTAAACTCTGGTAAGGAGCTAGAGCGGGCGGGTGGACCCTCCAGAGCACCGTACCGGAATGGTATCCAGTGCTCCGGGCTGGCTCCAGTACACCTGTACTGGGGCATACTGCCTGCAACCCACCACTGTCTTTGAGCCATCTTCAGGCCCTTCTGGATAGTCCCAGTTCCTATCTACATGTTGAAATATATTTTGTACTTTTGAATCATGCCTGAATAGGACCTCAGTCTGAGTACATTGGAGATTTTTTTGGCAATTGCCAGAAAACCTTAACCTTTTCAAAGTCTACTGTGGGACAATTTTAGTATCCATTCAATAGAAGTGTAGAGAAATTTTGTATAACTATGTCAGTACTACAAGTGGTAGTATTTCTTCTCTAGACTGCCTTCTGGGGTATTTTTTTTTTGTTATCAGAAGTTCAGATGGCTGCTGATATCTCAGCAGGAAGGGATCAGGCTCACTTACAGCTTGGAGTTGGAGTTGGTGTCCCATTTTAAGACTCCATTGCTAGGAATCTTTAAGTGAATCCAATACTTTATTATCACAGTCTAAATTAGATTCTAAGGCTACAGTAGTGAACATTCAATTTGTTTGCTGGCTAACAAAAGTACTCATTTTTCCTGAAGCATGACATTGTAGTTTCAGACTTTCATGCCAAATTCCTGTTCCCCAAGACTTAAATTACACAATTAAATAAATTGCTTAGTGGTCACACAACACTGGAATGGAAAGAGCGTCATTTGCTGTCAGAATGCAAAAGCATGCATCTGTGAGGAGATAATGTCAGATTTATCTATGAGATAGGAGGATAGTAGCTGCAGTTCTCAAATTAATTGATTGATTTAAATAGCATTTAAAAATGCCTTTCAGAATGACTTGGAGTACTTTACATTATAAAAAAATAATATTACATAAAAATAAAAAAGCCAGAAGAAGAATATAATGTACTTAAACAGATTGTTATGGAACTGGCAAAATCTATTATTTCACCTCATGTTAAAAAACCTGGACTTCTTATTTCAAATTTTTGTCAGATTATATTCTGTGTCTGGTGAATCTACTATTAACTAGAGAGGGATTTGGCTGAAGCGCGGCTGCAGCAGGAGAGCCCTGAAACTTCAGGCATGCAGCTGCAACTTTCTCTACCTAATGAGGAAGAGGAACTGCCTTCTGCACTGATCCAAAAAACATGTAGAGCAAAGAAAAGGCAGGATCAGAGCAGCTCAGCCAGATTACTCATGAGGAGAAAGCCTCATCCTTCTTGATGGGTTGCACCAGAAGCTGGCTATTTAGCACAACATATTTAGCAATGCTGGGAACAACGTGATCATTTCCTACTGTGTTTCCCTGAAAATAAGACAGGGATTTATAAGCGCTTGGCCTTATTTTTGGGGATGTCTTATTTTTGAGGTGCAGGAGGCGGCAAGAGTGGTCACCTCATGGTTGCTGCTGTGTTGCAGTATTTTTGGGGTGGGCTTATTTTTGGAGGAGGGCTTATTTTAGTGCATGCGCTTAAAAGCCTGATTGGGCTTATTATCTGGGGAAGTCATATTTTCGGGGAAACAGGGTAGCTGTCTGTTTTCTGGTCATTGTAAGTCTTGTTTTGCTTTCGATTGACACTGCCTTGATTTGGATTGTGCCTTGTGAATGCTGGACTTTTGTTGCCTCATGAATCCTTTTGTATTGTGGATTTAATTTTGCCTGGTGGGTTTTATTTTGATTGGGAAACTTTCCAAGTACCTTGGGAATATCAATAAAACATTAAACCACAGTTACATGCGTGTTTGAGTGGGACAGCATAAATGCATCCATCTGCTGCCACCTTCCTGAACCAAAAAACCAAAGGCTGGATAAATGAATTATTGTTGAAACTTGTTGTTGCCTCATTTAGCTATGAACCCTGCATATATTGATTCTACCCTGGAAGCAAACCAGCCTTTGACAATATTTTATAGCACTAATGTTAAAAGAGATCAGAGAATCAGTTGAGATCTTGGTTTAGACAATAGTTAGTAGCCACAATTTATGTTACCTATGAACGTATTGTGAAATAAAAAGAGGGACTGTGATATTGCTCCAAATATTTGAGAGCCAAATTGAATAAAAGTATGTGAATGCCCCAACTCTGGAAGACTTTAAGAAGATGTTGGATAGCCATTTGTCTGAAATGGTATAGGGTTTCCTGTCTAGGCAGGGGGTTGGACTAGAAAACCTCCAAGGTCCCTTCCAACTTTGCTATTATATTGTATTGTATCCTTTGGAGAATGTTTACACTATCTCACATAGTGTAAGTGAGATACTTACACGTATCTTGGTTGGAATTGAATTTCTTGGTTGGAGAAGCTTGGTTGGAATTGAATTTCTCTTCTCTTTCTCTATCATGGTCTTCTGATATTGTATTATGTATACTGTATTTAAACTAAAATAATAATCTGGAAAATATTACTACTATCCCTAGCACAATTACAAATTTGCATTCTGCATAAACTTACAATAGTAAATATTTTTTTTCAAAATTGCAAAAGTCTCAAAAATAATTCCTTTTGCCACTCTGCTGACATTTCCAAGTAGAAGTAGACATTACAGGAGAGAATATGGGAAGGTATTCCATAGCTCTATTTTTTATAGAGCTTGTTTATTGTTTACTCTTGTAACAAAGGTAATTGCTTGTTTCTGCGATCCTAAAGATTTACATTCCCCCCCTTTATTTTGATATATGGATAAAGTTCCTAAGCTCAAAATAAACATGGGTGACAGTCAATGTTTTGGAATAATCTGTTCTTTTCCAAGATCTATTTTTCCACTGTTATCAGCCTTTTTCTTACCTTTTCCCCCCAAAAAATAAGCTCTGCTGAATAGGTAGCACACCCTTTGTGAACTCTGCTCCTGGCCTTCCTTGCTGATAAATCATTCAAAACAAGAATATTTACAAAGTGATTTTGTTAAGGTACTAAAGCAAATGAGGCTGATATTTAACATCTGCATTGTGTGTTTCATCCCAATTGGAAGAAATCTTATGCAGTTGTCAGATCACTGTTCCTTCCAACCGATATTGTCATCTCTGACTAATGGAGCTGTTAGGATTTTTAGCAGAAGAATATGTCAGCACCCACTGCTTGTGAGATTCATTCATAGCTGATTTCAGGGACTGAGCTTGGAAAAACAACATGACTATCATATGAATTTTAGTTTCTTTAGGTGTTTTTATGGGAGCCAATTAACTGCAGATTAATTCTCTTCCTTTTAAAACTTTTAACTGTTCAACATTTTCTAGAACTCTGTGATTCATTCCCTGCTTCCACACATAGCAACACCAATAAGATTGCTTTGTATTGTAAAATGTATTATTGTTTTATAAGCAGTACCAAGTAGAGTTCACTCCCTATTTGGTATGATTAGATAAAGCCGGTAGCTTAAACCATTGAGAAAAAGAGGGAAGCTTAAAAAATACCTCTATGTCATAAATAGATGAGCAGCAGGGGCATGTTTCTGCTACTTTATACATTTTAATGTGTGAGTTTGGCTGTCTGTGACTCCCATGCTGCTGATAATAAAACAATTCTGCTGCAAGTGACACAATCAAGTAGAACAAGACAATTTCCCCTGCCTTAGTCTGACTTCCTGTTATTTTTCCAAATGTGTTCTATTCTTTCTCTTATTTCCCTCACCCTCCCTATGCTAAAAATATAAAGGGAACATTTAAAACAGCAGAGCTGTTTTCAGCCTTTTCTCTTCAAATCTATTCTGGTTTCAGTTTACACTTTTGCCTGGCTCTTGGCCAGGATGGAGCTCAGCAAATGGTAAATATCCATGGATTTCTGCCTGCATTGAAGGATAACCCCATCCATTACTCAGCCTTCACAGCCATAATTGTATACTTAGAGTTGTCAGTGTCTGCATTGATTTTTAGGCCGTCTGTACTGACAGAGAATATAAAGGCGATTAAGAGAGATTTGGGGAAGGCCAAGAAAGGAATGGGAAGGCATAAAGAGATAGCTAGCAGATCAGCAGACCTGCTTATCTCATAAATGGAAACTGCCCAGGTAGCAAAAAACGATGCATTTCAAATCCTTCACAGTGGCTGTTATGATTTCCACAATTTTATATTTACCCCAAGACAAGGACTGAAGATATTTTACTGAAATCTATAGTTCTTGCTTGCTTGATCTTGTTCATCTGTGTTGCTTCAACAATTTGACAAAGCCAACTGTGCTATCTATTTGCCTGGTTTATACCGATCCATCTAAAATAAGCTGTAGTTATTTGTTATGGGTAGGTAATAACAACAGTAGCTGTACGAACCTAATTTCAAACAAACTGTTCCTAGTCTAGATACTATACATCTAAGAATCTTCTGTGTCGGTATTGTATTTTGGGAATATTAAATCTACGGAATGATTTCATTGGGCTCAGGATTTATATCATGGCTTTTTTCCTCCAGTGCTTGAGTTGAAAGATAAGTGTATGAGTATAAATTCTATTGGCCTGATGGACAGACTATTCTGCTTTAGGGATGAAACTGAAATTTGATGCTGTCTTTACAGTTAATATTCACAATTAGTTCTGGCTTCGTTTCCTCTCCCACTTAGTTTTACCTGACAGAGGCAAAAATAATCAGCATTGCTATCCTTAATGTGTGGAGGGGAGATACTTGGAATTTGTCTGAGTGACAGGTTGCTGGACTAGGGACTTTGTACACTGTTGACATGTCATTTATGCTACTTTGTAGTATGGGATTGATACTTTTATTAAAGAACATTGGAGCAGTTTCCTTAAACATATATCCAGCATTCTTTTATCTAGGATCCCATTCCCAAAAGAATTTAGTTGATAGATCACACATGCAATGGAAGAGAAATGTGAGGGGGTGCTCCAACTACATCCTATATCTCTGATCTGTCAGCTAGGTTCTTATTGGTCCATGGATTTAGTGGTCTTTCAGAAAAGAACTAAAGCCAAATATAGAGATTACCTATGCTAGGGTTTGACGTCTAATCTCTTAGGCAAGCCAAAATGATCAGAAAGGGCCCAATGGCTCAGAAAAAGGAGGTTTTCTATAGCAATTTAAAAAGCCCATTGGAACTGGAGAGATCCAACTCCCCCAGGCCACATACTATCGATATTATTAAAGACACATTGCAGACTATTCATATGCCAAGAAAGAAAGAAAAAATACCATAACAGCTAAAGGGAGATTTGTGTTACCTCTGTTAGAGGGTAGGAGCAGATTAAAGCCAAGATCATGTGGATTGTAAAAAATAATAATAATGGTGAGATGTTGTGTAGCGGTTAGTTACAGTTAAGGATGAACCCTAATGTGCTGCTAAATGTGCAATAGTAGTACTGTTGTTACTTGTAGGCATATTGCTTGGGTTTAGATTACATGTCTTGAACACTGCACAGATACAACACTGAATTCTTTTCCTGTGGCTTTCTCTGCTCCTTTGTTTTTTAAAAAAATGTTTTTTTTAAAAAAAGCATGTATCAAATTTTATTAGTGAACCTATTTCCCAAATGCATTATCTGGCTTTTAGATTACTATAGTTTTTGCATTAGTATTGAATAAGATACCCTATTTCACTGAAAACACAATAACTCTTTTCTACTGAAGAAAAAGTGACTGAAGTTCACTTTGCACAACAGATGTGTTTCTAAAATAGACATTTAGAGGGAAGAAGTCAGATGACACTTCCTGGCTCTGTCCCTAACATCCAGCTGGAGGTTTGAACAGAGCATATCTATATAAACATGTCTTTTCTGTTGATAATCCTGGATTCCAGAAAACTCAAGGTCCTCTCTGGTCTGCAAGGCTTATCTACCTACAATGCATATTTACAGGATCCATCCAGACATTTGACAAAAGAGATATGAGAAGAAAGTTAAAACAGGGCTTCCATTTGTTTATTTTAGTTGCTGGGTGAATAGGGCTGTTTTTATATATTTATTTTAATATAAAATAAACAAATTATATCTTATATCTCTTAAGTATACAATCAAAGAGTACAGGTGCAGACTTCAATGGATAGTTAGGACAGCAGTAAAAACAATTGCAACCAGCTTTTCTTCCATTGAGGACCTGTGCTGTGTACTTCACAGATCAGAAAGAGGGCTGAAAAAGTATCTATAGACCCCTCACATCCTAGACATAAACAGTTTCAATTTCTCCCCTCAGATGCCACTATGGAGCATTGCATGCCAAAACAACTAGACATGAAGACAGTCTCCCCCCTCCCCCCGTGTCATCACTTCGTTGAACACCTAATTACTACAGAGCTATCTTATGTCTAAGGATATTTACCCATGTAGTATGGCTGTATTCCTATTATCCTTCTCATCTTTCCTTTTACCTTCTACTACTGGTATCTTATGATTATATTACTTTGTTGTTTGTATGTTCAGTGAGAGCTTATTCACTGGAGACAAATTCTTTGTGTGTCCAATCACAATTCCCCAATAAAGAATTATATTCTATTTTATTAAATAATTTATTTATCTTAGTAATGCAATGATTAAACACCGCTTTTTCAAAATGAACAAATGAACCAATAGGCTTCTGAGAGTTACTCTGGGAACTTTGATTAAAAAGTGATTAAGGAATAGTGTAAAATTCAGATATTCCTTTCTTTTTCAAAGCTGAATAGTGCACTACCATATGTTTATTTCATTTCTATGATGTCTCTAGCAAAGATGTGCCGAATTTCCATTAGCAATCTCCTTTCTGTTTCCACATAGCAAACTTTGCCAGATGGAAATGCAGAAGCTGAAATCCAAATCATCTGGAATAGCAAAATGAGTGAAACAAGAAGGTGGCCTTTTGTGTGTTTTTAACAGCTAGCTAGCCAAGCTTAACTCATCTCCCAAAGCTAAACAGGGTTAAACTTGATTAGATGCAAGGTTATCCGGAAATGTCAGTGAAGTAGGTGAGAAATAAAAAAAACAAACAAAGCAAAACAGAACAAGTCAATGGCAAATCATTTCTATATGGAAATTAAGACAGTCAAAAGGTATGTTCATGATGTTGCCAAGAGTCTATCCTATGTATTCAAGAGAATCTCAATCTTTCACTTACAAGACAGATATATTTCAATGTTGCATGATATTCTCCATCCGTATCTCTATATAGAAACCTGTTTTTCCTAATATGTGGAAACTTAAAGCCAAACCTCACTCTCTGTATAAGTTAACTATCCCAACTACCCTATATAGGTAGTCCTTGACATACATATTTCATTTAGTGGCCATTTGAAGTTACAATGGCACTGAAAAAGTGACTTATGACCAGTTTTCACACTTACAAATGTTGCAGCATCCCCACATAATGTGATCAAAATCCAGGTGCCTGGCAACTGGCATGCATTTATGACAGTTGCACTGCTTGGGGTCATGTGATCACCATTTGTAACCTTCCTGTGGCGGCACAGTAGTTAGAGTGCAGTATTGCAGGTTGATTCTGCCCACAAGTTTGATTCTGAGAGGCTCATGGTTGATTCACTCTTCCATCCTTCTGAGGTTGGTGAAATGAGGACCCAGATTGTTGGGGGCAATATGCTGACTCTGTAAACCTTTTAAGAAAGGGCTGTAAAAGCACTGTGAAGTGGTATATAAATGCTATTACTATTACCCAGACAGCTTCCAACAAGTAAAGGCAGATTTGTTTAATGACCACATGATTCACTTAATAACAGCAGTGATTCACTTAACAACTTTGACAAAAAGATTGTAAAATAGGGCAAAACTCACTTAACATCTGTCTTACTTAGTAACAGAAATGTTGGGCTCAATTGTGGTCATGAGTTGAAGATTACCTTCCTTCCTTCCTTCCTTCCTTCCTTCCTTCCTTCCTTCCTTCCTTCCTTCCTTCCTTCCTTCCTTCCTTCATTCATTCATTCATTCATTCATTCACATTTCTACAACTGCCATCAACTATGGAAACTCTGAGCAGTGTACATATATAATATATATTTGTTTATTTATTTATTTATCAGCACAAATAACACACACACACACACACACACACACACACACACACACATATATATATTGAATATATAAAATATATATATATAATGAATATATAAAATAATAAATATATGTAACCTATCAAAACAACCAGGTGGACTTTCAAAATAAAAACAAGATAAAAACAATAATCAAAATGGCAGAAAAATATACAGAGATCACATTTCATTAACTGCTGTACAACCGTCTAGCAGGCTCCTTCCATCATGGGATCCCAGACTACTTGCACAAACCATGTTTTAAAGGCTTTCCAGAAAGCCAACAGGGTTGAGGCTATTGGGACTCTTCACATTCAATCCATGTTCTTGTAGTATCATTCATTCTTGAATATTTCTCTTGTCTTAGTACATAAGCTTTGTAAGTAACCCCTTCCCTAACCTGGTCTCCTCCCTGTTACTGAAACTACCGTACTGTATCATCTCTCTCTACTTTGCCCTACTTAAGGTTTGCTTCTGTCTTTATTCTTGTTTTTATGTTGTACACCTCCAGAATCAGACTTTTGTGAGATGGCTGGCCATACAAATATGATAAATAAATATATGTTGGTGCTTCTCCCTAGTCCATCAGCATTTTCTAGCATTCAAGTCTTCATATATAAACTGTTATATAAATTATTACATTGTATTATGCCATATTATGTTATACCAGCATAAAGTAGAATTCATTTGTAGCCTTTTAACTGCAAACTTTAGCAGCTTTGTCTGTTGTTGTTTTTTTAAATATAATTTTTATTAAACATTATTACCTTTAAAAAACAGAAAGAAAAATACAACAACATAAGAAAGACAAATCATACATAACAATATAAAGTAAATATACAGCCTTTTGTCTGTTGTTTTTTAAAGGTAATAATAGAATGGGGTAGAAAGTATTGCTGTCTTATTGCATGATTCTGATCCACCTTGTTTATAATTGTTTCATTATTGAAAGGGTAACCATCTGAAATAAATGTTTCCTTTCTCTCCTGAGCCCTAAACTGAGGCAATAACGTAAAAAAATATTCATATACGGTACTCTACATTGACCAGACTTGAATGTAAAGGCCCATTACTCAAAATTCTTAAAATAAAGTTCAAAGTGCTGCTACAATTATCATAGCTCTGATTATCAGTTTCCTTATCTGATAGAAACACAGGAACCTATATCAGGAAAGAGGTGACTCGGGTGCAGTAAATTAGATTTTGCATTTTTTGCTGGGGAGATGGATTTACCATATATTACTATTGCATTCATTGACTTCATAAGCTTCATTGACTTCAGTGAGTCTTATAGCTAATTTCTTAAAGGATTCTAGCTTGTCATTTAGCTATACAAAGGAGAATGTACAATGAACATTTAAGACTTGTGGACTTCAACTCTATGAAGTTGAGGGGGCAATATGCTGACTCTGTAAACCACTTAGAGAGGGCTGAAAGCCCTATGAAGCGGTATATAAGTCTAACTGCTATTGCTATTACTAATTAAAAGTGTTATATAATATCAGTATCACTTAACAATGCTCCTGCTTAGCAACCAAAATGTTGGCTCAGGAACTCTGGCATTGAAGTGTGCAAGTCTTAAAGCTGTCAGGTTACAAGATCCTTGCACCTCTAACCCTTTAGAAAAAAAAACTCCAGAGGTGTTCAAACTTGACAGCTTTAAGACTTGTGTGCTCTATTGTCTTTTGCTCCACTTTTTCATTCTCTATTTTTAGTTGTTGCTCTAAGCTTAAAGTAGAACCCAAAGAAGAAGCAATTGTGATTTCACATTGATGCAGTTCCCATGTTAATTGGGTAACCTCAAGCCTCATTCCTTCCAATTCTCTGCTATGACTTTGCTCTTTGTGGGATAGCTCTTCCTTCAGCAATTGGATACAAATTTGCAGGTCAACATTTTTTTGTAATAAATCATGGAGCATATTAATACCAATCTCTCTGTAACATAATTTCCTCCTGTTACCTTCCTAAGGAATCCCATACTGCAGCAGTGTTTCAGAAATCCATTGCCTTATGTTACAGTTAAAACAGTCCTGTCTGAAGTTGGAGTATTAATCAGGAATCCTTGTATTCAACCAAATAACATCTAATTGATGATTTCCTGTATTTTCTTTGAAACCAGGCAACAACAATGTACAAATATGATCAAGTAAGGCTGCTTTTAGAAAATAGTTTGAATTGCTAAAGATCTGCAGGTTAGGGTACAAATTCCACAAAACAAGAACAACCTCCTAAAGCCATTCATAATAAACACCAGCATCTCTTACAAAGTTGGAATGATGGGTCTAATCATCAAGTAGAAACCTGTCAACCCTAAAAGTTCCAATATAAATCAAACAAAGGATGGCAAGATAATACTCTCAACTCCTCCAGATTTTATACATTATTCCTAGAGGACCATCATCCATCTTGGATGGGGATAAATATTTGATATGGGCTGTAAGAGAATGTAAGACACTATGCTTAGATTGCCACATGCAACTTTAAATGGACAAGTTCAGTTCAATTTACATGAAACAGTCACTTTAGCAAGCCACTCTGCTGGAACATGAACAAGCTTAAGCACTACTGGCATTTCATTGTATAGAGTTATGTTCAGTTTTTCCTTTCAATCAAGGCTGGATGACTTTCTCTGCAATTCCTTGCACTCAACTACTCTTCTGGCATTTTGGAAATTATAATAATAATGATACGAGACATAAGGGAAGCTCTTGTCATTTTTTTAGGAATATTCTGCAATAAGACCTTAGACAGCACAAAATATAAACAGATATTAGTCTGTACTTTCTATAGCTATCTAACTTTACTTACATAACCTGAAATGGATACTGGGCTTTTTTCCATAAATAATTTACTTTTAAAATGGAAAGGTCATCTTTCAGGCATGAAGATTACAATAATGGAAGCAATGAGTATTGCTCATTGCAATAACTAGAATAACTGCTGCCATCTCCTCCTCCTCCAACAGCACCACCACATTTGCTGCCCAGCGCTACGGCTGAGGTGAAGCTGCAAAAGCTCCCGCTGGTGCCCCCGCCCGTGGCAGCAGCGGCGGCTCCCCCTCTGCTCGGAGCACCTGAGCTTGGTACCACGTTATCCCTGCCCCCTCCTCCGCCACCTTGCTTTTGAGGAGCCATTGGGCCTTTTTTCCTGCTCCCGTCCCTCCGCCGCCTTCCTACTGGCTCCCGTGGCCTCAAGGCTCCTCAAAAGCACGGTGTGGGCACCGGCGGGAGCTTTGGCAGCTTCACCTCAGCCCCTGCACTGGGCAGCAAATCCGGCGGTGCTGTTAGAGGAGGATGAGGCAGCAGCAGTTAGTCCGGTGGTGGTGGGGGCTTTGGGGCTTCACAACTACCGTCAGTCGTCCTGTGCTCATCCAAACAAGTCCAGGGGCAGTTATAGCCGCCTGCAAAGGACCTCCTCCCCAGCTTCCGGAGCCTGTGGCAGTAGAAATCACTGCACGGCAGTTAAAAAGTGCTGCGTGGTGCAGTGGTGGGTTTCAAAAATTGTTCGAACCTACTCTGTGGGTGGGGCCTCCTTTGTGGGAGTGGCTTGCCACCCATGTGACCGGATGGTAGTGGCTTGCCACTTATGTGACCGGATGGGAGTGGCTTGCCGCCCATGTGACCGGATATGAAGATGCCGACGATACTTGTCAGAACCACCTTAAATTATCTCACACACAGCACTGGCCTGCATAAGAATATGATGTCAACTTGTTTTTTAAAAGGCAACTTTGGTTTGCGTTAAAACAACTTCAACACACGCAATGTTCTGATTGCACCACAAATGCAGTAGTCATCCTTACCTTTCACAGAGGCAATGAGTTTTATAAATATGAGCATGATAGTGTAGAATAATCATATCCAAGGCCCAGTGGTGGGTTTCAAAAAAGTTTGAACCTCTTCTGTAGGTGTGGCCTGCTTTCCGGGTCCACTGGTGGAACCTCTTCTAACCGGTTCGGTAGATTTGACGAACCGGTTCTACCGAATAGGTGCGAACTGGTAGGAACCCACCTCTGGCGTGGTGCTTTCTTGCCATGTGCGCGGCTGCGCAGCCGTGCACCTTAGAGGGAACAGTGCTCTAGACTCTAGCAAACATCTTTTACAACATTTGATTTTTTTAGTTGGAAATGCCAAAATCTGAATCTGGAAACAACAATTCTGAATACATCTGTCCAAAGTATTATAGATTTGTATAATTGACTCTAAATGCATAATTGATAAATTTGGAACTAGGAGATTCTAGGGTATTTTGTGTAATAGGCTCCCCATATTCTTCACTGCAGCAACACTAATTCCAGAGGCTATTAATGCAAGACAAGCATGAAAAAAATAAAAAAAATGTATTTGGTCACTGATCATATTTGGTTCTAGTACCTTCCAGATGTTTGAACTCAGTTGTTAGTATTTGCAGCCAGCATGTCAATGGTGAGAATTCTGATAGCTGGTAATTGTGCATCTGTACAGTGCTTCAGATAGGAATAGTTGTATTAATATATACTAATTATTAACTGAATACAACATTCTGCTGCAAAAAATGTGGATGTTCTTAAGATCATGTGCCCACCTTCTATTCTATACATGGAAAACTGGATCCCAAATAATGTGATCCAGTTTTTTTCAGCTATCAATTCATTTCTATCTTGCCTGAATTTTTGCAGACTAGTGTTTAAAAGCCATGTATATGTTGAATCTATATCTAAGAATATATGGGACAAGAGCTTTACAACAGATCTAAGCAACTGGCAAGCACAAGAAATATTTTACCAGCATAATGAACAAGATGTAAGATGCCTTTTCTGGGAATACATAGGACAATTTCTGGTTGTAGCTGGAGGAGAATGGTCCATTGTAGAGAGTGAATAAGTGCTTTAAAATTAATAGTACAGACAGAAAGGAATCACAACTATATTTCAGGTTTTGGATTTCTCTAAAAGCCCTTTTGAAATGTAGTGAATGCATCTCAGGGCTCTAACATACTGTATATTCCGATACACTGCACTCCTTTAAAATGTGAAGGAGGAGAGAGAGTGGGATAAAGAGGAGGCAGGCCATTCCTTGCCATTTAAAAATTTCAGTGAGCTAAAACTGAAAAAAAAAGCAAATTTAAATTTAAATTTTGCACATCCCTGCCACCCACACATGCCTACAATGTTGAAAAGAGTTGTTTTTTTTTTTTTTTTTAGAATCTGGGAGGAATTTATAAAACTGTCAGGATAAATTGTAACTAAATAAGAATAAGATATTTATTAAGGAACACAGAGTCAACCGTTTTTATTAGTCAAGAAAAAGCAACTTTGTAAGAAAGATAAATGAGTTTTCTTTTACTGTCCCATTCCAAAATTCCATCGGGAAGACATTTTTTTTGTTTCTTTTGTTTCCACTGTTCTATCAGCTGTAATTCTTGTTTCACAATTGCTCAAGAAAATTCCTCACAAAGATTACAGCTGTGCTAATCTCTAGGTTTGAGATCCTGAATTTACAAATCTAAGGCAGCAAATCATTGCTTTATAAACCAAAATAGCTTATAAAGGTCAAAAAGGCTTGGTCCATGAAAGAAAACAAGGAAGAGAACAATTTATTGATATTAAGCAAGATCTTTTCTTGGTAAAGGAACAATGAGACCTAATGTTCCAAGTCACCATCACTCATAATGAACATGATGTATACTTCATCTATTCAGTTTCAATCTTACTCCTCTGACACTGGAACACCTTTGTCCCTGAATAAATAATAAATAATATAAAAATGAACAAGCTTTATTCATGGTGATCAGATAAAATGGTAAGATATTGCCCTAGACAGCTCATCAGTCCCTGTCCATAAAGAATCAAGACTAGATGAAACCTAAATGCGATTGGCTAACAACTGCAATAACAAAGAAGTTGAATAGTGGTGTAGGAAGTTATCACCCAGCCCTCTCCCAGAAAAAATGAAATATCCTAGGAAATATTGAAAAGGCAGAATATTTCTCTGGATGTGAAAAGGAAGAAACATGTTTTAAAAGACAGAATAGCTGCCTGCAGCTTCCTGCCCATCCCACTTTGTCAATGAGCCATTAAAGCCTGAGCTAGTCCACTTTACATAATAAAGAGCTCCAGAGTGATGGGATTAAGGCATGATAATATTGGCCCTTTACCCAATTTATCACATGGCATCTGAGAACTCAACCAAACCTGGATTCAAAACGCAGCCTAGAGAGTTACCCCTGCATGGGCCCATGGGAGTCTGAAAACCAATCAGAATACAAGCTCAAGATCAAAGGCCAGAGAGGGCATAAAACCAGGGACTCAGCTTTTCTTCCTTCCTTGCTTTCCCTTCCCTTCTCCACCAACATTGAAGCATGTGATCACCTTTTCTGTTCAGAATTCAAGCCATGTGGTCCTGTCCACCATTAAAATCATCTTTCCAAGCAGCCTCCATGTCTCCAGTGTCTTTTTCCCCACTTGGAGCAGAATCCAGAAGGACATTTCTTCTTTACTGACATGATATAGGATCAGACATGGGCTCACAGTTGTACAAGGGCAGGTTTAATTTCAGCTCCCCCTCCCCCGGTGCTCTAGGCATCAGAGTTGCCATTCCATCTCCTGTTGCTTCTCAATAAACAACAAACAAGGAACCAACCTGAAACAATTAACATCAAGAGCCAGAGTCTCTTACTATTGCTGCAGAACATTGTATTTTGAAAAACCCACAAGTATCTTCTGGAACCCATGTTCTAATATGCTACTGTAAAGGACCATCAAACTGTTTGCCTCACCAGAATCCTGGGTAGTAATCAATCCCATCAGGACCAGGTAATGATCCAAACTATACCAAAACTGAATGAAATGTCCTTCACATCCAGACCACACAAGTATTTTGAGACTAATTGAGGACCACCGTTGTGTTATGGTGCAGAAATAACCTAGGGCAGAAGCATGTTGCCATAAATCCATGAAATACCATGTTTTTCTGGGGCATGTAGATCGAAATCACCCAACAACAAATGCCTATGGACATTCTCAGCCTTCACATTATGGTTGTCCCAAAAGTGCTTTTTCCTTGAATATGTTTCACTTCTCATCCAAGAAGCTTTTTAAGCTCTGACCAAATGGTGGACTTCATTGAGAAAGCACTTTTGGGAAAACAAAAAGCAAGGAAATTCCACATCAGCCCTGAGATAGAATGTACCAAAGGTGCTTTTCAAGAGGCAACTGGACTTTCTGTTTTTTCTTTGAAGACATTTCACTTCTCATTCAAGAAGCTTCTTCAGCTCTGACTGGATGGTGGGGAATGGAAAGATTTGTACTCCTTGCAAACAGCTGGACATTTGCATTTTTTAGGTGGAAAAGGTGGAAAAGGTAAAGATAAATGTTCCCCTTGCACATATGTGCTAGTCATTCCCAATTGTAGGGGATGGTGCTCATCTCCATTTCAAAGCCGAAGAGCCAGCGCTGTCCGAAGATGTCTCTGTGGTCATGTGGCCGGCATGACTAAATGCCAAAGGTGCATGAACACTATTACCTTCCCACTAAAGGTGATTCCTATTTTTCTACTTGTATTTTACATGCTTTTGAACTGCTAGGTTGGCAGAAGCTGGGACAAGAAATGGGAGCTCACTCTGTTATGTGGCACTAGGGATTCGAACTGCCGAACAGCCGACCTTTCACCACGTTACTTTTCATTAAGGTGACCTGGATATTTATCTGTGTCTTCAGGGTCACAAGTGTGGAGTTTGGAGCCTTTGTGGAACTGTTGAAAGGACTGTGTTGTAGATTGGAGAGAGATGATGTGGTATCCCTCCCCCTCTGTTGAGAGAGAGATGTTCAATTTTGACATAGATGGCCTCTTTAACCCAGCAATCCCCTTTGTCCAAAATATGGACTTTATTGTCTTCAAAAGAGTGGCCTGTGTCTTTTAAATGCAGATGGACTGTTGAATCTAGTGCTGATAGATTTGTTCTCCTATGTTGTGCCATGCGCTTATGAAGTGGCTGTTTTGTTTCCCCATTGTACAGATCTGCACATGGCTCACTGCATTGTATTGCATGCACATGGCTCACTGAGCAATGTAGTATATGCATTGTATTGCATATACTACATTGCTCAGTTTATGTCTCAGTTTATGTCCCAGACATAAATAAATCAGAAAAATCTTCAAAGAAAAACCAGAAAGTCCAGTTGCCTCTTGAAAAAGCAACTTTGGGACAACCATGACCTGGATGACTGAGAATTTCCATAGACATCCTGAATGACTCTTTCAAGCCTAACTGGATCCGGGTTTACCAAGTATACATAAAGTACAGCAACTGCTCTACCATTATGATCTACCTTCAGAAATTCTTACTCAATGCAGAAAGATTCAGGATGGAAAGATGGTTTAGTACCTGTGGTTGGGGAAGTTGGATGTGGGCATGTATTATTATTTCTGGTTTAGGATAATGTTTGAACTGAGCTCATAATCTTTTTCAGAATGGTAGCAATAGCGAGGATTGGGGGGAATCCCTCATCTGAGCAGGCTGAACTATTAAGCACTATTAAAGTTTATTTAGAATGCACTCTCTCAAGATTTTTAATTGATCCAATAGTGTGATTTTAAAAATGAAATCCTTTTGCAAATTTGCAGATCCTTTGATCTGAACTCCTATGGGCACTCCTATGCCCTAAGTAATTTATTTTGCTATCACTTTGAGACAAACAAGTCTAAAATGACTCAAGCTCTGGTGCCTTTGGGGCTTAGTCATTGTCAATCACACAAGAGAATCTGCAATCTGTTTTCATACTGAAATGAAACACTGCGGAGAGAGCAAAACACGTGTTCAAGCCTGAGTCACTCTCAGCTGTTCACCAGAGCTCAGCATTGCTAAACAATTAATTTTATGTGATAAAGTAATGGCTCTTTATCTTTCTGATTTTTTTTCTTTTAAGTTTTATTGCAACATTCAGCATGCTGACAAACCAGTGGAATATTCTTCTCCTTCATTGTATTTACTATTTAGACAATCTATTTCGAACTTATTTAGTAACAGTTCAGTACTAGAGATTAGAGCAGATGAAAATGATCTTTGCTTATTACCTCAAAATAGGTAATTGTTGAGAATGAAAAAATCAAAAGCCAGTTATTGAATCCTTTCTTAGCCATTGCCAGGCCCTTTTGTTACCTGTTTACATGCTAGTTATATCCTTCCAATGCTCTTTTTTTGTCTCCTTCAATTGTCTGATGTACTTCCTGTTAGGTAAGCTCCCTGTTGGGAGAGCAAGTGTGTTCAGAGAAGCATTGTGAGAGTTGGGTTGGAGAATACACAAACCAGCATATAGAGACACTGCAGTTTAAATAAGCTTTTACTTTTGTGGAAATAGAGGTATCAGAGTCCATCAAACAGTCCAAGTCATACACGGATAAGACAGTCAGTCATCAATGTCTTTCAGTTAAGGGATAAACCAAATAACAGAGTCCAGTATCATATAATCAGTGCAGTACTCAAAGTTTGCTAGCAGTTGCAAAAACTTACAATAGCTCACGGCACTTTCTTACAGCCAGCTTCCAAAACACTCAGATCAGATCAGCCCAGCATCTAACAAAACAGAGAGCTAACAGTCATTCTGGCTCCCTCTTATGGCCGATTGAGGAAAACAGCAACCAATCACATTTTACAGTATGATTTAAAGAAACAGGTATAGCATTGTTACATGATTTATATATTGCCAACCCAACTGTTAGATTATATTCCTAACACTTCCAACACCTAACACTTCCAACATTCTATACCTACCTGGGCCACCACAGATGTCCCTGACATGAGTGAAGTATTTTTCTTAATATGTAGAGTCTGTCAATATGTGAAAATGAAGAACATTATTATTTTCATTTTTCTAGTCTTCCTATTCAGGACTTCTAGCTGTGCTTGAATCCATCCATTATTCTATTCAATGAGTGGAATTGGCCAAGTGTGAATTCCCTTGGTGTTATTTCCTCCACTGAGTTTGAATTTTAAGATCTTCTTCATAGTCATGATATAGACATTTCTAATCTTCTTGTTGACTTTAGTGTGCTTGATATTCCTTGAAGGATGTCCAGCTATTTGTAGTTATTGTTTTCATCCAGATAGCTGATGGTATTACCTTGGGGCAGCTTGATTTCACTACATTTTCCCTCTTTTAATGGTGAGCATGGCACATTTCTCCAGTCAAAACCCCATTGCAATACTGTGTCCATAGACGATGCTGAACAGCAATTCTAATGTTTTTCCATATAGCTTCAGATTATCCACATAAAGGAGGTAAGATATCCTGGCAGATATTTTTTATGTTTGATAACCATAGCCTGACTTGTTCAGTATTGTTGACAGAGGAATCAATGCAATGGCAAACAGTGTGTTTCTAACCCAAAGGTGCTTTTTCAAAAGGCACCTGGACTTGTTTTTCCTTGAAAATGTTTCACTTCTCACTTGAGTAGCTTCTTTAGAACCGAAGAAGTTTCTTGGATGAGATGCAAAACATCTTCAAAGAAAAAAAATCCAGGTGTTTTTTTCTCAAAAAGCACCTTTGGGGCAACCCTGACCTGGATGACTGAGAAACTCCATAGACAAGTAGTGATGGTAGCGAGTCTCCTTGAAATATTCCTCTCTTGGTATTAACCTCCCACAATCTGACCATTGAGCAGCAACAGTGCCTTCCATTGTGGCATTGATTTTTGCAGAAAATTGGCTACCAGCAGCCCTGCTGCCCTCTCACCATCCCCGTGTCTCAGTGGTCAAAGTCATATTTTTTACTACCGGTTCTGTGGGTGTGGCTTGGTGGACATGGCAGGAAAAGGATACTACAAAATCTCCATTCCCATCCCACTCCATGGGAAGGATACTATAAAGTCCCCATTCCTTCTGCACTCCTGAGGGAAGGATATTGCAAAATCTCCATTCCCACCCATTTGCTGGTTCTCTGAACTACTCCAAATTTCTGCCATTGGTTCTCCAGAACCTGTCAGAACCTGCTGAATTTCACCCCTGCCTTGTCTCGTCCGCCTGACCTCTCCTGGCGGTTTCTCATGCTATTGCTGAGGATGGTTTGATTGCAAAGCTTGGTCTCCTTGAATGGAGAGTGAATGGGCCTCCCTCTGACTTACACACTGTGCCCTCCTGCACACACCATGGCCAAGGAGAGTGAGAACATCAGCAGCAGCCTGGAGGAAGATATAAGTGCAGCCAGGCACCCCTTAGGGGAAGTGGGGCTTGGCTGGGCCCTGGTGTCCTGGGAATTCAAGGGCTGGGCTGGACATTGCCCTCTGTTGCCTAGGACTCTGCACAGTCTGTGTTGCCATCTGGGGGTCCTCTGTGTGGCCTGAAAGGGATGGCAAGGCTCCTCTGGAGGACAAGGGTTTGGTGCTCTCCCTGGTCTTGCTTTCCTCTGCTGGAGACAATGGATCCAACCAGCCACACCTGGGCCACCACAGATGTCCCTGACATGAGTGAAGTTGAGCTGGCCATGCCCATCCCAGACCTCAGAGTTAAAACACAACCTTTAATGCGGCCCTCAATGAAATCGAGTTTGATACCTCTATGTTAGGGATATCACCACAGAAGTTCTGAATAAAGCTGCCTTTTGCAATTGACTGGTGGTGAATTTGCCATTGCTGATGGTATTCAAGTGGCGCTCCAGTTGTTATTGGGATTGCACTCAATGTGCCTATTACTATTGGTACTACTCTTTCTTTATTTAGCCATGGTCTTTATATATTGTTATCTTCTCCAGTTCTTTCTCTTCTATCCCAGGTACTACCAAGCACTCCACTATCCAGACTTTTTTGTTTTTCTCATTGACAATTGTTAAGTCTGGTACGTTATCTGGCTGGTGCATGTTTTTTTTTTCAATTCTAAAGTCCCAGAATGATTTCATTTCTTCATTTTCCACGACTTTCTCTGTTTTATGGTCCCACAATTTCTTGCTTGCTGGCAAATGGTATTTTATAGATCTTCCAATGCACCATGGTTGCTACTATGTTTTATTGCACAGTCAGATAAATGTTTAGATTGGATTTGGCATTTTTATCTTCCTTATTGAGTTCTTCTCAAAGCTCTGGGTTAGGAAGATATTATTTAATACTGTCATTATTATTATGTGGTTAATCTTTGGTGAGATTCACAGCCTTTGGAGCTGGTTGGTAGCTCAACAGCTCGAGTCCTAACCAAGGACCTAGGAACTGTGAAGGTAACATCGGAGGAAATAAGCTGTTCCAAGTAGGGTGGTTTTTTGTAGAATCAGAATGTTCAAGTCTGATAAATTTAGAATTTCCAAATAGCGAGGTAGTCCTTTAGGTATTGGTCGAAGGGCTCCAATTATTATTATCATTGTTGTTGTTGTTTTTGTTGTTGTTATACTGTTTCTCGCTTTGTTTTTTAACAGGAGTGACTGGTGAGTTTTGCACCATTTATATGTCCAAAGGAAAGTGAATGTGAGAATCAGTCACTAAGTGCAGTTAGATGGCTTTAGGCAGCCACCCTTTATCTAAGTATTTACCAGAATCTTGACCAGAATTGATGGGCTGTTCAATATCAACTGAACTCAGAGTAATGTGTCTAAATTCTTGGTGCAATTACCGATTGACAAGAAACATTTATAGACATTTCACATTGGACTTTTGGATTTGAGTTTGGTTTGAGAGTTGCAAATGCCTCATTACATTGATAAATAACATAATCAGTGAAGACATTTTTCAGGTAAGTAAGACTGATTGGCTGGCATTGATTGCTTCCTGGCTAATCAGTGATTTGGAAGGATTTTAGAAAAATAAACCCTAAGAAGATCATAGATAGATAATATGTACTTCCAGTGTAGACACACAGAAATAATGCAAAAAAAAAAATCTATTGCTTCAACTCCTGTGAAAACAGATCTAAATTATAAGTTTCCAAGGACATAAAATGGCTTATTTGATTAGGAGTGCCTATGGCTATTCTGTGACTTATTTTGTGATTATTTCAATATAGGCCTAGCTTGGCCATAGCAATTCATATTCTGCTAATGTTCCAATTGGATTACTGTAATGTACATTCAGCTTTTGTTGAAGACAGCTTGTGGGAGTCCACCAGATCAGTAGAGCCCAGAAAAAGCATATGATATCAGTACTGATGGAGCTTCAATGATTATTGCTTTGCTTCCAGTCTTTTGACTTTAATTTGTCTGCTATTCCAGTTCAGAATAACTCTGCCAAAGGGATATGAGTGTGGTGAAGGTGAGGGTGTAAATAAAGACAAGGGAAAAAAAACCACGACTATGAAATAAAAGCTGTGTTCCCTTTTTATATGTGTTGGTCAACTTGACTTTTTAAATTTCTTTTTTGAATAATTCTGTGATTGAGTAACTTCCATTTCATAATACAGAACAGAATTGGCAGGGACCTTGGAGGTCCTCTAGTCCAACACCCTGCTCAAGCAGGAGACCTTACAACATTTCAGACAAATTGCTGTCCAATCTCTTCCTAGAAACCTCCAATGATGGAGCACTACAACTTCTGGAGGCAAGTCATTCCGCTGATTAATTGTTCTTACTGTCAGGAAATTTCTCCTTAGTTCTAGGTTAGATCTTTCCTTTATTAGTTTCCATCTGTTACTTTTTGTCGTGTTGTCAGGTGCTTTGGAAAATAGGTTGAAAACACACACACACACACACACACACACACACACACAACTTTGCTGCCGTGTCATGGCACATCCTTCTCTTCATTACTTGACACACCCAGTTCCTGCAACAATTCATTATATGTTTTACCCTCATCTCCCTAATAATCTTTGTTGTTCTTCTCTGCACACTTTCTAGAGTCTCAACATATTTTTATATTGTAGCAACCAAAACTGAATATGGAATTCTAAGTGTAGTCTTACCAAAGCAGTATGAAGCAATCCTAACACTTCACATGACCTTGATACTATGTCTCTTTTGATGTGTTTTAGGACTGCATTAGCTAATTTGGCAGCTGAAGTACACTGCTGGGTCATATTTAAGTGCTTGTTCACTATGACTCCTAAATCCTTCTCACATTGAATGTTGTTGAGCCAGGTACCACCTATTCTAAACCTATGCATTTGGTTATCCTTGCCTAAGTGTAAAAACTTACTTCTCACTACTGAATTCCCTTTCGTTAGATAGGGTTCAAGTCTGTGATGATCCTTCTGGACCTTGAGCCTATGTTCTGAAGTACTAGCTATTCCCACCAGCTTGATATCTACAAATTTGTTGAGCTTCCCTTATATACCTTCATTTAAATATCTTATGAAGATGTTGAAGAGTAGTGGGGGCCTAACACAGAACCTTTCAATATCCCAATGTCAAATGCAGCCTGTGAAAACATGTCTAGCACTGCACATATATGCTTTTTTATTGTACTTACAGATAACATGTGAACTTAAAGGACACAAAAACAGATTCATTTTCCCCTCCAAAAACAATGCTGCCGCTCTCCACCATCTGAGGCAATTGCTTCATTTAAGCTGTAATAATTACTTTAAGACTGTTGCTCATGATTTTCTCATAATCTCTTTAACGAAGCTTAATAGTTTCCTTTAAAAAAAAATACCCGAAAACAAAGCCCATCAAAGAAAAATGTTTTTAAAATGTTAGCTTTGACCATAGAGATATTTCTAGATTACAGCAGATGTATAGTGCCTTCTTGCATGATTCTGCATACTTTAAATGTCTACTGTTTTTTCCATACAGCTTATTAAATTGGTTGCTATGAAACCATGAAGATAAGCCCTTTAAATACTTACTGTAGAGAGGCTGACCCTGGAAATTATCTTTGGACTGTTTACTCCTTAAGATGTTTATGAGACAAGGTAACAGGCATTTTCCAAAGCTTTTTGGTAAACTGATACCATAAATTGTTTCACTGCAGTCAGAGCACCTAATTTTTCCTAATCAAGAACTTTTCCCAGCCAGCTCCCGAGAAACTAATGTGGTCAATAGCTGACCTGAATATTAATAAATATATGCAGGTACTGTATGTATGCATGTATTTAATAAATATATATGGCCATTTAACTAGTGGAACTCTAAGCGTTGAACAAAAAGTAAAAACTTAGTACATAATCCAGATCAATTAAAAACTAAGATGAAGCTCTACAGGAGTGCATCATACAGCCACACGCCAAGCTCCAATTCCATCCCAGGCTTAGTGCCTAAGGGAAAAGCCTGGTCTTCACAGTCTTCTAGAAGCCTGACTAGGTTAAATCTCTGGGAGGAGGCTGTTCCAAAACACAGGTGCCATGACAGAGATGGCACATTTCCTAGCCCCCACAATGTAACCCTGCTTCACTGAAGGGATCCAGAGCATCTCACGTAGCTTGATCTGTGGGACAGACAGAAAAACCATAAATGCTCATATCTGAGGAGTAAGCATCAATATTTTGATAGATTTAGTGATCTTATGTAGTAAATTTTAAAATACATTTAACACTCATTTGCAATTAATTTTTTGCTTTGGGGACAATCAGATGCAAACAAAGCTAGAAAACTGACTCTTTTGAGATAGTTATGAAAAGAATATTGGTAGATTTCAACTTGGCTTGCTTGTTTCCGAGGACATATATTTTAAATTAAAGAACACATTTGCATTCATTAGTCCTGCTGAAATTGTCTCTTGTATAAAACTGTTGAAAGTGTCATTGGCATCATCTGGACCAGTGGTGGGTTCTGGATCCCGTTGCAACCGGTACAGTGCAACGGGGCTGGGCGTCCACCACATGCATGTGTGCAGCATGCTCTGGAAAACTCCAGCTGCTCAGCGGAGTGTCACTCAGGTGCCGTACACTCTGTGCGCATGCGTAGAAGCCCCGATTGGCTTAAATATAGGTAAGGAAGGCAGGCAGGCGAGTGGGCCCTCTGGCGCACCGTATGGGAACTGTACCTGGTGCTCCCAGCAGGCACCACATATCCCACCACTGATCTGGACCCACCAAGGCCTGGAGTGGTCATCCTCCCCTTTTTCAGAATCATTCAGCTAGAGTTCTGCCTCTATCGTGTGGAAATAACAGAAGGTTCTAGGTGTGTCATAATCTGCTTTGTGGATTCAGATGCAGCTTAGAGTTAAGCTTTAGCAAAAGGAGATGTAGTCTGAAAAAACAATGTAATAAACATGAGCAACTTGCCATTTGAACTGATTCTCCTTGGCTTGAGAGTCAAAATGTTGTATCTTGGCTTTCCAATTAATATTAGTGATAGTATTCTTACTTGTTCAAAGTGTTCAATTGTTATTGTGGTTCATTAATGTTTGCCTTCAAGAATTAAGTTGCATATTTAAAAATGCATGTACTAATATATTTGTTGGTTATTTATTATTGGATTTAGAAATTGCACATATCCTTCACATAGTGACTCTAGGTGATGAATCCATACGGATTTCTATCTTAGTGCCGATGGCACTGATACTAATAGTCTCTGTGAGTTTTTATTCTTGATCCTATTTCAGGATCCTTAATCCTATTTAAGAATATTTCCCAAGAATTAATCCATTAATCTGTTTGAAGAAATTTAGCCCTGTACATTACTTACACTTAGAAATATTCCTTATTGACTTAGTTTGTAAGATAAAAGAACCCAATTAAGTCTGCAATGGAAAAGTTTCCTCTTTCTTCCTTCTGTTCATGAATTCTAAGCATCCAGAAGATAACTAACTCAAGATGTACTATTATTCTATAGAAAGTAATGAATACAACAGCAGCTGAGTCTGAACTGTATTTTACAGCGTACTAATAGGTATTTTAGTTCCTCTATCTATTAATCTCTTGCTAAATTCTTGTGAGATTTGCTATACCATTCTTTGATTGAAAGAAGGATGAGTTAAAAATGATGTTGTGGACTCAAACCATATTTCTGCAAGAGAGAAAAGACTCCTGGCCATGTACAGAATCAGATTGCCAGATCAGATTGCCAAATGTTGTACATTTTTTAATAAAAGAAAGAAATCCAGAGAACTTTGTGTGGATCAGTGCTGAAAAGTGTGGAGGCTTATCATATCCTAAGAAATTATTTCAGAATATGGAAAACCCTGAAAAAGCTTTTAAAAAAAGGTGAGGTAACAGGACTAGAAAAAAATTTACTTCAAGAAGTTACCAATTCTTAGAAAAAAATAAATTCTTTTTAATTTCTCTGTATAAATTATGAAATTGGGTAGTTAACCTGAAACTTGTATTCATTGCTTGGGCATGTAGATATTCTATTTATATTGCCACATATATAATTAACTTTAGTTTTGTTTATCTCTGGGGAGATTGATCTATCTCCCAAGTTGGGAAGAAAATGCTAAAACATTTAGTCACATGTTTCTATGCTATTTAGGCAAGAGGCTAAACAATTAAAATAATTTGTGTTTTTTTTGTGTCTTTTCAATTGTCAGAAAAAGAACACAGCATAGGACAGTCCTATCTGTCACACTGAATAGAAAACTAGATGAGCATATATCCCTGCATTTGGAAAAGATAGGTGGTGGCCAGCGGTGGGATTCACTTACCTTCACCACCAATTTGCAAATATGGGTGTGTGTGTGCCACCTTTTGCGCATGCGTGCCACCTTTGCGCATGTGCAGAAGGTCATGCATTATGGTGGGTGGGTGGAGTTTCCCACAGCTGGCACTAATGGTTTGCCCGAACCGGAGAGAACTAGCTGAATACCACCTCTGGTGGTGGCAGTAGAAACTACGAAGCTGCTAGTAATAATATATTCACATCCTGAAAAAGATTAGTTGGTATTTGGGAAAACATTAATAGACATCTCCATGTCCTTTTCCTGGGTAAAGACTCCCAACTTGCTGATTCACTAAGATATTAAAAAAATAATTCAAGAGGTTTACACTCTAATTAACTGAATAAATTCTAAAATGAAAGTAATCTATCTGTTGGATTTTCTACAATCCAAATTCTTCTTTGAATAAACCTTGCTAAAGAATACTTGTTGATAATCTTATGTTTAGTCCCAAGAGTCTGATGTTACCCCATAATATTTCAGGGTTTTTTTTGTGGGGGGTAGGTGAGAGGTGGCAAGTGTGTAGAATGGCGCTGTGGTTTGAACACGCTGCATCATTGTAGTTATATTAGGAAAAAGGAATGGAGAAAACCAATGATCTAAACTATCATGACGAAAGATATGGCTAACTGAATAGAATCTTGAAATATGCCCTTTCTGCTCTATCATTTTGTTGCATGATTCACTTGTAAAATCTATTGTTTTAAATTCAATTACTTTCTCTTTCTATTCCCAGGTTCTAAGCATACTGAAGACAGCAAATTCAGGCTGCAGTATTATCCTGTAAAATGCAATGAGAGCAACAGTATCTGGGACTGAATTGTAAATATTTTCCAGCATGCTTATATAGTAGAACTTCTGGTCACAAATGCTTCTGACCAAGACCACTTTGGGTTCCAACCAAAAAATTCACAATTGTTTTTTTCATGGCCGATTTCCCCTTTTCCGCCATTTTTTGGGAAGCACCAATTTTCCAAAATTAGGTTAGAGTCATGACCAAATTGGTTTGTGACCAAAGTTATGGACCGAATTATGGTTGTGACCAGAGGTTCTACTGTACATAGTTTTATTCATCTATTAATCTCTTGTTTGAAATTGATACTTTCTTATAGAATATAATAATATGTTAAGTTTGGTAGATCTTAATTCCATACATGATTTTTTACATCTTGGCCCAGATTCCAACAGATTCAGAGCAAGTTGATTCTGAGAATAGAACCACAAACCCAGAAATACAACAGGATAATGAAATATTTTGAGTATCCCTATACAAAAGAAAGGCTAGAACAACTCAGCTACAATTATAGGTTGTATATCAGAATTTCTGAGTGGTCTGCCAACTTCTAATTTTTTAGCTGAAAGGTCGAAGGGGTGGTTACAGTAGTCTGTTTTAATATTAATCTGGAGCACTTATCCCTCTAGTTATCAGTTTGAAATTTAGTAAGTAAAAGCTTATGAATTCATTAGATATCAACAAATTCTGTCTTCAATGTATTTTTTTTCTTCCCCAAATCAGGATTTCATCATACAGCATATTTACATATAGACTGAAACTATTCCACAGCTATTTCCTTATAATAGACATAGGCACCTATGAACCACATTGATGTGATGTGTATTGTGATGACACGAGATCAGGTAAATTTATATCAGTTACATGCTATAATTCATGTCATTGCTTGAAGATATGATGGCATGTATATCCTCATTTGCCCCCTGAAATTGTTCATGATAGAAGGAAATGTCAGAAAACTTTGAAAATGTATATATAAATAAATTTAAGATATTAAATAAATAAAATGTTCCATTTTGTTTTCATAGCATAAATGGTTACATATTAAACTAACTTATGTAATTCTGAAACGTACTAAAAGAAGAACACTAATGTGAAATATCTGTCCCATCTTTATCTCTAAAGTGCCATTCCACAACAATAATTTTAAATAATGGAAATGGATGTAAGAAATGTGTAATGGAAAGAGAATGATATCTTTGTGACAGATCTCCTTTCAGTTTCTCTTGTGTGAATATGCTAAGTGCATAGAAAATGACGACCAAGCCAGAATCCTTTCAATATACTGTAAGTGTTTTAAACAATGACAATGGGTAAAAATGGGTTATTAATTAGAAAATGTAAAAAGTACTGTGATTCAGGGACATAGTTTCACACACAGAGAAAATCCTAGGTTCTTGCAGTCCAATGGTGGGTTTAAAAAATTTTTAGAACCTTTTCTGTAGGTGTGGCCTGCTTTGTGGGAGTGGCTTGCCAGCCAAGTGACTGGGTGGGTGTGGCCAACTTGTAAAATGTGGTGAAACTCACTTAACAACACTCTTGCTTAGCAACCAAAATGTTGGCTCAGAAACTCTGGCATTTGAAGCACGCAAGACTTAAAGCTGTCAAGTTACAAGACCCTTGCACCCCTAACCCTTTAGAAAAAAATCCCAGGGGTGTTCAAACTTGACAGCTTTAAGACTTGTGGACTTCAACTCCCAGAATTCCTCCTCTCGCTCTTCATCTTGATGATGTGTGGACAGGGTGGGTGGGGAGCTGGAACCGGTTCTAAACAGGACTATAGATTTGTGGAACCTCTTCTATAGAAGAGGTTAGAACTGACAGGAACCCACCCCTGTTACAGTCACAGAAGGAAATTGCAACCTAGAACTCTGAGGAAGTGATACTAGATAGTGTAGACAAAACTGGACTAATATCTGGCTCGTTTAAAACAGCTTAATTTTTTTCCAATGTTTCATACAGATTCTAGGTACAACTGTAGTTCAGAAAGACAAATAGAATCATGATTGGGGGAAAACAGAACAAGGAATGTAGAATAAAAGGCAGAAAAGTAGAGAAGAATAATGCTATATTAAGGCATGGAGCTGAATAGGTAAAGTTCAGCATTGCAGTGGAACAGGGTGAGGAAGAGAGAAGGCTTTGGAAGTCAATCAGACATGGGTTGCATTAAGCACCCTCTGCCCTCCAACTTGGTCACATACAGCTAAGAAGTTATACTCTTTGCAGTCCTGATCTTGAAGGCACCAGTTCGGGTGATATCCCTGATTAACATAATTCGTTGGGATCTGGAATTTTTGAAGCTGCATGTTTTCTATGCTGAATCATAGCTGCTGGGAATATTATCAAACATTATCATTTCTCTAGGTCATTGTCAGTACAGTTTTGTTGCCTTACAAAGTCGGAATGGAAAAAAATTAATCAGCCAAGTGCAATCTTCCAAAATTAGAATTAAAATGTTTAAGGTTGCCATCTTCAGTTCACTTTTTTGCTGTTCAGAAGGCAGAGGTCTTCTTGCAGCTAACAGGCAGCTGCATTTGACAAGGGCCATATTTTCAAGCAATACTTTGTCCCTGAAAATGACAGCCGTTTGAATATAATGGGTCTTCTGTTCCTGACAATGCAAAACTAATTGGAGTATAATGACTAAAAGGATCTCCTGCTGTCATTTGCAATTTGAACTAAAGAGGGGAGGGGCTGAATGTCTTTGAGAGCCCTTGGAGTCCCACTTCTAAATGGAAAGTTTCTTGCACAACGTTTATACAATTCTACCATAAATAAAGCCCTCATATAGAGGCAATAAATGGCTACTTTCATTAATGCCCATTGGATTGTACAAGCCAATGCTGAGGAACATGGGATGCTATTTAGCAACAGCAATAGCGCTTAGCACTTACAGTAGACTTATATACCGCTTCACAGTGCTTCACAGCCCTCTCTAAGCACTTTATAGAGTAAGCATATTTCCCACAACAATCTGGGTCCTCATTTTATTGATCTTGGAAGGATGGAAAGCTGAGTCGACCTTTAGCTGTTGACAATTGAACTGCCAATCTGCTGGCAGCCAGCAATCAGGACAAGAAGCCTGCAATACTGCACTCTAACCACTGCACCGCCACAGCTCTCTAAATACTTTAAAGAGTATCTTCAGAGTTTCTGTTCCTGACAGCACAAATGAGAAGTAGTTATAAGAGGGAAGAAAGTTCAATAAAGTGAGCCATATATTGGGAACAGGAAATAAAGAGCCAATCATATGTTATCTCAATTGAGCCCAACTCATACCAGGTCTAGATCCTTGGGCAACATTCAAGCTTATTTTTTATGGTTTCAGTAACATAAGAATGTGCCAGTGAACTTGAAGCTGCAGAGCAAACTCTGGTTAAATCACTTTGTATTCTTGTACCCAAAAGAAAACAAAATGTGAGAAAATGAAAGAATCTATTGAAAAATTAATTTCATAATGGCTCCTCCCTTTAATAAAGTTGCTCATAAAAAAGCATTAATAGGAGCATACATAGATTCAGCCATATTCTATATCAATTTTAAACTGGTATTATGTCTAAATCAAATTGGGATTACCCTGTGATATATTACACTTTTATTTAGAATTCCAAGTAATAGAGATGCAATTTGAGAAAATTTAAATAGTTTGTCTATTGAGGACCCACTGGGGAGTTTCGGGAGGACCATTTATCAACGTTTCTGTTTCACTTCAGCTTATCCTATAGGAACAGGCAGCTAAAAAAGACTAGTGCTAGTTTTGCCACAGCTGTCTGTTAAGCTTGATAGAAGCCCCATTTAGGCCATAGTGAACTATTATAGGTAATGCTCATTTAGCAACCACTGTAATTCAGAGTTACTATGGTGCTAAATGTGGACACTTATGACTGGGCATCGAAGTTGTGGCTGTTGCAGTGTTCCCATGGTTAAAGGTAAAGGTCCCCCTCACACATATATGCTAGTCATTCCTGACTCTAAGGGGCGGTGTCATCTCTGTTTCAAAGCCGAAGAACCAGCACTGTCCGAAGACATGTATGTGGTCATCTGGCTGGCATGACTAAATGCTGAAGGTGCACGGAACGCTGTTATCTTCCCACCAAAGGTGGTCCCTATTTTTCTACTTGCATTTTTACATGCTTTCGAACTGCTAGGTTGGCAGAAGCTGGGACAAGTAAGGAGTTATGCGGTGATAGGGATTTGAATCACTGAACTGCCAACCTTTCTGTTCAACAAGCTCAGTATCTTAGCCACTGAGCCACCGTGTCCCATCGGCCCCATGGTTATGTGATTGTGATTCAGGTGCTTAGCAACTGACTTGCAATTACAGCAGTTCCAACATCCCACAGTCATGTGGTCACCCTTTGTCATCCTCATGCTAGCTTTCAACAAGTAAATTCAATGGGGAAGCCAACAGTCATGGTCATGTGACATTGCATTTAACGACCATGCATGATTCAGTTAAAGAATACAATACAACCAGAACTGTCCGAATGGCCATCATAAGTAAGCATGGTCATGTGATTTTTCACTTTGCAACTGTATCACTTAGCAACAGAATTACTGGTCCCAATTAATTGAGAATTACTTGTATTTCTTCACTGCTTTTCTGACTTCCTTTCTCATTGTGCAACATTCCTATGAACAGTTATGGCAACTGCAGCTAAGTTTGTATCAGTTTATAAAGTACTATAATTTTAATTCATTTCCATTATGGGAGGAAAACAACCTTTAAATGACCTTTAAATACCTTGAACAGAACAGACAACAATAATAATGCCTCTGTGTTTTCTCTCACTTAATTATTTAATTATTATCACATAGAGTTGCTGCATAGATTATCTATGAGTGCAGGAAATGCTGCTTAAAGTAATCAGTAGACCTAAGCTAGTGACAAGGAAAATACTTCAACAGGCAAAGGTTCACCCTCTGAAATAGCAGCCATTGTTTTCCTGTGATTTAATCACTCCCTCTACACTTAACTACTCTATAGGCAAGTATATTCCATTTCCAATAACAAGCTGATCTACAGAGAAGTGGAGAGAAACATTGTATATTTTCCTTTTTTTCCTAATAAGAAAAAATTGTTTAGCCCATGTTATTTCCCTCCCCCTACCCTTTATTCACACAATCTCTATTTCCAAATGTCAACACTTAGGAGATAGAATTGTTCCCTTTAGATGAGGGAAAGGAATTTTCCTCATAGCTTAGTTTGTAACCATAAAGCATTTCAAGCCCATATATAAATATTCGATTTTTATACATTATAGACAAAAGTAACCTAAAATTTTAATTCTTAATGCACAAAAATGGAAATATTGGAAATAACACTATTTCTGAGGTCTATTGAAATTTAAGCCAACTGCCCCATTTTTCATTCATAAACTTCACGCTCTGTTTCAATCCACTTTCCCCTGATCCATCACATTCTCTTCTCTTAAATGATAATTAAATATTTAGGTTGCTATAGACAGAAAAAAGGTCTTTCGCTTTCTCTTTTTGCAAAAATCCTTTGAAATCCCATTTTCCAATAGTCATTAGAACTTCGGTACAATTCTATATTCTTAGTTCTAAACATACAAAGGGAGGTAACCTTTTATGCTATGCTAGATTTGAAGCTGTCTTTTCTTTTATTAAAAAAATATTTAAAATTTTAGAGTTTATGGTTTTATACCATTAAAATTTACACTTTTATCTTTAAGATGCCCCAAACTACTGCAGTTTGGCACTGCATATACTGAATGAATAAATGAAGCAGTCAATCGATCTTTAGTAAGCTGAGTTTAAGAGAAATTTCATGTCTTACAATGTATATGGATCTTTTTATTTTTTCTAGTTTTGCTTTTAGTCTAACCATTTTTATAACTAAGACAAAAATACAGCAACCAATAAAATCTAATTCATTTTAATATATGATTACTGTAGAGTGATCATTGTATACACAGAGATGGAAAGATTCAACATTATAAATGAATGCTTGGTGGTGAGATTTTGCTGAAATAGATACATTGATTTCTTTGATTAGACAAAAAATATTATTTACACAAGCTGGTAACTGAAAGCCTCCTGTAAATATTTTTTTAAAATGGAAAAAAAGTACTTATATATTATGGTTTTTATGATTAGATGGATAGATTAGAGAAAGAAGAGCAGTATAGTGCAACTTTACAGGAAGAGCTCAAATATGTTTGTTTTTATAATTCCTGTGAAGAATATTTTGTTCAACTTTTTATTTTCTTGCACTTTTTGCATTTTCTTTGATTATTTCCCCCCCTTAGTTTCTATTAGTGTGAGTTAATTTTTTTTACGAAAAAGTTTTTATTTTTAGACAAACATAAAACAAACATACATAAACACACGCAAAATAAAAACCTTTCTCCAATTACAGTGTGTCGATTGGTTACAAAACATTTGTGCTTTCTCACAGTAGTCTTCACTTGCAATTTACATAAATACTCATATCATTCTAATATATATGTATACAATTGTTATGGATATTAAACATTCATTTGACTATAGATATTATTACATCCTTTTTATGTAAATTATTCTAAATTTAAAATAAATTTATATTATGGCATTTCATTACATCATCCTGAAATCTCTAATAGCATTACATTTTTATATTCTATTCTATATAGATTTATTTATCTTTTATAACAAAGCTTTTCAACATCTTCTCCATAGTCCTCACTTACAATTTATATAAAATTTCATATTATCAATCTAGTGTATATATATATATATATATATATATATATATATATATATATATATATATATATATATATATATATATATATATATATATGCATTATAAGAATTATAAGAATTATAAATCATTTATTTAGCTATAACTATTATTACTTTATTTTATACATAATACTATAAATTTAACTAAGTTTAACTTAATTTTTATTCTAACATTTCATTTCCTCATACTGTATCCTTCTAGCGGTAGTGCAGTCCTATATCTCTTGCCATTTGTGGTATCTGTATTCTAATTATTTTCTTGATAAGTCTTATCTGGACTTCTCTTGACACCTTGTTGTTCATTGCGTATCTTGTAAAACTCGAAACCCTCCATATTTTCCTTCCATCCACTTGCCTTTAGTTATCACCATGCTTCTGCCAGAATTTCTCTCATTGTTTCTGCCAAATTTTCTCCCTTTTCTTCTTCCTATGTTTTGAGGTTTGACATAGGGTTCCAGTTTGTTAATCTCTCCTTTCAACAGTCCACTCCTGTTATTTCCAACCATGCTCGCTTTACTGTCAATATCAACATTTTTTTATCACTTTGTTCATATTTTCCTTCAATTTTTTGAACGTTATCCTCAAATTTAATCATCGTTTTATAAATATTCTCAACTATTCCCTTTTTTTCTGTTTTTTTGTTCTATGTTCTCCATCCTCTTTTCAATGTTTTTTGTTCTTATTTGTACTTTTTGAATTTCTAACATAATCATTTGCAATATTAATACTTTTTCTTATTCATGTTGTGCCATTCTTCCAGGTTATAGACTCTGCCACTAAAGCATCCAAGGCTTTTTTTGGTAAGTTTCAAACAAGTTCATTATAATCTTTCAAGTCAAGGCTTTCTCTTCGCTCCAATCCAGCTATTGATAGTACTCCAGAAGAGGACCTCTATAAACAATCCATACTCTTCCCACTAACCCTTTCAATAAACAAAATCAAGAGCCTTGAAGTATAAGATATGAGTCAGATGTTCAAAGGAAAAAGAAAACAATGCTTCCAAGCCTCCAGCCTCCTGATGGCAGTGTTGCTTCTTTTTCCTCTGCTTTTACCCCTCCCTTTAAATTCCTGAACTTAAGAAGAAGAAAGTTCTCAAAAGCAAACAATCCAGCTGAACATTGTAAAAAGAAAAGAAAGAAAATATGAAAAAAAAAGGAAAAATAGAAGAAGAGGGAAAAAAGAAACCAGTCCAATTTAAAAAGTAAGAGGCATTTGTAAAAATTCCATCCATTAAAAAAAAAAGATAACACACTAATTTTAATTCAGGCTTAATTCGCCACTTGCTCTCTTCTGTCTTCAATTTTAATTTTACTCTAAGTCTTTTGGGGTGTTCTCTTCTCTAATAGTAAAATTTGTCTCACCATTTTGACACACTCTCTCTCCTGCTTTCCTTCTGTTTGGGGCGTGTCCCAACCTTCTGCAGCTTCAATGGCTGCTTCTCTTTCACCAGAAAGAAGAGCTTCTCCTGGATCAATCAGAGACTTTGCGGTGTCCCTGAGATCAGCAGGACATGCCCTTTTCTATCACCATCTCTACAGGATGGTTTAGGTCCAAAAGGACTGTCCAGCAGCAAAGATATCAACAGCAATCCCCAAGCTCCAAGATTGCATGTCATGTCATAGCGATGTCAGCCCTGCCCTCTCAGTGTGAGTTAATTTTTATCTCCTTGTTTAAAATTGTAATTTTATAATACTATTAAATTATAACATGTTTATATATTATATATATATGGAGAGATGATAGATAGACAGACAGACAGACAGACAGATAGATAGATAGATAGATAGATAGATAGATAGATAGATAGATAGAAGAAACTAACAGCAGCACTATCAGCAGTAGCACTGATAAACCAACTGCTAGCAGCAGACTGCCATTCAGACTGTCTTGGGCTAACCCAAGAAAGAACAATGCTGATTATGAGATATCCCTATACAGGAATAGCACCAGTCAACTACCAGCTAATAACCAACCTTCCAAAACAGGAACAATTTTATCAGGCTTTATAGACACTAAGCAATAGAACCCCATGGGCCAGTACAGGAACACAGCTTGGAAGGGCATTGGGAACATCACCAGAGCATCAAAACACCAGTTGCACATAAATAGAGCAGTCAAGCTGTAGACAGACCCACATGGATTGATTACAGGAAAGCCCATGATTCAATGACACACAAATGGATCTATGAAAGTTTGGCTCTCTACAAAGACAACAGAACACTGAGAACCTTTCTCAAGAGCTCAACGGGACTGTGGAAGACAACAATAGAAGTCAACCCAAGACAGTTCACACTAGTGGTCATCAAGTGTGGCATATACCAAAGTAGCACACTCTCCCAGCTGCTGTACTGCATAGGCTTGAACCCCCTCAGCCACATAATCACTAAGACTGGATATGGATATAAGTTCAAGAGTATATCTACCATCAGTCACTTGACATCAAGATGTATGCAAAGAATGAATGAGACATCGACTCACTGATCCACCTGACATGAATCTACAGTGAGGACATCAGAATCCTATCTCAAGTCAATTGGATTTTCCTCCAATGTAAAATATGACAAAGTCTAAAAGAGATCATACTTTCAGACTTCCTGAGAAGGTGCTGGACAAAGAGGATTGTGAATTGGCCTTTTCACACCAATGCAGTTAAAAACTATTGAAATCAGACCCCTCAATGGCTTGGGGAAAACACAGAAATAATGTTGTGGGGCCATGGCAGAAAAAAACCCCAATGTTGCCCAGGGATGTTTGTACAGTTTGTACATACAGGTGAGAGAAATTCTACATCACTTCTTGTATCATCTGCTCTCAATTTCAATGCAATGGAGAAATTACATCTTCTTGTGGGGTTCAGACCTGGATTCAGATTCCTTCAAGGTGGGTTCATTTTGCTTTGTTTAAGCAGGGAGTTGAACCTACTTACTGATTGTAATAGTTGTGCTCTTAGTTTCTGTTGCAATATAAGAATTTATTATCATGTCATTTTAAATATGAATTACGTGACAACTAGCTATTCTTAGGGCTATTTGCACGGTATGTTCTCATTATGTGCTTGTCCAAATGGGAGACAACATGAGGCAATCTTTCAAAATCATGCTAGGCTTTGCATATTCTTTGAAGATTTTACAAACTCCCAGTATGGATTCCTAAGGACAAAGTTTGAGAAACTCTCTGATGTTTAGGACCTTGGTGAACTTTGAGATAATTTCCATCCCTGTAATTATTCTCACTTTATGAGTCAACCTGGCTAGCACTTAGCAGGGGGAAAATGGGAGTAGTTTGGAAAATAAAACTTAGCTGACTTTAGCTTTGGAAAACTCATGGGTTTACATTGTAAGGGTAAAGTTCAGAAACATCAGACATTTCTTTTGCATTGTTTATAGCCTTCCAAATGCCAGAAATGTCTTCCCAACAGCACCATTAGCTGAAACAAAACAAATCATTTATTTTATGAATATCCCTTAGTGTTTGGCATGGGATAACCATTGCTATATGGACTTAATATGATACGATTTCTTTCCTCCAGAGATTTCAGCAACCCCATCCAAAGCATACTTTGGGACAGTATTTTCTGCCAGTCTGTGGATATAGAGCAGGCTGTTAGGGTTGGATTCTCACCTTTCTGAGAGATCCATGAAATGAATAGGATCCACCTTAAAAAAAATCCCATATGCCTTTTCATCTTTTGAAGAACTAAAGAAAGAAAGAAAATATGTCAATGCTGTTGCCTAGTACAGGTAGTCCTCAACTTACAACCACAACTGAGCCCAAAATTTCTGTTGCTAAAGTGAGACACTTAAGTGAGTTAACTGAGATTTTATGACCTTTCTTGCCACCATTCAGCGAATCACTGCAATTGATAATTTAGTAACTTGGTGGTAAAGTGAATCTGGCTTCCCATTGACTTTCCTTGTCAGAAGGTTGCAAAATATGATCACATGTCCCTGGGATACTGCGGCCATCATAAATATGAGTCCCTTGCCATTTGAATTTTGATCGTGTCAAAATGCTGTCATGGGTATGCTAATATGGTTGTAAATATGAAAAAAGGTCATATTTTTCAGTGCCATTGTAATTTGAACAGTCACTAAAGAAATTATTATAAATTGAGGACTACCTGTAATATGGAAAGAGAGGAAGAAAAAAAAGATGACAATGATTGAGGTGAAGAATGAAACAGTAATAGAAAACAAGAAAAGGAAAAAGGAAAAAAGAAAGCAAGCACAGCATACAACAACAGCAATAAAATAAGATTTACATATAAGGACACTCATGCACAGACACACATATAAAGTTTCTATATGCATAATGGAGTGAGCTGTCCCAGCTTGTCCCAGCTTCTGCCAACCTAGCAGTTTGAAAGCATATAGAAAAATAGGAACCACCTTTGGTGGGAAGGTAACAGCATTCTGTGTGTCTTCCGCATTTAGTCATGCCGGCCACATGACCACGGAGACGTCTTTGGACAGTGCTGGCTCTTCAGCTTTGAAATGGAGATGAGCATCGCCCCCTAGAGTCAGGAATGACTAGTACATAGATCCAAGGGGAACCTTTACCGTTACATATGATTATAATCCTTCATACATAAACTATATCTACATCAACAACTTTTTTGTAGATTGAAGTAACATCAGGTTTTCAATACTGTGAATAACTTTGTCACTGATTGATTGATGAATGGATTGATTTGATTTATATGGTCTCCTATCTTACAAATGTGACTCTTGGTGACTTCAGCAATATAAAAATATTATGAAAAGGTAAAAACAAACAGTGTCATCAAGGATTAAACTCAGACAAAACAAGCAACAAAGATGTCTCAAAGGGTTATCAAGTGTCTCAAACTTTAGGTCCTGAACTCGTCCAGGTGCTCATTGCTTTACAAAAGACCATCAGGATCAGGGACAATCTAATCTCAGGGGTCATGGTTTTCCAGAAGAGAGGAACAAAAACAAGAAAGACCCTTTCCAATTTTGGAGGACCATTCTCATTATGTCAAGGGAACAGAGAATGCTGCATTTGTGTTGTCCTAGTGTCAATGTCCATCTAATAGGTTTAAAGTGCAAAAGAATATGTTAACTTTTTCTGAGAGTCAAATTCGTATATGCAATTACTTCTTCACAGCAACAAATATCTTTAGGACATTGCATAAACATATGTTTTAATGAAGTGTCATTCTCACTGCCTCTTCAACCACACAATCCATCCATCCATTCATATTTTCAAAAGTTGTAACTTGACATGGAGATCCTATCTGAGATCCAAAAGGCCATGTTTAAATGTGTGTGTGTGTCTGTGTCTGTGTCTGTGTTTGTGTGTGTGTGATCTTCAAGATTTATTCTAGTGGCATAAGAAAAATGCTAATACTCTGTGTCAGTTGAGTAATTAATGCTAACTAGGCCAATTTTTTTCCATCAATCTTTTCCTAACTGGCAAATTTGCCAATGAAAAAATAGCTTACAAGTTCTGCAAGCTGAGTAAATCCTGTTCTATTTTTAGGGATTTAAAGCTTGGGTTCTGTAGTGCTTTGGTGGTTAGCCTAAGAAGATTATTGCAAGTGTGGCAGATTAGGCTCAGAAGCTGTTCTATGACAAAGCAATAAACTTGCCACAGGGCCTGCATCAGAAGGAAGTAATATTTAGATACACTGCATCTAGTCTGAAGCATCTAACTAGCTAAGAGCAGGTGAAGTTCAATATGGAACTGTGCAATATAGTAACTATGTTCTGCATTGGTTGTGGCACATATAGTGGGCAATTCAGTAGTTCAGTCTTGAGATTACCGATGCATAAAGTTCTACATTCAAGCTATCCCTTTCAACGAGAACTGTTCATTTTGAATTCTGCAAAATCATTTTTTTGGAGACGGAGTGGGAAATAGTGGAACTATCAATATCAACTGAACTTTGGTGAAGAAGAGAAGAAGGCTGAGTTTCTTTGGCAACACACAAAAAAACCCTTAAGATAGTAGTTGCTCTCTATTAAGTGCAGTGGTTCTCCACTCCCATGTCCTATGACTTCCTTATTTGTGGCTTAATACAGTAAACATGATTTGTACAACCATGATTTACTACTACAATCATGGTTGATGTAGGTATGTTGAATGAGGTTGTCACTTTCTCTCCTGTCCCTAGCCCAAGTATATTCTACTTTTGGCAGCAGGGAAGCCTACTGATTTTATTCCTGCACCCACCAACTCTCATATCAGACAGGGCTCTTGGCTGGGGAATTCTGGGATTTAAAGTCTACATATCTTAGATGCTGATGTTCTAGAGGATTGGAGATTGGGCCATTGAACCACTGGGCACTTAAACCATCTCCCTACTTCTTCTACCATCCCCCCATGTCCTGGTAGCAGTGGCTTCTCTTCTCTATTGAGAAGAAATACACTTCACTCACCACCGTGGTTGTCCTTGAAACATTTTCCAGCAGACCTCCAGAGCTGGGAGCAGTGATAAAAGTGGCAAGTCAGCTTGACAGCACCAATGGATCCGAGTAGCAGGTGACAGGCCCTTTTGAAAGGGTGCAGTGAAATGGATGTTTGGGGAACTATTTTTGAAAACACTAAACATAGCTCTAAAAACAGCTGATAGCAAGAGGACAGTTGGATATTGTGGTGGGAGAGCTCCTTCCTTGCTGCTCCACTCCCATGCCTGTCACCTGTTTTTAGAGAGATTTTCTGAGATCTTAGCTGCTTGCCATTAAAATCCCTCTTTTAATAAGGGATTTGGTCTTTGCCACAATCTCAAATATGGGAAAGGGAGACAACAGTTTAGTAGCAGGATACAGGCCCTGATGCAGAAAAACTCAGACTGAAATCTTATTTTTTTCAAATGCATGGATGAACAGTGTGTGAGCTAAGAATTTTACAGAATCTTTGGCCATGTAAAAGTGTGTCTTACAATATGGCATTTGTCCAACTGAAACAGATTGCTGGTGTCCTACTGCCTTTAACAGTGGTAATTTGGTCATCTGTCTTGCAATGGCTAAGTAACTACTTTCCCACACTAAGATAGGAAGCCTCTGATTTACTCAGGGGTGTTTTTTTTTTTTGAGGAAGAGGGTTGAGGAAAAGAAGAAGAATATGCATGTATCTAAATATGCTGTAGGTTTGAAGGGATCCATATGGGTCAACATCCTCCTCATCAATCACTGGTAAAGGAAATAGATTAATGAAGGCATTTTTATAGCTCTACTCAGTTACCTGTATGCACCACTTCTCTAGTGTTATTTTTAAGCTCAGATATTATATGATGTGGGGAAAGAATCTTCAGAAACCCCAAGGAGCCATGGCCAGTAAGAGCAAAGCTTTTCAACTGCGAACCATTTGGACCAGGGGTGAAATCCTCCCAGTTCGGCCCAGTTCAGCCAAACTGATAGGGACAATGGTCCCTGGTTCTGGGAACCGGTAGTAGAAAAAAGCTTCTGAGAATCATGCAGCTCACAGCTGATCCACATGATAGTAGGAAGCTTTCCCCTGCCACTTTTAAAACATTTTTCCTGCCTATTTGCCCAAATTGGTAGGAAAACAATGCTTTAAAAAGTGAAAAAAAGCTGGCCATGCCCACCCAGTCACATGACCTCCCACCAAGCCATGGCCACAGAACCAGTGGCAATTTTTTTTTACAAATGAATAACATGTAAATGGGGGGGGGCATTAACACGTACTCAATTATTGACTTATTGACACCAGAAAATATACCAATCACCATCCCAAAGAATATAGGGAAAAAAAATCAAGACTGGAAGAGGCCATCCATAAAAACAGCTTGACAGAGTGCAGAAAGATGGAATATAGTGCTTCAACCTGGTATAAGGGATGGCTCCGTATTCCAGAGTTTTTAGAATTGCCACACTGATTAAGTTTCTTGCACCCATTAAGTCTTGACAAGCCAAAGAAGAAAAAAGCCATCAAGACTGACTAATGTTTCCTGTGCCAAGTTTATCGCAAATATCTTTTTCTCCCACCACAGTAGGAATTTACCATTCCCAATTGTGGTTTAAGTTCAAAAAGAATTGTAACCATTCAACAGAGTAGGGAAATCAATTGTTTTTAAGGTGATGATGGTATTATTTTTAAAAAATTCTATGTCAGTTGCAACTACTTCTGACGATTGGTGAAAACAGATCATAATTCACTTTTTTCATTGCTGTTGTAATTTCTAAACAAATGGTTGTAAGGTGAGTTTTCATTTTATTTCCAATACATAGATGCTTGTTATTCTTTCCTAACATGATGACCCTTAGCTGGGACTGATTATAGTTTTCATCACCTCTGTTCAGTAGAGCAGTGGTCTCCAACCTTGGCAACTTTAAGACTTGTGGACTTCAACTCCCAGAGTTCCTCAGCCAGCAAAGCTGGCTGAGGAACTCTGGAAGTTAAAGTCCACAGGTCTTAAAGTTGCCAAGGTTGGAGACCACTGCAGTAGAGTGACTGGTCATATTAGTGGGAGGGGGATGAGAGTTTTAGGACAACACAGGTGGAGGACAGCAGATTGAGTCAATCTGACATACACCTTTCTATTTCTACCCTGCTTAATACAAATGTAAAGCTTCAATTGTTTTCATGTGTTTATGGCCATTTAAGAAGAAGTCCTATCCATATTGCTATGGAAAAGTCATAGGAGGCCTAAAATGATTTCTTCATTGTACATTGGCAACTTTTATCACATTTTCACATGATATGATTAAAAAAATTCTTCCTGATATTCTTCCAGGATATTCTTAATGTTAAGAATATCCTGGTATGATCTGAGCATTTGCAGGTTTTGGAACCAGAGAGAGAAAGATAATTACATTAAAGCAACCAGAACCAAAGCAAAAATCCACCACTAAAGTATTGCCAGCAGGTGACCATCCATCTTTGTTTAAAAGGTTCAAAAGCTTTATACATTTACTGAAACAGTTTTAAAATCATAATTTGTTCGAAAAAAGCATTCTTGTCTTGTTTCATATGATATATGATGGATTAGAATGATCTGCAATTTTATCAGTCAAGCTGATTTTACTCAAATTATACTTTCTCATGTAATTTGAAATAATTACTTTAATTTCTAGCCCCTACAATAGGGAACCTATGACTTTCCTACAATAGGGGCAAGATACCCATGACTTCTCAATTATTTCTAGTCTCTTAATTTCCACAGTCCTAGCCAGTATGACCAGCAGTGAACAACATCTGGAAGACCACACGTTCTTCAACCCTGCTTCAAAGCAACATAGAACAAATTTGCTCCTTGTTAAACTAGGAGTAACGAAATAGAGACACCCAATTCAGAGATTATGGCTGCCATGAGCAAATTTTAAAAATCTTAGCCCTTTAGGAAAGCAGTTTCTTAAATCCCATAAATTTGCAAGATGTTTTCCATGTGACTCTGCCTGATTTCATGCACAGTTATGAAATCTTGGTACAGCTGCTGAGAGTCTGTAGCTCTGTGGTAGAGAAGTCTTAAAGCAATTGGGCCAGATCCAGTTGGAAACTGTTTAAAGTATTTGGAACTTCCCAAATGCAGTGTTTCTCAACCTGCTGGCTGGGGAAGTCTGGGAGTTGAAGTCTACACATTTTAAAGTTGCTGAAATTGAAAAAACACTGAGTTACTAAGTAGTTAGAGAAGTCAGCTAAGATGGCTTTTTTTTTTACTCAAGTAGCAGTTTTCCAGTGAATACCACACTGTTAGAATTGGACCAGATAATACTATAATATATGGGCAAACTACCATGCCTATTTCTGTTAGTTAGGTTTTTCCTTTAAATATCTCCTTGGTTAATTGGTCTTGTTAAAGACCTATTGTGGTAAAATTACAAAAGTTTCTAAGATACATAAGAGAGAAAAGTATGTTTTATTATTCTACAATTGTATTTGTATGGGCATGCTTTCTGCAAGCTAGTTTCCTCTAAGCTTCTCTTTAAAAAAACAACATGAATCACCTCACTGACTATGACTAGTTGACTTTCCCCCCTAGAGTAAATACTGTATACATCCAAATAGCTGTTTTCATCTGCATGGAAAGCAGGATAGCCAGTAATCTACAAAAAGCTGCATATTCTTAAAAAGAAATGGGATTGCTACCACCCCCTTTTTCATTTGAAAGCTGTTAAAAGGGGGGGGGATATCTTCAGAGAATTCACATTTAGAAAGGACAATGAAATGATATTTTGCAACAAGAAGTTTTGGTCAGGTTAGTTAATACAATTTAAGTATGCTTTTATCCAAATGATATTTTTACATATCAGTTGCATTATGAATTCCAAAATTGGGAGATTACATATCCCTGCTTAGAGTACAGATTTCAACACAGGTTTGTTCGGCTTTTCAGCAGACTGATCTCTAAAATGAATTTCACAGTCATTACTGCTTTATTGAGTGATTGATTTTAATTCATATGGTCTCCCATCTCAAATTTATGACTCTGGGCAGCTAATAAGAATTAAAATAAAGACACAATATTCATGATATCAGCACCACGGTAAAAAAACAACAAAACATCAACTCATCATAACTATTGGACAAGTTGATACACATTCAGATCTTCAAGTTCAGTGACAAAGAAAGCCCTATCTGTAAGGCCTTATTAAAGGCAGCCGGGACTTATTTTCCAGATTTATTAGTAGAGCTGCTTTTGTGTCAGGCCCAAACCATGGCAAAATTCATGCTTGTATACTCGGGGCTTTAAATTTTATGTCATAAACAATTCCTTTTTTTTTTTAAGGAAATACCCCTTCAAGTGTTGGTCAACAAAGTTTGGGGGATTTGGGAGACACTTAGAATGCTGCTACTATGACTTAAACTCAAGATCACTTAGAATCAAGATCATGTAAAGTGTTAATACCACTTTATAATGCCTTGGTAAGGCCACACTTGGAGCACTGCATTCAGTTTTGTTCGCAACAGTGTAAAAGAGATGTGGAGACTATAGAAAGAGTGCAGAGAACAGCAACAAAGATGATTAGGGGACTGGAGGCCAAAACATATGAAGAACGGTTGTAGGAACTGGGTATGTCTAGTTTAATGAAAAGAAAGACTTAAAACATAGGTGGATGAGCTAAAGGGAGACATGATAGCAGTGTTCCAATAACTCACGGATTGCCACAAAGAAGAGGGCATCAAGCTATTCTCCAAAGCACCTGAGGCTAGGACAAGAAGCAATGGGTGGAAACTAATCAAGGAGAGAAGCAACTTAAAACTAAGGAGAAATTAATCAGTGGAACAACTTGCCTCCAGAAGTTGTGAATGCTCCAACGCTGGAAGTTTTTAAAAAGATGTTGGTTATCCATTTGTCTGAAGTGGTGTAGGATTTCCTGCCGAAGCAGGGGGTTGGACTAGAAGACCTCCAAGGTTCCTTCCAACTCTGTTATTCTATTCTAAACTCTTCTATCTTCTGCAAATTTATGATAAGTGAGATTGTATTTCCTCTGTCCAAAATTTATTAATTTTTCCACATTAAGTCAGAACCAATTTTGTATTCTTTCTGAGTCAATAATTTCCATTTTGTGACTTCAACATTTACTAGATCGGGATATAAGCCTTGGAAAATAAGGATATATGTATATTTGTTTTGTTTTATTTCTGTTGCAAGCTTCCTGTGGGGTACTGAGTAAATCAGTTGTTTTCATTCCTATTAATTGCTTCATTAAAAAAATCTAAAATCAAGACAAAATACAAACTATGCATCTAAATATGACCTACATAACATTGGAAAACTATACCTCTTTTATCATCTCAGACTGTTATAGTAAACATACAACTGTGATAATAAGTGGATGCTGCATCCAGATGTTTAGCATTCTGAATAGCATGAGGAAAAAAGAGCAGTGACATTTATAATCCACTTGGTAACCCATTAGGTAATTGCTGTTTATTCCTTCTGCCACATTTGTGGCAATACCATTGAACAAACAACAGCTTCTTTATGTAATAGGACTATTATGCTGGAGAAAACACAATGGCCACAGGTGGTTATACAGCAGAGAATGATTTTGAGTTTCTGGCCGACTTTTATTTTACTATATTTATTTATTCATTCACTATTTGTGGTTCAGGGGGATATACAAAAAAGTAACAGAAAATAAAGAATAAATACAGAACACCTCCATTTCCTCAACATAACTGATATGATGAAAGAAAAAGATTATTCAGCCAATCCTATACATAATGAATGTTTTGTACTTTTGAATGCAATAATGTGATTGTGCAGATTAATATAAATCCTGAATAATATATTTCCTGATTAATATATCTTGGGCCCAGTTTCTAAACTAGGCATATCTTCATATGACTAGTTTATGGTACAACGTAATGTTGATTCATTTTGTATTACCTAGATTCCTTTGACATCAGATGTATTAAATCAATGTTTGCAGGATTATTTCTTTCAGGTTCACAACCTTGGTAGAATTTCTTGCACTTGATTTAGCAGTTTGACTAGGGTCATACGAGTTAAGTTAACATGACATGACATGATATACATGATATAATATGTCATGCCATATTCTAAATAAGAATTTTTTGCACATTAGAAAAAAGCCACTAAAATAATAGGTAGACAGGAAGATGCTGTTTCCTCTTAATGTCCATTGTAATTTATTTACAGAGCTGCTTTTTCTAGCTTATGGCATGATTAAACATACTTTTTGACTTGCACTTCACTGCCTTGAGTTGGATCATTAGTTGTTGATATAATGACAACTGTACCCTAAGAAACTCTGACTCTCAGCTCCTAAAGTTTCACAAATACTCAGCAGCAGCTTTCACCACCCTTTAAAGGCCAGTGCACAGTATGATAATTGATGATGTACTAACTGTCAGTTTCTTCAATTAGCACCAAGTAAGATATTAGGGGAATGGAGACTTTGGGTTTGTGGAGTCCTCTTTAAAAAAAAATACAAAAAAACCCTTAGAACTTGAAGTTTGCTAATCAGACTAAAATGCTAAGTAGTCAGAGGAAGGTTGTAGCAGTGCTGGCAGTCACCTATTGCACCTCATCATGAATCACTCATTCTATATTTTAAAAAAATACAAACTTATATCTTAGTTACTAGAGATCAAAGTGTCCAAGGAAATAGATTAATTCAAATGCAATGAATTAATCATTATACTGAAGTTAAAAGACAAGCAATTATCAGAATGGTAGCTATGGCAGAGATCTTTCTAAATTTTTAACATTTCATTTAACTTAAAATACCGAAAGTTGGAAAAGATTGGTGATCTGCCAATCATTTGTAGATATACCAAACCCATAGAAACACAGGGTTGGAAGAGACCACAGAGGTGATTGTTCAATTTTATCTTTAAATAAGATTAAGACAATTTGCTTTGTAATCCAGTCTAAGATTAGGAAATGCTGCTCTATATCTTTCTTTTGAGTCTTGTATGATTTTGAATCTTGCTTCCCCCCCCCCCGCCCAGTTTCCAATTGGTGCCATTTGGAATAAAACATTTATCTTAGATAATATCTAAGTTTCAATAAATTGTTCATTTTATTCAATAATTTGTTATAATTGTTTTCAAATGTATTATTATTAAATAAGAGTTCTAGATATTTCACTATATTTTTCTCATATCCCAATTCCCCTTTTCATGGTTTCTTTATTGGAAATTGAATGCCTTATTATCTTACTTTTCATTTAATTTTTTATCTCTAAAAGGTAGCCAAAAATCTTTGGATTCTGCCATTAGTATCTTACGGAGCTTTGTGTTTGCATAATTGTTACTACTATATCATCTGCATAGCATTTCATCTTGTATCTCTATCTGAATCTTTAGCTGAAATATTTGTTTAGCTTTTCAGTTCTTGCCTGCCAGGACCTCCTAACCAATTATAAATAATAAAAGAAAAAATGGCCAGCCTTGCCTTTGGCTTTCCATATTAAAAGATTGTAGAGATTATTCCATTTACTGTGAATTTTAACTTGTCAAAAGCTTTGTGTCTAAAAATATTTCTGTTTCCTATTATTAATTATCTAAGGCATTTATAACAAATCTGCCTTTATCCATCATCTTGCTCTTTGGAATGCAATCCATCTGGTCTGTAGATATAATTTCAGGAATGCATTTCTCAGCTTGGCTAACTAGTTTACATGACTGAGATTTCTTTGTGTCATCTAGTTTTTCTGATGTCTTTGTATTGTATTTCTTGTCTGAATTTATTCATTGTCTTTAATATGTAATGGTTTTGCAAATTCCTCTTTTATATTTTGCAATATTAGGCTGTCACCATTGAGTTTGGTGCTTTTCCAGTTCTATGTTTCATTATTGCTTCTTTGATCCCTTGAAACATTAGAGTTGAGTAAACCAGACAAGAAACATAGCTAAATAAGCTAAATCAACTTTATTGTAAGGCTACATTAACAGAATCTTACAAGTTTGAAGGAAGAAATTTCCCACTGTCTTCTGTTCAATTTGAGCAAGTCCTTTGTAGGTTTCTTTCTCTGACTAATAAGTCACTGGGATCCTCTTTCTTTTGTCTGATTATTTTCTAGGCAGTCCCTCTTTTCCTCGTCCCTTAAAATCACCCACACATTTCAACAGAGTTTGTTTAATATTTATGCCATATATGTTATGTGAATTCTTTCATTTCTATATTCTAAGAGAATACTCTTGTTTTTCTTCAGGTCCTATAAATATTTTGCCTTTATTTTGAATGTTAGAGTACTTCACATAGTGAATTTTAAAAAAAACTTGTCTTAAAATTAAGAGGCTACTTCAAATGGGAACTTTTTCAAATATGCTTTCCCCAATATCATTCTTGAAATATCACTATTTTTTTAGATGATTCATCTGGTGAATATTTGCCTATGGTAACTGTAGATAACCAAATTTAAGTAGAATTTATTTGAATGAACCATCATTTTGGAATTTTAGCTCAGTAGACTTGGATAAGAACTACATCTAGGAAGATGCCCCTTGCTGATCAATGGCTCCATCATTCCCAGTGGTTGCAGGTAGATGTTAAATAGCTGCAAAGAAATGTCCATGGGACAAGTTGCTTTGTTAAGTCAGTAGACATTTTCTAAAAGACTTATCTCATAGCTCTGCCTTTTTTATAGTCTTTTCAGACAACTGGGAAAAGTCTATATGATATGAGGATGAAGTAGTCCTCAAAGAGATTTCAAATGATATGCTCTAACTAAATGCTTGTCAATGGGTTTGAGAGCCATTGTCTGAATTGAATGAATCAGTCCTATTTGTGTTAGGCTGCAGATATTTCAGACAGGATACATAACACTCCAGTCCAGATGGCAAATGCAAAGCTAACAATAGTTGTATCAATTATTTTTTAAAAGAAAATTCACTTTCACTTTGTAAAGTGTGATCAATTGCTTTTTCTTTAAAGTCTTCAGAATGTTCTCTGTGAGGTTTTCCTGAAGTCCCCCCCCCCGCACTTTTGGTCCCCACTCCATCTAGATTCTCTTTTCAGAATTTGGGTTATGAATAGTTACAAGTTACTGAGTTCTCTTTACTTCTTTAAGCACTTCTTGTTGTATTTGAAATGATCTGTTAGTAGAATAGTTTTTCAAAGTTAAACAAAAGCGGAAGGAAGAGTGGAAGAAATATGAATATTGTGAAGTAATAGTCCCACTTAATTCCCTCAAATGTTGTTTGATTGTATAATATTCACTGAAGGTAGGACATGACTTTTAGTTGTTAAGCAAACAACTGTTTCATCTTTCTTTCATTGTAATTTAATTCAATTGGCAATTTTTGGCAACTAATCAATGCTACCTTATTCCAAAGATCATAAACTCTTTTTCAATATATTTTTATACATTGAGTTAGCATAGATATGTATTTCAGATTTTTTAAAATAAGAATACACAATAGGGATGTGCCAATCAGCCAAGATCCAACCAAAATTGACATTTGAAAATATCAGAATTCAATCTGAATTTGAGAATTAAAATATTAAATCAACCTTGAATGCAATTCTATAAAATATTTGATTACAAAATGTAATAGGTATGCATATAATTTAGTGGTTTATGCTTCAGCTATTTCATTGTAATAAAAATGTATATTATTTTTCTGCACTTCTCCAAATTAATAAATAGCAGGAGATAGAAAGGACATCGGAATAGCCTCCATTTTTGAACCAAGAGTTTATAGGAAGGTTATGTTGAAAGAATACAAAAAAGGGGAAAATATAAACAAACACATTCAAAACTTTGAAAAGAAAATCCAGATTAAAGGTGATAATCATACTATTCCCTGAGTAGCTTTATTGTTTTAATTACATGATTCATTGGTAGGTTCGGCCTCTTCTGTAATGAAAATTAGGTGCTGTTTATGAAACAATGAAAAAAAGCTTCATACAATTGTTTGTGTGTATGTTTGTGTGTGTGATGACTTGCATATAAATAGACTGTGTGTCAAGGCTGATTGGCACTTTCACCTATATTTTTCTTTCTCTCATAACTTGACAATAACAGAGGTAGTGGATGGTTGGTGGTGGCAAGGTTGGAAGAATGGTATTCAAGCATCCATCAGCACCATGAGACATTGCTGGCATCTCAAGGACAAACTGAGCAGATGTCCCAGAGTGCCTGGCTGTTTCTCATAACAAAATGAATAGGAGAGATTGGTGGATGTTTTGGACTTTGTGTGGCACATAGAGTAAAGCGGGAATTAACTACACTTGATTTTGTGCTGGAAACCCAGAGCTACTTTTGCTTCTTCTGTGCCAATGTGGTTTATTCAGTAAAGCTTTGTACTCTTGATAAAATAACATCCCAGGAGTTTCTTTTTCTGGATTCGCCAACTAGACTGTGACATGAAGAGCAAATATACAGTCAAATTCATTTGTTTGACAAAGACAGGGTACAAACATATTATGGAAAGAAAACTAAGATTTTTGTTTCATTTTGGAAACAGTGGGGAAAATGAAATGAATAAAAGTGGAATTGCTAGCAATGAAGAACTGCAGATACACTGGACACAGAATCTAACGCATTGAGAATTAAGGAAGGATAATGATAAAAAGGTAAAAAAATGGAAAGAGAAAGTGGATCACACAGGAAACACAATCCAGATTTTTTTTAAAAGCAGTAGAATAAAGCTTAGTTATCTTTCCTTTCTTTATAAAAACTTGCCCTGTTTTTCTAGTTAAAGTGAGATAAGCACAGCAACACTTTGATAGATATAATTTGTAGAAGTGATAAAACTCATCGGCTGGCCAATGTCTAAAAAAATCATCATACTTACTCAACCTCTTCATACTTTTCTCCAATAGAGAAAAGTATTAACAGTATATGAGATTTTGCTAAGGAAGCCCACTGAATTTCTGAGTCACCCTCATATCTCTCTGAAGCAATTTGTAAGCATTTGATTTGATCAAAGATTCAATTTTATCAGATCACTTTCCAATTTAATCAAACCATTCAGATGAAATAGCTGACTTGGCTTTTGAGTAATGTTTTAAAAGAATGTGTTGTAAAAAAAAAACTTAATACAGTTAATATAAATAGCCATGCTATATTGCCTAGTGTCCCATTCTGTCACAAACTTTGGGAAGGGACTGAGTTGTTCAATGATTTGAATTGATTGCTTTAATGAGACAATGATTATCTCAGTGGTTACATTTTATAAGAAGATATGATATTCTAGAAATTTTTCTTTTCCTTTGGCATGGTTTCTTTTGGCATGGTTTCTCTCAGAGAGAGAGAGATGGAGAGAAAGAGAGAGAGAGAGAGGGAGGGAGGGAGAGAGGGAAAGAGGGAGGGAGAGTGAACCATGCCAGGCTAATCTAGGATAAGACTTTATTTATTTATATAGATTTTAAAATCTCAAAATTGAAATTGCAGCGCACATAATAATAAATAAAACAATAACAAAGAAATAATTTGTATACAGAAATATCAGTAAAAGAGAACCAAAAGAGCACACTTTTTCCATGCTGAGGGCTGTGCTTGGTCATTGAGTTGAGTGCCAGGACCACGTTCAAAAAGCTCAATTTCATTTAATTTCCATTTAACTGAAATGAAATATAGTAAGGGTGATTGCTTGTCAGTCAAGTATGTAATAACTTTCTCCATTGGTTGCATCCAAATTATGAGGTGGTAACACCTTTTAGAGCACTCTGGGGATTGCACCAATGAGTTTTGCAGGCTTTGATTTTCTCAGGGATTTCAGATGCTGCTCCCTTCTTGAAGAAGTGCCCAGTGGGAGAAACACTTTTCCAACCACAGAAGCCTCATTTAAAAAGATCTAACTGAGCTCTGACTAATTTCTGATAGTTTCCTTCCAGTGTGTCCCAAAGCTGCTCCTATAAAAATCATTGTTCCTTTTAACAGTAACGAGAAGAACAGTCAAATAACCCAAGCCATCACATCCCAGGGAGCATGAAAAAGAAGCTTTTAAGAAATGAAGCATAATGAACAAGAATCCCCCCATTTCACTAATTCAGGTTTCCAAAGATGTCTTATGGCAACTTGTTATTTTCTATTTTTAGATGAGAAAACAATAACATAAAGGAGGGCATCTAAGCAAGTATTTCTGATCATTCCACAGCTGGCAGACCAACAATGAAAAGGATCCTTAGTGCTGCAGTGGTTAGAATGTAGGACTGCTGGCTACTTCTGCTGCCTGCTGGCTGCCTGCAGTTTGGCAATTTGATATTCACGAGCTCAACAGTTCTAGACTGCATAAACAGAGGGATAGAATCAAGATCACATGAAGTGTTAATACCACTTTATAATGCCTTGGTAAGGCCACACTTGCAATACTGCATCCAGTTTTGGTTGCCATGATGTAGAAAAGATGGGGAGACTCTAGAAAGAGTGCAGAGAAGAGCAACAAAGATGATTAGGGACTGGAGGCTAAAACATATAAAGAACGGTTGCTGGAACCTGGTATTTCTAGTTTGATGAAAAGAAGGACTGGAGTGACATGATAACAATGTTCCAATATCTCAAGGGCTGCCACAAAGAAGAGAGAGTCAAACTATTCTCCAAAGCACCTGAGGGTAGGGCAAGAAGCAATGGGTGGAAACTAATCAAGGAGAGAAGCAACTTAGAACTGAGGAGAACTTTCCGGACAGTTAGAACAATTAATCAGTGGAACAGCTTGCCTCCAGAAATTGTGAATGCTCCAGCACTGGAAGTTTTAAAGAAGATGTTGGATAACCATTTGTCTGTAGTGGTGTAGGGTTTCCTGCCTAGGCAGGGGGTTGGACTAGAAGATCTCCAATAACTCTGTTACTTTATTCTATTCTATTCAAGTTTGACTCAGCCTTCCATCCTTCCAACTTCGGTAAAATGAGGTCCCTGATTGTCAGGGACAATATGCTGACTCTCTAAACCACTTTGGGAAGGCTGTAAAGCACTGTGAAGTGATATAGTAAGTCTAAGCGCTATTGCTATTGCTATCATACTGAGCTTCAGTTTGGTTGTACACTGAATAAGATCAGTGGTGGGATTCACTTACCTTCCCTACTGGTTCGCAAATGTGAGGGTGTATGCTCGCTTCACTCACATGTGCCTCATCTGCATTCGCACCACCTTCTGCACATGTGTAGTGCTTGTGCATTACATCAGGGGGCGGGCAGAACCTCCTGCAGCTGGCACTACCAATTCACCTGTACCGGAGAGAAGCGGCTGCATACCACCTCTGAGTAAGATCCAAGGACAACTTTAAAACAGAATACTGGCATTTAGAAATGAATTCAGAAATGGATTTAAAACCAGTTTCAGGGTGGGATATGATCCTAAACTCTACCAGAATCATTCTGGAAGAACATTAGATGTATGGGAAACACTTTGTTGCTATTGATGGTTGTCAGGATTTTTGCCATCTGGGCTTCATAGGCCTAGTGAGAATTTTATCCTGCTTCTTTTAATAACAACTGATTCTTCTTCTTTGAAGCAATGGAAGATTCCATTTCTATCTCTTTATGTTCATATATAGTCACAGATTTTATATTAGCCATTTAGCTTTAGAAACAATGCTGAATCCAACAGTTTCCCCCCAAAAGAGAAACAGATTCTTTATCTTTAAGACCTCAAGATAAGGTTAAACATAACTCAGGTGGCAGATAAATTACTCACTGACTTTGCTATAATTATACTGCATTATTACATCTTATACTAATGTATGAGAGCTAATATTGTACTGGAAGGACAGATGTTGCGGTTTGAGTTTGCCTTCCCAATTCATGCAGTAATACTAATTAATAATGATCATAAAAACAGATCCTTACCAAAAGTAAATTTCAGTTTCAAAAGTAAGCATTTTAAAAATCCAACTTTCCCAACCAATTGTATGTGTCCATTTTTAGATGAATCCTATATCCTTCCTCGGCTAGGTTGGAGAATATGCCATCCTCTCGCCACTCACTTCAGTCGGTCAGGGAATGTGTCATTCCCTGGCTCTGGCCTTGCCGCTCTCTCGCCGCCCGCCTTGGCCGGGTTGGGAAATGCACAAATAGGGTGCCCTCTTGTCGCCTTCTTTGCAAAGCGACTCTCAAAGAGGCAGTGGCTGGGAGGCTTCTTTGCCAGCCAGCCGCTTCCCAGCAGGCTGCTAAAAAATCCTCTGGTCAGAGAAAAAGCTGCTGCCATTGCCACCATATTCTTCGCGCATGCGCATCTCATTGCCTTGCAAGTCCACCGAACCGGTAGTGAAAATTTTTGAAACCCACCACTGCTGGAGAGGAATTACAAAAAACCAGTCTATTGGTCAGTTCTTCATTCTGCCACAGTCGGTGGCTCTGCTTTTAGCAGAGTCATCTTCAATTTGCCATTAAAGTTCCAGAAGTGCAAGCAGTTGTGTATTGTGAATGCTAGATCATTGCATCACCCAGTGTACCTTGCAGTCTATACCGAACAAAGATTGATTACTATCTCTTTGTTCTCTTTTGTCATATATTGTAGCTTCTGATTTATGTAATTTGCTAATAAGTCAGTTAAGGCATCAGTTATGATGATGACTATGGAAAAGATTTCAGATGCATTCATCAGCATTAATGTTATAGTGCTGATGAAGATTCAGAGCACATTAATTAGATATATCCTAGAGCTATTTTAAATTTTATTAGACTATTGAATAATTAATGAATAATTATGTATATTTAGACAGTGTCTGTAATAGGGTGTACTACCTTCAAAATGATAAATGCTAATTTCAACTGAAGTTTATCTAAAGTCAAAATATCTAATTCATCTCTCTAAAGAATAAATTAACAACTTCATTACCATCAAGGGTCACTGTGAAATTCTATTCTGAAGCTTACTTCAATTGTATGCAGGGGTGGGTTCCTGTCAGTTCTAACCTCTTCTATAGAAGAGGTTCCAAAAAACTACAGTGCTGTTTAGAATGGTTCCAGCTCCCTCCTCCCGCCCATCCGCACATCATCAAGATGAAGAGCTAGAGGAGGAAGTCTGAGAGTTGAAGTCCACAAGTCTTAAAGCTGTCAAGTTTGAACACCCTGGTTTTTTTTTTCCTAAAGGGTTAGGGGTGCAAGGGTCTTGTAACTTGACAGCTTTAAGACTTGTGTGCTTCAAATGCCAGAGTTTCTGAGCCACCGTTTTGGTTGCTAAGCAAGAGCGTTGTTAAGTGAGTTTCACCACATTTTACAAGTTGGCCATGCCCACGCAGTCACATGATTGTCAAGCCACTCCCACTTGGTCACATGGCTGGCAAGCCATTCCCCCCAGTCACATGGCCAGCAAGCCACTCCCAACCAGTCACATGGCCGGCAAGCCAATCCCACAAAGCATGCCACACCGACACAAGAGGTTCTAAAAATTTTTGAAACCCACCACTGATTGTAGGATTATGTGAACAGCAGCACTGATGGAGGAAGAAAGCCAGAGATCAAAACTTACAGGATGGTGAGCATGATGGTACAAGCCTGCCACTTTTGTATGTGCATGCAAAGAGTCACAAAACTGAAAGAGGCCATGTAGGCCATCAAGATCAAACTTCTCATCCCCTGCCATGAGCCACCAGTTTTTAATTGCTTAATTACATCTTTTGAGCCTTAATTCCATCCTCTAACTTTTTCTAATTTCCTACCAAAATCATGATCACCAGGATTAAAGAAATCTCTTTATCTTCCTAGGAAATAAGCCAAAGAAGGCTCTTCCCAAAATTTATATTAACCATACAAATCGGGGGAAAAAACCCCTCTTGTTTCTAATTATTTTCTGAGGATAAACTTAAAACCTAGGGTATATGTTTATGACATATACTGTTTTCCCAACCAATTTAAATTAAGCTACGCAGTGTTTTTTTTCCATTTTATAATTTATTTTATTTAGTCAGATTGTATAGCTGCCTTCCCAACAGATGATTTTGTGTGGCTTACAATTCTAAAACTCAATAGTCCTGAAACTTTAGCTCTATACCTCTCTCCTTTTTAAGTTTTTATGAGACTGATTATTCTCATATCTCACAATTTTTTCTCACTCTAAATATCAGAGTGACTGAAAAGAAACAATCACCATGAGATTTTTCCCTTTGCCATTTTAGGAAAAATTCCTGACACCAGTCTTCTTCAAGTTGATGGTAGTCTGCAAATTCAGAAGATGTTCTCCTACTTTGTGCTATTCATACGTAAGGAGATCAATCTTAAAATATTTTAAATCAGGAATATAGATTTTTGAGGGCATTGAAAACCTTTGAACTGCATCATTCACTATAACAAATGAATGATACAAGACAAAAAAGTAGGCATAGCTAGGAGTACAATAACTGAAACAGATTTAAGTATAAATAAATTCAAATGTAATGAATTGAAATAGGAATTCTGGTAGCTGACTATGTCACATTAACATTGATAATTTGCCAGGACATGTTCAGTGTCGTTGGTAGTCACATTTTGTCCTATAACCACAGGTTTTGCATTCTTGGTCAAGAGACTCAGGCACCAAATTACATCAGGACTTTAGCCTGATTGCTTTGACCTGACCCTAAAATAAGCTTGCTACTTGTGAGATAATGTATCTTTAAATGGGTTCTGCCTGCAGCTGTCTTGAACTACTGTTTTGAAGAGCTCTCTTCAAAAGCAGCCCAAATTTAGTGTCTTGCAGTGATCTAAACTGAAGGTTAGCAGAGCATGAGGCATAGCTATTCTTAAAAATGTCACAGCTGGTACGCTAACTACAGCTGGTAAAAGGAGGTGTTTTGTTTATTGATAAGTTTTGTTTTAAACGCAGATGTCACATGGGCATTCAGAGGAAGAACTAGATATAAATGCATTCTGAAGCTATAAACTGCATCTTAAGAAGATATATACACACTCACATACATTCTCACAGTTTGAATATGTAGTTTTTAGAATAAATTAATTGCTTTTTCTTTTTCATGATATACATCTGTCCTTTCTCCCCAGTCTTGTGGGCAACATGATTATATGCTGAGGTGCATGGAACACTGTCACCTACCCACCAAAGTAGTACCTCTTTATCTACTCACATTTGCATGAGTAGATAAATCTTTTGAACTGCTAGGTTGTTAGGAACTGGGACAACATCACTTGGCACTCAGATGGTTTGAAGGTTTGAAGGTTTATTTTATTTATATGCCGCCCTATTCCCTGAGGGACTCAGGGCGGCTCACAAACCCAAGGGCGGGGGGGGGGAAGGTAAACACAAAGGAAATACAACAAAAAGGTACAAGGGAATTTAAAAGACAATCAACAGTCACACAATTCGAGAGGGGAAGGGAACTCATCAACCCCAGGCCTGCCGGCACAGCCAGGTTTTAACGGCTTTACGGAAGGCCTGGAGAGAGGTGAGGGTCCGAATCTCTGTGGGGAGCTCGTTCCAAAGGGCCGGAGCAGCCACAGAAAAGGCCCTCCCCCAGGTAGTAGCCAGTAGCCAGATGACATTGGCCAGTAGATGGAACCCGGAGGAGGCCTAATCTGTGGGATCTAATGGGCCTTTGGGAGATAATTGGCAGCAGGCGGTCTCTCAAGTACCCAGGTCCAATACCATGAAGGGCTTTATCTTGAATAAATATGATCTTGAACCTGGGCTGACAGCTTTCCAGCTGACAAGCTCAGCACCTTTAACTGCTGAACCATTTACTGGCATATTTTAGAGCATTTCCTTGAGAGTGGCTTGGTAGCCTTTTTGTGTGCTCTTTCCAAGCATCTTCATACAGTTGCAACACATTAAAAAACCCACCTCAAATATTCTCAATGATTCTGGAAGTCACAGATGGCTATTAAATAAAATAAAAAGAGCAAGTGTGTAACAATTAGTTTTGTGCATGTGCTATAAAGTACATGAGCAAATGAACTTTTTGTTCAATAACTTGCGCTGCATAAGCTCCAGATTCATAAGGCTTGTTGTCCATAGCTAGGGAAAGAAGAAGAGGAGAAAACTCAAGCATGCATTTATATATCATGCCCAGCCAAAGAGTATGTTTGCATTTAAATTTGTGATAAAATAAAATGTAAACAATTTGATGAATGTGTCAATTATCATAAACGTCAACATATACAGTATCTGGCTAAGAATGATCTTCATTTCTTGAAATGCAGATGGTAAAACCATTATCTCTTTAAACCCAGTCTCTTATCAATAGGGATATTTCTGTTACCTCCTCTTTGTAGTTTGTTGCTGATTGTTTCAGTTCTGTTGTTCAGCATAGGCAGTTGTGAAATACTTAAAAGGAAGAACTGAGAGCCTTTTCCAGATAGGCTCACTTTTATCACTGTCAGGCATGCCTCCTTCAATATCCAAGAATGAAAAATCTCAATTCCATTTTAATAGAGATAAAGTACTTACTAGATATGAAATGAAAGCAGCAAAAAGGAAAGCAAGATCTGAGCCAGAAAGGCACGAACATATACATATCAAATGTTTACCCAGCACCCTCCCCCTCAATTTCCCAACCCAGTGTCCAATCTGCAACTCCCTAAGGTGTCATGTGGGCTGCATCTTCAAACAGTCTCATCAAGTTGGTATGCGAAACAGTTGATCGTGACCAAGTCCAAACATCAGCCACCAGCATGTGCAGAAGGCGGTGAGAACAAGACTCCTCCAGTACAATATAATTCTCTTACCCAATACCATACTCCCCCCACCGTTCCTATGGCAGCCAATAGCAATCCAGCATAGCAAAGCAGCCGTAAGTGAGCAAGCAAAACAGAGGCTGACATCCAGCCCTCCTTCAGAAAGAGATATCATTCCTGCAGGAAAAGAGAGACGGAAAACAATGCAAAATAACAATATAGTATACACATCTATCATAAAATCAAGGCTTATCAGGATAGCTGGGGTAGAACTTCTGTAAAACTCTGGGAGCCCTAACATGAGATTTATCAACCCAGTCAGCCTGGGAAGGGGGAAAATGTTTCCAGGAGACCAAATACTGAATGTGACCCCTATGTTTTCTGGAGTCCAGCATTTCTTTAACTTCAAAATGTTGCTCTCCCTCAATAAGAAGAAGGACCGGAGGTGAAGGTTGAGGTGGACAAAAGGAAGAAGTGTGCTCCAGTTTCAACAGGTTCACATGAAATACCGGATAAATTCTTCTAAGGTTCTTTGGCAACTCCAATTTTACTGATACTGGATTTATGATTTTCACAATGGGGAATGGATCTACATACTTTGGGCCCAGCATCTTCGATTTTTGGGTGGTTTATAGGAACTTGGTGAACAAAAACACCATATCCCCAACTTTGTACTCTCTTGCCTTAGTCCTTTTCTTATCCGCTTGTTTTTTGTGAGCCTGATGGGCCGCATCTAAAGCTTTGTGGGTCATGGGCCAAAACTGCTGAGGTTGATCACTCCATTCAGAAAAGGACAAAATTTGCAGTTTCTCCTGAGGCAATTCAGGAATTGGCACAAAGTCCTGACCAAACACAACTTTTTTTTTGAGAATATTTTATTTCCATTTTCATTTTCATACACTCACATGTATACTATACATAGCCAACACCATACAGCATTAAACAACAATTATATCAGTTCCTCTTGTCAACAATGCCCCAGAAAATAGAAACCCAATGTAGCTCTTCCGCTCTCCATACACTTCTTTCTTCCACCACCCTCCAACTTTCTATCTTCCCTCCATCATCCCCCTCTACCCTACTTCCCCTCCCCCTCTACCACTCCTCTCTCCACATCCACTCCCCCCCATCCTTCTCACCTTCCCCTCCCACCCTCTCTCCCATCCCTCTCTGCCCATCTTTCTTCTTTCCCACTCCTCCTTTCCTTGGTGTATTTCCGCTACATGTCAATATACTTGGCCTATCCTATTTTTAAAGAAAAATTAAAAAAAAACAACAGTATACATGTGGAGTCACATTACATTGAAATCTAACACATCTTATCTAACCTGATATATATCCCTCCCCCCAACCCTCCTCCCCAACCCCCCACAACCATCCCCTCGACTTCCCAGAACCCGTACATGGTATAGATTTTTAACAAACACAGTCTAAAATATATTGAGAAAAAAAAGAATAAGAAATTAATAACATCTCTACATTGAGCTTAGCTCCTTCTTGCTAAGCTAACTTTAAACAATTTAAATCATTCCTGATCTTAAGCATAGGCTATCTGGAATTTCTTAGTCCCGTATTTATTTTGTATATAATCAATCCATTTTTTCCAGTCTCATTTATATCTCTCATTTGAGTGGTCTTTAAGATATACAGATATTTTAGCCATCTCGGCTAAATTTGTGACTTTCAATGTCCATTCTTGAATTGTAGGCAGGTCTTCCTTCTTCCAGTATTGCGTCACCAACAGTCTTGCTGCCATTATTAAGTGCAAAATCAAGTTAATCTCTACCGCTGTAGAGTCAGTAATTATACCTAACAAGAATAACTGAGGAGTAAACTTTATCCTTTTTTAAAAAATATTTTGCATAATCCACCATATTTTTATCCAAAATGCCTTAACCTTTTGGCAAGTTCACCATATATGGAAATATGTAGCATCGAGAGAACCACATCTCCAACATTTGGGTTGTAAACACAACTTTAAAAGGGTCATGCAGGTACTGCTGTGTACTGAATTATTGTAGGCCACCTCTGCGTGTGGTAACAGTTCAGCCCAATTATCCTGTTGATAATTGATGAAACATCGGAGGTACTGCTCTAAAACCGAGTTAGCCCACAAGCCCCATTAGTCTGCGGATGGTGGGCAGAGCTTAGCCCCTGGGCAGAACCAATCAATTTCAGGAACTCTTTCCAAAAGAAGGAGGTGAATTGGACCCCCTGTCCGAAATAATACATTCAGGCACTCCATGCAACCTATATACATGTGAAATAAACAATTTAGCCAACAATTTCGCTGATGGGATCTTGGAACAAGGCACAAAATGAACCTGTTTGGAAAACAGATCAGTGATAACCCAAATAACGGTATTCCCCAGACTTTCTGGTAACTCGACAATAAAGCCCATTGATATCTCTTTCCTTGGGGCCCCATTTTGGATAAGACCTTAGGGCTTCCCCGGTGGTCTTTTTGCAGCCGCACAGACAGGACAATTGGCTGTGTAGGACTCAATGTCTTTTTTCAATGAAGGCCACCAAAATTGCCTCTTAATCAGATGCAAAGTCTTTACAAATCCAAAATGGCCCACCATTTTCGAATCGTGGGCCCGTTGAAGTACGACAGGTTTCAGGTCAGCAGGAACATATAGTTTAGCTCTTACCCATGCCAGTCCATCTTTCATGGGGCATTCATCACAATGTTTCTTGAACCAGTCATCAGATTCAAGGCCATCTTTGAGTTTGTTCATTTGGTCCATAGTTACATCCAAGTCTACTGGGCCTTGGCACCTAGTAACCATTGGGGTAGCTAAATTTATAGCTGTGATGACTGGATGAACCATGCTCAACCTAGAGCTGTTGTACTAGGGAAGCCTGGACAAAGCGTCAGTCATAAAGTTCTTCCCTCCAGGGTAAAATTGAAATGGTTGAAGTGTTGTGCCCAACATATTTGTTTAGGTGGCAGCTTATGCGGAGTCTTCAATGCGTCTAAATTTTTATGATCAGTCCATACTTCAAAATGTTGTTTCGCTCCCTCTAGGAAGTGCCACCAGGTCATCAAAGCCCATCTGACAGCAAAAGCTTCCTTTTCCCATATGGCCAATCTCTTTTCTGTCTCTGTAAGCTTATGTGAGGTGTAAGCGCATGGTTGTAATTTACCATCGATGTTTGTTTGAAGTAATACTGCCCCTACCACCACATCACTGGCATCAGCTTGTATCACAAATGGCGCATCCATATCAGGGTGTTTCAAAACTGGTTCCGCTGCGAAGAACCGTTTTAATTTCTCGAAAGCGGCTTGACACTCCATAGTCCAGTTCAAAGACTTGCCCAGTCTAGGTTTGGTTTCTCCCTTTGATTTTAGGAGATTTGTAATGGGCAATGCTAGCGAATGAGGGAATAAATTGACGATAAAAATGTGCAAATCCCAGAAAACTTTGCAATTGCTTGCAGGTGCACGAAGATGCCCAATCAGTGACAGCCTGGACTTTTGCTGAGTCCATCTTGATGCCTTTATGGGAGATGTGGTATTCTAGGTAATTGATCTCCTGATGAAATTCACATTTAGATAATTTTGCATAAAGTTTAGCAGCCCAGAGTTTTTTGAGGACTGAGTGCACCAAAATCATGTGTTCATCGCATGTTTCTGTGTAGATAAGGATGTCATCAAGGTAGACTAACATGCCCTTGTACAGGTGCTCATGAAAAACTTCATTTATCAATTGCATGAAAACTGCTGGCGCCTCCTGCAGTCCAAACAGCAGTACTCTGAATTGGAAGCATCCCAAAGGGCAGTTGAAAGCAGTTTTTCACTCATCTCCCTCTTTGATTCTGACTCTATAGTAGGCCTCCCTTAGGTGCAACTTCATGAAAATCTCCCACTTCCCCAAGTGGGCCAACATATCCTTCATGAGTGGCAGTGGGTATACATTTTCCACACAAATCACATTAAGATTTTTGTATTTAATGCATAAATGAAAGGAGCCATCTTTCTTTTCTCTGAACAATACAGGTGTGGCCACTCATGGCCTAGCAGGTTGTATGAAATCCCTTTTTAAGTTTTGTCAATGAATTTTCATAATTGCTCCATTTCACGTGGGGTCATCGAGTATAGCTGGGGCTTTGGGAATTTCTCCCCTTGGATGATTTCAATGCTGCAATCAGTGGTGCGGTGTGGGGGTAGTTTGTTGGAGGCCCTTTCACTGAAAACCTCCTTGAAGTCTCAATATTCTTTGGGGATTTTCTCTTCCCCTTTAATCTTTTTCTGCATTGCGGCAGCTAAGTTCGTTTCAGCATTGGCTATGTGGGACGTCATCCTCTTCCCCTCAGGGAGTTTAGCGGAATGAATGGGCAACCACTCTTTCCTCCAATTCATGTAAGGGTTCCATTTCCATAGCCACGGTAATCCCAGTATGAGGGGCCGATCCATCCCAGGTGCCACGATAAAACTGAAGGTTTCTTGGTGATCCCCCATCCACATGTCTATTGGTTCAGTTATAAAATGGGCAAGGGCACCACCAGCGATTGGCCCATCCAACTGGCAAAAGGCAATGGGCACTTTCAAAGTTCTCAGTCTTAATCCTGGAGTCCTCCGGGATTGGGCGGCCTAGAAATTTAATAAATGAAATGAAATGAAATGAACCCACTTTCTCCACCACCTCTGGACTGATTACACATCAGGTGCATCCAGAGTCTAAAAGGGCCAGCATTTTTCCCTGGGCTCCAGTTGATTGCACTTTTAATTCTACTGGAATTGTCATGGGGCCCGATCGGGGACTCACCAAGTGGTCATCATCTGAATCATTTTCACTTTCTCCCATGGAAGAGGAGCGTTCCTTCTCCTCCTGGCCTGGAGGAAGGACATCAGCACCTCCCATGCCTTCCAGGGCTGTTTCACAGCATTTCTCTAGCTGTCAGCCAAGTTCCTCTCCACCAACCCAGGTCAGTTGTGGGCCGTGTTAGTGTAGCAGCTGGGCTCCCAATGCCTCTCCTTTTCTCCTTTTGGTTCCTCCTTGGACACCCCACCCTGCAAATGCACAAACGAGGTTTAAGGAACAAATTGGTAGTTCCAAGCTTGGATAAAGTGCACATTATTTTTCTGGTAGTTGCAGGAGCCCATTACTGGAAATTAGTATGTATTAGTGATGCTTAAAAAATTGTCAATCCTCATGAATTTTCAATATTTCTGCATAAATATAATCAGTTCTCCACACAAGTCCTAAAATTAAATAAGGAGATTACAAATGTTATACTTGTGTATTTTGTAGCCATATTATCTTCTTGGTAAAGATACAGGGGTGGTTTACCATTGCCTTCTCCTTCACAGTATTAATTGATACCTTTGCTATTGTTACTACAGTGATTATGTGCAAGCATCTACCAATATCACTGCTGTCTAGTGTATACTTGCTTTAGCTGCACAGCTGACATGACCTTTACATTTAGGGTGATCCTTCAAGGAATATCTACTCTTGATAAAGGTAAAGTAAAGGTAAAGATTCCCGTCGCACATATGTGCTAGTAATTCCCAATTTTGGGGGCAGTGTTCATCTCCATTTCAAAGCCAAAGAGCCAGCGCTGTTGAAAGACGTCTCCGTGTCATGTGATCGGCATGACTAAACCCTGAAGGCGCATGGAACACTGTTATCTTCACATCAAAAGTGGTTCCTAATTTTTCTACTTGCATATTTATGTGCTTTCGAACTGCCAGGTTGGCAGAAGCTGGGGCAAATAACGGGAGCTCACTCAGTTATGCGGTGCTAGGGATTTGAACTGCTGACCTGCAGATCTGTCTGATCGACAAACTCAGTGTCTTAGCCACTGAGCCACCGCGTCCCTCTTGATATACACTCCCAATAATGACAAAGGTCTTTGCTCATCCCTCCCAGGAGCACCCACCACAAATATGACCACGGGGGGGGGGGGGCATAGTAGCACAGCAGGGATTGGGAGAGTTATATACATACTACATATTTTAAAATGATTATTTCTTTTCTTGTCACGGGGACAAGAGTAATGAGACTGGTTTTTAGGAGAGAGTGTGAAAGATAGCTATCATTCTAATTATTCTTCTGCCTTTTGTAGGTGATCTTACTGTAGACCTTAGCCAACAGGCTATGCTTGACCCAGGAGAAAAAAATTATTTGGAAGGAACTAATAAGGAACTAACCAATAAACACAGGCATTAGTGTTTGAAGAAATAATTCATATATAATAAATAATAAATATGAATCAGGGCTATTTGCTTACATTATAATGCATCTTTTTAAATAACAATTCAGGAAAACGAGTTTAATACCAAACAGCCTAATAATAAACAGGATAAATATTCAACTTAATATCTCCCATCTGTTCATAAGGCTGTCTTAGGTTTCTGAAGTATTTTTGTTCCTGGTATCCCCTCAGCAACTTCCTCTCTTCTATTTTAAGGGATAGTTAATACTCAAATAAAATTCTGGGTATCTGTTCTATTCAACTCATCTTTATTTTTGGACTGTAAGGATATCTAGTGAGTATGGGTCCTTGTTTTCCTTCTTTCACAGAGTATCAAATAAACTCCACAATGAACTCAAGTAATCTCTCTTACTGGGAGCATTTTGGAAATTCTCCTCTTGTATGTTTAGTTAGCATAGAGATTCCAGTTCAAAAAGATAATGATCTCTCTTGACAATCTCCATACATTTGGCTAAGAAAGTCATCTTGGAATGCTGCATGCTGATAGCTAGAAATTTAATATTCTAGGATGGAAGCACTTGACTCCCCCTACTTTCAACTGAGACTGATAAACTATGTGATATATTTGAAAATTAACTCACGTGAGGCATTTATTACTAATCTCCATTGGCATGGAAAGAGTGATGCAAGTGGTAATCCATTAAGAAAGAAGCTGCAATATTTGCTACTTGTTAATTTACAAAGCTGGAAATAGATTTATATCTCTGTTTTAATACAGCCTCTCCATTGCTGATTGGGACACTGGATGCACTGAAGTGGTGAAGAATGTGGAAGGCTTAATAACTTTTGTCAAACATTCTCTTAGCTTGGCGTAGTTCATTGCCAGTTAAATTTTATAAATAACTATTTAGATCAGTTTCCTGTCAGGATTATGGCATCCTTCCTTCAGGAAACTCTACTTTTAGCTATTGATGTTCCAGGACTTTTCTGAATGACTCAAAGTTATGTGATTCTTATTTAATTGCAGATCATTACAGTTTAAATTAGCAAAACAACAACAAAAGAAAGCCAGACAAGGCTTTACCTACTCTGGACAGATTTATCTTGAAAGTGATAGACTTTGCTATATATTAACAATATGTATAATATTTTTTGTGTAATGTTATTATTTCTTTTGTTATTGTAATTTTTACAACACAGGGTTGAATTGGTTCATCACAAATAAATTGCTTCTCATATTTTATTCATAACTAGAAGCTGGGAACCAACACTTTTTTCAAGTAACATGTTCAGACTGATTTTGTTTCTAGATACTGAGTCTGAAAATGAAAGTTAGAAAGGAAACAGGAAAGAAATAACTTGCAAATAATAACTAGGCTTCAGATTGTGCCTGTTTTTGCTTTTTTAATTAAAGGCTTTTTATTAGTAAATAATACTTCATATCATTGTAGAAACATTTTCTCCAGAGCTTTACAAAGCAGATGTGAGTTTAACTTTGACTTAACTTTGTCAGACTATTAGACTTTTTTCATCCTTCTTTCCCATGATAAATAAAGCTGGAAGGGTTCCAAAGCTACGAATGAAACTGAAGGTCATTTCAGGAGATGTGAATTTGTTTTCTTCATCTGGGCAGCTGCAGGTATATATCTTATCCTATTATTTATTTCCTTAAAAATATTTGATACCCTCTATTTCAAGACAAAAGGCTCTTACTAAAAAGGTTATGTGAATGTTTTGAAATAACAAAAGGAATAATAAATCAACATGCATGCAACTCCAAATCATCTAATAACAGCATAAATTAAAAACATTGGCACACGAGCTAATGATATGAACTGAAAGCAAAGATTTTCAAGATTATCTACCCAAGATAGATACAGGTATTTCTGCAGAAACAGAACTTTCCAAAGAAGAGAGATCAATATCAAAGTCATGTATATCTGCAATATGATGGGCTTAATCCTATGTAGGTTAACAACAAAGATTCTAAGTCTGTAATATTATATTCATGTTTCTTGCCCTACCAACAATCTACTCTAAAAGTTCATAAATGAATAAATATTCATTGACTTACATACATAGAATATAACCGGTACAGTATTATTCCCACAAGCATCTCATTTGTTGCAGTCTGTATCCTCTGTTGAACCTTATTATAGTGCCCTAGTTGGCATATTATCAGGGCTTATATAGTCTTCACATAGGGCTATAGCTGGTGTATCAGCCTAAACAAGTACCTATCAGAACTACATCTGATCCATCTGCTTCCCATATCAGTTGCTTCCCTAGTTTATTAATTCATTTAGATTGTTTTATATAAGATACTTCCCAGCTTGCTATAGAGGTTGTTTATAGAGGTTTATTTGCATTTGTAGGCCGCCCTTTTCCCTGAGGGGACTCAGGGCGGCGCACAGAAACCAGGGAAGGGGGGATACAACGTTGAGACAACAACACATAATAAAATAATGAGCAACATGCATACAACATTCGGGCGGGGTAGCAATCCTTATCCCCAGGCCTGACGGGCGAGCCAGCTAGCTCGGGACGAGCTAACCAAACATATTAAAGCAATACATGACAAAAAATAAAAAATAAATATAACATCTGTGCTACCAGAACTGTGCTATTTAAAAAAAATATTTTCACTGGTTACCTAAATGAGAAAAATGATTATTTACAAATTTCATGGTAAAGTTATTGTGATGAAAAAGACAATTTCTTGCTTAATCTATGTTAAGTTTTATGAATAATTCAAACATATAGTTATCAAGCAGCAGAAAATGTTGCAGTAAATTCTTATTTCTTAACAAGAATAGTTGTATTCAGTATAATAGTAAAGCTATACTATCTTTTTCTAAAATACTCCATCTCAGCCTTGACATTTGGACCTTGGTAGTATCAAGTACCCTGAGGCCAGGCTCTAGTTTACAGCGGCTGATTCACTTTCAGTCCTATTGGGTGCTGATCACTTGAATTTTCTTATAGCTGAAATATAATTCAGATGAATGTTGGCTTTTGAGAATATAATGGGGCACTTTTGTAATATGCCATGCATATTTTCCAATCCTCAAAATATTTTTGTGGTAATACGTCATAATATTCCAGTCTTTTAGGGTAGAATGGAGGAAGTAGTGAGGTGTCATCTACATAAGATTCAAGATAATCCAGTCAGGATTCAGTTTTGATCATGGAACAAAACTAACATTGATTCTTCTACTGGGGAACATATGATGAGTTAGGACACTCAGGATGCCATCAACTGCAGTATCTGTCTGAATTGTCTGCCAGAAGTAGGAACAGGCAGCATTGTTTTATATTAGTTCCACTGCTTCCTGAATGAATGCTTTCTGCCAACTATCATGCGGGAAAAAGCAATCAAGTCTATAATGGCTTCAGTATGGGATCTCTCAATGTTTAACATCTATATTCAGATGTTGGCATCTTTGGGAGAGTTATTATCAATATATTGATGATATTCAGCATTATATAACCATTTCAAGCCAGTTGAAAAGGTTTCTGAGTCCAACTTAATGTGCTGATTTTAATCTAACAAGACTTTTACAGCTTAGCTTTCAGATCCCTTTTGGAGGCAGGCTTTTTTTCTGCTGGGCCCAAATTTGTAGAACGTGGTAATCTCAGGGGTGAAACATGGCCTCTTCTAGAAAGCTGTTAAAATAATTAAGTTCAATTTGGCAATAACAAGATGGATGAGAAATCATTTTTTTTACATGTTTAGAAGTCTGTGAAATAGGTAGCTTATAAATATTGTAATAAATAAAATCAACCTATGTGGAAATAAATTGGGATTTGGAAAGCTCAAGAAAGCATCATTTTATCATATGGTTTCTTCAAACCCACATAGCCAAAACATTATTTTCAACCTAGTCTAAAGGCTATATGAATCAATAATTTTCATACAAAAATTAAAACTTAAAAGTATCAATGTTTAATGTGGATAGGCAAGTATTTCATATTCATATCTCCTTGTTAATGCAAGAAATTGATGTGTGGAAGGCAAGAATCTATACCCACAAGACACACAACAAATCCATTGTTCTGTATACTGAAAAGCTATTTTGTGAAGCAGTATGTCTTGGAAAGTAAGTTAGAGAAGTTAAAAAGTTCTAGTAAATTCTGCATTTGGGGAATTATATATCTCCCTGTTTTTACTATAGTAATAAAAAACTGAACTACTAAAGTATAAATTTAAGAGAATAGTCCATGAGACATAGAATGTCAGACTAGGTATAGTTTTTCCTGATCTCTTGTTATGTTATGCTAATGTATAAAATTGACTGCTCAATTTGACTGAATGCTCTTTAGAAAGCCAGATCCTGAAGATGAAACTCAAATACTTTGGCCACCTAATGAGAAGGAAGGACTCACTAGAGAAGAGCCTAATGCTGGGAATGATTGAGAGCAAAAGAAGAAGGGGATGGCAGAGAATAAGGTGGCTGGATGGAGTCACTGAAACAGTTGGCGTGAACTTAAATGGACTCCAGGAGATGGTAGAGGACCAGAGGTTCTGGAGGAACGTTGTCCATGGGGTCACGATTGTTCAGACACAACTTTGCAACTGACAACAATGCATAAAATTAAGATCCAGATATAAAGAGACCTAATTCTTGGAGGTTAAATGGCAAGAGTATTAATCGGGTTAAATCTTCTAAATACTTGGGCATTGTTTTCAATAGCTCTACCAAAAACAGCGAGTACCTAAGTTATATCATCAAAAATGCTCCAAAAACAATGGTCACAATTCAAGTTTTTCATTTCATCAGAGAAGCATAACATATCCCACTAGCACTGAAGCTACCGTATATTCTACTAAGGCTCAAACACAATTATTGTTGGATGCCCAGTTAGGACCTTTTACTTCCTTTACTCCTCATGAAAGGCCTAACTCTAAATTCAAAAGGGCTATATTCTGGGTACTCCATTGTGTCCAAATTTAGTATTAAAAAAAGAGGGAACTAAAAAAAGTTACCTAAAGTCGAATTGAAGTTACAGTTTTCCCCACGTTTGAGTTCCTTTCTTATTGAGGACAGTTACAAATCAATATACCACCTATAAAATTAGCCGAACTATATTATCCACTGACAAATATCCCAAAAATTGTAATATTTGTCTTCCTTTGCTGTTGCTTTTATTTTTAATGTTTCCACTGCTAAGCAAGGCAGTTGCTAAATGGGTTTTGTCTTATTTTATAACCCTTTTTGCTAGCCGTTAAGCGAATCACTGCAGTTATTAACTGAATCTAGGCTACCTCATTGATTTGGCTTGTCAGAAAGATTGCAAATGGTAATCAGATGACCCTGGATCAGCACAACTGTCATAAATACATGGCAGTTGCCAAACACCTGAATTTCGATCATGTGACCACGGGGATGATGCAACGGTCGTATGTGTGAAATAACAGTCAAAAGTCACTTTTTTCAGTGCTGTTGTAACTTTGAACGCTCACTAAATAAAGTAAATAAATAAATGATTGTAAGTCGAAGACTACCTGTAAAAATTATTTAGTCAGTCAGTCTGATTACTTTGGAAGTCATTAGCTAGGCTTTAGAAATTTATTTTCAGTCTCAACACTGTCTGTCTCTCCCTCCCTCCCTCCCTCCCTCCCTCCCTCCCTCCCTCCCTCCCTCCCTCTCTCTCTCTCATATGAAAAATTGTTATAGGTGCAAACTATTGCCTAGAAATCTGTAATCCTCTACCTGACTTCTGTCCTCCAATTGCACCTCCTATTCCATTGATATACTCTCCGTGTGTGTGTGTTTGTCTCTCTCTGTGTGTGTGTGTGTGTGTGTGTGTAATTTCTTGTTCTGTATACATTAGAAAATGTATGAAATGTTGTTCATATACAGGCAGTTTAAACCTATAATGGTACAACTGGGAATGCCTCAAGCATTTCCTCATTCAAGACTTGATGCTGTGTGTACATGTGAGTGTGAAAGGAAGAAAAAGACTGACACTGAAACTGCAAGCTTTTTATAGCTGTCAGTTTTTGTTTCACTTTTTTGGTGTTTTTTAAACAAAGTCTTGATTCAGTTCTTTTGCCCTAGTTAGACAGTGCTAAAACAAAATAGAAGAAAGTTATAGCAGAATAGAAATAGCAATTGGACTTAGACTTATATACCTCTTCTCAGTGCTTTACAGTCCTCTCTAAGTAGTTTACACAGCGGTCAGCATATTGCCCCCAACAATCTGGGTCCTCATTTTACCCACCTCAGAAGGCTGGAAGGGTGAGTCAACCTTGAGCCAATGAGAATTGAACTGCCAAACTACAGGCAGCTGACAGGTAGCAGAAGTAGCCTGAAGTACTGCATTCTAACCACTGCATCACCATTGGCCTTGATGGAAAAAAAGATCCATACATGTATCTAGGTTATTATTTTTGTCTGTTCTTATGCATAATTATAAGATTGGCAGATAAAATAAACTTTTAGGTTATTAACTCATAGTCTACAGACTGGCATTTTCCCCCTTCTGGAAAAAGTAACAAAATTCTAGAGAAAACATATCAATTGCAACATGTTGTGACATAGAGTGTTTGATTGAAATGTTCAACATCTTTATTCCCATGTGAGTCCTATTTGGTTTCTATTATTTAAACTTGATTTTATTTTGTAAAATCAACATTTGTTTAAAGTTAAAACAAAGTGGGAAAGCCTGATATTGTAAATTGGCAATAAACTGAATATACTGAAAGTGTTTAACAATGTTTTAATTTCTCTCTCCCCTCATTCACCGCTATCTCCCATCTCCACTTTCTTTTAATGCAGAACAGCAGCAACAACTGCTATTGGGCAGTTGAACTTATAATTATTCCTTTGGATAGATAATATATGTATTAAAATATCTCACAAATGCTTTTTCCACTGCCTTTAGTAAAGTTGTTATCCATCCATCTGGTAAAAGTATACATGTTTGCATGCCATGTGTGTTTGCCTGTCTATTATTTAAGGACTTCTGTGATGATTTGACAGCTTTCAACCATTCTTTTTGTAGTAGTCACACTTTTATTGTCATTTTTAAATCAGTGATTTAAAATTGTAGAAAAATAATAATATCCTTAGCGCAGGGTTATCAAACTCAAGGCCCGCGGGCCACTTCCAGCCCATGGGGTGCTTAGATCTGGCCTGCAGACCCATCCTGGAAACAGCAAAGGACTGGCCTATGGTGCTTCTGCCAGGGAAAACAGAGCCTGGGCAGGCCCATGCGCAGCCTCCCTGAGCTCCATTTTACCTGGCAGAGGGTGCAGAAGACCATCACGGCCAAAAATGGAGCTTTGATGAGTGACATCAAGTTGGCCATGCCTCCTGGCCACCCACCCCAGCCTGCCCCCCCCCCCCCTGAGGTCAAACACAACCCTGATGTGACCCTCAATGAAACTGAGTTTGACACCGGTGCCTTAGGGTAATATGAAGCTAACATTTTCTCTCTTGGTTCAATTCACATAGAGTGTTCTGGAGAACATTATGTACACACACACACACACACACACACACACACACACACACACACACACACAAAATTTACAGCTAGTAGTGGAGAAGTTTAAGAAATCTGAATCCTACTTTATCCTAAAGCGATCCAAAGAAAAATGTGTTTATCATGAAAGAAAAACTTGTATTCTATTTTTTTTTTTTGCAAAATCAAAATATGCTAAAAAGATTTCCTTTCTTATATGCTATGGTTCAGCAAGCAGCTCAATTTGCCATCTATTAATACCCAAGAGACTACGGTTGTATCTATTTAACAAAATTCTCACATGTTTCACAAGAATATTCAGCTGCTAAGCTCTAAGACTCAGCTCTTAGCTGAGGCAAAAACAGTTTTATTAAAAATGCTAGCAGAAAGGAAATGGAATCTTACATGGTTGACTGCAAAAGTTGGCACCATCGTGCTTAAGCTTACTTATTTCCATCATAGTGAATGAAGATCAACTGATTGGAGTGCAAGTCTGCCAGTTGAAGTACATTGAATCTGTTTTTGATTTAGGAACTATGAAATCAAGAATATAGTATAATATTTTTAACTTGTCTCACAGAGTTTACTCCATTATCCCATGTGGGGGATCTCTCTTTATACTCATTTTACAAAAAGCAGCCATATAATCTTGAGTGACAAAGGGATATTTAAGCTTTTCTCCATTGATATTTTTTTCCTTCCCAAATCATCTCCCTAAAACTCCAATTGAGTGGCAGGTCTGGATTAAGACATGCTGAGGCTTTAAACTATGGGGATGTAAGAGCCATGTCATTAAAAGGGCAGAAGAGAAGTGCAGAGAAAGCAAAATTGACTTGTCTGGTTAGAAAAAGGGCAATAACCTCATTTATTAGTGATTGAAAAACCTCTTACGGAGTTTTTGCTGAAGGAAAGAAAAAATGATTTATGGGTTTGATGATGAGAGAGTAAACCATGGAAAGAAGGATGCAATATTAAAGAGAGATAGTTAAATATAAATGCATTTTTAACTGCGGCTAAGATTAGAATCTACTTCTTTACAGTATAACCTCTCTCTTTTTCTTTCTCTTTTCTTTCTTTTGCATCTTTTCTTTTTTAATCTCTTTACTATTTTTCTTTATTTCATCTCTAACATTTATATTGTTTATATCTTGAAGAAAATTCTTTAATAAAAATATTTTTAAAAAGTAGAGAAAAAGCTTATTACAGCATTGTAGAAAATGAAGACAAAAACAATCAAGAGAAAGTTGATAGTGCTGGTAGCAATAGGATGAAGCATATTGACAATATGTACTCTCATCTTTAAAGTATGTTGTAACAGGCTATGCCAAATATGGAATGACTTTGTGAATGGGCAAATCTCTCCGATGGTATTTTAAGAAAGCATAAATATCACTTTCTCAACATTCACATATGCCTTCTCGTCCAAAAAGATAGGAAATCCTCCTATTAATCAATGATATACAAACTGACTCTTTTTCATAACTGCTTCCCATTTACTGAATAGTGGGTTATATCATTCGTTATATCATTCAGCAGTTGCCTAGCTGGGGAGATAGTATGGAAAGTAAATGTAGCATAAACTGATATGAGTGTAAATATTTAGGGATTTTTTTTTACATACAAAAACTGAATTGACTTCTGAAAGCAGGTCATTTTACATGTAGGCAGAGGAGAGTTTTCTGAGGTCATGATCTGTTTACAACATCTGACAATATAATAATTTTCTTGCAACTCTCAGCTGTGAGCTATATTAGACAACTCCTGCTTCCATGTTAACCTTTAGTGACCGTGAGTTGGGGATGAGGGGAGATGTGAGTCGGACTGGGTTAAAATGACATCTGCTCCGGGGATTTCTAGTTGTTGAAGCCAAGAGCACTCCATATTAGTACCAGCCTTAGAAGAGTCTACATTTCAGAGGGACTTCCTAAAAGGAATATGCCATGCTGGAAATCCCAGGGATTATCTTTCAGCCTTTCAAATGCCAAACTCAAAGCTATTTCTACTGAGCAGTACAACATCCTTCCTTGGCTTCCTACATGACATGCATTTTTTAAAAATGTTGTCTCTTTCTCAGTCAAGTTCTGGCTCATTACCTTCTCTCTCAGAAATAAACCAACCTGATTGGCTTCTTTTTTTACTACGACATGTCAGCTTGACACCACTCACTGGGCATGGCCAAATGGGTGGTCGAGGCCAGCTTAACACCAGTGCTGCCATGTTTTCTCTTCACATGGGGTAGACTGGGCCAAAGCCATGCTGACCCAATGCTTCCTCTTCGCATTGGGTAGACTGGGCCGAGGGCCCTTATATTTTCCAGGCAGGCCCTGTGGGCCAGATTTGACCACATCAAATCCAGCCCATGGGCCTTGTGTTTGATACCCTGTCTTAGAAAAACAAATTCAAAAATATTGATTATATTCTAAAAGCATTGTGAAGAAAGAATACTGACTCCCAGTGTTGGCCCATTTACACTTAGAAGCTTCCATTTCATGCAATGGTTACCAAGTAAACATGGGTATGTGTTTTGACCACCCTTCTCCATCCAGGAATGAAAGCCAAAAGCCACGTAACTAAAAAGGTTTCTTTTAATCAGTCCAAGCTCTTGATGGCTGCAAGCCCAAATAAACAAAGATAATAGCTCCGGCAACAGTCCTATAACTCACAAAAGCACTGCAAGCCACTTATCCAAGTTAGCTTCTCTCGATGTGGACGTGAACAAGCACAATCACTAGAACAGGAACGGAACGGAACGAAATGGAACATTGACTTCTGCAACCAGGGCGTGGCACCAGCAGTTTCTTTATACTCAGGAGAGGATCCCAATGAGCCACAGCTGCTCACAATCATCTCCTATAAGTACTCAGTTGTTCCTTCTGTTGAGTAACCCTTCGACGGGGTGCATCCTGCAACAACTCTCAAGTGTTTCCTTGAACACTCCCTCTGATCCAATGCTCTGCCACCACCTGGGCCAATGGCTTCTGCTGGGCCACAACAGGTATGTATGAACAATATTTTACAAATCAATGGATTCTGAGAATAATTTTGCTCAAGGTTGCAACTTTAAAGAATAACCCCAAATATTGCTAGACTAATTGGCAAGAACAGATGTGACTTTTATGGTTTCTTCTAATTGCCTTTGAAAAGGAGGATTATTATGTGCAATGCTAGATTGTTTTCACTGCAGGATAGTATGATCCTAGTCTCCCCCTCCTGTCCATTGATTGATAGATTTACACACATTACTAGTGAACAGGGCTTACTGTCTTGAATGGAGCACTCCAATTATGGCCTCTCTAAACACAGAAACAAAAATAGCTATTACTCTTCTGCCTTTTCTCTGGTTATGTGCCATAGGGAGAAAGGTGTGAATTGTTTCTCATCTCTGTTGGCAAAGCTGCTTAAGTGTATTGGAATTTCTACATTACTTTCCTTGGGATAACACCTAGATTGAACCCTGGGTGTTTGATCTTAACTGTCACAAGAGATTACAATTTTACATTAACATAAATCTATCAGGCTAAATGAAATTGCTTTGCGTTCAGCCAAATGGAAGTAATAGAGGGGATCAGAGCTTGGCATGTTTGCATAGAGCTTTTAGAAGGGAAGCTCCCTCTCCCCCTGCTTTTCCATTTAATACAGTAAGCAATGCTTAATGTATTGTTTTATTTTATTATTTAAAATATTGCCTCCTCATACAGTGAGTAGATTAAAATGGCAGAGTTCCAAAGAATATCTCAAAACATCACATTTTCTTTTAGGGAGGGTTCAGAATGAAGCACTCTTGATGATTCTCCCACGCTCACTGTTGTCTCTCTTGCCATTCTCACAGGAAACAATGGGAGTGGAAAAAAGGTGTAACAAAGGACAACACCAAAGTAGCATACTTCATCCCCTCCAACAATCAAACAAGTTCAAAACATCACAGGGAGAAATTTGAAAGAAAGAAAATTCTCAAGGGCGCCGAGAATAAAGTAAGAAAACTGAAGCAGGATTCTCTTTACCCTATTTCCCTGGGCTTTGGAAACCAAGCAATGACCTTGTTAGAAATGCTGTAGGGAGCTTGTATGCTATTATTTTACATCTGGAGTTTTTGCCCTTTATAAAAGTGTATTTCAGATATGGAATTCCAGATATCTTTCTAGTTGTCAATGTCTCATAATTTAGTTTGGACAGCTGCTACTTTGAGGAACATTTAATATTTCCCAGTGCTACTTTTCCATCACATACCCCAGAATAACAATATACAATTAGTATTTGTATTTTAAACTTTTCTAGATACTTCCATTGTTTCATTAGTGAGTAGTACACTCAAAGGTCAAAACCTGATAGTAAAATAAACAATCTGCAGAAAGAAATAGATGATCAAGTTGATAGGTTTGCTCATTTGGTTATATCTTCAATAGTTCTCATTTGCAAACTCGATCTTAGCCATATTAAACATGTTCATCTGTTTCATCTTTATTTACTGATTCATTAAAATAATCATTCAGTTCTGCAGCATACTTTGATTCACGAGTCTGATACAGTTGCTTATTCATAGGGTCAATCATCTTCATTCTCAGAACATTCTGACTCTTCTTACTATGTTTTCCCATGATGTCTAAAGATAGAAAAAATAATTGGATATAAGCAGCAGAGCTTGTAGTAAGCCACTATGACATCAAAATCAAATTATACATGCCATGGTACTTGTTTTATAAGTGACAGAATTATGAAATCTAAAACAGTATGAATATCAGGTCATTTGTATGGTGATATGAGATATGTCATAATTGTAGATGCCCGTTGATGTTAGAATTTTTGGTCAAAACTGACTGATCTCAGAAAAACTGATTAACATAGATGTAATAAAATAAAATAAAAAACCAACGGCAAACAATTTCAGATCATTCCCAAGTAAGTACAATGGACATGTTTATGTTTTCACCAGCAGTTGAGTTCAATGTGAACATTTGATTGTTTAAATTATTTTATAGTAGTGGGTGAAACATAGATTTCCATTCATTTGTTTCTCTTGCAAGCAATAAAATAAAAAAGCATATATTTTAGATTTATGAACTTGGCATATATGAAATATGTATGAAATGCCATCATTGCTTGCACTGCTTGCCACATTTTTTTGAATATGTATTTTTTGATAATATTTGTCAAGCTAAAATTTCTGGCTACCATGGAGACTAATTGTTGATGGATTTCGGAAGTGAGATAATACTCTGTTTTAAGTATTTTAACTTACATCAAAGATTCAGTGCTCTTTTAGTCAAACCTCATTGCTGAAATAAAATTTCTATCACTTTCAGAATTTTGCCTACATGGGTAAACTATTCCTTACTATTTTGCTTCAAACAATCACTGATCTTTCACATCAATGCAACTAAACTCCTACTAAGAAACCCAGCTATTTCCTTTAGGAGAAGAAAAATTAAGTCTGTAAATCTTTTTGTCAAAAGACATAGAATTTAGTATGGTATGTAGGTGATGCTGGTGACACAGTTAGCAGAATTCATTATTTCAATTAAAAATACAGACAATTAAAAATACAGACAAGCTGTATTCAAGGATTGGTCTAGCAAAGGTTTTGTATGCCCCAGTTTGCAGTACAATATTACCAGAGAAGAAGCTTCACAAGATTAGGTTAGCAACTCTTAATACCTTTTTGGCAATGCTGTTACAGAGAGCTCTGGCACTTAGATCATTTGATATGAGTACTCCAAGGTCCTTGAGAGAGTGGGGGTCATCTATGAAGTTGTATCCACCTAGCTTGTATTTGGTGTTTGGGTTGGTTTTTTTTGCCAATGTTTAAGACAGAGCATTTGTTGGTTGAGACCATTCAGACACATAGTCAAGGTCATTTTTAAGGGCAACAGCATTGTCGGTGATGTTGAATAGTTTTATGTCATCAATGAAGAGGATGCAGATGCTTTTGAAATAATCTCAAAGGTCATTTATGTAAAGTATAAAAGAGCATGGGTTCTAAGACGCTGCCTTGGGGGACACCACTGTTAACTGGTGCAGGATTTGATAGAGCTCTCCCTATTCTGAGTATTTGTTGATAGGAACAGATTTATCCACTTATGTAGGGATCCGGAAATGCCATAAGAACTTAGTTTTAACAGAAGTTTGTCATGTACCACTGAATCAAAGGCTTTATCCTGGTTGAGTAGTGTAATCGATATATTTTTGCAGTGTAGAAGTTGCAGATTACAGGACATGTTTTTTATGAAACAAAACTGCTCTTTAGAGAGTAGGTTGTTTGTCTCTAAGTGGTGGGTAATGGATTGGTTAATGATTGATTCCATGACTTTGCAGGTGACACAACATAGTGAGATTTGTCTGTAATTTTCAACCAGGCTGAGGTCTTCTTTTTTGAAGATGGGGATGACCGTGGCTAAAGACTATAGGTTGAGCATGGAGCTGGTTCTGAAAGATATCTCATAGATTATGCTTAGAGGTTCTCCTATGACAGTGGAAAGCTTTTTAAAGAAGTAGGCACATAATCGGTCAGGGCCAATAGATAGAGATGGTTTTAGTTTGCGTAGTGTCCTTTCAACATTACAATGTGCCTTGTTCATTAATGGAAAACAGAAATTTGCTATTTCAACTGGAGAGCTTGTACTTGCAGTCTAAAGAAGACAGAGAGGAGGGCTGATTCCATAGGAATTGCCAGAACTAAAAGGAGCTGAAACAGAATATATATTTCCAGGCTACCTCCTTTATAGGCATCAGTGTGCCTATTTTGCCCACCTGTGAAGTCTAAACACAGGGTAATATGGAAAACACCATTTCTATATTGGAGCACCAGATATTTTGGGCTTCCTGAAATGTGGGCTGCCTTTGAAATGAGGAGACATGTACTGGAGCCAATAAATGGAATGGTGCTCATTGTGCAGCTAAGAATCTGTGTGGAGACGCATTTAATATCTTCTCTGAGATTTAATGGAAAAAAATAGGTGGATATCATGAGCATATTGATAACCTAACAATCAATATATTTGGACAATCTTACTGCCTTTTCCTCTATGAACCCCCCCCCCCAAATATTCCTATACTGAAGCTGAGGTTAGCTCTCACCCTCCTGGCCTTCCAGAAAAGCCTTAAAACCTGGCCCAAATGGCTCAGATCCCCTCACACATATCACATGCCATCTTCATTTTTTGTTTCTCATTTAATCTTAATTTTAATCATTTTGTATTATATTTTTACTCTTTTATCATTTTCTAAGCTGCCCAGAGTCATTGAAACAGTGAGATGTTTCAATCAAGCTTCCTTGCTTAGAAATACCATGACTGTTTGTATAAAAACCACCAGAGAACATCCCTTCCCTTGTTCCTGGCATTCACCATCAACTAAAGCAGTATTCCAAACTTTTTTCTCTCCCATAAATGATCCAAAGCCAATTGAAAATGGGTAAGTCCATTGAAATATCCCTGCTGCTAAATAGTGAAAGTTTGTCCTGTTGTATTGACTTTGTGGTTTTTACTGGTTTGTGAATTAAAGTTTGAATTGGTAATTCAAACATCTCAACCAAAACCATTTAATTCCCCAGATATTTAGTAGAATAAAAGCAATTATTTCCAAGAAGAACTTTGAAAAAAAAAGATGAATTGATCTTTCATTTATCTGTTTTAAATAATTACCTCAGAGATAGTTTAATGACATTTTTCTATTGATTGTTTCATTACTTTTATGTGACACAAAATGTATACTGTAACTCAGCAATCAACAGCAATCAGCTGTTCAAACAGCTTATTGCTTCTTTCATCTTTTACCATTGTTTACTGTTTTGGTAAATAAATTACCTTAGAAAATCCTTAAGTCTAAATGACGCCAGTATGTATTCATAATGCAGTAGGTCAAACAATTTTGTACAAGCCTAGACTTGCACAAGTGTCACCTCTTTTGTGGGAGGTGTACTGTCTGGCAATCTGTTTCTAGATACAATTCAAGGTTCTGTTATATCACCTTTACAATCTTATATGGTTTGGAGCCAGATCTCTCCCTTATTATATCCATCTAGCCTACTTGGATGGGAAGGTAGGGTATGTTATAGGTCCCATCAATTTGGGATATACATCTGATGGGACCATGAAAAAGGCCTCCTCTATGGAGACCCCTTCTTTATGGAACACATTCTCCTGATCTATTTTCCTGATCCTTACCCTATTGCTCTCCTGAAAGGAGCTAAAAACATGGTTTTGTCAGATCTGTCCCTCTGTCTCTTAAATTTTCATGTCACTTATTTCCCCTGTAAGGTGACTTAGTTATGTTGCTGGTGCCAAAGGATGGGGGGGATTTTTGTGGGAGTTTTGTTGTTGTGGATTTTTAAATGTTGTAAGCTGCCTGGAAATCATCTAAGTGTGGGTTGGGTGACTATAAAATTTTATTAAACAAATAAATAAATATTCTTGATGATGCTAAGAGGGAAACACCTCCAAAAGGAACAGAATAAAATATATATTTAGTCTGACAAGTATGGTAATACATAATTAACTTTGTAGTAAAATACATAAAGAATGTCACAAGGATATCTGATTCATTTGACTATTTTGACATTTATGGCTCCCCTGATTGATCATGAATCCATTGGGGTAGAACCTTTATTATCAAGAGTCTGATAGTTGGAATTGTCCTCTCTGAGAGTCCACTAATTATCTTCAGTAAATATCAGTAGAATTTATTAATTAGTTGTTCATCTCAGTCATTTGATTTCCCAGTTTTTTTTTTCTTTTTGCCAATATCAATGTTCTTAAGGGTTTTTTTTGCCATTTTTTTTACCAAATATATACTTTTTATCTCAATGTTACAAGTTATTGCATTCAAGATCTACTCAAATTTCTGTATTTTAGGTGCACTGAAAATGGCTTCAGCTTTTTCCAGCAATGCTAATCAAAATTGAAATTAAACAATCACTTTACATATTTATTGCTTTCCACAATATTCCTGCGTGTTTTCACTGATATCCGGATATACCAGCCTTCTCAATCTACATGAAGTTTAAAGATGGTTCCTTTTTTTTTTCTTTATATTCTTTCCAGGGAATCAACTCTGCTCAGGATTTTTCTGAAGGTTAGGGTTAGGATTATCATGACCTGAAGTAAATTTCACAATTTCTGAACAATAGTTGTACAGGAGAAAGGATGTTTGTTTCCTCACATTCTCAAACATAATCTAGTAAAGAGGTAGCAGCCTGAGAAAAGCCATTCCTCTGGAGAATCATCAATAATGGAAAAAAGTCTCTCTCCTCCAATCTCCCAGAATAAAATTATCTGAGTTAACAGCTTCAGCTCAGATTTAAAACAAGGAAGCTCTCTGAACCTTTAGAAGTATGCTTAAGAAAGATTAAAAAATGAAATTTCAATTTTATGATTTGATGACTTTATCTGTTATGATTAGAGAATTATTGGGTATTTTTGTTGTTACTATGTCTACCCTGAGAGGGATGCAGTGGCTCAGTGGTTAAGACACTGAGCTTGTCGATCAGAAAGGTTGGCAGTTCGGCAGTTCAAATCCCTAGTGCTGTGTAATAGAGTTACTTGTCCCAGCTTCTGCCAATCTAGCAGTTCGAAAGCATGTACAAATGCAAGTATAAAAATAGGAACCACCTTTGGTCGGAAGGTAACAGCATCCTGTGTGCCTTCGGTGTTTAGTCATGCCAGCTACATGACCACGGAGATGTCTTTGGACAGCTCTGGCTCTTCAGCTTTGAAACAGAGATGAGTACCACCCCCTAGAGTCAGGAATGACTAGCACATATGTGAGAGGGGAACCTTTACCTTTACCTTTATGTTTACGCACTGGTCATCCTCACCCACATTTTAGTGAAGGGAAAAAAGTCACAATACATCACGACACCATGACCTGACAAATGCGCGCACGACAAAACCGCGCCAACAAAACCGCGGCACTAAAACCGCAACTTCATCAACGCGACATTATCAACGCGGCGACAACAGCGCACCGACAAAAGCGTGATTTAAGTTAAGGTAAGGGTTAGATTTAGGGTTAGGTTTAAGGTTAGGTTTAGGGTTAGGGTTAAGGTTAGGTTTAGGTTTAGGTTTAGGTTTAGGTTTAGGTTTAGGTTTAGGTTTAGGGTTAGGGTTAGGGTTAGGGTTAGGGTTAGGGTTAGGGTTAGGGTTAGAGCGCGCTTCTGTCGCTGTGCTGTTGTCGCCACGCTTCAGCGCTCATTCATCAGCGCGCTTTAGAACTCGCAGTTTTGTCACCGCGATTTAGTTGGGCACGCTTTTGTCATTCGCCCTTTTTTCGGTGAACCCATGATGACAACTTGGTGCCACAAGTTTGACACTTGTGATGTAGTACAAAATATAGTGTCATTTTGATTGTTTAATTTGTTTACTTTTTCTATTACATTTTTCCCCCATTTTAACAGAGTAAGAAGTTGCATTTTATATATTTGTATCCAGTGGTGGGATTCAAGTAATTTAACAACCGGTTCTATGCCCTGATGATTTCTTCCAACAACCATGTTGCCAAACTGTTCAGAAAGTTAACAAATGGTTCTCCCAAAGTGGTGTGAACTGGCTGAATCCCACCATTGCTTGTATCTGTACTTAAGAAAATCAGAATTTTCTCCTTTTAGCTCCTTTTTCTTTTTCCTGATCTTTTCCTTTCCAACTTTTGTATTTTATTGCTTTCTTAAACTTAATAACGTTGGTTAAAACAGGAGTTCCTTTCCAAGAAACACATACAAAAAGGCATGTCTTCTGTGCTGAAATACTCATATGACTTTAAAATATTTGCCTAATTCAAATGATTGATAAGAAAAGGGCTACCCAGGAATAAGCTGAATATGAATCCTCTCCAAAGAACCCTGATTGTGGACAGCTGGGGCCTGGGTGCAATTACTGGAAGCCCTGAGTTAAATCCTTCAGTTTTCCAGGAGGCAGTCCTAGAAAAAAATGTAAATTACTTCCTGCCTTTGCTTCTCTTCCTGATATTCCAGCTGTTACCCTCATGGTCATTTGATGAACTATGCGTGGTGGAACCAAATTGGACTTTGGCCATGTATCTTTGCCTTCTCTTTTTATGGGATGCTTATGATTTATCCTTTTTTAAAAAAAATCTGTATCTTTTTTTGTGAAATTGTTTTCACAAAAACAATTTTACATTGATAACTCTGTGGGGACTAGCTGGGCCTTCTGTGAGCATGGGCATCATTAAAGTATAATCTTCCTCATTTGGAGTTCCAATAATGACGTGAAATTAGTTTTTCTGCTCATTTCACTTTGATTCGCAAACTAAAGCTGACTTGAACACATTGGCATCTATATTGGCCACCTGTCTGTCTTATTCATATTTGTGATAAAAGTCCACTATGTTGTAATTTTATCTGGGATATTTTTAATTTATACTTTGAAATGAACTTGGATCTTTGTCATAATGATCCTTGGTAAATATTTATCTAGCAGACCTACATAGTATTTATTTAAACAATTTATATGATCACTCATTTCACTAATGCAGTGGTTCCCAAACTTGGCAACTTTAAGATTCCAGCTCTGCTGGCTGGAGAATTCTGGGAGTTGAAGTCCACAAGTCTTAAAGTTGCCAAGTTTGAGAACCACTGCACTAATGCAACTCAAATTCAAATTCAAATTCAAATTTAATGAATTTATATGCCGCCCAATCCCAAAGGACTCCAGGCGGCTTACAGAGATACAACTCTAAAAGAATAAAAAAAATTTAAAAATAGGGAAGAAAAGCAGGTTAAAAAAAACACATCATGCACTCAATCTTGGTGGGGCTGGAGGTCATGAGGTCAACAGCCCCAGGCCTGCCGGAATAGCTAGGTTTTAGTACCTTTCGGAAGGCAGAGAAAGTGGGGAGGGTCTGGATCTCTGGGAGTAGATCATTCCATAGGGCCGGGGCAGCTACAGAGAAGGCCCTCCCCCGAGGAGCCGCCAGACGACATTGTCTAATCGACGGCACCTGGAGAAGGCCCATCCTGTGTGATCTTATCGGTCGCTGGGAGGTATGTGGCAGAAGACGGTCTCGTAGATATACTCTAGGTAACTTAAACAATAACCCAAGACAACTGGCAATGAACTGCCTGCAATAGTTCCAGCTTACTTTCTTTATTGCATTGGTTATCAAGAGTGTGTAGGTCAGGGCTATCAAACTCATGGCCTGTGGGCTGGATGTGCTACATGCTGGCCATGCCTACCCCCTGTTTAGTGAAGCGGAAAAAGTCATGATATGTCACATGATGACAATGTCTTACCGTGATTTTGACAACCCTGATGTATGTTGTATATTGTCAGTCGGTGGCTTCATGGCTGAATGTAGTATATTAACTTTTTTTCTACTTGTGTTAACTCCTAGATTCTGCCTCCACTTCTAATCACTATTGCTGAAAGTTGGTGATAGATTTTCCTTGAGGAACAATCACATGCAATCACTAGTAAAATCCTTAAAATAGATATAATATCACTTAAATCGAAAACTTCTCAACAACCCCAAAACTCAGAGAAATAGTCTGAAAGGCCCAACTCATGTAGTGACAATGGCCAGCCAACTTTGATTCACTGCCCTGTTCCTTTCAGCTCTTCAATTATTAAACATTTTAGATGCTGTGCCTGAATCAATCAAAGCTTTGATGTAGGCATGTTATTAATCTAAGATTTAAAAATGATATATGCATGCCAATTATCACATTATTTGCCTTGTACAAGTATAAGAAACCATCTCACCTACCACAATACTTTCAAGATGTAATAGCTGATTATTGTTGCTTGAATTAGTGTCCAGCCTGAAATTCTCTGCCTTTAATGTGAGCCTCCAATTCGCAATTAATGTTGTGTTCTTCCAGTAATAAAGAATTCAGAGCTATAATGTAAATAATCATTATCTCTTCATTCACACACAAAAAAGGAAGTATCTTCTAGGTTGCATTTGTTGCATTGCATATTGCCTGCTTCAATCTTTGGACAGGGAGCAGAGATAAACAACAGGTGCATAGAAGATATCTATACCAAATTCAAGGTCACAGTGAGTGAAGTAATCCTTTTTTTTTAAAAAAAGTAATAAAATGCTCCATCAAAAGATTGGATTAAACAACTAATCTGTGGATGGATTAACTATGCACAGCAGCAACGTGGGGTGAGGGGGAGAAAGAAGGCTATGTTTCCTGCACTAGAATACATATTTATGAAATCTTTCAGACTTTTCTTATATTTTCTTCCCAACAATCTGACCTTGATCTAACAGCTTGGAATGGCTCCCTTTTGATTTATCTTGGTAGAGTATATGACTTTTTGCTACCCACTCAGTTTTACTGTGATGTGTCACCTTTTCTATCTTACACCCCCGATATTTATTGGGTTTGCTTGATCTGCCAGCTATCACTGGAGCTTAAAGGACCATGGTACTACATAGAGTAGAACCTCTGGTCATGAACACTTTTGACCATGAACAAATCGAGTTCTGACCAAAAAAATGCACATTTTTTTCCCTTTTTTGCAGGCGATTTCACCTTCCGCACCATTTTCTTTGTAAGCACCAAATTTCCAAAATTAGACTCGGGTTCCAACCAAATCAGTTTGTGACCAAGGTTATGGACCAAATTATGGTCATGACCAGAGGTTCTACTGCACTGCCACTGAGCTATCTTCCAGATGTGCCCCCCTTTCCCATACTTCTCTACCTGAAAAACAACTTGTTCTATAAAAGCTGCATGCATGATAAGGCAGATTTAGTAAAAAAAAAAAAAAAAAAAAGCAAAAGAAGAAAACCCATTTTTTAAAAAACAAAACAAAATAATTAGCAACTCCATCTGGATATTCTGAGCAGGAGATAAACAATAGGGTAGACGATACTTAACTCTCCCTATCCCTTACTCTCCTTCCATTGTTAGTAACTGTGACAGAAAAGAACATAGAGGTAGCTAAACTGTTATTGTTATTGTTGATGGCAAATGTATTTGCTTGTTCTCTTCAATTACACATACATACACATCATGCTATTCCCGTTATGCAAAATGCAGAAAACGAATAAGAAATAATAAGCCAAAGAAATTAGTGCAAGAAATAAGAGAAAGAAATATAGATACACTGAACAATCAAGGGTTGTTGCATACCTTGCCTTGCTGCTTAGTGTTGAAGCTTTCTGTAAGTATTTTATTTATTCTTACCCTTGCTTTACCTCATTAATATACCCCTTTCCTGCATTCAATAATTAATCTTACTGCCATATTCAAATTATTCCATAATTCAAGCTCATTCACTTTATTATGAGCTTTCCCCAAACTAACACATATGTAATACATGTACATTATCTGATTCATATCTTCCTCAAAGATCTGCTGAATTTATTTTTAACTTTTCTATAGAATTAATGGCAGATGGTAAGAGGTGTTTGCTGATTAAATAGAATAGAATGGAAAATGTCTAACGACTTCACCCCAGATTGACTAATCTGATTTTCAAATTTCAAACCAATTTCGTTGTATTTAAGTACAATGGCAATAAAGATTATACTTATAAAAACAGCATTACTAGGATTGATAAACAGTTTAAAAAAACAAGAGAGCTTTAGCAAGAATTGCTTTTTGTTTAGATTGGCATATCAAATCAAATGAGTTGGTGACTTCAGTGACAGGTCCTTGTAAGCTTTTTTTCTTTTAAATAAAAACATGGAAGAGTTCTGATATTGTCTTCTTCTATGACTTCCCACACCCCACACCCCAAACCGCAATCTTGCCTTCAGATATAGAATATCCCAGTGGTAACCAGATCCAATTCTGCTTAGCTTTTTGGAATCCGTTAAGGTCAGTTAAGTACTACCCTCTGCTGTCATTATATAGTTGGTGGTAATATCTTCTGCAGAAACTCTGGGGCTGAATGGGGCTGCCCTTGAAGAGCATCCGGCGACTTCAGCTAGTCCAGAATGCAGCCGCGCGAGTGATTGTGGGTGCCCCACGGTTCGCCCACATAACACCTATCCTCCGCGAGCTGCGCTGGCTACCTGTTGATCTCCGGGTGCGCTTCAAGGTGCTACTTACCACCCATAAAGCCCTCCATGGTAGTGGATCTGAGTACTTGAGAGACCGCCTCCTGCCAATTACCTCCTCACGACCTATTAGATCACACAGATTAGGCCTCCTCCGAGTTCCATCCGCCAGTCAGTGTCGACTGGCAACTACGCGGAGGAGAGCCTTTTCAGTAGTAGCTCCGACCCTTTGGAACGATCTCCCCATGGAGATTCGTACCCTCACCACCATCCAGACCTTTCGCACAGCCCTCAAGATCTGGCTATCCCGTCAGGCCTGGGGATAAAGATTGTAATCCGTCCCCACCCGAATGATGAATGAATGTTGTGTTCTATTTTAATTTATGTATTGTTTATGTCTTATTGTTTTGTATTCCCCTCCCTATAAATTGTAAGCCGCCTTGAGTCCCCTCAGGGAAAAGGGCGGCCTATAAATAATAAACCTTAAACCTTAAACCTTAAACTGATAGTTAAACCAAGTTTCTTTACTTCCCTTGAGCATCTGGTCAAATTGTAGTCTGGGAGGCTAAATAAATGCCTATGTTCAGATAGGATTCCAAGAAAATCTACGATTTATTTACTAAAAAATATTTCAAAGGGATGGAATACCAGGGATACAGGTACCTCTAAATAACCATATATGTAATTACTACCCGTATTACGAGAAACCAAGCAATGAGGCTATCCCACCACCAGGTAAAGGAAAGCATTGCTTCAAGCTTCAGATTCTGGTGTTCAATAGGAAAAGCCTACTACCTATAGGAAGAATGGCAGTGGCATTGAAGTACAATGTAATTGCCTGGTTAGGCTGCATTTTTTAATGTGACAAATTTTTGTTTTGTTCTACATGTAAAGCAATAGAAATATTTAATCAGTATTAAAAATAGATTGTGTGAGAAAAAACTTATTGCCTTTTTTGATAAGGTGATGAGATTAGTGACCCAATGAAATGCTGTGGACATAGTATACTTGGATATCAGTGAGATATTTGACAAAGTAGAACATAATCTATTTCTTGGTATGATAGAAAAATGTGAAATAGACAGATGGATTTGTAATTGGCTGATCAATTGCACCCAGCATGTTGTCTTCAATGGAATTACATCAACATAGGTACCTCCAGCTTCTGTTTTGAGTCCAGGACTCTTCACCATCTTCATGAATTATTTAGATGAGGGAATAGATGGATAATTCTTCAAATTTGCAGTTGACACCAAGCCAGGGTGGGAGAATATTTTGGAAGTTCAAGCTCCAGAAAATCTTGACAGGCTTGAACATTGGATTCTATCTAACAAGATGAAATTCAGTGGTAAGAAAAGTTAAGGTCCTGTGCTTAGGTAGGAAAAACTGAATTCATAGATACATAATAGGTGATACCTGACTCAACAGTGGCAACTGTGAAAGATCTAGATGTCCTAGTGTCCTAGCAGGCTACTGCTTAAGTATTAGCCAGCAAAGTGCTGCAGTGGCCAAAAAACCAATGCAATCCTGGGCTGCATCAGCAGATGGATAGCATCAAGATCACAAGAAGTGATGTTGCTGCTTTATACAGCACTAGTGATACCACACTTTGAATATTGCATCCAGTTCTGGGCATCACAATACAAAAAGGATGTTGAGACTCTGGAAAATGTGCAGAGAAGAACAACAAAGGGTCAAAATTGCCTGATAAATGGTTGAAAAAGCTAAGTATGTCTAGCTTAACAAAGAGTAGGATTGGGGGAGACATGATAACTGTCTTCTAGTACTTGAGGGGCAGTCGCAAAGAAGAGGGAATTGACTTATTCTATAAGGCACCAGAGGGCAGGACAAGAAGTAATGGGTGGAAGCTTGTTAAAGACAGATCCAACCTAGAAGTAAGGAGAAAATTTATGACAGTGGAACAATAATCAATGGAATAGCTTGTGGTGCTCCATCACTAGAAGTTTTCAAAAACAGACTGGACAACCATTTGACTAGGATGGTATAAGGCTCCTGCGTTAAGCAGGAGACTGAGCTAGAAGACCTCTGGGATCTCTTTTCAGCCCTATGACTCTGTGTTTTATGTTTTATTTTTGGTCTTTCAATCTCATGCTGACAATTCATCAAGCTTAATTTACAAAGACATGCATAATTAGTTTCTCTAAGGATATCACTGATTGAGTACATTATGTATACAAATATATACATATATACTTATACACACTGTGTGTATCTGTGTGTAAGTGTATGTGTATGGAGAGAGAGAAAGAGAGAGAGGGAGGGAGGTAGAGACAGAGACTTGGGTTGAATCTGAAAATAAAACAATGGTGCAGGGACGCTACATTCAAGAGTGCATTGTGAGATGTAGAGGCAAGCCTAAAACAGTATGTTAAGAGGAATGAAGGATATCACTGTTTGAGTACATTATGTATACAAATATATACATATATACTTATACACACTGTGTGTATCTGTGTGTAAGTGTATGTGTATGGAGAGAGAGAGAAAGAAAGAAAGAGAGGGAGGGAGGGAGGGAGGTAGAGACAGAGACTTGGGTTGAATCTGAAAATAAAACAATGGTGTAGGGACGCTACATTCAAGAGTGCATTGTGAGATGTAGAGGCAAGCCTAAAATAGTATGTTAAGAAGAATGAAGGGATAAAGAACATTTTTATTTGCTATAGAAGCAAAAGCAAATTTCTTATTTCTACTGTTTCTCTCTTAAAAATTAATTAATAGATTTAATTTTAAAATTTAGTATTAATTCCTATTTAATTGAAATTATTTGCTAGATTATCATGTCATCTGTTTTGAAAGAAGTCTGCTTAGACAAGTAATGTTTCCAGAGATATGGATGCCAGTTAAAGAGAATTGTATCAATACAATATGGGAACATTTATTCCCATAAATGTTCTATTCTATTGTACTGAAATTGCATATTGTACAGCAAATAATGCAGATCAGTCCTATAACTGATGCTCATGATAATAACTGCTGCTACCTATATTCATATTATTAAAAATATAAAAAAAACCTGTGTAAATACTCTTTTTAAAAATGCATAATAGAATTTAATACTTCATTAACAATGTCAGCAATAGTCTTGTCAATGTTCTCAAAGCTACAAAGGATGATGGATACAGGTTTTCCCAAGTAGCTTTAGACATTTGTGAAATTGTCTTCCTTTGAAATATGGTGCTAGGTTTCTCCTAAAATTCCTGAAGTATTTGAGCACAGCACACTCTGCCAGTATCTCTGTAGATGAGTTGGCTAGGCAAAACAGCTTGTCCAGGTTCACATGGAGTGCAGAGTCTTGCCTCTTTTTCTTCCTACAGTATGTTCTTAAAAAAAAAAGGATATAAAAAGTATATGCAAGTACAAATATTTAATTCTTTTTTAAAACATTATCACAAGGCATGTTGGCATGTTAATTCTCTTTCCTCTCCTTTTTCCTTGAAAGATGCAGTGAGAGCTCCCTCTTCTGATTTAATCCATTTTAATTGTCAGTCAGAAACCAGGACAGAAAATGGAGAGCTACGTCCACAGCAAGCTCACTTTGCAAACTCCAAAAAATGGTTTTTCCTACTATTTCAGGCAGGTTGCAGCAATATATTTTTCAGAGATGAAGAAATATTCTTCAGCTTCAACCACAATAATACATGAGCAAGTAATAGATACAAACTCAAGGTAAACCGCTCCAAACTCAATTGCAGAAAATGCGACTTTAGCAACAGAGTGGCCAAGTCTGGAATACATTACCTGACTTAGTGGTTCCTTCCCCAAACCCTCACAACTTTAATCTTAGACTGTCTACTGTTGACCTCACCCAGTGATGAAATTCCAATTGTTTTACTACCAGTTCTGTGGACGGGGCTTGGTGGCATGGCAGTGGAAGGATACTGCAAAATCTCCATTCCCACCCCACTGTAGGGCCAGCCAGAGATGGTAATTCTCTGAACTACTCAAAGTTTCTGCTACCGGTTCTCCAGAATCTGTCAGAACCTGCTGAATTTCACCCCTGACCTCACCCCATTCCTAAGAGGTCTGTAAGGGGTGTGCAAAAGCTCACCAATGTGAGCCTACCTTCCCTGTCCTACCTTCCCTGTCCTAACAACCCCATTTATTCGTATCCATTTCACATATTCATGATCTTGTATGTACTTATATCTATTATCTTATACACACTTGACTAAATAAATAAATAAATAAATAAATAAATAAATAAATAAATAAATAAATAAATAAATAAATAAATATTCCCACTTGGGTAGCCTTTATGTTTCCCAGTTTGTGGGATAGGTTGCCTTAAGCATCACCCATTTTCCTTTAGATGGAGAAACAATCTGTGGAGTCAAAAAGTGACTTCAATTTATTCAACTGTGTGGGCAGCTATTTGCAAACAGCTGCTGGCTGCAGCTATCCACAGGCCTGATTATTCAAAGTTTACATAATAATCCCTGTTCCTTAAAAGGAGACCTATCCAAAGTGATGAAGACAGGGCTCCATTAGCTTTAGGATGTCACAGGCTTTTTTCGCCAGACACATGGGTGACATTTTACCTTCTTCTAATTTTTTGCTTCTTTCCCCAACCTGGTGCCCTCCAGATATTTTACCGGTAGTCTATAATTCCAGATTGGATGGGAATTCTAAGAATTGCATTCTCATCCACTACTGGAGGGCTTACTTAGGCTGTTATATTTTATTCCTTTCTAGAATACACAAATGGATTAATTGAATTGTGCTAAGGAGAAAGGGGAAGAAAACACTTTTCAAAACCATTGCCAGCATGTATGTGATGTACTTTACAACCCATACATTTTGCAGCTGGCTAAAAGATTTCCTGGGTATCCATTATACAAAGAGAAACACTATGTAGTACACCCAAGTATTGCAGTTCACCCCATAATTTGGGAAAAAGCAAAAATAAATGCTGCTTTATGGGAAAACTAATAAATGTCAGTGACTACATTGGTACACCAGTTGATATCGCAAGTAATCAAATTGCATATTCATGTAAGTGAAAAATGTTTTAAGGCAGCATGACCACATTAACTATGAAGAAGTACTATATAATCTTTAAATGTGAAGTCAATTTTGTACAGAACAGAAGCCATTCTGAATTATAGTGTGAATGAATCAAGTTAATTTTACAGAATATATGGAGATTATACTTTGAAAAAAAATAGATCCTCTTTCTGGCACATTTTATAAATGTTTTTGAATGCTCATGCTTCCCATTCTCACTGTGCACAGTGTTAATTATTTGATATAATAGAAACATGATAGTCCTCATCCATGTTAGATTATATATTTTATCAATTTATTCTTTTTTTAAAAAAAATCACCTTAATAAAAGAGAACTGGACAGAGAAAGGAACACCATTCTGATGATGCTTTAGATCAGGGCTGTCAAATTTGCCTCATCACAGAGGCATCATGTGACATATTGCAACTCCCCCCCCCTTTGCTAAACTAGGTGTGGGTGTGGCCAGCACATGATGCATCCGGCCCATGGGCAGCAAGTTTGATAGCTCTGCTTTAGAGGCCGGAAAATCTCCTTAGATTATGGGAAGAACAATAACACTAAGGTTGTTTGTCTGTATATCTGCCAACTCAGGGGCAAAGGGTGGCCAATATACCACGGTCAGAATATCACTGAGGAATTCACATGACCGATGATAGATAGATAGATAGATAGATAGATAGATAGATAGATAGATAGATAGATAGATAGATAGACAGACAGACAGACAGACAGACAGACAGACAGACAGACATAGAGATAGAGATAGAGATAGAGATAGAGATAGAGATAGAGATAGAGATAGAGATAGAGATAGAGATAGAGATAGAGATAGAGATAGAGATAGAGATAGAGATAGAGATAGAGATAGAGATAGAGATAGAGATAGATAGAGATAGAGATAGAGATAGAGATAGAGATAGAGATATATAGCGTAGTGGCTAATACAACTGCCTAATATGTAATACAGCCCAGGTTCGAATCCCAGTAAGGGTATGGCTAGCTGATGAGAGCTAAATAGCTTGAAATAGATCTATACTAGTCTCCCTTTATTTATTTATCAGCACAGATGCAACACAAATGTAACAAAGACAACAGTAAAAATAATGCCTTTCTGTCTGGATGGTCTCTTGTGATGAGCCGATAGACAGAGAAAGGAAGCAATATGCTTCCTCCCATATTTGGGCATACCAGGGGTTGTGACACAATACATACCTATTTCCCCGGCTTAGCTGATAAAGGAGGAAAGCCTGTGGCCTAGTGGCTAATACAACTGCCCAGTAAGGGTATGGCTAGCTGATGAGAGCTAAATAGTTTGAAATAGATCTATACTAGTCTCCCTTTATTTATTTATCAGCACAAATGCAACACACACACGACACACACATGACATGTTTCCATATAAAAGCCATTGCGTACAATTCTCTCAATTGTGTACAATTCTGTGGGCTGTTTTCCTATTAGATAGAGGAGGAAAACTTGTGAGCCCTTTCCCTCTTCAAGGCTGCACTGCCACCACCTGTACATGGTAGAGCCAGTGCAGCTGCTCTTGACCAGGCTGGTCCTTGACTTGCAAAACTTGTTCTACACCCAGTCCCCTAAGGACTGCCTTGACTCAGGTACTGGCACCAGCAATGTTACTAAGGGAAAAGAAGCCAGTGGCAGCTCCCTCAAACAACACTGAGTTCAGGCAGCATATGCATCTGTTCACTGCTTTGGTTCCTCCTTTCTCCATTGCTGCTTCCCTCTTCTGAATTGTGTCTGGGAGCCACACTTCTTCCTGTTTCCAAATCTGCAAAGAAAGACTGTTCTCCTGACCAGGCCCCGCTCTGGACCTCTTGCCTGCAGAGTTGCAAAGACGATAGAAAAAGGCCAGGTGATGGAGAGTGGCTAGGTTCCAGAGTGAGTACAGCTTCCACATCCAGTCTGATGTTGCCCCCTTCCTGGCTTGGCTAGACAGGGAAGTTGAGGGAGTGTGGCTAGGAAATGTCTCTTTTCATGCTGCCTGCCAGTTGATTCAAGTATAGCCCCATGGTTTGCATTGTTTCTGAAGGATTTATTGGCTGATGAGGAGAGTGGCAGCAGAATACAGTGGCTCTTCAACTTTGTTATGCTATGCAGACTAGCTAAAATTACAGAGATGGGTGGTGGGAAATAGGTATCTATTGACAAGAATATGTTTCACAACAGAACCTCATGGAACATGACTGCTGAATTTAGGGCTCTGCCCGATGTTGGCAACTTGATGACATATTTAATAGAGCAGAATTCCAAAGAACAGGTTGAATTAGTCAATCTTATCCATGAGCCTGAAAAGAGGGGCAACGCAGAGTGAATTAGCAGTCTGAATAACCCACTAAGCCCATTATGAAAAACTCTCTTTTAACAAACATATACAAGGAGAATGCAATTGAGAGCCATTCAGACAAGCACCTGGACTTGAATGCACCATTTGGATGGTCAAATGAGGCTACCTCCAAAGTTGTACATGATTGCGGTACATTCATTACATGTACCCAAAAAATATGTTGGCTCATATCCTTTGAAAATTCTGTGTTTTGTGACCCTCCAGTGAAACTCATCATTACCCTGAAGTTAGAAGGAAAACAAAAGTATCATTTTAAGGATTACTGCTGTCATAGAAACTGTAATCAAGAAAACTCTTTCATTAGAACAATTATCTTCAGCTAGACCATCAATTACCAAAGAAGATTGGAGACTATACAGTGCTTTGTCTTTCTTCCTACTGATCTTCATTTGCTTCATTGCCATCTTTCATTCAATAGAATCTGTGTCATTCATGCCAATATCTCAGGGGTTGCCACAAAGAAGAGGGAGTCAAACTATTTTCCAAAACACCTGAGGGTAGAACAAGAAGCAATGGGTGGAAACTAATCAAGGAGAGAACAACTTAGTATTGTAATCTCGTGTGTGAGTGTGGGTTGTTGTTGTGAGGGATTGACACGCAGGAGCCATGTATGCAAGACAGATCTTTATTAGTACCAGATGACAAGCGATTCAAAGATTCTCCCTGCAACTGTTAGGGTATTTATACTAGCCAGAAGCAACTGTCAAGCCCAACTGTCACGAGGCCAGCCAATCAGATGCTGTGCCTTGACCAACCAATTAGAATGCAACACAGGTTGTTGCTGGGTTATAACACTCCTTCCCCCCAGTTATTTGTATAATAACCAATCAATTGTACATTGTACATTTGCCCTTCTGTGTTGTACAATTCATTCACATTTTTTTTCTTCCAGTTTTACCATTTGCAATTGTGTTCTCTCCTTCCCCCCAGTCAACCTGATAACTGTAACCACTTGTAACCACTTTAATGTAATGCTTAACTTTGTAACAGAAGTAGACATTTAGCAACTCAAACAGAAGTAGAAATTTAGCAACTCTGTCCAGGAACATTCTGGGTTAGTAGCTTCAATTAGTTTAGTAAATTTCCTTACCCCCCAGTGCCTATTCACATTTTATTTCTTTATTTACATTTTTTTTTTCTATTTTTCCCTCACAATCCTGCACATGCCCAATGAATTCCCCAGTCCAGGCTCGTTGAAGGCCTCGAGCAGTGTGGGAAGCAGGTTTGTATCTTAGGAGACAGGCAGGACAGGAGGATTTCAGGCCCTGGAGGCAGCTAAGACAGGGAACGACGGAAGGCCCTGGAGGCGCAATCCTGCACATGCCCAATGAATTCCCCAGTCCAGGCTCGTTGAAGGCCTCGAGCAGTGTGGGAAGCAGGTTTGTATCTTAGGAGACAGGCAGGACAGGAGGATTTCAGGCCCTGGAGGCAGCTAAGACAGGGAACGACGGAAGGCCCTGGAGGCGTCGGGAGTCCGAGGAAGCAAGGCAGGAGACGGATGGCAGGGACACGCTTCAGTCCTCCTCCTTCTTCTTCTCTCTCTCTCTCCTGGTCAGGCAGGCATCGCGGGGAGGAATTCGTGCCCTGGAGGCAGCGAAGTGGAGACAGGGCTTTGAGATGCTTGCAGAGGCATCACAGGAAGGAATTCGTGCCCTGGAGGCATGTAGGCGCCGAAGGCTTGCAACGAGCGGCTTCGGCAGGAGTTGAGGCACGGCGGCAAGGCTCGCAGTGGGCGCAGGCAGCACGGCCGGAGAACGGAGGCAGCAACAGGCTTCTGGCTGTCCTGTGGCTCCTTACTAGTTGGCTGATGTTGTTTGGCTCTGATGTTGTTTGGCTCCTGCGGGAATCGCATATCAATCCCACCTTCGTCGCCAGTATTGTAATCTCGTGTGTGAGTGTGGGTTGTTGTTGTGAGGGATTGACACGCAGGAGCCATGTATGCAAGACAGATCTTTATTAGTACCAGATGACAAGCGATTCAAAGATTCTCCCTGCAACTGTTAGGGTATTTATACTAGCCAGAAGCAACTGTCAAGCCCAACTGTCACGAGGCCAGCCAATCAGATGCTGTGCCTTGACCAACCAATTAGAATGCAACACAGGTTGTTGCTGGGTTATAACACTTAGAACTGAGGAGAAATTTCCTGACAGTTAGAACAATTAATCAGTGGAACAGCTTGCCTCCAGAAGTTGTGAAGGCCCCCAAACTGGAAGTATTTAAGAAGATGTTGGATAGCCATTTGTCTGGAACGGTATAGCGTTTCCTGCCCAGGCAGGGGGTTGGACTAGAAGACCTCCAAGGTCCCTTCCAACTCTGTTATTGTATTGTATTATTTAGCCCCTGCCAAAGAATAGTGCTCTAAGAACTCCAAAACCATTTGAAGGATTAATACAAGAAGTTCACACACCTTTTTTATTCTTAAAAATGTCCTCATAAATAATATAAGTACAACTTTAATTACAGATAAAGAAGCGTTAGAATTAGCAGTGACTATGTTCATATGTCATGGCAAGCTACTGAACAGTGGCAGAAAATCCACAACCCTTATGTGGCCCTTTTGTGATCTTAAGAACTTCCTTAGAGGTTCTTTGAATATGTCAGGTAAAAAGATTCAGACCATTTTTAGAGATTAAAACAAAGATTTGATGTAAACAATCCTTAGAACCCAATCCTTAGAACCATAGGTGGGTTGCTCCTGGTTTGGCCTGGATCGGCCGAACTGGTAGTAGCCGTGGCAGGAGGCTCCGCCCACCCACCTGGACACTTCTGCACATGCACAGGAGTGTTTCAAGTGCAAGCACGTGCGGCAGCACATCTGAACTGGTAGTAAAAAAATTGGCAACCCACCACTGCTTAGAATCCAATTTTTTTCTCCATCTTTTGGAATTTTGAAACTCCAAATCCCTCCAAGTGGAAAAAAAAATCTTAAAAATTTAGTCCAAGCCACTCTGATGATATCATAATGCCACCTCAGATAGTGTCAAAATAACAGGTTTGATTATCCCCATCACATGTTCAGGAAATTAGTTACCTGTCTGTTGTGGCCCAGCAGGAGCCGTTGGAGCTGCCAGTGGACTCCGACAGCGAGGAGCCCTATGAGTAAGCTCTGGAGGCTGTGGAGGACCCTGGACAGGGTTCCGACTCCGAGCAGGGTGCAGAGAGACTGGTTGGTGACCAGGAGGCACCTGAGCCTTGGACCAGTGGGGAGGAGACAAGGGAGAGTGAGCCGGAGGCCAGTAGTGAATTGTTCCTGGATGCATGGTACAGAAGAGCTAATAGGCGTCAGGAACAGTTGCGCAGTTACATGAAGTAATTGCACTCAGCTGGTGGTCATTACTACTTGTGCACACTCCCCTCTTTGCAGAAGTCAACACAGGATCAAACGTCAGAGAACATTGTTATGAGCTTGGCAGGCTGGATTGCTGCCAAGCCTTATCTGTGTTTATTGCTGCCCAAGCTTGTCTGTGCCGGTTTGCTGCCAAGGACCTGTCGGTCTGTTAATTAAATGCCCTAACTTATTTTTGGTTCGGAGTGTGCTTGGGTGTGGAATGAGGGGGATCAGAACACCTGTCCATGCCATAAACTTTGGTTAATGGACCCTCCAGTGAACCACCTGCACCACCTGTCTTCTTAACCCTATGTACCATAGCTACAGATATTCCTCATTTAGCAACTTGACCATTAAGTAAAGTAGTGATTAAGTGAAACTATGACTGTGCTCATGATCTTTCTTTAGCCTTTATTTGCTTTATAGACTTGTGAGGCTCATAAATGCTGATAAGTTCCAAACATCAACTATAAACATTAAGAGGGCCTAATTCTATTTGATACTAATGCATTCTTGTCCTCTGAAGTTCCTTCATATGTTGTAAGGAGTTTTCAAATTAAAAGCAATAGGATAATATTTAAACTTCCTCCAGCTGCAAGCCATCATCTCGATTGGTTCCATGCATGCATACACTTATATTATCATGAATAAAAATCACAAAGGCAGCTGCTGTATATTTAACATGTCATGAAATTCAGCTGTAATAGGTCATTCTGCCATGTGCTTTTATATCAGGTCCACCATTAAGAGTTTTATAGAACCAGGTGAACTCTCTGGGGCCTCTGTATCACCATCAAGGTTTGGGATCTGGAAAGTAATTTCCTGGCTACCATTAGCAGCACCTGGAGAAATAATGACAACTAATTCTTTTTTTCAACCCTACTGCAGGTCATGTTGCAAAAGTAAAAATATCAGATTCACGTAGCAGAACACAAAGTGGGGTATCAATGATTATTTCAATTCATAACTGTAGATGACCAAATACCACTTGGGATTTTTCTCAAGGCCATACCTTGCTCTAATATCCAATTACAGATCTACCCTAAACTCTCCATCCAACCCTCACCTTCAAAGCAGATTATGGGAAACTAAGCAGAAACAGGTGTTATTTGTAGTAACTATGGAATTGTTCATGTTGTTTTCACAGGAAGAGAAAGATTCATCACTTTTTGTAGTTTAATGAGAAAAGATTTTTAGTTCTTATGCTGACAGTTTATGATTTCCTGTGCTATCTATATAACCTGAACCAACAGTGATTTATTCAAGAATCCTTAATTAACAAAATTGTCACTTTGCACAACATGTAAACCCAAATTTATGTTCTATTCCAAACTCCTCCTGGATTTATGTGATTTTTTTTTTCTGGAAGGACCATCTTCTCTCAGACATGAATCTTGGTTTATACCTTATTTTTCTTGTCTTAAGATATAAATCTTTATTTTTGTCAATAAAGAAAACATATTTTAAACCAGTATTTATTATACACTTAATAATAATTTTCCTCCAATATTTCCAAGGTGACCATTGTGTAATTTATAAAGAGCATAGATTGAAAGATTAAAAGTGAGAATTTTTTTTCCAATTATCTATGAATCATACTTTCTGCTTGTAAAATTTTGCTCAGGCAAAATGTTACTAATAACTCTTACTTTCAAAATGAACAGTTCTACTCTTAGTATACTTTATGTATTGGTCACTTCACCATATCAAAGCATGAGTATCAGCCATACTAAAAATTATAAAATGAGATAAGATACAGAGAAATGAGATAAAATAGACTGGTGACATGAAATAGAATAAAATATAATATGTAAGATGAAGGAAAAATAAAAGCAAAATAAGATAAAATAGTATAAAGTAAAACAGGTATAATTACATGAATAAAGATAAAAAACAGTTTATATTTCTTTGCATGCAACCCCAATGTGTTCTATAAAATGGAAATTCATAAGTAAATAATCACAACCATACCACAACTCTTAACATCTTAGCACAGATGTATCTATATCAATGAGATGTGCAATTTAGAGCAAAATATTCCATTTTTTTTCATGTTTGAGTTTTTATTTTTATTATTTAATGTTAGTTTTATAAAGCAACACTAAATATTATTGTGTCATCTTTTTTTCTTTTTAAAATAAATGTTATTTATTTCACTGGTAAATGTGCATATTTTATATAACTATTTCCAAAGAGAACATTAATTACTCAAGTATAAACCAATGCTATGCACTTTTAAAATCAATGAACTGCAAAAGAATGTGTAGGCATTAAATCAGAATACTACAGGCTTATAGTGATAAATGTGTCATAAATACATTTAATTATGCAAAAGGTTTTTTATAACTTTATTCTATAAAACCAAGATACAAGATACATACATTGATTCCTCAGTGTTTTGCAAATCTTTTTTTTGTTTAGGTTTTTTAGATTTAAGATATTGATGATGCAACTGGAATATGGTCTGATATTACAGTTAAATCGTGGTATAGTTATCTACTTAATCCAGAAATTAAATAATAATGCCAGCAACTCTTATGAGTTTTTTGTTATGAAAAATAATAAAAATAATAATGTTGAAGTGGAAATCCAAGCCATGATATATCTACCAAATTAAATTCCGGGAAATATACTTTTGGCACTTTCCATGAACAGGAATTCAGTTTACTTAATGCTTCAACTCATTCTTTCTTTCTTCACTTTTGACACTCAAGCTGTATACAACTGTGTGCAAGACTTGCTTCTGTGCTTCACTGATGCCAATTGCATCTGTAAATAGCTTTCTTAAGTTTCTGTTGTGATATGGAGCTCAGAGGTGGTATTCTACCAGTTTGAACCAGATCACCTGAACAGGTAGCAGAAATTGTGGGTGGCTCCTCCCACCTGCGCCCAGCTCTATGGCCCTTTTTTCACCAAAACTGCATGTGCAGAAGGATTTGTGCATGTGCTGAGATGGTGCATGCACATGTTCACATTTGTGAACCGGTAGGGAAGGTAAGTGTATGCCACCCCTGATGGAGCTACCCTTTCCAGTAAAGAGGAAACAGACGGCAACAGACACATAGGAATCTAATATTCTGCTTACTGCAGGCAGGCAGTCTGAAGATAAACAGATCCCTCAGGAATAGTGTCAGACTAGGTTCCCCCCTCCCATTCTCCCTTCATGAATGATCATCATCATTTGAAAGCTATTCCATCTCCGCCGATAGAACCAGTTCAGGGATGTGTCCAGCCGAGTTGCTACCTATTTGGCTGAACCGGTCTGAACTGGTAGGAACCCACCTCTGTCCAGGTCTCAACAAAGATCATCTAAGAGAATGATCATTTAAATGACACTTTGCACACTGAGAAGGTTAATATTAATTGTATATTGTACTATATGTATGTACAATTGTAATAATTAATTTAGTTTTAAAACAGTAGACAATATGGCATTGCTTCTTTAGAGACAAGCATCTTGGAGAGCTGCTATAGGTTGGGTAGCCAAAGAACGTATTAAATCAAATAACATTGTACTGGAATCTAACAGGTATATTCTTAACTGTTAATTAAAGTTTAAAGGGACACTTAAATAAAATAGCAATGATCAGATCTAATTTATTGCACAAACTGAAGGACTAATTGATTTGTTTCCCAAGGATAAGCATTCTAAAGACAAGAATCAATGAAGTCCTCTCAATGCGAAGTAATGCTATGAATCCTTCAAAAATAATTTAAGAGGTACAAAACACCTCTGCTATTTATTAAATCAGTCCATATTTTTCAGGCTTAAAAAACACACCTGCATGTTTTTACTTTGATTGCATGGAAATCTGAAAAAAATGCATTGTTTCAAGATGGGCAACTGTTTGAGCAGGATACTGATTGAATTACATATTTTATCAAACAGGTTTTTGTAAAAAGGAGGGAAGCACATCCATTGGTTCATCATATTCATGGCGTCCAAGGATCAGATGGCCCAGTTCAATCTGCTTTTGAAGGATTATGGAACAATAAAATGTGGAAGTACCTATCTTTCTGTTTCAATATCTATGAGTGTAAAAGAGGAAGCCAAAATTGGTTGGAAGCTGCAATTCTAGACATTTATTTATTTATTTCTCATCAAGCATAGCTAACCAAGTAGTTACATCAAAAGGTGCAATATAAAATATATTCTACCCAATATTTTAAAGAATTTAGATATTATATCTATCATTTAAGTAGATTTGACTTAGCAGATTTAAACCATCAAAGTATTCTTACCAGTGACTCTTGTAGCACATCATGAAATGAGTTCAAAGTTCAGAGAAAGCATAATCGTCATCTACTTCTTCCAGCAGAATGCCAAATATTATGTCTAAGAACACTTACACAAAAAAAACGCAAACAAATTTTAATTTAACTTAATATTTAATATTCTAATTTAAGGCCTCCTAACTCTACAATAAGTTTGGCTGGCTTATAATAATTACTAGTCAGGGCGGTAGTGATATGCATTGAAAGGGTCTGTGTGTGTGTGTGTGTGTGTGTGTGTGTGTAGAGGTAAGAAAAAAAATCAGCATTCTAAGAATTATTTCACATCATTGCTAATCATTATGGCTGCCTGTGTCTAATGTTTTCCCCAGTTTCATAAATTCCTTTGCCCTTTCCCTGGACAACATCTATTTCAGTATCATTTCAGAACATCTCACCAATATTATTTAGTTTTTGGTATATACCACCAAACACAAAACATGCTGTTTCCAGAAAACAGAACTAGCACCCTCCATCTCCCCCTAATATCAACTATTCATATTCAAAGTTCAAATCATGCAAAAGTTTAAATAATATCAAAGATATTAATAGCAATATAGAAAACATGTAATTAATATCTCTTTCCCTTCAGTGGAACATCCTGCAATCTCTGACTGAAAGGGTTGCTTTCCCTTTCTCTTTCAGAAATGAAGGAAAATAACTCATCAATAACAGAAGAATGTTGGAAGCACATTGAAATTGTCAAAGTTATTATATTATAGATAATGTGAATGTCCAATCTGGAATTGTTACAAGCTATTTTAGTAGGTTGAGATTATGACATTTATTGAAATAATGGCATAGTAATAATGGTTGTGTGACTTTCATGTGCGCACCCTTCACTTGTGAGCATGAGCCACAGGCACTTGCACTCGCAGGCAAAGTTCCCCTTGCACGAGGGAGGGCACCTGAGCAGAGGCTGATTGTACCTATGCTTGTGCTCGCATGAGCAGAGGCTACTTACGTCTGAAGCTCCATTTGCGCAAGCAGAGCTTTGTGCTTGCAAATTTCTCTTGCGGTCCAATTTCAAAGTGACCGAGTCCCAGTAGGGGTTGGGGACCCTTTATTTAGTAGGTGTCTGATATAATCAGCTCCTTCCTAAGACAGCAAGTTAATGCATGCCATTCAGTCTCCTAATATGTGAAAGGAAGCCTTGTGGAAAGACAAATGAGTTGACTATTAAAATTGGCTGGATTTTGCCAGCATGATGCAACCTTGGAAGAATATACACTGTGCAACAGAATTGCTCCACTAAAAGTATTTTTTTTAAACATGTTCCCAATTTACTGTCTTGAAAAATCCAGCTGTAGTTCAATCTGAATTTTTAAAAGTAGTTTGTGAGGCTGAATTAGTATTAATTAATACTAGTGTTTATAAACACTATAAGTAGAATTAAAATTAATGAGCAAATATCAATATAATGGCTTTGAAACAAATTGGCAAAAATCAGGGGATATATTATTGTTTACATTGTATCCACTTATCTATAAATTATTAAAACTCTTGTATCTGTAATCTTTAATTGGGTAAACAGTGCATCACGGAGCAAGAGTTTTTAAATCAAAGTATCTCAAATGGGCTAACTTAAAGTCCAAAATGTAGGACTCATGACTCCTCTGAAATTGAAATTTTGCAAATATGTGATTGCTTTAGTACAGATGATATGTATTTGTCCATTCTTTATTCTTAGTTTGATGTTACATAAACAACCAATTGTCTATGAGAAACATAAAACAATGTATTTACAATCACTAATACAAATTTATAATGTATTTTTATATCTTATTTTACATATATGATGGCTCAGCAATTAAAGATGCTGAGATTCTCAGCTGGAAAACTGACAGCCCGGGTTTGAGACCCAAGCACTGTGAAATGGAGTGAGCTCCTATTACTTTTCCCAGTTCCTGTCCACCTAGCAGTTCAAAAGCATTCAAATGCGAGTAGAAAAAAAGGTACCCTTTCCATGGGAAGATAACAACCTTCCATGTGCTTCAGCTTATAGTCATGTTGGCCACATGAACACAGTCTGGCTCCAAAGCTGGCTCCTTTGGCTAAAAAACAGAGATGAGCACCATCTCCTAGAGTCAGATGCAACTGGACAGGAAACTTTTACCTTTGTATAACATGTAAAAAGAACAGTTATGAAGACTAAAACTACAGGAATATTTCTACCTAAAATAATTGTACAGATACAGTAGATAAGCTGGTTTTTATAGAAAAGATCAATTTATATAGTTTTTTAAATTTCAAAAAGCTGGCCTCTAGCTGTAAAAACTATGAAATATGCTCATGCTGTCTATATTACACAGAGGGAGCAAATTCCAATTACACATCACTTCATACTTCTCAATTTTCCTTATAAAAAGCCCTTTTGTTATTAGCATTTTAACAAACTGAGCAAACAAGCAATTCTCAGATGTGTATCAGCTTCTTTAGAGTCTTTTATATTATGACAAAGAGTCAAACAGAATGATCTCAACTTATCCGATTCCCATATTAAATCAACACACCTGGAATGTTGCTAAAAGGTTGTCTTCTCTTTTCTTGGGGATTGCAGTACAATGAAAAATTAATTTAATGGACTATTTAGGGAGAGGTGGAAGCTATGTAAGGCATGCTATAAATACCTTTTGCTTAGACTACTTATGCTGTACATTAGCTGAAAATTGCAGGGACCTACCTCATGCTGGCAAGGACATTATTCCATAAATAACACTGCTCGTTTTGAGGTGGCTACTTCTACTCAAGTGAATAATAATGTTTCATTTTTGGTTGAATATAATTTTAGTAACATGCACAGAGATTTGTATTTGCTTGATGAGCTGGCATGCTTAACTATAGCAGGAGAGGTTAAGGTTTAGGTGTTTTTCACTTTCACAACTAATTGCTCTGTTAGTTCATAAATGGTCACCTGAGCTAGAAGAAGGGGGAGAATTAATTGAAAAATGAAAAATATAGAAGTGGCTATGAATTTCCACTTTTCTGTAGCACCTAAGATGCAGGGCTGTTTTTAATGCTGTTATCTGAAAAATAATGCTGGAAAAAGATGCCTTTGTATACCCTTGTAAGAATTTTCAGGAAAGTAGAACAAATCAAAACAACCAATATACAAGTTGTCTGGAAGTTCTCCAGCTGGACAGATGAGGGGTGTGTGAGCTCTGAAGAGTCTCACACAAACTCTGTCTGACAAACTATTTTTGAGATCCTTTTTGGATCAGAACCCCCCTGGGGGTGAAGAAGGGGCAGCATCTCATCAGACCCAGAGGAAGTGCAACAGGTCCCTCATAGGTCAGAGATTTGCTCTCTGAATCAGAATTGGGGCAGCAGCATGGCTGCACAAGAAGCTGGCTTCCAGCTAAAGCAGCTGAACAGGAGCATGCAGGACGAGATGAAAGCCCAGTAAGAAGATCTAATTAACCCACAGTCATAAATCAGAACTTGAAAAAGGCAAAGAATCTTGAGAGTATAAATAATATTAATGGACAAATTTGGATTCTGGCAAAAAGAAAGAAAAAAGGGGGAAAATGAAGGGTTGAACCACTAGCCGAAAAAGAGCCATTTGCTTGAAACGCATGTGGACAGAAATCTGGACAGAAAAGGAGAAAGTAGAGAAGTGACAAACCCACTCAAATGAAAATTCTAAATTTGGTTTTGGATTTGAAAAGGTTGTGTTTTTAAAAGAGACTAGGAGGTTCGGCAGTTCAAATCTCACCGGCTCAAGGTTGACTCAGCCTTCCATCCTTCCGAGGTGGGTGAAATGAGGACCCAGACTGTGGGGGCAATATGCTGACTCTGTAAACCGCTTAGAGAGGGCTGAAAGCCCTATGAAGTGGTATATAAGTCTAACTGCTATTGCTATTGCTATTCTAACTAACATATCTCAAGCAACTCCAATTAATAAGAGGTGGAATGTAACAAGGGAAAAATAATCAAGAAAAAAGCACTATTTTCTCACCTAATCTGCCTCTGCACGAATGGAATGTAAAACTCTGAGCAGGAAGATTTAATTAACCAATTGCCACAAATCAGAACTTTGAAAAGCAGGTGGCGAAGAGAAACATGTCGGAATTTGGCTATATGCAAGTTTGTTCCAATTAATATATTTTGAGCAACTATAACCAATGAGAGGTGGAAGGCAACAAGGGAAAAAATAATAAAACCAAGAACTGGGAAAATACGAAGTTTTTTCTCTCTGCAAAAGATCAAGATGGCTTCTGCTTCTCTTTCTCTTTACATTAACTGAATTAGCTAAATTTAAGATGGACCAGAACTTTGAAATAAGAACTGTATAACTAACTGCAATTTTGGAACTGGGCATTGGAGGAAAAACAAAAGATTAAGATGGCTCCAGCCTTTCCTCTCCACATCAGCAGAACTAGCTAAATTTAAGGTGGACCAGAACTTTGAAATAAGAACTGTAACTTTGGAACTGGACATTATGGAAAGGTGGGAATTTGAAGAACTACGTGAAATTATAAAAATATGCATAAATCATTAAAATTAAGTCTAAATAGAATTTTGAACTCAGAGAAGCAGGAACTGAAGGAAGAAGTGAACGAAGAAGGGGGGAGGGATAATGAAGTGGTAGAAATGGCGGAAAATAAAAAAACTTCAGACAAAAACTTCATTGGGTTTGACAGTGCTATAGGGAAAATTGAAAAAGGGGGATGTGTCCCAACAAAAGGAAATAAAAAGCAGACAAAAGATTTTACTGAGGTTGACAGTGGCTTACGGAAAACTGTAGAAGGGGGTTATGCCCCAACAAAGGGAAATACAAAAGTTTACACTGGGTTTTGACAGTGGTTTGGGGAAAATTGAAGAGAGTGGATATATCAAAAGAAAGAAAAGGGAGAAGACAGGAATAGAGAAGTGGGACAAAAGACTTACTAGGAAAAAAATCAGATAATTAGAAATTGTTATTGGGGGAAATATAAAGCAGAGATATGTGGTTTACTGCTATACATGATAATAAAATTGAGTTGCTAACTGATTGAATATGATAATGGAAAGATAATTAAATAAAGGTTAAAATATATGGAATATGGACAAATGTGAAACTGTTATGGGGAGAATGTAAAGCAGAGGTATGTGATTCATTTTTAACCATGATAATTAAACTGAGTTGCTAATTGATTGAATATGACAATGGAAGAACAATTAAGTATGAGTTAAAATATATGAAATATGGATACATATAGAACTCCTAAGATGATGAACAAATTGAGATATGTACTGCTTGTTATTCTATATAGTAGATTAAGGGAATTGTAATGAACATTGAACAGTTAGGATTGTTATCTAAAGACAATTAAGGGTAATCTAAGCCAAGATATGGAAAAATGGAGAGGGAACATGAAATTTACCTACAATGGGAAATTATTGAGATTGCCAAGACAGAATCACGAATTTGGAGCATGTAATATGATGCATATTTATATAAATATAATGATGATAATAGCTGGGAATTGTAACCAGATCTACATCTCAGCCAAAAATAGGTTGGGGGGGTGGGCTTAAAAATACAATTATTATATATGTATACTTTTTTTAAAAAAAGGAGGAAGATATATGTTAAAATTAAAGATGTATATAGTGAAGATGAATTATAAATACCATCAACATAAAATGGAGCTGGCTCAGAGGCTGAAGTACACCAAGTAAATGAGATGAAGAGTGTGAAGCAGAGGAAAGAGGTAAGAGAAGAAGAGAGGGATAGGAGAGAGGGCAGGGGAGGGAAAGGAGGAGAGAAAGAAGGAGTGGAAAGGGGAGAGAGGAGGAGAAGGGAAGGGGAAGTAGAGAAGAGAAGGACAACAGAGGGAAGAAAGGAGGTAGGGAGCAGGAGGAGGAGAGGGAGAAGAAAGTGATGGATAAGGTACAAATATGGTGTATGGAGAGCAGAAGAGGAAATAAATGTTTTTGGGAGTTGATGGTAAGACAAATTGATGTAAACAGTTAATAATATAATACAATGTTGGTTATGTAATAGTATACATGTGGCTATATGTTATGAAAATAAAAAATAATAAAAAAATAATATATATAAAAAACAACCAATTTACATGCTTCTTTTAAAGAAGCTATAATGATTATCTATGACTTCAAATTTTTTTGGAATATGAATAGCATATAATTAAAGATTAACCACTGGGTTGACCCAGCAGTTTTGGAATTTGAAGTGAATGACATTAAGGCTAGTCATTTCCCCTTTCCATATGTAGAAATAGACTAGATAGATAATTGAATTTTTATGTAACTTAGGGGATTTAAGAAAAATCATGTAGCTTCCATTTAAATGCTATTATTTATTAAAGAAATTAACTTAGACTTTAACATTGTTTTTCATAGGCCATCAGTGGCTCTAAAAAGCTACCAAAATTACATTGCTGAAATTTGGTGGACATTTTGGTGGTATGATTTTTTTACATTAAAAAAACCCCTATAATAGGTGTATTAAACCACTGCTATTGGGGAAAATACTTGTTCTGCCTTTTTCTAAAAAGCATCTTTCCCCCTGTCCCCCCCCCCAAACACAGCCTGAAAAAGGAGACAAAATGTTCAGCCCTGGTTCCTCCAATGTCATCCTCCCATCACTGCCAAGACCTCTGCAGAGTAATTGGAAACTGGAAATAATAATAGTTGTAAAAGTGTGATTGCACTAGCCAAAATAAAGTTGTCTTCCCCTTGAATAGTGATTCACATGTAACATTTGGAAGTAATTGTGTTCCCCTTTATGGGCTTCCAAAGACAATTGCTTCATTTTGCCTAATAGTAGGGCTAGTTCTAACTAATTAAAGACAGCCTCTTGGACCGTTACCTCCCCCAGACTTTATCTATTTCATAATAGTTCCTCCCAATGATGTTATTTAAGTCTTTTTGGGGTTTAGCTGAATTGAATTAAGATATCAGGAATAGCCTCTCCTACATTGTACTGTGCATATGAAATTTCATCCAAAAATGTGAAAATAATGGAATCTGTTTCTTGCACCAATTCCACACATTTCTCTTGGCTTATTCAGAAGCAGCTTAGAGTAACTCCTTTCTATTTGAAACAGGACTGTGAAATAAGGATTGGTGAATCTTTCTGAGAATAATTTTTCATGTTCACGACATAAATTCGTTTCTGAACTTTTACTGCATCAGTTTGAGAATTTGGAAATGCATACAGTGTGCATGTATATTTATATATGACTTGTATACGTTCCCAAATTAGTATATATTTGCATGCATATTTCTTTTAATAATGCCCTTTTTCTAATCTCGCATTAATTTTTTTGCAATCAATTTACCCATCAATATCTTCTCCATCGTTATTCAAGAAGCATCACCATGGCCATTGTGCCACTAGGGTCTTAAGTGTCTTTAGGACATCATCTATTCTTCATTGAAAAGAAGTTAAATCTGTCCTTATACTTGTCTCGTGGCAGAATAATAATTAGATGAGCCTAGAAGATGTTGTAAGTCACTCATGAACTGGGAAATGAACTCTGAGAACAAGAGAAATTAACAATGTAAGTACAAAAATAGTATAAACAGAAAATGAAGAAAATAAAGAACAAATACAACTGATCAGATAAGTCTCAAAAAAAGAGGAAGTCTGTCTTTCCAGATTATTGAAAACTTTTCTCAGTTCAGTATTTATTTATTTTTTAAATCTTCTTTTTACTTTTCCAGTCCTAAAAAATAATGCATCTGAAAATTTGGAAGGTATTCCTAATTCCTCCTAGTTTTATTCCTGTTAAAAAAATAATAATGTAAAGACATTATGAAGAAAATGTCAAAGATTGATGTAAATTGTGTAGCTTATAAAAAGGTGAAATAATACCAGTTAGCTAGTATTTTTATTCTGCCACTAGCACAACAATCTAGCCGAGTTGAATTAATTTTTTTTAAAACTAGGAGACAAATAAAATCTTACTTCAAGATTACTAAACTTGATTTGTTTTCTATCCTCTCAGGACATAGCAGGCATGCCTTAAAAGCTAATCATAATCCATCTGAGCACAAAGACTTTAAAGTCTGCAGGGAAGGTAGTTGCTCTTTTAATAGTATAATCATATGCTGCAGTAGATAATGCCAAACTGTTTGTCATGCAGCAGACAGATCTCACAGCAAAGTGTTATTGTCTTCCACATTGATCTTTATTTTAAAAGCTGCACAATGAACCTTCTGTGGCAAACATTTCTTATCATGATGATAAAATATTAGATCTTGATGATTTAGACCTTCACTATGATGACATGCATGGCAACCTCAGCTTCTTTCATTACTTGGTGAAAACTCACAACAAGACTCAATGTTTGATGACCTTGGTTAACCTCAGAAAAGAATAAAAAGTACCAAAGTATGAGGCTACTGGGTTTTTGATTAGAGAAAAAAAAAATCTCAAAAGAATACAACACCAAATCAATTCCATATTGATGCAAGAAAATTTTATGGACATGCCCAGATAGTTATATACTCATCAGTCATTAGGTATTTAATTGTTTGGCTGAAGTTAGACTTCACATTAGTCAACAGTAACGTTTTCAGAGCTAAATAGAAAGGAAAGCTGATGGTTGGTTTGAAGAGCAAATGTTTTAGAAGCTTTTATTGCCTCTTAACAATTGTAAATGTTAGGCATTGAAGCAGAGATTTTTCTAGTTAAGGAGTAGAGGAAGGCTCTATATAACCTCCCATACAGAGGTGGGTTGCTCCCGGTTCGGTCAGCCGAACCGGTAGTGGAATTCAGGTCTGGGTAGCAGAACCAGCTGTAACCCAGACCTGCCATGCTACTGAACCCTCACCATTGCTGGGCGGCTGCCATTTTGGTTTTTAGTGACTGGGCATGTGCACTTCACTATAAATTGTTCTGTGCATGTTCAAAGAACAATTTACATTGAACAGTGCATGTGTCTGGGGTGCATGTGAGCGGATCGCAAACCGGTAGTAAAACTGGCAGCAATCCACCCCTGCTCCCATAGAAAACAAGTTGGTAACTTATCTGCCAGAGCTTGTTATAAGGGTAGCGGAAAACTTACTCTGATAAAGAAATCTGCTGAAAGTATAAATTTAAGTTCCTGCTTGACTATGGAACTGATTGGGCCAGTTGCTAACTCTCAGTCAAACATGCTGTGTGGGCTAATAGATGTAGGGATAAAATACAGTGATATATGCTACTTTGAGTTTCCAAAAAGAAAGACAGGATAGCAATGTAATAATAAGCAATCTAATAGACATACTATTGTATCTTTTCTTCTGTTGACACTTATCAAGTTTGTTTCTCTCTAAGCCAGGGCACATGTAATCACAATTTTATATCAGCAACAGAGAGTAAGCAACATGGTATCATTAAATATTGGTTAAGGACAGGATTTCCAGGTAACCGGGCAAAAACCTGAATTTAAATGAACTGTGCACAGTCACTCATGCCCTGTTCATCTCCCAGTTGGATTATTGCAACATGACCTACATGGAGTTATTCTTGAAGTGTATTTGGAAACTACAACTGGTATAGAACACAATAGTAAGGATAGTTCTGGGTGACAGATGTGACACCACTGTTATGTGCACTGCAGTGGCTGCCAGTTTCTTCTGAGTCCAATTCCAGGTGTTCATCATTAATTTCAAACCCTTTTCTTGCATGGATCCAGGATATCTAAAGAACCATCTCAGTCCAATGGGACTAACCCACCTCACTCTTTTCAGTGGAAGGGACTTACTTTGGCTCACTTAGCCAAAGAATTTCAGTGGCAGGGGAAGAGCCTTTTCTGCTGTGGCCCCCTCTGGAATATTCTTCTATTGGAGGTGAGGTCCAATCCCATACTTCTGGCCTTCCAGAACAGCCTCAAAATGTGTCTCTGCTGTTTGGCCTGGGGACCCAACAGAGGCCTGCTACATTGGTGGTGATTGATGGGTTAGAGAAGATTCCTACGCACATCTCGGTATTTAATGTTTAACTTCTCTATTTCTTTTGCTAATGTTAACTCTTTTAGCACTTTTAGCATGTTAATATATTGTAAACCTCTCAGTCACTGTATCAGATGGTGGCATATGTGTATCAATAAAAATGTAAATATTTGTTTATTCAAAATCTTAAATCTCTAAAAGTTCTTCACCGATTGCTTTGAAATTTTGACACAACGTTGCATTCAAATACGCACATGTTTTATATACCAATATTATATAGATGTCACACCTGTGACAGGTAAAAACATGCTTTTTTGAAAACCAGCGCCATCTGTTGGACATAAAAGCAACACATGCTATACTAAATATTTCACGATTCCATTTCAATGTTTCCAATTGCTTTGCTGTATCGAATTTTCATAGATTTCAAATTATTTTCATTTTGATTTAATTATTTCGTGTTACATTGCATTGGAATTGAGCTGTGTCATTCACCATAGCGTTCATTTCGTGAATATAGTATATTCGGAACAGTTTGGCCTTTCTCCAGCTTCATCCTCACGGTCCCTTTATATGTGTGACTGGGCTGCAGCCGCACCCTTTCCCCTTTCCGCCCCTCCTCTGACGAGCTTTGGCCATTTCTGCCAAGGGAAACCAAAACCCTTTGGCCTCCCCTCTCTTCCCTCCCACGGGGCCTTTGCTGTCTGCGGCAGGGCTCCATCCCTCGGCTGCCTCCCCCTGCTGTTAAGCTGGCCTCCCCATGCCCAGCACAGCACAGCTCCAGAGGCGGCTCCAGTGGGGTGGTGGCGGCAGTGTCAGCCTGGAGTGCAGCAGGGCTGGGGAAGCCGCTGGATGCCCTGTGAGGTGGCGGCTGCAGTGGCGGTGGCGTCTCTGGATGGGGCTGTGGCTGGCGGGGGTTGCCTCATGTCCGCGTCACCAGGGGTGGCTCCTTCCTCTTCCTCCTGCTCCTCAGGGGACACCTCCTCTTGCCGCCGCCACTGAGGGAAGCCAGGTCAGGGGCAGTGGCCTCCTCCTCCTCCTCTTCCTCAGCCCAGCCAAGCCAGCACCTGAGGGAGGCGTTGTTGTCATCAGTGGTGGTGGCGGGTCTTCCCCCCACCAGCCCCAATGGAGCAGCAGCAGCAGCAGCCTGACTCAGCAGCGGAGGTGTGGAAGAGGAAGAAGATGGCGCAGCCCACGATGCTGCCTCGGCAGGCTGGCAGCAGCAGCAGCAGCGGCACTGGCTTGGAGGACTTCCCGCCTGGCCTGCTGGCCCAGGCACTGCTGCTTCCCCTGGCCTCCATCGCCACCTCCGTCTTGGTCTCCTCCTGCCCTCCCGGGACACCTCTGCCACAGAGCCTGGCGCTGCTCTTGCAGGGAGGAGGAGGCATCGGGGGTCCGGCGGGCACCCAGTTGAAGAAGAAGAGCGGCTTCCAGATCACCAGCATGACCCTGGCACAGATCTCAGCCTGCCTCAGCTCCAACAACAGCATCGCCGAAGACAGGGAGAGCTATGATGACCTGGACAAGTCGCACAATGAGGACTTCTCCTCCTCCAAATCCTGGACGTCTCGCTCTCCCAGGCCACTGACTTTAGGGAGCTCGAGTTCAGCTCCTCTGAGGAGATGTTCAACAACTTCCACAAGGCCAAAAGCCCCGGCATTGTCTCCCCCAACCAGCTTCGTCTAGCCCAGCAGCCTCAAGGCCTGACCAATGGCAGCACCCACCTGCTGCCTCACTATGTCACGGGGGACACCCCCAGCCTCCCTCCCACACTGGGATCCACCCACCCATGTCTTGAGTGGTCTCATCCAGCCCATCGTTCCAGAGGCTAATCATCACGGGGAGTTTGGAGGGTGCCAGGCCGGGGCCTGTGGGAGCATCCTCCACTGTGGCTCACTTCCATATGGGGGCCACCTCTGCTGGGGGAGCTGTGGCCAGTGCAGCGAGTGGCAGGGCCCGCCAGGTGGGATAGACCCTCAGAAACCTTGCTGCTGCTGGCAATGGTATGACCCTGCCCAGAGGGAACCATCCTGGGAATGTTTCGTTCTTTGCATGCTGTTGGTAAATGTGCCCGTCCAATGTCTTTCCAGCAATTGAAAATTGTTTCTCACATGGACAATTATATATTGTGTGTTCTAGAGTCGGCAAACCAGACAATCTCTATATCTGCACAGACAATGGAACAACAAAAAACATTGTATACCCACAAGCTTTGTGAAATTAAACATATTAGAAACTTGTGCTTTCTCTTTTCTTTCTTTTCTATTTAACCAGACTGAGCCACAGCAATGTGTGGCTGAGTACAGCTAGTATATCAATAAATAAATAAAGCACAGAACATATAAGACAGGAATATTATTGAAGCTGTTACTGTCCAGAAGAGCTTTTTATGATGGAAGCTCTTAGTTTTCATTTGAACATGTCTAATATCAGTTATCTCAGTGATGGGTTCCTAGCAGACTGGTTCAGCTGACCGGTTCAGCTGGTTTGGCAGCCTGGGTCGCTGGAACTGGCAGTGACCCAGGCCTGCCATGCCCCCAAACTTGTTTTCTGGGCAGCACCATAGGCGGTGCCATCTTGTTTTTCAGTTTTAATTGCACTGTGCATGCGCACACAGCATGCATCAAGCACATGGTGCGCACATGAGCAAACCAGCAGTAGTGCCTGCTGGAACTCTCCTCTGAGTTAGCTGGATTACATGAACAATGACTTGGTAGCAATAGCTTACTCCTGAGTAGACAATTACTCTCAAGATGCTGTTCCAAATCGTATGGCGTTCTCCATCACTTTATCCTTGTGGATTTCAATATATCATTGTCAATGATCTTTTGGTCAAATGGTTCACCAATCTCATGGTTGCTCAGTTAGAATGACAGATCTTAGTCCTTCCATAGCTCCAGGGCTCTGATCTGTGGTTATAGGATCTGGTCTTTCAGCTGATGTATCCTACCTTGCCCCTGATCTCTTTTTCCTCCTTGGATAGAGATATACTTGGAGTAGCCATAACAGAATCTCTTGTAAATAGTTTCTGAATCTTCTCCATTTATTTATTGAAAAATATGTGCATTATTGTATAAATGATGAAAAAAATGCACTACATTTCATGAGAATTGCCATAGCAAAGATTATTTTAATCTAAATAAAAAAGCAGAGTTAGCAATTTCAAAAATAGTGAATAGCATGGCTCTTAATCCTATCTGAAACTCAGTGTTTTTTTAATTATTATTCTTAGATTTGCTAGGTTTCTATTTATTCATTTCTATGGCAAACCTGTCAGTTAATGAAAGAAAATTATCCACTTATGTCTTGTATAATAATCATTATAGTACATCTACTCCCACCCTAAATGCAGATTACTTGCTAACTCTTTGGTATCTTTTGTAGAGTCTTGCGAAAAAACTGTAATACTGACAAATGCGAATAAAAAGCAACAATAAAATTCTTGATGGATACTGGATACTGGCTAATAATTAATCACCATTAAGCAGACAGCAATATCTAATATTGGACAGTCATCACAAACAGATTTGAGAAATAGGTGGTTCAATCAAAGCAGGACACAGGACTATTTTTTTCCAATTAGTTTGTGGCTCAGAGTTGAAGTTTAGTTGCCAAGAATTGCTAATGCTAATGGAAGAGGGGAAAATGTCTGCAATGGGTGGGGCGGTGATAAAATCTTAGTGCAGCTGTGTCACCCATACTGAGATTTTCCCCCACCCACCCGCTGGCCTCCAGTTTTGGAAAGATTTACAATTTTCATCTTTTTTTTTAATGTACTGTCTATTGTAAGCGGCTTTTACATTTTTTAAAAGAAAATAATAAAATTGCAACAAACTGAACAACTGATGTTTGGCAGTTTAGTACTCCTATTCTAGGGAACACTTTTATTCCAAAATCACAAGCTTTTCACAACTAATTTAAAAGAAATAGGAAGGATTTTTCTGTCATTAGAGGTGAATAATTGCAGAGGTTCCAATCTGCATAGAGTGGTATGTCAATACTCATTGTTAATTGGTTCCAGAACACACAATGAGTTCCAAAATGCTGAATACCAAATAATTTTTTCTCATAAGAAATAATGCAATGAATAACAAGGCAGTCAACACCAACAAGTTCTAGCTTGTGCGATGAGTACCAAACAAATGATGAGTATTGGGATGAACCTTTTGCATCAAAATGCATTGAGTACCAAATTCGATGAGTTTCAAATCAGTTGAGTACCAAGGTACCACTACATCTTAATGTGCAATTAAAAGGGTATTCCTACAAGGACATGCATTTTACTATAAATTTTCACTTTGACTCTAGATAGATAGGCAAGCTCAGCATCTGTTCTCCTTATGCCATCCCACATTCACCTTCAAGTAACTGGAGATTCATTGGTTCATTTCTGAAGCCAATCTGCAGTGATCAGAAAACGAAATCCTTCTTCACCCAACGTACCCTTCTCAAGTATCCCTTTTCTTACTTTCCACAATCTCAAGGAGGCAGGGAGATGCTGGGCTGCGTATTTGGTTTGACAATCAAGTGGGATTTAAATATTATTAGCAAATTGATAACATAAGCTTAGTCAGAATTATGTTTCAACAATAACAATCTTACAGGAACAAGCCCATATATGCAATGCAGGCAGGGGATTGACTGTGACCCTATTTTCTTAGACAGTATCTAGAAATATTTAAAATAATACATTTGTATTCTTAAAGTATTTGCTACACATGTTGTTCATTGATTCAGTTACATTGACTCTTTTTGACCTTACAAGCAAGATTTTACCATTATTTTCCCATCTATTACTCCTTCTGTAAGTCTTCTAGCTAGCAAGGTCTTTTTCAAATCCCCTCATATTTTCCAAGTATCAGGATCTTTTTCCAATGATATTTCCCTTCACATTGTATTAGCCAAACTATTTAAGTTTTATTATTCCTTTCAGTCAGCAGTTTGGTCATAGTGACCGATTTAAATCTAGGGGCTAACGCCAATTGTTAGTTCAATGACATTATCCCGGAATAGTTTTTGGATTACTTTAGAAGACCCAATTTGTCTTTGCTAAATGTTCTTGTTTACAGAGTCTTGTGGAGTTAAGGAGCTGATTACCTTGTGTTGGTCAAGGTCACTTGAAAGCTAACTAGCATTATAGTCAAAATTACAAAATCTCTACTTTCTAACAGCCCTTTTTCCTCCCAAACATGTTTATATAAAGTTTTTATTATTATTATTCTTTGATATTAATTAAATTAAATTGATTTGGTATTAATAACTTGAAAACATTAGAGAGATTATAAAGCAGTATTTTTAAAACAAGAACAACAAAGAAAACAGCCAGATCAGAACTGTTCCTTATGTACTGATCAAGTGACTTCCTTATCTTTAAGGTCATCTATTCTCTATCTCAAGACTCTTTATCAACTACAACATTTTCAGCTATTTTTCACAATGCTATCATGCTACCTAATTTACTGCTCAATTCCTATTTGATTATTTCACGTATATGTAACCTAATGATTTCCATAAAGACGATCAGTTTCCATAATTTGATGCTACTATATACTTTTCTCTTCACCTCAGTAAAGGGATGCCTACACAAATGTCCTTTCCATAAGTAGATAACAGGACCAAGCCACAAGGGGTCATGTTTTTTCCCTGCATATTTAGCACATGCTAAATATTAACCTGCACCTAGAAAGGTTAAGTTTAGTAGAAAGGCACATAGATCCCAGATATCAGCCTCACTGATAAGACCTTGGCAAAAGTTACTGAATACTCAACTTTGTGTGGTTTGTTTGAGCTTTAGACTTAAGCTCAATTTACACTCTCAGTTGTACAACATAAGGTAAAAATAAGGTTCCCCTACACATGAATGCTAGTTGTTTCTGGCTCTAGGGGGTGGTGCTCATCTTTGTTTCAAAGCCGGAGACCCAGTGCTGTCCGAAGATGTATCTGTAATCATGTGGCTGGCATGACTAAATGCCAAAGGTGCATGGAACACTGTTATCTTCCCACTAAAGGTGGTCCCTATTTTTCTACTTGCATTTTTACATGCTTTCAAACTGCTAGGTTGGCAGAACCAGGGACAAGTAACGGGAACTCACTCCATTATACAGCGCTAGGGATTCTAACTGCTGAACTGCTGACCTTCTGATCGACAAGCTCAGCATCTTAGGCACTGAGCCACCTCACTGAGCCCTTATTGTGCAACATAGCAGGGCTAAAAATTTTTTTTACTGTAAACTAAAACAAAACAAAAAAGAAAAAGTTACTAAAATAGTTGATGTTTCTTTGTCAAGAAGAGGCAATTTCCTTTTTATAGACATAGTAGTTTTATTTCTGTTTCTTCTTTCTCTTGCCATTCCAATTATGCAACTGACTGCTTCTCTGCAGTTCAGTTTTGAAGCTGGATAATGATTAGTTGTTGATACAATTGATTAACTCTAATAATAGCTAACTCTCAATTTAGTACCCCATCATGGCAACGTAAAGCATCCAAACATTCAGAGTCTTCCAAATTTGCTAACTGAATTTGAATATGATAAAAGAGAAAACCATTCAGTATTACATTTAATATATCTAAATTGAAGATAAAAGTTGTTGTAAGACAAATCAGATTTACACTTTGTCCTGGCTTGGGCTGTTACTTTTTAGAATGCTGTTTCTGTCATGCCACTCCAAGCCTAAGCCGAGTCTGGAAAAACTGTGCAATCCTGGTGTTTGCATACTTGCATTCAATTTATTGACCAGTGGAAAAAGTGCTGTGAACTTCTCCCTTCCACATGTTTATAAAGAGGCTTTATAGCAAGCCCTATCTGTGACTGAAGGCTATTTAAGAGAGAGGAGTAGCATTTATGGAATCTCTTCATCTGATCTTGCCATTGTCAGTACTGCCTAAAACTCTGGGAGCTGGAATTCCAATAAATTTTGAGGGTTTGAGACAGTGGTGGGATTCAGCCAGTTTGCACCTATTAGGGAGAACCGGTTGTAGTTCAGAGAACCAATTGTTGGAAGAAATCTCCTTTTGTTTTTTCCCACTTTGCAGGGCTAATCCTGTAAGGAAGGCAGGAAGGAAACATTCGAATGTTGTTTCTAGCCTAATCTTTATTGCCCTGCTTACAGAAACTGCCTCTCTGGTTAACCCTTATTACATTGTAACAGCTAAGGTGAGTGAGTGACCTTGAGTTGGCCATGCCCACCCAGTCACATGACCACTGAACCCCACCTACCCAGATGGACATTAGGGCAGAGAACCGGTTGTTAAATTATTTGAATCCCACCACTGGTACGAGACTAGTCATGGTCTAGAGCCATGATGGCGAACATATGCCAGAGGTGGCACGGAAAGTCCTCATTGTAGGCACGTGCACCATCGCCAGCTGCTCTTCTAGTTTCCGGCATGCATTAGCTGATCTTCGCAGGTACTGGAGAACCAGAAAACGGCCTGAAAAACAGCCTGAAAAACAGCCTGAAAAAGGCCCCAAAACTGCCCAAAAAACAGCCATGTGCACACTAGCCAACTGGTCTCTAGATTTCTGTACGCTCCTGCGTACAGAAAGACCAAGTGGCCAGTGTGCATGAGCATGCCGGAAAACTGGAGACCAGCTGGCCGGCATGCGCATCTGCACCAGCCTGCTGGTCTTTGGGTTTCTGGAACTCCAGTGCACATGCATGTGTGTTCTGGTTTGGGCACTCAGTGCCAAAAAGGTTCGCCATCACTGCACTAGAGCAGTGGTTCCCAAAGCTCTGCTGGCAGGAGAATTCTGGGAGTTGAAGTCCACAAGTCTTAAAGTTGCCAAGTTTGGGAACCACTGCACTAGAGCAATTTTCAAAGTACCACTGCACTATTTTCAATTAGCCAGCCCTATCTCTAGTCTCTGATATAAAGAGCACGATAAAGCCCTTGAATTGGCAAATGTGATGAATCATCCAACCAAAGTAACATATAATTGTCCCTTTAAAAGCTGTCACAATCTGTTTACAGGCAAAGATCAAACTGTATTCACTCAAAGAACAAAATGATGAGGATAGCTCACTCTATTTCACTTCATAGAGAAAAAAGAGGTTTTTTTTTAAAATGAGATATTGTCAATCTAAAGTCTAAACCAGTGTTTCTCAACCTTGGCATCTTGAAGATATCTGGACATCTTCAAGTTGCCAAGGTGGAGAAACACTGGTCTAAACTGATCAGATTTTTTAAAAAATAAGTATACTTTTAGTATACTTTGCCTGCCTTTAGATCACTTTGGAAATGAATAATTTGGTAGAGATTTATCAAGAGGTATGCAAATTTATAGACATTTATCATCCAAAGATTAACTTGAATAATAGTTCAGATATGAGATTTCAGTATACTTTTTGATTCAGTGGGCACATTTTTTATTTTAAAAGTTTGTAGTCGATTTGGAATACGGACAGATACACATTTAAAAATCCCTTTCTTACCTTTATGAGTGGTATGTGTCTTCCTCAGACTCAGGTTCTACTAGAGGCCTGGGAATTTGAGGGTTCTGTGCAGGTTCTAAGCTGTTGGTAGCAATGCAGCCTTCTTGACAGACAGTTTTGATGTTATTCCTAGGATCTGTTGGAGGCACTCTCCCAGCTTATGAGTCATTGCCTCAAATGTTCCTGCCACCACTGGGGCCACTTTAGCCTTTACTTTCCATAACCTCTCCAATTTCTCCTTCACGCCCTGGTACTTCTCCAGCTTCTCATACTTTTCTTCATGATTTTGTTGTCCCTATATAATTGATTCCCAAGGTAGATGTCTTGGTTCTTGCTCCTTACCCTGTCATGGATGTGTGCCAGATCCATTCAAATATGGCCCAATTTCTTGTCACCATCCATGTTAAACAGGAATTCTAGCAATTATCCCTTTCAATTTTCAAATCACCTGGTTGCCTTAATTCCCCAACATATACATTTGTAGTTTCTTTTACAATTTTTACCATTTTCCTCCTCGGATTAAAGTTGCAGTGTTTTCTTCTCAGGAAGAGATCACTTTTAGAACATAGTGATTTCCCTTTGGCCAGGTAGAAAATAACATCTGCCACTAGATGTCCAACACTGGAAATCTTTATAGCTAGTTTTTCTTCAGTATTAATGCTCCACAGACAGAGGAAGAGAAAAAGGACACTTGGAGGCATGAAGAATGGATTCAATAAGCCTTTCTGGAACCTTGGTTTGGAAGGAGTGCACTTATTAACCCTCTTTTAATAATAGTAGGAGAAAACACTTAAAGATATAGAAGAAACAGGAAGCCTGAAAATAAGCCCTCATCTCAATTTAAACCAGTAGGATTCAGGGATTGATGTTCTCTCAGCCATTATTCTTCTGTCCCCATCTTCCATCCTCCAAGATGAAGCTGCCTATGTTGTGGCTGCAACTCATTGTAACTTAAACCACTTATATGTTAATGATGGTATGATTCAGTTAATAACTGCAGTGATTTGCCTAAGAACGGTGGCAAAAAAAGTCATAAATAAGATGCAACACATTTAATAGATGTTATTTAACAATGTAAATTTTGGGCTCAGTCATGGACTGAGCCCAATCAAGGACTACCTGCACCTAACTTTAAATAAGCTACATTTTATTCTGCAAAATGTAAGTCTTGAAAGTTTGTATAGGGTTATATAGTTACAATAAAATTGAAGATTTATTTCTTCCTAGTAATTTTCAATTTCAACCTGCTAGAGCAGGGGATGGAGCAGAAAAATTCCAAGGTCCCTCCCAAAACACTTATTCTGTGTTATTCTCTATCTTGGTGGTCATCCTATTTTCCCTCTTTTTGCCCATTCTGTCTTGTATAGGAGCAGTTGAAACTCTACTTTATTATGGCTTCATCACAGACTTAATCAAAGCAGACCAGATGAATTTAAATCAATAGGTGACTTCTGGTGTATTGATTTCAGTGAGATAAACATCACTGTGCATAATTTTAAAGAATTCACAATAAAGGCAACATAACATGTATTAAGTGTAATACACTTTCACAAAATAAGGAGGAAAAGATGAAGTTGTGTGTCAAGGGATTTCCCCCCAAATTTATTTATATGTGACGAAAATAATAATGTATTAGAATGGTATGCCTTCCATACTAAGGAAGATAATCATGATTAATGCAAGTCATATTTGCAGGGCATTCATTGATTTAAAAAAATCTTTGGATAAAAAATGTCCTTTGATCTTAGATATGTCTTTCCCTTTATTCTGAATTTTAATGAACAATTTAAGGTGGAAAGTACTGATCAATTGTCTGATACACAGCTTATGCATTAAATGTACTATGTAATAGTGCATTACTATATCTCTTTTTATATTTCTAACCTAATGTACAGCAATTGAAGTTTAATAAAATGAGAACAGAAGTAGCAATATTTTATATCTCTATCATTTGAACTCGTTCTTCAAATCATAATGGGATCTTCTATAAACATGCACTATGAAACACAAACAAGTTCAGGAGAGTATGCAAAGAACTTTGGGCAGGATTGAAAAAAAGGGAATGATATGAAACATAATAGCATAAAGTAGGTTGTTTTTCAATAAATTCCCATTATTTCTCTTTTGTAGAGTTTAGGATTATGTTTACACACATTTAATGGAGATGGTTCCATTCCATACTAGCCTTAGCCTAGTATGAAAGTATCTTGAAAATATGCAGGAAAAAGAAAATACAAGTCCAATCTATTTGAAAACGCCATATTTGGATATTTTCTCCTTCTGTTCAATTATGTCTGATTCTTGGAAACTGGAGAAGCTCCCAGGTTTTCTTGACATGATTTTTGAGAAGTTGTTTGCCATCCTAGGGCAGAAAGAAAGTGACTGGCCCATTTGTCTTTGTGCCTAAGGCAGGACCAGAACTCATGGTCTTCTGGTTTCTAGCCTGCACCAAACTGGCTTTCCACAAACTATTTATATAAAAATGGACAAAATTTAAATACTACTGAACTAGAGAAATGGGAAATGGGAATAAGTACTCTAACTGTAAGGGCTTTGCCAATTGGTTCAGAGCCCTGTGGGTGCATCATACAGAAGGTGGCTGATGGACTAAAAGAAGGTTCTGCTTTCACCCCCTGTGTACTTTGTTTCCTTCCTCACCATCTTTGTCAATTTTAAGATTAATTTTAGTGTTATATTTATTATTGTAATATTTTAATGTTTTTCCTGTTCCTTTTAATTGTTGTAAGCTTTCTAGAGCCACTTCTTGCTGTGACAGGAAGCATATAAATGTCACAATAAATAATAAATCTATTATTGTTCAAACTCTTTTTATTATTTTTATTGTTTAAAATGTTTTTATTATTTTAATTGGAATATATTTCTGGAATAGCAAGCTGGTCAGAGTCATTGACTGACATGGGCAGCTATAGAAATTGAATAAAAAAAGAAAACTCATTAATTGCGTAGTAGTTAAGGAACAGTGATCATCCCATAATAAGACAGCTACTCAGTCCTTAAAAAGCAATATAAATGACTCTCAAAATGGAGACAGACTACCTCCTCACCTTAGCTGAAGCTAAACATTTCAAGATGTTAAAACCAATTTGTTTATAACATTGGAACCCAATCAGTCAACCCTAATGCTTATGTGTTTCCCTCAGGTCTTGTGGTTCTGAGAATATTATTCTATCTACAGGGTAAGCACATGCTTTATTATTAGGGATAGATTAATCTATCCTGGTTTTGCTCATGTTCTTATTTTCCCATTTTTGCTTCAAGTTTGTATATGTCTCTGGTATTTGGGTATGTGGTTTTTTTATAAAATCCCTATGAACACTAATGCAATTTTCATACAGTTTTTTTCCCCCTTAATGGACACATTTTTGGATTTACCACACTTGTGGTTTCTCTAGTTCTAAAATATCTTGCTTCACTTGCATTAACAAGGTAAATATTTACAGAACTGTACTTCATGGCATTACAACTTCATTTATCATTTCACATACTGCAAGTTAACAAGCAATTATTGTGGCATCTTTTTAAAATGTAGATCCTGTAAAATGATAAAGTAAAAAGTGTTTTCAGGCTTTTAAATAGAGAATTACAGAATATCAATCTTTTGCAATGTGCAGCACTAGGACAAATAAGTCTTCATGACTTATGGTCATTATAATAACCATATAAATAAGGTCATTATTATAACCATATATCTCTTTTTGAACTTAAAGATTGGCACTTTTCCAGATCAAGTGCCCAAAGTGCATGCTTGCGCACGAATGCATGTGCCGGAACCCCCAAAATGCAATCCATGTGTGGCTCCCCTCGCACATGTCTCCCCCCCGCATCTGCAGCAGAGACCTGAAAACCAACTGGCTGGTGGGAGGTGCGTGCTCATATGCGGCCGAGCTGGTTCGTGTGCCATCAGAGAAGCTGCTGCATGCACTCTGGCACACGTGCCATAGATTCACCATCATGGGGCTACACATTCTGCTATACTTCTTTTTTAGATCCTGCAAGCCTAGAGATGACTTAATTCACTGATTTACTATCTTTGTCATTTAATGTTTAGAGTGCCTTTAAAAATAGTTGCATTTGATCCACTGCCTGAGAGAACATCAATCTTGGTTAAGCTTGGTAATTGCTTAATAATAAGCATACTTAGCATCACAGACAGTTCAGCCATCATGCCATCTAGCTGGAAAAAAAATTCTACATTTTTTATTAATGAAAATGATGAAATATTCATAAGTTATTTTGTGACAGTTTACAGAGCTGCAAATATATAGCCTGAAAATAAGCAATATACACACTTGGCAAGTATTACTTTATATCTCTGCTGACGTCATTCAAAAAGAATAATTTGTTGACTATAATTACAGTACATAAATGGCAATTCTATACTGATTATCACTATTAAATGTAAGACATAATTATACTCTGAAAAAGAATAATGCATCTGCCATCAGTGCACAAATTTTAATAATTCTAATGGTTTCAATATGTGACTTACTGATAAAGATCTTCATTATTGAATCCAACCTAGGAAGGCAAATTGAATGACATAAAGCAGATGCTTATTTTACTTCCTCAATAACTTTGAGAGTATTATCTTTAACTAAGCAAAAATACTTTTATTTCTACTTCTACTTTGTAACATGCAGTTAACATAAGGGAAACTTAGATTTGGTGTCTAGTTCATGTGCCTATTCAAGTTCACTTCCTGAATGTTCTCCACCTGCTTGAGTATCTGTTATGTAAATTCATCACTGAAAAAAAAATGAGACCATAACTGGGACTTAGGAATTAGAAGGAAAAAGCCAGATTTCCCATAAACATGTGCTGGAATGCCAACGTGGAACACGATGAAATGCGCTGTACAGTATGATGACTAAAGATAAACACCTTCATGTATTTGCATGTGATGTTGTGATGCACTTACAAAAAGATGAAACTTAAGTCATGTCAGTGTGCATTTTGGCATCATCATGATTACAAATGGATGGCTATAAAATCTTCAAGTATATTATCAAGCTTTCCACTTCATCCTTCAAATAAGGGCAATTCCTTTCATCTAAATAACTCACTTATTCCTCTTATTCCTGACTGATACATCACATGTTTTGTATTCAACTGGTTGGATGATGCTTCCTGGCTGCATCTACTTAGAAAAATGAGATAACAAGAGATGTGACTCTGGAGAAATATTATAATGTCAAATGAACAAATTCAAGCAAGACGAAACCATGTTTGAGCAGCTTCCAGTAATTTTCAGTCTGTAGATAGCAATAGCAGTTAGACTTATATACCGTTTCATAGGGCTTTCAGCCCTCTCTAAGCAGTTTACAGAGTCAGCATATTGCCCCCAACAATCCGGGTCCTCATGGCACAAGGATGAATTCTTCAAAGCCAGTTGGATTTTTGAAATCCAGATTCGGTAGCCCTACTCTGTATGTGTGAATTACATTTCACTTTATTAGCCATAATTCAATAATAACATTTCAAAATGTACTTCTAAGAAAAGGGATAGTCAACATGACTTAAGTTAAGGAGAAATTTTACTATGAGAACTTGCATATCAAATTAAGCACCTTATTGACAATGTTTTTAGAAAGCTATTTCATTTTTTTAATCCAGAAAACTTAATCTTATTTTATTTTCCTGGATAATAAAACTGTTCATATTAATTTCACTCATATCTGATTCTTTTGAGTTCATAATTCTATTATTAGTTGATTCACAGATTGATCTTGATGATTCCTTCAGTAGCAAATTTATATGAACTTCTTGGTGTTTTGTAACCCCAGAAAATTTGACTCTTCCCTAATTCTATCTTCCTTCCTCACTTTATCTGGGCAAGAACATCCTAATATGCTTACTCTTGTCCTGGCCCAGCTGGGACATGGAATGTCTGATTCAGGCATCCTGTTTTTGAAGCTCATAATTGCACTGCCTTGTGTTAACATTGCAAATTTTCATGCACTGTGCGGTTGTCCCGAAGGCAGTCTCTCCAGAGCTATAAAAAGACAGTTACCTCCTCATCCCAAGAGAGCCACTGAGTTTAAGATCATTTCAGCTGAAGTTACATTACAAAAGTTTCTGTGGGAGAAATGTCTCCTCCCTTGTGCACCCACTTACTGCATTTCCATAAATCAGTAGGTCTGGTTTAAAAATAATCCTACCCGCACCCAGCAACTACTGACTCATTTTATTATCCATAATTACATGTAGAGACTCTTAGTAAGTGAAAGGGACAGCAGAAAAAAAGCATTTAGGAAGCAGCTCCTTAAAATAACTGTAAAAGTTAATTGATGGTAAATATGTGAAATACATGTCAGTTGAAGACTAATTCGAACCTATAGGTGCTTATTATATGTCCTGTACATCTCTCATGGGAATGTTGCTACCTCCACATGCACTTCTTGGAAAATACACCCTCTGTAGAAATTTTTCTTATGGTTGAAATCTGAATTCAGTTTTCTTCTTTCTGATATTCTGCAAGTGTCTTGGGTTCATCTTCCAAAATTTTCATTCAGTCATTGCTCCAGGGTGAGGAAAGAGGGGTTAATGGTTTTTCCACTTTAAATTCTTACAAAGAAAGATATTTATCATATGGTGGGATTATCAAATGATTAACCCTTTGAAACACATTCTGTGAATAATTGGAAATTATTCTGGAAATTTTAACATTGGAAATTGACACCACCTCCTGGAAAACCCTGGCACAAGATTGGCGCAACATGGCGCACATTGATCAGGGGTGGGTTCCTGCCAGATCTAACCTCTTCTTTAGAAGAGGTTCCATAAATCTATAGTGCCGTTTAGAACCGGTTCCAGCTCCATCCCTCCCACCGCCCGTCCACACTACTCTTGCCCCGCCCACCGCTCACTGATTGGCTGGCTCACGAATCGCCCCGCCTGCCTCTAAGAGTCCTATCTAAACCTTAAAGTCTTAAAGCTGTCAAGTTTTAACATCCCTGGTTTTTTTTTAAGGGTTAGGGGTGCAAGGGTCTTGTAACTTGACAGGCTTTAAGACTTGCATACTTCAATGACAGAGTTTCTGAGCCAACATGACTGGGGGAGGAATTCTGGGAGTTGAAGTCCACAAGTCTTAAAGCTCTCAAGTTTGAACACCCCTGGGGTTCTTTTTCTAAAGGGTTAGGGGTGCAAGAGTCTTCTAACTTGACAGCTTTAAGACTTGCGTGCTTCAAATGCCAGAGTTTCTGAGCCAACATTTTGGTTGCTAAGCAAGAGCGTTGTTAAGTGAGTTTCACAACATTTTACAAGCTGGCCATGCCCACCCAGTCACATGACTGCCAAGTCACTTCCACTTGGTCACATGGCTGGCAAGCCACTCCCACAAAGCAGGCCACACCTACAGAAGAAGTTCTAAAAAAAATTGAAACCCACCACTGACACTGATCCACTAATGCTGTCAGACATCTGAAGATATCTGAGGACAGAAGAACAACCATAGCACAAGAGCACTCCGCAAAGCCGGAGCTGCAAATGCTGCAACAATGGTGCCCACACATGTCTGCCTGACATGTGGCAGAACATTTCATGCCCATATAGGCCTTACCAGCCACTGCAGACACATCATGGACAGCCTACAACCTGTTAGATGTCAAGGTCCTCTTCAAACCCAATAGATGAAAATCATCATCATTCTGTGAATATATGTTTTCAAAAGAGGGCTGTATTTATGGTGGGTTCTTATTTTAATCAGTGAATAGGAGCAGTTGCTATCTTATCTGGAGCAAGGAAAGAACAAAAGAGAAGCAACAGTTATATGGGAAATCATATTCTGCTAGAAAAAGCAAGTAAAGAATTATAAACAGTTTATAGATTTTACTTATTGCAAATGAATCAAGTTAACATTTCTTAATGGAAAAGCTTTATAACAGCAAAAGTTATCTTGTAAGTATGTGTGTATCTTAATTATTTTAATCAAAAGTGATTATGTTTAGAAAGGGTTGTAGAAAAATAGGGAAAAATTCTTTCAAAAGATTGTTCTCTTTAATGTAGTTATTATTCACTGTCAACAACAAGCATAACTGTATGAACTTGAATTACCCCAGGAAAAGACCCAGCTGCTAACAAACCTAGCAGACAACTTTGTTTCCCAAAAAGTAGAGGAAGGAACAAGGGGATCAGCCATATTGGACTTAATTCTCACTAACAGAGAGGAAATGATAGAAGGTTTTGAAGTCACAGGAACCCTGACCATGCAATATTGGAATTCAAAATTATGCAAACACAAGTAGTAGAACAAAGTCAAACTAGAGTCTTGGACGTTAAGAGAGCTAATTTCAATAAAGTTAGAAAGAGCTTGGGAAGAATTCCATGGGTGAGAATCCTCAAGGGGAAAACAACTCAAGAAGCTTGGGAAATTTTGAAAAACGAGATTACAAAAGCCCAGTCTAACACAATACCAATGCATAAGAAAAATAACAGCTCCCCCCAAAACCCAGCATGGCTGCATAAAGAACTCTCTGACAAATTGAAAGAAAAAAAAGATAAGTATAAAAAGTGGAAAGAAGGGGACATAACTAAGGTAGAATATCAGCAAATAGCCCGAGCCTGTAAAGATGAAATGAGGAAAGCTAAGGCTCACAATGAAGAAAGGCTTGCCACAAAAGTAACAGATAACAAAAAAAGATTCTTCCAACATGTTAAAAACAAGAAAAAAGTTAAGGAAACAATTGGTCCACTGCTGGGAGAAAGTGGCAAGAAGGTGACAAGCAACAGGGAGAAAGGAGAACTATTTAACTCATTTTTTGCATCTGTCTTTACACAAAGGGATAAAACAGTCCAACCTATCAAAAACAGCACCACAAAAAACAGATTAGGAACACAAGTTGAAATAGGGAAGAAAATGGGAAGTGAGCACCTGTCTACCTTAGATGAGTTCAAATCACCAGGACTGGATGGATTACACCCCAGGGTTCTGAAGGAACTAGCAGATGAGATCTCAGAATCATTGAACTATATCTTTCAGAGATTCTGGAGCACCAGGGAACTGTCAGGGGACTGGAAAAGAGCTGATGTGGTTTGCATCTTCAAAACAGGAAAAAAATAGATGCAGGAAACTACACACCTATCAGGCTGACCTCAATACCAGGAAAGATTCTGTAAAAGATAATCAAGCAACAAATTAGCGAACAACTAGAAGTAAACAAAGTAATAGCCAAAAGCCAACATGGGTTTGTCAAAAACAGATCATGCCAGACTAATCTTATTGCATTCTTTGACAAAGTGACAAAATTAGTGGACCAGAGGAATTCCATCAATATAGTTTACTTAGATTTAAGTAAGGCATTTGATAAGATAGACCATAACCTACTACTAGATAAACTAGAAGAATGGGGTTAGACAGCATCACCACCAGATGGATTCGTAACTGGCTGACCAACCACATTCAACATATAGTCCTCAATGGAACTGCATCTACATGGAGGGAAGTATGCAGTGGAGTACCCCAGGGTTCTGTTTTACGCCCAGTACTCTTCAACATCTTCATCAATGATTTGGATGAGGGAATAAATGGGGAACTCACCAAATTTGCAGATGACACCAAGCTGGCAGGAATAGTCAACTCTCCAGAAGATACGCTTAAAATACAGAAGGATCTTGATAAACTTGAACATTGGGCACTATCTAATAAAATGAAATTCAATGGTGAAAAGAGTAAAGTTCTACATTTAGGCAAGAAAAGAAGAAATGCACAGGTACAGTATAGGTGGTACCTTTCTCAATAAAAGTAACTGTGAGAGGGATCTTGGAGTCCTAGTGGACAACCATTTAAATATGAGCCAGCAGTGTGCAGCAGCTGCCAAAAAAGCCAACACAGTTCTAGGCTACATAAATAGAGGGATAGAATCAAGATCACATGAAGTGTTAATTCCACTTGATAAGGCCTTGGTAAGGCCACACTTGGAATACTGCATTCAATTTTGTTTGCCACGATGTAGAAAAGATATGGAGAGTCTAGAAAGAGTGCAGAGGAGAGCAACAAAGGGGACTGAAGACTAAAACATATGAAGAACGGTTGCAGGAACTGGGTATGTCTAGTTTAAGGAAAAGAAGGACTAGAGAGTCATGACAGCAGTGTTCCAATATCTCAGGGGTTGCCACAAAGAAGAGGGAGTCAAACTATTCTCCAAAGCACCTGAGGGTAGAACAAGAAGCAATGGGTAAAAACTAATCAAGGAGAGAAGCAATTTAGAACTGAGGAGAAATTTCCTGACAGTGAGAACAATTATCAGTGGAACAAATTGCCTCCAGAAATTGTGAATGTCCCAACACTGGAAGTCTTTAATAAGATGTTGGATAACCATTTGTCTGAAATGATATAAGGTTCCCTGCCTAGGCAGGGGTTGGACTAGAAGACCTCCAGGTCCCTTCTAACTCTGCTATTGTATTGTATTGCTTTAAAGAATTGTAGATGGAAGTTGGAAACATTTGTGTCCTCATATACTCCAAAGCACTGCACTGCCAGCCATGTTTCAAATTAATAGAACTTATTTCTAAAGGAAGAGATTGGAACCTGATTTCTCATTTTGACAATTTGCTGTTAACCTCTCTTACTTTCTCAGTATTTGGTCTTATCTTCATGGCATGTAGTCTGGTTATCTGCAGGACTGCATTCTTCAATCATTTCTGCCCACCCATATGTTCAGACAGAATGAGTGTGCTCCAAGTCTGGGCACATGATCTAGAGTGGACCTTAGATGGTTTGTTCTGGGCTTTCTGGTATACAGATACAGCCCAAAACTAAGGTGACCAGACGTTCTGCTTTTGGCGGGATGGTCACAATTTTTAATAATTTGTCCCACGTCCTGCAGCATTTTAAAAAAGTCCAGATTTTTGTAGAAAGGGTGGCCTGACCCTTTTTTGGCTCTACCACGTGGCTTCCTCTTGCAAACATTTTCACTCATTTTTCCAGGTCTATCTTTGTCTATAGACTAGTGGCTGTGCTCAGGGAGGGCGGCCTGCAGGGCTGTAGGCTGTGCGGCAACTGCGTGCTGCTGAGCACTAGTAGGAGTCCCGGGGTGGGCTGGCCGAGCGACCTCGCATGCAGGTCGCCTCACCGCCCGATGGAGGCTGCCCGGCTGCTTTCCCTCCACCCTCCCCTTTTTCCTCCCCTTCCTCCTCCTCCTCCTCTCTGCAATCTGGATGCCCAATGTGCCTTCCTTTCCTCTGCGTTTGACCCTTTCACACGGAGCCACAAGATTATGAGCAATGCGAGGTTGCTACGCTAAGGGTGCCCGGTCCCAACTGGGAACTGCTGCTGCTGCTGCCACCACAGGGACTCAGCGGCACCCATGTAGCAGTGGCTGGCTCTGCTCCCAGCTGTGGGCCCCTGCCACGTCCAGTGTGTCTTCATCAGCAAGCGGGTTGCCCGCCCGGCTCGCTGCCGCTGCCCCTCCATGGTCGGGTCATCCCAAGCGTGCATGACACAGAGCTCCCCGCACCTAGCTGCATTGCGCACATGCACGGGCATTCAAGGAATCCGGCAGGTTTTTTTTAAAAAAAATGCCCACGTGTGTGCCCAATGCAGCTAGGCGCAGGGAGCTCCAGGTCGTGCGTGCTTGGGATGACTTGGCCATGGAGGGGCAGTGGCAGTGAGCCGGGCAGGCAACCCGCTTGCTGATGAAGACACGCTGGACACGGCAGAGGCCCACGGCCGGGAGCAGAGCCAGCCACTGCTGCAGGGATCAGGTGCTGCTGGGTCCCTGCGGCGGCAGCAGCAGCAGCAGTTCACAGTTGGGACCGGGCGCTCTTAGCGTAGCAACCCCGCATTGCTCATAATCTTGAGGCTCCATGCAAAAGGGCCGAACGCGGAGGAAAGGAAGGTGCATCGGGCATCCAGATCGCAGTGAGGTTGCATATTTTTCCTACAATCACAGAATAGTAGGGAAAATCTGCATATAGTATGTTACATAGTGAAAATATGTCTTTTAGATAAATTGTACAATTTCTAGATATTTGTGGATCCTACTACTATCATTTCACTATCTGCAGCTTTCTATCTACCATGAAGATAGAGGGAGGATGAAAACAAAAATTATGATTCAAACTTTGGGCCTGAAAATGTCCATAATATCTTTAAAAGCCCATTCAATTATCCTTCTCTTCTCTTCTCTTCTCTTCTCTTCTCTTCTCTTCTCTTCTCTTCTCTTCTCTTCTCTTCTCTTCTAGTATAGAATATCTTCCAGTAGCATTTAAATTATTAGTGCTTAGAATTAGGAACTACCTTGCTAATTTTTATTTTTTCTTAGGGCATTCAGTGTTGTGGAAGAACATCAGTTTTATATCTGACCAGTGGAAAATAGAGTTTAACAGGCAGTTTGTGAACCATGTATATCCTAAAGCTCAGCTCTAACTCCTTAATAAGGCACAGCTGTACCCATTTATTAATTTTACTTATTTTACATGGTTCAACCCATTTTTAAAGGAATCTATTTCAGGATATGCTTAATGCACCATTGCATAACGAAGTGAGGTGAAATAAAACAGAGACCAGAATAGGAATAAGTTACCAAGTTTCAGATGGTTAAAGCTAAATGTTCTAACACAACACATAACTCTTCTAATTATGGCTGACTTTTATTGAACTTCCTAGAAGTGGAACCCAGTTAAATTGCAATACTATCACATGAACATTGGTTATGAAGCAGCCTTGGCAAAGCTAAAATAAATGGTCCTGGACATGTAATTCCAAACTATAATATGTAACACTTTGACAGTATATGAGCTCAGTTGGGAAATGATAAGAATGGTTTTAAACTACCAAAGCACCTCATGCAACACACATACGTAATTCAGTATTAACAGTTCTTGAGTGTAAATTCAGAAATATCTCCTTTTCAGAAAGAATTGTCTTTACAGTGTGAATCCCACTGAATTATTCGTTCACATCAATTTTATTATGATTCCTACAACTATTAATAATGCATCTGCCATGAGGGACAAAAAAAGTCAGGAAAGCAGTTATAGCAGTACATAGATTTGTTTTGTACACCAATCAACATTACATGAACAAAGGAGTAAGCTTTTGAACATACAACTGTGAGTGCCATCCTGACTTTTGTGATAATTGCCCATTGCCCATTATGTTCTTCTTACACTTCTAGCAGCCAGATTAATTTTATGTACATCAACTCATATTGGGCAAAAACATTAGAACTGCCAAATCTGTGTTAGTAGTTCACAAGATATGATTTCTATTAAGAGCAGATTAAACTACAATGAAACAACTTATTCTGTTGGTCTAAAATATGGTAGAAGTTAATTCATTGCAGGGGTGGATTTCAACTGGTACGGACCTGTATGGCCGTACTGGATGGTGAAATTTAGCATGCCTTCCTGCACCCCTTGGTCTGGAGGCCCCGTACCGGAACACACCATGCTGCTGAAAAGTTCTCAGAAGAAGAAAGAACTGGTGAGTGGCTGGGGGGGGGGATATTGGAGAAGAGGAAAGAGGCAGAGGGGCTGGAAGGGTGTGTCCGTGAGCACAGGCTGTGAGTTTTAAAACGTTGGAGGGAATCCAGGAAGAGGAAAGAGGCAGAGGGGCTGGAAGGGTGTGTGTAAGGTGGACAGTAATGTTGAAGACAGTAAGGACAATCATCTTCCTTCTGTAAGTAGCTGTTTTATTGTTTTGTGTACTTATTTTATTCTTATTTAAGTAGTAAGTGCACAAAATAATAAATTTCTTTGGGGCAAAGAATTCAGTGACATCGACTTCACCACTCCCACCCAGTGACATGAGTGCCAAGCTACTCCCACCCGGTCACATGACTGCCAAGCAACTCCCACCCAGTCACATGACCACCAAGCCACTCCCACAAAACAGATCATACCTACAGAATAGATTCTAAAAATTTTTGAAACCCACCACTGATTCATTGGCAGTTTGCAGTTTATATTACTCTTGACTGTTTCCATGAATATACAGATTTGCTGTATTGGTATTTTATTTTATCTTATTTTATTACTTCAATATTAATCAGAGACTACAATGAAGCATACTTAGATTTTATAGACTCTTCCTTTTGAATGGTCATAAAAATAAACATAGTATAAATAGAACCTCCTAATTTTTTTTAAACAAAAGATTTCAATGGCACATATTTTGGGGAGTCCTTTTTGGGATAATATATGTAGCTACTAACTGAGGCACTCATAGCTATCTTCGACAAGCAACAGACTAACCTTTTATTGTTCTAATTTTCTAAAGAAATTAAATTATGGCAAATGAAAGTCTACAGAAATAATTTCCAAATGGGTGAAGAGAAACAGAATTTGCCCTTTATCAAATGAACTGTTAAGAATTGCAGATTAAAAGCTAGCTTTGTTATTTGCCTGAAACTGTGCATGAAATGCTTAGTAAACCTTTCTATTAATATCTGGCACAGTATGTGAAAATAGCATTTCCATAAAATGTCCATTACAATTGTTGATGTCACTGGGCCATTCAGAAAATATTTATAATTCCCAGTAGCAGTATTCTTAGCTTCCAATCTATTTGCTATTTCCTTCACTGAGATTGTTTGAGTCCCCACTTTCCATGCATTTAAAATACTTTAAGGAAATATTTATTTAGTTTAACATTTAATAGCTGTCCAGATTTTTCAGCTTTTTTACATTTAAGCTATTTAACCTGTTTGGAGCTAGTTAAGAATAGCTTTGATATGGCACTAAGTGATAATGTTAATTTAAATTCAGAAGAGGATAATTAAACAGACATTTCAGACTCAACAGTTTTCAAGAACAAGCTATAATCATATCATCTTCATTGTCATCATCATCATTTCCTTCAGTTCAGAAGATACGTTTGGTGGGGAGAGAGTTAGTGGTTCCTTCCTAATACATTTCCTTTTCTGCTTTGGTACTTTAAGCCACTGTGTAAATCCAAGATACATTTTAATAGCAAGAGGAGACAAGAATTAGCTAGTCTAGGGAGTTACTAAATTTTATCTCCTTCCCCAAATGCTAGTACTGTATGGGGAACATATATTTGGAGGAAAATATACTATGGCTATTATCTAATTGTGAATTGTAACCAGTGTATTTATTTATTTATTTATTTATTTATTTATTTATTTATTTATTTATTTATTTTATTTAGTTTGTCAAACATGTAAAAGATAACAGGTATAAGTATAAACATGGACATGAACACAGGAAATGGGTACGAATAAATGGGAACAATAGGACAGGGACGGTAGGTACACTGGTGCACTTATGCATGCCCCTTTACAGACTGCTTCAGATTTTCCTCTTATTCAGATTTTTCTACTACCCAGATTTGAAACCATAAAAATACAAGTAGGACAAAACACCTCTCTGACTATTTACAAAACCAAGGGCTGCTTAGCTAGAAAATACTCCTTATTATATAGGATACATAGCAGCCATATCAAAGAGTTGGGAATCTTTGGGGGAGCAGGATACAAATGTTCCTTATGAATAAAAGTCATTTATCCTCATACAGATGGCTGTATGTTTACATTCTCTGCATTTCTTCTCATATAGATAATTCTCACAAGTTAGGCTGAGATATTTCTTCCACTAATAGAATCCTTTTTTGGGTGGTGGGAGGAAAGATTAGTAGGATTTAAGCAAACATCCACCCCATTTCAAACAGTAGGTGCAACTCGTAGTCTTTCATTACTTGTGTAGTCTTGTCATTCCAAATAGGCTCCCTAATAAAACCAGTTTGACACAGATGAGAGAATTCACAAAAATAGCAAAGGGTCCTTTACAACTTGGAAAAAGCAAAAGAAACTTCAGCGAAGTGTTGCAGCTTGAATTCTGGGTTTCATTATATCCCATTTCACTTTGGTTCTATATGAAGATGTGAAAGTGAATGTTTCTAAATATTCTCAGATTAAAATATTTTTAATATCTTCTCTTTATGATAAATTTTATTGATGATATTCTAAATTACTCAGCCAAACCTTGCTGAGAAAGTGATAACTTTCTCAGTTGAAAGAATTGTGTACAAAGGAAATTATCTCCTTTGTTTCTATCCAATGGGTACTAAGAATATATTTGCTTTATCAGAAACGTGCCCCCAGTAGCATTGACTTGCCAGACAGTAGTAAAAAGATCCTATTATGTGGCAGGTGAGTTTCTTATATGTTCAGAAATTGTGAACAAGGCTGGAAGTATATCAGTTAAGGAGTTGGGTTTAGAGTTATAGCTTCAGAGATTAGATATTCTATCTATCACTATTACCACAACCACCACCACCACCATCATCATTATCATCATACTTTATTCATTAAACATGAATCTCAGTCAACTGAACATTCAAAAATGCATCACAAATACTATTGACTGGTGCTAATGGTTGATACGGTTTGCTGCCAGCGTCCTAGGTATCAATGAAGTATCTTCTTAAAATATACGATATTCCGAGTAACACAGTTTTTTGCAGTTCCACTGGTGTTATTGCAGGAAGCTGCAATTTGTTGATGTATTTTATAAAATTTTTGGATATGGTGCCAAGTGCCCCAGTGACAATGAGTATCACTGTTACATGTTTCATCCATAATCAAGTAGTTTCGATGGCCAGGTTGGGGTATTTTGTGATTTTTTTCCAGTTCTTTTTCTTTGACTCTGCCATCTCCTGGTACCGTGATGTCAATAAATTTCGACCTTCTACAACCATGATATCTGGCATGTTGTGTTCCAAATGATGATTCATCTGTATTCGAAAGTCCTACAAGATCTTCACCTTCCCATTTTCAGTAACTTTTTCCACTTTGTGCACCCATGACTTTTTGGATACATTTAATTCATATTTTTTACATAATGACCAGTGGATTAATTTAGCAACTTGGTCATGTCTAGCTTTGTAATCAGTTTGTGCAATTTTGCTCCATTCACATATTAAATATGAAACAGTTTCAACTTTGTTGTTGTAAAGTCGGCAGTTTGGATTGTTAGTTATTTTTTGTATCTTCGCTTTCATGGCATTAGTTTGTAGTGCTTGTTCTTGAGCAGCCAGTATTAAACCTTCCATTTCTTTCTTGATAATTCCCATCTTAAGCCGTGCCCATGTAAAGTTGTCATCACATTTTCCTTTAATCTTTTTCAAGTGTTGTCCATGCAAAACTTTGGTTTTCCATCTATTTAATCTGTTATCCAGCTGTTTTTCCTTATATTCTGCCTTTGTTTCTGTTGTTTTTATATTGTTCTCCATTTTCACCGTCTGTAGCAATTTTTCTGTACTTTGGTTCACATAATCATTCAAACTTAGTTTTTCTTCTTCGTATATCAGTTAGGAATTGGGTTTAGAGTTATAGCTTCAGAGAGTAGATATTCTATCACCATCATCTATTATTATTATTATTAATAATAATAATAATAATTAATTATTATTAATAATGATTTTCATTGACTTTTTCAGGCTGATGTTCCCACAAGTTTGTTGCTGTTTTAATATTATAATTTTTGCACAAATTCCAATGGATCATTTGTGCTACTGAATTGTGCCGCAATTTATAATCAGTCTACGCAATTTTCTTACAGCAGCTGAGTATGTGATCAACAGTTTCAACAGCTTCTTTGCAAAGTCTGCATTTGGCATCATCAGAGGATTTTTCGATTTTGGCCTTAATGACATTTGTGCGGATAGCTTGTTCTTGCGCAGCCAGGATTAGTGACTCTGCTTCTTTCTTTAATGTACCTGCTGTTAACCATAACCAAGTTTGTTCACTGTCCACTTTATCTTTTACTTTTTCCAGAAATTGGCCATGCAATGCTTTGTTCTGCCAACTCTCCATTCTTGATTTTATCACATCTTTTCCGTATTCTTGTTTAGTCTGTTGGGCCTTCAGTAGATTTTTGTTCTTTACTTCTATTATTATTATTGTTGTTGTTGTTGTACAATTGTATCACAGCGGCCAGTTGTTTCGCCGGATTTGGCATTAGTTACTAGTCGGGCCCCACCCAGGGGCCTAGGACGTCGTAACGTATTTTCTTAATATGCGTGCAGATCCAAGCAGTGCGGCTTTTTGCATTTGACTGATGGTGATTTTGTCAATTTTTAACTGTTTTAAATGTAATTCCAGTGCTTTTGGAATAGCACCCAATGTGCCAATTACCACTGGAATTACCACTGCTGGTTTGTGCCATAGTCGTTGAATTTCGATTTTTAAGATTTTTATTATTATTATTATTATTATTCAATTGTATCACAGCGGCCAGTTGTTTCGCCGGATTTGGCATTGGTTACTAGTCGGGCCCCACCCAGGGGCCTAGGACGTCGTAACGTATTTTCGTAATATGCGTGCAGATCCAAGCAGTGCGGCTTTTTGCATTTGACTGATGGTGATTTTGTCAATTTTTAACTGTTTTAAATGTAATTCCAGTGCTTTTGGAATAGCACCCAGTGTGCCAATTACCACTGGAATTACCACTGCTGGTTTGTGCCATAGTCGTTGAATTTCAATTTTTAAGTCCTGGTATCTTGCGATTTTTTCATGTTCCTTCTCGGCGACCCTGTTATCACCTGGTATTGCGATGTCTATGATTGTGACCTTATTTTTCTCAACCAGTGTGATGTCTGGTGTATTATGCACCAGTATTTTGTCGGTTTGTATACGGAAATCCCACAAGATCTTGACCATCTGATTTTCGGTGACTTTTTCAGGCTGATGTTCCCACCAGTTTGTTGCTGTTTTAATATTATAATTTTTGCACAAATTCCAATGGATCATTTGTGCTACTGAATTGTGCCGCAATTTATAATCAGTCTGCGCAATTTTTTTACAGCAGCTGAGTATGTGATCAACAGTTTCATCAGCTTCTTTGCAAAGTCTGCATTTGGCATCATCAGAGGATTTTTCGATTTTGGCCTTAATGGCATTTGTGCGGATAGCTTGTTCTTGCGCAGCCAGGATTAGTGACTCTGTTTCTTTCTTTAATGTACCTGTTTTTAACCATAACCAAGTTTGTTCACTGTCCACTTTATCTTTTATTTTTTCCAGAAATTGACCATGCAGTGCTTTGTTCTGCCAACTCTCCATTCTTGATTTTATCACATCTTTTCTGTATTCTTGTTTTGTCTGTTGGGCCTTCAGTAGATTTTTGTTCTTTACTTCGATTAATAGATGTTCTTGACTTTCTTTTAAATAATCAGCCAGTGCATGTTTTTCCTCTTCAACTGTTTGCTTCACTTGTAATAATCCTCTGCCACCTGATTTTCGGGGCAGGTACAGTCTATCAGTATCACCACGTGGATGTAAACTGTAGTGCATTGTCATTAGTTTCCTGGTTTTTCGGTCCAAAAGGTCCAAATCAGCTTGTGTCCAGTTAACTATACCAGCTGTGTATCTTATAACTGGTATTGCCCAGGTATTTATGGCCTTGATTGTATTTCCACCATTCAATTTAGATTTCAAAATTTTCCTAACTCTGTTGGTGTACACTTGCCTGACAATAGTTTTTACTTCTCCATGCTTGATGTTATCCAACTGCAGAATGCCTAAGTATTTGTAGGCTTCATTTTCTTTGCATTTAATTAGTTGGCCATTGGGCATTTCAATTCCCTCAGATGCAGTGATTTTGCCCCTTTTTATGGATACAGTGGCGCATTTTTCCATGCCAAACTGCATTGAAATATCGGTGCTGAATACTCGGACTGTGTTTGTCAATGATTGGATTTCTATTTCTGACTTTCCATAGAGTTTCAAATCATCCATATATAGTAAATGCGAAATTTTTTCAGCTTTTTTGGCTGTTTGGTAGCCTAATTTCATTTTTTTTAAGATTACTGATAGTGGGATCATTGCGATGATGAAGAGAAGAGGTGAAAGTGAATCACCCTGGAAAATTCCTCGCTTGATATTAACCATTCCGTAGCTCTCATTCCCTACTTCCAACTCAGTTCTCCATTGTTTCATTGCCTTTTCAGTAAAGGATGTAATATTTTTGCTAATGCCAGTTGTTTCTAAGCATTTTATGATCCAACTATGTGGCAGTGAGTCAAATGCCTTTTTGTAATCAATCCAGACCATATTCAAGTTCGTTTTTCTGTTCTTACAATTTTCTAATATCATTTTATCAATTAGAAGCTGATCTTTTGTGCCCCTGCTCCTTCTTTTGTTGCCTTTTTGCTCTACTGGCAAGATGTTGTTTGTTTCCAAATAATCCATCATGTTATCTGCAATAATGCCTGTGAGTAATTTGAAGGTTGTTGGCAAGCATGTTATTGGTCTGTAGTTTTCAGGTGTTGTTCCTTTAGTTGGATCTTTCTGAATCAAGTATGTTTTTCCAGTTGTCAACCATTCATCAATTTGGCCCTTTTGTAAAATTTCATTCAGTTGCCTGGCCAATATTGCATGTAAACTGGTCAGATATTTGAGCCAGAAACCATGTAATTGGTCCTTTCCAGGTGATGTCCAATTCTTTACCTTTTTAACTCGATTTTTGATCATCTGTGTTGTTATTTCTAATACTTGCACTTGTTTGTTGCCAATGCTTTTCTCAAAGTCATGTATCCACTTTGCTTCCTTGTTGTAGTCCTTTGCATTTTCCCACAATTCTTTCCAGAATTCAACTGTGGCCTGCTTTTCTGGTTTTTCACTTTTGGTGTCACCATTCACATTAAGACTTTGATAAAAACGCCGTTGGTCTGATCGAAATTGCTGATTTTGTTTATATTGGATGATTCGTGCCTCATATCTTTCAATTTTTCTAGCTGTTGCTGTTATCTGCTGTTTTACAATCTCTACAGCTTCATTGATGTTTCTTGTATCCAATCTATATCTTCTGATTAGCCGATCTATGATTTTGTTGTTTTTAAGCCGTTGCTCATGCATGTTCTTTAAGTTACTAGCATCTGCCCTTAATTTTTTGATTTTTTGTTCTAAACGGATTTTCCACTTTGGCTTTGATGCTTTTTCTGTTGTGTGACTAGGTACTTTAATTTTAATGCCTAGTTCATTAGTGACTATTACAGCTGCGCTGTACATTATCTGGTTTGTTTCCAAGATGGATCCCGGTTCAATTGTTGAAAACACTGCATTAACCATTTTCATGATAGGGGCCAAAATTTTCTTAGGCACAGTTTTTAGTGATGGTAAACGTTGCCTTTCCTCATTAAGTAGAAAATGCTCCATGATCTTATCCTTCAATTCTTTTTGTTTTTGAGTTAGTTCATCAGTTGGTTCAATGATAACTGGTTCTAGTGGTGGTGATGTTATTTCCTCCCCGAGAGCTTCTTCTGGGAGTTCTACTATAGTGTCTTTAGTTGTGTCTTGAATATCAGTTATTTCCGCTTGTGATATTGTTTTTTGGGTTTTGCAATTTGCCTGAATCGCCTCATGTTCAACTTCACTAAACACTTTATTCCGTATAATAAATCGCCTTTGATCTGCTAGTCGTTGTTCACTAACATTTGAATCTGGATATTGTTGTTTCCATAATTCATACATTCGCTTTAAATATCCTCTTTTTTCTGGCTCTGAGTTGTAGTAACAGGCCATTATGGCACGGTTTTCATCTGCACTATATTTTTGTCGTTTTGTTGGCTGGTCCACTTGTAGCCCACTTGTCGACGGATGTCCAGGGACCCCAACATCCGCCGCGGCCCTTGTTAACCCGCGCGACGACCGATGCGGTATGGAATTCTTATTCGTTTTTTTCACCATATTGTATGGGTTGGCGGGGGTTTTTTTACGGGACCAGATGCCAACCTGATCCCAACCTTCCTCCTTTCTCATCCGGGCTTGGGACCGGCAACGGCGGAGTTATTATTATTATTATTATTATTATTATTGTTGTTGTTGTTGTTGTTGTTGTTGTTATTATTATTGTTATTATTATTTCATTGCACAGTCAGCCAGATGTTCTGACTGGATTTGGCATTTTTGTCTACCTATCAAGCTCTTTCCAGTTTTTGTGATCTTCTTGCAGCAGTTTACTAGGTGGTCCACTGTTTCTTCAGCTTCTTTGCACAGGCAGCCCTTACTTTGACTTTGTATGCATTTGTTCTTAAGACTTGGTCTTTTGTAGCTAGAATTGTTATTGTTTTTATCTATTTTCTCTCTATCATCTATCTTTATCTTCAGGGATAATCATTAAAAATATGACTGTCAACCAAACTGTTAAATATCATCAAAATTTTCTGGTTTTTAGTTTTGGAGTGGTTTTTTTTGTTTTTTGTTTTGTTTGATAATTCAGGAACACAGGTTTAAAAAAATGTGCTTTCATTTTCTTTATGTGTATTATGTGATACAAAGGTTTTAACTGACTAAATACTTCATCAGAGATGAATTATATTCTGCATGACTCTAATTACTCTGACTACTCCATCTATTTCAGTACCTAATATAGCTTGTCCTGAATAAATCAGCTTGACATTTGTGTTCATTTGCAATGTTTTAAATCACCTATCAGCACATATTGTTCAAGTGCTTTAAAGGTAACATGACATTTTTTGAAATGGTCATATTATTCCAGAAGAGAAGCTGTTAACATCCACTCATCCCAGTTTGCAACAATTTGTAAATGAATCATTATAAACCTTGAGAGATCCATAACTCTACCAATTATTCTGCAGTTACAGTCAGCATGTGAGCTAAAAGCAAAGGCAATGGAGAATCTGAAATATAAACTTAACCTAAACTCAATGTTTTTGAACTTTATACAAAGGCTCCAGAATAAATTAAATGAACTAAATCCACATATATGTCACTGATATGACATATCTTGGCCATACCAATAATTCATCCTTTTCTGAAGACATATTTCAAAATCCAGTTAGACATCAAGAAACTGGAGAAAATGTGCAGCCCTAACCAGGAATAAATAAAATACTAATGTATGGGGAAATGTGAGTTGTCTTTTAATAACCTAACGACAAAAAAATGGAGGATAGCAGTACAATTATTGGCATGTACAGTTGCAAGAAAAAGTATGTGAACCCCTTGGGATTACATGGAGTTTTGCATGAATTGACCATAAAATGTGCTCTGAACTTCATCTAAGTCACAACAATAGACAAACAGTCTGCTGAAAATAATACTACACAAACATTAGATGTTGCCATGGTTTAATTGCACATAACATGTAAACATTCACAGTGTAGGGAGGAAAAAGTATGTGAGCCCCTAGCCTAATGACATCCCCAAGAGCTAATTGGAGCCAGGAGTGAGCCAACCTTGACTCCAATCCGTGTGATGATATTGGATGTGTTGCTGACAGCTGTTCTGCCCTTTAAAAACACACACCTGTTGTGGGTTTACTGGTTTCAAGAAGCACTGTCTGATGGGAACCATGCCTCGCAGAAAAGAGATCTCAGACTACCTACGATCAAGAATTGTTGACTTGCATGAAGCTGAAAAGGGTTACAAAGGTATCTCCAAAAGCCTTGATGTTCATGTGTCCATGGTAAGACAGACTGTCTACAAATGGAGAAAGTTTAGCACTCTTGCTACTCTCCCTAGGTGTGGTCATCCTGTAAAAATGACTGCAAGAGCACAGTGCAGAATGCTTCATGAGGTAAAGAAGAATCCTAGAGTGTCAGCTAAAGACCTATAGAAATCTCTGACACATGCTAACATTTTTGTTGACACATCTACAATAAGAAAAACATTAAACAAGAATGGAGTACATGGGAGGACACCACAGAGGAAGCCATTGCTGTTCCAAAAAAAAATATTGCAGCACATTTGAAGTTTGCAAAAGTGCACCTGGATGTTCCACAGCACTACTGGCAAAATATACTGTGGACAGATGAAACCCAAATTGAGTTGTTTGGGAAAAACACACAATACTATGTGTGGAGAAAAAAACGCACAGCACACCAACATCAAAACCTCATCCCCACTGTAAAACATGGCGGAGGGAGCATCATGATTTGGGGCTGCTTTGCTGCCTCAGGGCCTGGAATGATTGTTGTCATTGATGGGAAAATGAATTCCAGAGTTTATCAAGACATTTTGCAGGAAAACATATGACCATCTGTCTGCCAACTGAAGCTCCGCAGGGGATGGGTGATGCAACAGGACAATGACCCAAAGCACACAAGTAAGTCAACACAAAAATGGCTTCAACAGCACAGAATACGCCCTCTGGAGTGGCCCAGTCAGAGTCCTCGAGTCAACCCGATTGAAATGCTGTGGCATGACCTTAAGAGAGCAATTCACACCTGACATCCCAAGAATATTGCTACACTGAAACAGTTTTGTGAAGAGGAGTGGTCCACAATTACTCCAGTTCTTTGTGCAGGTCTGATTTGCAACTACAAGAAACATTTGATTGAGGTTATTGCTGCCAAAGGAGGGTCAACCAGTTATTAAGACCAGGGGTTCACATACTTTTTCCTCCCTGCACTGTGAATGTTTACATATGTGCAATTAAACCATGTCAACATCTAATGTTTGTGTAGTATTATTTTCAGCAGACTGTGTTTTTCTATTGTTGTGACTTAGATGAAGTTCGGAGCACATTTTATGACCAATTCATGCAAAACTCCACGTAATCCCAAGGAGTTCACATACTTTTTCTTGCAACTGTACTTTCATACATTCAACCTGTGATACATGCATTTCCTAATACAGGCAGTCCTCGACTTACAATAGTTCATTTAATGACTGTTCAAAGTTACAACAACACTGAAAAAGTGACTTATAACCATTTTTCATACTTAAGACCATTGCAGCATCCACATGCTCTCATGAAACAAAATTTGGACGTTTGGCACCTGGTTCATGTTTATGATGGTTGCAGTGTCCTGGGGTCATGTGATCACCTTTTGCAACCTTCTGACAAGCAAAGACAATGGGGATGCCAGATTCACTTCATGGCCATGTTCCTAACTTTGACAACTGCCACAATTCACTTAGAAATGTGGCAAGAAAGATCATGAAATTGGATAAAATTCATCTAACAAATGCCTAACTTAGCGCCAGAAATTTTGGGCTGAGTTGTGGTCATTTTTGGTTGTTACATTATCCTTACCATATATTTCATCTTGACAAATTAAGGTAGAATCAGTTGGATGACCTTTACATTGTTTCTTCTGAGATGTTATTTTCTTCAATTGTGAACCTCTAATCTGCCTGAAGGAAAAATAAAGTTGAATTATTTGGAAAAATGTGATTGGTTTCCCATTATGAGTTTTCTTTCAATTACTATTCTTGTGTTTATTTTTTTTTCAGGTCTGTTTTATTCCCCTTTTGCTAAACATTTGCAAAATTACTATTGCAAAAAGGCAATAATATTTCTAAGTTTATTGCCTTCATCTGGACCTGGATTTTCACATTTGTTTTTCCATATGGAAAAACCATATTACCCTAATGTGTATTTTATGATTCACTTTATCATGGGATTTAAATATATTCCTTTCCATGTCCTGAGACATATTTGTCATATTTTTGTTTTGCTTTACTTCTTCAGAACATACAACTTCAGTACGTCCATGTTGTGGTTGGTTTGCTATTTTAAAATTCATAGTAGTGTGAATAGAAAAACAGGATAACATTTGTTTATAGCTAAGTTTTGACATTTATTTACAATTCAGCCTAATGCAGTTTTCACTTCCTGAAGATCTCAAATGAGAAACAATTTGTGGTTCTTGTTATTTGGTTGATAGCTGAAGCCCTTCTCCAACCTTTTTACTTAATGGGACCCTTCTTTTTCTCTAGAAGTGACATAGATAGGTATTTTGGAACTTCCAATCTGATGAACTATCCATTGTGATCAGATTTCAAACCAAAGAATGCTTAACCAGAAGTATATTCTCAGTGTGTATATTCTTTGAGTGTAACAGCATAATGAAAATTGGCATTAATTGAATGACACAAAATATATTTAGTGTCTCCACCTGCTGTCATAACATAATTGATTGTAGATCTCCTGTATCTGGGCTGTAAAAATCAAAAAGGTGATTAGAAATAAAAATATTATTTCCTGCAATGTAATGTCCATTCATAGTTATGTAGCTCCTATGTGGAAGCCCTACCAATTCTAAGAAAAGATCTAAATAAATAAATGCATTAGTTCTATTACAGCATTCACTATATTCAAAATAGCTATTGATGGAAAAAATAAAAATTGTAAATTCTAACAAACAAGAGACCTAGTAGAATTTGTTCTTGATTTAAACATATGGTCCTATTTTTGGCACTCTGTTACATATTAATCAAGCAAGTAGATTTTATTGAAAAAAGAGACTAAATCACCATGCAGTTGTGATGACTGTATTGGTGATCTTACTTTTTTTGTCTGCTTTCTTTTCTCACTACAGTATTTGAAATTAAAAGACTAATCTTTGGATATTTGGATTGGATGAAAATTGTCCCGAGTTCACTGATATCTGTTTTCAAGTTTTAACCCTTAGGATTAGTTTATTCACCGGAATAGCCATTCCTATTCTGTAATTTTAGGCTTAGAACTCACAACTACATGCCATTTTGGGGGTTTGGAGGATGATAGAATATGATATTTATAAATGAGCAATGGATGAAGAAATTGAGCTCAGATTATACTAGAAAATTCATTTCCCACCTTGACTTTGATCTATTCTTTTGAAGGATTGATTTTATGTGTTAACTAAAAAACCAGAGTATTACAAAAGTTATTATAGATTATTTGTTCCACGTGGCAAAGATGAGATCATAGCTGTCAAAAATGGAAAGTAACAAAATAGTGACCTACCAATTATTTGTGAAAGAGAAGAGCAAGTGTAAGTAATAAATACTCCCAAAACTGCATTGCTTTTTTTTCCCAGAAAATTTTTATTTTTTTATTCTCTTACATACCATTTTAAGTATACATTCACATAATTATTTTTTTCTTTACATTTATCATTCTTATACATTTATTATTCCATTTTATAGGTTTTAATATACATATACAGTTTGGGTTGCTTAGTTTACCACCCCTTCCTCCTGTTGTAACCCCACCTTATTTTCCCTTTCTTTTTTCGCTCCCTCCCTTCTCTACTTTCCTCCTTCCTCGTCTCCTTTCCCTTCCTTCTTCCCTTATCTTTCTCCTACTCCTACTCCTTCCTCTTCCCCTACCTACCCTCTCTCCGTCTCTTCCTCTTCCTTCCATCCTCCTCTCCTTACCTCTTTCTTCTTTCCCCCATCTTCCTTTCATTCTCTCCTCCTCTCTCTCTTTCTTTTCTATTATTATAGGTATCTCTTTCAGGTCTCAGTTTATGTTTCTTTGGAATGGTATTTCAGCACACCCAAATATAATTGGTATCAAAACTGCATCGATTTCTGAATGCCTTCTTGTGTTTGCCCAGTCTTATGAGGGCACGTTAGCAGACAATCCTAGGGTATCCAATTCTGAAGTAAAAAAATATTCTGCACCAGGCACACAGAATAAAAATATTTTCCTTTACATTCATTTGAGAAAGCAGGTGGGCATTTCCCTATTCTGTCTGCAAGGAACAGAGTACTTCAAGTTAAAAATAACTTTACTTTTCCAACTAAACAGATCTTCTAGCAGATTACATTCAACAGCTTAAATAATGGCAGAAGGGAAACAGAAGGATACTGTAAGTCAGTTCCCTCATTTCCATTTCATTGATCTTAAAATCTGGAATGGATTTCCAAGGAAAGAGGGTTCAGACATGTTGAAGCAGGCAACTATTTCAAACAGGTTATGTACAAGATGTATATTTTTCCTGTGTACATCCAAGGACTAGAGGTACATACTTCTATAGCATCAGGAAATTGTGTCTCAAATTAAATGACTTGCTTTAACCTTTGGAAAGGTATTTCTGAGCAAAATCCTCTTCACTGGAGAGGCTCCATTAAATTCAGAGTGGAAAGAAAAGAGTACTGAATGCTAGGAATCTAATTTTAATCAGGACATATATGTTGTGCACTGTGCTGTGATTAATTGGTTAATATAGGAATAATATATTTGTTGTCAAATTATTGGTACTAACTGAAACTGAAAGCATTTAATAATTTTGGTCAATTAATCTTAAGGCTTGTTTTGAAGTTATATTTTTGATTCTCCTTTCACTGTTTTTCAAAACACATTTATTGGAAATGTACACTGATAAAATTTAAGATAAATTATTAGGAAAAGAAATAAGTACCTACAAATTAGTGGTGTGATTCAAAAATTTTACTACCGGTTCTGTGGGTGTGCCTTAGTGGGCGCAGCTTGGTTGGCATGGCAGGGGAAGGTTACTGAAAAATCCCCATTCTGTTCCAATCAACTGGGACTTGGGAGGCAGAAAATAGATGGGGGCAGGGCCAGTCAGAGGTGGTATTTACCGGTTTTTAAAACTACTCAAAATTTCCACTACCAGTTCTCCAGAACTGGTCACAACTTGCTGAATACCACCTCTGCTACAAATTGCACTGTTCCTTCTGGCATGAGATATGACATACACTATATTGCCAAAAAATTTGCTCACCTACTTTTACTCGCATATGAACTTATTGTATGTGACATCCCATTCCTAATGCATAGGGTTCAATATGACGTTGGTCCACCCTTTGCAGCTATAACAGCTTCAACTCTTCTGGGAAGGCTGTCCACAAGGTTCAGGACTGTGTTTATGGGAATTTTTGACCATTCTTCCAGAAGAGCATTTGTGAGGTCACACACTGATGTTGGACGAGTTTACCATGGTCTACCACTACGTGGCAGAGTTGCTGTCATTCCCAAACACTTCCACATTCTTATAATACAGCTGACAGTTGACTGTGGAATATTTAGGAGCGAGGAAATTTCATGACTGGATTTGTTACACAGGTGGCATCCTATCACAGTTCCACGCTGGAATTCACTGAGCTCCTGAGAGCGACCCATTCTTTCACAAATGTAAAATGTAAAAACTGTCTGCATGCCTAGGTACTTGATTTTATATACCTGTGGTCATGGAAGTGATTGGAACACCTGATCCTGATTATTTGGATGGGTGAGTGAATACTTTTGGTATATATATATATAGTGTGTATATATAAGAGGAAAAGAAAAAAATTACAACTAAATATAGAAAAGAAAAAAAGAGATTGCAAACTATCCATATTATGCGTAAAAGTTTCTAACTCGGAATTAAGTTTATCATTTACTGAAATATATCATTTGCATCAATCATTAAAACTTCCTTCTGACAGAGATTTTATGACATTTTATAATATTGAATCATTTTTAATTAGTCTACATCAAAAGCAAGTACACAGTATGTAGCCTTTTCAAAAACAGATATCTGGAGTCATTCTTCATTTCCAACTTCCCCAAATAATTCTCTTGGCAACATTCCTGGCTTTATTGGAATTTACTAAGGAAATTTTAAGATGAATAAATTCTGTTACAAAGCTATTGGGGTATTTGGAATGAATGTTTAATGAAGTAAAAATGAATGTATATAAGACCATATTTAATGCATACTTTGTAACAGAGAAGTGGTAGTTACATATGTCAGAAACATAGCAGTGCTTTCAATGCCTATGAATGAAGTATTTAAGATATGTGTCTAGTAAAAGAAAAAGGAATACATAACGTTCTTGACTTACAATTGTAATTGAATCTAGAATTATGGTTGTAAGTCATGTTGGTTGTTATGTGGATCACCATGTAAATGTGCCTGATTTTATTACCTTTTTACAGTGGTTATTAAGTGAACACTGGTTGTGAAGCAAATGCGGTGGTCATTAAGCAAATGCTACAGTTGTCAGGTGATACCATTATTATTATTCAATTGTATCACAGCGGCCAGTTGTTTTGCCGGATTTGGCATTGGTTACTAGTCGGGCCCCACCCAGGGGCCTAGCTTGTTCTTGCGCAGCCAGAATTAGTGTTTCTTTCTTTAATGTACCTGTTGTTAACCATAACTAAGTTTGTTCACTGTCCGCTTTATCTTTTATTTTTTCCAGAAATTGGCCATGCAGTGCTTTGTTCTGCCAACTCTCCATTCTTGATTTTATCACATCTTTTCTGTATTCTTGTTTCGTCTGTTGGGCCTTCAGTAGATTTTTGTTCTTTACTTCGATTAATAGATGTTTTTGACTTTCTTTTAAATAATCAGCCAGTGCATGATTTTCTTCTTCAACTGTTTGCTTCACTTGTAATAATCCTCTGCCACCTGATTTCCGGGCAGGTATAATCTATCAGTATCACCACGTGGATGTAAACTGTAGTGCATTGTCATTAGTTTCCTGGTTTTTCGGTCCAGAATGTCCAAATCAGCTTATGTCTAGTTAACTATACCAGCTGTGTATCTTATAACTGGTATTGCCCAGGTATTTATGGCCTTGATTGTATTTCCACCATTCAATTTAGATTTCAAAATTTTCCTAACTCTGTTGGTGTACTCTCGCTTGACAATAGTTTTTACTTCTCCATGCTTGACGTTATCCAACTGCAGAATGCCTAAGTATTTGTAGGCTTCATTTTCATTGCATTTAATTAGTTGGCCATTGGGCATTTCAATTCCCTCACATGCAGTGATTTTGCCTCTTTTTATGGATACAGTGGCACATTTTTCCATGCCAAACTGCACTGAAATACCGGTGCTGAATACTCGGACTGTGTTTGTCAATGATTGGATTTCTATTTCTGACTTTCCATAGAGTTTCAAATCATCCATATATAGTAAATGCGAAATTTTTTCCAGCTTCTTTGGCTGTTTGGTAGCCTAATTTCATTTTTTTTAAAGATTACTGATAGTGGGATCATTGCGATGATGAAGAGAAGAGGTGAAAGTGAATCACCCTGGAAAATTCCTCGCTTGATATTAACCATTCTGTAGATCTCATTCCCTACTGCCAACTCAATTCTCCATTGCTTCATCGCCTTTTCAGTAAAGGATGTAATATTTTTGCTAATGCCAGTTGTTTCTAAGCATTTTATGATCCAATTATGTGGAGTGAGTCAAATGCCTTTTTGTAATCAATCCAGACCATATTCAAGTTCGTTTTTTTGTTCTTACAATTTTCTAATATCATTTCATCAATTAGGAGCTGATCTTTTGTAGCCCTGCTCCTTCTTTTGTTGCCTTTTTGCTCTACTGGCAAGATGTTGTTTGTTTCCAAATAATCCATCATGTTATCTGCAATAATGCCTGTGAGTAATTTGAAGGTTGTTGGCAAGCATGTTATTGGTCTGTAGTTTTCAGGTGTTGTTTCTTTAGTTGCATCTTTCTGAATCAAGTATGTTTTTCCAGTTGTCAACCATTCATCAATTTGGCCCTTTTGTAAAATTTCATTCAGTTGCCTGGCCAATATTGCATGTAAACTGGTCAGATATTTGAGCCAGAAACCATGTAATTGGTCCTTTCCAGGTGATGTCCAATTCTTTACCTTTTTTACTCGATTTTTGACCATCTCAGTTGTTAATTCTAATACTTGCATTTGTTTGTTGCCAATCCTTTTCTCAAAGTCATGTATCCACTTTGCTTCCTTATTGTAGTCCTATTATTATTATTATTATTATTATTATTATTATTATTATTATTATTATTATTATTATTATTATTATTATTATACAATTGTATCACAGCGGCCAGTTGTTTCACTGGATTTGGCATTGGTTACTAGTCGGGCCCCACCGAGGGGCCTAGGACATTGTAACATATTTTTGTAATATGCATGCAGATCCAAGCAGTGTGGCTTTTTGCATTTGACTGATGGTGATTTTGTCAATTTTTAACTGTTTTAAATGTAATTCCAGTGCTTTTGGAATAACACCCAGTGTACCAATTACCACTGGAATTACCACTGCTGGTTTGTGCCATAGTCGTTGAATTTCAATTTTTAAGTCATTATTATTATTATTATTATTATTATTATTATTATTATTATTAATAATTATTTAGTGTATAGCGATGTTACATTAGCCAGCAGACTACAGGGTGAGTACATAGCAGTTGTTTGGCTGCCAGAGTGCTAGTCCATTCATTCATGATGATGTGATATCCAAAATGCACCACAGGTGCCAGGCAGCTTCACACTCAGAAAGGCTCACAGCATTCTACAGAAATCACCTTGCACTCAGGCATCAATTGGGAAAGTTCCGGCACCAGCTGGATTCACTCTATTGCATGAAATGTCATTATTTTCCCACAAAAGTGGTACCTTTTCATCTACTTGCATATAACATGCTTTCAAACTGCCTAGGGGAGGTCCATTGTAACTTTGAATTATCACTAAGCAATTGTTTGTAAGTCGAAGACTACCAAGAATGAATGAGTCCTAAATTAATGTGGAGTGAATACAAAAGGAATAACCGATATAAAAGAAGTACATTGATATGGTTTGATCATGAAAGAGGATGCAAGAAAATCAAGTCCCCTTCGGGGGAAAGGGGCGGCATATAAATAAAAAATAAATAAACATTCAAATTATAAAACAAATATGTGTATATAATTTATATAGCATATAAATGTTAGAGAACTGTATAAAACTGTGATTTGCCTCTGTAGAAGTGTCCAAGTAGCTGAAGAACTTGGCTGCTGAATTTCTAAAGAATAGGATCATGTGACGGTAATTGATAAACTAAATATCACATAGACAAATATTTAGTAGTTTTCAGTCATAAGTAAAACATGTTTCTATATCTAATACTTTATGCTTAAACTTTGTTTTTACTTAAAATATAAGTACAAGTCATATACAAAATTGTATGCCATTTTCTGTTTAATTATTAAAATTTAGAATATGCATTTATGGCAAATATTTATTTAGTAATACCATCTATTCATTGAAAACTTTTTGGTTTATTGTCTCGAACTCCTGCTGAGTCTTCTGAATTATTGGATTATAATTATGTTCTATTAATAGACAGAACTAATCTGAATTTGCAGACACCATTAACTCAGTGACAGAAACACTCTGCCCTCTCAAGGAGAAAAGACAGTGTCAAAAATGGCTGACCCCTTCACTCGCTACAAGAAAGCAATGCAGCTAAGCTTGCAATTCCAACAAGACAAAACACATTAGCAAAAAGAGGAAAGGTGAAAATGAGACTTTTGAGGTAGCTGCAGAAATAGAAGCAGCAGCTGAGTGCAGTAACCAGTAGATCTTCTTGCCAGCCTGAAAATCACCACAAAGTAAGCACAGTTGATCTAGTACAAGCATCCATAATGCAACAGGACAAGTTGCTAAAATGATGGATGAAAAGCTGCAGTGCTGGAAATAATAGCATTTGGGTCTGTTAAATTCACATTCAATCTGGCCTTTGCTGAAGGAGAGGGACAGGCCTCACTTCGTGCCCTCTGCCATCATCTTTTACACTTGCCATCTTTTATCTTCATTGATTTTACTGTAATTTCTTTGCTTTATTGTTGTGAAGAGTCATTGAGAGTTCAGTGGCACATAGATTTAACGGTCTTATTATTAATTATTATTGTTCCCAAATTATGATTCATCGGTGGCATCAGATGAGGGCCCAGGTCCACCCTCATTGTGAAGCTGAGCCAAGCAAAACAGAGATTGATGAAGCTATCAAACAGCTTAAAGATGGCAAATCTGAAGAACCCAATTGAGTCACTGTGGAGGTAGGAGGCAGGGACTCTCTGGGATTCAATTATAGTCACACTCTACTCTCAATGGTACATGTATAAAGTTCTGCTGACTTTATGTCTGCATTTTAAAAGGATAATAAAATAAAATGTAAAAACTATTGGGGAATCGGCCTCCTGTTCATAAAGGCAAAGGACCTTGTGCAGAGCATGCTTACAGTCAATATAAGAATCTTTTATAGATTATCTCAGTGTTTCTCAACCTTGGCAACTTGAAGATGTCCGGACTTCAACTCCCAGAATTCACCCAGCCAGCATTCGCTGGCTGGGGAATTCTGGGAGTTGAAGTCCGGACATCTTCAAGTTGCCAAGGTTGAGAAACACTGGATTATCCACACTAGAAAGAGCCATGTGGCTTTAGACAAGGCTATGGCTGCCTAGACTAGATTCTCATTGTCAGGCAAGTACTTGAGGACTCCAATGTATTGTCCAATACGAAAGCACCTTTTGCAAGGTTAAAATGCATAGTGACAAAACCAGTTGTTTTTCTTACTCAAAACAGGGATGTAATGAGGCTATATATCAGGGGTGGGCTGCTGCCAGTCTTACTACCAGTTTGCATCCCGCTCCTGCACGTGCCAGATGTGCACTGTGTGTGCAAATTGTAAATTGTTCTTTGCACATGCGCAAAACAATTTATAGTGAATTGCGCATGTTCAGTCATTAAAAAAAACAAAATGATAGCACCCAGCAGTGGCAAGGGAACTGGTTTGGGGGTGTGGCAGGCCTGGGTCGCTGCTGGTTCTGCGACCCAGGCCTGAATTCCACTACTGATTCGGCCAAACTGGGCCGAACCAGCAGCAATCCACATCTGGTATATATTCTCATCACTATTGTTTAATGCAGATTCATATTTATTTAAGAAATAGATTGTTTAGGTGTGTAACTTTTAAAATAATAACAATTCAAATAAAGGACATGCTTTATTATTTTAAAAGTTACATACCTAAACAATCTATTTCTTAATATTTGTACGTAAGGGTTACAAATATTTATAATTAAGGGTTGAAGTGAGGGGTCTTTGATGCTCTCTGAGTTGGTTGTTTTCTTGCAGAGATTTCATTACCCAAACTACATCATGATGATGTTACCTAGTTTGGATAATGGAACATCTGCAAGAAAACAACTGAGCTCAGAGAATACCAAGGAGCCCCAAATAACAATTCCACTCTTATGAAAATCCAAATAAGGCAAACTGTTAATACTAGGGAACAAATCAGGCATGAAATTCTCTTACCTTCGCTACTGGTTTGGAACCAGGAATGTGCAAGTGGCGCTTCTACAAACCTTCTGTTCATGCGCAGAGCATTCATGATGATGTCTGGGCAGGTGGGCGGAGCCTCCCACTGCCACCACTACTGGTTCATCCAAACCGGGACAAACTGGCAGAATACCACCTCTGGAACAAATTACATAAGGCTTTTTGGGAAGCAGGCAAGCAATGAATGAATTTAACAAAGAACAAAATAAAATATTCATATTGTTCTTGGATCTGTAATATTTGTAAGTGTGTCTTCAAGTCAATATCAACCTTTCATTCAACAACTGGATCCACTTGATCAGGAAGGAATGAAAGAAATGTAATAGTATGTCTCAAATGTGGCTTCAGTATACCGTAATAGAGTAAAAGGTACTGAATGGCATTGAGAAGCAAGATCAAGAGCACTTTCTTCATCTTCCATCCAAGTTACACCCTAAGTAATTTGCAAAACTGATCATTTCAGTACCATGCAGATCTGAAGCCTAGCTCCAAGTGATTCAGACTGTTCAGTTTTTTCAAAAATCCAACAATTCCTTTCCACTACCTCCTCAATAACCTATTCCAGAAAGTTGGTGACGGAAACGAAATGGTCTGTACCTCTGGATCAAGGGACACCTTCTTCAGGAGGGAGCATACCAACCTCTTCCTTTAAAAGACACATTCACAATCCCTCAAATGCAGATGTCTGTTCTTTCCTTGGTGGCTCACATAAAAGGCAACCATCCTTCCTTGGTGGCTCACATAAAATGGCTAGCATCCAACTGACTGATGTCATGGTACAAAAGATCCTGCCCAATTCTTCACACTTACAGATTCAAAAGTATCACACATAATGTAACAAACCATGGCTTTAATCACTTCAGTGGATTCTGTTTAGTCCTCGCACGTACGACTGACAGCCAGCAACAGCCAGGCCGCGCCTGATTGGCTAAGGGGGCTGTCAGACGTGCGCCTATTGGCTTCCCTGCTTGACAGCTCCGTATAAATAGCTGTCAAGCAGGGCGGAGTCCCGATCTACCACTAGCCTGTTCTAATGTTCAGTTCTGTTCAAATAAACGCTGTTAACTTTACCTCAGGAGCCTCCTGCCTCGTTCTTCCTCGGTTCACTTCAGATTCATCCATTATATGTACAGTTATGTGGGAATACAAGTGATTTTATCACAGAGTGAATGTATCATAAGAGCTTTGGATCTTATCATTTCAAAAAAGCCCAAATTGTCTTAAGTAAGATCACTGGACAATAGGTGTCTATGTCCACCCAGCAAGGTCACGGAAGTAGTTCTATTTATTTTGATGCAAATTTGACCCAATATAGGCTGAAACTGGAGAGTCTGAAGTGTGGTAGTTCGAAGACTCTAAATTGTTGATTAATCAACATTATCTGGAGGAAGGAACTTGAAAAACTAGAGATAATAAGACCATATGTGTTGCTAAGCAGCATTATTCTGAAGGTAGTGAATCCTTTCTCTTTGTGGTTTTGAAAGAATTGCTTTCCTTTCCTTATGACATTCTGGTTTCTAAAAATAACTTCTTTGCATGTTTTTCAATAGATCTCTTTTTAGATTCTTGACATATCTTTCAAAGAAACTGGGACAACAACTTTTTGAATTATTCCACTTTTAAATTAAAATGAAAGTCTCTGCTTTGAAGTGAAACAGATCAAAGTAATGCTGTGAAGAAATTTCTCTCTGATAGCAATATATCATTGTGCTTTACTAATATTCAGTTTTCAGGTAAAAGAATGATCCTATTTTCTTATTTAAAATAAATCAATTATACATTACATTTATAGCAAAGCTAATTATATATTTTTTCACCTCTGATGAATAAAAGATTTCAAACAAAGGAAAATATATTTTGCCTCACCTATCTATTTGTACATTATTATTTACTAAAATTAGTATTGGCATTGAAGCCACATTGAGGAAAAAATAATGAATGGTATGATTATATTAATTTGCATTCTGAGTGGCATTGCCCCTGCTAATCATGTTATATTCAACCAACTCATATTAAAGCAATTACTATATAAAAATGAGGCGTCTTGCAGCACTTTTTCAGAGTAACAAATCCTAATAAAGAATACAGCTCATTTCATTGGATGCATGGAATGGCTTCCTACATTGGTTAGCCACTCATGCATCTAAAGAAGCAAGTTACAGTTCATAAAAGGATGTACCTTTTAATTTAAAAAAAAGTCTGAACAGATGCAACCAGATTCCTGCTGCTTTTTGTCTATTAGAGATTAACATGACTCTCCTCCTACAATTTACAAGGAAGAATACAACCATTTAAGAAAATATAGAAGGTACCATCACATCAGATGGTGACTTAGAGATAAGCAATTATCCAAGTTTGTGGATGATGCTAAATTATTCAGCCTGATAATTGTCGGAAATAATTGCACAGATGTCCCAAGAGATTGGGTGACCCAACTTGGAAATGTTGTTCAGTAAAATGACATACTGTATATGGACACAAAAAACCCTTTGCTCCCACAGCTTTATACCCAAACACAGCTTTATACCCATAACTGATATGCTGCCTGTAATTAACTGAACTGAAGTCAATATGTGGTAATTGTGCAAAAGGCAATTTCCATGCTGGGGGTCATTAGGAAAGGGTCTGAAAATAAGTCTTACCCACATTGTATTGCCCCTTTAGAAAGCTATGACTTTTTCTCAAGTATTATGCTCAGTTTATTATTACATTCTCAAAAGATACAACGGAAGTAGAAGAAGTATTAAAAGGGTAACCCAAAGAATCAGGGGGCTCTAATACAGGTGAAACTCGAAAAATTAGAATATCATGCAAAAGTTCATTTATTTCAGTAATGCAACTTAAAAGGTTGCATTAGTCTATCTCATATATATGAGCTAGACTCATTACATGCAAAACAAGATAGTTCAAGCCATGATTTATCATAATTGTGATGATTATGGCTTACAGATCCTGAAAACTCCAAATCCGCAATCTGTAGGAACGATAACAGGAGAGGGGCATAGCTCCTTCCCCTCCTTGTGGCATCTAGTTGGACACTGCGAACAACTGGACTACGCAGTTATTCTTATACACAGTGCCAGATTTAGATGAAAAGTGGCCCTAGGCTATTCCACTTATGAGGCCCTTTCACTTCCCATTTTTAAGTTTGTAAATTACATGAGAGACAATAAAATACATCATTACTGTGATATATATCAATATATATTAATATATATAGCTGGCCTCCCGACAGAGGGCAGCTCTGCTCTGCGGCAAAGGCAGCGAGGCCAGCCGCCTCCCCTGCTGCGCTCAGCTGCCCGGCTCAGCCCCCTTGTCCTCACCTGCCTGGCAGCTGGTGGGCTCCGCGTCGACGGGGCGGCTACTGGGAGCGGCCGCGCCTCTCGCCCAACTGCCGGTCCCGGGAACGTGGGTGGGCTCCCCAACTGCTGCGGCGCTGGAATGATCTTAACCAATACATTTTTATGTTTGTTTATTAGTCATATGCATAGAATTTCTCCTTATTTTCGGTTCAGTGTTTTAATGTTCACTGTTTTTAGAATAGTGTAATTTTAATTTTGCTAACAATTTGAATGTAGGCCCCTCTTGATCTTGAGGCCCTAGGCTGAAGCCTAGTTAGCCTATAGGAAAATCCGGCCCTGCTTATACATGATGTCCATTTTGAAAGACTTTTTAAAGTGAAAATGGTTAAATGCATCCTGTTCCCTTCACTGTCAGCTTCTGAAGAACAGCCATAACCTTCTTTCTCTTCATGATCAGGGTTTTTGATCCCATAGGTAACTAAAACAATTTTAAGTAATATGGATGGAAATGAAAGGGACGAAGTGATAGCATGCTTCCATCATTCCTCAGATATATTTTGTGAGCTCCTAAATAGGGGTTGGTAGCCTTCAAATCTTACAAATCAATGGCCCCCAACCTTTTGGGCACCAGGGACTGGTTCTGTGGAGAGAGGCTTTTCTGTGGAACAGAGGGGGCATGGTTTCATGCACTGCCTGCATCCTGCATACGTACAGATGGGGCTTCACTTGTTTGTGCAGCCCGGGGGTTGGGGACATGTTTGTATCTATAAGACTTGACAAATTACTGTTAACACTACAAACTGAACTACCAAGGCATAGCAAATGTCCCTAAACCAGTGATGGCAAACCTATTAGACACTGAGTGATCAAACTGTGTCCACGCGCATGCCCAAATGGAAAGGTGCATGCATGTGAGCATGCATGAACATGCACATGGCATGCATGGATGTGCAGCAGAGACCTGAAGACCAGCTAACCAGCAGGAGGTGGGGCATCCCAACACTGGCAGCACGGCACGAGGTAAGGTCTTTTTCTTTTGTGAGCTCACATGTCGTCAGCATGCATGTGAGCATAGAGGGCTGTGTGCTACCTCTGGCACACATTCTGTAGGTTCGCCATCCTGGCCCTATATCGTGCAAAATTTCACAGACTCTTGCTGTGTTGGAATTTTGGCAATGTTTAAAAGTGTACACCTAAGCATCCTTACAATATCCTTATTCTAATGTTTGTACCCCTGGATTTTATAGTCAACATACATAGAAAATATATTTAGAATGGTAATATGTTATTGAAGTGAATGTCAGAATTACTAAGATCTTCTATTTTAAATCATAGTATGAAAGTCTGATTGTTTATTTTAAAGTTGCAGAATTGATAAATGCCTATACTTTCATTGTCACTCAGATTAACCTAGTTCCCTAGAGTTTTTAATGAAATATCTAATTGCCCAAGATGTAGCTAAGGAGAATTCTGAATTCCATGACACCTCCACCATTTAATCTAAATAAAAAACTGTGAAAGTCCAAGTTCTCAGCTACAATTCTTGCAAGTGCTTCTTCAAGTGCACAACCATATAACCAATCTTCAATTCATCCTCTGCATTGTGATGATTATGTAAGCAACATGTTCTTACATATTATTGTTTCATATCTGTAATCATACCTCTGACATTTCTTAATGTAAGAGGTTCACTACATATGTTTCTGTATGGCTGTACAGCCAAGTAGTCTACTTTGAACTGGTTATTAATAACCCAAGCCTCTACAATATATATGGATGCAGAGTTGGCTATCTGCCATAAGGAGGAAGATAAGCAACCACTTGGCTGGGAGCCCAGAAAGTTATCTCTATGAAACAAGGCTTGAATTCACGAAATTCTCCCAATCTTTCCCTACGTCTGGATCAGTAAATTGTTGTTTCCTGCAAAATTCCCCTCCTGTCGCCCCACCTATAAGCTCTCCAGGAGGGGCCAATCAGTAGCCACCTGTTCCTATTTCCTTCTGTGACCCTTTTTCCAAAGCTGCTCCCTCCTCCTCACAGCCCTATGCATATGTACGTCAGGGACAGCCTCCCTCTGTTCTTCCTCACTGCTCCCTGACTCAGACCCCACCTGGTGGCCAACAGGACTCTCTAGTCCCTGCTCTGACTCCGAACACCCCCCAGAGTCTTCCTCAGCCTCCAGGGCAGTCCCATAGTATTCATCGCTGTCAGATTCCACCAACAGCTAGGCCAGCCACTGTTGGGCCACAACAGTAACAAAGCACTTTAAAAGATTAATCAACATTTACCCAAGCTTTACTCTAAAATAATGCAATAGATAGGTTTACATAGATACTATCTATCTAATTATTAGATAGGCTCAAGGAACTCACTTCAGATACATCCTGAGGCCCAATTTAACATGCTTAACACCATTCTTAAAATTTCATATGCTACATGTTTTGTTTTATCATCTGATGTCAGTGGAGATGATTCCTATTGACGCACTAATATTTCAATAAACATTTAACAATACCTTCTCAATTTCTTTCAATTCCTTTGCCCAATTACTCAAAGTATCCGTCGGCATCATGCCAGAATCTATCATTATTAATTTTCAGTGTCAGGTTACACACTGATGCTCACATTGATGCAAGTTTTTTTGGCCCAGTGAGTAGATATAAAATTAAGACAATATAGAATGAGTATCATAAGGAAGGGTTGTACATTGACAAAATGACTACTTTAGTCTATTTCCAGGGATTAAATATAATGAAAATGCATTAAGGGTTCTGATATCCATGCATATTGTTTTAAGCACATAGATCCCCATTCCTTTGGTTATTGACAATGGCTTCTGTCATTGAAAAAAGAAAGGTGGATATCACTCACAAGAACTATCAGATGCTAATGTCTTCACACAATGATATCATTCTTTTAGGCCAGTTGAAATTATTGTTTCATATTCTGTTTTAGTTCAAGGGATCTATACATTGAAAGGGCGACAACTAGCCTAACATTCACTGCATTCTGGTTATTCAAAAATAATGAGCCTGAAAGCAATGCTGACAAGGGCAACTGTCTGAACATTTTACTGTGTTAGCCAGATAAAAATGGATTCAGTAAGAAAAAAAGAGTGAAAATGGATTTTGCCATCTACAATACACCCACTCATCAAAACAAAATGAAATGATTCACATTATATCAGAAATGGTATTTTAAACTTCCAAGCCAGGAACTAAAGTTAGCTAATGTTTTCTCTATAATGATTGATGAAACTAAAAGCATTAGCAAAGTGGTCTTAATATTAATTGTATAGAAGCATTATTCACAGAGCTTGATAAATGAAGGATTTCTTAGTTTCCACCTACAGAATCACTTGAATCAAGCCCTCTGTTTTGTAGATAATAAAGACACATTGCCACAGAATTTACAGAGGTCTGTAGCCAAGAGACGTGATGATGTGAATGTTATGGGCACAAATCCTATCTGTGTGTCATTTTTCAACAAAAGGAAGTACATCAAGCTTTCCCTTACTCAGTTGAATTGTTGTTGATGAGGAAACAGATACACAGTATTTTTTTGAGGATTGTATGAAAAACAGGAATATATCGATTTTGGATTTATTTTATATGATGATAGCACTCTAATGGCAGAAAGTGAAGAGGAACTAAAGAGCCTCTTGATGCAGGTGAAGAAGGAGAGTGCAAAAGTTGGCTTGAAACTCAACATTAAGAAAACTAAGTTCATGGCATCTGTCCCTCTCAATTCCTGACAAATAGATGGGGGGAAATGGAGGTAGTGAAAGATTTTATTTTCCTGGGCTCTAAGATCACCGCAGACGTGGACTGCAGCCAAGAAATTAAAAGATGCTTGCTTCCAGGGAGGAAAGCTATGGCAAATCCAGACAGCATATTAAAAAGTAGAGACATCACCCTGCCAACAAAAGTGCGTATAGTCAAGGCTATGGTTTTCCCAGTTGCAATGTATGGCTGTGAAAGGTGGACCATAAAAAAGACTGAGCGCCAAAGAAATGAGGACTTTGAATTATGGTGCTGGAGAAGACTCTGTGAGTCCCTTGGACTGCAAGGTGATCAAAGTGATCAGTCCTAGAGGAGATCAACCCTGACTGCTCTTTAGAAGGCCAGATCCTAAAGATGAAACTCAAATACTTTGACCACCTAATGAGAAGGAAAGACTCACTGGAGAAGAGCCTAATGCTGGGAAAGATTGAGGGCAAAAGAAGAAGGGCATGACAGAGAATGAGATGGCTGGATGGAGTCTCCAAAGCAGTAGGCATGAGCTTAAATGGACTCCAGAATGGTAGAGGATAGGAAGGTGAGGAGGAACGTTGTCTTTGAGGTCACGATGGGTTGGACATGACTTCGCAATTAACAACAACTCATTTATTAGAAGAAATTTGAATTGCACAATAAAGTTTTAGAATCAAGTTTCTGTTGAATCAAGTTTGATGTTGTAGAACGGGGTGTCAAACTGGCAGTCCATGGGCTGGATGCGCCCACCCCAGCTCCATGAAGGGGAAAAACTTTGTGATACATCAGCTGATAGCAATGTGATGCAGTGAGTTTGACACATGTGTTGTAGAAGCTCTGTGACTACCACACTCCTGTTTATGATGTTGTGAAAAGATCATTCTCATTATGTTCACTTTATCATTTTTAGTTAGGTTAAGAAGTGGGAGCAATATTGTCACTTGGTCTACTACGTCTTCCAAGTGAAAAAAGTAAAGGTTTGTCCATTGTGTCTTACTCTAGAAGCAGTGCTCATATCTGGTTCCTAGCTGAGGTAGTCAGCATTGTCCGAAGATGCTTCTGTGGTCATGTGGTCAGCATGACTATTCAGAGCCACATGAGACCACCAAAGTGGTAGTATTTATATATTTGCATTTGCATACTTTTGAACTTATCCCAGGCTGTAACCTTAGCTTTTTATCAGTTTATCTTATCAAGAGTCCAACATTTGTCTAAATCCAGACTAATTTCTGATTGGGCCACTATGTATCTTTTCTTTGTTTGTATGAAATCAGATTAAAGCATAACTTGATATTCCAGAGATCTCTTTTCTAAATAAAACCCAAAGCCCAATAACACTTATAGGGAATAGTCAAACTTGTATCTTGGATTTAATAAACTCAGAGCAACAATAAGCAGGTTTCCATGATAGGTACTAAGGGCCCTTCTGTAAATGGTCTGGGAGTAGCCATTGATTGCAAATTGAATGAGAAGTAGCAATAGTGTGACTGCAAAAATATGAAGAGTTTTAGACAGCATAGATGGAATAATTCCCAAATCAAGGGGTGTCATTCCATTTCATTCTGCTTTGATCAGATCCCATCTTTATTATCATGTATAGTTCTGAGCTCACATTTCAAGAAAGGTTCAGAAAAACTGGAACAGGTTCAGATCAGAGGGATTATCAGTAACTAAGCATTGTGAAGAGAGATTGAAAGATCTGGGCATGTTTAGCCTTGAGGGGGAAAATAACTGAGATTTGTATCATAATGTTTTTCAAATACCTGAAGGAAGGTCAAAACCTGTTCTCTTTTATTCTAAAGTGCAGGAGGCAGAATAATGGTTTTAATTTACAGGAAGGCAGATTACAACTGAAAGAAAAGAAAAATCCTATCTATTTAAATAGTTCAAACATTGGAACCAATTACCTGAGAAGAGGGTAATTCTCCTTTATCAGAAGCCTTCAAGCAGCTGCCTGGATTCTTTAAATTGGTTTCTTGCTTTGAGCAACTCTATGATTTTGAACCGTAAGAGTCTTGGATTTCAAAAAGAACCTGAAAAAAACAAAGAAGCAACAGCATTATTGGAAAGGGTTTATTATGAGATGTATTTACAAAACAATGGAACTTAAAAAAAAAACCCAGATAGATAATATGCTTTTTTTAAAAAAAAAATGCAGAGTAATGTTTTTAGGAGGGAAGGAGACCATATATTAGAGCTGGATTTTATCTTGGGCTGATTGAATCTGGAATTGGAGAAAGTTATTCTTAGTCCTTTACCATGGACAGAGCTTTCTGGTGGCACACCTCCTTTCTGGGTGACAGAACCTATTCCAATGATTTGCCCTAGGCATTTAATGATTTCAGAGGGAATCTGGAGTTGTTCACGACACTCTAGAGGGCAGTTCAACTGATGTTTTAATCAACACTTGGTTACTTTGACCTTAGACTGGATCATGCCTATCTGAATTCTCTCTGAATTCTCTATGACCTTGGATTCCAAAAGACCCCTTAGTTAGAAATGCTGGGTGATTAAATAGTGTAAAATATGTCTACAACTCACCTGGAAGAAGACAAAGAGTTAATCTGACTAAATTTGAGAAAGAGTTTTTCTTAAAGATTACCTTGTTGTGGTTAGGGCAGTGAAAGGTTTTTTAAAAAAATACTCTTGTTGCATCATCAGAGAGCTAATCAATTACTTTTTTAAAAATATATCCTGGTATCTCTTGAATGTGGAAGGACAACAGGAACATTTGCAAGGCTGCTGTGAGGATTATTCAAACATATTTCAGCTAAAATCACTTGAGTTCATCTGAATGAACTCATATGGAGTTCATATGGATCCTGTAGAGTTGCTAGAGGCCTACTCTATTCTCCAAAGCACCTGAGGACAGAACAAGAGGCAGTGGGTAGAAACTAATCAAGGAGAGAAGCAATGTAGAACTAAGGAGAATTTTTCTGACCAGTTAGAACAATTAATCAGTGGAACAACTTGCCTCCAGAAGTTGTGAATGCTCCAATACTGGAAATTTTTAAGAAGAGATTGGATAACCATTTGTCTGAAATGGTATAGGGCTTCCTGCCTAAGCAGGGGATTGGACTAAAAGACCTCCAAGGTCCCTTCCAACTCTGTTATTCTGTTCTGTTCTGTTCTGTTCTGTTCTGTTCTGTTCTGTTCTGTTCTGTTCTGTTCTGTTCTGTTCTGTTCTGTTCTGTTCTATTCTATTCTATTCTATTCTATTCTTGCCTGATTATCTGAGAGGAGTTCATACTTGGTGGCTCTCATGTAGTAGAAGAAGTACAGCTACCTGCATTTCAAATTTCTATCTTAAATGGGATGCATATATCTCTGTGGGGATGGCTTGTTTTATTCATCAGGGAAGAGTCAGTTGTCTCTTTCTTATCTTCCAATGTAGCACTGCTATGCTAGCATTTCAAATGACTCAGTGATGTTATCAGAAAATACACTTAAAGTTATAAGTAATTGAAATAAATGTTCAATGTTGTTTATACCACATGTTTAGCAGGGATTGAGAAAACCTATATTGACAGGATAGCATCACCAGCCATGTAATGCACCAAAGATCTTATACAAGGATAACATTGTATAGCATGCAAGATAGAAGAACCACTTAGAAAGGACAAATGGAAGATAACGATCATAACCGTTAAATCTAAGGAGAGGCAGTAGCCTCTTTAAGTATGCTTAAAGCAGGGGTCAGCAACCTTAAACATTCAAAGAGACACAAAGGTACTAACCGGAAGCTCAATTCTGGAGTTGACTGGCAGTCCAATTTCCCCACCATAGAGTCTCCTTCTAGCGTGGTGTCCTTTTTCCTCTACCTGTCCTAACCAAAAGCCCTATCAATTGTGGAACTCGCCGAAAAACCCACCACTTGGCATAGAGTCTCCTCCTCCTGACAACAGGGAGCTGCAGCAGAGGGATGAAAGCGCCACATGCGGCTCCAGCGCTGTAGGGACCCCTGGCTTAAAGCAAAAGTACAATATGAAGCATTCTTGCATAGAATCTATTTAGAAACTCTGCAATGTTTTTACAAGGAAGAGTTTATTTCCGTATATTTTCATCTCTTTTACTGAGCAACCATTTACAATACAATACAATACAATACAATACAATACAATACAATACAATACAATACAATACAATACAATACAATACAATACAATACCAGAGTTGGAAGGAACCTTGGAGGTCTTCTAGTCCAACTCCCTGCCTAGGCAGGAAACCCTATACCATTTCAGACAAATGGCTATCCAACATCTTCTTAAAGACTTCCAGTGTTGGGGCATTCACAACTTCTGGAGGCAAGCTGTTCCACTGATTAATTGTTCTAACTGTCAGGAAATTTCTCCTCAGTTCTAAGTTGTTCTCTCCTTGATTATTTTCCGCCCATTGCTTCTTGTTCTAGTTTGACTCCCTCTTCTTTGGGGCAACCCCTGAGATATTGTAACAATGCTATCATGTCTCCCATAGTCCTTCTTTTCATTAAACTAGATATATCCAGTTCCTGCAACCGTTCTTCATATATTTTAGTCTCCAGTCCCCTAATCATCTTTGTTGCTTTCCACTGCACTCTTTCTAGAGTCTCCACATCTTTTCTACACCGTGGCGACCATACCTGAATGCAGTATTCCAAGTGTGGCTTTACCAAGGCATTATAAAGTGGTATTAACACTTCATGTGATCTTGATTCTATCCCTCTGTTTATGTAGCCTAGAACTGTGTTGGCTTTTTTGGCAGCTGCTGCACATTGCTGGCTCATATTTAAATGGTTGTCCACTAGGACTCCAAGATCCCTCTCACAGTTACTACTATTGAGCAAGGTACCACCTATACTGTACCTGTGCATTTTGTTTTTCTTGCCTAAATGTAGAACTTTACTCTTTTCACCATTGAATTTCATTTTATTAGATAGTGCCCAATGTTCAAGTTTGTCAAGATCCTTCTGTATCTTAAGCCTATCTTCTGGAGTGTTGGCTATTCCTGCCAGCTTGGTGTCACATGCAAATTTGATGAGTTCCCCATTTATTCCTTCATCCAAATCATTGATGAGGATGTTGAAGAGTACTGGGCATAAAACAGAACTTTGGGTTACTCCACTGCATACTTCCTCCATGTAGATGCAGTTCCATTGAGGACTACATGTTGAATGTGGTTTGTCAGCCAGTTACAAATCCATCTGGTGGTGATGCTGTCTAACCCACATTTGTCTACTTTATCTAGTAGTAGGTTATGGTATACCTTATCAAATGCCTTACTGAAGTCCAAGTAAACTATATCGATGGCATTCCTCTGGTCCACTAATTTTGTCAATTTGTCAAAGAATGCAATAAGATTAGTTTGGCATGATCTGTTTTTGACAAACCCATGTTGGCTTTTGCCTATTTCTTTATTTACTTCTAGGTGTTCGCTAATTCATTGCTTGATTATCTTTTCCAGAATCTTTCCTGGTATTGAGGTCAAGAATAATAGAAAACATACACAAAGGACAAATTTGATGCAGATTTTAATTTCTTTCTATTGTAGCTTGCTGGGTTCCATTTATATTCTAGTGTTTGAGGACTATTAGAATTAATATTACTCAGAGGTAAATGACAACATTAATTAAGTTGTGTTCTGGGAAAATGAAAGTATTTTGCAACAATATTTGCATTTCTGCCAATAGGCACTTTGGTACAACAGTACATTAAATTCTTTTCCTACATCAATAAATTAGTATTCATTATCCAGATGCTAACTTTTATTGTTGCTATTATCTTTGATATTAATTTTCCAGTCATGCTTTCCAAATCAAAGCAAGAAAAAAATAGGTTGTTTGATAATGTGTTCTGTGGGACTTAATATATGAAAGGCTAAGAACCATTGAACTTACTACACGACAATAACGGAGACAAATACAACCATAAATTTATTCCCTCTGTTAATTTCTGAAAGTATAATTTAATAGAGCACTTCTAAAGTTCCTAGGATGAGGGGGGAAATGATAAATCACTATTACAATTTTTTTCAGTACTTTGAAGAGAAACTCACCTAGATCTATGCAGACACAGGAATCTTAACCCTAGCCTGAATGGGAGCTATTCTCATCAAGTGAGGATTTGGAAGTTGGGAGAGTGGCATTTGATTGGTTCCAACTCTACATTACAGGCTATGTTTTTAATGGTAGCATTCCAGGATCTCTATCTGAGTCATCATTGTTGAGTTATGGGGTTTGGAAGGCTTATATATTATCCTTCACATTCTTTAAAATCTGTATGAAGCTGTTGTACTCAGCCTTCAGATAGTTTGGAATTAAATATCCTAATTATGGTAAGAATGGCCAGCATTTTCCTCCTCCACAACAGTAAAATTTTAAGGCATTTGGCTATTGTGTGGTATCGTAATACATTATACGAAGTGAGGCCATTAACAACAGGTAGTTCCTGAGTTACAATAGTTCATTTAATGACCATTCAAAGTTATGGTGGCACTGAAAAAAGTGACCTATGACTTTTTCCACACTTACAACTTGCAAGGTCGCCATGGTCACGTGATCAAATTCAGATGCTTGTGAACTGACTCATACTTATAATGCAGTGGTGGGTTCCGGATCCTGGTGCAACCAGTACGGTGCAACAGGGCTGGGCGTCCACCACATGAACGCATGCAGCACACATGCACACACGTGCAGCACACACATACACAGCTCACACATGCAAAGCGTGCACATGTGTAGTGCACGCATGCGTACTTACCACCCGTGACATCTCCACAATACTCCAGCTGCTCGGTGGAGCATCACGCAGGCGCCGTATGCTCCGTGCGCGGAAGCCCCCAACAGTTCAAATACAGGTAAGGAGCATGGGCAGGTGGGTGGGCCCTCCAGAGCACAGTACCAGAACAGTACCTGGTGCTCCCAGGCAGCAGTACACCGGTTCACCGACAAAAGGGTGAACAACAAAACCGTGCCCGATTAAACCGCGGTGACAAAACTGCGTGTTCTAAAGCGCTCCGATGAATGAGCACTGAATCGCGCCAACAACAGCGCGGCGACAGAAGCGCGCTGTAAAACTAAACCTAACCCTAAACCTAAATCTAACCCTAAACGTAACGCTAAACCTAACGCTAAACCTAACCCTAAACATAACGCTAAACCTAACCCTAAACCTAACCCTAAACGTAACCCTAAACCTAACCCTAAACCTAACCCTAAACCTAACCCTTACCTTAACTTAAATCGCCCCTCTGTTGACTGAAATCGCCCTTCTGTCTCCGCGCTGTTGTCTCTGTGCTGTTGTCGGCACATTGATGACATCGCGGTTTTAGCGATGTGGTTTAGTCGGGCGCGGTTTTGTCGTTCACCCTTTTGTCGGGTCACACAGTACACCCATACCGGGGCATACCATTGTTATAATGGCTATAATGTCCCAGGATCATGTGATCCCCTTTTGTGACCTTCTGACAAGCAAAGTCAATGGGGAAGCTGGAGTCACCTAACCATCATGTTACTAATTTAACAATTGCAGTGATTCACTTAACAAATGTGGCAGGAAAAGTCATAAAATGGGGCAAAAGCCATTTAACAATTGTCCTGCTGAGCAACAAAAATTTTGGCCTAAATTTTGGGATAAGCCTCTAGCTGAATTTATAGTCTTCTGTTTCTCAGATCTAGGAGTTGGATAAATGACTTATTCTGAGTGAATTTGAAGACCCAATGAAGAGTAGGCTGTAACAGGCGCACACTCACATTTGTGAACTGGTAGGGAAAGTAAGTGAATACTACACAATTTGGGGATGAATCTTGGGAAATGCATCATAATCAAGCTTTTTGTATCCGCTACTTAAAATGAAAATGAAATGAGCAGTGAACTTGAAGAAGTGAGGATTGATTTTTTTCTGCATTTGATGCAGGAGGAGAGAGTTGATGTGGGAAGCTAACAATGAATTGTGTGAAGTTCTGTCTTCAATTAACTAATGCAAATCATTCACTGCTACTGTAATTGTTTCTCGGAACAAAAAATTAAATATTTCCCTTTCCTGTGTACAGCTTTTTCCTAAAGCTTTGAGTAACAAAAATGGTGATATGTGTTATGTGAGTATGTGTAATATATAAAATAAATGCAAAATTCATCTGGTGAGTTAGGTAACATCAAATTGAACTACCTCCTGTTTAATGCATGGAAAATTTTCCCCCATCTTGAACTGCCCTTGTGACGAACTGCAACTCTTCTAAGGCCATTCTAGTGAAATTGTAGACTTGTGTTTGCACTTTATCCATTGTCTTTCTTTTTCCTATCCCTGTCAGTTTGTTAGAAACAATCACTTCATCGCAGATTTTTAAAAATAACAAGGTTGTATTTTCTGCATATTTACATTTGTCAATGTTTCAATGTTTATTTTTAATTCCAGCTGTTATCTCTTCCCATGCAGGTATTCATACATCTTTGTAGTAGAAAGTATAAAATGGGTGATGATATGCTAACTGTTATATAAAAAGGTTATGTCTGATAAATTATATAATATACCAATCATGATAAACAGCAAAAACAGCTATGCTTTAGGGTTGGAGAAATGTACAACCACAGATTTACAATCTTGTATGTTCACTTTCTGGTTCTCAATATGATGAAAGAACAGAACAAAACAGATTGGTATGATTCTGCATGGTCATTTTTATCTCATGCATTTAAAAATTAGTCGAAATGAATTAATATGTATCATAAAGCTTAATATTTTTTCTTTATTTTCTCCCCCTTCCTTTATTTTTTATACAAAAGCAGTACAATAAAATAAAACTACACATTCTCTAAGAAAAAAGTAATGGTACTTATTTGCTCTCATAACGGTGAATCCTAAACTCTCTGAAAATATCCAAATTTCCTCCTATGGAAGTTGCTCCTTTCAAAATGGGCAATTTAATACATATTTGCAACAATAACAAGTATAAATAGAATTGTTGGTATTTCCAAAACAATTGTGATGTATTTTGATAGATGAATACAGATAGTTATCATTTAGCAGTCAAAATTGAGGCTGGGAACTCAGTCGTTAAGCTAAGGTGTTGCTAAGTGAAACTGAGACTGTGCTTATAATCTTACTTTGGCTTTTCTTTGCTGAACAGACTTGTGAAGAATAGTTGTGAAGTTATTTTTCATTCCCATTGTAACTGCAACCATCACTAAATGAGGCAATCTCTAAACAAGACAGTCCCTATTCAAGGACTACTTGTAATCTCTATGACAAAAAAAAAATGAACAATTACATGTCTTAAGCCATCCTTGAAAACATTGGTAAAAGCATTTGTAGTCTGCAGCAACAAATGCCCTGGAACAATTTTCTGGGCACTGAATTTTTTTCTATTCTAGCTATTTACCTGATCAGTATCTGTTTTAACACCTTTATGTGGGAATAGATAGCACACATTTAATTTGTACTAAGGACTTCAAATGAATGGCATTCCAGTTATCTTACTTCGATATCGTATCTTACAAATTGATTGAATGTCAAAATCCTAGAGTTACAGTGTTTAAGTACAAGATTTGCAAAAGCATTTAATTAAATGCCCTTGTTGTCCCCTCTAGAGACAACATTCTCTTGGCTGCATTGTGCTAATGCATTGGGGGTGGGGGTGGGGGTGGGGGTGGTGATTCTGCTATAATCTGCCTTTTCTCCAAGAAACTCAGGATGCTATCTAATGTGACTCAGAAGTTTGTCATTTTATTCCTATAGCAAGCTTCTGAGGCAGGTTAGATTAAGACTATATGACTTTCCAATATCACACAATGAATGAACTTTATCACTAAGATGGAATTTAATTGATTTTTTAAATTTTATTTTGACAGATGTCTATGGAGATTCTCAGCCACTCAGGTCATGGTTGCCGAAAGGTCCTTTTTCAGGAGGCAACTGGATTTTCTTGTTTTCTTTGAAGACATTTCACTTCTCATCCAAGAAGCTTCTTCAGGATCTTCTGACTGGATGGTGTGGAATGTCATCTTGACAGTGCCTGAATCTATTGTAAGAAGATGCCCTTCCATTTGTGACATTTATACTATACAGAACTGGTGCCACACCATGTGCTTCTATAATGTTTTTGAATGTTTGAAACTAAGAGCACAACTGTGATGACCCAGGGCAAGGCATGGAAGCCATACATCCATCTGAGAGTTCAAACATTCCTTTAATGCTCCAACTTTCCCCCCAAATGCTCCCACGTTATGCAAGTCCCAGAACAAAGCGCTCTCTCGCTCTCTCTCTCTCTCTCTCTCTCTCTCTCTCTCTCTCACACACACACACACACACACACACACACACACACACACACCAGCCTCTAGCTGTAAACAGTAACCAGTAACAGAGCTGGAAGGGACCTTGGAGGTCCTTTAGTCCAACCCCCTGCTCATGCAGACCTGTACTTGGGATTCGAACAACAAGTAGTCCAGCGAACACTGTTAGTACAACAGCTTCAAAGAAGTCCAGCAAGGCAAAGGAGCAAAGAAATGAATCCATGAAGCAAGGAATAAACAATGAGTCCACGAAGCAAAGAAGAAGCAAGCAGTCCTGCAAATACCAGATGTTGGCAATGGCACACAAAACTGTGCAAATTCAGCATTTGTTCCCAAAAAATGCCTTTCCCCACAGTGTCTCCTTAAGTGTCAGTCCCCAGGTGTGCCTTGGGAAGGGAGGGCACTTTCCTCCTGAGTTCTTGGGTTGGTCTGCCCTGTTCTTGTCTCCTCTTTACTCTCTGTGCTCAGGAATCGGGAGGGGGCAGTCCTTGCTCTTCGCCTGAGCTCCGTCACTCTTCATCTCCACTGCCTGCCCTCTCTTGGTCATTCTGCACCCATTCCTCCCTATTGGCAAGGCATCCCAAGCCCAGGGGGCCCAGGGCTGCCTTGTCCTGGTCCTCCCCCATTCCTCCAAATCAACAAAACCTCCCCCTCAGTCTCACTTGGTCATAACTCTGGATTCAGGCTCTGATGAGGACATGACAACAACTGCAGTGCAAAAGAAACACAAGTAAAAGAACACTTCTGCAGTCTGCATACTGCACTTTTGCCATGGGGGTCTGGGTGACAGGAGGAATTCTCACGTTAACTTCACATATTTTTTTTCTTTGCTGGCATCAAGAGATTATGGAAATTGGCATATTTTCAACTATCATTTTGGTGGAACAAAGATGATTCTGCTGCTCCCTTGTGACTTTTATTTTCCTACTCCATGAAAACAAACCAATGAGATATGGATGAGGTCAAGGAGAGGGCAGGATACCTGTTATTTGCCAAATATTAGTTTTTGAATATGACAGCTGGTAAGAATGCTACTTATATCATCAGGAATACAAACATTTGCTGAATAGATTAGAAGTGGGACAAAAAGATCCTCAGTTTGTGTTTCTGTGTGTGTGTGTGTGTGAGAGAGAGAGAGAGAGAGGGAGGGAGGGAGGGAGAGAGAGAGAGAGAGAGAGAGAGAGAGAGAAAGAGAGATTTTGATAATCCTCTGATAACCAGGCAATAAACTACTAATAAGATTGTAGAAATCTCAATAATTTCGATGAAGCCAAGAAATAAAGGTTTGTTAAAAAATAGCATTGTTACAATCTGAGTTCTAAGATTTACTGCATTTTTGGAAGTCAAAATTTTAGATGCTCATGAATTTTCCATCAACCTTGCCAGCAACTACTCAGTGTATTATTTATAAATAGATCTGGAAGAAATGACTGAACTGACCTGATAATTCTGGGTTCATAATGAAATTGGTGATGGATTGTTTATAAGGAACTCATTATTAAATAGTTGGTCTTGGCTTCTTTATAAGAAAATGGGAGCCCTTGGGGAAGTGTTGCAATAGTTTGTATATTTTGTCATATCCTAGGAATGCTTTGTGACAGATTTTTGTATTCCTTTTTACAATGGAAATTTGTTGCTTTAACAATATTCAACAATAAAGTAAGCTCAAAGTATCTCCAATTGATTTTTAAATGAAACTTTTAACAACTTTCAGAATTTTGAAAAATAATAAATGCCTTTTTCAGGTAGGTGTGGCAGGATTTCTGGGAAGATTTTTAGCACACAAGTAGCAAAACTATTAGCACAATAATAGCTATAGAAACAAAAGCTAACATAACATGCTAGCACATACTCTTAATGATGCCTCTATATTATCCATGTACATAAAGTACTAATCAATATTTTGTGCAGGTAGCTAATCCCCCTAAACACAGGATTATGAATTCCTGAGGAAATGATAGAGAAATATGGGGAATCCATGCCTGTCCTTATGTAATATTTTAGTTTTAGATGATTAGCGATCTCCTGGTTCAAATGTGGTAATTGACAGATAAATAATCTATTTGGCTGGAGATGGACTAGCTTCAGTTGTTTCAGATGAATTCAATGTAGGATTTGTTACGTTCATACAAAGTATGGCAGTTGGTCTTCCTTTGCTTGGAACGTCCAATAGTGGACAATTCTCTCCCAAAGTGGTCATATTGATTGCTCTTCCTATCAAAAGTTTATTGTGATGTTCTGTTGAAACTTAACTCTTTGTGATGACACAAAACAAAGTAATAATTACAAACTTTATATTTTATCTGGAACATGAAGTAAATATGGTCTTCCATAGGAGTGGCATTACCTCACATCTGTTTAAACCAGATAAGAAAATACATATATCAAATCTGTGAACTGATTCCATATCCGTATTTTATGTAGTCCAATTAAGTTTAAGTATTGGATGCATTTTTCATATCTTTTGGAAATTGGTAATGCAAATAGAGTGAGACTTTTATGACCTATTATATAAAATTGTAGGTGTGGAAATGGATGACATTTCTTATTTTAATTACTTTATTTATAATGTAGCCAGCCAAATAGAATGTTCCCTTCCTCTGACAAATAGACGCCAAGTAGTTATCTGTTCTGGAGGCAGTGAGCCAATAAAACCTCTGTGTGATAAATTACTATTCTTTTAAGAAATGTACTAGCTAAATCAGTAAGGAAATGAAGGAATCCATATCATCAGGAATAATAGCAACCAAGCAAAGTACGGACTATGTGGATAAGATGGAACCTAAAATATAGTTTCAAGACATGGATTTTCTTTTAGGTGTGAACATGTGAAGAATGCAGTTAGCTATGTCATTGCTCATGTTTGTCACACCAGACTAGATAAAGTTCAATGGCATTCGGGGGTGGGGGGTGGGGGTGTTAGACCTTACCCTCTTGTGCCCATGTAAGGATTCGAGACTAATTTCCTGCTTGACTCCTCTTCCAGATTTGGACAGTCTGTCAGACATCAACTTCTCCTCAAAACAGTCCCCATCTTCCATGATGAATTCCTGGACTGAATTCTCATAGGAACTTGGAAGGAGTGGAAGCAAAGCCAGTTTAAAGGAATTGTCTGCCTGTCAGGGTTCCAAGTAAAACCTCCGAAGAAAGAAGACTCCGAGTTTCCTCAAAGTTCCATTTTATTAGAGATGTCATATTGGCACATCTGGGAAAACCCGAATCTGACAGCTTCCAGGTTTTCCCCACCCAAGTGAAAGTTCAAGTCCCTGCCCAGCACTCACATGTCCATCACATAGTCCAATCTCTCTCTCTCTCACACACACACACATACACACACATACACACACACATACACACACAGAGACACACACTTCCCACAGTGACTTTGCTTTTTGGAAGCCAGCTGTTCATGTTGAACACATGATGCCAGGATACTGCAACCATGGTTAATACATTCTGGTTGCCAAGTGCCTGAAGTTTTATCATGTGACCATGGTTGAGGACTACCTGTACAATAAACTGATGAATGAGGTCCAGCCCCGCTTATATTGAGTGCATGAAATGATCTTTTAATCTGTTTTTCTCTGTTTTTTTAAATTCTTTATTTCTTTTAAAAATGTATTTCTGTAAGCCGCCCGGAGTCCTTCGGGATTGGGCGGCCTATAAATTTATTAAATACCTAAATACCTAAACTACAACATTTAAAAAAATAGCTCAAATTAGTGTTATAGATGTAGACTTAGCTTTTAGTACCTTCTAGTACCAGAACTGTATGAAGCTCACAAACTTTTAAATATATTTTACATCTATTTCTCTAATATCTGGGAAAAGCAGCAATATGATACTTGCCAAAATATTTCAAGAGAAAACTCAATCAAACAGAATTGCTAACAGATGTCTATAAAACATTTCTACATGTGGGATCCAAACAACCTTTCTGAAAACATGAAATATGTGAAAGGTGAGGACACAGTGATGCAGTGGTTTATTGATGCTGGTTGGAAGTAATTTGTACACTGGCAATCTGAGCCCGGCTCCATGAGATGGAGTGAGCTCATTCACTCAATCCCTAGCTCATGCCCACCCAGCAGTTCTAAAGCGTGCAATATTGCAAATAGATAAATAGGTACCAGTTCAGTGGGGAAACCTAGTTGCCTTCATGTGTTCAAAGAGTGGAAGCCAGCACTGGATCTGGCTGGAAACAAGACAACACAACATGAGGCAAGGTGAGGAGAGGCAAGACCCTGGAAGAGCCAGCAACCCAAGAGCTGCTAGTCAGCTGGTGTAGAGATAGTTCAGCCCCTGCAGTGCATCAAGGATAGGCAGGCAAACACCAAGCAGAATGAACTAGCAATTAGGGCTGTCAGGACTGCATTGTGTCTAGCATTTATAGATTTCCTTGACATGGTGTGCTATATGCTAGGTAGGTAGGTAGGTAGGTAGGTAGGTAGGTAGGTAGGTAGGTAGATGATTGATTGATAGATAGATAGATAGATAGATAGATAGAGATAGATAGATAGATAGATAGATAGATAGATAGATAGATAGATAGATAGACAGACAGATGTGAAAGGTCACCTATATCATCTCCCTATTAACTTTATTCTTATACATTTATTAGGCTAATCTAGAAAGTGCTCATAAAATTAACATGAATCTATTAGTCCACAGGATAAAAGACCTTAGATGCTGCAAATTCAGCAGAGCCCTGATGTCGTAGAAGAACAACCTCTGTAAAAAATTTTACACTTAGCGACCATTTTCACACTTAGCGACTGTTGCAGCATCCTCATGGTCACGCGATCAAAATTTTGATTTTTGGCAACAGATTCGCATTTATGATGGTTTGAGTATCCTGGGGTCATGTAATCGCCTTTTGTGACCTTTTGACAAAATATAAATTTTTTAATCAAGCCCCCCCCTCCCCCGGTCAATGGTGTCCCTCTTTACCAATCTGAAAATCTGTTCACTTTAAGAGAGATAGATAGATGATAGATAGATAGATAGATAGATAGATAGATAGATAGATAGATAGATAGATAGATAGATGATAGACAGACAGACAGACAGACAGATGTGAAAGGTCACCTATATCATCTCCCTATTAACTTTATTCTTATACATTTATTAGGCTAATCTAGAAAGTGCTCATAAAATTAACATGAATCTATTAGTCCACAGGATAAAAGACCTTAGATGCTGCAAATTCAGCAGAGCCCTGATGTCGTAGAAGAACAACCTCTTCAGATACTACTGTAAAATCAAATTGAATCCTCTGTGCACATGGGATGCTAACTGGGCAGAGTAGACAAAACCAATAGGAATGGTGGTTAAAACAGGGAATTCTCGATAAGGCAGAATCTAGCCTGCTGGAATATAGTCAACATCTGAAGATTTAGCTGCTTATCCCATTTCTTTCTCAGGTTTAGGCAACAAAATTAGATACATGAGGCTTGGTGCCAAAAAAGAGTGGGGGAAGTGAAGGGGAAAAGACAGAAATGATCTCTTGTATCTTACGCTATGTATAATTATAATGATGGCTCTTTGTGATAAATAGGATTTATCGGAATCAGGATATTGATTATAATATACTCCCAAGTAGCTTTTTATTAAATTAAGTAATAATGGGCTTTTGTTGCATCAGTCAGCATTTTTATCTACCGAGAGCCAGTTTAGGGCAACTTTCCATCTCATTAATGCCAAACTTTGTAAACTATCTGAATAGCAGTGACGTGTGGTGAGGTTTATGCCTGGTGAGGTTCAGCTGGGCATCTCTTCAAAGACTCGCCAGCTCCAGCGGAGTTCCTTCCCAGACTTTGGCGAAGCAGCTCAGCAGGGCAGCAGTTGGCCTCGGCAGGGGGGGGATTTGCATCGCGGGAGCCGCCAAGTGCCCGGGTCTGCAGCAAAGGCGCTTGGCGGCTCCCGCGATGCAAAGTGCCCCGCCGCTGCCACCCGCCCGCTGCCCTGGCCTGCAACCGCTGCTTTTCCAGGCTCTGCCACTGGAAGTCCTGGATAGCCTCTGGGGGAAGGCTGAGCGAGAAGCGGAGCGAAGCTTCTCCGCGGCCTCCCGGCGCCGCGCAGAGCCTCTCGCATGAGTGCGTGCCAGCGGCCGGCAGCCCAGAGCAGCCCCGGCTGTGAGACAAGGCAGTGCTTAAAGCAGCTGCTGCCACTGCCACCGCCCCTCCTTCACCTAGCAGGGCGTTCCTGCCGCCTTGGGCCGCTTTGCTGCGCAGCAGCTGCTTCTGCAAGGAGGCGCTGGGCCAAGAACTGGAGAAGCCGGCAGATCGCTTGGACTGGAGCCTCCATGGAAAGGGCGCAGCATGGCTTCCGAGCGATCCGCCGGCTTCTCCAGTTCCTGGTCCGCCTCCTCCAATGAACAATCCTGCTGCCCCGGCCTGCAGCCAGCCAGCCCACCCACCCACCCACCGCCTGACCTGCTCCCTGCCTGGACTCACCGCTCTCCTCCTCCTCCTCCTCCTCCTCCTCCTCCTCCTCCTCCTCCTCCTTCTCCTCCTCCTCCTCCTCCTCCTCCTCCTCCTCCTCCTCCTCCTCCTCCTCCTCCTCTTCCTCCCCACTCGGTGCTGGGCTTCGGCATGCCTTTAAGTGCCGGCTTGCCTTCCGGGTGTCCCGGCTCCATCTGAGATGCTTCTCGCCACCGTCGCGCTCCACCACCTTGCCCTCCCTGCCTCTTCCAACAAACAATCCTGCTGTCCCAGCCTGCAGCCAGCCAGCCCACCCCCTGCCCGACCTGCTCCCTGCCTGGACTCACCGCTCTTCTCCTCCTCCTCCTCCTCCTCCTCGTCCTCCCCGCTCGTCCTCCCCGCCCACCCAGCCCATTCCTCCCACCACCACCATTGTGTCCAACAGGCCAGGTGTCTCACATTTATGGCGGACATAAATACGAGACGCCTAGCCTGTTGGGACACAGCGGCAAGAACGTCCCTGCCGCTTCCGTGCTCTGCTGCCTCGCCCCCCCCCCACGCCTCCTCCAACCCCACCGGACCACGTGAAGAAAGAAACACACACACATACACTCCACAATAAAAAAAAATGCATATTTAATTACAATAAATTTGAATCCCCCTCCTCCCTCCGTCCGATCCATATACCTTTTCCAGCTGTGGAAACTCTCTCAACTCTCCTCTTGTCTGCCCAACGTAAGCGTGCTCAACGTAAGCGTGCTCATAAGGCATGATTCGCTGCTCCCCGATCAGGAGGCGGGAGAATCAGTGCCTCTTTTGCATATGGAATTTTTTGCTTTTTAACTCTTTCTTAACTTTTAAAAGGCGAAAAATTCCTTATGCAAAGGAGGACCCGAGTTCTCTGGCCTCCTCCTAGTTAATTCTGAGAGCAGACACCAAGCCACTGTGACTTGAAATCTGGTAGCAACTACCCTGGCCTTAATTATTTAAAAAAAAATATTTAAAATTCTTTCCTTTCCCTGAGGAGACTGGTGAGGCCCCACCTCCCTTGCCTCTAGTGACTGCACGTCCCTGCTGAATAGAGTGGATTATTGAAAAAATAATAGTTGTAAATATTTGTGAGATTTTTAATGCCCCCCCAAATGATAAGGTATAAATTATACAAACATATTTTACTAGATTAAGATGACTTCCTTTGGAAAAAAATATTATATAGACTCTGATTAACTAGCCACTAATTTCTTTTGCATATCAGGAAAAAAAATCTGCATTAAAATTGTATTAATGTGCCAAACACTACTCGTCGTGACTAAAACTCTACATCTATTAGCGCAGTTTCCTCAAAAGAAATACATTGAATCCAGGGGTGAAATGCTACCGGTTCTGACTGGTTTGCTAGAACCGGTATCAAAAAATGCTAAGTAATGCTGGTAGTTCAGCGCTCTACATGGGGCTGCCCCTGAAAAGTGTTTGGAGACTACAGTTGGTCCAGAATGCAGCCGCGCAAGCGATATTGGGTGTACCTAGGTACACCCATGTTACACCTATCCTCCGCGAGCTGCACTGGCTTCCTATTGGTCTCTGAATGCACTTCAAGGTGCTATTTATTACTTTTAAAGCCCTACATGGCTTAGGACCTGGATATCTGAGAGACCGCCTCCTGCCACATACCTCCCGACAACCAATTAGAAGTCATAGGTTGGGCTTTCTCTGGGTGCCGTCGACGGGACAATGCTGGCTGGTGGCTCCTCGGGGGAGGGCCTTCTCTGTAGCTGCTCTGGCCCTGTGGAACGATCTACCTGTAGAGATCTGGACTATTCCCACTCTCTCAGCCTTCTGAAAAGCCACCAAAACCTGGCTGTTCCGGCAGGCCTGGGGCTGTTGAACAAGGTACAGCCCCACTTAAATGGAATGTATGGTGTGCTGTTTTTTAAATTATATCTCATGTTATTTTTTAATTCTTATTTTATCTTGCTGTAAGCCACCCAGAGTCCTACGGGATTGGGCGGCATACAAATTTATTAAATTGCCAATTGCCAATAGTAAGAAAAAAGCTTTAAAAAGTGAAAAAAAAAGGTTCTGATGATCACGGGGAACTGGTGATTGTCATGGAACCTTTTTTTCACTTTTTAAAGCATTTTTAACTACCTATTCGCCGGAACCGGTAGTAAAAGAAAATGCCTTAAAAAGTGGGGGGAAATGGTTCCGATGATCACACGGATCAGCTGTGAGCCGCAATCATCAAACCCTCTTTATTTTACTTTTTAAAGCATTTTTTCCTGCCGGTTTGGGTGAATAGGTAGGGGAAAAATGCTTTAAAAAGTAAAATAAAGAGGGTCCAACAATTGTGCGGCTTGCAGCTAATCCCTGTAATCACTGGAACCATTTCCCCCACTTTTTAAAGCATTTTTTCCCTACCTATTTGCCAGAACTGGCAGAAAAAAAATGCTTTAAAAAGTGGGAAAAAGTTGACCAAGCCCACTCGGTCACATGACCCACCACCACCAAGCCACACCCACAGAACCAGTGGCAAAAAAATAGATTTCACCACTGATTAAATCCTCAGAGTCATTAATTGCTCATTAAATCCTATAGTAGAATAGACTCCCCCTTTTCCCTCTTTTTCCAGCCTCTAGACCTGGGTTGTTAAACTGGCAGCCTGCGGGCCAGATCGTCATGTGCAGGTCACACCCATCCCAGTTCCGCAAAGGGGGAAAATGTTGTGAAATGTCACATGATGGCAATCTGATGCCACGAGTTTGACACCCATGCTATAAACTCTATTCAGGATAGATTCAGGGTAACTGGATAGATGGAACTAAGCATTTAGTGGCCAGATGTCTTTCCTGACACCTATGCAGAGTTTGTAGCAGATATTTTTTCTTTGTGCCCCAGGAGAGAAACATCTGTCACTTGACTGAACTCTCAACCTTCCAAGTGGGAGGTAACTGTCTTCTAGGCCACTATGCTGCTTTAAAGTACAATAGACAATGCCAATTTTCATATTTAAAACTGACGTATTATAGTTTCTCAGCAAGTTATCTTAGATGGATGTTTGAAGTACAGTATCTAGCTAGATGATGCTGGAGATATATATTTGGAACACTGCATTCTTCTGAAAGTAACTTGAAAACAAAAGCTATAAAATCCATGTGTGGGCAGAACATCTTTATTCCAGCTGTGGAACATCTTGGGGCAATGATATACCAAGCGCAACATCTACGGAAAAATATGTTTCTAAAAATGTGTGCTGCATAGGATTCACTAAAAAGAAAAGAACATTAATAGGAGAAGGGAAATGAAATGCAAATAAAGTGCACAGCTGATGTTTCCATTACTCAGGCACTGCAGAACAGGTTGCCATGGTACCACAAGGAAGGCCATTCTCAGCACTTTGGTTATTCCTGATCTCGTCAATTGGCACAGCATGCTGGATTGGCATTAAGTTGATTATCCATCTCTTCTTGACCTCTACAAAGACTAAGGTCAGTGGGAGAATTCACCTCATCTTCCTCTAAAGCCTTATCCCATTTTTCAATGACCAAATATGACACCGGTGAATGACCATGCCAGCTTTGGTAAGATTCTGCTTAAACTGAAATAATCCGTTAGTACATTTACAAAGTATAGTGATGCTTATACAGTATTTGACTGTCTAGGCCTCTTTTTTGATCCCATGGGTCCCTCAGAATGGGAGTGATTATAAATTAGTCCCTTGTTTAGGTCTTTTTTGGGGGGGAGATTTAAGGAAAAGTTTAAGCAGTTCAAGTATTTTTAAACAAAAATTCAGCGAATACTTAAGGGTGTATTTATTATACCCTTTAATAAATGCAAGCCTGCAAAAATCAGTTGTCAGAAATGACAAGCCATTCAAAGGTACTTAAACCTTTTTAACACTTTTGCAAGGAGGATAGGAAGGTTGAATTGCATGCATTAAAAAAAATCTGGCTACCTCCCTGTGGGGCATTTTAAAAGAAGGATAGATGGAAAAGTTATTGATATTGATGAAAAGGAATGGTGCGTTTGGATCTCCTTTATTTATAATTTATAAATTTCCCCATCAGCAAGGAAAATATTTTACTAATTTAATTTTGATCTTTTCCTGATCATTTCTTTGGCTTGTCCTGCCTTCTTTTCAGAGTGCAGCTGATGACAGCAAAGAGTAGATGAAGCTTTGGCTCCAAATTAAGTTATACACTATGGACTACATAATCAGACAATAAGAAAGATGAAGTTAAGATATGGAGAAAACATCAGATTCAGGAAGTTCAAAATTTGTTCTCTCTCTCTCTCTCTCTCTCTCTCTCTCTCAGTCTCTCTCTCTCTCTCTCTCTCTCTCTCAGTCTCTCTCTCTCTCTCTCTCTCTCTCTCTCAGTCTCTCTCTCTCTCTCTCCCTCCCTCCCTCCCTCCCTCCCCTCCCTCCCCCCTCTCTTTCTCCTGAAATGTGCAAATAAAACTCAGGGAGTCTTTTTTGAGGCTGAAGATATTTTTTAAACCTGCAAAGCTATCAGCTTATTTCTGTTTTGAAAATAGTACCACCAAGTGGAATTACATTTACAGTTATCTACATGGTTAAGAACATTATGCTTTCATTTTGGAAAAAAAAATGAAATGAATATATATACCGATGTATTCAGGCATTCACACTTCTATATGTATAACAAAAATATGAAGACTATGTGCTATGATTGAAGAAATCTATTTCAGTTCCCATCTGACTGAAAATGCATTTTTTCATCCAGTTGAAAAATAAATATACAAACTTTGGTATAGCCAACTTGAAGAGATAGAAATATTTCTGACATTAGTCAAGTTATATTTATATCCCTGGTTCCTGCCAATTCTAATCTCTTTTATAGAAGAGGTTCCACAAATCTACAGTGCCATTTAGAACCAGTTCCAGCTCCCTCCTCCTGCCCGTCCCCACATCATCAAGATGAAGAGCGAGAGGAGGAATTCTGGGAGTTGAAGTCCACAAGTCTTAAAGCTGTCAAGTTTGAACACCCCTGGTTTTTTTCTAAAGTGTTAGGGGTGCAAGCATCTTGTAACTTGACAGCTTTAAGACTTGCGTGCTTCAAATGCCAGAGTTTCTGAGCCAACATTTTGGTTGCTAAGCAACCAAAGTAAGTGAGTTTTACATATTTTACAAGTTGGCCCTACCCACCCAGTCACATGGCTGGCAAGCCACTCCCACCCGGTCACATGGCCAGCAAGCAACTTCCACAAAGCAGGCCACACCTACAGAAGAGGTTCTAAAATTTTTTTGAAACCAACCACTGTCCCTGGGATATAATAAAGAGAAGCCTGAAAGGAAAAGAGAGAAAGATAAAATGAATGAATACTGGTATCTTAATTTAGCACTATAACTGCAGGAAAAGATACACAGTCTGTATGGAAAGATAAATTTGCTTTATATTAGAAATATTTTAATATCAAATGTCTTCTACTTCATTATCAGTAAATAGCAAATAGCTAATCTTTAATATCATGTATACTCACAGATAAACCAAGCATTTTGGATGCCAAAAGTTTCATTCAATTTCTCCCCAGATTGGTTTGTCTACTGGTAAATATAATAATACTTTTTTGAAAATACTCATATAAGTCAACTGTGAAAATTAAAAGATGAAAATTTTGAGAGTTGCCTTATCAATGGGTGATGCACTTTTTGTAGTGTTTTGGTACAAATTCAAGGGTTGTCTTATCCATAGATAGGCTCATACCTGATTTTCATTTTAAAAATGAACCCAATAAAGCACAGTCCAGTCCTATTGTTATTATGAAATAATTGTGGAAGAATACCTCTGCCTTGACTTTCAACCAGTTCAATATTTCAAGCATTTTGTGGGTTTTATTGAAATTGGCAGTGAAGAGTAATGAAGTTATATCCTAAAGAATTATTTTAAGTACAAATTTATTTATGTATTTATTCATGTACTTACATGGCTGTCCAACTAATAATGTGTCTAAGCATTGTACAAAGACTCAAACTGAACCATTAAAATAATGACCCACAGTCTCTCAGGTAAATGACATCTTCCAATCTAATAATTTTTGCACAATAGCCTCCCAGTTCAATTAACATTGTTTGGGAAATTGGTGTTCATTATATCTAGAAGTCACCAGGTTAAGGGGTTTGGCTTCGTATTTTTAATTTTTTCCAGGTATTTGCTTCAAAAATTTGCTTCAATGGGTGTTCACTACCTATTAGAGATTATTAAAGAAAGGAGTTTTTGTGAATACCAAACTGAATTTATTCCGTTTGCATTTTATACTATGTGGAAAATATATATGTGATACATTGATCTGTTTTACCAACATATTCATCCCCTGAAAAATATCACTTTCCCTAAATTGTTTCACCCTCATGCTAACTTAAGTGAGTTATCTTTTATAGCAATAGCAATAGCAGTTAGACTTATATACCGCTTCATAGGGCTTTCAGCCCTCTCTAAGCGGTTTACAGAGTCAGCATATTGCCCCCAACAACAATCCGGGTCCTCATTTTACCCACCTCGGAAGGATGGAAGCTGAGTCAACCCTGAGCCGGTGAGATTTGAACAGCTGAACTGCAGAACTGCAGTCAGCTGAAGAGGCCTGCAGTGCTGCATTTAACCACTGCGCCACCTCGGCTCCTTTTATCTAAAATTCATTTTTAAATGTCATTCTCTTGAAACTGTAGGAACATAAACAAAAGCCTTTATAAACAGTCAAGAGGACTGCTTTAGACTAAGTGCCCTGAAGGTTGCAATAATCTATTCTTTATAATGAAAAACAGGAAATAGGAATTGATTTTCTATTTGTGGCAGTCTTACTGAATAAAAAGGAATCACTCTTCTACATAAATCTATTGTCCTTTACAATATATTTTTTCATATGATAAGTTAAATTTTATAAACTAACCGTGAAATGAAATTTTAGTGGGGAAAAAATCTGACAATGGGTAGAATTATACCAATGGAAAATTAGAGAGATTGATGAACTTCTACCATAGTTGAAGCAGAAATGTCTATCAGGTCTTTTATTATCATCATAATAATAATCTAACTTTCTTAACTTCCACACAGAGTAATTCTATCAAAAACAGTACCCTTTCAGAAGGGGCAGTGATTTAGAAATACTGAATAATGCTAATAGCGTAGGAGTATAGTACTCAAGGAATATGGGTATTCATTTGTTGGCCCATGTAAGTCCAAGGTAAACAGTAGAGCAAGGCATGGTGCTAGTGAGTCCACAAAGGGCATTCTGATGACATTTCTATACATTCCTACCCAGCCACTGGCCTGCGCCTTCTAACCTCACTATGACACTGTTTGATCAAAAGGACTAAGAGCATGCCCATTTTGTCTGCTCTGGACAGACAGAAACCATGGAAGACAAATGGTCCCTCAAATAAATAGGTCCCAAGCCATGTAGTGTCTTATAAATGATTTAAATCTGGGGTCCTCAACCTTGGCAACTTTAAAACTTGTGGACTTCAATTTCCACAATTCATCAGCCAGCAAAGCAGTCCACAAGTCTTAAAGTTGCCAAGGTTGGAGACCCCTGATTTAAACCACACCTGAGCAGCAGTGTTTTTTTCCTTTATGGTGCACATTTATTACTATCTCTTTCCTTCTCTGACTCCCCAATATACCCTTGCTATTTTTTAATAACTGAAGCAAGGGTTTAATCCCTTATGCAGACACTGTGAACCACAGAGGGATAGAATCCAACATATACTGTAATCCAAAAAGTATCTGACTTCAAAAGCATTTTCATTAAATAAACTTGAATAAAAACTTTCCTGAATTCATGATGCAGAAGAAATATGAGAAATTTTTTTTTATTCATTTTGCCTAAAACTAAATATCAGAGGTCTTTCATATGTTGCTAATTCTATATCTGCCTTACATCGTTGTTTGACTTTTATTGTATGGTTGTGGGTATCCTTGGACTAATCTTGCTCTTCTCTGTTCTTTTTATCACTTTCTTTTTCATGATTTTACACTCCTTTTCAAAAGGTGGGATTTTTATTTATATTCAATGGTTTTGATACAAAAATTATTCTTTTAACTCATAGTAAGAGTTAAGTGGTGCAGTGGTTAGTGTGCAGTATTGCAGAATTTTCCTGCTGACTGCCGGCTGCCTGAAATTTGGCAGTTTGAATCTCACCAGGCTCAAGGTTGACTCAGCTTTCCATCCTACTGAGGTCAGTCAAATAAGGACCCAAATTGTTGGGGCAATTTGCTGACTCTGTAACAGAGGGCTGTAAAGCATGGTGAAGTGGTATATAAGTCTAAGTGCTATTGCTATAATTACCAATAAAACTATGCTATACATAGATCTGCGCAAAAGTTCTGTAACAGCTTCCTAAGTGTTTTCTCTCAGTGTCAATTAACTGAATTAAGCCTGAAAGAATCCTAATTATGATCTTAAGACACCATTTCTACTCATGTACAACTTTTGAGAACAATTAGCTAGCACAAAGCTTGAAGCGTTCTATAACTGCTGCAGTACTTACGTATCAAAAGATAAATGATAATCAAATTATAAGATAAGAGTTGACATCATTAAATATGTTCTGAATCAATTTTGTAAACTAAAAATATAGTCTTGACTATCTTATGTTATGTTTCTGGGTATGTATAAATATATGACAGACACAGGCAGCCATGAAGTGGAATAGAGATAGTACAGTTTAAATTTATTTAAAACTCTGCACATCAACAGCAACTCTGAACTACTGATGAATCCAACATCAAATGCATTTTTGTTCAATACTGTATGCTTTATGGCTCCCATGAAATGCTAAGGTGAGATTCCAGAGCACTATTCTCACAAGTGTAGCTGTTCTGACTGTTTTCATTTTCTCCAACCTCCTCGTATCCTGAGAGAATGTTCCTTTCTGGGCTTAAAGCCAATCTGGTAGCCATGCAACTGGCACTTGTTGATCCCATGTTGCAATCATTATCCCCGAGGGAGAGATGTAAATCTGATTTTTCCTTTTCTCTTTTGCTTGCAGCAGCTGCTGCAGCCGCAGCTGCTGCTGCTTTTTTCTCCCGATGCATGTCTTGATACACTTGATGCATGATAAATTGTGTTGTATTTCGAGGGGCTCGCATTCCAGGAGCTCTCCACTCACATAGATTCATTGGACGGAGTCGTCCCTTTATTGCGGTACGCATATATGACAACAAACGCTGTTTTCTGATGAAACGCTTTCGGTTAATTTTATGATGCTGTTTTTGACAGATCTTACAGAATCTGGGCTTTCGCTGGTGAGCTGCAATATGGCGACACTTTATTTGCTGCTTCTTATGTGACCTCTTCCCCCTCCAATAGCTTCTTTTCTTCTTCCGCAATCTACCATTCCTAGAAAATCTGCAATTCTTCCATTTTGAGGATAGATTACCTTTGTACCGCTGAATTTTAGTAGTATAATGATTGCAGTGAGACCCTCTGGGATTGTATCTTCCTCCCTTTGCTGCTCTCCCTGCCATCACAGGCCATTGATTGTGATATCCTTGTTGTAAAGACAACTGCAGATAACACAGTCGTCCTTGTCTCCACATTTTAGCTGGAGAATGGTGGGAACCCTGTTTCAAATAGGATCTCCTCCACCTTTTATATTTGCTCTCTTGCCAGAGATCTGCTTACCAAGATGTTCTTGTGCTGTTATTGTTGTGTTGTTTGATATATAAGGCAGTTTTCTTCTTCTGCTTTTAATGAGATAGGTACCCACTATCAATTGTCCAACAGTCTAACTTCTGATTTACTTCTTTGTCTTCCTTCTCAATTGTGACTCCTCTCCTAGCCTTATATCGTGCTTGTAACACAACAAAATGCTGATCTGAGGTATTGCTTCAACCCAGACTCAGTAGATTTTTGTTGTCATACCACTGACGTTGCTGACCTCTTTCCTCTTGGGACTGCTGTGTAGATTGAACAAAGCATCTTCATCACCCTAGACAACAGGGAACCAATCATAAAGCAATGGGCGTGGCTGAAACTGGGCATTCCGATGGCCAGCAAACTGAAATAGGACCATGCTAGTAGTATTATTTTGCCTGAAACCCTGTGAAAGCAAAACCAATTTATTTGCCTGAGACTCTATAACATCTGCCCTTATATAACTGCAGTAATAGGCATGCTAATGTACATGTTCTAGCCAAATATAATTTAACCCAAAATAATTTTTTGAACCCTAACTTAGTGTAATATGTTTCTCCCTTGTTTTTGTTGACATCTTCTTTGAAAATCCTAGCATCTCATTCAAGATGTTCTTCAACCCTTAGATATAGGAATCATAGAGACTTCAGCGAGAAGCAGGAAGGCAAACCTTAAATAAAACTTTTCACATGGAACATAAGATCCAAGCCATTAGAATATGGGCTTAAACAATGATCAAATACTTCAAGAATTCCAGTAAATGCAAGATAAAGTAATTAGGCTTCCATGTAAAGTAGAATAAAGGGCTAAACCTTTTTCATTCCCTAAAATAGATGGTAAATGTATTCAATGAACCAGAGTCAGCTGTGTATTTAGACAAAGTAAGACACTTATCTCAGGCAACAAATATTGAGTGATTAGGACCAAACTGAGCTGCCATTCATATGACCTGCCTGGTTTTTAAGCTTGATGTATGAGATTGTTGAAATAAAATGCATTACCAGTTGAAATGGAGGTACTATGTCATCCTTTGTGCTTGAGCCACAATTTGTTTTAGGCAAATCCTTTTGAAAATTATAGAATTCATTTTTTTTCAAACAAGACTAAAAGTCTGCTATTGATTCTGTATCTTTACCTTTATCACCTGTCTGTATTTATTTGCATATTTTGGACATGTATAATTCTGAACATTCCAAGTGATATTTGAGCATTAACCTCTGATAATTTGGCAGTTAAGAGATGCAAAGATTCTAATTCTAGTATGTGCTGCATTGACAGGTTTCACTAGAACTGAATGTAATCATTTAAAAAACAAATGCTGTTTCTTTCCCCTAAAAAGAAACTTTACAAAAACATACAGGAAATCTCTCTCACCCTTTCTCTTTCTAGCTTCATAACAATGTAGATGTTTTATTCTCTAGACCATCTCTAGACCAGTGTTTCTCAACTATAACAGCTTGAAGATGTGTAGACTTTCACTCTGGGGAATTCTGGGAGTTGCCAAGGTTGAGAAACATTGCTTTACCCACCTTGCAGATGTGTTGGACTAGAACTTTCATAATTTATGTTGGTAGCTAGATATTATATGCTGTTTTAACACATGAGGGCAGTACTAGATTGCAAAATCATCATGACATAAATATGGGTAAATGAAGCACATTCAGAGCACTTGTAGCGTGTTTGTGTGTGAGAGGGGGGAGGGAGGGAGGGAGGGAAGGAGGGGGAGGGAGACAGAGAGAGAGAGAGAGAGAGAGAGAGAGAGAGAGAGAGAGAGAGAGAGAGAGAGAGAGAGAGAGAGAGAGAGAGACTTCCCAAGTTTCTCCCTCCCTCCCTCCCCTCACATTTTTATAAATAACTCAAGTGGCAATCTGCATTCTAACCTCTGGTCCACCACATGTAAGGATATACAGTATGACATGCATTCTTAACACTATTACAAACTATCATTAAAATCATGAGGGATGTAAGAACTAAGACTTTAAGAACATGCCCATCTTTTAGAATCTTGGTCTTCTAAGAATTTAAGCTTTAAAGAAATAAACTTTTGTACTTGAAAATGTCTTACTTATTACAATATTAAATATATGAATAGCAGCATTTGTATAGCTTATGCTATGTGTCCGGTTATGCACATTTCTATAAGTATTTAATATATTTGCTCACTTTTACTGTGAAGATATTAGAAGTATTTTTATTTGTTTATTCATTTTTATGTAGTCCACATTTCCTAATGATAGGTCTGATGGAGGTTTGGAGAATTACGGGTTAGGGAAATCTAAATTAATTGAGTTATTATTATTAAAACAAAAAGAAAAAACAGCACACATACTCAGTGGTACATACAGTATTGCTTATCCACATTTTCCACATTTCCTGGTCTTTCCATTTTATGGTGGTACATGCTGAGTTGTAATAAATCCATATTTCATCAAATTTACCATTTATTCTGACAAATATTTTGTATATATGACTCCAGCATGCTAAGAGTAGGTAAATTCTAGTATGTTACAGGAAAAATGCTTTGGCTGATACATTTGGATGATTTTATTATTTCTGTATATGCAGCTTGTTTCACATTACTGAATTTTATTATGTACTGGTACTATATACTGCTTTTCTACTACAATAAAGAATTAACAATTCTACAAAAGAACACAAGCCTTTTTAATGTTAAATATTAAACAAACTAATTCAAAATAGTTTTATCTTGTATCTAATTGGCATCATTTAAATGAAGCATTGCAGACTTTATGAAACTTTGATGTCCTCCAGTATGGCCCTTATGGTCTTAAGTGCATATGTTGGGATTATAAAATGTTGTGGCCCAGCAGGTGCCGTTGGAGCTGCCATCAGACTCCGACAGCGAGGGGTCCTGGCTCTGGAGGATGTGGAGGACCCTGGACTGGGTTCCAACTCCGAGCAGGGCGCAGAGAGGCTGATTGGCCACCAGGAGGCACCTTGGACCAGTGGGGAGGAGACAAGGAAGAGTGAGCCAGAGGCCAGTAGTGAGTTGTTCCTGGATGCATGCCATCGAAGAGCTACTAGGCGTCAGGAACAATTACGTAATTGGAATGACCACATGTTATTTATCCCTGCCAATTTTCTCTGAACTTTAAATGGGACATATGCACTAAAATCTAAGCTCAATGGAATTCATTATTTCTCTTCATTCTGTGCTGGTTACAATACAATACAATATTGCATCAAGCTCTGAGTACTACATTTCAAACTGTAGTGAATCCAAATGAAACAACAAAGTGGATTAATAACTTGGAATTAAAAACTTATCATTTACAATTTGTATTTTGAGAGAGTTAGTTTGGTGTACTGATTAAGACACTGAGCTAGAAACTAGGAGAGTTTAGGAACAAAGTCAGCTGGGTGACTTTAGGCCAATAATTCTTTCTCAGCCTAGGAAGAATACAATGTCAAGTCACTTCCAAAATCATGGAAACTTGTTCATACATTTCCAAGGATTCAACAGTGACTTGAAGGCACACACACATTAATCAGATTTACGCATCTACTATTTTCAAAATGAGATTCTGCTGTTTTTAGACAACTGCCCAAACATTGCAGCCATAAAATGCCATCATGTTTTGTACACCTCCCCACCCCCCCACCCCCACCCCCACACCAAAATACACTGAAAATTGTGGCATACCTGTAGATGAAGCGATTGGAGACTTTCAGGGAGTGGAACTGGGATGTGATCCAAATTATTACTAGTGATGTAAAGATGGTGCAAGTCAATCATATCCTACAGAAAAAAGGGGGGGGGGATCTATAAATATATTTATCTCAGTCAAAATGAAGCATGATATTCTAGCAAGAAGAGTTTCTTTAAATATGCCAACAGCAAGAAGAAGACAATAAACTATTATATACTTCAGATACAGAAATTTTAACAGATGTGCATGGAAAGGAATCAAAGGAAATGAGTTAGAGCACCTAGAAAAAAGACTTATGATCTTAAGATGAGGAACTAATGACCTGCATAATATGCTTTAGTTAATTAAATCAAGCTGTGGTCCTTGACTTAATTCTTGTTCTGTTCCTTTCATCTTTAATTTAACCCCAAATCTCTTCAAAACCACTAGAGGACATTATAAAAGATTCTACTACACTGTCTGAGTTCTTGCATAAATCAGAATTTTCTGCAGGTTTTTTTTGTGCTGTAATAGCACCTCAAATCCAGGATGACTCTCATCCTATAAATTCTACCTTTTGCTCAGGATGTTAGTATAAATCATTTTCCCAATTGGGAGAATTTTTAACATCAAGCAGAGGGACTCACTTTATGTTTTTGGCTTTATTCCTTTGTGATCAAGCCAAGGTGGCGCAGTGGTTAAATGCAGCACTGCAGGTTACTGCTAGATCAGCAGGTCAGCGGTTCAAATCTCACCGGCTTAGGGTTGACTCAGCCTTCCATCCTTCCGAGGTGGGTAAAATGAGGACCCAGATTGTTGGGGGCAATATGCTGACTCTCTGTAAACCGCTTAGAGAGGCCTGAAAGGCCTATGAAGCGGTATATAAGTCTACTGCTATTGCTATTGCTGTTATTATTGATATCAATGAATGATATCAATGAATATTTGTATAAGTGTTGCTGGTAATTCTGGAAGTTGCCTTATTTTATTATCTCTAAGTATCAGCTCCTAAAGTTGTAGTAAATTTCTGAAGACATCTTCATCCACTTCTGAGATGAAATTAGAAGTCAAATCAAACTTTTTCAGGTTGCCTAGCCAAGAAAATAAAACAAGGAAATATTTACAAGTGCTCTTAGAATTTCTGACTGGTTTGATATCCAATGCTTGTGTAGGAAGGGGGAAGCTAACAATATTTTGTACTAGAAATGGTTCTAAAACATTAGTTCTAAGTCTTAAATAGCAATAGCACTAGACTTATATACCACTTCACAGTGTTTTACAATTCTCTCTAAGCAGTTTACAGAGTCACCCAACAATCTGCGTCCTCATTTACCAACCTTGGAAGGATGGAAGGGTGAGTCAACCTTGAGCCTGTGAGAATTGAACTGCTGAATAGCTGGCAGCAGTCAGTCAGCAGAAGTAGCCTTTAATACTGCATTCTAAGCACTGTGGCATCATGGCTCAAATAAACATCTGTTACCTACTACCTAAAAGATGCCACATCTTACATATTAATAATTCAGTCTCATCAAATTCTTTGTATTACAGTCCATGTTAAAAATAAAATTTAGGAAAGTTATCAGCGTATCCAGGTGAGCAAAAACATTTCTGCTTATCTTCTTTATTCTATTGTAGCGAGCATAGAAATGGGTGCTTTGCTTGAGCAAGGGTGGGATAATTTCTAGTTCACGATCGTCACGGTATATTGAGGTACACAGACAGGTACAAAGAAAACAAGTTTGGGCAGCTAAAATACAAAACAAGAAACAAATTGCTTTGGGGTACAAAATTGTTTCAAGGGTTATTTAAAATTAGAAATATGAAATGGTATCTAATGTCTTATGATATTGGTGTGCATAGCATATCTATTTCTATGTTATGCATAGGTTTTTTTTAAAAAAAAATCATAATTAGTTTGCACCACTTTGAAATCTCTGGATAATGTTATCATAACATGATGAGGAAAGTTAACATTTAAGTATGTCTAAGTAAAGGTAAAGGAGTCTCTGCAGCTTTTATTCCACTAGTCATAGCCAACCGTAGTGGCAGTACTCATCTCCATTTCAAGGCCATTGAATCAGTGCTGTCTGAAGACAGTTCCACAGTCATGTGGCCAGCATGACATCACACCACAGTGTGTGATATGTGTAGAGATAAAAGAAATTAAAATAATGTCTCTCCCTCCCCCTCTTAATATAGATGTCGATCCAAAGCTTTATATGCATTCTTAAAAAAGGCAAAACCAGTATCGGTGGTTTTTCACTGTGTTCTTGTCAGTACGTCTTTGTTATAGCTTGAACCACAGGACTATTGACAACTATTATAATGAAATTATTATATATGAATCTTTTGGGCCTGGAATGCACCAATATATGCATATATTCATTGATAAAAATGCAAGATAGTCTTAATGAGTATGTTTGGGCTAAGTGGAAAAATATTTCTATTTGTATTTTTTAGATATACTTTATTTCTTTCTTTCTGGTGGTCTTCAAATTAAGACCTCTCTATTTATACTAGTCACTTTATTTGTATTTCTCTTCCAAGTTAAAGGTTCCCGTATACTCTATATTTTTGAGCAGCTGTCTCCATTTCTCCAGTTTCTGTTTGAAGAAGACAGTAGCAGTGTAGACCTGAGGATAAGATAAGACAATATGAGACATCTGGGATAATATAGTTCTACAAAGGGCCTGTCTAGGAAGTGATTCTTGAACTACTTACATGCCATAGAAAAGGCAATAAATAGCTAGAGCTATTCTCTAGTGTGATCCAATCAACAAAACAAGTGATGTCTAATATGAATAAAGATTAAACTTAATGAGTATCCTGATTTAAACTTCAAACTTACTCTTCAGGGATTGATAATAAAAAAATAGTTAACATGATTTATCCAAATGAACACAATTGCTGAACTGCATACTTAACAAAAAATAAGATAAAAATGTGGGACTCCTGGGTGGACAAAGTTCTAAGTTTATATTAAGTAGAAATTCACCACAATGTGACTTGCAAACTTCTGGTTTATGAGGTAAAGAACCATCAATAAGTTTGAATGTGGATGCTTTCTCTTCGTGTTTTTCTGACAGTGGAGAAGATAAACAAATTGCTTGAATTATGGAAGATAAGACTGCTCCGATCTCTGCCTAAAGAAAGAAAATTGTACAGAATAAGGCCAATGTATCATTCAGTACTCTGTTCCAATCTTCTGTATTAAAGAGCCGAGGTGGCGCAGAAGAGCCGAGGTGGCGCAGTGGTTAGAATGCAGTACTTCAGCTGACTGTTAGCTGCAGTTCAGCTGTTCAAATCTCACCGGCTCAGGGTTGACTCAGCCTTCCATCCTTCCGAGGTGGGTAAAATGAGGACCCAGAATGTTGTTGGGGGCAATATGCTGACTCTGTAAACCGCTTAGAGAGGGCTGAAAGCCCTATGAAGCGGTATATAAGTTTAGAGGTTCGGAATGAGGGACGCGACCACAGGGTGAACAACTAACAGGCTTTATTCTAGATAAGTATGACAGCGATTCAGTTCGTAAACTAGCCCGCCAAACCTTATATACTCGGGCTTCAACCAATAGGAACAATCCTTTCAGCCGGCAACAGCCTCCCTCGCATCCTATCCAATCCAGACGCAGGAGGCTGTTGCTGGCCAGCACAAAGGTGCTGAAGTACAAGAAACAGTGAGGCCATTTGCATGGCTCATACATATTAATGAACTTATGAATACACAATACCCCTTCCCCCCAGTTCCGCGCATGCTCCGCGGGTGGAGCATGCGTAGCCCTTTAAGTAGGCGGGGCGGTTCCGGACCCGCCCTGATCTACGCAGTTCTCCACTAGTCGTCGGCGGAGGAGGACCTCCTTGTGGTAGCTCCTCCCGGAAGGGGGTGTAGCTCCAAGGCACGCCTTCTTGGGATGGCCCAGAAGGAGGGCTCAACTGTACTGGTGAGTAGGGGCGAGGTGGCGTGTCCACTGGGATAGTGTTGTGTTTGGAAGGCGTGTCGGGAGGGAGGAAACTTGGCCTAGGTGGGGATTGTTCGGCGGCGGCTTGAGATGATTGTGGAAGTTCCCGGCAGGGGGCGCTCGGGCAGGTTGGGCCTGGTGTGGCGAAGGCCCACGGCGTGTTCTCTCCGGATTGAGCTCTCGGTTGTTGACAGGAGAGGCCTGGAGCGGCGAAGGCCTCACGCTGGTTTTCCGGGCAGGCGGTGCCGGCATCGGTTGGGCCTGGGCTGCCGGCTGGCGGTGGGAGGCGTCTCCTCAATTGATCCAGGTGACGCCTCCATTGGGATCCGTCAGCCAGTCCGACTCTAAAAGAACACGGGCCTGTCAGGGCAGTCACAGTGGCTGGCACCCATCTCGTAGGCCCCGAAAATGCCCGGGCCCATACCGCGTCCCCTAATTTAAATGAACGGGAAGGGATAACCCCCAGGTTGCTCGGCTGATCCCCTGAATACAACGGATGTAGCCGGTCCAGGGGAGTCCGCAGACGCCTGCCCATCAAGAGCTCCGCGGGGCTTCGGTTGGTCGTTGGGCAGGGAGTGGAATGTTGGCTTAGCAGGTAAGCCGCCACTTTCTCCTGCCAGTCGCCCCGGTCCATGCGGCCCAGTGCCTCCTTTGCTGAGCGGACCGCCCGCTCCGCCCGGCCATTGCTGGCCGGGTGGTACGGGGCTATGGGCGCATGTCGAATCCCTTGCATGGCCAGGAACTCCTGGAACGTGGTGGACATAAATTGGGGCCCATTATCAGAAACAATCAGGTCCGGCAACCCATGGGTCGCGAATAGCCTTCTCAAGGCCCGGACCATACTCTCAGCTGTGGTGGAGCCCATGAGGACCAGCTCCACCCAGCGGGAGTAAGCGTCCACCACTACCAAGAAGTTCTGGCCGTGAAAGGGACCGGCAAAATCTAGGTGGAGGCGTGACCATGGGCCTCTCGGAGCCTCCCACTCACGAGCCGGCCCGGCTGGGGGATTAGGCCTAGATTGCTGACAGGGGTGGCAGCGGCCAACATAGGCCGCTATCTCTGAGTCCAGTAAGGGCCACCAAACATAGCTACGGGCTAATGCCTTCATTCGTGCTATGCCCGGATGATCCTTATGGAGCAGGGACAGGACTTGTGGCCGCAGCGCGGTGGGGATCACCACTCGATCCCCCCAAATAAGGCACCCCCCGTGGAGGGAGAGCTCCGCCTGCCGGATTTTAAAGGGCTTGAAGCCCTCTGCCACTTTGTCCACTGGCCATCCCCTCGAGACCCAGGAAGCGACCTGGGAGAGGATCGGATCGGCCTTGGTGCAGGCCGCGACATCCGCGGCCGAAATCGGGAAACCGGAAGACGCGATAGACAGGACCGAGAGACAGGGCACTAGGGCGGTGTCGGTCTCCGGTAACGGGCAGCGGCTTAAGGCATCGGCATGCCCCAGCTGCTTGCCTGGACGGTACTGCAGCGTATAAGAATACGCTGCAAGGAACTCCGTCCATCTAGTCATTCGGGGGGAGAGGATGGGGGGGGTCGGCTTGTCACCTGCCAGAAGCCCAAGGAGTGGCTTGTGGTCAGTGACAAGGGTGAAAGGCCGACCATAGAGGTAGTCGTGGAACCTCTTAATCCTGGACACTGCAGCCAGAGCCTCCTTGTCTATCTGGTTGTAATTACGCTCCGCCGAGGAGAGTGTCCGTGAGTAATAGGCCACAGGGGCCTCTAAGCCATTTGGGAGGACATGGCTTAGAACGGCCCCGACTCCATAGGGGGAGGCGTCACAAGCTAACGTCAGTGGCATCCTGTCATTGTACTGGACCAGGACTGCCGCTGACGTCAGAGCTTCTTTGACAGCCGCGAACGCATGCGCTTCGCGGCTCCCCCAGCGCCAGGCCGCAGATCGGTCGAGCAACCGATGCAGCGGCTCGGCTAGTGACGCCTTGTGCGGTATAAAAGGGGCGTAAAAATTCAGAAGCCCTAGGAATGCCTGCAGCTCCGCCTTGGAGGTGGGTGCAGGGGCGTTCCTAATGGCAGCGACCTTAGAAGGTGTGGGGTGGATGCCTTGGGCATCAATCATGAAGCCCAAGAATTCCACCCTCGGAACAGCAAATGAACATTTGCTGCGTTTCAGTTTTAAGCCTGCGCCCCTGAAACGACTGAGGACCTTCCGCAGTACTTCGATGAGTTCTGAGCGGCTGGAAGCAGCGATCAGGACGTCATCGAAATACGGAACTACGCCCGGCAGCCCATGGAGCAGCCGCTCCATCAGGCTTTGGAAGATCCCCGGGGCCACGGAAACACCAAATTGCAGGCGGCGACAACGGAAAGCCCCACGATGGGTGACGATGGTCTGGACAGCCGCCGCATCGTCATCCACCGGGAGCTGTTGATAGGCCTGCGCCATATCCAGTTTGGCGAATGTGCAACCCTGCCCCAGGGAATGGAGCAGGTGTTGCACTACAGGGACTGGATAGGGGTTTGCCTGAAGGGCCAAGTTGATCGTCGACTTGTAGTCGGCGCAGATCCTCACCGACCCGTCAGGTTTAATTGGGAGAACAATTGGGGTCTCCCAAGGGGAGTGATCTACGGGCTCGATGACTCCCTGCGCCAACAACTTATCAAGTTCGGCGTCAACCTTGGCCCTTAAGGCAAAGGGCACCCTGCGGGCTTTCAGCCTAATGGGAGCAACCTGAGGGTCTAAACTTAAAGATATGGGGGTCCCCTTATAACAGCCCAACTGGCCGTCAAAAACGTCCGAAAATTCCCTTAATGTGTCCTCGAGGGTGCTAGGAACCACCCGGTGGACCCCCCCAATGGATAATCCCAGGGCTGGGAACCAGTCCAGGCCCAGAAGGGCCGGCAGGTCATCCCTGACTATGAGGATGGGTAGCTTCCCCTGGAATTGGCCATAAGATACAGAGATAGGGAAGGATACCAGCGTAGGGATCAACCTCCCTTGGTAATCCCTTAGGGAGACCTCAGATTGCCTTAGGCGTTTCTGGGGCACTTTAGGGCATAGCTTGGCGAAGAGCGACCAGGGCAGGAGGGACCGGGAGGAGCCAGAGTCCACCTCCATCCGGCACGGCTGACCTTCCAGCTGGACGGAGGTCGAGACCTTCCGGGCCCCTGCAACGGCGTGGCTCGCCGTACTGTCAAAATTAGATGGTTGGCTGGTGGACTGGTAGCAATCTTCCGCTCTCTTCGGTGGCCGCTGCTGCTGGCGGCGCGGTTGCGCCTGGGGACGGCTGGGCGATTGAAGGAACGAGGGTGCAGGCAATAGGGCCCTGCAGACCTTAGCCAGGTGGCCTTCGCCCTTGCACCGGTTACAGATGGCATTTAAAAATGGGCAAGCCTGGCGTTTATGACGGCCTCCGCAACCCCGGCAGGGCACTGCGGACGCCTGTTGCGCTGCAGGTTGCGGCTTTGGCTTCCTCTTAGTCACAGTCCTCATCTGGGCCACCACTTCTTCTTCTGGATCCTCATAAGCCAGGTCGTCCTCGACCATGTGGGCTTGTGGCGATGCTTCAGGCGGTGAACGCTCCGGTGTGGCAATCTGCAACCGTTCAATATCGGCCGTGGACTGCTCAGATAGTTCAGCGGCTCGGGCAGTTTCCACGGCCTGAAGTAGTGTAATTCGGTGATTTCTGAACATGCGGCTCCGCAGGTTGACATCGCGGACGCCGCACACAAACTGTTCCACCAAATTTTCCTCAAGATTGGAGAACTCGCACTGGGCCGCCACCATCCGCAGGGCCTCCAAAAATTGGCTGATTGATTCATTCTGTTTTTGGACTCTTCTGCGGAAGGCAAAACGGCGAGCTATGACTGACGGGGTGGGTGCGTAGTGATTCTTCAATCTGGCCATGAGTTCGTCCCACCCAAGCTTGTATGCGGGCCGTGGGGCTGCCAAAGCTCTTGCTGAGGCGAACATAGATGGCTCGCAGCATGAGAGGAAAAAGCTGCATTTTTCCTCTTCGGTTTGAGCCTGATTTTTGGAAGCGATCAGGTAACATTCAAACCTCTCCATAAACCCCTCCCATGATTCTCCGGCCGAACCAAAGGGGGCAAAGGGAGGTAGAGCAGATGTCATCCTGACGGTCGTGAAGGGAGAGATACTGAGAGGCCACAAAAAAAAATTTTTTTTCCTCTTCAGGCAGCTTTCGTTGCCGGTCTGGAAACGGCAGCTAACTGTCTGTCTCTCTCTTTTCACCCTAGCGTCGCGGAATCGCTGATCCCACCTTCGTCGCCAGTTTAGAGGTTCGGAATGAGGGACGCGACCACAGGGTGAACAACTAACAGGCTTTATTCTAGATAAGTATGACAGCGATTCAGTTCGTAAACTAGCCCGCCAAACCTTATATACTCGGGCTTCAACCAATAGGAACAATCCTTTCAGCCGGCAACAGCCTCCCTCGCATCCTATCCAATCCAGACGCAGGAGGCTGTTGCTGGCCAGCACAAAGGTGCTGAAGTACAAGAAACAGTGAGGCCATTTGCATGGCTCATACATATTAATGAACTTATGAATACACAATAATAAGTCTAACTGCTATTGCTATTGCTAAATGTTTTACATGCTTATGTAATGAAATGGATCAAGATTGTCTCAATGAAAACTTATTTGTTAGATTGTCTCTATAAGGAAAATATGTTTTTTTACTAGCTCAGAGGAAAGATGTAATAGTTTTAGTATTCATTAATTTGTGTCCTAAATACCCAGAAATGTATATTTGAATTTCCTACAATAGATTGTATCACTCATCATTGTCATTAAGGTTAAAGAATGTTTAAATTAATCCATGTTTCTTTAAAAACCTATACTGAGTGTGAGTATGCTTTTTTTAAATGAAACTTGATTTTTTAAGAAAATTTTTTCCTTTATGGAATTTCTAACAAATGTAAATAATGTTTTTATTTCAAGGACTTTTACTAGTGGCAAATGTATATGTTTTTTTTTAAAATGGTAGAACATAACAATTCAGAAAAACACAGAATTAAGAAATTTTTCAATTAGTTCAGCATACCCCAAATGTTTTGAATTGTATCTTCTTGAATAGAGGGAACTTTCAGAAACTCTTTGTAATTTTGCCCCAAAGGTGCTTTTTTCAAGAGGCAACTGGACTTTCTTGTTTCTCTTTGAAGACATTTCGCTTCTCATACAAGAATATTCTTGGATGAAAAGTGAGACATCTTCAAAGGAAAAACAGAAAGTCCACTTGCCTCTTGAAAGTAGCACCTTTGGGACAACCATGACCTGGATGCCTGAGAGTGATTTTAGATCCCTGAATAAAATGCAGCATATTGTTTTATTATTTTGTACATCCACTAGATGGCGCATATGCTTTGAAACAAAGATAGTGGAACTTCTGTAACTCCTTTATCACAATATTTTTTTCATTTGATTTTATTTCTCTTCATCCAGAATACAATTCTCATCAATAATGAGAATTGAATTCTCAGTTCAGTTCTGCATCCACTGTAGCTTTATTAATAAAACTTTCTCATATATACTATATTAATTAATTCAGAGTAATAGTGGCATCTTATAAATATTCTATATTTATAGAATATAGAACGTTCTATAAATATAATAGGCAAGAATAAACTATGTGAGAAAAAATAGTCTGCCATTTGTTGAAAAAAATGATTACATGATTTTTTTTGTATATTTTTGTAGGCAAAGCATTAATAGTATTATCAATAGTAATAATAGTAGGCTTTTAATATCTGCAGTTTTTAATAGATTTATATACATTTTAGGTTAATTTATTTTTGATGATGTTTTAATTGTTGGTGAGGAGCTGCTCAGAGTTCAATATAGAATGGGTGGCTATTCAGTGTTTAAATAAATAAATACCAGATATTATTTAAAATGCTGCTAAAGATAACTTGCAAATTTAGATTCCTAAGAATTTGCTGCTATAATCACCATAGATTCATCAAGATTTCAAGCCTGGAATCCTTGGGTGCTTTGGGCAGAGAAATCTGACAGCAATCTCCTCTTCTCCCAGGCTAATCATAGATGGATGCATATCAGGGGTGGGTTTCAAAAAATTTTGGAACCTCTTCTGTAGGTGTGGCCTGCTTTCCGGGTCCACTGGTGGAACCTCTTCTAACCGGTTCAGTAGATTTGACGAACCGGTTCTACCGAATAGGTGCGAACTGGTAGGAACCCACCTCTGATGCATATGTAAAACTTTTCAAGATTGAGAAACACCGCAATAGAATGACATTACACTAAGGCAGGGCAGGGTGTCAAACTCAAGGCCATGGGCCGGATCTGGCCTGTGGGTGCTTAGATCTGGCCTGTGGGGCTGCCCTGAAAACAGTGAAGGACCAGTCCATCGTGCTTCTGCCAGAGAAAATGGAGCATGGAAGGGCTGCGTTCAACCCTACCGAGCTCCATTTTTGGCTGCAACTGCTTCCTGCAAGCCTCTGCCAGTGTAAATGGAGCTCTGTTTTTACTGGCAGAGTGCTGGGGTCACCACAGGCTCCCCCGACACAAGTGACATTGCTGGCCATGCCCACCCCTGCCACGCCCCCCAGGTCAAACACAATTCTGATGCAGCCCTCAACGAAATCTAGTTTGATACCCCTGCGCTAAGTGGTTCATACTGTATCACCATCAGATGGCATTTTGTAGTGGTGTAAGTTCTGTAACTGCAGATCTTCAAAGGGGCAGAATTCTTGGCTTGGAATCTGTCTTCTGGAACTTTCTGCCCACCAATGTAATGGACACTGAAAGAGGTTTCTGCTTAAAGGACTGCCACGAAGTTTTGAGACAATGGATGAAAAGCATATTGATGCCTCCATGACAGAAAGTGCCTTATCACAGCATATTGCATTGCAAATTGCTACCTTGCATTGACTTTATCATTGTCTGTGCTACAAGGACTCTTTTTCACATGTCTAAAGCAATATTCAGCAAGTAATAAATTAGTATAAATTGAAAATGCAAAATGGATCAATTAAAATGTATAAGAATAAAATCTGAATGTATATTCATTACATAATTCACCGGCAAGAGATGCTGTTAGACAATACTGATTTAAAAATTCTTTTACAAGTATTTTAATATTAACTCTGATAATTATCTATCAAGGAGGAAGAGATAGAGATAAAGGAGATGATGATAGTTATGATAATGGTGATAATACTGATTCCAATTTTTAGGCTGACAATTTTTCAAAGCTACTTATAAGGCATATGGACAATTGTATATAAAAAGACAAAAAATACTACTAGTTTTTTTTAAAGGAAGAAACAGATTTTAATATCACTACTAATTAGAAACCATGTCAGAAGGAATAAAGTAAAACAAAGTCAGTCATGACAAGACCATCACAAGAAGCCAATGTGGAGGCACAGAAAGTTTACCAAAGTTCTGAAATTTAAAAGGACACACATGCAAGAGATGAAAAGAAGATTAAGTCATTCATAATGGAATGTAACATCCAGTGAGAATTTACAATAAAAGGGAAAATAGCATTGTAAAAGAGGTAGCACTGAGATAGATACCCTGGAAGTAAGCAATGGGACAGCATATACTGTAGCTCTGTGATGGTGAACCTATGACACGCGTGCCACAGGTAACACACAGAGCCATATCTGCTGGTACATGAGCCGTCAGCTCCAGCACGCATGTACACACGAGCCAGCTGATTTTCTGCCTTCCGGAGGGCTGGTTGTTTTCGCCCTCCCTAGGCTTCGGAGGCTTTCCTGGAGCCTGGCCGAAAACGGCTTCTGGTGGCCCACAGGAAGAAATACCAAGCTCAGCTTGCAGGTGATCAGTGCAGCGTGCATGGGGAAACAGCGTGTGTGTGGGTTGTGTGTGCATACACATGTGGGGCGCACTTTGCATTATGGATGCTGGTATGTGCACGTACTATTGCTTTTTTGGCATCCAACAACAAAAAAGTTAGCCATCACTGCTGTACTCCTTATAAATCCTTTTGCCTTACAAAATGTTGAGGCAGGGAAGGAATATGCATTTATCTATGCATTTAAGGCAAATAAAAATAAAGTGGGAAAGAGGACTGGGAGACAGTCTTTGTGAAATAGAGAAGGGGGAGAAAAAGGACAGGGAAAAGGGGCTGAGAAGCTAACTTGTAGGCTTTTATGTACATACTGTATTGCTCAGAAGGGGGGAGAGGGGAGACAGGAAGACAATTCTTGAGGACTGATGGAGCCTCCAGCCTGGAAGGTGAAAAGAGGATCCTTGTCTACAGGGCTTGACACTATTTTATGTTATATCATTTCAGATTATTCAGGAAATCTTTTGCTTCTCAGTTTAAGAGGGAAATATACTGGAGAGGCTGTGTTTGACTCCTCAAAAGCCAATCAGCATCCTTGGGACTGTAATGCAATTTAAACTTTGTGAAAGAACTCAACAATCTTCTGCCCACTTCATGTTCACACTGTCTGGGCTAAGTTTAAGCCATTAAAGAGGCATGGCTTCGAATGACTCAGAAACGTACAATGAACATATTAGCAGCTGCAACAAGATGGTCAACTCATATTTTAGCTCTGTCTACTTAAAATATAATTCATGACATAATCTATAGAAGGGTTGTTTAGGACAGCCGCCCCCAACCTTTTGGGCACCAGGGACTGATTCCCTGGAGAGAGGTTTTTCCACAGACAAGAGGGTGTGGTTTCATGTGCTGCTTGCATGCCACGGATGGGGCTTCCCTTGTTTTCATGGCCCAGTTTGTGGCATCCTGCAGATTGGTGCTGGTCCACAGACCAAGGGTTGGGACCCCTTATTTAGGGTTCCAGCTCTAAAAGGGCCATGGTTGCTGTCACTTTAAGGAATATGCTATTCTCAGAGATACACCTGGGCCTTGAATTTCTGTCAATCAGGAAGACATCAAAACCTTTTTTTAAAGGTCATCTGGCAACTACCTAAAAAACCAAGGGCAATCTTTTAATTATGTTATATTTATCAGTATGGTTACTATTTCTATGCTACTATTTATTGTAACCTGACAATATTGCAGCATTTTGACTGTGGTCACTATAATAATTTAAACAAACACATCAATATAAATATGTTTCATCAGACAACTGTAAGGGGCAAAACAGAAATTGGGATTTATACAAAAATGGTCAGCGTAAAATAATTCATTTTGAAAGCATAAATAAATAAATTAGGGGTCCCCAAATTTGGCAACCTTACGACTTGTGGACTTCAACTCCCAGAATTCCTCAGCCAATATGTGCTGGCTGATGGATTCTGGGAGTTGAAGTCCACAAGTCATAAAGTTGCTAAGGTTGGAGACCCCTGGCATAAATCATAAATTTCATTCTAGAATGCTGAATAAACTTGCTGATTGTTGGTTGAAACTTTATGAATTATCTTGAGAAAACTTGTATGGATTAATGGTTTAAGTACCAAATGAATTGAGGATGGTACATAGCCCAGAAAAAGAAAAAGAGGGGGAGGGAGGTTAATGAAATTCATACTATTTAATAACAATATCTGGAAAACTTCTAGAGCAAATTATAATGGGATCAATTGGAAAACCCTCAGAAAGAATAACATGGATTTGCTAAGAACAAGTCTTAGCAGAGTAAACTTTTTATTCTACTTTAATAAGGTAAACTCATCAGTAAATTGTAGCTTAATATCTTATTTTTATTTCATTTCATTTTTATTTCAATGCATTTGGCAATATAATAAAGGGTACTCATATTTGTAAGCCAATAAATTATGGGTAGAATGGATATTAAATTAATATATATAATTAAATTAATATATAGCTGGCTTGGAAATCCCATGAAATTTTTCTATAAGATTCAGTCTCATATATTATATTTTTCAACATTTTTATGAATGAGTTTTATGAAAAAACTGGGAAAATTTAATAAATTTGGAAATGTTACCAACCCATTTAAGATAGTTAATATAGCAGAAGGCAGAAAAATAAAGGAAAGTTTGATAAGACACAGAAATTGACTGAAAATATTAGAATGAAATTTAACCAAGGCAAAAGTACTTTTACCTTGGGGGTAAACTAAAGGTTGGTTGACAGTAGCAATGTAAAAAAGATCTGGATGTAATACTTGATTAAAACAGAGTCAGTCAAAGAGGCAAATGCCATTTTAGGCTTCATTAACATAAAATAATAAGAGTTAAGAACCTCATTTTATTTTACATTGGTCAAACCCAATATGACAGTATTCTGTCAAGCACACACTTTAAATACGGTAAGTGAAAATGTTTAGAGAAATGGCTTGAAGATGATCAGAAATACCTGTGAAAAAAGAATGAAGAAGTGGCAGTTATAATATAACTGAGGAGGTGCCCCATGGAAGGTCAAGATCTGCTTTGCATCAAGTCCAGAGTGCAAAACATAGATTAATGGATTAATGGCCGATTCCTAACTTCCTATTAGTAAAAGCAGTCCATTAACGAAACTCATTTCAAAGGCAGCAGACTGTTCAGTCAGAGGTTAAACAACCATCTGTTTGAGATGTTTTAATTGAATCCTTGCAATAAATAGGGAGTTGGCTGCATGTCAAAGAAGGCCCCTTTCAATTCCACATGTCTATGAGTTTCTATGCAGAGAGATTTTAAAAGTCACATGAGTGGAAATATGATCAAACAATTGACCCAATTAAAAGCTTTGAAGCACATTTTTAATTAATTGCATTGTTAATATTTCAGCTTTCTACATAAACTAATTTTACCTCACATTCTGTCAATTTATGGAAAGAAATATCTTTTTATTAACATGGTAAAGTGAGCTTAAAGTGAGATTATCATGCATGAACTATGATAATATATGTGGGTTTTCCTCCCAATAGTTGAACTTCACACAGTGAATCAATTTCTATGAATCTTTAGTTGGATGTAAGTTACATTGCACTGAATATAGTTTACTCCTAATTATATGTGAATATATTATTTCACACATACTATAAGGAATCTTGACAATATCATGTATGTATGTTTGTGGGCATTTTCCAAGAAAAGCAATGGATATTATAAAAAATGTTAAATCATAGATAGGTTAACTCGGAATCTGTTTTCTTATACCTTTTTAAAGCTATTGCAAGAAACTGCATATAAAAAACTTGATGTGGTAGTCCTTGTTTCACTAGGGTGAAAATATATAAGAATGAAGATCTTTAGAGTATATATGTGTGCCTCTAAAACATATTGTTGCCATCTGTCATTTTGAAAGGAAGACAGTTTATAAAGAAATGGACTTGGGGACAAATTAAAAAAAAAAGAAGACCAAGAAACAGGAAATCAAGGCAGATGTTTTCTGGAAGAAACCTAGAGGGAGAAATGCATTTCAGATATCTTGGCACAGCACTATGTTGCTTGTATTATAAATATGCAACATATTGTACTCACGAGAAGGGAAAGCATTTATTTTTTCTCAGTGGAATACTAAGCAACATCTCTTTTTCTAAAAGAAATTTTAAGTAATAATTAGACTTTATTTTAGGAAAAAATGTACTGAGATTAACAGATGTGTGCAACTGGGCATAACGGTATAAATACCCAAGGGAGGAAAGCATGATACTTAATTGATATCCTTTCTATAAATACCATTATGTTGAAGATAGGGTATATCTTTAGAAGAGAATATTTGTAACTCAGGGCTAAATTTTTTGGGGGGAGGGGGTCCTTGGTCTTTTTGAACTTGGTTGTTTTCTTGTAGACATTTCGTTATAAAACTGGATAACATCTGTTAAGTAAGCTCCCTGTTGGGAGAGCAAGTATGTTCAGAGAAGCGTTGTTAGAGTTGTGTTGGAGAACACACAAACCAGCATACAGAGACACTACAGTTTAAATAGGCTTTTACTTTCGTGGAAATAGAGGTATCAGAGTTCATCAAACAGTCCAAGTCATGCATGGATAAGACAGTCAGTCATCAATGTCTTTCAGTTAAGGGATAATCCAAATAACATAGTCCAGTATCATATAATCAGTTCAGTACTCAAAGTTTGCTAGCAGTTGCAAAACTTACAATAGCTCACGGCACTTTCTAACAGCCAGTTTCCAAAACACTCAAATCAGATCAGCCCAGCATCTAACGAACAGAGAGCTAACAATCATTCTGGCTCCCTCTTATGGCCAATTGAGGAAAACAGCTACCAATCACAGTATGATTTAAAGAAACAGGTATAGCATTGTTACATGATATATATATTGCCAACCCAACCATTAGATTATATTCCTAACAATATCATCAGCTTCTGCTAAGAACCGCCTATACCACTGCACTGTGACCCAGCTGTAGCTTCCAAATATTCTTCAAGGGTAGCTCCACATAGAGCATATTGCTGTAGTCCAAACGTGAGATGACTAGGGCTTGAGTGACCAACCACAGGGTCTTCTGATCTAGGAAAGGCAGAAACAAGATGAAGTTGTTCAAACCCTCTCATATATGAATGAGGCATTTTCTGTTTTTATTTTAGATATAAAAATATTACATAAAATTATTAATATCCATAATTGGATTCTGCTGCTTTATTTATGAATTTTTCATTCAACCTTTTTCCCCTTACCTAAGCAGATAGTTTGAATTTCTTACAAATGAGACTCTTCCCTCAGATTAAAGCAGCTATGGAGTGGTTTCAATTGCTTATTTATTACTTGCCCTACTTAAGATTCCAGACAGTCTAAATGATGTCAATCACAATATACAGGTAGACCCCAACTTAGAACAGTTCGGTTAGTGACAATTCAAAGTTACAATGGCAATGAAAAAAGTGACTTATGACTATTATGACACTTATGACCATTGCAGCGTCCATATAGTCACATGATCAAAATTCAGATGCTTGGCAGCTGGTTCATATTTATAACGGTTGCAGTGTCCTGGGGTCATGTGATCACTTTTTGCAAACTTCTGACAAGCAAAGTCAATGGGGAAGCCAGATGCATTTAACAATTGGGTTACTAACTCAATAACTGCAACTGCACTTAACAAATATGCAACAAAAGTTGTAAAATGGGGCAAAACTCACTTAACAAATGTCTCACTTAGCAACATAAATTTTGAGCTCGATTGTAATCATAAGCCAAGAACAACATGTAGTACCTGTTGGGCAACTTTCATTCAGGGCAGAAAGGATTGTTATTACAGTTATAAGTTAGATATAGAAATTAATCCTGATTGGTGGTCATAAAAAATATTTCTTGTTCTTTGGGCAATCAGAATTTTACCTTTAATTTTGGCAACAACAGTCCTTTAGAATTATTAGGAGCTGCGTTTTCCAAAAGCAAAGTCTAGTATTTAAGTATTTTGATTATTTGAACCCAATTGTTCATTGTGAAAATTATTTTTCAGTACACATATTCACTCTGTGAATATTTTTGTCACAGTCATTACTGATCTTTTAAGTAGACAAGATGACTAATTAAGAGGAGGTGAAATATGAATAATGGTTTAACTCTGCTTGATGTTAATACATGGTTGTATAACTTTATGAATGTCGTTTTTGGAAATCTTTTAAAAACCTTTTCAACATAATGGGCAAAGTCAGGCAACAGAACGTCCACTCACAAAAATCTTAGATGTGTATCATGCTTTTGTAATGAATAATATTGCTCTTCAGGTTTTGTTTCACATACATTTCACTTCAAATCTAAACTAAGCATATAACAATAAATAACTATTTAAGTTATTGTGCACTCTAATTTATGCATATTGATCAACTTTATCACTGTCTGCCTTTTTATTGCCATCAGTTTTCCAATTTTAGGAGTCTTTCCCAATGACCTTTGCATTCATGCTTCTCCAGAATATCTAACGTTTAACTTTATTTTTAATGCTCCCATTTAGCAATTGGTTTTATCTCTTATTTGTTGTGCGTGTAGTCCAAGATATAGTCAACAACTGTCTCTGGCAGAATTCAAAGGCTTTGCCATATTACTGCACTATATTATATGGCCTCGGTGGTGCAGTGGTTAGAATGCAGTACTGTAGGGTACTCCTGCTGACTGTTGGCAGTTCGAATCTCACCAGGCTTAAGGTTCCCTCAGCCTTCCATCCTTCTGAGGTCAGTAAAATTAAGACCCAGATTATTGGGGGCAATATGCTGACTCTATAAACTGCTTAGAGAGGGCTGTAAAGCACTGTAGAGTGGTATATAAGTGTTATTGCTATTGCTACCTTAGCTGAATAACATGCTCCCCATACACGGCAATATGCTAAAGAATGAATGAGGAAAAGGATGAAATTTTGATTAGTTGTCACTTTCAGCAGACTTCCATTGGTCATAATTAATAGTCTAATGGGATTTTAAAAACCGAGGAAGCTTAGGGAGTGCTGTGCAGTAATACCAACCTACCTTAAAGCACGTTGAGCAGGGCAAAGTTGCTCCTCAAAAGCAACTATGCCTTTTCTTTTTGGGTACTCAAGTATCCAGTGGAAGAAATTTCACATCTTTTAGTTTTCAGCAATATTAAAGGCTAATTTATCTGCTATGCTGTCTAATTTGTTTTATATACAACCCCTGGGCATAGGGATCAAAACTCTGCTATACCTCTTACCTTCTATCCAAATATTGTCTTCGGCAGAAAGTTTTTCAGTTCTGACAAAGGTATGCTGAGTATGTTCTCCAGCACAGTTTGCAAAAATTTGTGGCCCAGCAGGAATCGTTGGAGCTGCTACCAGACTCCGACAGCAAAGGGCCCTATGAGTCAGCCCTGGAGGATGTGGAGGACCCTGGACAGGGTTCTGACTCCAAGCAGGGCGCAGAGAGACTGGTTGGCCACCAAGGGCCACTTGAGCCTTGGATCAGTGAAGAGGAGACAAGGGAGAGTGATCCAGAAACCAACAGTGAGTTGTTCCGGGATGCACGCCGTCAAAGAGCTACTCGGCGTCAAGAACAACTACGTAATTACAGGAGGTAATTACACTCAGCTGATGGTCATTAGGCTCCTCTCCAGACTATAAAAGAGCCTGCTTGTGCCACACCCTTGTTGCAGAAGTCAACGCTTGGACTAAAGAGAAACTAACTTGGCAGGCTGGATTGCTGCCAGAGTTTGTTTGAATTGCTGCTAAGATTTGTCGGACTTGCTGCCAAGGTCCTTATCTGTTTGTTTACTTGGCTTTCAGCCACCGAGAGTCTGGATTTGCTGTTAAAGGACATTCTCATTAAGCATGTCTCGGCTTTCGTTACTGGACAAAGGAGGGGGTCAGAACAGAAACCTACCAGATAAAGTCTGCTTGGTTTTTCTGAAGAGCACCTTCTGCAGAAACAGTTGTTTAGCAAGTACAGTCAGAAAAGCTACAAGGAATTGTGAAGCAGAGCACAGCCAAGGCAGCTGCTTGACTTCACTTTAAAATGAAAAGTGGCCATGATGAAAAGTGGCCTCAAAGTAGAGCTTCCCTTGAACTTTCACTGATGAGGAAAAAAATTGACGACTGACAAAGCTTTTTTATAGACATCATAAGAAGGGACTGTGATTAGATCATGATAACAATACATCAATTCTTCTTCTATGACTGAGAAGCAGTATGCATATATTAATTTTATACATGTGAAGCATAGGCTAAAAGTAAACGGGTTTGTTTTCAAAACCATTTGTGGTTTAGCTTGCTTTTAGATTTACATTGCTGTTAAAGTTTGGAAACCTATCTTTTACAAGCTGATTCACATTTTGTGTTGTGTTGCTTTGCTTATTTTTATTTCAGGATAGTCCTCAGAATAGCTGTCAAGTAGCTGTCATAACACTCTGATGCTTCTACCATAATAAGATACATTAAACCTGTGTCCATTCTAATAATTTATAAAAATTGGGATATTCTACCAATAATAAGCTTACACTCAGGCACTCCTGGGATAACTTGGATAAATCTCATAAAAGAAATATTGATGAAAACATTTTGTGGAACATTTTCACAAGGTCACCTTTAGAGTAAAAATGAGTAAAAACTACCCTTCTGAATGCACTCCTTCCTAGTCCCTTTCTCCTGCTGGACCTAACCATATCTTCCTTGTTCTCGTGTTTGCCTCCTTATAACATTTCCTTTTTCCTGTTGTCTCTGCTTGGAAACACCCACGTAAATTATTTACTTGAATAATATTTTTCCCTTAAGTCCTCTTCTAAACAATAACTCCCTTAGCAGGAAATCTTTCAAAAAGTTCCAAGTTCCTAGGACTTGGAAACCAAATGAGAAATTGAAGCCAATATATCATCTCATCTGCAGAGTTTTGAGGAACAGTAGATTTTCAACACTTTCCACTATTGTTAGCTATCACAAGAAGATTATTCAAATAGATCCAGGCTTCTATTTCAAACTACTAACTACCCATTCTGAAGATTTTCACCAACACAGTGAGAACAAAGAAGAATGGAATGGGAATTGAGACCATCTTCCTAAAGTTGCAATCTGCATAGAAAATGAACTTTACTAAACATCTTGAGAAAAACTTCAAGTCTCAAGGAATAAGAAGCCATAATATAGAATATTTAAAAGGATCTGAAAGTCATATTTCTCTCTTAAGATTCTAGTGTTGTTGGGTTTTTTTTCCACAAGATAGGTTCTGCTCCTAGATAGGCATGATCAATGATGAGACTGAAAGCAGACTCACTCATTGTTTTCAGACTTCTTGATCCAAAGATTTCTAATAGCTGAATAGTAGTTAATAAGCAATTTTTGAACATGACTAGAAAAGGAAATCAATCATGGTTTGAGTAAGGTGATTATTCCCTCATCTTCCAGTGCTCAAAACTGGGTGGAGACTGTGGTTGTGTTATTTCCTCATAAGGCACAACTGTCTGGAACATTTATGGGTGATGCCTGGTCCTCTCCTTTATTCACAAAGATTTGAAAAGCTGATCGGCCAGTGCTGCATTCTTCACCATGGTCATCAGTCTTCAATCTGTCATTTCTAATTCCAGTCATTCTGCTGGAAACCCATACTTTAGCCCTTCTCAACCCTTTTCTGAAGCAATTTTAAAAAGTGAACAGTTTCTTGCCATGTTTGATTGTGTCCTAGATATATATTTATTTCTCTGTATTTGCATTTGTATTTAATAGATTTATAGGCCATCCAATCCCAAAGGACTCCTATTATACAATTCCTGTCCTTCGGTTTCATATTTATCAGTCATTCTCTTCCCTCCATTTTTGTTCATATAGAGCACGGGTGTCAAACTCGATTGCCTCATGTGACATATTGTGATGTATTGTGATACATGGAGCTGGAGTGGGCATGGTTTGTGCATGATACATTTGGCCCATGGGCCACCAGTTTGACGATTCTAGAGCCTCTTTCACTTCCCGAGTCCACAAAATATTCTCTTTCATACTTCCCATTTGTTTAATTTCACACATTTCTCTGGTACCTTGTAACATAATTCTGTTTTACTCTACTCCAAACAATTTCCACATTCTTTTTTCTTGTGGGAAATTTGAATCTATATTCATATAGGACTTTGTGTCTTATTCCTGTAGTCATTCTACTTTGTTCTAGTTTCTTTCACCTCTTTTCTTTTCTTACATGATTATCTCTCCCTAAAATCTATTCTTAGCAAAGAAGAGTCTGCCCCACATTCAAAATCTTTCAACATCCTTCAGCAATATATGTTGTATAATAAATAAATCAACATGCATAATTTAAGTTACCTGTGCTTGATCAATGTAAAGTTCTTCATCATGGTCGTGTAACTTATCCAGGTCTTCATATATTTCGGAAACATAAGTTACAGAACTCATTGTAGGAGCAGCCATAATAGCATCAAAGACAAAGGCTTGCAACAGTCTTCAAGGGGCATCCCCTGCTGGAAAAGGGAGTTATGTATGTTACTGGAATGGTACTTTCATAATAACAAAACTCTTTTTGGATTTCTATTAAGAGGCAAATTAGAGCAGTGACCATATAATAATACATTTAACAATGACTATGTACTCATATGTGGAATATCCCAGGCACAAATTTCTAGATATAGTTTATTTCAAGAGCCTATTTTAAGACTACTGTGACTTAGGGCTAGTCTGCCTGGTAGGTAACTAATGATCAGGGAACTATTTCTGAAGAACATAAATATATAATTTCATCCTTTATTAATTTACCACTCAAAATTACTTCAGAGTACATTTTTGGCACTACTTTCAAAGTATGTCTCAAAAGTGTTTTTTCAAAAGGCAACTGGACTTTTTTTTTCCCCTTGGAGACGTTTTGCTTCTGGATAGAATGATTCAAACAAGTGTTCAAACAAGTCAATGCTTTGTGTGTGTGTGTGTGTGTGTGTGTGTGTGTGTGTGTGTGTGTGTGTGTGTTCAATTTCACTTTTTATATATACCATGCAAGAGTATAAGATATATCAGATAGAGCCAAGACAAGTAATTAGCAAACTAGGAGAGCACATCCAGTGGGAAGATTAGTAGGGTGAGATTGAATATCTCTGGAAGTGGATTTGGATTGAGGCAATTAAATTCCATGTATTAACCCCCTAACATTATTCTGCAGAATAACTCAGAAAGATTATATTTCAGTAGAATTACCCAGGTATAATCATAGCAACCATGATTAAATGGGTAAGCTGCTGCAATGAGGTGGATGAAAGTATTTGATAATAATGGATATTCAGCCAAAAAAGGTAGGTTCTTTTGAATGATTCCTATCAATAACTTTTATATTCTTTCCTTGACATTTAGTTTATCATGAAATCTCATGAAGGTATTAGATTTAGTTGACTAACTTTATTTTTTTAATGTAATGATTGGTTTTGCAGTGCAGTTTTTGTTAACTCCGTTTATAATTTGCACCTCATATACCACCGATCATAATGGGTCTTAATAAAATATAAACATTCACAAACAAAATTTCATTTTCATTATTCACATATACTGAACAAAAGAAGTACTGATGTGGGAGGAAAATATGGATACATCTGATGTCCGACTACTTCACTCATGCCTTTTATTTTTTTTAAAGAAGTCATTTATAAACTGTGTTTATAATATTAGAAATTCATGAAACACTTCTGCTGTTGAGGTTGCCTTGACTCAAAAATTCTGATATTAAATACTTGAAAGAAGGCCTTTGTGGAGTAGATTTCCTCATGAAGGTATGAGATTCCAATGGGAATAGTAAACAACAGAAGGCCTTCATTTTCATCTTGTGTATTTCAGTTTTTTTAAAAAAAAATAGCTAATAGGCAGAATCTACAGGCAGCTAAGTTTCTGTACTTTCATTTTTTATTCAAAGGTTAACTGTACTGAACTTTTCAACAATGCTTTATTTAGAATATTCTTTTGAGGTATCATGCTACTAAAAGAAATATATCTTTTCAGTGGCTGGACAAAGATAATAAATAGTACAAACATTAAATGAGATGCTGAGGTCACATTTTCTTTGGAAACCACAAACTCAAATTAAAAAGCAAACAATTAAAATATATGCTTATAATTATTACTCTTTTCAAAGAATTAAAATTGTTTGAAAAATAATCATATAATTTGATGTGTGTGTGCGTGTGTACATGCATGTGTGTGTGTTCCCAGGTGTAACTAGTGGCTTATAAATGACAAAAGAAAGAGAACGCTTACCTTTTACTTCTGCCTGCTCAAATGGCACATAGAGTTATTGAGTGTTGAATGAAGAATTGATAGTATTTGACTCTAGCCAGCTGTGGTCTGGTCTGAGACTGAGGGAGGATGGTATGGTAAAGATCAAATCCTGAGAAATGTCTTGGTGTTTTAGCAAATCAGATAACATCTTCTGAATGCCTAACCTTGTAGAGTAGTTAGGTGTAATTTATTTTTGAGGAAAGATATTATGTTTCTAAGTCTGTACTGAAATAACTAATTCATCATTCATGCCATTTTCAAGAACAAACAGAAAACTAGAATACTTAATGCCATTTCTTTTCTATATAGCAATAAAAAGTGAACTTTAAACACAGTAACTACAGACAAAATCACTTTTGTATTATTTATAGTAAACCATACAGATTTGTTTTAATATTAGGTTTTTATATGTAAATTCTTTATTGTAATTGTTTTGTATGTCCTCAAAAGAAAAAATAATAATATTTTCTACAATCAATTAAAGCAATATAAAAAGAACAAACACACAAATTATAGTCAATGGAAGTTTAACAGAACCATTTAAAATCGAGAAAGGTACAAGACAGGGTTGCCTCCTATCACCATTATTGTTTATTATAACCTTGGAATTATTGCTGAATAAAATACGGGGGTCAGATGATTTACAGGGAATCAAGATTAGGCATCAAGAATATAGATTACGGGCATTTGCGGACAACTTGGTTATAACTTTAATCCAACCTGGGAAATATATCAAAGTTTTAATGAATATGATTAATCAATATGGCCAAGTATGTGGGTTTAAAATAAGATCCTAGTTAAAAATATGAACACTAATCAAAGGGAAGATTTAGAAAAAATAACAGGATGTGAAATAGTTAAAAAGGTTAAATATCTAGGAGTTCACATCTCAACCTCAAACAGGAAACTATATAAGTATAATTATGAGCCACTATGGCATAGTATACAGGCAGAGATGAAAAATTGGGGAAAACTACAATTATCTATGTTGGGAAGAATAGCAGCAGTGAAAATGAATGTCTTGCCTAAGTTGCTATTTCTTTTCCAAATGATACCAATACTTAAAAAAGATGCAAATTTGCTTGAATGGCAGAAGGGTATTAACAAATATGTATGGGCAGGGAAAAAGCCAAGAATAAAACTTAAAATAATGCAAGATGTACGTGAGAGAGGAGGCTTGAAAATGCCAAATTTAAAACTATACTACGAAGCAGTAGTTTTATCAATAATCAGTGACTGGATCAATTCAACAGAGGATAGAATACTTAATATCGAAGGGCATGATTTGGTATACGGTTGGCATGCTTATTTGATATATGACAAGAAGGTGGATAAGAATTTTAAAAGTCATATTTTAAGGAATGCTCTATTGCGTGTCTGGAAAAAATATCAATACAAACTAAACCATAAGATGTGGGCAATTCCCAGACGAGCAATAGAGAACATAAGTATAGCACAAAAAGAGGATGTAACCATATATAGACAACTTCTTACTATAGAAAGAGGTATATTACAGTTAAAACCTTTGAATGTACTAAAAGAGGAAAAGGCAATCCAAACATGGTTTCAGTATGGACAGGTACAGACCACATGGAAAAAAAGATCAGAAAATTGGTATTATGCAAAATGAGGACAATCTACTAAAACAAATTAGGGATCAAAGTCAAATGCATATAAAAAGGTTATATAATGTATTAATAGAAATGGATTCTGAAACAGAATTAGTTAAAGACCGTATGATAAAGTGGGCACAAAATTTTGAAGAACCAATAATGTTGGATACATGGGAAAAGATATGGGTAAGAAATGTAAAATTCACGCAAGCCCAAAATCTGAGAGAGAATTTTTATAAGATGTTTTATAGATGGCATTTAGATCCTAAAAAACTGGCTTGCATGTATCCGAATTTACAACCTAAATGCTGGAGATGTGATTGTGTTGATGCTACATATTACCATATATGGTGGATTATGCAAAATATTTTTAACAAGTGGATAAGACTAACTTAATCAAGACTAACTTGATTTTGTACTTAATAACGGCAGCAAGAATGTTGGTGGCGCAATACTGGAAGAAAGAAGATTTGCCTACTATTCAAGAATGGACATTAAAAGTAACAAACTAAGAAATTCCAGATAGTTTATGGCTAAAAAAGTGAGGAATGAGATAATCTGTTTAGAATTAGCCTAACAAAAGAGGAGTTAAAGCACAAATGAAAGATGATACTAACTCTCTTTTAGTTTATCATAGAATATGCTTGTTAAAGATTTATACCCTGTATTTGTTCTGGAAAGCCGGGGGGGGGGGAAGGAAGGTTGGGTGGGTTGGGTTTGGGCGGGGAGGGTGGGAGAGGGGAGGTAAATATTTGTAAAAGCTTTTTTAAAATTTTCAATAATAAAAAAAGAAAAAAGAAAGAACTCAGACTAATTTAAAAAATAAATTGACATGTCAATCATTTGACTCATTTGTCCTCAACTGAAAATAAAGCAATAAGTCTTGCCTAATGACTAGAAAGATTTTCTTCTTTATAAATTATTACTTATATACACACAACACACACACACACACACAAACACACACACACGTTGATAGTCTGGAATGGAAAAACTTTAGAGTGATGCAATATAAAAAATGAAATATTTTCTGTGTTAGTTTGTAATCAGTGAGTCACAGGTTGACTGTGCCCAATTGCCAGGATGGATAAAAGCTGCAAAAGACAGGTAACCAGGTCATATGCCAGGAGGATTTTATAGATGATAACCAGCATCTTGAGTTATATCCAGAAAACTACTGATAAGAAGTGCAGTTCATGAAGCAGAGATGCTATACTATAACTACCTATGCCATTGTGTTCTGGAACAGCTGTAGCTTCTAAATAGTTTTCAAGGGTAGTCCCATGTAGAGTATGTTGCAACAGCCAGAACATGAAATAACTAAACCATGAGTGAATGCTGATGTGCTGGTCAAGATAGGAGTTACGGCTACATTAATTAAAGACTTTTCGGTTTGTAGATGCCACCTGTTCTGTGAACAGAATCTCACATTGCTCACCAATCCTAATCTCAGTCTAGAAAACCCCCCATTTAGATCTGCATAACCTCAAGGTAGGTTAGTTTTGAATTAAGTGTCATTCATTTTATTTGTGCAAGGCTCATTTTGAGATTTGAATCTAGCAACAATATTTATAAACATATGATATTCTGTATTCAGCAGGTACGACAGTTTGCATTAATTGAAAAGAACTGGAGTTCAGAATTTAAACTAAGCATAAATTATTACTGCTGGAAATGCTTGTCTTAAAATGTTAGGCTCTCTTCTGGTTAAAAATGACTTATGGGACTTTTTTTTTTAGATATATGAACATATATTCTTTACCGTAATACAGATTTACTGTTTCTTTCTTCATATGTATGTATGTATGTATGTATGTATGTATGTATGTATGTATGTATGTGTGTATGGACATATAGTTTGTAGTACAACCTGTGATTGTGGGATTTCCTTCAGGCCCATTAATAGGTCAATCTATTTAATTATGTTCCTAATTAGCCAAATATGGCTTAGTATTGCTATTTAACTGGGTATCATTATCTTCATGCCACCAATTTGTCATTATTCAGTTAGTAAAGAATGAGCTTGTTCAAGACTGCAGCTTATTCATAAAAAGATATTACATGATAACACTTTTATGGAACATGCTCAGTAATTTCTTCTTTCTGATTTAAATGTAAATAGTATGAAGGAACAACTATACAATAGGATGTCCTTAGTATTCATGTTTTCTTTCCTTGACAACTAAGAATTGTTTCTGCTACTCAGAAGGCAAAGGGTACAAAGCTTGTCAAATTATTTTGTCAGACGAAGTCTCTGATGTAACCTCCCAGGTTGCTTGATTTTGTGTTTCTATTTTGTCTATTCCTCCTCTTTATGACCAGTATTATTCTTGATGATTTTCCATTCCATATTATTATTATATCCTATGCTTATCTTTTATTTATATTTAGAGATTTAATGTGTATGTGTTTCTGTATCTATCTGATATACATACAATATTTTATATAGATTAAGCTATCCAGAACTAATATGGAGAAAATAAGTTTTCAGCAAGACAGGGTTTACAAATACATGAATGTCTTACAAAGCTTATCATCACTCTTTGAGTAAATCTTAAAACAAGTTTTGCTTTTCTATAGAAATGAAGACCATTTTATTAAAAAGGATAGAATGACATTCTCTAGAATGATATGTGTAGCTCAAACACAAAACTATCTTCATTTTTTACCCAATAGATAAAAGTATTTCTTATTTTTTAATTGTAAAATAATGGAGCTTAAATAATGCAGCTTAAATGGTGAGTAAAGGGGGAAGATTGCTGATGTTAGTTCCATAATTAAACACAGCAATCTGACATTTGCAGTACTGTAATACTATACCTATAAAGATTATACTATTATTGCTTAACATAGGTCAAAACACAATTCCTGAATATCCAGGCCAAAATGCATACAATATACCACAACAAAAGCTGTTTTAAACTAATATTTCTGGCCCTTAGAATCCATCTCTGAAATTTAAAGTAAAGGAGTTACTAGGAAAAAAATAGAAAATATTTCAATATTGCAGGAACTTTTTAAAAAATGTTACAAAATATATGGAAAGTGTAACAAGTCAATTGCCAGCAAAGATCATTAAATCATTATATCACAAAGTAGTCTTTAAATAACAAGAGCCTGAAGGAGACGGAAGCACAACATGAGGTCCAATGGAATTGGGGGTTTGATTCCATTGCCATCCAAGCGGAGATAACGAAGCTGTGGTAAATTTCTCTCATAAACATAATCTCCCGGGATAGGAATTGGACATACTTGAGTTCCATTAAGACCTAAAAAAACAACAACACGAAATAAATATGTGAAAAGTTACTAATAATAAATTTATTAGATTACTAGGTAAAAGCTATTGATACTTTGGAATATTATTATTATTAATTGCATTTCTCAGGAGTCAGTAAGACCATCAGTCAACATGGTGTTCTTCTTTCGTTTATGGAAGGTGAGAAAGATAATAAAATAGAGATGTTATGCTGGTAAACCATCAATTAAGTGGCAAGGTACTGTCAATGTCATTTCTGAAGTTATAAAGATGTTTGAGAGGTTTGTTTGTTTTTTGCCTCAGCAGACAACAGCATCTGGCTGGCCTTGTCTAGGCTCAAAAGCTAAACAGGGTCAAATCTGGTTAGAATTTGGATGGGAAATTTACAAAAAATAGGTTCTAATCTTTAGATAAAGACTACAGGTAGAAGTTGAAATATTGACAGTTTAAAAATCACTTCTGATTTTTGCCAAGGAGTCAAGCTTAACCGAGTTACTTCGTTTTTTTAAGCTGCACTTGCAATAAATTGCAGGAGTTCTCAATCTCCCTAAATAGCTCCATCCATCCCATCCCATCCCATCCATCCATCCATCCATCCATCCATCCATCCATCCATCCATCCATCCATCCATCCATCCATCTATCTGCTTAGAGTTGTTGGGAATCAGGATGATATGTAAATTTAATAAATAAATCTAAGAATTGTAATCAAAGTGAAGTCACTGATAAAGGGGAGGTTAATGCAGAGGCACATTTAATTTAATATTTAATTTCTTCCTTTCTTTGCATCTTTTAAAGAGGGCTACAAAGGGCAAATATCAGAGAATTATACAGATCGGGACTTTGTCTCCAACCCCCATCCCATTTATTTATCTACTACTAAACTTTAGAGTTGATATCTCTGCTTGTCATAAGATTCAACCATTTGATGCTCATCCTATTACTTTATATTCACATTAAAAAGGATAGAATATTCTCAGAGTTACTGGGAGTCAGATGGCATATCAATTTAATATACCATTATGGTTGGCTGCACAGCAGCCAGATGCTTAGACTGCATTTAGTGTATTTACTCTCCTATCAAGTCCTTCCCAGGGACCTAGGATAACCAGATGTTGTTTGATGATATTATTATTTTGTTTGGTCGCACAGTCAATCAAATGTTTAGATTGGATTTGGCATCCATCTATCAAATTATCCCATTATTACTATTATTCTGATGTCTCTTCCTAGTTTGAGTAGACAAAACTTTGTTGTGAATACTGAGTAGCATTCATCATGATTATCTAATTAGTTCTTGTATTGTTGTAGTGATAGACATTTCAATAGATAAAATACATCAAATAATCCTACATAATTTGTATGTCTGATTTCTGGCTAGTTCTGATTAAATAAGCATTTTTTTTAGTTATCCATTCTAATTATTTCACTTGGAGTTGGATTCTGATTGGAGAGACAAAGTGAGCCACTAGGACAGTCTTATGATGCTAATTGGCTGAATTTGATTCTGCTTACAATTGTTTACAATGAGGTGAATAAGATCCTCTGAACTGTGACTTCATCTACCTGTTTATTATATCCAGACCTCTCATGGGAAGATGACCTGGTAGGAGACCCATGCAATAATGTCAGCCTCTTTGAGGGCAGAAATGATCACTTTGACCTTGAAGGAGGTGGGCCCATCTCAAGGGACCATCATGAGGTTTGCCACTGGAGATATTTACTGTCCGGTTTCCAATCTTCCCTTTATGGCTATTATTATATGTTCGATTACCTTTTGCGGTGCTGGGATAGAAGTAGTATATTCATTCTCATATTATTATTGTACTCTCAGTGTGTTTTGATTACATTGGCTATGGCATCCTTCTGACTAGCTTGAGAGTTGGAATTGGGGAATCTGTGCTGCACTGATTTGCTTCCTTCCTCAGTAATTAGTTTTAATTGGCATTGAATAGGGAAAAGATTGTGCCCATAATCCCTCACTAATGGGATAAATGTTCTTACCCTCTCTCCATTTAACATTTGCATAAAACTGCTTGGTAATGTTATTCGTAAGTTCAGAATCTAGTATCATCATATTGTATTAATTGTATATACCAGGGTGTCAAACTGATGGCTCTCGGGCTGGATACATCACACACAGGCCACACCCACCCCAGCTCCGCAAAGGGGAAAGCATCATGAAACATCATGTGATGGCAATGTGACAAAGCAAGTTTGACACCCATTGTATATACCAATTAATACAGACTACATGGCTGCGCAGGGGAAGCTGTCCGTGAATTTATCTAGTGTTGGAAGCTGTTCAGAAGGAAGCTAAGAAGAACAGACTCATGCTCAATCCTGTCAAGATTGCGTGTCTGTGGTGTTTGGGGCTCCCTAGATTGGCACTTCGTGGGTATCACTATAGTAGTACAAGAAATACTGTTCTTGGATGAGGTGCACTTTGGCATTCATGACATAGTACACAATTTGGGAGCTCTCCTGCTTTGAGATCTTGCTTAAAGAAGTCCAGAAGGGCCTTTGTATAGGTCTGCCATGCACAGCAATTCTGCAACCTTTTTTTCAATTTAGAGGTCCTTCAGACCATCAGTTATGCCCTATTCAATTTCTGATGTGACTATTGAAATGTATATGGGACTGCCTTTGAAAACCATACAAAATTACAAGTGATTCAATAGGCAGTGACATAGGCAATGACAGAAAATTCTTGTTATACCCATTCTCATCACTACTTAGAGAGCTGCATGGATTATGACTTGGCTTCCCAGTGCAATTTAAGATACTGGTTGTCATTTATAAAGCACTTCATTGCATAGGGTTTAGTTCTTTGATGGAATGTATGCTTCTAATAGTTTCTACCCATTTAGTATAATTGTCACAAAGTGGGTGTGTTTGGATGCCTCAAGTTAAACATTGTTATTTGGCATAACCAAGGATGAAAATGCCTCCTCTAACATGGCAACAGCATCCCATCTGAGATACATACATCAAATATTCTGAATTCTCCCAAAACTTGCTTTTCCTGATGCCTGGCATTCGAGTATTTTGACAATTATTTGTTTGTTATTTGTATGGCTTTGTATGAGCACTGGTATATATATCTCGTCACAAGAGTCCATCACGACAGAAACCCAATATTTTTACTGTTGCCTTTGTTATATTTGTGTTTTTTTTATTTTTTTTATTTTTATTTTTTTATTTGTGCTGATAAATAAATAAAGGGAGACTAGTATAGATCTATTTCAAGCTATTTAGCTCTCATCAGCTAGCCATACCCTTACTGGGATTTGAACCTGGGCTAAGGGTAAGGGTATGGCTAGCTGATGAGAGCTAAATAGCTTGAAATAGATCTATACTAGTCTCCCTTTATTTATTTATCAGCACAAATAAAAAAACCACAAATATAACAAAGGCAACAGTAAAAATATTGGGTTTCTGTCGTGATGGACTCTTGTGACGAGCCGATTGACAGATGATGGAAGCAGTTAGCTTCCTCCCATAATTGGGGTTTACCAGGGGTTGTAAAAATCTAATATATATATATATACATACATACATACATACATACATACATACATACACGAGACACACAGAATGTTTGGGCTACCTTGAAAACTAATGAATAAATATATAAATAATGATAAGGTATAATGATACATGTGAACAATTTCAAAATGCTGCCTTTTTATGCTGCTATATGAAACATAATCCAATGCATATTATTCAGAAGAGAGACTTCTAAGTACAAATGTACTTACATGTAAGTACAGATGGCAAATTTATGTAAATAGTGGGAAAATAGAGTTCCTGCAAAAGCATGGACCATATACACTTACTATTGATTCTGTTGTTATCAAGATGAAGATGCTCAAGATGGATACTGATATCTGGGATTATGGTGAGTTCATTGTACGATAGCTGAAGATCAAGAAGGGATGAAATATTAAAGACTTTGCTTGGTATGCCTCCATCAGTTAATTTATTGTGGTTCAGCCGTAGGGAAACTAATCTGAGCATTGCATCAAAATAATTGTCTGGTATTGTTTCAATAGAATTACTGTCCAGAAAAAGCTGGTTCACATTAGCAGGAAGAATTGGTGGCATTTTTGTAAGGGAATTTTGAGCAACATTAAGTTGCATGAGACTGCTCAGTCCTTGGAAGGTGTTGTTTGACAGAGTGTTGTCCAACAGTTTGTTTTGATGTAAGTCTAACATAGTTAGGTTTTCCAAATTATTGAAGACACCTTGAGGGATTATCCCGATTTTGTTTCTTGCTAAACGCAATTGTTCAAGACTTCTTGGCAGGGGATCTGGCACTTCTTCTAAATAGTTGTCTTCCAGGTACAAGTAGAGTAAACTTTTTAAATTGTTAAATGCACCTTTTTCAATTCCATTGGTAGTGATTTTGTTATTGTTCAGATTTATCCATTTTAGTTGGGTGGCATTCGCAAAAGACTTCTCTGTAATTGTTTCAATGAGATTGTTTTGGAGATAGAGGTACCAGATACCCGGTGGGATGGCAGGTATTTCTTTAATTGCCTTGCTATCACAGTATAAAGCATTTGGAAAGTTTGGAGGACAGACACATTCTTGTGGACACTCAAAGGTATAAAACAACCAGTTGTATGGATCAGATTCATCCTCCATTGTTCTGATAGTGCGAGTCCACACGATATTGGCTAAGAAGGATACCAAAAGGCTGGAACAAAATATTATATTCATAGTTTACCTTAAAAAGAGGGCAAAATGAAGTTACACACTACACCTGTATCTTTTGTTTCCAGCAACAAAACATTAATTTTATAATAAAATTTGAATGTATTCTCATAAGAGTAAAATATAGTATTATATCATCTCTATCTGTTCCATACCCCAACATTTATTTTCAGAAGTATTGCTTAGTAGAGCACACTGCAACTGATTTGTCTAGAGTCCTTATAAGTTTCTACTCAACTAAGCTGCATCCACAGTCAATATTTATTTAAAAGAAACTTTAGATAAGTTTGATTCACTAACTGATACCATACAAGTTTATTCTGCCCTACAAGCCAATTTTCTATTATATGGTAGCATTTGTACAATTCTCAATAATACATCTGAAATTATAAGGATCTTGATTGATACAAATAAGTATTTAAAAAAGGAGAGACCAGCTGGAAAAATATATACTGAAATGTTCTAAGTACATTTATTAATAACAAACAATATTAATGTTGAAAATTAAAGGGATTATTAAAGAAACAGGAAAACAATAATTTGCATTCTGTATGGTTGTGCAGGGAGTTGGGGGCTGGCTGTCTTTCTATACTGCTCCTCTACAACATGAAATCCAACATCACAATGTTTTGATAGGCTTTGAAATTGATGGATAATAACCTTCAAAATTTCTTGGTATATAAACTCAGGGAAAAACACAGAGGGAGGCTAAATAATTTTGAGGGAATACTGTAATTTATTAATTTATTAATATTAATTTTGCATTTCCTTCTGGTACATAAACATTCCCAACATTTTCCTGTACAGGTTTGGTACAGGAGGCACCTGAAAAATCATTAAAAACAAATAACTTTCCTTCCAAAACTAGTTGTAGTTTCATTTCTCAGAAATTTATAGCATTCAAGTCTAAAATATACAGATACATCACTCCAAATACCTGATTATTTTTTCTAATTTAACACTGTTTCAGATTCTAACTTACCTCAGCTTGGATTCTCTTCTTTCTATGATAACTGTTGCTAGACTATAGTAAATGAGTTGATCAGGCAACAGGCAGTGTTTTATGAATACAACCTCATATATATGTGTGTGTGTGTGTGTGCATCAGTGACTACAAATTTAACCCCTAAAATAACTTCTTACCTCAGCACCTACACAATATAATACAGGAAATTCTGTATTTCCCATCAAGATGCCTTTGGAGTCATTCCCAGTAAATACTAAACTCAAGTTTAAAATAATGGAGTGATTGTAGTAGAAATCAGTAATATTAATGCAGATACATTCAGATATTTGCATTCATTTTCAAGCTACTCCAATTAGAGAACAAAGTATTCAAACTAGTGCCATCTGTTCCCGTGGAAACCTTTTATTTGATTTTGATCAAAAACAGATGCAGGAATGCTTTTACAGATATTATTCTTGATTAGGAAGACTAGAGAAGACAATTCAGAAATCTTGATGAAATATGTTTGCTACTATTGGAAGAGTTTGATACAATTCTTGTACTTTCCATGAACAAGAAAAATTTCTTGTCTCCAAAATAAGGACATTTTCTAGGATTAAAACTTTGTCACATATTCTAAATTTTTCTTTTACAATCACTATTTATATTTTTTATCTTAAATCATTTTAATTTCTTTACATCTGGTTTTCCAACTAAGGGTATGACACATGGAAGGAAGAAGAGATAGGACCAAAAGTCATTACTATTAGCATAACCAGATCAACATTCCAGAAAATCTGTCTTTTTCATTGGCTGATTCAGCTGATGAGGTAGGGCAGGGGGATTTCTTTGAGGCCCAGATCAGCATTATAGTTCTCCACGGGCTGGCCAGAGTGGGGAGATGGGACGGATGCCTCCTGCAGCATGCTGCCAGGCAAAACAGGGCAAGAGGAAACCATGTGAGCCCCCCAGTCATTTTGGCTGTCACAGGTACTGTGAGCTGGTCCTTTGCTAGTTCCAGCCCAGTCCAGGAGGCCACATTTAAGCACCCGGGCCTTGAGTTTGACACCCTGATGTAGGGTAAGAGATACTTATATAACCTTATGAGTCTCATTGAGTGAAGCATGGATTCATCATCTCATTTAGTACAATCAACCTAGACTTGTAGCAGCTCTAGGTTTTCATGACAGAGCACTTGATCTAGCACCTGAAGAGCAAACAAGCAAAATGGCCTACATGTTTCATCAGTAGTTGTTGAGAAGAAGGAACAGAGTTTTGTGGAATCGGCTTCAACATCATGAAGATCTACTTTAATTAACTTTTGAAAATGCCTTATTGGCTACTGGATTCTTATGTAACCAGTGCTTGCAATAGCCAATGCCTCTCCACAGAGGCACTGAATTTAATTCCTTCTACTATCTCCTTTCATCATGAGACTGACATTATAAAAACATGATATCTGTTCAGTTATAGTGATACCAAAATATCATATAAGCATTTTGCAACCTTCTGAGAAACCTTTGCATTATGATATAGATAGAGAATCCAATCCATATTCAGTCTGTGCAACTTTCACATCAAAATTTCCATAAATCTTACTGGTCATAAAAGTTGCAGGAAAATAGAAAATAGAATGCTAACATCTCTGTGTCAACAATATGGAAAATATGGATTAAACTGAGTAGCCTAGAAAGTGGAAAAGATGTATGCTATTATCACAAAAGGGGAGAAGAAAGAGAAAGAGCAATTATTCAATCACTTGCTAATTTATCACGAAAAAAGAGTTTTGCTTATGCTGAATAAAGTCATACATGGAAAGAAAAATGTCAAATGAAATGGAGAGTATTAAATAGACAATGAAAAATAAGGGAATATAAGAAAGAAGTTTACTTTTGTTTCATTGGCAAATTCTTTAACAATATAGCATAATATGGAAAATATTAAGACTAGCAGAACACCTGATTATTCTTCTTATAAATTTTTAAAATGAAGAAGTTCAAAATAAGGAAGAGAATGATAGAGGATGATAGAGGATGCCTATTGTCTTAAGATCTCTAATTTATACAGTAAATTTATAAAGAAAAGGAAGGATTGAACATGATGCCAGCTGGAATCTAATTGGAGTTGAAAATATTAACAATTTTTGAATATGTAAATGCATATAACCAAGAAAGAAAGAAAAAAAATAAGTGAATGTGGAATTGCACAATTGAAATAGAATAAGATCCTTTTGATTATGGATTTAATTACAGTTACTGTAGTAAGAGTATCAAAGAACCAGCTGGTCAGTCCTGAATAAGATAGAAAATCCACAGGATTCAGTTTCAAAGGTAAAAGTTGGCACTCTCATTGCACCTGTAAGTAGTTCCTTAAAAGAACCAGTTCATTCTATGCTTGCTTGGGAGTTGTGTGGGCTTAGAAAAATAAGTTGAGGTAGACCTCTCACACAAACACAAACACACACACACACACACACACACACACACCAAAATTCTTATATGTGTCCTTTTTGTACTCATAATGATATGATGATCTTTTGATTAAAAAATAATTTTTTTGGAGAAAAAGTTATCTTTCAGGCACATCTAAATTCTTTATTCAAAGTTTTAACACTGAATTTCAAATAAATGCAGTTATGAGTATGCTATGTAGTAAATTTCAGGGAACTTAAAGCTTTAATAATTCAGTTTTAAAGATAAATACTTTGAAATGTACCAAGTTAATTAAAGTCCCATGAAAATACAATCTTTCAGTGCTTCTGCTGCCATTACTATGCTGTCTTCTATTGGAGAATACTAGTGGTAGGATTTAGCCAGTTCACACCACTTTGGGAAACCGGTTGTTAAGTTTCTGAGCAATTTGGTGAACTGGTTGTTGGAAGAAATCATTAGGGCAGAGAACCGTTTGTTAAATTATTTAAATCCCACCACTGAATACCTAAAGGCTGTAATTTAAATGGTAACCTTTTTCATCTTCAGTAAAATTATGGTCTGACAAACACCTTTTTAGCCATCCTGTTTTGTTTGTTTTTTCATTTTATTTGTTTGGATAAATCTGTGTACAACAAACGTATGTTCTGTAAAACAACTCTAAAGCCTCTACTGTCAATTAGAAAAATAAGAGGGAGGAATAAAGGTTAATTGGAAATGAACAGTTATGTGCAAACTTTATCAGTTATGTTTCTCTCATTTTGATCAGTTTTCTCTGAAAAATAATTTCATTGTAATTCTTAACATAATATGGCATCTGATTTTTTTGCTTATTTTATTCAGTAGTTATAGCCTGCAGATAGACAAAATTATTAGCCCATTTCAGAAGCAAATTAATGTTCAAAGTCCTTTAAGAAGCCTAACATTCAATAATTAGGATTAGAAAGATGTGTAGTTATCCTTAGACCCTCTTTCAGCTGGATTTTCTATTGAGAAAGGTATGATTTCAATGAACCTGCTGAGTCATCCCATAGCTTTTTCATCTCTGCTCCTTTAATGAATTCCATTCACAGAAGCTCTTAATTATTCCTAATTGCTTAATGAAACTTTCATGGCCAGAACCAATATTTATACATTAGCAAGTTACAAACAAACATTTGATTGTCATCAGATTAGAAACATCTGACTAGTGACTGAAAAGGAAAGATTGTTTATTCAAAAAGACTGGAGAATTATCCAAGCTTTTTGGGAAGAGAAGGAGTCAGCTATACCTTAATTGGTTTATTTTGTCTGTGCTTTCCCGTCCTACCATCAAATGATGATCTTGTAGAGAAAAACTGGAGACAACTGATCCAATTGGCTATAATCAGTCAGGTAGATGAATATTGGACAAAGCAAGCCCTTAAATAAACTGACCTTGAACATATCTAAACATGATTCAAGCCAAAGCCAAATGGCAACAATGCAGCTTCCAAAGTACTGCATCACTTGAAAGTATCAGGATAGCTGTACCTGCCCAGGTCATCAATTTTATACCAGCTATAGTTTTAAATATTTTTCAGTAATCCAAGCACATGTAACTAAGATATAAGTGACTGTGAGAAAACTGGGTGCAGGTTCCTGTCAGTTCTAACCTCTTCTATAGAAGAGGTTCCACAAATCTACCGTGCCATTTAGAACCAGTTCCAGCTCCCTCCCCCCACCCGTCTGCACCACGCTTACCCCGCCTGCCACTCACTGATTGGCTGGCTCACCAATCACCCTGCCCACCTCTAAGAATCCTATCTAAATCTTAAAGTCTTAAAGTTGTCAAGTTTGAACATCCCTGGGGTTTTTTTTGTAAAGGGTTAGGGGTGCAAGTGTCTTGTAACTTGACAAGTTTAAGACTTGTGTGCTTCAAATGTCAGAGTTTCTGAGCCAACATTTTGGTTGCTAAGCAAGAGGGTCGTTAAGTGAGTTTCACCACATTTTTCAAGTTGGCCATGCCCACCCAGTCACATGACTGGCAAGCCACTCCCACGAAGCAGGCCACACCCACAAAAGAGGTTCTAAAAAAAATTGAAACCCACCACTGGTGCAACTGATGCATGAGACAAAGCCCTTCCTCCTACAGCTGTCAAGAGCTCATTGAAAAGGAACTGCTAATTTATTTATTTTTTATTTCTTTAGTTTGTCAAATGTGTAGGAGATAATAGGTATGTATAAACATGGACATGAACACAGGAAATGGTACGAATAAATGGGGACAAAGGACAGGGATGGTAGGCATGCTGGTGCGCTTATGCACACCCCCTTACAGACCTCTTAGGGATGGGGTGAGGTCCACACTAGACAATTTAAGTTTAAAGTTATGGGGGTTTGAGGATGTAACAAGAATCAGGTAGTGCATGCCAGGTATTAACCATTCTGTTGCTGAAGTCATCTTTTCTTTCTTCTTTGGAGAGATTTACCTTGAGTTTGTATCTATTGTTTGCCTGTGCATTATTGCAGTTGAAGCTGAGGTAGTCATTAAAAGGCAGGATGTTGTAGCAGACAATTCTGTGTACTATGCTTAGGTCAGAGTGTAGACAGTGAAGTTCTAGGTTGTCCAAGCCCAAAATTTCAAGACTGGTGGCATCAGGGATTCTATTGTGAGCAGAGGAATGGAGTACTCTTCTCATGAAATACTTCTGGACTTGCTCGATTGTATTAATGTCCAACATACAGTGTGGATTCCAGGAAGATTTGTATGTTCTAGTTTGCAGTACAATGTTACTGGAGAAGACATTCTCAAATTGTGAATTACCTTTAAATGGGGGAGTACAACTCCATACAGAAACATATTTAGTATTTCCTGGAATAATTTGACCCATAAAACAAATGCCACCCCTTCTTGAAAGATACAATCTGAGTTTGATCTTTTCTTCAGACACTGGGTCAGCATTTCTACAGCATCATCTGATAATAGTGAACTCTATTCTAATAAAAACCTCCCATAGTTGCTTTATGTAAACATTAAAAAGAAGTAGTATAGAACCGTGTACTACTTCAAAAAAATTGACCTCTCCGCGTAGCTCAGCCCTCCCCAACTAGAACCAGTCATTCAAGAAGGAGGAAAGACATTGCAAAACAATGCATCCCATGTCTGGAGTGTTGTGCCAAACAATTAATGTGCTGCTTTGTTCTGGACCAACTACAGTTTTGTAATGCCCTTCAAGTGAATCCCCAATACTTAGTAGAATATATTGCAATAATCCAGTCAGGAAGTAACTAAGCAGCCATGGGTGATCATGATCAATACCTCCTAAATGAAACAACTATAACTGGTGTGCAAGATGTAATTGTGCAAAGGCTATGGTCCGGCCTATGGCTGCCATCTGCTGCATGAACAGGAAGAAAGGACTGCAGGGGAAGCCCCAGATTATGCACCAATTGAAAATCACTAGAAGTTGCCTGTCTGATATTTTGGGTAATGGATTACCAATATTCTTAGAAGTTTAAAAGGCAACATTTTGTGATGATGTGGCTTTTGGAAGAAACTAAATTTATCTGGATCTTGTTATAATTTCATTTGACTTCAATAGGAATTCCTATTGAAGTCAAATGAAATTATAACAAGATCCAGATAAATTTATTTCTTCCAAAAGTAGTCTGTGCATATATATTTCTCCCCTCTGTCCTCTGATTTTTTTTGGAATGATTTCAGTTTGCTTGTTGGCTATAAACCTGTGCACTCTTATACAAAGAGCTTTTAGATATTCTGTCTATAAAACATAACCCAGAAAAATTTACACTAAAATGGAATTTGAGACTTAACAACAAATGTAAAGTCAGAATAAAAAAGCAAGTTAATGAAAAAGGATTTGTGACAAAATCCAGAGTGCAATATTTAGTGTATCAGTAGTTTTCAACCTTAGCAGCACATCTTCAGCTTAAGAACTTGGCATAAAAACTTCAGCTACATACATACATACATACATACATACATACATACATACATACATACATACATACATACATACATAGCCTCTCACTTTGCAAAGCTTTAGTGAGTCTGCTTTAAGAAACAAATTCCTATAGTTGCGCTTTACTGCTCATGTCTCAAGGGATGCAATAGGAAAAGTAATGAACAGTTCATCTTCCACCTATTACCTGCATTCACAAGTAGGACAAAAAGAAGCAGCTGCAAGTATCTCCTGGACAGAGGACTTCTAGCTCATGACTTTCTTTGGTTGATGATTATGAGCAATGACAAAACCTCAGCAAAGAAGACTTTTCAGAATTGCATGACATATCTGAAAAATCCTATGGCAAGGCTGAGATTAAAGTTTTCATAAAAGAATGCCTATACCATGTGTCCATCTAGTTGTTATTTGTTATGAATATTTTTCAACCTTAACTGGAGATGTCAACTCCAGTCAACTTTTTCAATTACCGTGTCCTTACTATTTTCATAACATGCACCATCTCAACTATAGACAGTCCTCAACTCATGATAACAATTGAGAGTGAAATTTTTGTTGCTAAGCAAGACAGTTACGTGAGTTTTGTCTCATTTTATGACCTTTCTTGCCACAGTGGTTCAATGAATCACTGCAGTTAACAGTAATAGAGTTGGAAGGGATCTTGGAGGTCACTTAGTTCAACACCCTGCTCTTGCAGAAGACCTATACTATTTCTGACAGATGGCTTCAGTCTATTCTTAAAAGCCCCCAGTGTTGGGCCACCCAAAATTTCTGAAGGTAAATTTTTATGAATATTTTTTAAATCTTACCTGGAGATGCCAAATTAAGTCAACTTTTTCAATTACTGTGCAGTTGTTAAGTGAATCTGGCTTCCCCGTTGACTTTGCTTTAGTAGTGGCAAAAGGTGGGACAGTGCAACCATCATAGATAATGACTCAGATGCCAATCATCTTTATTTTGATCACATGACCAAGGGGTCATATGCGTGAAAAACAGTCATAAGTTCTAGAATGGTCATAAGTCACTTTTTCAGTGCCGTTGTTCAGTTCAGTTATACAATTTGTTAATGCAAATTGCATCAAAAATGTTCCCCCTGTAAAATCTTATTGATTTTAGGGATTCTTATGACGGTAATTTGTAAATTACATTCTGTACTGTATGGGTATAGTCATTTTGCAGTACATAGTAGAATCCAAAGCCTGATATAAAAACCATTTAAAAAATTGTTTGAAGAATCTTTAAAGATTAGAATGTATAAAACAATTTATTTCATGTGAATGAAATAAATAGCATTACATTCACCAAAGTATTTTTAAAAAAACTTTAGTTTCCATCAATCTACATTTTTAAAAAAATGTAAATCTATTTTCACAATAATATACACTCAACATTTTTCATTTGCTGTTTTTATTTTCTAAAGTCATTTAATATAGCATGCAGAAATAAGAGTATAACAATAATAGTATTTTTACTGTAAAATAACCATTCCTTTAAAGTTTTAAACTGACCTCAATAGAACAAAATAAAATGCATTAATAAAATAAAAACTTTAAAATGACGCTATTTTCTGAATTCTTCGCATGGATATGCTGATGTAATATTTAATTTTATTTTCCTTTATATATAAAGAATGTAGATAGTTATGTTGAATTATTGTTTTATGTAATGTAATAAAACAGGAGAGATTTTATTTCAAAGTGTGAACTACTGTACATATCTGGTCCAGCCCTAAGTACTAAATATACTATTTTGATGAGAAAATGCCTGATTTCAAACCTGAGTAGAAGTTCACACCCACAAGGAGAGTGGTAAGAGTTTATTGTGAGTATACACCAGTGCTTTTAAAAAAAAACATTTTCAAACTCAGGCTGTATATAGCTGTGTGAATAAAACAATCTAAGAAATAAACATAAGAACATTTTTGTCCACAATCTATGGGACTTTCTAGCTTTATAAAAAAAACAAATCTGCATCACAGGCATTCTAGCATATACACATAAAAAAAAACCCAGCCACACAATAATGCTGTTTATTAACAAAACAAATGATCTTATCCCAGGTGACATTTTAGTACTAAAGTATTACTATGGTGTGTAAAGCATCATGAGAGAAAGTGTTGTACAACTCATTTCAAAGAAATTTCAGTGGCCACTCGGAGACAGTTGTACGTTTCCTGTGGAAGATCCTCTCTTGTGATATTATTTCCATCCAGACGCAGATGAGATACCCTGGAATAGGCCAGTATCCCGACAACCTTACAAAAGCTTTTCACTGAAAATTCTGTAATGTAAATAACACAATATTAGAATATAACTTTCACAATCAGTCTAAGATATTTCTAAATTTAACTAATGCCAGGAGTTCTAGCACATTTTAGGTTGCTCAGCTAATTAAATTCTATTTCCCATAAGTTATATATATGTTATATTGCACCCAGATATCAGACATTATGCTTAAAGTCCTGATGTGAAAAATTTAAACACAAAAACATTATCTAAGAAAGAGCTTTTAGTTTTAAGCAATGAGATGAACAGATGCTTCCATACCAATTCAACATGATGGTATTGCTTACAAGCTTTATTTGTCTTTACTGTGCTTTAATATAGTGAAATGTGCCTATTGTAGCTAGGATACATTTATTTTATAGTTGGTCTGTAGGTCATGTGATTTTCACACCCTTATACAGGATGTGGTGGCCTAGAGGTTTAATGATGCTGAAATTGCTGGCCAAGAATGATCTCCATTCCAGCGGTTTGAGCCCGGCTCCATGAGACAGAGTGAGCTCCATTGTTCAATCTCTAGCTCCTGCACATCCAGCATATTGAACAAATGCAATATTGTGAGTAGATAAATGGATACCACTTTTTTTGTGGAGGGGAACCTAGCTGCGTTTGTATGTTCATGAGACCAAAAGCAGGCACTGGGCCAGGCCAGATATGAGGCACATCAACACTAGGAGAGGTGGGGCAAGACCAGCAGAGGAGCCTCGAAGATCCAGCAACCAGAGAGCTGCTAGTTAATTGGTGTAACGCTAGTTCGCAATGCACCAAGGATAGACACACAAGAACCAAACAGAATGAACTAGCAATCTAGGCTGTCGGGCTATTATGTATTGTGTCTACCATTTGTAGATTTCCTTGACATTTTGTATGCCACATGTTAAGTAAGTAAGTAAGTAAGTAAGTGAGTGAATGTGTGAGTGAGTGAGTGAGTGAGTGAACGAGCGAATGAACGAATGAATAAATAAACAAATAAACAAACAAATAAATAAATAAATTACACCCTTTTTTTTGGAAGGCAATGTTCTTATTCCTTAAATAAGCTATAATATTATGGTCACAAATATTTGTTACAAGGTGTGCCAACAATATATATATATATATATATATATATATGAAACTGAGAAACATAATCTAGAATGTATTTATTTGTTTAGTATTACAGAATAAAATAGCAAAAATGTGCAGCAGTATCTATTGTCTTGCCTGGTTTTAGTTTTTGGAACGTTATTGTGATTTATTCTCAGGTAAGTATGGAGAAGAAGTATTGATGTCATTTTCACTGGTTCTTCAACTGTTTTTTTCTCATTTTCTTTTTATGCCACAGTTGCTTGATTGTGGAAATAGCCAATCATTAAATATGTGGCTTCCAGTTTCTGCTTCAGATTTTATCCCATTGAAATAATCCTGAAGGAGTTATATTAATGAGTTTTTAATGTGTTTGTTTAATCTCTTGCTGAGAGTAACAGAAAGTAGTATGGTTAATATCTATGCTAGTTCCCTAATCTATTTTCAAGTATTTTCAAATAAAGCTTTGTTTTTATTACTATTTTAGGAATTCTCATATCCTGGTCACATCAAGATGCATAATAATCATAGATTTGTGGATAGTTATTACCAAGTTGTTGTTGTTGTTGTTGTTGTTGTTGTTGTTATTTATTTCTATTATAGTGAGAAGTATAGTGAAATTGATTTTTTTCAATTGAAAATTTGCTATAATAAATGGCATCAAAACTAAAATAGTTATTAAAATTTGAGCAATGATGCTTGATGAATAAAATGCATTACATAGCAGACTATGGAATTTGTTTGGTAGTAAAAGTAAATGATGGGTTTTAAAAAACCCTGACCAAACTGTTTTGATGAGCCATCATAATTATGACTATCTTCATCAACATAATTTATTATGAGTCAAAATCGAGACATGGCTTGAAACTATTACTTCCAGAATAGAAGGCTTTCACATCATGAAGTGAAAGCAGGACCTATGGACTTCTGCTGTTGCTAGCTAGAATATGTATGATTACCAATTATCTTTAAAACAATTGCAAATTTGTATCATAATACCTATTATTTTTAAAAAGAGATGGAATGAACATAAAGACTGGGATACAATGGTTATATTAGGATTGAGAATTAAATAAGATAATCTAATTTAACTATTACCAACCCTCTTCTCTCTTCTCTTCTTTTAATGGAAATAATACTCACTGGTAATTTCGTTGACTTGGAGGTAGTAGTTTTCAAGGTGCTCATTGACTGTCGGAATGTTCTTTAGCTGATTATAGGAGAGATCCAGCTCCACAAGTGAAGAGATATTGAATACATTGCTTGGTATTCCAGAATCTGTCAGTTTATTGTGAGAAAGACGTAAATACTGCAGTACTTTTAAACCTTGGAAATACTGATCAGGAACGCCACTAATCTGATTATGATCAAAATACAGCATCAATAAATTATTAGGCAGTCCTGTAGGCAGTTTAGTCAGTTTATTATTGCTCAAGTCCAGATACAAAAGTGATTTTAAGCCTTTAAAAACTCCAGAGAGTGTACCTTCAGTCAGTTCATTGTGCTGTAGGTGAATGACAGTCAGATTCACTAGTCCCTCAAGTGTATTGGGAGTGATTTTGGAAATCTGGTTATGAGTGAGTTGCAGGTCATCCAGAGTGCTGGGAAGTGGCCCAACAACTTCAGTTAAATTGTTGTGATTGATGTGCAGCTTTTTTAAATTCTTTAATTTGGCAAAGACTTTGCCTTTAATATTAGAATTTTTCAGTTGGTTATTGTCTAGGATTAGCCACTCCAGATCTGTCACATTCTCAAAAGCATTATCTTCTATGCCTTCAAGCAGATTATTGCGGAGATACAGGTATTTGATTCCTTTAGGAATAATGGGGAAACTCTTCAGTTTAAGATCATCACAATACATGGCTGAGGGGTAAGTTATAGGACAATGACATTCTGGGGCACAGACCGATGATAGCTCTAACATTGAAAAATAATAAGAAAAATCTGGGTTAGGCTCGTAATCATATTGACAGAAGATGCCGGTGATAAAAAAAAGGAAGAAAGGAAGAGAAGTCAGATACATCTTTGCAGCCAGGATTGTTTCTGTTAAAGGAGATAAAAAAACATAGAGTTACCTCAATGTTGTAATAAAGAAGCATATTAGAAGAACAAAACAAAACAAAATATAACTTCTGTGTATCTCTATCTCTATCTATCTATCTATCTATCTATCTATCTATCTATCTATCTATCTATCTATCTATCTATCTATCATCTATCATCTATCTATCTTCAAGCAAGCAGAAGAAGTGGGGTGGCAGTCAGGTGGGCTCCTGCTGTACATGGCTGCTGGTGCTGCTACCACAAGACAGGTGTCAGGGTGTGGATGGCTGGCTGCAGGGGCCCTGGGGTAAGCCAGTGCAGTGCACATAGGGCAGTTCACTACCACCCAACCTCACCTTGTGGTGCAGCACCGTTGAGCAACCAGACAGAATGGGCAGCCAGCCAGCTGTGCAGGCTCTTAAGTAGGTCTTATTTTGGGGGTAGGGAGTATATTAGATGCACGTATAAAACATGCTAGGACTTATTTTCAGGATAGGTCTTATTTTTGGGGAAACGGTATAACTTTTTGAAAACTGTAGTATTTATTATGGTTATATGCATAGGCTATTATTATAATGTTATATTAAGTATTTACAGCTTTCATCAATGACTAAATAATACAAGTCAATACAAGTTCTGAGGCCTGAAGCTGCCATTCAGGGGAGAAGACAGGGCCAGCTGCCAAGACTCACTGTCCCACCTACACAAACTGAAGAAATTCATGCTAACAATTCATGATTAATTTCTGGGTGGTTTCACTCTGGGTCACAAGGTGATGGGTGTGCACACACGCAGGGTGCGGCTAAGTGTTTCTGATATGACATGGCAATGGTTATTAAATATTTATATGGAAAATAAACTTTCTATAATGTTATTACATACAGATGATATGAATTTTATATGAAAGTATAGAGAAATTTAATATATTATTAGGTAAAGGTAAGGTAAAGATAAAGGTTCCCATCACACATATGTGCTAGTCATTTCTGACTGTAGGGGGTGGTGCTCATCTCCATTTCAAAGCCAAAGAGCCAACACTGTTCGAAAACATCTCTGTGGTCATGTGCCCGGCATGACTAGACGTCAAAGATGCATGGAACGCTATTACCTTCCCACCAAAGTGATCCCTATTTTTCTACTTGCATTTTTATGTGCTTTCAAACTGCTAGGTTGGCAGAAGCTGGAGCAAGTAACGGGAGGACACCTTGTTATGCGGCACTAGGGATTCGAATCACTAAACTGCCGACCTTTCAATCAACAAGCTCAGCTTCTTAGCCACTGAGCCACCATGTCCTTATATATTATTAACAATTCTAATTGCTAAAATGTTGACTTAAAACTTCTAGAGATTAAGGAAATGGATCACTTGGGCCAACCATTATTTTCCAAATATTTGTCTATGTGAGTAAAAATAGCTTTACCCATGGAGGAGGGAAATGGAAGGTATACACAGTAGTTTACTTGGCAGTTTACCAAGTGACTCCTCCATCAAAACATAATGGTTGTAAAATGCTGATTCATAATTTACTTGATGGTGAGCATGTTCAATAAGTCCAGCATAATGACTAATTTCAGTTAAAAAAACAGAGAGGAATTCCATAAACAAATATTCATATGATGTAAATTTGCATCTGTAAAAATGTGCATAGGTCTGCTCATCATATCTGGAAAGGAATATAATGCTGGAGATAAGATTATGATAGGTTCCAATAGCTATTTTACAAGAAAAGTCTGCTTTAGCTTCAAAAACAGGGCTTCTAAAGGGAACATTGTTTTGTTTTGACTGAAATCATAGAAAAATAGAAAAGCAGAGTTCTATCTTTCTGCTTCTCAAAATGCTAGGACATCAACCAACATAGATGTTTAGAAGGATATTTAGAACAGGTAAAGAACACAATGGATATTTATCCTGAGATGTAGTGATGACCACCTAATCTATATAGATAAACTTTTCAATTGGAAACTGCCAGGAATCATACAATTTGGATGGTATTTAAATTAAATAAAGAAATGGGAATTAATACATTTATGATCAAGTCTATGAAGGACTACTTTTCTTGAAACGTGTTGCTATCTGTGGTTTGGAGACTTCCCAGATCTGAGTTGAAGAGAACAATGGTGGGAAAGCAATTTGTCTCTGTCATTGGCCGGTGAGAAACAAAATACTGAACTTAACCAAGAAATTTATTCTTATATTCTTCCATTTTTTTTGAATATATAACTAACTGAATAAATTAATTTGTAAATAAATTCAACTGGGATCAGATTCACCAGATTCATATCCCACTTCTCTGGGAAGCATTCTTATGCTACCCTTTGAATGAATCCATCATTTGATTTTAGACAAAAGCCCTATTTTAAGAAAGGGGGAAAAAATCACAGTTGGTGGTTTTATAAATTATGACTGGTGGTTCCCAGTATTCTCTTCCCTTATTACTCAGGCTGAGTAAAACTCAGATGCCAAAGGGAGGAAACTGGCCTGGAGATCTATATGTGAAATGTATTGAATGACTATGAACATAACAACATCATCAGTGACATAATGGATCAATATCTCTGGCCCATCTAGTCCAGCTTGCACTAGTTCTCAAAATAGCTAACTATCTGTAGAAAGAAGCAGATTTCTCTCCCAGCATACCATAAGACCATCATAAAGGCTAAGAGCCATTGATCTTCATGATTTCTACCAGTATGTATAGGTCCAAATATCTGGCCAGACAGTCTGGTAGCTATACCACATCTTATAGGAGTGAATTTCAAAACTTAATTATCTGCATTGTAGAAAAAATGTTTCCTGTTTCTTCCAGTATTTACTTTAACTAGATAACCTCTTGTTTGTGTATTTTGGGAGATTTAGCCATTTTATTTATGGCATGCAATTTTGTATACCTCAATCATATCCCATTTTGTTGGCCTCCTCTAAACCTTCTCTATTTCCACTATCTCCTTTTTGAGGTATGGCTAGCAAACCTGCACACAATATTCTAGAATTGAATCACACCATTTATATAAGGACATTAAAATATTGGTCTCCTTATTTGCAGTACTTTTTCTTATTATTCCTATTATGCTACTGGCCTTTCTTACACTGGATAAACATTGCATTGACACTTTCTTGGAATTTTGGTATTTACTTCAAGATCTCATTCCACATCAATCTGCTGACTCTGATACCATTCATGTTATTCTAGATAAGATGCTAGCCAAGGTCTTGGGTTTAGAACTGATTTGTTAATGTTTCATAAAGGATTTTGTTTCAGTATTTGGCAGAATAGTATTCTATTCTGTTCAATTTATATGAAACATTTTATTTTGGCTTCCATGAGTGTAGCTTAGACTCAGTAACCAAAATCAATCTATAGTTAAACTGGCAGAAGCAACTATACATTACTCTTTTTTCAATTAATTATGTTGATATACGTTAGATGAGTTATCTTTGGAAATCTGTTTCAATTCTTATTTTAAAATGAGTTAGACATGGATGCATATTTAGTCTTCTTCCCTTTAACTTCTATATTAATTCCAATATTCATGTTTTGTATAGCATCAGGTTTCTCCATACATTGTTGGCAAATAAACCCATTTTCAAATTAGGTAGGAAGGTCAAAGGCAGGGATTCTTAGTATAGGTCTACAAATAGATTTCAGGAGGTCTGTGAACTTGGATGAGAAAAACAACTACAAATTTATTTTCACTAACTTCTAACTGAAATTTAGTTTGTCATGTTATTGATTTAATGGGTTAATAAAGAAATACACATTTCTACATCATATCATTATTTTTAATATATTAATAATTACATTTGAGTATACTTGGGTTTATTTATAGTGCAATCTATATATCCATTTTATTTTATTAAATATACTTAATTAATAGATTTTTCTCAAAAAGCTCTCAAAAGGTCTCACAAGAAGGTTAAGAGTGCCTGGTCCCAGGCAATGAATGCAAAGAAAAATTGGCCCTCCACTATTCCACACTAAACGCTACTTCTTCATATATTGGAGGCAACTTGGAGGCAACTTGGAGGTTTATTACTGAAACCCAAGTCCTGATCCATATAAACCTTTGAAGGTAGCAACCAGCACTTAGAATTGCACCTGAAAGTCAACTATTAACAAGGCTACTCTCAAAATAGTGATGTTACATGGCAACCTAATTATAACCATAACTACTCAAACTGCTACACTGTGAATTAGCAATATATTCTAAGTGGACCTCATGGTCAGCTCCATGTGAAAGATGATGACTATGAGTTTCCCAATCTAGTAATGGTCATATCTGGCACAAAAGATAAAACCATGTGAGGGCCTTTCTGGCCATAGCAGTGATCTGCCAATAAGTAGAAATAATTTCAAAATGTTCAACATGGATAGGTGGTGAGAAGAATGATCACAACCACAACCAAAAATGGAACAACACTGGCATTGGATGGCTTATCAGATACAATTACTCTTACCTTGATGATAAGTTCTAAGTCTGCTTTTAGAATCTAAAAGCCTTAAGAAAGAGCCCCACCTGCATTTCCAATCTGTCCTGAAGTTGATATATTAAAATCACTCACATACTGATAAACCCTAACTTTGTACTGATAGATGATCTCCTACAGTGGCTTCATGTAGATCAGGGCTGTCAAACCAGAAGCCCACAGCCTGGATGTGTCATGTGCTGGCCCCACCCCCTCCTGGTTTAGCAAAGAAGAAAAAAAGTCCCGATACATCATGTGATGCTGCCATGAGGGTGCGAGTAGTGTTTGTTGATAAATCTACTTCTTCCTGGGCAAAAAAGACCAAGAAACTAGTGGGTTTTCACCCAAAATCTTTATGATATGGAGGCTTGAGAAAGCCAGTTCAGAAACAAATCAACAAGTTTTGGGGCTAGCAGAGATTTGGAGTGATAATTTTTCACTTTACTTAATCATTTCACCATTCACCATTCTATCTATCACCTATCTATTTAACATCATTATCATCTATCATCAATCTTATCTTATCTCCAGACAATCTCTGATGCAACAGTATGCATAATTGGAACTAACCACCATTTTATTCCCCCAATCTTATATGAGACTCAAGGCAATTATTGTTTTTTTTTAATGCAATGAAAGGTTGAATGAGAGGGAGGGAAGGAAGGAGGGAATGCGGGGAGAGAGAATACCTGTTTTTTAAATTTAAGAAATATAATGAAATAATTGGTAAGATGCTGTAGTATCTTAACTATAGAAGGGTAAGGAAAGAGATAAGGAGGATGGGTTGTACATGAATTCTCAGAAGTGGTATTCCACTTCAATCTTAATGCTGCAAAATGCTTAATGTTAATGCAGAAGCTATTCTGGCCCTGAATCTAATTAGCTCAGCTTCAGAAGAGCTGTTGGAAACTAAAAACTTGATGAAAATATAAGGATGTGCTGCAGATCATGGACCACAGAAACCAGGTAAGTAGAAAGAGCCAAAACCTAAGGACAGATAAAGGGGCATACAGCATCAGTAAAAAATATTATTGGTATAAACAAGTCTAATACTGACTTACTTTGTTATATTTCTCTGTTTCACAGTGAAGTTCCTAAGATATATGCCTGTAGATAAAATCTATATTGAGCTTTTGTCAGTATCATAAAAACTATTGCATTTCCTTATATTGTGTGGTTTGGGAAAACCCATATTTTTTCACAGAATTTCATTTTATGGGGTTTTATATATTTTTGGGTTGTGTATGCCACCCAGAGTCTATTATAGATAGGTAGTTATAACAAATGTAAATAAATAAATAACCACAAGGAGGTTTTTGCCCTTCTGCATTTTCATGTAAAATTAGGCATTTGCACTTCTTAATTGTTATTATAGATGATTTGATGCTTTTTTCTCAATGAAGACTATATATGGAATAATAAATTTAATACTTTAACCAAAAAGTAGATAATTATATGACAGAGACATGACTGAATATTTACAATTTTGATATAGATTAGGACAAGGGCCATATTCAAAAGTATAGACTTTCTCTCATGAAATGGATATCCTCTTGCTGTTTACTTGTCTGTTAAGTTCTCTGAACATACTCAGTCTAGTTTTATTCCAAAAATTTGGAGGAGGTTTGGCCAACACACAGAGAATACAGTGGGAGGGGTAGATGCAGTTCATTCAGTTCAGTTGCCAGGATAAAAGCTCTTTTATCTTCTTTAGTTCTTTCATCCTCATCTTAAAAATAATTAGTCACTCTACTAAATAGTACAAGATGTGTTGGCTTCAGAGTGCATAAGAACCACCAACCCCATGAAATGATTCCACTGAAGATGTTTGTGGTATGAGGTTTAGTATTAGAAAAATAGACAGCTGAATTATAATGAAACTTGCATCTTTGAAATAAAGCTATCACAGCTGGATTTGAATGGATAGGTATACTACAATATAATCTGGTATCACTTGATTTCTTTGCCAATTATATCTTCATGGAAGGACATCTTGGATTTATAAGAAACAAGTTCCTATATTAATGTCCCAAAAACTATTTTCCCCAATTCTTTTTTTGAATGAAAAAGGAGGGTTAAAATTAATGAACTAAAAGAAAATACCATTTTGTGTAACACACTAGAGAAGAATTACAAAATTAGCTAGAAACAATGTCAGTTGTAAAAAAAAAGGGGGGGTGTTGAAGTAACATGGTAGATTACAGCTGAATATAAAATAACTGAAGTTTTAGTTCTGATCAGTAAATTATTATGTATTTTGGCATATATTTATGGAATATTTTAATTTGTCTAATAAATGTTTCCACATGTCAGGCAATTCTGTGGCTTGCAAATTTATATATTAAATATATATAGTGTGAAATTAATATTGTTTTATGTAATGGAATTGTTGTTGGAGATACTGGAAAGATTGGTTAGAGTTTAGGTCTCATTGTACAGATTTCAATTGTAAATGTCTTTCTATAAGAACATAGTATTAACTGTAAATCAGTAGCCTTAGTTGTTGTTACAGTACACTGAACTGAGTTGGTTGATCAGAGATACTTTACAATCTTCCCTTTAATAGGTTAAGAAACATTTCCTGCTTCTATTTAAAAGAAATATAATAATGTAAGGTCTTGTTTAGAATCACACAGTTTGGTATTGGAAATATTTCTCATATATTTCTGATATATTTGTACTACTTTATACTTTTTGTATCCATTTGACTTACTGAATTACAGACTGGTAAGCCACTCTATATTAATAAAGTATATTAATATTTAGTTAAACATTTCAAAATATTATAAAGTAGTTTTACATTTTTCAGACTTAAATATTTGCTTCAAGATACTAATATTTAGTAATATAGTAATAGTAATATTTATCCAACAAAAGTGCAGTATTATATTTGTTAATCATGTGAATAATCTATGAACATAAAAAAAAATCAAGGATAATCTTTTTCATGCAAGGTTATAATTTCTGAAATTTGTGAGACCCTTCTCTGCTCTGTGTACATTTCATAAACTTGTTTGTGAAAATTTGGTCTGGTTCCTAAAAGATGAGCAGGAACCAGAAGTTAGCAGAGTATATAGATACTTCTCTAGTACAAATATCTAGTACAAATCTTTATTTCTCTAGTACAAATATATAAATATTCCTGTGAATATCTGCTAAAAATTTGCATGCAAAGGTTACAATTGTCAGTTGGCACCTTCCCTCATATGGAAAAATCTTTTTCACTAGCAGTTAAAAAGAGGGAATCTTATTCTATACACTTTTCAAAGTTTCACACTAAAACCACCATTGCAGTTCCATAAAAGTTTGATTAACATTAATAGACGAATAACCTTTAATAGTTATGTTCTTCAGTGACATGAACTATTGTTTTTATCAATGCAATTTTCAGAGTAATCCACCTATTTGATATTATAAGAGTTGAAATTGAAATATTTATTAGATAGATATTCTGTTCCTCCCTATGGTATGGAATAGCTCTTCTGGAAGTGATTAAATTTTGCAAAGAAATGCAACAGTAACCCAAAAAATATGAAGAGCATTTTAACATAAACTCAGAAAACAAATTCACAACAGTAGTTGTGTCTGCAAACTGACAAAGGTGAGTTGTATTTTCAGTGCTGCTTTGTTCAGTTGCTTGATTCTAAGTGTTTAAAACATGCAAGAGAACTTACCTTTCTGACTTGTAACTGCTTGCTTTAATTCCCACAGCAGATTCAGTAAGGGAGTGGATCGAACAATATATGCTATAAACAGTGTCAGATGGTAACTGGCTGCCAGATCCTCTGTGATTCAAGGGTTTAGGGGAAAAAAATCCTAGTCACGCTGTTGTCTGAAGCTGCTATGTCATCATGGTATTCTGGAATGGGATATGTAGAACTGCTGCTGTCTCTAATCAAATGCAGGTGGAGGCTGAAAAGGGTAAAAGACAACACATCTGTTCTTTCCATGCAATGAGAGATAACCCCTTTTGCAACCTAAGAAAAGTTCAAGCTCTGCTACAGCACAAACAACAGACCTCTAAAGGGAGACATTATTCTAAACAATGTCCAGATTGCAAACAGACATTTCATTTCCCCAACTCACTTTATAACCTTTAGCAAGATCTAACAAATAACCCTCAAGCGTCAGTTCAACCATAAGTTTTCAACCAAGTGACTCATTCACTTTTTCATTATTTTCTTCCCACTAAGTTATGTACAGCCTAAAAGTCTTACTAAACTTATTTACTCACTAAGTCTTTGCAATACAAAATAATGAAGGAATCATGTACATTTTTTCTTTGTCATGTCGAACAAAAAAGTTCATTAGCACAGATTAAGATCCTATATGTTGTTTATGGTATATGTATTCATCTAAATATTTACATAACAGCGATGAATTGTCTGTAATAAGAGATAAATATTTGGCAGCTTTCTAAAAGTACACAAACATTTGTCACGTTTAGAATTATTAGGATCTGGAACCAATCAAGTTTCTTATTTATGGATGCTGTTCAAGAATGCATCCTAAAGCTTGGATGCAAATGTTGTTGAAAGAGACCTTGCCAAAAATGTAATAAAATAATAATAAAAAATGATTGGCAAACCTCTGAAGTATTCATTCTGGGTTTAATATCACCAAGAAATTCCCACGAGGGACCTTGTTTGTCTGAGATAGATGCTTCCTTTAAGGGCCTAACTATAAATGACAAAAAGAAGTAGGAACTTTTCAAAATCACCTAGAAAGAATATCAAAGAAAAAAGTTATCAACTGTATATTTATGATATGTAATATTTGTAGGAGTGTTAATAATGGATAACTAAATTTGTACATCTTCAGAGGTTTGCTTCACTGACTGAATGCCAAAATGCACTATGTTGTACTGTGACATGTCTGCAGTGATGTGGCTTGCTATTTACAAGGCAATAAGTATTGGTCTGGTGATACATCCATATAGGAAGAAGGAACTTCTTGCCCTGGTTTCCCATGGTCACATGATTCAATTTAAGGAATATAAGTAAAGGTTCCCCTGTACATGCATGCTGGTTTTCTCAGGCTCTAGGGGTGGTGCTCCTAGAGCCGAAGAGCCAGCACTGTCCTAAGATGTCTCCTAAGACGTGGCCGGCAAGACTAAATGCTAATGGTGCACAGAGCACTCTTACCTTCGCACCAAAGTGGTCCCTATTTTTCTACATTTTTATGTGCTTTCGAACTGCTAGGTTGGCAGAAGCTGGGACAAGTAATGGGAGCTAACTTAGTTATGTAGCGCTAGGGATTTGAACTGCTGAACTGCCGATCTTCTGATCAACAAGGTCAGCATCTTAGCCACTGAGCCACCACATCCTTTTAAGGAATATAGTTTCATCTAAATAGCTATGTGATGCACTGGACTCATATATTCATTGTGGTACTAGGGGAGAGGAGAAACAAAAGGAGAGATGTGAAACAATAGCAGACCAAAAGGTGGGAAAATGAATGAGAGAGAGAAATAGCAATAGCAATAGCAGTTAGACTTATATACCGCTTCATAGGGCTTTCAGCCCTCTCTAAGCGGTTTACAGAGTCAGCATATCGCCCCCACAGTCTGGGTCCTCATTTCACCCACCTCAGAAGGATGGAAGGCTGAGTCAACCTTGAGCCGGTGAGATTAGAACCGCTGAACTGCAGATAACAGTCAGCTGAAGTGGCCTGCAGTACTGCACCCTAACCACTGCGCCACCTCGGAGAGATTATCTTACATTCTTTTAATCTTTTTGGGCTCCAAATATTCAAAGATAAACAATACATTATGTAATTTTACATGAATTACATAATTTATTCTGGCAGCCATGTTTAAGCAAGTCAACTTGCATTTTGCAAAATGTCACCTCAATATCATTGTATGGATTTTTCCCCCCAATTTGCCTTTAAGCAGTGGCATTCTTACATCCCTATATGCAGATTTTGCAGCTATATCAAAAACTGATATTGATAGAGAATTGTAAAATAACATATGTGCAAAATCAAAGAATGCTTTCCAAGAATAAAATTTTTTAATGTCCGTGCAACAGTAAAAGAGAATTAGAATCAATATTAGCAAGAACTTAGCAAAAAAAAAAAGAATTTCAGAGTTGAAATCTTAAATCAATTATTTAATCTGAAATAAATTTTCTCTAATTTCAGTAAAAACAAGCATTAAAAACTTGCTAAAACTCTATTACCACTAATAACATTTGTTCTGTGTGTTACTATATATTTCATATATTTAAAAAAATCACAGGATTTATTTAACAAATACCAGTACTTAAAGTATTTGGAGGAGCTTTCTGTCTCACTGTTTACTGTATTCCTCATTATGAGTCCATGATTTGTGCAAAATTATAGAGTTCTGGACATCCTTTAAAGCGGTTCTTCTGAAAATGTAGGAGTGCATACAAAGCATTACTTTCTAAATTACTAAAGTTGCATATTTTAGGATTACCATAGCTGCTTTAGAAACTGGTCCTGATCATTTTACTTTGTTCTGCGGGATGTAAAGCAAAGTGGCTATGAATGCAGGAGGATATATAAAGGGCTGGGAGGTTCTGTATGAACCTGGAAAAAGACACAGCTGCTTTAATTATTGGAAAAGAAGGAATTCATAATTTCTTCTATGCTTTCCAAAGTGGCTATTTCAAAGACTTGCACAGTTCCAACAGTGACAACAAATTTGATGGCACAGGTTGTATTAAATATCTTTCAAGAGTTCTTTGCATGAGTATGGCTCTAGCTTCAAAATGTGCTGAAAGTATTGAAGAAGAACACAAGTCATTTAAAATGCAATCATATCTGAGTTTGTGTTGTGTTTCTGCATGACTTTAGCCAGTATTGATGGCCTGTCTCTGCAATTTTCTTGACAAGGTTTCAGAAGTGGTTTGCTATTGCCTCCTTCCCAAAGCTAAGACAGAGAGATTGGTCCAAGGTCATCCAGCTAGTTTCTTGGTTTCTAGTCTGATTCCTTAAACCACTGCACCAGATTGTCATATCTGAGTTTACTCTCAATTAATTATCTATATTTAAATAAAACATTTAGATCTTAATTTTACTGAGTTTCAGCAAGAATTACACCCAGGAAATAGATACAGAAGCATAGACGTAATCTGTTAAACAGAATTGTCCAAATACTTATGCAAGCTTCTTGTCTAAGTACAGAGCAACCCATTAGACCTACTCAGTGGCAACACAAAACATTGCTGGAAGATGTTGGAGCTTTTTGAACTGCTCTACCCTTCTGCGTAGGCCATCTAATGTCAAAATATTCATCACAACGCAATTGATCAATGTACATATTGACATCATATGTCTTGATATTTAGTACTAAATTATACCCTTTGCATGAGAATAATATGTTCACAAGTATATTGAAGTGTATGATAAACCTTCAAGTCAATCATGTCACAACTTTGAGAGTGATTTGGGTAGTTTTAACTGTATATTTCATAGTTGCTGTACATTATACATTGTCAACTTTTACTTTTCATAATTAATTTATTGTGAGTTTACATAATGAGCTAATTTAAAGGAAGATGCAGCATATAGTACTTGTTTTAACAATAAAATAAATGAAAGCAAAGAATTTGTACTTCTATCAGGCACCAGAACAGCCCAGGCACATGAAAACACACTGGGGATCAAAATATATTTAGAAACGTTTTGCCTTTTCTGTCTCTGCCAACTTCTAATATACAACTTACACCATTCTTTACCTTAGTTTCCTATAAAAGCAATGTTTCACAAGGTTCAAATCAATACTTTATTTGCATAAAAAACTGTATCCCATTTTATCCTTTAATTTAAAAAGAGAGGAAAAGAAAAAACTGCTTTGAAGGACCAGTGCCACTGTGTGTTCCAAAGAACCTTAGTTCTCTCAATTCAAAAGTACTGCACAACCCATTTCTGAATATCTGCTTACCATAGTAAAATGAAACAAAATATGTTTTTTTTCCAAATTTCACATCAACTTCTCTAAACAAGAAATGTATACAGAGATGCATTACTAGAACATTGGAAACATTGTATGAAACATCATGGAAAATAAGTTTGCTTCAGCAATATTGGGTTTTTTTTTCAACTGAGTGTTTCTGCATTTCCATCGCCTTTGATTTAAACTAACTTATGCATTAGAACTACTAGCTTTATTTATAGCTAAAATACAAAAATAACATTAGATTATTTTTTCATCATAGTGCCTTTGTGATGTCATGACTAGCATCTTTCCATCATATTTCTCAGCTTAAATATGATTTGAAATCCTTTGATCCTTTGAGTTAGAATTCAGGATCCTTGATAAAAGTTCAGAGCATTTTCATCTGCATTTTAAAAAAAATCCTTGGGCCAACTTAACTCCTGAAGATTTCATTGCTATATTTTCTTGGCAGCCATTAAAAATAATTGCTATTGTTCTCTTCCCTGTCTAGCATTGGCATATTCAGGAGATCTCATGCCTGAGTACCAGTCAGATCTGACTTTACATTATTTGTCAATATTGACTAAGAGTAGCTGGGTAAGACTCTATTTGCCCTACATTATAAATATATTGTACCTTAGGTATATATAAATAGCCTTTCATAAAATTTCTTTCACAAAATTTCTTCCATAAAATTTCTAGAAAAATTTAAAAAAAATACCTAACCAAATTAAATTAAAGAGACAAGGGAATAGGGTAGGTGTAAAGGAATCAACACCTTTCACTGTTTCTTTCTGTTGATACACAGTCCTTTCACCATGTCCATACCCTAATTTATATATTGTCTTAAGTAAATGCCAATAATGCCTGTAGTGAGTTATCTATCATCTGTCTGTCTGTCTGTCTGTCTGTCTGTCTATCATCTATCATCTATCATCTATCACCTATCACCTATCTATCATCTATCATCCATCAATCATCTATCAACCCTGTTTTCCTGAATAAGACCTCCCCAGATAATAAGCCCAATTGGGCTTTTGAGCACATGCACTAAAATTAGCTCTTCCCCAAAAATAAGTCCTCCCCGAAAATATTGCAACACAGCAGTAGCCATGAGGTGACCATGCGTGCTGACTCCTGCACCTCAAAAATAATAAAACCTCCCTGAAAATAAGGCCAAGACCCTGTCTGTCTGTCCTCTATCTATGTACATCTATCTAATAAACTTGTATGCAGCCCATCTTGCCACAGACGACAGACATTCAATTAAAATGCACCAGAAAACATTAAAGCAATGAATAAGGTTCATATGATCATAACATTTAAAATTCAATTAAAATTAACCAGGATAAAGACAAAGAAAACAAAGTGCACTTAAGAACTAGGTGGGGTGCCATCTACTCCATTAGTCACCACCAAAGTGCCACATCCCCAATAGGGATCCAGGATAGCTGACACAGCCACGTCTTCAAGGCCAAACAATGGGTGTGGATGAACTATATACTGTTATTTACTAGATAGAAGATGTTTTGACCATCAAACTGTGTAAACTTTTGTGCAAACTCTGTGAGTGAAATTGGTTATATATATATAAATATGTTATATTTATGCTGATAAATAAATAAAGGGAGACTAGTATAGATCTATTTCAAGCAATTTAGCTCTCATCAGCTAGCCATATTGGGTTTCTGTCTGGATGGTCTCTTGTGACGAGCCTAATGACAGAGAGTGGAAGTGTGACCTTCCTCCCATACTTGGGCATACCAGGGGTTGTGACTTTAAGTATATATATGTGTGTGTGTGTGTGTGTGTGTGTCTGTCTGTCTGTCTGTCTGTGTCTGTGTCTGTGTCTGTGTCTGTGTCTGTGTCTGTGTCTGTGTCTGTGTCTGTGTCTGTGTCTGTGTCTGTGTCTGTGTCTGTGTCTGTGTCTGTGTTGTATTTATGCTGATAAATAAATAAAGGGAGACTAGTATAGATCTATTTCAAGCTATTTAGCTCTCATCAGCTAGCCATACCCTTACTGGGATTAGAATCTGTGCTGTATTGCATCTTAGGCAGTGCATCTATCAGCATAAATACAACACAAAGGTAACAAAGGCAACAGTAAAAAAAAAATTGGGTTTCTGTCTGGATGGTCTCTTATGACGAGCCAATGGACAGAGAATGGAAGCAGTGAACTTCCTCCCATATTTGGGCATACCATACACACACACACAGACACAGACACAGACACACACACACACACACACACAGACACACAAATGACAAATAAATAAACAAACAAGTAGCACTTGTCATTAAAAATATTGGACACATAACATGAAAAATTACAAGTGTGCTTTTTAGGAAATGAATAAATATAGGCATTATTGCTTCCACCTGAAGAAGAATATCATATTGTCCCTACATTTTAGCAACAATTTAATTTTCTTGGAATTCTTTTATTTTTAGAAATACAACCAGGCTTTGATTTCTACAGAAGTGTATGACACTGAACTTCAACAAATAAAAGCCTTCATTATTTTAAATAGGGAGGCCCCAAATCTATAATTCATTTTGCCTAACATCCACGCAGCACTCACTTTTCAAATGGAAAGTATTAGGACACATACTGTAATTAGAGTTTGGGAATTTGTGGTCATTTTAGACTTGTTTTTTATTCCTAAAATGGAAATGAGAGATTTGAGGATTTACAAAGTAGTATTTCTGTACACCCTATTAGCAGACCACAAGATTCCTTACTGAAACACTATATCATTTTTATGGGAATTAAGAATTACGTATTGCCTTGTTTCACTTCTTCAAAATATATGAAACTGACTACCATTAACCCATGTTGTTTCTTACTGTCTTATTTCACAAGGCACAAAGAAGGATTTTGGGGGGAAAATAAGAGTGCTTTGACAGTACCAGATACTTTTAGATTCTTCCTAATCTAAGGAAATAGAAATGCACATATAAAAAAGAGACTGTCAAAATTAATATCCAGGTGACATATCTAGGTGATAAATTGCATCAAGCTTTTTATTTGACATCAATAGTTAGACTTTATTTTTACTAATTTTACATCTCAATTTACTTCAGTGACAAAATTACATTAGAATTTCAACTAACATAAAACAAATGAATAAATCACCAAGCACAAACTAAGGCTTATCTAATCTGCAAAAATCCAGATAACCACTAGATAGCAGACAAGAGATACATAAAACTATTTTTTTCTGCCATCTTGTGGATATCTGAAATGTTGAAGCTCAGATATGGTAGCTCTGTTTTTTTATATATAAATTGCAATTAATCTTGTAATTAGAAAAAAAATGATATTTGGAAAGGACAACTATCTTTTTCTCCTTCAAATTTAAAGAAAAGGATTGTGTTGTAAATACAGCTGTAAAATATGGACTTACTCTTTTATTTTATTTTCATGGGATTAAGACAAAAGAGGAAGAGAAGAAGGAGATTAGTGCTGTAGATGATTTTGTGAGAGAAATGTATTATTACATGTGTCATGGTAAATGAGAACTATAAGTTCTTTTAAAGAATTATGTATTTTGGCTTACTGTTCCAAAGGCTGGCATGGAAGCCAATATTTAAAACCCTATTTAAATCAGAAGCTTTATCTAACCTGATTTGTGTGAATTGTTGGGCTCTTTCTGAGCTTTTTTCTGAAGGACATCCTAATGCTAAGCCTGCATCAGTTAGCCCGTATACAACGTATACAACGTATACAACGTAATTTGTGTTTTTTTGTATTTCTTACAGAAGAGGACACTTCATGAGGAGAACTCAGCACATTGTGTAGCTTGGGATAGTTGTGTTTTTATTAGTTGCTAGAATGTTCAGTTTGGAAGAAGTGAATAATCTGGACCCTTTTTAGTCAAGATTCAGATCCAGGGATGGGGATGGGGATGAGATTGCATTGGTTGCTGTTGTTGATAACATAACAGCTGGTTAAAAAGGACCTGAATATGCATAGTGGTATTTTGCTGGTCTGTTTTAACCAGCCGATGGCTTTTGATACCATTATCAGAACTGTCTGCAATGACTGGAGATTAGGGCACTGTTGTGCAGGGGTCTTCCCTTTTTTCAACACAACACTTCAATTCATAGTGGCAAAGGGTGAGACATTGGTCCAGAAGCCCCTGACTGATTGATGCTACAAGGTTCAGTCTTATCTCCAACCCTGTATAATATGTGGTATCGTGAGTGCATTCACTATACTTAACTTTACATTGATACCCCATGCTATAGAGAGATGATATCCATCCCTTATTCCAAGGAACTTGAAGATTGGTTGTGGATGGGAGAGAAAATACTGGAATTAAACCAGATAAATTGTAATTGTGGTTTGTTCATCCAGATTGTCAGTTGACACAAATGTTTTCTTTGGACAGATTTCAATTATCTTTGAGGGGGCATCTTTGCAATTCAGGATCCTTCTGCATAATAGCAATAGCACAATATATCGCTCCATAGTGCTTTACAGCCTTCTCTAAGCGGTTTACAGAGTCAGCATATTGCCCCCAACAATCTGGATCCTTATTTTACCCACCTCGGAAGAATGGAATGCTAAGTCAACCTTTAGCCTGGTGAGATTCAATCTGCCAAATTGCTGGCAGCCGGTGATCAGCAGAAGTAGCCTGCAGTACTGTACTCTAACCACTGCGGTGCTACGGCTCAATGGATCATACTCAAGCATCAGGTGGAAACTATAGTTAGAGGGATCCTTCCTATACTCATTGTGACTATAACCATTACTATCTGGCTAGACGAATGCCATGCATTCTACATCTCCACATGAAGCTCCTTTTAAATACTATTTAGAAACTTCAGCTGGGCTAAAAGGCAGCAGCCCATGTGAAATCCAAGTGAAATAAATTACTTTGTGAGGATTGAAAGAGATTAAAGAAAAATAAGAAAGTCTAAATTAGAGGCTAAAATAGTACACAGAGTGAAAGAACAAGAAAAGCAGGCCAGTATGAGTAATAAATTATTTGAAAAAATTATACACAAGCTGTAAATATATTGATGAAATAAAACACAACACAATTTTATTAGTTTTGGATATAATTCTGACTGAGTCCATCTTGGAGGCTTCAGTGTTGCCAGATGTATTTGAAAAAGTTATTGAATTGATAATTAAAGAAGGGTGAGAAAAGCATCAATTTGGATTTTATTTTTCTCTCTCTGATTACACAATGTCTTGGGTGTATGGTCATGATCACATACATAACTTTTCATTTTATCACCATATGTAAATTATGAAGATGGTTTAAATTATGCAATAATTTAGCTTGCTGAGGCTGACAAAGCATGCAGTAAAATATTGTATTTTTAGAAGACAATACTGAAGCTCATTTCTCATGCATGGAATGAGACATCAAGCAGATGGGGACAAACCAAGTGGAGTTCGAAGATTTGTCATTGGATTAACTGAAACTCTGGTCATTCTTTTCAAGCCAATTTAAAGGTTCAGACAATGGATCTAACTTTTGTGCCAATTCCTCAACTCCAAACTCACACTGCTTTTCCGTTTATTTACTTTTCAGGGACTAGCAACTAAAATGATAGCAATGTATTTGGTGAAATGAAGAATGGGTCTTTTCCTTTTCTTGCTTCATTTTACTTCATATCTTACATAACAATACACTGCCCAAAACCCAAGGAATCATAGAATGAAATTATTCTGATGATAAAAGGAGATAAGGAGGCTAAGCAGCCACTCTTTAGATCTCTAAAGCATTATATACAGTACATACAAAGGAAAGTGGCTGCTTAGCCTTCTCTTTGGTTGAAAACATCATAGAAACCATGAAGCATGAAATAGAAAGGAATTACTATACTATACTATAGTACAGGGGTGGGTTCCTGCCAGTTCTAACCTCTTCTATAGAAGGGTTCCACAAATCTACAGTGCCATTTAAAACTGGTTCCAGCTTCCTTCCCCACCCCCCTCGGCACATCATCAAGATGAAGAGCGAGAGAAGGAATTCTGAGAGTTGAAGTCCACAAGCCTTAAAGCTGTTAAGTTTGAACACCCCTGGTGTTTTTTTTCTAAAGGGTTAGGGATGCAAGGGTCTTGTAACTTGACAGCTTTAAGACTTATGTGCTTCAAATGCCAGAGTTTCTGAGCCAACATTTTGGTTGCTAAGCAAGAGCATTGTTAAGTGAGTTTCACCACATTTTTCAAGTTGGCCACATCCATCGAGTCACATGGCTGGCAAGCCACTCCCATCCGGTCAAATGGCTGGCAAGCCACTCCCACCCAGTCACATAGCCAGCAAGCCACTCCCACAAAGCAGGCCACACCTACAGAAGAGATTCTAAAAAGTTTTGAAACCCACCACTGCTATAGTATTACTATAATACTACACCAATAGTATTTAAACATCAAAAATAAATCTGGATATCTATCTTGGATGGCAAAGTATTTTAATATATCAATTAATTGTTGATTTAAAAGGTAAATTTAGTATTGGTTCAATTATAGTTTCTATTCATTATCTGGTAACAATGGAAAATTTTGTTTATGTTTGAAATAATAGAAAGAAACAAAAATAGCATAAACAGAAGTTTTGAATACCTGTGTTAGGAATTATATATCCAATCTTTATGTCTTGTGCCTAGACAACCATTTGAAAATTATAACTGTCTGTAGTTCAGCAGACCTGCAGTTTTTGCCACCTGGTTTCCCCATGTTACACATCTTTTTGGATATGATTCAAGGAATTAGTGATTGTCTTATGGATAATTTGGTACCTGCCCATTTCATTAAGTCTGACAGTATTGGTAAGTTCCAGGTCCTTTCTCTTAAATGTTGCCACCGTGTAGCACCTAGACAGCATGCCTTCTTGGTAGTTGCCTCCTTCCTTTGGAAGATCCCACCCAACCCCTAGAGATCCAGTAGGTTATTAGTTTCCTAGCCTTTTGAGAGTGTAAACACCTGGTCATTCCCTTAAGCTTTGGAATAGTAGGACAGTGGACCTAGGCAAACTCTAAACTTATTTGGAGGTGTAGGATGTAAACTAGAAATAAACACTGGTTTTCAGCAAAAATATTGTAAATCAGAGTCACATGACCATGGGGCACTGCAAATGGTCTTAAATGTGGCAAAGTGCCTAAATGTAGTCATGTGACTGTAGGTCCGCCATCAGAACTTTTAGCTGGGTCATAAGTACCTTTTGGGGATATGCTAAACAACTGGTTGTAAATTGAAGACTACCTGTTATAACTACAAGTTAAATGGCAGCCCTTAGTAATTCTTAGTAAAGGTAAAGGTTCCCCCTCTAGGGGTCAGTGCTCATCTTTGTTTCTTAGATGAGGGAGCCAGCATTGTCTGAAGACACTTCTGTAGTCATGTGGCCAGCATGACTATTCACTGAGATACGTGGAATGCTGTTAAGTGGTACCTATTTATCTTCTTGCATTTACATGTTGTCAAACTTCTAGGTAGGCAGGAACAGAAGCAAGTAACAGGAGTTTGTCCCATTGCATGGCGCTCAAGTCTCGACTGGGGTATCAGCTTTCCAGCCAAGATGCTCATCATCTTAACCACTGGGTCATCGCATCCCTAATTCCTAGTGATCATACATAAATTATTTTCCAATTTTTGGAATTTTGTAAAAAAAATATTTTCTGAAAACATAGAAATATCCATTTAAATACTGTGAGGTTTTTTTTAAGGAATATATCTTCTAGAAATCTCTTTTGTCAGTTTCAGCTGGGTGAAATATTTTAAATGCCTATTTCTGGGGAAATCTTTTAGAAATCCTTGGTAAAAGGGGCAACATTATTATCAAATTATGAAGCCTTTATGACAATAATTTTAAAAGCAGGTAAGAACCCCTTGAGTTGTGTAAGATATCATTCAACTCCTTTGCTATAGGTTGATGCCAAGATTTTGATAGCTTTTTTTGAAGAGGATTATACAAGGTATTAACTTTCATTGTTCACCCAGCCCACCCTTCATTAATATGCGATTTATGATCATTTAATGAGAAAGCCCATGTGGTATAGTGATTGACATCCTGCACTATGAATAAAGAGATTCACGTTCTAGCCTGCCCATAACCATCTGGTCGACCTTGTAGCATTTCTCCCTCTCAACCCCAATCTGAAAAAAAAAACAGTTGCTAAACAAAAGCATTGTTGAATCATGCAGTAATAGCTTTGCTTAGCACAGTACATGAATAAGTAGACTCTGAAACCATACAGGATTTCATGTGGAATTAGAGATATAGAGGTAGAGATATGTAGATATAAAAAAAAATATGTTGTAAATTTCTTTAAAAATATTGGTGATGTACTTATATTTATCAACAGTTTCAGGAAATGTAGTAAATTTCTATAGAAGTTTATACAAACCTCATGTAATGAAAAAAATATAATCCTGTTTTATTACCAGAGAGATCATTACTTTTAAAAAAGCAGTTCATTTTTTAAAGGTTAATAGATAACAATAAACTACAACATATTAAATTAAAAATTCTCTGAAGAAAAGAATATCTCTTAATGGGAAATTATTCACATGCTGTGTAGCTATAATAAATATATGAAATGACTTTTTTCTTTTAGTTCAAAAAGCATGTAAGGAAAATGTCTGATCACTAGAGGCCACTGTCACACTTATTGGTTAACTACTTGACTTTCGTGAAGGTACTTGGGCAAGGAATTAAGGGTCACCAGGATTAAATTCATCCACCCTAAAATATAATATTTTTCAACTCTTGAGTTCTCAAAATCCTAATCCCAGTTCAATCAATTTAATTTTGTAGGAATCTTCAATTTACTCACAAAATCTTTATATGCTTCCATGTTTTTTAAACTTAAGTTAATAATGTTTTATTCTGCACTAGTCTGCAAAATTAGCTACATTCTTTTAACAGTTGAACATGTTTGGCTTCTTTATCTAAAGCTTGATTTTTCTATTTCTGCCAAGTTTTTTATGAGCTCTGGCTACTTTTCTTGGACAAAATATTAATTCATTTTTTTTTACATTTCTGTCCTATTCAAAAAGGAGTTGGACAATTAACAAACATAAATTGCTTTAAATATTGGCTTATTAAAGAGAAACTCCCTGAGGATGGGCTCCAACACAAGTCTGAAAGCTCAGAAGACCAAACCTCTGGTCCAGGTGACTGACCCAATTGGATCCTATAATCTTCTTGGATCCTGCAATTATCCTGGGACACTCATATTTGCCTTATTTGTAAATATCTCAGTTCCAGAGTTAGAAATATGGATCAGAAGAGAGAAATTTGATGCATCTTTTCTAGGGGCACTACTATTGTGTTATTAATTTTAAGAATAAACATGTTTGTATCTCTGACTGTCTCCCTCTCCCTTTTTCTTTCTGTATGTGTGTCCATCTGTATGTATGTTTGTATGCAGACCAGTGGTGGGTTTCCAAATTTTTTACTATCGGTAAAGTAGTAAAAAGAAGTGTCCGGGCAGGTTTGCAAAGTCTCCTGTCACCACTACTACTGGTTCGCCCAATCTGGGCCAAACCAGGAGCAACTACCGCTGATGCAGACCATAAAAACACAAAGTATTCCCATTATCTGTTTTAATATCTCCTTAACTTAAACATTATCTTGAATACTTCTTTCCTCCAAAGTTGTTTTGGTAATAGAAACATACAGTAGACTCCCCCAATATCACATAGCTGTTTTAAATAGCTCAGAGATAAATCAGATGATTGCATTACCAAACTCTTTTGAACTTTTCATAAACAACCCCCATGACACTAATGGTGATGGACTTTCAAGTATGCACTGCATTTTTCCAATTACCGGTACATAAAGCAGTAATTTTATTTGGGAAAAAGTCATGAGAAAAATTGTGAAAATTCCAATATTTTATTCCATTCAGAATGTTCTTCCTTCAGAATCCAATACAAATCCTTGTGGTTTTCAGTTTATTAGCTGCCTCAATGCCTTCAGTCTGTTGACCTATCTATAAGATAATGCCTGACTGCAGTTTTGTGTTTTGCATTTTTTTTATGACTTCCAGAAGATTTTAATCAGAAAAGCTGAGAATTTTAACTGAGTTAATGGATGGAAGGTGTAGAATAAGTTATTCCAACCAAATCCTATCAGATATGTTACCTTTCAATTCACATAAATATTCAGGTGACACAATTATAGAAGCTGGACTTCAACATAGTAGAGGACATCATGTTGGAGAAGGCTGACATAGAACATAAGACTGGATATAGTTTTATCCTGGTACGATCAAAATCTTAATTGAAATAATATTTGTTGTTGACAGTGTGCATCTTTTAAAAATATTACATTATTATTATACAATTGTATCACAGCAGCCAGTTGTTTCACCAGATTTGGCATTGGTTACTAGTTGGGCCCCACCCAGGGGCCTAGGACATCGTAACGTATTTTTGTAATATGCGTGCAGATCCAAGCAGTGCGGCTTTTTGCATTTGACTGATGGTGATTTTGTCAATTTTCAACTGTTTTAAATGTAATTCCAGTGCTTTTGGAATAGCACCCAGTGTGCCAATTACCACTGGAATTACCACTGCTGGTTTGTGCCATAGTCGTTGAATTTCAATTTTTAAGTCCTGGTTATTATTATTATTATTGCAACAACAGAATTGTAACACAGCGGTCAGTTGTTTCGCCGGATTTAGCATTGATTACTAATCGGGCCCCACCCAGGGATCTAGGACGTCATAACGTTTATTTGCGCATCACTGCAATATCAATGAACCAAACTTTTTTTCTTTTCAACTGTTGTTATGTCAGGTGTGTTGTAGGCCAAGTACTTGTCAGTCTGAATTCTGAAATCTCACAGGATCTTGACTTTTTCATTCTCTAGCACCTTCTCAACATGATGTTCCCAGTGGTTTTTGCTGTACTCAAATTCAAACTTCTGGCACAATTTCCAATAAATGATCTTAGCAACTTATTATTATTTTATTTTATTTTATGACAACTCTGGCTCCTCATCCAAGAAACAGAGATCAGCGCTCTGCTCTAAAGTCAAACACAACTGGGCAGAGAAACTTTTATCTTTTATTATTATTGAAATGTCAATAGATATTTGGTTACTATCTGTATTGTACAAGTAGCTGTTTTATGAACAGCATTCATAAAACAGGAATTCAACTATAATTTCTTCATTACATTTTTCCTTATCCCTTCTTCTTACTATCTGCCTTTCATAACAACAGATGCCTGTATACTACCCTCTCAAATATCATTCTTATGCATTTGTGAAGCAGCTACAGTGAACATTCATGACATAGTATATCTTTAGGGTACTGTAAGATTTTCCATTATTTTTGCTGTATCAGAGAAATTGTTATAGTGTAATTCCCCTCAATTTGGTCATATAAAGAGGTTTCTCTATATAATTTAATGTTAGATTAAAATCTAACATTTTGTACAAGTAAAAGAAAGAGCTGTTATTTTTACACTTTTATCTTTCAATAAATATATTAATTAATTTATGAACAATTATATTGTATATACTACGTGAGTGGCATGGTGAAGATGTTCACCTCAGAAAGTTGAGAATTCAGTCTTAGTGGCAGATGTTTCAAAGAAAACAAAGAAAAAACTCCACATGGCATCAGGAAGGGCATCCAGCAAAATCCACCTCAAATTAAGGGATTACAGTCGTAAAAAGGAGGTTTTTTTTTTAATATTGCATATTCTATATAAGAGTGCTGTGCTTGGCTAGAAGTGGAGCTCTTGCCTCACAATCGAGAAACTGTAAGTCGATCCTCATGAGATATATTTTTCTCTCTGGGCGCAAATAGAAAATATCTGCTTTGAGCTGCACATAGGTGTTAGGAAGGGCATCTGGCCTGTAAACACTCAGCTACATTCAGTCTCCCCGATTCCACTCTAATGCAAGGGATTATTACATGGTTATTAAAAGAAAATAAATCTCTATATATTCTCATATATTAGTGTATGTGATAAACCAGGTTTTAACTTTAGCTATTTCATTTTATGAAAATCTGCTATATGATAACTAACTGGATTCAACTACTTTGAATAGCACTAGAAAATGATTGTTAATCTGTCCCTTTGCAATAGGTTCGTTTCCACTGCTTTAGATGGCAGAGCCTATATAACACACACCAGGATCTTGGAGTTTGCCAGTACTGTTTAATATAAAACATACATACATTGAAAATATTGTATTTTGAACAATTAAGAGGCATCCAAACTTTTTTTTAATGTGTCATGTTGAAAGAAATACAGTTAAATTTGGAGATAGGTTTCCCAGAAATGTACAGCCATTTTTTATATTATTGCTACTACATAAAACCAGTTATAGTGATGTAAAAATAAACTTTGCTTTCAGATGTGTCTTAAAATATTATTTTAGATAATGTTCTTCTACTTCTGGCCACTTGATAATCCCCTGTGAAACTATGTATTGTTGAGCAAATAATCTGAATATTTGTTTACATTACATTTGAAAACAGTGTTAAAATTAAAATCAGTTAAAATGTGTGAATGTCCACTCTTGCATTTTAGAACTTAATATAGTAGGCCAATATTGCTTAATTTATACATGGTTGCAGATTTACGAGTCACAATCCACATAGTATTTTCTCAAAGACTCCCAAATTAATGAGAATTCTGTGTGACTATTTTTATCAGATTATGAACAGGAACAGTCATTGTGTGAGCAATGAGAAATAAATTGCATTTTGAAAACATTAGCTTTGTCACCTAGAAGGTAAAAATGACAATGAAAAATTGGAGAATGAAGCAGGAATTTGTGGACAAGGCTCCAAGTCCTTTCCCTGCATGCTAAATGATAAAGGCAAGATTACCTAATGCTTATTGTAAATTCAGTTAAACAGCAAAAGTTCTTAGTGACTTTCATTACAAGATGGGTGAGGCACCACTATCTCCATTCCATGGGGACATAAAAGCATCAGTATCAGCATTAGCTGATATATTCAAGAAAAAGCCAGGGTCATGAATATATTTTAAGCCTGTAGAATATTTTCCTAATTGTACATAAATTATCTGGGAAGATTTTAACATAAAATCATAGAAAAGAAAATAGGTATATATTAAAATAGTATTTTAACCAAAAATATTAACAAAAGCAACATTTCTATATTGCTTATCTGAATATCTAATATTTTAATACCTGCACTTCTGATATAAATTTTAAATAGATGGGAGTTTATTAAGACTTGATTGGGTTTTTTTTTAAAGTATGCCTCATTACTTTGTCCCCAAAATAATTTTTTTGTGTAGCTTTAGAGTAAAAATGTGCTTTATACTATTTATAATTATGAAATGCTTGACCAATATTTACCCCCAAATCTCAACATTCTCTGGAATGTTTAAAAAAATATTTTGTGCTCACCTAAGGGAGAGATACCACTAACTATCTCAGGTGTTGTTGATGAAGGGGAAAAAAAAACTCAACCCCAAAATAAATTCACTTATTTTTCTCTGGAAATTATCTCATGGGTCTTTTACAAATATAATAATATCCACTCTGCAGTTAAGTCTCCAATATCAGGCTTTAATAGTTACCAGCAATTTTAAAAAGCAACAGGTATTTAAGTGGAAACACTTTTGTGCATTTATTTGTAGTTTCCAAGTTGTATTACAGATCGTTCATAGATGCATCGAAAAGCAGATGGCTGAATTTCCCAGAATTGCACAGGGTTACTAAACAGGCTTACTCCTGAATAAGCAGCTTTTTTGCTGTTGTATCCAAGAGGACAGAAATCATTAGGGCCAACAGCAGCAATTTTGTTGTTGTGAAGGTAGACAACCTGAAAATAAAAAAACATAGAAATAAAACTGTTTTACTGTAGTCAATTGTAAAAAGGCAAAATTAATATGTAAGAATATCTAAATGTTTGAGCCAAAATACTTTTCAACTATATCCATTCTCATTGGAAAGGATCATAAACACATGTAATCAGTTTGGGATAGCAAGGAAATTTTGGTGCCTTATCTTGCTGTTGTTTGTCATTTCCATATATTTGTACATTCCAAATACTTACATTCCACAAACTAAATGAATATTTCAGGTACATAAATTTCTGATGCTAGGCTTTACCAGCTACAAGATGTTAAAGCATGAGTTCTAATCACAGATATTTGATATCCTTCTGTAGAACTCAGGAATCTGAAAATCTTCATTTGTTAATATTGAGTAATGAAATATTCTTTCATAATGTTTTTTGTAATAATCCTGACCACTACAAGATTGAACTAGCTGTGCTATTTTTATAACGTAAAATAAAATATAATCAGATTAGATTAGATTAGATTTATTAAATTTCTATGCTGCCCTTTTCCCCCGAAGGGGACTCAGGGTGGCTCACAACTCGAACCGGGGAGGGGGATACAGACAAGAATTTTTAAAAACATCAGCATAACAATATATAATTTAAAACTCACAACAGTCATACCATTCGAGACGGGGGCAACAGCTCTTTAGCCCCAGGCCTGTCGGAACAACCAGGTTTTGAGGGCTTTGTGGAAGGCCTGGAGGGTGGTGAGGGTTCGAATCTCCACAGGGAGTTCGTACCAGAGGGTCGGAGCAGCCACAGAGAAGGCTCTCCTCCGGGTAGTCGCCAGTCGACACTCGCCGGCGGATGGAATTCGGAGGAGGCCTAATCTGTGGGATCTGATCGGTCTAGTGGAGGTGATTGGCAGCAGGCGGTCTCTCAAGTGCAACATTAAATGCTGCAATAAATATTTCTTCTACTGGAGATTGGACTTCATCCCCTAAATAATCACTTCCAAACCTATGATTCTATATGGTGGAAAAATGATTACATTCTCACGGGTATGATGTACCACCTCCAATTACAGGAGAGCATAAAACAAACAGTTTATGCTACATTATAAAATTACATCTGTAGCAATGTAAAATTTCCAATGTTTCCCTGCATAATTAAATTCAAAAGAAGTTACTAAATTAGGAAATATGTATAGTCAGAGAGGTTTTAATATTATTGCATGTTTATTATAAACTCCAAGGTTAAGGTTGCTGTGTAAACTCTCATCTAGATACTTATCATGAACCCAAACTAACTTTCTTTCGGGTTTCCTGTTGTATTTACTATCTTCAGACCATTGTTTTCTATCAAGACATGCATGATCATGTTATTAAAATGGCAATTACTCAGGCTATAATTCTGAAGCCAAAATGCAGCATTTTTCTGCACATGTCTTTTTCAGGCCAAGACACCTCTCCAACATAGTGCATTTTATCTGTGCGTTTAACAATATTTCTAATTATTCTCCTTAGTATATACTATACCTGTATGTATTTGTGTTCTCCTAGTCCAGCAGGTACTTTGGCCAAATCATTGTTGTCTAAATGGAGTTCTCTCAAATGTGGCACATTGGTTAAAGATCCATTTTCCACACTAGCAATGCGATTGTAACTGAGGCCAAGCCTATAAGGAGAAAAACATTGTGCCAACTATGCTGAAGTAAAAGTTTGTTTCTGCATGTTCATTAAACATAATTTAACACCTTGATTTCTTGTGATTTTATTTGTATTCTATGGAGTCTTAACTATGCTGCAAGCTGGCAGGTGCAATTCCACAGAAGTCAGATGCCCTGTATAGAGTTTAAAGATTTATGAAAGCCCCAGCAAAAGGAAGACATTTTTAAAAACTAATGCTTTACAGCAGGTAGAATATATGTGGGCTGCATGTGATCCCTTCAGATCCTCAGCTGTGTATGATCCCAGAATAGGCATAGACATAATATTTTGACTGTCATTGAGTGAAAATTTTAATAGATAAAGCAAATTTTTTAAACCTTACAGAAACCTCAATAGCATCACTTAGGACCCCATATTTTGGGGTGTTCTGTTTTTATATATTCAAGCATATAGTTGTTCTAATGATCTGAAATTTTACCCCTTAAATCTTTTCACACCAGTTTTTAAAGTATGGTGTTATTGAATTTTAATCTACCTTGATAAAGTTATTAAAATAATGAAGATAACTGTTCAAGATTAGAAAAAAACTAGTTGATTTGAAAAACTAGTTCATATAACTAGTTAAAACTAGTATTTTAAAATGTCTGTTTTCTATAGTAGCTTTAATATTGATATTCTTCTATATTTCTAATTTTCTCTGCAAACATGTCAGGCATGATCAAAACTAAAAGATCTCACTGTTACAGAGTTAAATCTGCCTTAATATATTTATATATATATTAAAAAATCATACTTAGCCAAATTGGGAAGTTCACTTAAACTATCTGCATCAATTTTGCTGATTTTGTTGCCATCAAGATGAAGTTCTGTCAGAGATACAGGAAGACCTAAAATTTAAAAAAATGTGTTTATGTATATATGTTGCATACAACTGCACAATTCCTAGGAAGATTATTTTTTTAATTTAGGTATCACATGACACTGATGAAAAACAATTTTGCAGTTTAACTAACAGCATATTTTTTTTACTGTTGGCATTGAGTCACTCTGGATCTCTTATATACAAACTACTCTTAAGCTCATTTGCCAGTTTTTATGATAATACAGTCATGCAACAAGAAAGACCTACTGAAATTCAATTACCCTTCGCATTTAAATCATCTTGAAAAATTATAGTCAGACGTATTAGTGATTTTTGGATTAACGGTTCACCATGTCTTTACTGCAATTAACATACACTCCTGTTCAGATATGAAAGGATTCTTCCATGCTTTCTATTGTTTAAGAAGAGTGAATTTTGGAAAGTATTGCATCAATCTTGCTAGAATGCTTAATTAGTTTGATGTGTCAGGTCTTACATCCCAAGTGAGGAATCAACATATGGAGCTAGAGAAGTATAAATCATCTTGATAAACACTGAACACTGAATACTATCAGTATAAGGACAAGACTGTGAGATTGATGTGCTGAAGGTGTATTTTGCTTCTGTCTAGCTCATAATTATTTGTATTGTTCCAACTCTGCCACAAGCATTCAGATTAGTTTCCTACATCTAAATGTGTATGTGGGTTATATAATACTGAACTGGTGCAGTCCTGCTTCTTGAGATTTGTTAGCAAGAGACTGAAATTGGAATATCATTCCTGTCCCAATAAGCTGAAAGAAAGGCTAAACGTTTTGACTCTTACAGTAACACATCCATTTAATAAATAATTCTGTAAGAAAGACTTGAAAACTAATTTAGGCACTTTCTTTTCCTTTGTTCCATTTGAAATTGGACCTGCAACTAATGTATTCATAACAAATACACATAGACTAGAAATGTATATACTAAAAAGATTCTGAGAAGTTGTAAAGAAGCTATGTTTTTATTGCGTACATCTCTCCTGTGGAATTCCCGTCTGTCCGCTGAAGTACTCTATTTAATAGGCATTCTTTGCATCTATGTATTCCTTTATCTGATTTATTTATTAAATTTATTTATTAAATATATTTATATGCCGCCCAATCCCGAAGGACTCCGAGGGGCTGATGCCATAGTGCAGTGGTTCTTAACCTTCCCAATGCCCTGACCCTTTAATGCAGTTCTTCATGTTGTGGTGCCCCCAACCATAAAATTATTTTTCTTGCTACTTCATAACTGTAATTTCACTATTGTTATGAATAGTAATGTAAATATCTGATATGCAGTATGTATTACATTATTACAAATTGAACATAATTAAAGCATAGTGATTAATCTGCCAATCTTGGTTTGGGAGAAGATCAGCCAGGTTGGGATTTTCCAGGATAAAACAACCACCCTGCCTGCCTCCAGCAGCAGTCCGTGGTTTACATGAGTTTCACTTTATTAAGTTTACTTTTTTTACATTCCATTTCCTCTCCACCCACCGTTTTTTCTTTCTTTATTTTTGTTTCCTTCTTTCCTTCCTTCTTTCCATTCCTCCCTCCCTTTTCTTCTTTCTTTCTTTCCATTTTGCCTTCCCTTTTATTTTCTTTCTTTCCATTCTGCCCTCTTTTCTTTTCTTTTCTTTCTTTCTTTCTTTCTTTCTTTCTTTCCATTCCTCCTTCCATTTTCTTTTCTTTCCATTCCTTCCTCCCTTTTCTTCTTTCTTTCCTTCCATTTCTCCCTCCCTCCCTCTTCTTTATTTCTTAAACACAGATTAAGAAGTTGCCCTTTAAATGGGATTTTAAACAGAGGCTTAAGCTACATCAAACTGTGCTTCCGTCCTGAGTGGAATTCCTCGGGACGGAAGGAATGGGTGGGCGGGACCACTCTCCCCTCTGGCTTCTCCTGCCAGCCCTTCCTGGGGTCCCAAAAGCCTCTGAGCTCAGTTTAGCCCGCCGGACAGGACCGGCGGCGGGGGCGGCAAAGGCAGCGTTCAGGCCCAAGGCGGCTTGAATCCTGGCATGTGTCTGCCTGGGCGAGAGCCTGTCTTGCCGGCTTAAGCAGGTGGCCCAAATGCCCTACTGGTCTTCTGTTCTATGGGCGCCTTCGAGCCCCTGTGCAGGCAGCTGGGCTGAAGCAGCACCGCCGACCGCACTCCCTTCGGACGTCCATTGAAGCCGAGGCTGATCTGCCACCCAGAAGAATCCGTCTCTCTCCCACTTAAGCGCCTTGGGCTTTCCCTGGCATGGAGATCAGGCGGGGTGGCATCTAGGTTGTGCTCAGAGCTAGGAGGAGGCTGCTTCACCACCCGGTGCTCTTCATGCACCTGCCACTTCAGGATACGCTCCTGAGCATGGGCGATGCCAGTGGAGGTGGATGGTCTTAGGCAACCCCTGTGAAAGGGTCATTTGGCCGCCAAAGGGGTCGTGATCCACAAGTTGAGAAACACTACCATAGTGGTAAATGGTAACCATTTCTTGATAGGGGACAGAAAAAAGTTGTATAAAGATAATAAACTCAACACATTAGCAAAATAAAAAGTTAAATGTATGTGTCCTTTACATTCGTAGCCATTTTCCTTAAATTGAAAATTAAAAAATAGCCAAATACAAATTTAAGGTATTACTAAGATTAAAATGCATTTTATCCTAATTTCAGAACATTAACATTTTCTCACATGATGTATTCCTTTTATCTAGACATCATTTATTTTATATATATTTTAAAATGAAATATAAACAACAGGTTACTTGAATGCTGATGTTTCACATACGGTGATCTCTAAAAAAGTGATTTTACCTTTAGGAATAGAAGTTATATTTGTGTCTGAAATACGGATGTAGGAGAGCTTCTTCATTCCTAGAAAGGCTCCATTTTCAATCCCTGAGCTTTTTAATGGATTGGTGCCCAATTCTAAAATACATTAGGAAGAAACAAACAAACAAACAAACAGTATACTAGTTATAGAATCACCATCACCAAGTTATATATTAATTCTAACTTATCTAGTTAATTTTGCTAATTAATTAATGCAGTTAATTGTTGCATCTCTATAAAATTATTCTTGATTTTGAAGGAAATGGATAAAAGGTAATAGGATTCAGTCTGTAGCCATCTATTGGAATTTCCTTTACCTGACAGTGTTCTTAGATTTTAGAATTAGAATTCTAAAATTCTAATTTTAGAATTAGAATAAGACAAGTAGCCTGATTAAGTATTTAGGGGTTCAATGGTGGACCCCATGCTGTTTCACTCTGATTTTTAGATATGTGAAATATGATTAATTAAAAATAAATAGAAGCTTATTGGCAAGCCTAAAAAGTGAAAAAGTTTTATTTGTTCTAATATATGGAGTATTTATCAATTAGTACCAAGCCAGATCAGACTGCTGATTTTAATATTTAGGACCCTAAGTAATTTGGAACCAGGAGAACTAACAGACGGCCCCTCCTGCTACCAGCCAGGTAGATTGATGATTAAAAATTGCACTTTGTGGTCACTCCAAATGCTTAGAATATATCTAAGGCACCAATGTTTTTTTCTTCTTCTTATCATTAGGCCTCTGTTAAATGCAGTCCTTCATCCAGGCCTTCCTTTTATGAACGTTGTGCCGATCATTTTTGTTGCTTTTATTCACTTCTCTTTTTAAATTGAATGTTATTTTTCTACATTTGTAAAGACTTCACTCTTCATAATAGAAAGTGGTAAACAAAAACATTAAACAAGGAAATAAATATTATTTTCTGCAACACTTCCTTTAATTTTTTTCTTATCTATCACCTTAAAAATTTGAATATTACTAGCAAAATAAAATATTTCCTTGCAGTTGTGTTAATGTGCATTCCTCAGTTTCTTCAATTGGCAGATAATTTAATGCTGTGATTGACTGAATCCTTTTCCAACCATCATTAGCCAGTGAGAAAAACTGTCCCAATTTGCTTTCCTTAACATGTGGTATAGAGAAGTTCAGCAAATATGAGAAAGTGCTTTTGTTGTGACCTGTCACTAGGACTGGAGAAATAAAATTAGCAGAAACATCTTAAAATATGTAATGGTTACATTTGAGATAAATCAATTTGCAACAAATCCATACCAATCTTTTGTATAGAAATGATGTTTTGCTATTTATTTAAACATAGGTGTGTTGCTCTTTCAAAACATGACAAGTCATGTATTTGAAAAAAACTATATAAAACTATATAAAAAACTATATATATATTTATATTATATGTGTATGTGTGTGTATGTGTATGTGTATGTGTATGTGTATGTGTATGTGTATGTGTATGTGTATATGTATATGTGTATATATGTGTATATATGTGTATATATGTGTATATATGTGTATATATGTGTATATATATGTATATATATGTATATATATGTATATATATGTATGTACGCACGCACACACACACACGCACACACACGCGCACACACACACACACACACACACACACACACACACACACACACACACACACACACACACACACACACACACACACACACACACACACATATATATATATATATATATATATATATATATATATATATATATATATATATATATATATATATAAAGTCACAACCCCTGGTATGCCCAAATATGGGAGGAAGGTCACACTTCCACTCTCTGTCTTCGGCTCGTCACAAGAGACAATCCAGACAGAAACCCAATGTTTTTTACTGTTGCCTTTTTGTTACATTTGTTATATTTATGCTGATAAATAAATAAAGGGAGACTAGTATAGATCTATTTCAAGCTATTTAGCTCTCATCAGCTAGCCATACCCTTATTGGGAATCGAACCTGTGCTGTATTGCCTCTAAGGCAGATGTGTTAACCACTGAGCTACAGAGCTCGACTCCTTATATATATATATAGTTTTTTTCAAATACATGACTTGTATGTATGTATGTATGCATGTGTGTATGTGTATGCATCTATGTATCTATGTGTATATGTGTGTGTGTGTGTGTGTGTGTGTATGTGCATGTGCATGTGTATGTGTATGTATGTGTATAGTTTGCAGAGTGCTGCTTAGGCAATATGTGAACATGTATCTCTGCAAAAGGTGCCAACTTCCTGTCCTGCTCAAGCCAAACTGGCCATGAAGAGTAGAGCCCAGTGATTGGGAGAGAAGGGTATGCTTATAGCATCCAAATCTGATCACTGGAAGCTGAGGAGAACTCTGCCTGAGTACATGATAGCAAGCTTCATCAAGAAACATATGTATACTAAACGTTTCAGAAGAACAGGGAAAGTGTTGCTTCAAACCCAGAAAAGCTAGAGGAAGATTCTTCCAAAATAGATTGAGATTGGATAAAAGTTGTACACATGAACATTCTTTAAAAATGTTTAGTGGGTTATTCCTGACATTTATATCCCAATGCAACCCAAAATGTCTCTTGACATAGAATCCAATGTATGATGCAAATGACTACCTTTTTTTAACCTCAGCATGAACCATAAAACATATCTTATATATAATTAAAAAGTTTCAAATTTTTTAATACTGAACTATTAATTGTGACATAATTACTTAATTCTCTTTGGAAATTTACCTTAACATTCCAATGAAGGAGCTCTAATGAAATTTGGATTTCATAAAATGTCAACATTATTTTCCATTTTACCTACTAATAAGTTCCTCTTATAAACTTATATTTATAAGTAGTGTTGCATACCTATGACAATCATATTATTCAGTCCACTGAAGGCAGATTTCTTTAATTTGACAATATCATTTTCATGTGCACGCAGTTCCTGCAAACTTTTTGGCATGTTTTCTGGGAGTTCCTTCAAGTTGTTTTTGGAAAGATAAAGTCTCTCCAGTTTCTTGAGTGGAGAAAAAGCTCCAGGACTGATTTTGCTGATTTTGTTGTTAACAATGATCAATGCCTGAATAGTAAAGTAGGACAGTTGTTAATGCCAGACAGGAAACATATTATCAGAAGCAAGATTATAAACATTCACCAGAATACTTGTATGCTAATCTCACAATGGCCTGTTTTGAATTTTATTTTTGAAGTACATGTTGGCTGTGCTACTTTTATGCAGTCAGTATTTATATGAGTGCAAAATGAAATGTGGTTTGGCTGAAATTTTACAATAACTGCCAAATAGAGTGGGAGAAATACTTGGATTAAGATTGTGGCAGAAGAGAAGGAACTTTAACTCTGCCTTGACACTGCCTCTATCACGTTCACTTCAATGTTCAAAATTTCAATGAAAGATGGGTACAAATATCTACTGAGAAATCTTATTTAGCTTTTCAAATGGGATGAGAGCTCAACATCAATTATAGCTCATTCAGTAAGAATCCTGAAAACTAAGGGCACATCCAGATAACCAGACTTTTGAATCCTTCTGTATTCATTTTTAAAAAGGTAAAGATTGTGTCCAGTCATGTTCAACTCTAAGGGGTGAGGTTTATCTCTATTTCTTAATAGAGTGAGCCAGTGTTGTGTGATGATATCTCCATGGTCATGTAACCAGCATGACTATTCAATGAGGGACACATTGGTCATATTTATCTATTTGTATTTGCAAGCTTTCAAACTGCTACGTGGGCAGAAGCTGGGGCAAGTAATGGGAGTGTATCCTGTGATGTGGCACTTGGTGTTGAATCTTTCCAGTTGATAAGCTCAGTGTCTTTAACCTCTGAGTTAACCCCTTTCCATTTCAAGGTAATAATTATGACCTTTAAAGCGCTCCATGGCTGAGGCCCAGGATACCTGCGAGACCACCTACTGCCACCAGTAGCCTCCCACCATGCAGTGCGATCCCACAGAGTTGGCCTCCTCAGAGTGCCGTCGGCCAGACAGTGTCAGCTAGCGACCCCTAGGGGGAGAGCCTTCTCTGTGGGAGCGCCTTCCCTCTGGAATGAGTTGCCCCGGAGCTTCGTATAATCCTCAACCTCCAGTCCTTCTAACACGCCCTAAAAAGTTGGCTTTTCCAGCAAGCTAGCCTGGCCTGAACAAAACAAAATAAATTATTGATTATTCTTAATTTTAATTGAATTTTTTTAAAAAATGTTATTAGTTAATCTTAATTGGGTTTGTTTTTTGGATATTCTATCTAATTTTTTTTAAACTTTTGTAATATGTGTTTTTTTTTAATGTTGTATGCCGCCCTGAGTCCTTGGGAGAAGAGCGGCATATAAATCCAATAAACCAAGAAACCAACCAACCATTTAAAATTGAACCAGGTTCTTTGGACTTTTTCACCCCAAATATCCAATGTTGATATCCTATTAGCCTAGAAGCGCATTGCAATTGGATTGGTGCTGGCTGTGAAAGCTCGAGGCTGTGAAAGTGTGCATCATCATATTTTCAAATGTATTTCAGATATATGGTTGGTGGGGTCTGTGGGAAACAGCAAAGGGTGACTTGAATGGGGGCGTCTGAGCCAAAGGGAAAGAGACATACTTCTATGTACAGAGTGGTGGTTTATTTCATTTCTCTACTCTTGAACTTGGGGGAAGAAAAACTGCTGAAAGTAGAATGATCCCCCTGTATAATATCTGATCTCTAGCCATTTTGTGAATGCTGGTATGCCAGGTCACAAAGTCAAGTTCCTGGTGACAATTTGAACCTTAGTTACTAATAACAAATCAAAGCTGGGACATCTAAGTCAGTCTCTCTCTCTCTCTGCACAATGAATGCTAATATGACTGAATTAGGTTTCATATTGAAAACCAAATGTATATAAAATATTTCAGACTAATTTACAATTTTTGAATGATGAAACAAAATGTTTCTCTAGATTCCATTAAGGCTATAATTAAAGTGTATTTATAGTTGAAATAAGGGACATACTGGCTCAGTGGCTAAGACTCTGAGCTTGTTGATCAGAAAGGTCGACAGTTCGAAGGTTTGAATCTCTAACACCACCTAACAGAGTGAGCTCCCATTACTTGTCCCAGTTTGTTAACTAGATGTTTCACAATAGCTTGAGCAATGTAGATTGCAGTCAGTATCTCTATGAGTATGAGGGGAAAAGTAATGGCTATTTGACTCAGGTGAAAATGCATTATTTGCGTCTTCTCCTTGGTTGGATAGATGACAGTTGATTCTAACAACTGCACTGCTTTTATTTCTTCCTTTTAAAATCATATCCTTTCCAACAGCCTTCCCAAGTCCATTCACTTGGTTTTCTGAGCTGAGATATGTAGGTAAGTATATGTAGATGTAGGTTTTGTAGATATAGATATATAGGTATTATTATTGTTCCTTAATTTCAGAAACGTTTCATCCCTTAAGATTTTACTATAGCTATAAAACCATGTTTGTTCATCTTATTTATTTCTCATGCAAGTTGCACTCATATTAAGTACAATCCAGAGGTAGGTTCCTACCAGCTAGACAACCGGTTCGCTTCACGCGGGCTTTGCATCACTACATGTGTGTGTGCAGGTTCTCAAAAACAGAACTTCCACATTGCAAATAAGGAAAGGAGCAAGGATACCAGCTGAGGAGCGGTAATTCAGTCTGCTGCCACTGATCTGTTGGGCTTCAGAAGCAGAAATAAAGGCCAGTATAAGCCAGGGGCGACAGGCTGCCCAACTTCATGAAAACAGAGAACTGGTTCGCTCTCAGCTTGCAATCAGAGCTAACGGTTCAGCCGAACCGGTAAGAACCCACCACTGGTACAATCATGCGGTAATATTCTTTCTGACATTTAATATATAATTTTACAGAATAATCCAGTAGGTGTCAAAATTCTATTCTATTCTAAACGCCAGGTTTCAGCATTTTCCTTTTATACCAATCCCTTCCTGCAATATCTATGCAGTTAAATAACTCTCCTCCTCATACTTTGCTTATTTCAAATTTCCTTAGCTCTTTTCTAGCCTCCCTATCCACAAGTGAATTTGTTGCATAATTATCTTCTTTTAACCTTCATTCTTCTTTCAGTCCTGGGGAAATCTGCCCTTCATAGCTAGGGCTGAAAGACAGGTCTTCAAATATGTAATCCTATTTCAGATTTCAGATAAATTTGGCAGAAGATTTGCAGACTTCACTTGATTACTTTAAAATCTATGCTCCAAACAAGAATGAAACATCATCCATTAGTTGATTTCCCAATATGGTCCAAAGAAGACAGATGCTTACATATTTATACTTCAAACTCTCTTGAATGAATGTATGCTTGTCAAGTGGCTTGGAAGCCTTGGGAAGCAGTTGAGACATGTTTACCTCCTAGGCCTGAGAAACTACTGGTTTCTATACTACTCTTACAATACAGCTGAATCCAGGAAAGTTTTGTTCATAAAGACGTCATTTTGTCCTATCACTCTTCCAAAAATAACCTTTCACAGACTTTGTCTGACATAAATAAATACTTTAAAGAACTTTAAATAAATATTTTAAATGAATTCTTGGCTTTTAAATTAAAAAAACCCCAACCAATTAACCAAGGTAACATAGCAAACTTGCAATAAACAATGAACATTGAGCTCAACAAACATCCTGGCCTAGGGCCTGGAGGAAGATGTTTTACAGCTTTCCTAATGTCCAAGAGAGTCCAGGCCATCTGGATCTCGGGGTGAGGAAAGGTCGGCTCATAATGCAGGTGCTACAACAGAAAAGGGAAATTTTCTAGGTCCCACCACATGATAATGTTTGATAGAAGGGACCTGAACTGCACCCACATGTCAGATCTGGTGGCCTGGACAGAAACGCTAGGGAAGAGGCATTTCACAAGAGTCTGGCCCTGTGCTGTGCAGTGCTTTAACAGTGAAAGTCAGAACCTTGGAAGTACACTGGGATCTAGTACAACTCCAGCAGCAATTAATTAAATTGGTGTTCCGAAAACAATGTATACCACTGTAGTCAGGATCAGCTGAAGCTTCTGAATGTTCTTCAACAGCAACCCATATAGACCACATTGTAGAACTCTAATTGGAAAGTGACAAGGCATGGGTGACTATCACTGATGCAGAAAATGGATTTGTGCAAAAGGCCCCATAGGCAGGGCTGCCACCTGCTATGTGAGTCAGAAGCCGCTCAAATCTCCTAATCAAAAGATAGAAATTATTGAAATGCTAGCATAAGAGTTTAAAATTTTACTAGATTCCTGATATGGAAAATGCAATAATGATCAAGGCAGGGGAAAATAACTGTTCTTTTTCCAGTTTTTTTAAAAAAGTACTAAATTGCACTCAAATCACCAAACAATTGCCCTTATCTCACATGCTATTAAGATAATGTTCAAAATGTTCCATTCCAGATTTGCAAATATTGGAATGAGAACTACCAGATGTATATTTTGAAATCAGAAGAGACAGTCCAACATTACTAACAAGCAATGTTTAGTGAAAAGCTAACAACACTAACAACTCCAGTTACCTTGGTATCTTTCTGATAGGTGGAACTGAATCAAACTTTAATAAGTATCTTGCTGAAGATATTTATTAAAAGAGAGAGTGCAAACATTGATATGCAACAATAGGAAATAACCCCTGCATTGCAAATACACAGAGAAAAATAACAAGACTTTTCCTTCTTAAGCTTAGAATGATTACTATATCCATAAAATAGAGATATGCCATTTGGAAGAAAGACAGATCTACATAAAACACTAAAGTGCAGAAATGTCATACTGATGATAAATTTACATACTGTTAAGACTATGATTTTTGAGTTGTAATATATGGCTGTGAAAAATTGGACCATTCCAAAAACTGAAGGAAGAAAAAAATATGCCTTTGAATTGTGCTGTTAAAGAAAATAACTGAGAATATCTTAGACTAGAAGAAGAACAAATAATTCCATACAGGATAAAGTAAAGTCAGACTGTTCACTGGAAGTCTGAAAAATGAAACTAACACTTAAATATTTTAAATGCATAAGTCAAAAACCAGTTTGGAGAAGACCCTTTAGACAAAAAAAAGCAAAATAACTAAATGTTATTACTAAATAGTTCAAGCATGAGCTAAGAATTCTGACAATGATAGTGAAACATTCACAAACAGAATTACAGAGTTTCTCCTTAGAGCTAGACTGATTCTCTCTTTGATTTGCTTCCGCCTTCAGGTGCTTTGGAAAATAGATTGGCCCCGTCTTTTTTGTAGCAGCCGTTTAGATACTGGAACTGCTATCATGCCACCCCTACTCCTTCTTTTCATTAAAGTAGACACATCCAATTCCTTCAGCTGTTCTTAGTATGTTATAGCCTCCAATCCTCTAATCCTCTTTGTTTCTCTTCTCCGCACTCTTTCTCACATCCTGACATCTTTTTTTATATCGTGGCAATCAAAACTGGATGCAATATTCCAACTTCGTCCTACCAGGCCATTATAAAGTGGTACTAACACTTCACACGATCTTCAATTGTATCCCTCTGTTAATACTTCAAATTAATCTAATTTGTTAGATAGAGCAGGTGTTCAAGTCTTCTATATCATGCACTTATCTTCGGGAGTTTTGGCTATTCCTGCCATCTTGGTGTCACCTGCAAATTTATGAGTTCCCCTTATCTAAATTATTGAAGAGTACTGAGCCTAAGTCAGAGTCCTGGGGTATACCACTGCTTACCATGGTAATGCAGTCTCATTAAAGAACTACATATTGAGTATGGTTGATCAGGCAATTAAGAATCCATTTGGTGGTGATGCTGTCTAACCCACATTTTTCTATCTTAACAAATAGTAGGTTGTAGGCTACTTTATCAAATTCCTTGCAGTATTTCTTGGGTCCACTAATTTTGTCATTTTGTAAAAGAAAGCAATAAGAGTTGTCTGGCATGATCTGTTTTTGACAAAGCCAAAGTTATGACTGCTTCCCTCTAGGTAGAAAACAGATGCACACAACTGAAAAATAAGAACAATCATTCAACCCAAAATTCCATTATGGTCAATGACAGCAAGATTTAAAAAAAATACAAAAGTAATGACCCTCTACAGAAAAAGCTGTGAATGAGTTATATGAAACCTAAATGCTAAGACTTAAAAAAATGAAGAAAATTAAATAATGTATCAGAAACAGACAAACATATAAAATATAAGATACAAATATAATTTTAAAAAGTAACAAAAAAAACCTATATGATTAGATCTTATGCCTTCCTACAGAAATTTCTGCAGCAGAACTTAGTAGAAACAATTGATGATGAGAGAGTTCTGATCTGCAAGCAGGAACCAAACTTCCTCTCTCTCATGATAATTTTGCTTTTGTTAGGAGGTGATAAAGGCATGCCTACACAAAACATAATGTAGAAAGAACAGTGGAAGAATACAGGCGAGAGGATTTCAGGTTCATTTGGACTACATGGATATCATCATTCAGTGAGTTGGAAGTGACTGAAAAAAACATTTGAACAAAATCAACCAATCAGTAGCAGGATTTATTTATTTAACATATTTGCATAGTCAAGCATCTTCTAGCCACCTCTGCATGGCTCCAGAATGAATCTACTACTCTTGTCTCTCATCTTCACTCCTACACTTTTTATGACAACAATAACCACAAAGAGAATCAGATATACACATTGCAAGACTTATATGGAATAACCTATTTGCTTTCTCTTTTTAGTAAATTATAAGTTTAGAAACTGTTACATAAATCTCATGCTATCATTTCTGCTTACCTATTTCCTCATTATACACTTGAGTATTAAGAGAAGAGCTTTGAGATACTTGGGGAACAATACTTTTTCAAGGACAAGTTGCCTTATTATTCTAAAACCATTGTAGTACAGCTGCAAAACATTTTTATCCACTAAATGCATCATCTTATTTGCAAGACTGGGAAAAACAGATGGTTCCTCTCTTTATGCTTTGATTTTTAGCCATTTGAAATTCTTTCATCATTAGTTATACAGAAGATATCTGTAAAAGTAACACATGTTAAAGAAAGGAACATTAATGAAAATCAAAATGTTCAGCTCTGGGGGAAAAAGTGAGGAGGGAAAGTGTCCACAAAAAGTAAAGAAACTGTCATTTTGAAGAGTTTGTGTTGTAGAGCATTCTGTCCCTGATGTATATCATTTCCTGTTCATCATGAGTAAAAACAGGAGGTATATTTTACAGATGGGTCTGTTGTGCATATCTAGATATGCATATGGTTTTAATTCTAGGTTCTAAGCAGCAATGGGCACATTTGGGAGACGAAAAGGTCATGCACAGTTTAACAGCACTAGAAGGAGTCTCCCCCATCCCGTCATACCCTCCTAAAACCATTTACCATTCATATGAAGGTATAGGAATACTTTTCAGTCCAAGATAAGAATTGCAAGAACATCCACTTGCTGAATAAAATTTAATCTGTTTTAATACCAGTCTCTGAATATTACTGAGCTTGGATTGTCTCTTTTTCCACAATACAAATAAAGGTTGCTAAGCAACTTCTTTTTTAAGAATATAAGAAAGAGGGAAAGGGAAGGGAAAGGAAAAGAAGGGAAGAATGGAGAAAGGGAGGGAGGGAGGGAGGAAGGAAGGCTATTCCATAGACACTGATGCCAACATGTTAACTTGACATGTAATCCTACTCTTTCAGTTACATCAATCTCAATTAAAAGTGAATTGAACTTCATTTGCTTGTAGCCAGTTGCACCTTCCAAATTGAAATGGATATGCTTTAAAAAAATGTTTTAAGATCCTTGATCATGTAATAACAGTATAAATTACTAGCAAGGCAGAGTCACTCTGGACCAGGGTTCAGAGAAATTATACATGTTGACATATCACAGTAGCTTAGTTCCATCCATATGTGATGTGAATGAAAAATCACTAAATTAAGTTTGTATTGGGCTTGATGTGTACCATCAGACACTGTTGAACTGTTATGATGCCCTACCACATTGCTTCTTTAATACATTCTGTTTATAGGATTAGAATTTAGGACCTTCTGATAAGAATGATCCGTTGTCCATCTGAATCAGCTGTATAGGACATTCTATGTTAATCACCATTAGAATCAATCCAAAGAATTGTGGAGCTTAAAGAACTTTAAATCAGGGCTCTCTAAAGTTATTCTTTTGAACTAGTTGCCTAAATGATATAATATTAAGCAAGATAATGTGAACCGGTGGATTAATATCCAACAGAAGGGAAATCCATGGATCAACTCCAACATAAGAACAAATAATGTAAGAACAAACTTGTCAGAACAAGCCAAGCCTGCATTCTGTTTTTTCCCCAGTAGCTAACCAAGTAGCCCTGGAAGATGGAGATGAAGACATACCCCTTATCCACTATTGTTTCTTTGTAACAAATATTTAGAGGTATGGTAACATTAAGCCTTCAAGATTAATAGCTTGGAAACTAAATGAATCTAATTTTCTCTTAAAACCATGTATGCATACTAATGGCTATTAAAATCTTCCTGGTACTGAATTCCATAGATTAATTGTGAATAAGAGTTTTCCTTTCCATTTCTGGTCTTACCTTTGGAAGGAAGGGAAGAAGAAGTTCTCCCTATCCTTTTTCAGGGTTTCTTAAAGACATAGAGGACATAAATAGAAGTGTTTCCCTCTTGAGCATGTATAATGTGTACGTACATTTGATGCTATGTTGTCTTGGAGTCATGCATGAAATCATGATTTCTTAGAGTAAATATGCAAAGCTGACCAATAAAATGATATAAAATCATCTATTAACAGTATTTCTTTGATGCATGCATAAGATTAAGGTGCATTGTCTTTACCTAGTCCATTACTGGCAAACACTGATTAAACATTTTCCCTTCTCCTCGGGGATTTCATGAGAAAGAGAAATCTTGTTATCGGTGTATTGATGGCATGCGTGGCACTCTTAAGCTCCAGATAAACCTCAATTGATGGCTTTATGTAGATGTTAAATAGTTTAGACATTAAAAGAGCAATGCAAGAGCCAAAGTATACTTGCCATGGAAACAAAAAAGCTTTTTTTTTTTTTTGGAGAATGGTCATTTTCTGGAAACTTTAGCAGCCCTGAATTCCTAGATGCACATTCCAACAAATTCCTTAGATTTAAGAATGATCTTATTATCAAACATCAAATAATAGTGTTTCCATTGGCAATTGTAAATATCTCTCCCTCCCTCTCTCTCCCCCCTCACACACACACACATCTAAAATGGTCCCAAGATGGTCTAGGACAGTGGTCTCCAATGTTGGCAACTTTAAGACCTGTGGACTTCAACTCCCAGAGTTCCTCAGCCAGCCTTAAAGTTGCTAAGGTTGGAGACCACTGGTCTAGGAGATTGACTTGGAGTATTTCCTTTCCTGCTTCTCCTTTTTCATCCTTTTTCATTCCCATTTGATCACTACTTTTTGTTCTTTTCTGCTAACCCACAGCACTAGACTTTCATTACCTTGAAAGAAAGTTATACCTTATGCCATATTGAGATGGAAAATTGGGATGAAGGTGTTCGTACATTATTCCTTTGTACATTATCCCTTTAACACTAATAACATAGTGTGGTTCACTATAACTTACATGAAGATCCTTCAGATTTTTGAAATCTCCATCCTTTATTTCGGTTATTTTATTGTTCTGTAAGTCAAGTAGAGTAGTATCTGGGGGAAGATCTTTCGGAACTTCCTTCAAACCTATAAGGGGCGGGGATGAAATATTATTACAACCAAAGAATAAAGATACCTGAAAGAAGTTAATTATATTTTAGACTTTCAACTTAATCAGAATTACTGCAAACAAATATATACTAGACCTTATTATCTAAAAGTTATGAAAAAATCATATTCAATTTGTAATATAAATCATTGTGATCCTTTCTCTTTTTATCTAAGTGGAATTTCTGAAAGCTCATACAGTTTAAATGCTATTCATATTGATGTGAAAGGATTAAAAAGCCAATTACTAATCATAGTTCCCAATTTCATTAATACTCTCAGATGTCCATTGCTTTTTCATTTTTCACTATTGTAAACTGGTGATTTATGCATGTATGTATGTAAAATAAATAAAAAGTTAGGTAAAGATTTAAACGCATTCAATCATTTTGAAAATTCCATGTTCTAATTATGGTCAGTTAGAACTAGACTATAATTCTGTACAACAATCTGAGGCCAGACTTGGAAACTTTCTCAATATTATATTCTGCAGGTTTCGTCAGACAAATGCTTGAAGAAAGGCCTTGTTTGGGTTCAGTTACTTGTCTGGGATCTGAAGAGAGTAAATTGTATACAATCAGTATGGGCAGATCAAGCAGTTGTTTAATTGGATATGTATCCTTCTACTAAAATAAACTGTGAAATTATTTCTGTAATGATCACAATTCCAAAATACGTTTTAAAAAGGACTAATACACTCATATGACTGATCACAATGTAAATGCTCACTTTATTGGATTAATAAAAGCTAAACATATTTCTTGATTGAACTGTATGAACTTTATTATTTCTTTTTGAAACTGAGACTATATTCAAGTTGCATGTGTTGAATATGCAAATAACTGTGTATGCAAATAACTGGGGGGAAGGAGTGTTGAATATGCAAATAGTTTTAGGCCAGCAACAGCCTGTGCTGCGCCCTGATGCTGGCCTATGCTGGCTGGGACGCAGCATAGCCTGTTGCTAGCCGGTTACCAGCCCTGATTGGCTGGTCATTTGACAGTTGCTTTGGGTTCGAGTATAAATACCCTGACCGTTTCAGGGAAGTTTGAATCGCTGTCATCTTGTACTTAATAAAGATCTGGTTCTTGCAATCCATGGCTCCTGCGTCTTCCCTCACGATGTAAAAGCATGTGTTTGTGTATGTATACGTGACTGTGCATACATGTTTATGTGTTATGTGAAGAATGTATTTCTACTTAGCTGTCTGTTCTGACCCACCTTGTCCCACACCAACACACACTCCAAGCCAAAGATAAGTTATGGCATTTAATTAACAGACAGACAGGTCCTTGGCAGCAAACCGGCGCAAACGGGCAGTAATCCAGTACAGATAAGCCGTGGCAGCAATCCAGCCTGCCAAGCTCACAATAATGTTCTCCAACATTAGTTCCTGTGTTGTCTTCTGCAAAAGAGGCGTGTGCACAAGCAGTCTTTTTATAGTCTGGAGAGGAGCCTAATGACCACCAGCTGAGTGCAATTACCTCCTGTAATTGCGTAATTGCTCCTTACGCCTATTAGCTCTCCGGTGCTGGGCATCTAGGAACAACTCCCTTGGCTCCTCCCCAGTGCTGACGTCTGGATCACACTCCCTTGTCCCCTCCACACTGGTCCAAGGCTTAGGCGCCTCCTGGTGGCCAACCAGCCTCTCTGCGCCCTGCTCGGAGTCAGAACCCTCTCCAGGGTCCAGAGCCGACTCATAAGGCCCCTCACTGTCGGAGTCTGGTGGCAGCTCCAATGGCTCCTGCTGGGCCACAACAGCTATCTATGCTTTAATACCATCAGACAGATTGCTTAAAATGTGCAGCCATTTTCAAATACAGTTTACATGGAATTAAAATTATTTCATACAATCTCACTTTACCCACAGTCTAAATGACCTATTGTATATTCTTGTAGCATGTGTTCCTGGGTTCTGTGTTATTATTGCATGATAAAAAATAGGACCACACAACTATGGAATATTTAAAAAGGGGTTTTTAGTATTGTTTTGTAATAGGATAACAAATTGTAAAAAGAGAGTTGAAGTGACTTTACTTGTTGTTCATCAGTTTAACTGTATTTTAGCATATTTATATCTCATCTTTTTTTTTTTCATAAAAAAGCCAGTAGTGGCATGAATGAATTTCCAGATGTCTCCCTTCTAGGCACTAAACACAGTTAAAGCGATTTGTCAGAAGTTAACTATATCAAGTAGCAATTTCTTTTGCAGTATTTTCTTTTTCCAGGATTCAAAATGCACAAAACATTTATGTACAGCTAATCATGTAATCAAGCTGAAACCTGCTATGATCTACTACATTGTCTTTCAGTGGGTGCTTTATTCTGGATGCCTTATATGATGTGGTATATTTTATAAAGGTATAAATTACACTGATGAGGGGTGGGGAGTGCTTAGGATATGCTAATCCTTAATGGCATTTTTTATTCTGGTGGTGCCAATTCTTATTGCATCTGAAATCTCCTGTATTTTTTATGTCTATCACTGAGAAATAAGTAATCTTTCCACTACAGGTAGACAAAACTACTGTAAAAGGGAACTATTGGAGCATTTACAGGACAAGGAGAAGAGAAGCAATTTTCAAAGTAGGGATAGAAAAGCAAACAGCAAATAGTAAGAGGCCATTTTGCCAACTGGCAACAAAGTTTTGAACCTCTGTGCTTACTAGATGCAGAACCATATATTACTGGTATAGGCTACCTTTCTTCAAAAGATTTGGAGATAAACGAATTAGAAATGTAATGATTGCTGCTGTATTAAGAAAGTAAGATGCTGTATACTTAAAGTGTCTACTGTGGTTTATAATTTTGCTTAATTATATGAAATATATCATTTTGGCAAAAATTATCAAAATTAAATCAAAACTATAAAACTCCAGATTCTTGTCTCTAAACTTACTTGTCTGTTTTATCCAATACTTTTTCAGAGAAAGTAATTCACTCTTGGTTTCCTGTTGTTTAAACCATTTCTAGCCTCTATTTCAAAGTCTAAATTCTATCAATTGTGAGGCTGTAAAAATCAGCTGTAGAGTTTGTCTAATGAGCATTTGATTTTTAAGGATTAAAATTAAAATTAAAATAAGGAACCTTGCCACCTATGTCATCTCTTATCTGTCAAATTTCTTATAAACGCAGGTTGAAGACATTTGTATAATTTATCCTTTTTGGATTTTTATCAAATTATATTACATGAAATAAATCCAATCTTAAGAAACCATATGGCAATGATTGATTTTCTGTAACATTTTCTCCATTTATTATTCACACATGACTCAGGCTTAGCCTGACGACCAATATATGTCCATTGTTTTTTCTATCTTTTGTAGAATAAATTCTAATTGCCAATCAAGTTTATATATTTCTATGTTACCAGTTCCTTAATTTTCCAGAAGTTTCCTCTTAGAAATATGACTATATTAGTTAGAAATGTTATATATATATACATACATACATACGTACGTACGTACATACGTATGTATATATACATATAACATTTCTAACTAATATAGTCATATTTCTAAGAGGAAACTTCTGGAAAATTAAGGAACTGGTAACATAGAAATTGGAAGAATAATCATGAATATCAAATAACTCCAAAACTGAAGGGTTATTTGAAAAATTAATTAAAACCACAATAACAGAAACTTAGAAGATCAAGAAATTAATATAGTCTAAAGGATTCCCAACATGGTCAGTAGGCAGTAAAGGATACATTAGAGAAAGGTATTTGTTTGCAAATGGTAACAAAAACAGATACTTGCAAAAAAATACAAAACTAGAAGAAAATAGCAATGGACACAAAACAGGATATTAAGATGATATTAAAATTAAAAACCTTAAGTTTAAATAGTTTAAATAGTTTTAAACATTTAAATACATCAGCTGGAGAAAATCAGATAGAGAGATGAAAGAAGTAAGTTTTCCAGAGAGGTTTTAAATATGAATATTTAGCTTCCCCCCCCCCCCCTGAAATACTGAAAACAAACAGAGCACTAGATTCAGTCCAGATGGTATCCATCTGATGGTTCACAAAGAATTCAGCTATGAAATTGTTTATCTTCTAATAAATACATGTATCATGTTGCTAAGAGGGCCTACACCAGAGAAGATTGGGAAGCCAACATGATGGAAAACAGAGAATAAAAATAAAGTATACATTCTTGCCAAAGGAACCATACAAATGCTTAGATTCCTTAAGAATCTGTATTGGGAAGAATGCCTGTTAATAAACCAAAATGAGTGGTGAACTGCAAAATGGCTATTCTTCTGGGGTCACCTAAATTCAAATAACAAATTAACTCTTACAAGTACTTATTAGGTCAAATTCTTGAAAATAAGTCACTCAGAACTTAAGAATAGAAAGGTAAAGGTTTCCACTGTCCAGTTGTGTCTGACTCTAGAGCAGGTGTTCATTTCTGTTTCTTAGTAGAGGGAGCCAGCATTGTCTGAAGATACTTCCATGGTCATGGGGCCAGCTATACATTGAGGTGCACAGAAAACTATTACCTTTCCACCAAAGGGATAGCTATTTGTCTACTTGAATTTGCATGATTTTCAACTGCTAGGTGGTCAGGAGCTGAGGCAAGTAACAGGAATTCACCCTATTGCACAGTGCTCAGGTCTCAAACCCAGGCTGTCAGTTTTCCAGCTGACAAACTCATCTTTAAACTGCTTAACCATTGTGCCCCTAGAATCAATGATTCAACATGCCTTTGTCTGTTAGAATGGAATTATAGTTGTGGATTCAATAAAGCATGATATTGTGGATACAACAAAGAATGGGGAAATGTATGTGTATCCCTCTCTCCCCCTCTCCGCCCCTCTCTGTTTGTGTTTGCGTGTGAGAGAGATTAAGACCAGTTATGAAATTCAATATCCACCCAAATTGTTATACAGTTAAATCAGTACTATCACTGACTACCAAATTTGGCCCAATGTGCAATTAAAGAATATTTCTATGCAATTAAGCTTGTAAAGAAGTGGTATTTTGATGTTTGGCGATAATATCATTTTCTCCATTGGAAATGGGGAAATCTGCAGAGCAGCAATTAGCCTTGTTACAGCATAGCAACATTAATTCACTTGCAGTCTGGGAAGCTTCTACTGCTGATTGCAAAGCAATAGTTTGCTGATGTGGGAAGAAGGGAAAGCAGATTTCCTATTTTTTTAGCCCAGTAATTTGGAATAAAGCAATATATACTTAGATATATGAGCAATACAAATCATTTATTAGAGTTATAAAATATGTTGATGAATTAGAATATAATCAGAATCTTTGACCCGACATTTGAACAGAGAATCTGTGGAGCTCTGTCATATCCTTTGGAACTTACTTGTGGCAACACAACTACCTAGTAGGCAACATAACAATTTCCTCTTTTACAGCAAGGACAGTATTTATCTTTGGAATTCTATAAATATATGTAAATGAAACACTGCATTGAAATAAAACTATACTCAAAGTTCCATAGCATCATTTGTCGTTATTTCAACCATTTCATTTTAAAAACATTTTAAAAAAAACATTTTAAGGAAAAGTCAACCACGAATACAAGATAGATACACCCTTTAGAAGTTCATAAAAGCATCAAAGGATTTTAAACTTAAATATGTTTAATCTTTTTGAAAAGAAGTATCTTAATTGCTTCTACTCAAGTATTTTCAAAACTGGAGAAAATATAATTCAGGAAATAATTCAGTGCAGATTAATATGGATAATAATTAATATACGCCCACTTTTAATAACCATTTAAAATGTTTTGGATGAATTGTCTGATTCAGGTATTGTCAAAAACATTGTATACGCTTATACTCTCAGTAAATCCAAAAATTATATCCAGAAATGCATAATGTGCTCAAAAAAATCAATATATGCTACTGTTTAAACTTTTATATAATTCTTATGATCCCAATAGGAAATTTAAGAAAACTTGAAATTCCTTTTAAGATATAGGGCCAAGAGTCTTTGGTTAATGCTCAGATTTCATTTTTCTATGTACTGTTTATCACTTAGGAACAATGCAGCTCATAATGTGAACACAAATACTAAACCAACATTTTGTGATGTAGAAAAAAAAACTTTTTAAGAGTTTTCAGTTTATGGTTTACTTTGTCATCACTCACTGCCATTATATATGAAATATAGCAGGGTTTCAGATGTATGGCATCAATATGTGAAATGCAAATTGTTTTAGAAATGAATTACCAGGCCATGATGGCACTTCTTTTCAAGCAAGTGAATGATATAAATTTCAATTTTTTGGATTTCTAAATGGTTAAGAATGACTGATTAATACAAATATTTATTAGCTTTCTGACAATCACATGATTTCTGCATATCTATATTTCTACTAAATAGTTAATGCCTCTGGAAAATGACCTCTTATACAACTTAAGGGAAGAAATAATAAAACATAATTAATGTGCATTACATATTAGAAAGAGTTTGTAACTGGAAGAAAGAACTGAAAATGATAAGAACTGAAGATAGAAAACAACTCAGGAGATAAAAAGCTATTTCCATTATACTTGCAACTTACTATAGTTGAAGGTATTTAGGAAAACTTCAAAGTATAATGATATTATAGCCTTTATATTCAATATTTTTCATTCATGTTCTGATTATTTATTATTGATACATTGTACTGAATTGTTTTTCTTCTGCCTCAGCCAGTCTTAAAAACACATGTACAACGTGGGTTGAAAGAGGACAAAATATATTATTAATGCTAGATGAATAACTTGCAGTTAAACCGATAAATTATATGAAGTTTCTCTTTATTTAATTATATCTCTTTTGTTCTTCATATGATTAGGCAGACAATACAGAATAAAGAGAATGGAAAGGAACTGGAAACCAAGGCCTTACTTTTCTACATGTTGATAAGATTATTCAACATCACATATTTCAATTTAATTAGAGGAAATTCAACACATTGAACACAGTGTTATTGCCACAGGCTAATTCAAACTCATTTAAATCAATCAAAACAAACATTTTATGAGGTAACATTTCATTCAACTTACCTAAATCGGAGCACTGAACAACCCGGAGGTGGCATTGACAACGAAATGGGCATACTGGCATTGGAGGATATCCTGCAGGTTCAGGCGTTCCAGATCCTGCTTCATCTTCAAGCATAAAATCAAACAAGCCTCTTTGATAAAATGGTTTGGCCAAGCAAAGTGGCAGGAATAGAAGAAAAAAGATAGCCAGTTTCATGACTTAGTTCATCTATTCAGCAGAGCAGGAATGGATCTAGAAGTCAAAGCAAAGGTATACAAGATGGAAACATAATTTGGGCATCTTTTGCACATTTATCATTTAACAAGCTTCTAGTGTCACAGTATTCTGGTGCCATTTTCCAGATGTCTGGTCAAACATATCCAAAGTATCCAGTGCTTTTGTCAAACTGACAAGAGATCATTGTGTTGTTACAACCCAAACTGTACCTATTTCATACATGTGTGTGATGCCATAATGCATATACGAAGAGGGCAGGGCTTGTATTACAGCAGCATGATGTATCTTGTGTCATTTGACACCTTCTGACCCCATGCAAACACAGTTATGACATTTCTGGTCCTTCTGTTCTTGCATGATATTGTTATTATATCTTATATAGTTTTCAGGTAAAGTTTGGATTTTAAAAAATATTTTAGAAGTCCTTTATTAAATTATTTTAAAACATTTTTAGCATTGTGGGGGGGTTTCCGTTTTAAATGAATAGAATGGTAATAAAATGTGGGCATGTTTGTCTATCTGTCCACATGTCAATACAATGAAGGATTGTATTTTCACAATTTATACAAGAAACAGAGGACCATTGTAACCCAGAGTTACAAAAAGCAACATAGAGACAATTGTATATATCACTGATTTAGCTTACATTTTATTAATAACAGATGCCTTTACTGGAACAATAATGATGGTTAAAAGTCACACAAACTTTCCATCTCTAATTCTTAGTCAACGTAGAAACTGAACTGAAATCTTTCTCTCCCTACTTTTTATATTTGGATGGTTTTTCTGAAGTTCTGAAACTTATGAGTGGGGTTTGAGTAGGTGAGATTGCTTGATTGATTTTGACAATCAACAAAGTTATCAGGTAGTTATACTCTGTGAAAAGAAGTTTTAATTGCCTAAAATGAACTTTATGCAACAAAGGGAGAAAAAAACCTTCAGTTGTCATATTAGTGCAAATGAACTTTAAGCTGATAAAATAGTAAGGAACTTAAATTACTAATTAGGCAACTGATATTTAATTGCAGATTCAGGTCTTCCAGGGTGAATGATGCAAGGAGAAATGGGAGGAGCTGAAAGGATTTCTATAAATAGAAATTTATATAAAGCTCCTTTTGTATACTTAATTTGTATACAAGAGCAAAAGTAAACAAAAGTCAAATGACAGAAAATATTGATATTATTGCTAGAGTATTTAAAAATATTTCATTGTTCCATGAACAAATGGAATGAACACAAATGCTCACTGTTCTTAATACATTTTTAGAATAAAAATAGTATATGAATAAATAGTATATTTATTCAGACAAATATGTTGTTTTTTTGTTGTTTCTTTGGATCTAATTTAGATGGTATTAGTGTGGCATAAAAGTCACCCTCTTATCAATCCTAATTAGGGTCAATAAATATTTATCAACGTAAGTTTCATGAGGCAAATGGTTGGCAATTATTTCCCACATGAACATTGTCATTTGTGAAAAGGAAAAAAAATGTCCTTTACTTGTTTGCTCTTTATATATATTTGTGACATGAAACCTTGCTATTTTCCAAAATGATATGAAAACTGTATCTTAATATCTGTACACCAGAAAACCATCATGCAATTTTATTGAAATAGTAATTTACTAGGTGATCTATTTAATTGCAGGGAAATTATAGTGGAAGTAACAAAATTATAGAATTATATTTTCAGATAAATCCTTGTACAAAATAGGGAATGAAATTCAATCAGGTTTTCCAGAGGTGGAAATTATTCAAGACTTAGATAAAGAAGAGGCATTTTTGATTCTCTCTGCAGCTATCCATAAAAGGCTGCAGAGAATGCAGCATAGAAAGGAGAAAAGGAGGGGGGGAAAACTTCCATTGTACAAATGGATTCTCCTTTATGAAACATTGGATTATCCTCATGATTCCTTCACATATGCATGCATTATCTTTTGTTACCATAATCATCTTATGGGGGAAAAGCAGGAGAGGAAAATGCCCCAAAGTCACCTCTTAAATTGCATTATGGGATATAAACTAGCACCCAGATCTTAACACTCCAGAGCTAACTACCTCAACCCAAAACTATGTAGATAGTTTATACTAGACTAGAGAGCCCAGAAATTCTAGCCAATTGCCTTATTTTGCATTAACTGATTCATTAGTGTATAGTGAATAAATGTATTTTTCTATTTCGAAAGAATATCAGGGTAACAGATGTTCTAGGGCATTAAAATTAAAATATATACTAAAATTGCTATTTTGGCCATCAAATTAGTCATCGCATATAGACTAATTCATATGATGATGATTTTTAATTCTCTAATAGTAATGAAATATCATGACACTATAAAAACAAAGGGATGCTTTGGATTAGATAGTGTATACTTTAAAGGATTTTCAATTAAAGATTAACTAATTTAGATTATTGGTTTGGAAGTATAAATAATACATGATTATTACATTTCATAAGCCAATGCTGTCTTTAGAAGCATTTTAATAATCTATAATTAAACAAGGTCATTCTACCCTTAATAATGGGCCTTAACCTGCTGTATTCTTTAGTAACTGTAGGATCTTTCATCAAGTTCTCCAAGACTGTACAATGGGAATGAGTTCCATGAGCCTAATGGATTATTCTTCTGCATAAATTTGAATAGGAAATTCAGAATAAACATGCATGGTTAAGAAACATACAAAACCTCTGAATTCCTCAAGCAACAAAAACTACAAACTAGCTATGGGAAACATATTTTAAAACAATACATTACATTACACTGAGCACAGAGGTGGTGGTGCATATTGCATTTTGTTGTGGTATTTCTGTCCAGTATTTTAGATCTCTTCCTGCAAGATGAATCAGCTGTAGCCACAATCCTTGAAATAAATATTTAACTTAACTGACTGGTGGCAGACAATACTTTACCTTGCTTTTACACAAGAGGAAACTACAGTTCTGTTTTATTTCAGAATTATCCTTTGATAATCATTCTTTGATAAAGCTGTAAATGGATTTCAGGTATCCAAAACTAACTAACTAAGGATTGCTAACTGGTGAGTTAAATTTGGTATTCTGCAGGATGCAGTCAGAGTCTTAGAGAAACATATGAATATCAATTTTCAGACAGAGTGAGTATCTGCTTTTACAGTTCTTTGCTTTTACCACTGTACAGCTCCGTTTGTTTGTCTTTAGTACTTTTCAGCTGAGAATTTCCCTGTCTAAAATATCTAACAACTACATACATGCGAAATATACAACTTTAGACTGTAAGGACCTTTGATCCTAGGGGGAATGAATTTCCTCTTTAATTTAAAATAATCATTGGGAAGAAAAACATTCCAGTTTTTCAAGTGCAAACATGAAATCTCACAGTTCTTTTCTCTTACAATATCACCCTCTCCAAACTCCACAATGCAAGAAAATCCATAGCTGCAAAATGCCTTAAAAAGCATTCTAAAAATAACAACCAAAACAAATCTCCCTAAAAGGTTCAATACGTTTAGGAAATATCAAATATTCTCAATAACGTTCTCAAATATTACAGACACAACATTCCCCACCACAACATTTCCCTCCACAACTAAAACTTTTCTTACACTCTCAGAAAGATTTTGCTTCTTAAAAGTGAAAATGCATTCAGAACAATTATTAATGAAATCCATACCTTTTCATCCAGGGATTTGCAACAGGCACTCTTGGAGCTGAGATGCAATTAACCGAAAAGAGCCAGGCAGAAGATCCTGCAGGTGTGGAAAGGAGGAGGGGTAGTTGAGTGAGGCGAGACTGTCACTTGGTAAGAACCCCTCCTGCTTCTTCTATTCCATAGCACAGTTAAAAAGCAAAGTTTTCCTCAATGAAAAGATTCCAGGCAGCTGACACCCACAGTACATCATATGGTAATGATATGTCTCCTGTATTGTAGCCAGAAACTTTATCAGCCCCCATTTTCTCCCTTTTCCTTTATTTCTTTTTCATGTGTTCAACTTCCTAAATACTTTTACAGATTAGCCAGAATAATGGGTCATTTTTTCCCCTTTAGCATGCCCAACTATCAACTTAATTTGAGGATTTTCTAGCTTTGGAGCATTCCCACCCCACCCCCAAGCTTTAAATTATATATCAGAGGAAAAAACTTATTCAGAAAGTTTTTTAAAAAAAAAAATGATACTGAAAGAAGTGGAAGACAAGTTAAATTTGAAATGATATATAATTATGCTGGAGAGTAAATGCTAAATAATAGATTTTCTTGCAAGTATCTTTATATCTATAATTGCCATAAAGTAATTCAATAGGTGTTTATAAACTGTTTGAGACTGTAATCTTATATCCCTTACTTAAGGTGAAGTCTACAAATGTGTCATATTGACAATTTTAAATAACATAATAAGTGCACAATAGATATTTGCATGAACCAAATTCTAAAATAGGCCCAGCAATATAAAATCACACTTTCATTTCTTTATTTTAATTTGAAATGATATATAGCAAAGCACAGCTTTTGATGCATATATTGTAATATGACTCTCTGAACTGCAGAACCTGTACTTTGCATGTCCCAGTGAGGACAACTATAATAATTGGCCTTTAAAGTTACTCATAATTCCTGTTTTAGAAAAAAAAAAACAATCCAGTGTTGTTTGGAATATAGGAACAGGACTGAGAGCTAACTATCAAATAAGTATATGGGACTTCTCTGGATTTTTACCTTCCTTGAATAAAATGAGTAGATTTGTGGCTCTGTTTAGACTTGCACCGTTCTCCATCCCCCTCAGGCTGCATCCAGGTGTGAATGCTATCAGCTTAAGAGAGAAAGAGGGGGAGAAGGGGATATGCATTATTAGACCTGGAAGTTTGGAAATAATAGCTAATTCATTTATTTGAACATGGTTAAAAGGAAACCAGAAACTCAAAAGTAATTAGGTTAAGAGGTTCATTCAAATTTTACTTACAATGATTCTGTCAGAGAAAGCTGGTTTTTTTAATATTTTTATGTGGCTTTGTTTTCATTCCATCATCCTTCCAAAACATTTTAAGTCAGTTCTACAATTGTCACCTCGAAATACTAACATGCAGGCATCAATCAGTGTTTCTTCCAACCATATAACAGAATAGCAAAATAACATAGTTGGAAGGTACCTTGGAGATCTTCTAATCCAACCACCAGCTCAAGCAGGAAACCTTATTCCATTTCAGAAAAATGGTTGTCCAATCTCTTCTTAAAAACATCTAGTGTTGGAGTACTCACAATTTCTGGAAGCAAATTGTTCCACTGATCAATTGTTCTAAGTATCAAAAAAAATTTCCTTAGGTTGGTTTTCTCTTTAATTAATTTCCATCTATCGCTTTTTGTCTTACCTTCATGTGTTTTGAAGAATACTGAGTGACAGTCCCTTAGATACTGGAACATTGCTATCATATTCCCTCTATTCCTTCTTTTTATTAAACTTGACATACTCAATTCCAATAAGGTCAAATATAATCCATCAGGGCCTTAAAATGGCTTCTGAAATAACAAAAATCCATATCTCCACCCCATGTAGAAAAAGGGAGAATTCGGTACATGCTATAACTATGATTGTACATGCAATATGTCATCTTTAAGGTGGGGTCACTGGGGTGGCATTAAATAGCACATAAACATAGGGATTGGGAAGGAGGGCGAGACAAGAAATCAATGAAGGGAGGGGAAAAAGAAATTAACTGAGGCAGGTTTTCATGGGAATTGTCAAAATGTCTAGCATATGATTGGGTTTATTGAGAAAACTGCCTGAGAATCTATTAGAAGACTCCAAATACAGGTTGTTGAAGAAAGCCTATTTCAACTATTCTCCAAAGCACCTGAGAGTAGGACAAGGAGCAATGGGTGGAAACTAATCAAGGAGGGAAGCAATTTAGAACTAAGGAGAAATTTCCTGACAGAACAATTAGTCAGTGGAACAACTTGCATCCAGAAGTTGTGAATGCTCCAATACTGAAAGTTTTTAAGAAGATATTGGATAACCATTTGTCTGTAGTGGTGTAGGGTTTCCCGCCTAAGTAGGGGGTTGGACTAAAAGACTTCCAAGGTCCCTTCCAAGTCTGTTATTCTATTCTATTCTATTCTATTCTAACCTAGTCCATGAAACAGCACTATCACAAACGTCAAAAAGGAAATGATACTATTTGAGATGTGTCATCTATAAGTTTCAGGTATCCATGGATAATGAAACAGAAACAGCACAATGATGGTGATAACAGACACAAATGTATGTGTGAAGGTGCCCTTAATGTTTCAGGAACATGAATGTAATATTTATTCTCCTTTTACTGATTTTAAGGTATTATAGGAGCTATAAGGAATTTGACCTATTGGAGATAGAGAGATATGACCTTGGAAAAGGAAGATGCCATGTCCAATTATCTGATCTGCTTAGTATTAAAGGTGGAGTTAAGAGTGTGCCCACCTATGTGTGCTGGGACCACAACCACATGTGATAAGCCCATCATCATTGTGGATGCCACTAATTCATGCACTGGAACCTTCCTCCAGGGATAGGTGTTGAAGTCATCCAAATGAAGAAAACTGGAAACTTCAACAGCATACTCAATCTTCCAGGGGTTTGTGATGTTTCTCTACTCAGCAGATACAATTAAGTACAGCTTTCTAAGTCTGTCATGATTAGGGCTGCAGCTCACTTCCAGCCTTGGGATTATAATGGCCAAAGGACCTAAAACCTGAGTGGGCAAATTTCCAATAAGGCTCCCTTGTTGCTCTGTTGCCAGTTTTCAGATATACAGACCAGGTTGGCATATTTATACATCACTTTTTTATATAGATGTGGTGCTATTCTATATACAGCTTCATTTACCAGCAAAAGCTGGACACCAAGATATCCCAAAATTGAACCACCCAGGGCCAAGACTGCATAAAAATGAAATAATAAATAAAATTGTGCCACATTTATTTTAAAGCTAATTTTCTCCCACTATCATTCACTAATTCTGTAAAGGATTCTAAATAAAGGAAGTAAAATATTTTCTTCCAGTTGTCTTTTCAAAACCATTATGCTTTGCAATTAATCAGTAATATCACAGTAAACTATGTACAAAATGTTTCCACTAAATATACTGGAGACAGCAGATTGGCTTTATATTGACTAAAATATTTCTTGGACCTCAAAGGAAAGGTTCAGTCTGTCTGGAAACATTTTATTCCTTCTTCTGTGAAATCATATCTGAAGAATTCTTACTCAAAAATGAAAACACACTGTGGACTTGTGTTTATAATTAAAATAGAGAGGATAGTTAAATGGAACCTACTTACAATTCAGGTCTATGTTTTAGTTCTGTAATGTCTTATACTTCATCAAGGAAAACTACAGACAGAATACAGTTCTACAATAAAGCTTTGCACAGCATTGGCTAGTATAACTCCAAGCCCTAATCTTTTACCTTATATTTGGCCTTATATTTTACAAGATATTTTTATGCATTTTGCCTTTACAAAAGGCAAATGGGGAAAAAAATCTAACTCAGTCCTACTAATGAACAAAGAATTTTTCCTATGTTATAATAAAGACCTGACATATGAAAAGAAGTGAAAAGGGTAAAATTATCTGGGTTTTAGATTAATAATATTGAACCCTGACAAGTTGAAATTAATGTTTGATCATCACAATTCTATACCACATGAAATGTTACCATGTTTTCCCAAAAATAAGATGGCGTCTTATTTTCTTTTGACTAAGGTGACCAGTTTTTAACATTGGTAAAGCGGGACACCATTGACGGAGGGGGGGGGTGTTCTTGATTAAAAATTTGGTCTATATGGTCCATTGTCCATATACACCACACCCAAATAAGCCTATGGTCCTCGGCTTTAGCACAACAGAAGCTCTCAGGTTTTTACCTACACAACCCTCTACATTTTAAGTTCTTTTTTTTTTTTTTTTTACAGGAACCCTGGAAAAGAAAGTATAAAAAGTCAGACTATATTGCGCTTAAAAGGGCGGCGCAAGAAAATGTGAAAACCAACTAAGTCCTATCCTGGCTAATTCATAGCCTACTTCAAGGTGGTGGCAAACCAGTCTCCCCTCATTCCTTCCACCCACCCATTTTTCACCCCCCCCCCCACCACTTCGACGAGGCTCTAACCTGATAAAAGCCCCAACCAAAGCTTGAACTCGGCAGAGTCCCAGATGATCCAAGCCTACTCCTTAACAAGAGAGTTAGGCAAAGCAGCTGCTCCTGCGCACACCTTTTCACTCCGCCTGGCACGTTCGGCAATCATGCCACACCTGCACTCCTCACACCTGCATGTGACCGGCCTAGGATATTAGAGGCACACGGTCGACATCCCACACACCTGGCCACTCACTCGGCTGTTCCCCGCCCACGGAACCCATCCTTTGCCAGCGGCACGTAAGCCGAGCAAGCGCTTTCTCCCGGGTGCAAAATGATCACGGCTTGCAAGAGAACCTGCCTTCTGCTGATCTGGCCATCTGGGATGGATTTTTCCCCCTCTTCCTAGCAAATTGCTATCAGTTTTGCAAATCCCACAAAAGTCTCCCGGGATTATTATTATTTTAATACAACTCAAAAGGGGGAACCCAGCTCCTACTAAACTACCCTGGGTGACCGCCGCTCGGTGCAAATCACGTATGACCATTCAGCCCCATCTCTCCCTCCCTCCCTGGCCCGCAATCTGGGCATCCGCCTGGGTACACGGCTTAGTTTAGAAGAACACCTGACGGCCGTGATCATGGGGCCTTTTACCAGGTTCGCCTGGTACGTCAGTTGCGCCCCTTCCTGGATCGGGATGCTCTGTGCACAGTCACTCATGCCCTCATCCTTTCTCGCCTGGACTACTGTAATGCTCTCTACATGGGGCTGCCCTTGAAGAGCACCTGGAAGCTTCAACTGGTCCAGAATGCGGCTGCGCAGGTTATCATGGGGGCACCTAGGTGCTCCCATGTTACACCCCTTTTAGGCGGCCTGCACTGGCTGCCAGTTGTCTTCCAGGTGCGATTCAAGGTAATAATTATGACCTTTAAAGTGCTCCATGGCTTAGGCCCAGGGTACCTGCAAGACCACCTACTGCCACCGGTAGCCTCCCATCGTCCAGTGTCAATCCCACAGAGTTGGCCTCCTCTGGGTACCATCGGCCAGACAGTGTCGGCTAGTGACCCCCAGGGGGAGAGCCTTCTCTGTGGGAGCGCCTTCCCTCTGGAATGAGCTGCCCCTGGAGCTCCGTATAATCCCCGACCTCCAGTCCTTCGGACGCGCCCTAAAAAGTTGACTTTTCCAGCAAGCCAGTCTGGCCTGAACAAAACAAAATAACTTATAGATCACTGTTAATTTTAATTCAAATTTTTTTAAAAAAATGTATTGTCAATTTTAATTGGGTTTCGGATATCCCATTTAATATTTTTTTTAACTTTTGTATTATGTGTTTCTTTTAATTGTTGTACGCCACCCTGAGTCCCTGGGAGAAGGGCGGCATATAAGTCTAATAAATCTCAATATCTCTTTCACAGCTAACAGTCTCACCCTTTCCTGCCCGATGCTTCAGATTAGACCCGCGCCCCAAATTAGACACGCTTCTGGGCATCATCCTTACTTAGGCTGCCATTCAAACGAGGTGTGTGACCTCTATGTAACTCAGTTATTTATACAAAAATTGGAACTTTTTTAAAATGCCGCGGGACGCAGGACAAATTGTTAAAAATTGAGACTGTCTCGCCAAAAGCGGGATGTCTGGTCACCTTACTTTTGACCCACGAAATAAGTACTTGGCCTTATTTTTGGGAGGTCTTATTACTTTTGAGGTGCAGGAAGTGGTGAGTGAGGTCACCTCATGGCTGCTACTGTGTTGCAATATTTTTGGGGAGGGCTTATTTTAGTCCATGTGCTCAAAAGCCCAATTGGGCTTATTATCTGGGGAAGTCTTATTTTCAGGGAAACAGGGTATATATCCTGAAAGTGTGGCATTGTCTCTGAGGAAGCAGATTGTGACTTAGAAGTGTTCTGGACTCACAATTTTTGTTTGATAGTCAGGTAAAGGCATTGACTAGTCATTCATTATAGTCATATAATGAGTGGAAATATTTGGCTACTGTAACTCATATTGTTTTCTGCAATGTATTTTCATGGGATAGGTGCAGTGGCTCAGTGGCTTAAAAGATGCCAGAGAAATCTACACTTTGGCAGGTCAGATCCTACCACCATGTGACGGAATGAGCTCCTGTCACATGCCTCAGTTCCTGCCAATCTAGCAGTTTGAAAGCATGTAAAGGAAAGTAGATAAATAGGTACCCCTTTGGTGGGAAGGTAACAGCATTCCATATTTCACCATATGCTTTGTGCTGTGGCATGATGTCATACTGGCCACAGAAGCATCTTTGGACAGCACTGTCTGAATGGCTTAAAGTAACAGATGAGCATTTCCCGCTAAAGTTGGCTACGACTAGCAGAATAAAATCCACAGGAACTCCTTTACCTACTTTCCATGGGGCTGCCTTTGAAGACTATATATTTGATTGCTATGTTCACATTACACATATCGTGTCACCTTCCACTGGTTATACTGCAAATAGGTTTATGAGTGCAGTTCAAAGTATATATATATATACATACATACATACATACATACATACATACATACATACATTGCATTTGTGCTGATAAATAAATAAAGGGAGACTAGTATAGTGCCAGGGAAATAGGTATGTATTTTGTGTCACAATCCCTGGTATGCCCAAATATGGGAGGGGTGATGACACAAAATACACACACACACACACACACACACACACACACGCCTCAAGATATTTGCAGTACTACTGACTCCAACCTTTGTTGACTAAGGAAGTCCTGGGAGAAGATGCTGGTAGTGTTGTATTTACACGAGGTGTGGGTGGCTAAAGCTAGAAAGCATGGTTTTCTATCATTATTTGGAATCATCTCCATCTTCACTGGTCTTCTTGGTAACTGACCTTCTGAAAGCTCAGGGGGATGCTTTTGTTAATCAACATTATGGTTTGTTTGTTTTGAAAGATAAATTATAGATTTTGATTCTATGAATTGTTTCTTTATTTCTGGTATTATTATGATTAATTGATTAATTTTATTTATTTCTCTATCTAATTTACAATATCTTTTTTTCTTAAAAGTTTACTTTATAAGTGATTGAAAGTTTCTATGGCATCATCATCAGCATCATTATTGCAGAAAAAAATGTAAGTGTGAGCTACACAGAATAGGGACGCAGTGGCTCAGTGGCTCAGTGGCTAAGACCTGAACTTGTCGATCAGAAAGGTCGGCACTTTGGCGGTTAGAATCCTTAGTGCCACAACAGCTTATGCCAACCTAGCATTTCGAAAGCATGTAAAAATGCAAGTAGAAAAATAGGAACCACCGTTGGTGGGAAGGTAACAGTGTTCTGTGTGCCTTAGCCATGCTGGCCACCTGACCAGGGAGAACAATTAATACATATGTGTGAGGGGAACCTTTACCTTTTACATAGAATAAGCACCATTACTATGAGACATTAAGTATTTACTAAAAATCATTAAGTATCTGCTTAATTTTAAAATCATTCCTCACATACAGTTTGATCAATTTTTAAAGATTTGCTTGCAAGACTGTGATCTATTGTTTTAAGACTGGCTTATAGTATGGTAGAAAATGCATATAGTATAATAGTCAGAATTATTGTTCTCAATAAGAATAGCACGTTGATGGCAGAATTTACATATCCAAAAATTCTGTATATGAATATATATAAATACAGGTAGTCCTTGACTTATGATCACAATGGAGCCCAAAATTTTTGTTATCGCACCCTCACCACCGTCCAGACCTTCCGCATAGCCCTTAAGACCTGGCTATCCCATCAGGCCTGGGGATAGGTTCCCAATTTACCCGCCCGAGTGTTGACTGTTGAATGCAAGTTGTGTCTTATCATTTTATTTTGTTCACATATTGTTTGTTTTTGTATTGCACCCCCTTCCCTACGATTGTAAGCCGCCCTGAGTCCCCTCAGGGAAAAGGGCGGCCTATAAATCCTAATAAAATGTCAATATATATATATATATTAAGTGAGACATTTATTAAGTGAGTTTCCTCCCATTTCTTCCCATTTTATGAACTTTTGTGCCACAGTTGTTAAATGAATCATTGCAGTTGATAGGTTAATAACCTGGTTGTCAAGGGAATCTGGCTTCTCTATTGATTTTGCTTCTCAGAAGGTCACAAAAGGTGATCACATGACTTTGACACATTAATAGTCATAAGTATGAAACAGTTGCCAAGCACCTGGAGTTTGATCACATGATCACGGGAATGCCACAAAGGTTGTAACTGAGAAAAATGGTCATAAGTCACTTTTTTCAGTGCTGTTGTAACTTTGAATGGTCACTAAATCAATTTTTGTAAGTCAAGGACTACCTATATAGCCAGATCCATTTGACAAAAATAAATTGCAAAATTCATCTTCAAAATAGATATTATGTTTAAAATGTAGAATAAATACATTTACCATTTGATGTGAAATTCATAATTTTAAAATGTATGAAATATAATTTAACAGTTATGACTCATAAGAGTCTATGCATATGATAATGTAATGTATGTGAAAAAGAATGTATGATCCTGGTTTATAGTGAGCTTCAATATGTACTCTTCAGGCCCAAGTTCATTGTTTTTATTCACTATATCTAATCAAGTGGCCTTCATATTGCCAGGACAAAGACTGCAAGATATATTGACTGTTTAGCATTTAAGAATACAATTCCACTCCTTGACCTGGCATATTTCAGATATGTTAGAATCATAACTCTCAAAAATTGTATCCAGAGTAGCTAGGAATAATCACTGCTACATATTTGAATATGCCACAACCATATGAGATGATCTGGAAATAATTTTATAAAGAGATGGGAAAAGCACAAACAACATTTTCTAAGTAATTCTTCAAATTTATTTTCTATGGATCATTGATATTTTTTTTTAAAAAGAACCCAAATAATATTTTGTTTTGTTACACATCATGCACAGTTTGAAGGAATTATGAGAGAAATGATCATAGGCAAAAAAAGCTAGATAGACGTCCACTGTCTTGAACTTACCCAACATGATAACAAGTAAGATCAATATTGCGTTCTGACCATTAATTTCCTGACAATTTTCCCACTAACTAGCCGAAAGCCTCACTATATCATAACAAATGTGAAATTTTGCTTCATGTTTTCAAGCCGTAATTGTATTGATATTTGAAGTAGCAGAATGGATGTGGCCTTCCAACACTTGTCCTGAAGGAAGAACAAGAAGCAATGGATGGAAACTAATCAAGAGAGAAACAGCCTAGAACTAAGGAAAAATTTCCTGACAGACCAATTAATCAATTAAACAACTTGCCTCCAGAAGTTGTGAATGCTCTAGCACTGGAAGTTTTTTAAAAAGACATTGGACAATCATTTGTCTGAAATGGTATAGAGCTTCCTGCCTGAGCAGGGAGTTGGACCAGAAGGTCCTTCCCAGCACTGTTATAATGGCAACGCCAGCCGAGGTGGCGCAGTGGTTAGAGTGCAGTACTGCAGCCACTTCAGCTGACTGCTAGTTGCAGTTCGGCGGTTCAAATCTCACCGGCTCAGGGTTGACTCAGCCTTCCATCCTTCCGAGGTGGGTAAAATGAGGACCCAGACTGTGGGGGCAATATGCTGACTCTGTAAACCGCTTAGAGAGGGCTGAAAGCCCTATGAAGCGGTATATAAGTCTAACTGCTATTGCTATTGCTATTGCTATTATAAATGTTTTACAGAACTTATTCCTAACCTGGAATATTTCTCTAGACAAATGTAATCCCAGCATCAAAAAATATACTGACCTGTATATATACAGTATAGTAGAAGCTCATTTATTTTACTGATACTCCTTCATAGATATTTGATCATATTCTGTATTGAAGGTAAGAGCAGTGGCAGTGAACTCAATAATTAAGAAAAATAAATATTCACAGAATTTCATAGTAGGATACCATTTGAGTTGAATTCTTCCATATTTGGAATACTGCAGTGTTTTTCAAGCTTGGTGGCCTAGTTAGCTGAGGAAGAATTCTGGGAGTTGAAGTTCACTCATCTTCAAGCTCCCGGGGTTGAGAAAAACTAGAATACTGTATCTTGAGCTCTCATTCCTTATGTTGAGCAGATGTGTATTGCCTATTATAATGGACAGAGTACTAAATCAATAAACAAAACAAAAGCAGGAAAATCAACTTTAAATTCCCAAATAATGTAATCATTAATAAACAGATGTCTTCTGGTTAATTATTTTTTTTAATCTACTGTACATATTCATGATTGATATTTGAAGATACTTGATTTGGATTATCAGCTATTGTACTAAAAATAAATCTTTGGTCATCATCAAATCTGACTATTTTGGTAGTCTATATGTTTGGTGGATAACATGGAAATCATTCCACAGCACTATTTATTGTATCTAAATAAATTTACTTTTTAATGCCCCCCCCCTAATTCTTTACAATAGTATAAATCAATAAATGACCCCAGCAGTAAATTCTGGAGTGTAAACTAAAGTGATATTTACACTGACTAATATCAAATGTACTAATCAAAACACAAACATTTTGTTTTTAATAATTTACTGTAGTAAATAAATAAATTGCACAAATTAGATGAGAGAATTGTATAATTTATTTCTAATTCATTTTTGCTTTTTTCATTTCATTTCATTAATCCTATGAGCAAATCCAAAACAAATTATTATGGTTATGGTTGGCTGTTCTTTTGCTTTGCTTGTAGCTTTTTTGACTTAGTAATGATATATTTCCTGTTGAACTTGCTTATTGAAATTATATCATAATTTCATGTTGTAGCAGGCTTACTGTATCATTAGTTATATAATTCTAATGAAACTCTAACGAAAAAAGCCTAAATTTCTAACTCATTTAGTAAACTAGTCAAATAGGCATCAAAATGAATGTTAGCATTTTCATTTTTAATGAAATAGTGGAATTCTCATGAAATGCATTGGTAGTTTTTTTTTTCTTGGACTGGGAAAAAAACCAGAGATACGGTATGGTGTTCATAGCCGTGCAAATTATGAATCTCAAACTGTTTATTTTGTATAGAGAGCCTGAGATTCAAAGTTCATGAAATGCATACTCGGACTTGTCTCTGGAAATTATCCAATGCTTGAACTATTATCACATAACATATGCCATCTTAATTTTACAGTTAACTGGTAACTAGACTGTTATCAAAAGCATATATCTCCAAACTATTCAAAATATAACAAAACAACAAAATATTTTAGTTCTTATCCAGCTGCACAACTTTTTTTTATAAAACAGACACCAAAATCCAATGCAATTCTGCTAACTACAGACCATTGTTTAAAGTGTTGGTATGTTCATTCTTTCCCTTACACTTTTAAAGTGTTTCTTTGTTAGATGAAGAAAGGCAGGAGTTTGGACTGCAACCATCTCAGTCATAGTAATTAAGTAAAATAAACATATATTATGAAAAGTAAATGATTAAATTTACTGGAGCCTATCAGGTCTTCCTTCTGGTAAAGGAAAGATCTTCATTATTTCAACTCTTATGCATCGCTTATAGAATTTTATTCGCTAAGACAAGGTTGGCATTATGGCTGCTGATAGTAGTGTTCTTTGGGCTGCTTTGATAAATGTGAAAACTGGGGTGTTATTCTTTATTCCTTTTCCATTTGAAATTATTCATATATATGCACAATATAGGAATAGGGAATGCATTGCAGAAATTAAACAAGATAATTTTAGTTAATAAACACTACTTGATATTTATTTTCAGTGCATTAGAGCACTTCTATTAGTATTTTCATTACTATTATTTCTTTTGATTACAACATGATTGGGAATCTAATTTCATCCAGCCATAATACAAGCAATACTATATTTTAATGTATAAACTTTCTGTACTTTACCAGATTATACCTATTTACAATTTTTTTCTATCATAGTTTTGCTCAAATGTTGGTCCCAAAGATTTTATTTATTGTACTGTATTTCTTTATTAGAGTTATTTCCTACCTTTCCTCCAGTAATTTAATGGGATATTCTGGGCATTCCTTCCTCCAAGGCTTGCTCATCTCTCTCTTATAATACAGAGTTTACATGGAAAGACAAAAGTACAATCCATGTGCAGTACAGTTCAGTTGGTGATGTTCTCAATAGGGATTCCTCCAAAAGAGGAGCAGGAATCTCAGAACAATTTATTCACCAGGTCCTTCATGAAAATATTAAACCAAGAATTCAGGAAGCACCAAATATGCATGCAACTTGAAGACATGCAAACAATCTAACTCTTTGCAACTGAAATGTGCAAAGAGTTGGAGTATATTACCTCTTTGAAGAAAAGCTAAAGCATCATTGATGTGTTAAGGAAAAAATAGCAATAGCTCACAGCCAAGCTCCATGTATGTATCATTTCACTGAGTGAATTCATTAGGTACATCTTTGCTATTTCTTTTGTGAATTGAGCAGGAGCAGCAGAAATAGCCTTGCATTCTCAAGGGAAAAACTAAGTTACCCACTTGAGATACAATCCTCAGGATAATTACTGCTGGAAATGAAAACTTTAAAAGTGGATCTGATAAATCAAGAGAAGAAATATACTGGCCATTAATTGTAAGAATTAAATATCATATCCTAGTCATAGGAATCATGGTGCTAATTTGATGGTGGCAGCAGCTAGAGTAGATATTTTCTTGATCACTTGATCATCACTTTTTAATGTAATGAATACACTATTGCTATACTGATGATGATAATAATAATAACAGCCATTGTAATCTGTGAAAGATGATAATGGAAAAACTAGGAATATCTCTTGGGGAAAACTGTGGAATTGTATTGCATTGCATTGTATAGGAATGTGACATGTGGAAATAATTAGTTCCTTAGGTGACAGATGGGTGGAACTGAAATGAGAACCAGCAGAAAAAGTAATTAGTTTATTTGTACCCAAATACAACTGAGAATAATTGTTGAGAATTTACTTAGAAAAATGACTGCTTGTTTTCTATATGAAACTTAAGAATCAGTCAATTTGTGTATATTTATATGGAAAACAAATGGTTTGATTGTTGTTTTTTTTTTCAAATATATTTTATTCATTTTCACATTCCATTTTACAGTCACTTATATACTGGATATTTGCTATAAGAAAAGAAATAAAACAAAATAAAAAAGAAAACACAACTCATCATTCACAACCCCACCTGACACTTCCATCCTCCATACACCCCATCTTCCCCCTCCAACTTTCCTTTCCTCCTTCTAACACTCCCCTCCTACTTCCCTTTCCCCTCAAGCCTTCCTTCTCCCCTTACTCCCAGCACGCCCTTACTCCTTCCTTACTCCTCCCTCTTCTTTCCCTCTACCTCCCTCCTTGGTGTATTCCTTTATTCAACTGTTGTTTATTAATATAATATGATAAAAAATAAAATAAACCAAGGAAAAAAAATATAAAGAAAGAAAAGAGGAAAAAAAAAGAATAACCGTATACAAGTGCATTCTTTTTCTTATTGAGACTATATTAACACCCACCCACCCACCCCCCATAAATCCCCATCCCTAATCCTCCCGACTTCCCAGGGCCCACACCTGGCACTGCCCTCTATCTAAAGTATCTTATGATCGTATGGATTAAAAATAAAAGTAATATATTAAAAAAAATAGATAGAAAGAAAATACAAATTATATAAAGGAAAAGAAAGAAAAAAAAAGAAAAGAAAAAAAAGAAAAAAAGAACTCTTTGTATTAAGCTCAGCCCCCATCTTTATTTATGTTTAAATAGTGTAAGTCATTCTATATGTATTTTATTCTCGTCTCTTGCTTCTTTGTTATTTACCCCAACCTGCTGTAGACTCTCCAGTTCCTCTTCCTTAACCTTATATTCAGATAAACATTTATACAAATTTGTATAGACATCAGTATACAATCTAGCTCAAAAGTAATCTCCCCAAACTTTCCCTTCTAGTAAAATTTAAGCAGCGTGGATCATTCAACATATTCAAATATTACTTTACAGAAGAATAATCTCATCAAACTTTCCCTTCTAATAGGATTTAAACAGCGTAAATCATTCCGCGTGCATTTTACCTTCGTCCCTTGCTTCTCTAATATTTACCACTATTTCCCATAATCCCTCCAGATAATCTTTCTTAACCTTGTTTTCAAACAGTAATTCACACAAGAGTCAAAATTTATACAAATTTGTGCAAACATCAATTTACAATCTAGCTCAAAATAATCTGACCAAACTTTCCCTTCTAGTAAAATTTAAGCAGCGTGGATCAAATATTACTTTACACAAAAATCAGTTTGCATTCTATCTTAAAATGATCCCATCCAGCTTTCCCTTCTAATAGGATTTAAACAACGTAAATCATTCCACATGCATTTTACCCTCATCCCTTGCTTCTCTGATATTTACCACTATGAAATTTATGCAGACATTAGTTTACAATCTAGCTCAAAATAATTTCACCAAGCTTTCCCTTCTAATAAAAATTAAATAGCATGGATCATTCCACATATTCAAATAATACTTTCAACAAGAATCAGTTTACCTTCTATTTTAAAATAGTCTCATCAAACTTTCCCTTCTAACAGGATTTAAACAGCGTAAATCATTCTGCATGCATTTTACAAATATACATTCAGCTTCACCCCACCAATATCCAATTCCGCTTTTTCTACCGGAGAGAGGTCGCAAAGCCCCATTCAATCCACAACTTTGACGAATATTTTAGAATATCTAAATCCTCGATCTCCGCTTTTCTGCTTCTCCGAGGGAGGGAGAGCTACCCCCTCCATCTTGCAGCCATGTGGTCTGTTGCTTGCCTTCTCCTTCGGCTTGTCTTTCCTCTTTTCCAAGTGAATCAGGAAGTCCCGCCTTCAAAGTCTTGTAATAGAAATCTCGAGCCTCCGAAACAGAATTGAGACGAAGTCTTTGATTCTCAAATGTGACCGTAATGCCGGCTGGGGCCTCCCATTTATATTGAATCTGATGATTTCTAAGCTCTTTAGTTAAGAAAGTATAGTCTCTTCTTGCTTTTAACATCTGGGATGGTATTTCTTTGAAGACAATCAAATCCTGGCCATCAACTCGCAAACTATTATTGTGAAACTTTTGCATGATCGCGTTTCTGGATTCTTTTGTGGAGAAATATATAATTATGTCCCTCGGGAGCTGTCGCTGTTCCGCTACCAACGAATTCTGGCGATAGATTTTCCGAATCTGCCAATCAAAATTAAGTCCCGGGCTTCCCACCGCATGGCTGAGGGCTTCAACAAAGGTCTGTTTCAGATTCTCTCGCTCCTTTTCACGGAATCCTCTGACTCTTATTGCAAATGCCTTCTTGTTAAAGTTTATCATAACGAGCTGTTCTTGAGTATCTCTAATTTTTTGTTGTAATGTTTGGATATTAGTAGTCAAATTAGAATTAGCCTCCTCCAAGCTTTCCAATTTATTCTCCATTTCAGCGGTATAACCTGACAGGGCAGACACGGCTACAAACGTATTCGCCTTCATTTGGGCATGGTTTGATTGTTTTTGATGAAACACAAGGACAATAAGAATTTCTGGATGGACACCATTATTTCATTATTACAAAAAAAGCTGTTAGGAAAAATGGACCTGGAAGTAAAGGAAAATAGAACAACATGTAATGAAAGTGAAGAGACTGACAAACAGGAGGTATGCTTAGTGGAATGATGAAGTAAAAGGGATTGGAAGCAATTAGGGCTATGAACATATGTTTCCCTATGATTATAAACTGGAATTACCCACTCAGATAGGACAAGAACAATAGAATGTCCACGACTTCTAACCCTTCTAGACGGTCCAGTAAGACACCATGGTACAGAATACTGTGAGAAGTCTGATAAGACAAGAGGGACACACTCCTTATTCAGGTTGCAACAAAGATCACTGACAAGGAACAACCAGATCCATTTTCATCTCAAAACTGATGTCTGTTTTTTTTCTAGGATCATTTGAAGTCACTTTCTTCTGCTTTTCTTCCCAGGTACTCGCACATGGAGCATATGCTTTTTGAGTCTTCTCCTGGTAAGATGAGGCTAGCTAGTGACCAACTTTGCCTATTCCTGCAAACAAATATCTCTTCTGTTACAGTAATAAAGGCCACATCACTAATCAAGTCAGGTCAAATTTCGATTCTCAGGAAGATTCACATTCACAGAACATTTCAACCAAGAATGACAAGGATCCATCCAATAGATGCAGAGTTCCTCCTCTGAAGCCTCTATTCAGTTTTAGATGTTAAATAAGCTCAAAAATATCAGTTAACTATGCAAAATCCTACTTTGTTCACTCTAGCGAATTGTGTCTATGTGGAGTGCAACCAAAGTAGATATAAACAATTCTACTTATCAAGAAACCTGCACATTCTACAGGCATTTTACCTTATTGATTTCTCCCTGAAAGACTATAGAGAAGACTACAAAATAATTATTGCTATAAAAAAGCAAAGCAAAAAATTATATTTTACAATCTAATGTGTACAGAAGAAAAAAGTAGCAAATAATACGCAAAAAGGGAGCAAAGAATGCTTACAATTAAAAAAGGTAAAGAAAATACAAAATTATTTTGATGAAATGATATTTTTTGAAATTAGGCAAGCAGTCTCCAACACCTATTGTGGACATGAATGTACATGTACAACAATGCTGTGTTATTTTCTGAGAAAGCCTGATGATTTGAAGTAAATATTATATTGTATGATAAAGGGAGGAGTATAGATTTCAAAATCAATGTATCCAAGAACAAAATAAGCTTACTGTATTTACCAGAGAAATGGAGTGAATAATTGCAAGTTGGATACAAATGGTGAAAAACTAAAAGTTTCAGATCATGTGGAACCTTGTAAATGCAGGGCTTTACTCAATATGCAATTATAGACATAAAATCAAGCACAGATTCAAAAGTATGGCTTGTTTCCCTTTAATTCTGTGTAACACCATAGTCAGATATGATTCATGTAAAACTTACTTTAGCTATTTTTTTCCTTCCATTCAATCATGTCCAGTTCTCAGAAACTACCTGGACAAGTCTCCACAATTTTATTGGCAGTTTTTCCAGAAGTGTTTTGCATTGCTGCCTTCCTAGAGCTGAAAGTGACTGGCTCAAGGAAACCCAGCTGGCTTCATGCCAAAAATGACTCTAAAACTCTCTGTTTCTAACCTGATGTCTTAACCACTACACCAAACTGGTCTCAAAAGCTGGGCTATAAAATATTTACAATATTGGTTGATAGATTAAAGAAAAACTTATAGGATTTTATTTGCGTGGATCATTGTGGATTTTTACCCAGAAGACAATTGAGAGACCATATGAAAATTATATTGGATGTGATAGAGCATTTACAACAACATAACAAGAATGAAGCAGCACTGATTTTTTTGGGATATAGATAATGCTTTTCATCATTTGAACTGTTTTTTTATGTTTAAAGTCTTGGAGGATATGGACTTTGGAGTGAATTTTAAACATGGGGTTAAATTGATATACACATCTCAAAAGTCACACATTATATGCTTTAATTAAGCTTAATTATGGTTTAACTAAGAGGGGACAAGACAAGGCTATCCTTTCTCCCCTTTGCTTTTTATTTTAGTTTCAGAAGAGTTGAACAAAAACATTAGGATGAGTAAATAAGGGGTCTGAAAATTTAAAAGAAAGACACTTATAAACTGAGGGCTTTTGCTAATGATTTAGTTTTGATTTTACCAGAGCCAAGTGATAGCACTAAATACTTAATGAAGAAACTGAAGAACTTTTGTTTTAAAATAAACCAAAACCAAAGAAGTTGGTTAAGAATATGATTGCAGAAGATCAAGAGGCTGATGAAAAAGGCTGGTTTCAAAATTGAGAAAAAGGTTAAATATCTGGGAGTTACATTCACTTATATGAACTGTATGTTGTTTCAGAATCATTATGTTAAGACATGGAATGATATTTAAAAGGACTTGTTGAAATGGAATAAAATATAATTGTCATTACTAAGCAGTATCTCAGTAATTAACATGAACATTCCCCCCCCCCAGAATTTAACACCTATTAAGTTGTCTAAGATGTTTAATAATGTTTAAAATATATATTGGAATTGTAATCAATCCAAAGGTATTGCTTATCACCTTTGGTGGACATGTAAGAATGGTAAGTTATTGAGATCAGATATGTGTATTAATTCAAAAAATTCTTAAAATAAGTATAAGTTTTTTTTCCCTTCTAAGTGTGATGATAAGCAGTTGAGAAAAAAACAATGGGACTTTGTATTTACCTATGATAACAGCCATGGGACGTTTCCATACACAGAGATCCACAGATTCCCATAACGGACTGGATATTGAAACTAATTACTCTGATTAAAGAACAACTTTAGTTTTGTTTCTGTGTGGAAATCACTTTTGGAGACTAAAAAGAATTCTATATTAATTGTGGGATTTGATTATTAGAATTGTTTATGATTATCTGTGTATTACTGAATTACTGAATTTCAGATCAAAAAGTTAGTGTATTTTATATTTGTATTGAAGAAAAGCAAGTTACTTTCTTCTTTTGGCTCTTTTCCCATTTTCTCCCTTGCACTTTGCCCACCTTTTTTTTAACCCCATCTTTATCCCATCCCCATCCCCCACCTGTGACTTTCCACATATACATATATTATGTGATTCAATGGACTAAGAATCATCATTATTCATCAATTTTCTCTGAAAGTTTAATAAAATAGAAATCTAAATTTAAATTACTTTCATTAAAATGTAATTTAATTGAGTATAAGGAAGAATTTGACATTTTTACTTGTCTACTATTTCCACTTGATCCTGTCTCTATTTATTTACTCCCCCCTCCCTTACATTTTGAAGCTCTGAGTATTTTATGTTTCCTCATTACTGCCTTGATCATATTTGTCCTTTTGTGGCTCCTGATTCACCTATGGGTCATAGTATTGGTTATTTTGATGTACACGAAATGTCTCCCCAGCAGAGATTTGGCGCACCTGAGATTACCTTCAAGGGAAAGGATGTAAAGGGTCTAATTCTATAGGAGATGTGGGCTATGTACTTATTTCCCTCAGAAAGAAACATCGATAGCTCTGGGTTTTAGGAAGATCTTATACATGTTTTGTTTTATCTGGAATAGTACTGACAGTACGGGTATGACTAATTACTTTGCAATCATTAATACATTGTTGGTTGGCATTAACTGCTGTCTTTTATTAAATTGGAAATGAACAATCCACCAATTGTGTTCAAAAATTTGCATACTTTTTTCTTTTTTCTGATGACCAGAATTGTACACAATGTTCTAAATATAGGTTTCACCATGGACTTGTATAGAGTTCATGCAACAGTATTCAGACAGTGTTGTTTTTAGTTGCTTTTCTAATCATTCCCAACATTTTCATCTAGTTATTCATTATAATCCCTAATAATCACCAATTGAAACATCATTAGTATGTATATCTTTGGGTATCTTTGACTCACTGTGTAGTTTTTTATTTACTTATTTGTCTTGAGTTTTATTTTTCATTCTAATGCCTTAAGTCAAGTACTGATTCATGAAAATATTTCATCTCTGAGAAAGTCAGAGTAATGGAAAAAAACATACAAGTCAAGACCGCTCCAATAATATAAAGCAGCAAAGTATATTGTAGGTAGTCTTCAGGGAAAGAAAAAATATATGAGTGAAAGCAAGAAGTATGTTTTTCATTGCAGAGACACTTTGAAAAAAAATTATAAACCTGAGACAAATACTGACTTAGATGGTTGGCAAGACACAAAAATGTTTTCTGAATATCATAAATGTGCATCAGAGGCTCCACATAGGGAGAATTACAGTAAATGTATTAGATGGATTTTGCTGAGTTTCTTTTGATTGCATGCAAGACAGAATGATTGATGGTTACTAAAGAAGCAATCCATTTCGCTGACAATTGCAGCGTTTGTTAAACTTTTGGCACTCCTAGCTAGTACTTTCTGCAATTCAACTACTGTTTTGAGTATTATTAGAAACCATTACTTTGCAAGGTCAGTATTTTGTAGCATACAATACAAGATACACAAGGGTAGTATAGATTTACAAAGAAATCTAAACCATAACGTTCCACTGATAATGTCCAGAATGTGACAGTCCATTAGTCTAGAGCTGTAACCCTAGTCTACAGGGGGAATAACCTTTTATGAATGGCTTAATTCAGCATTGCATGTCTGACAGTATAGATCAACCAGTCCTCAGTATGATTTGCTCTCTCTTTCTTGCAAAAATCATTGTCTTACTTCCATATAGAGACATTTGTAGAATAAATATAGATTTGTGCTTTGCTGACAAACCACTGAATTAAACATCTGTGGAACATAACACAGCATAATATGTATTTATTTATTTACTTATTTATTGGAAACAAATGTTTTAAAACCAACTTTTAGAAACAAATTGGGCAACTTACAACTAACAAACCATTATATACAATAAACCAACCAATTAAACAAAAAGCCAGAAAAACCTGGTGCCACAACCACACTTCTCTGCTGCAACCCACATTTTCAGTTCATTCTTCCAGTGCCTGAAGAAAGAGCCAAGTTTTACATTCTTTTTAAGCAGATAAAGGGATGGAGGCCTATTGGATCTCAGAGTTGAGGGTGTTCCATTGTGCAGGGGCTGCAATAGAAAAGACATGCTTACAAAGACCCACAATATAGCCATATTTGAAAAAAGGAATCTGTAGCATGGTGGGATGGGCAGATACCCTCAGTTGCAATGCATATAATCTCAGCCTGTGTTATGTAGGACTTTAAAGGTGATAACCAGTATCTTGAATTGCAATTATTAAAAAACTGTGAGCCAATGCAACTTCTGCAACAGGTTTGTAATATGGAAAAATCAGTGGTGGGTGGAATGCCCCGGTATGGGCGTACTGGAGCACTGGGTATCGTTCCTGTGCTCCAGAGGGCCCACCACCTGTCCACGCTCATTACCTGTCTTTAAACCCTTCAGCGCTTCCGTGCATGCACATGGTGCGTACAACGCCTGTGCGACATTCTGCTGAGCAGCTGACCGTCGTGGAGTCTTGCGGAGACATCGCTGGATGGTAAGACGCATGCGCTCGCTATGTGTGTGCACATATGCAGCCCGCACATTCATGTGGACGATGCTGGGCCCTGTTGCAACTGCACCGGTTGCAACAGGTTCTGGAACCCACCACTGGGGTAAACCTTGGAGCAACCAACATTCTGTGTTTTCATAAAGCATTTTATGACATAATACAAAATTTCATAAAACATTTCCTGTGGTGATGTGCTATACAGTTCAACATGGACTATTTTCAAGGTAGACACATATCTGAATGTTTATCTGAATGTTTAAGAATTATTAGAAGCTCTACCATTGTCAAATAGCATTGAAAGACCTGGTAAGAAATTATTTCTGAAGCAATGATCCGGTGGTTGTGTTAATTAAAATTGCCATCTTGTTGGCTCTTATATTTTTGAGACACAATAACAACAGCATACAAAGAAAAAACAAACACCTTTGTGGTGCCCAAAATTCCAGCGTATGTATTATAATATACTCTTTTGTGGAACTGCAGGCAGTTGTAATTATGTTGTAATTATGTTGTTAAGAGTAGCCTTTTACTGTAGAATTGTTTGTTTGTTTGTATGTATGTATGCTTGTGTGTGTGTATGTATATATATGCATAATGTCCTATGTATATAATATATAATGTCCTATGCCAAAATTGAGTTTCCCCTTTCTAAAAAGATGTTGTTTCTAATATCAACCTTATTATTAAATATTCAGAGGGAGTAATGACTGAGGTGAGGCAGCAGTTTAAACCAACCATTTATTTGCAACTGACAACAACTTCAGAACCAAGGCAAAACGACAGTTCCCCACTTGACAGCTATTTATATGCCAGCTGTCAAGTGGGGCAGCCAATCAACGGCCGCCTACTGTCCTGCGCTAGCCAGCGCCACTCCCACTTGGCTGGAGTGTGCATGGCCACATCCTCAGGGCACGGACATAACACTCTTTTCTGCCAGCCTGGCGCATGCGTAATCCTGCAAGTATGTAGGCTGCTTGCACACCCGGCCAGATCTTCTTACTTCCGTGGCAGCTGCTGGGGGCTGATTCTCCTGGGGAACTACTGGAGACTGCTCCAACCCCTCATTTGACAAACCCAATGCAGAACTTGCTCCAACAGATAAATCCAGCACCAGAATGATGGAAAGACTGGGAGGAGGACGTGATTGGGGAACCAACCAGAACACCCAGGGATTCAACGGGGTCAACTGGTAGTGGATCAGCTTGCATCTGTGTCGAGGCCTGCCACCCTCACAGCTGATCAATGTGGCGGCACCAAATGCACCTGTCACTCAAGCCGATCCTGTAAGAGCAGGGGCCAGTTAGTTGCAAAATATGTCCTGGTAACCATTTTGGCTCACCTCCATCATTGTGCACGAATATTAGCTTGCCCACTTTAAATGACCGGATGCGGCTGGTGATGTCCAGTGTTTTATCCATGCAGTAACTTGAGTGAAGCCGGTCAAGGTTGGTTCGGAGGTGGTGACCCATTAATAATTCTGCGGAGCTATGGTTAGTCAATGGGCAGGGTACAGTGTGCTGTACTAAAAGGTACTTATTCACCCAGGCTTGCCAATCCTCTGGGCCTTGCTATGGATTCCTTAATGGATCGTACCATCCGCTCTGCCATGCCATTACTCTTGTGGTGGTAAGAGCCACCAGGGCATGACATATGCCATGCCCCACCAAGAACATCTGGAAAGGGGTAGTCATTAGTTGGGCCCCATTATCAGACACCCCAATGTCTGGACACCCGTGGGTTGCGAACAGTCATTGCAATGCCCATATGAGAGCCTCGGCAGTGGTCAATGGCATAAGAACGACCTCCACCCACTAATATGCATCGACCACTACCAAGAACATCTGTCCGTGAATAGGCCCTGTGAAATCCAAATGGATCTGTGACCACGGGCCCTTTGGCACTTCCCATTGTCACGGCGGTGCAATGGGAGTAGGGGGCATCCAAGTTTGCTGGCAGTTCCCCACTTGACAGCTATTTATATGTCTGCTGTCAAGTGGGGCAGCCAATCAATGGCTGCCTACCATCCCACGCTAGCCAGCGCCACTCCCACTTGGCTGGAGCGTGCATGGCCACATCCTCAGGGCATGAACGTAACACTTATATCCACTTTTTTTTCCATAACCTGCCTTAGATGAATATTGGCTAATGACAACAGAGAATAAGAGCAAATGCATAACCCTTTGTTGTGGGTAATGCTATAGTCATGCATTAGTGATACAAGGAACAGAATTTGATCTGCCATAGAATTTAGTTTCTGTTCCATATCTTTCTTAATTAGCTGTATAAGACTAGATCACTGCAAGCATTAGCCTGCAATTCAGATCTGTAAGAAAAAATATCACTATCTATTTAATATACTCATAAAGGCAGCCCCTACTTTTCAGAAATTTTTTTTTTAAGTAATTTGGTGATAGGTGGTGGAACCAAGCAAAAGAAAGACTAAACCTGTATAGTTTATTGCTGATTCTCACATTAGCTTCCCTCATATCTCCATGAATGAATGTTGCTTTAGAAAGTTTAACTCTTGACACTGATACTTAGAAGAGATCCCTACCCCTTTCTTGCTTTCTTCATAGGTCAACTTTGCTACCATCTTCCACTTGCCTGGGTTATCTATGGGTACATAAAGAGTACCATGCTCAAAACAAACATTATGAAGCATGCTTTTTTAGGAGATATTGTATTGGACACCTTACCAAGGGATAATTCTAATATATATTTAGATTAGGTAGATGTTTTTCAGATAGTGGCTTCCTCTAGAATTGATCAATACATCTCTGTTTTACATTCTATGATATCATTATCTTCTATGTATATTTGTTTATGGCAATATGAATAAAAATGCTCTTAGATGAGTAACAGCAGCAGCTGTTTTCTTCATCAATGAACTTTACATAACCTATTTCATAACAATCTGTAGAGCTTATTTTCATTTGCAATAGATGGGAAAATTACCAGCAAACTGCAAGAATATGCAATACAAGCATTTAAGAACAGCCCCATTCTTTTGTATAGCTGAATTTGTAATAGGACCTCAACCAGATGTTTTCCAATACTCAAAGGCAATTGTAGGAAGAGAGAAACAGAAGAGGGAAAGAAGGGTTTGTAGTTAAAAGAGATTTGCTGTTCTGCAAGAGACTTTTTAAAAACCCTTTATCAACAGTACTGTGGAGTACAAGATTACTGCGGTAAACTGACAGGTCTGATGAAGTCATTTTCCTTCAAACCGTCACTTCACTAGATATGTCTAATATTATCTGAGCATCTCCAGGGCTTGTCTAATTATCACATGGCACTTTTGCAGCCCTATTCACAGTAGAAAATGTGGTTTGTTTGTTTGTTTTTTAAAGCAGAGATCTATTGGAGCTTCTTCTAATTCTGATTGGCTGCATGCTGAGTTTTTTTGTTTTTTAATTGTTTTTTAGTATTGGACCCATATGATATAATAGATAAATATGAGCAACAGATGCTTAGTTCAGTGATCTTGTAAAATGTTGAAAAAAATAGCAAAAAAATGTGAATTTGAGTGACTTTGTAATATTTTGACTATTAATGCCTGTCCCAGAGATCGCCCATGCAAACTACCTATATAGACCAGGTTGACAATACTTAGTTTTTATCATGCATTCAGTGACAAATTAGTCCTTAGATAGACTGGCATACAAACTTGTTTGCAAACAAAAAGAAGTTGGTAGAAATTTTAAAGCCCCAGAATTAATTATTTCCAACTATATTTTACAAAATGAACCCAAATATTGTGCTCACTGCATTTAATATAATGTATGTACTCTAGCATCCATAATACAATTTCATTCTTAAAAGCCTTTGAGACTGGATTTTCTTCCTTTGGCTGTTTCCCATGCTTGCAAAATATAACCTCAGCTTTTGTTTAGGTAATGGCCATAGCCAATATGCATTTGGCAAGGAGGCAAGAGCCAGCTGTATGGACTGCTTTTAATTATGTTCTTTTTCCATAAAGCTGTGAAGCCAAATTTATGTTTTCTCTTATTTCACAAACACATTCTGATTCAGCAAGAAATGAATGAATCACAACACTTTTATCACTTTACCTTAAAAGAAAGACAGGAGAAAAATCAGCCAAATTAACCATGGCTCAGAGTTGATTTTGCTAGTAATAGGTCAAAAGGGAAGTATGCCAGTTAGCAGGATTGCTTTAACTGGGAAAAATATTTATATTCACTGAAAGAAGCTTTTTAAAATAATAAATAGGTACCTTCCAAAGGGCTTTACTACTTAACTAGTTATGTTTCCTTTTTTAAAACAATACTTATTAGCATTCTTCCTTTTTTAAAAACCTATACATTAGGAATATATTAGAGTATCAGTTACAAATGTAAGATGCAGCCCTATAGATAGTTAAGTGGGAAAACATTCTATTGCATTCAGTGAAACAAATTTTTGAGAAGTCATGTATTTCCTTTAAAAACTTTATTATAAAGCCTCTGTGTCGTGCATTTGCAGGGGAAAATGCAAAAATACTGAGGACAGTATGTCAGTTTAATTCAAGGGTTTGAAAATGACTATCCTTAGGATATAATTTTCATCTGTCTTTATGAAATGCCCTGCTCCAGGATCTCACATGATAATTTTTTAATTAAGTTTTTTGTACAAAATAAAACTTTTCTGCTTACCCAGAGATTTTGACAATAAATTTACTGAACTGTTATACCTGCCACAATGTTTTATGCTACTTCCATGTAAACCGACTATTGTTTTGATTATGTTTATATTTCAAATTAATTGTGTTTAGATTTTTGGCACATATATATATATAGCTAAAATATTTTGTGCAACCTTAGGATTGCAGCCATTCTAAGAATGGCCAGACTGCCTGTACTCTTGACAACATATGTCAGAGGTCCCCAACCCCAGTCCATGGACTGGGACTGGTATATGGTCCAGTGGTGGGTTTCAAATCCCGTTCCAACCAGTACGATTTGAATGGGCCTGGCGGCATCGCACACACATGTGCAGCACATGCATGCATCTTAGCGCCTCTACAATGCTCCAGCTGCTCCACGGAGTGTTGCACAGGCGCTGTATGCACCATGTGTGTGTGCGGAAGTGCAGAAGCCTTAAAACATAGGTAAGGCGGACATAAGCTTGGGCGGACAGGTGGGCCTTCCAGAGCACCGTACTGGAATGGTATCTGGTGCTCCAGGCTGGCTCCAGTACACTCGTACCGGGCATACAGCCTGCAACCCACCACTGATATGGTCCATTAGGAAACAGACAATGCAAGTAGCAAGTAAGCATGAGAATCCCCATTTGCTCATGTGCCGTATTAGGTTGCATGTGTGAAACCATCCCCTTCCGCAACCACTGCCATCACTGCCAGTCCACAGAGCCAGAAAGATTGGGGACTGTGAGATAGATGAGACTCCAGATATTCTCCACTTTGTAACCAAGAAAGTCCAGTTGCCTTTTGGAAAAAGCACTTTTGGGACTAATTATCTTCCATGTGCCAAATGTGATTCAAGTGGATCCAAGTTGTGGATCTTGTATTTACCAGTGGAATTTGCCATGTACAAATTTGGGTCCATATAGCTTCAATAGTACTTGCTCTACATTAATAAAATGTATATAACTCTGATTATTCACTTTGAGCAACTAGTATGATATAGATAATCCTGAGCAGACAGATAATTTTCACTTTTGAAAATTAAATTATACGTATGAATTATATGAACATTTGGCAGAATGTTATGCTTTTTAGTTTAATAGGAACTTTGATTTGACAATATGTGAGCAGTAGATGTCCTTTCAGCTGATCACAGGGTTTTATATCTTATATCAGTTTATAATCTTATCAAATTCACTGTAAAACTAAAAGCTGCAAACCTATGTCAATGTTTGATATTAATATCAATTAAATATTGTGTTATTTGAATATAATGTGAGAGAGAATCTGTTATAATGGAATAGAGAACCAAAATTTAGTATAAAATGTAATCTGAAATCATTTCTGTGTTCTAAGCCAACAAAATATTTAACTGAGGCTCAAGCACTGTTGAGCTCTGACAGTTAAATAACCATGCATTTTTAAATCATTAACAGCTTTATTGGCAGAAAAATGTAGACTGATCTATCAAGACAGCTATCTGACAGAAACATGCTTTAAATTTCCTGTTAACAAAGTGCTAGAAACCATGAAATATCAAGACTCTGATGACTTACAGAGAAAAAGATATGAGTACATGGTTTCTAATCCATTTATTTTCACATGTAACTTTTTCAAACTAAAACACTATTCTGAACAATATTCCAATGTAATATGAGATTATCTAGAACAATGTATAGTCTAGAAATAAGATGGAAAATAAAAATTATAGTTTGAAAATCATGATTTTTGAAATAGAGGTAAACAGTCCGTTTTGGTTTTTAGGCATTGAATATCAAATGTATTAATGTATGTATTTATTTATCACATTTCTATACAGCCCGTATCACCTAAGTGATTCTGAGCAGTTTACAGTAAAATATAAAAAGTGGTCTAGAAGCATAAATAAAAACAAAGATAAAACAAAGTTAACAATATTAAAATAAAAATACTACAGATTTAAAAAGAAGGGCCCACCACCTCCCTGGGTCACATATCGTTCTGCAACCCTTATGCCAATTGACACTCTTAACGCTACTTTGCAAGTCCTGTGGAAGTAAGAGTTCCAAAGGGCAGGGGCAACATCAGAGAAGACTGTCTTCTTGTATCACACTGGTCAACATTCTTTAATTGATGGTATCCATTGAACATTCTTACAATATTAATTCGATTACTATTACAATCATTGCTACCAATAGTGATTATTATATACTTTATTCATTAAACATGAAACTCAGCCAACTGAATATAATAATCACTATGGGTAGCAGTGGTTGTAATAGAAATAGATATTGGAAGAATGTTCAATGGATACCATCAATTAAAGACTGTTGACTAGTGTGATGATGATGATGATGATGATGATGATGATGATGATGATGATGATGATGATGACGACGACGACGACGATGATTGCACTTATACTTGTATACAGCTTCAGAATGCTTTTCAGCATTCTCTAAGTGGTTTAGAAAGTCAGCACATTGCCCCCAACAATCTGGGTCCTCATTTTACCAACCTTGGAAGTTTAGAAGGCTGAGTCAACGTTGAATTGGTCATGATCGAACTTCTGGCAATTGATAGAATTAGCCTGCAATGCTGCAATCTAACCAGTGCACCACCACAGTTTTTGTATTATTATAATAATAGCAGCATAGGGGAGAGGTTTGTGATGTTCACGGGTTTTATATATTTTGTAGCAGACTTTTCCCAATCTGACACCCTCCAGATGCATTGGGAGTGTAATTTTTCAGAATTTCCAGCTAGCAAGTATTTTGAGAATTGTAGAGTGCAAACATATCCAAAAGGAGCCAGGTCAGGAAGACAATTTAAGCATTAATCACCTTTCCAGACAAGCATAGGAGATAATTGAGCTGAACCTTTCATAATGATTTAATACAACTTCTAAAGTAGCATGATTTCTGGACTAGTAGATGTTTGTCCTTTCTTCAACCTATAAAAATTGATCCTTCCTCCAATCTTTATGCATTTCTGCAGGATCCAAAGAGTGACATTCCTTTTGCCCATTTTATTCAATCATGTGATTTTTGCCAATTCAAGGGCTGTTTTAATGATTAAGAAATTCCTCCACATCTGGAAATATATACAGCTCTGTGGTATGGTAGTGTGGAAAGAAAGATTAGTGTGAAGGAAGTTGAATTTGAAGAGGTTTTTTTAAAAAAAATATATTTAAAAATGAGGGGCCTGGGCTTTCAAAATGTCTCAAATGCTTTGGTCACAGAAAACTACACTTTTTTCAAGCAGCCATTAATAATAATTTAATTTTCTGTCCACATACATGTACAGCTTTATTCACATTATCATCCAGGTGAATGTAAACTCACATTTGTACAGCCAGATTGATGGTTTACTTGTTATTTAATCCTACACTGTTTAAAAAAATCAAAATGTGGGATCAGAAATACAAGAAAAAGCAGGAAAATTTTTTATCAATAGAATTCTACTAAACAAAATCAGAGATCATTGAGATTGCTTTTTTAGCTATGAAAATCTCTGGGAGGAAACCAAGATAAAAAGTAAAATATTGTCAATTGTCCTCTTTTTATAACTATGAAATCTATTAAAATCTTGGGAACAGTACAAAAAAGAACTGCTAGTTCAGCTTCATAGAAACAAAATTAGCAACATTCCTATCTTGCAACCTAAACCTTTTTTAAAAAAAGAAAAGAAAGGTAAGCTTTGTAGTTATATAAATGATAGAATCAGGATCAAGTGAAACATTAGTACTACTTTATACTGACCACACTTGGAATGTTGCATCAAGTTTTGGTCACTGAAAGATGTTTTTTATATTGTTTTAAAAGACTCTAGAAAGAGTGCAGAAAAGAGAAATAAAGATGGAGGCTAAAACATATGAAGAATAGTTGCAGGAATTGGGTATGTCTAGTTTAATGAAAAGAAGCACTAGGAGTGACATGATAGCAATGTTCTAATATCTAAGGGGCTGTCACAAAAAAGAGAGGGTCAACCTTTTCTTCAAAGCACCTGAAGGACAAGAATCAACAGATGGAAACTAATCAAGGAGAAAAGCAATCTAGAACTAAGGAGAAATTTCCTGACAGAACAATTAATCAATGGAATGGCTTGCCTTCAGACATTGTCCAATCCTGGTGGCTTTTAAGAAGAGATTGGACAATCATTTATCTGAAATGTTACAGAGTTTCCTGCCTGAATGAGGAGGGGGGGGTGGAATAGATCTCCAAGATCTGTTCCAACTCTATTATCCTGTTATTCTGTTAATAGTCCATCATTGAATCAGTCTCAAAGAATTGATCAAGCCCCAAATAATATAGGAGCCTAGCATTTTCTATGTGGCTGGCTACCGGGCAGGAAATAGTATGCAAGAGGCTGTTGCCAATTGGAGCTGCATCTGGGGTACTGCTACTAGTCTGGAACACAACATAGGACAGAAAGCAACAATTTTGAAACAGGCTTCAAATATAAATAAGGAGTACATTTCGAATGGGTTGGTAGTAAATGGATGGCAACATATTCTGTTCCTACACTCAGTAAGTGATGGGTGGCATGAACAAGCAATGGGGCAAGCAGAAAATGGCTTGCTAAGAGAAGATGCCTTCATACACAGATTTCTCATACTACTTTAAAGCTCAAGATGAAGAGAAAAATGGAGGTACAGATAGTCCTTGACTTACAATGTTTCATTCAGTGGCCATTCAAAGTTACATTAGCACTGAAAAAAGGGGTTTATGACAGTTTTCAGACATGCAACCATTGCAGCATCCTCACAGTCATGTGATCAGATTCAGACACTTGGCAATTGACTCCTATTTATGACAGTTGCAATGTCCCGGGGTCATGTGATCACCTTTTGCTGCCTTCTGACAAGCAAAATCAATGGGGAAGCCACTTAACAATCATGTTGCTAATAACTGAAGTGATTCACTTAACAGATTCACTGTGACAATAAAGGTTGTAAGGTCGTAAAAGGAGGCAAACTCATTTAATAAATCACTTAGCAATAGAAATTTGGGTCTCAATTGTTGTAAGTCAAGGACTACCTATATAAAATATTTCCAACCATTTTTTATAGTAATTAGGCATAGAATATTTCCAATGACAGTTTACACTCATAACATGCTTTACAGTATGAATATTGCCTGAATTTATGTGGCTTATTGAGTACACTGTGAAAAGAATGTATTGAACTGGATTTCTATCTTCAAATCATGTGAGTAAAAATAAGCCTAGGTTGGTAAGTGACATAAATTTCTAAACAGAACGTTTTTGTTAGTTTTGGAAATAAAGCCTGCTAGTTCCATTCTTCCACCTTGAAGATTAATCCAGAATTTGTATGAAATAGCTTTTTAAAAAAAGGCTTCACTTTTGAAAATATGTGTCCCACCCATTCTCTTCTGTTTCTTTCTTTCTTTTTCTTCCTTTCTTTTTTGTTTTTGAGGGACGGGGGAGATTGTATTAACAGTAGACAGTAAAAGAAGTTGCACAATTTTGATAACCTTTAATCATGAAACAGCATTTTGTCAGAATATAATATTCATCTTTCATTTCTTTCCTTGATTTACAAGTGTGTGTTTTACTTTTGTCTAAAAGAGAAATCTGAGCTTGTGTCTAAAAATGTGGGGCACTCTTGTGCAGGAAAGGGAAAAGACACAGCAGTTACTTAAGAATTCACTCTTTACACTCTGCTAGAGGGAAATTCCCTGAGGATGATGTTAAGCAGAATCCAAAAACTCAGAAGATTAAACCTCTGGTCCCTAGTGACTGACTCAGATTGTATCCTGGGACATTTGTAAAAGATCAATAACACAATGGAAGATACAGTTGTTTGTCAATGGTGATAGATTGGGAGAGGTTAATATCAAGGAAGGAATCTTTCAAGAAGACACACTATCATCACTACTGTTTGTCATTGCACTGATTTCTCTGTCCACAATACTGAACAAATCAGGTCATGGCTATTAAATATCAAAACATCTGCCAGACTATCATACCTCCTTTGCATGTGCAGTCTGATGCTGTATGGAAAAACATCAAATTATTGCTCAACACTGTCCATATATACAGCCAGGACATTACAATGGAGTTTGGGTTGGACAGATGTGTCATCTTTACCAACAAGAGGGGGAAAAATAAGGAATCAAAGGGCCATATGTAAATACCGTAATAACACATGTTATAATTATTGCCAACTTTGTTTCTTCTTTAAAAGTCAACTGCGGGGTTTGCTGAGCCTAACTGTTTACTTGTTTTCAAATTTAGTCTCAAATACCTATGGCAGTATTCTTTTTAATTAGGTACAATTGTTACTATATTGTATATCACTGATAAAAAAGAGGAATTCTAGACTGCAGTCATGAAATAAGGCAGGGGTGTCAAACTCAATTTCATTGAGGGCCATATCAGGGCTGTGGTTGACCTTGGGGGCCAGGCAGGTATGGTCGACTGGGTGGGCATGGCTAGTTTGACACTATTCACTGGGTGTGACCAACTGGGTGGGAGTCACTGAATGGGTGGCCGTGGCCAGCTTGACACCATTTCCCAAACTGCTGGCATGTTTCTTCTTTGCATTGAGTAGACTGGGCCAAAGCCAAGTTGGCCCGATGTTTCCTCTTTACATTGGGGTAGACGTCCCCATGGGCTGGATCCATCCAACAACCTTGTGTTTGACACCCCTGAAATAAGGCAAGAAGGTAGTCAAACTTATGTCTTATGGAATTTGGAGACCCTATTGTGAATATTCTTATAAAGTTACTGCTATGACAGGCGTGTCCACTCATATCATACTCTCTTATCGAGGATAGAATGATGATACTTCCAAAATGATGATCAATTTTACATCTGAGGATTGTTGTTGTTCTCATCCTGAACTTTTAGCCCTGCCTTTAGCCATCCACCAGTAGTTTTAGAACACTTTGTGGATTATGTGGTGCCCAGAAGATGATGATTAAAGAGAATTATCTACAATCAAATCTGGCAGGAAACTTAGTGGCCACTAACAGAGGTGTTCAAATGGAAATTAGCATTTACAGTCAACACAAACCAAAGAATTTTCATAAAAAAGAACTCAAAAGGGACCTCAGCTTATATGATCCAGATTTTATGAGGTCATATGTGACATATATAAAAATACATAGTTCTATCATTGTAGAATTATTGCTGCTACAATGTATTCAGCTCCCCTTCTACAAGCAAAGTAATTTACAGTGATATAAATATGCATAGGAAAATTGTCACTGTTGGATAGATAAATTACTCAGGGAGGGTTGAATGGTTTCCCCTAATCACATAAGATGGTATTCAGATATGGAGTCCTAATTGATCTTCCATTTTGAAAACCTATAGTTGGATGGGAAAAAATTCACACTTACTCAGCATTTGCTGACAAAACAGTGCTGGCAAATCAGAAAAATAAACACAAATCCATCCACAAACAAGTAATTCTTCTTCTTCTAAACTTAATTCAATTACCTTTTTTATTCTTTTCCCAAAAGCAATAACAAAAGACATTTCAGAGTTGAGCAATGTCCAAGACATAATTTTTTTTAGCAAGGATGTGTTGGCAACCAATAGGAAAAACAAGGTGGGACCACCTAGATAGAAGGATTGTTCTGTTTATTCCAACAGGCAGAACTAACACAAAAGGGAAGCAATTAACAGTACTGAAGTAGGAAAGCAAATTGACAAATGGTACGATTTGTTTATATGAAACTTCTGGAAGAACAGCTTTGCAATAGGGAGGAGAGAAAAACAATCTTTTCTTTTTAGTTTCAACAATTCTCACACCACCCTAATGGACCTCTTGTGTCTCTCAGTTTGCATGAGTGCCACTGCTGTAAATGATGGTACATTATCCACAATAACCACCAGAACTTTTACACCATCAGCAAGAAACTGGGAGGAGAGTTTATTTTTAATCAAAAATACCATTTATAGAATTTGCAGTAATAGAATATTTCTACAGAACTGGGATTGAAGTCCATCTTTAATCATGACTTTGAGCCAATCTTCCATCCAGGTTTATTCTTTTATAAATAAATTGGAGGGAAAAATACTATGGCTATTGCACTGAATTCTTAGGGAATGGCAAGATCTTTCTGACTAAGTATTATCTATCTATAGCTATTAAAATCTTAAGGATTTAACAGATGGAAAATGGTAAACTGCAGAGAGTCACCAATTCCACAAAATCTGAATTACTTGAATCTGAGATAATTAAATTAGAACCAAATGTGCTAAATTGCTAAATTCCTAATTTAACCAATGATGAGAGAGAGGAAACTAAAACTGGAGGGACACAAGTTCCATTCTTGATCCAAATTCATTTATTGCTGTACTTCATTCTAGTTTCAACTTGGAAGAATCTCACTTTCTTCTTGATTAAGTACATTATATTCCAAAAGCATTTCATCAACAACATACACGCCTTATCATTGTTTGTACAAGAATGGACAAGAAAAATCTGGGGAAAACTGAAGTTGTTGCATCCTTAAGATATTACAGAGATCAGGAAAAATGTCAGCAGAGAAGCATGAAGCTCAATAATCCCTCCCTTGGGAGACATAATACCTGCTGGTTGATCTCAGTGAACATGGGGGAAAGTATGTGGCAAACATGTTGAGAAACAAAAGGTAGTTGACAATAGCCTGTCACTAATAAAAGTCTTTTCAAACAGCAACTTCCTGACTCCACAGAGAAGCCAGTAAGGACTAAAGGATATCTAAAGTTAAAATTCTACTATTCCTTAAGTTTGAAAATAATAAACAAGACAAAATATAACCTAATTTCTTTCTCACCCTGAGTTTCCATTCTATGCTGAAAACCGTCTATGTTGCAATTTGCTAAATTAACCCCTTTATACAGTACATTCATTTTAACAGTTCACTTTAACCACAGCAAGGAAAAACAGTCTGATGAAAAAGCCACAAAAACACAGTATATAAGATTGTAGGGAATGATGTATTGCCATATAAAGAAATGATGCCTGTGTAAGGATGTCGGAACTCTGCTTGACAAATTGCCTTTTGGGTTACCTCTCTGTGCTTATGTATGTACTAGGACATTTCCTGTTTTCAACTCTGATGAAGGGATGACTCTAGTTTAAATTTAGTTAATGTGATTCTGATCTGAACATAACATTTTGTTAGAGATTATAAAAGAAATCATTATTTCTTATAGAGAATTGAATACATTACACTTAAGTCACAAGAATACTATTTAGTTCCTTGACATAGTTTCTTGTTTATTCAAAACATTTGACTAAATTTAATCTATATAATATCTAGATACGTTATTAAGGCCATTTGGACACAAATTCTTAGATGGTCTGACTACAGTTTTTGGGAAGATTTAGGTGATCCTGACAATCAGGGGTGGGTTTCAACCCGGATGGAGAAATTTAGCATGCCTTCCCATATCCGTTGGTCAGGAGTCCCTGTACCGGAACGCTCCGTCCTCTCGTTCGTTTTTTCACTTGCCCTGCCCATGCTCACCATGCTGCCAAAAAGTTCTCAGAAGAAGAACCAGAAGAAGAAAGAACTGGTGAGTGGCTGGGATGGGGGTGGGGAGGATGTTGGGGAAGAGGGAAGAGGCAGAGGGGCTGCTAGAAGAATATGTGTGTGTGCACAGGCTGTGGGTTTTAAAAAAGTCTGAGTGAATCCAGGAAGAGGGAAGAGGCAGAGGGACTGGAAGATACTATAGGAACAGACCTATACCACACTTCCAGCCCCTCTGCCTCTTCCCTCTTCCTGGATTCAGACGTTTTTAAAATTCACAGCCTGTGCGTGCGTGCGCACGCACACACACACACACACACACACACACACACACACCCTTCCACTCTCTTAAAAACATCTGAGTGAATCCAGGAAGAGGGAAGAGGCAGAGGGGCTGGAAGAGTGTGCGTGTGCACAGGCGTGTGCGTGTGTGTAAGGTGGTCAGTAATGTTGAAGACCAGCAAAGACAACCATAATTTTCTTTAAGTAGCTGTTGTATTGTTTTGTGTACTTATTTTATTCTTATTTAAGTAGTAAGTGCACAAAATAATAAATTTCCTTTTTTATATCTTCTTTTTGTAGGTCATTCTTTGGGGCAAAGAATTCAGTGACATCAACTTGGCCACTCCCACACGGTCACATAACTGCCAAGCCATTCCCACTCAGCCACATGACTTCCAAGCTACTCCCGCCCAGTCACATGACCACCAAGCCACTCCCATAAAACAGGCCAAACCTACAGAATAGGGTCTAAAATTTTTTGAAACCCACCACTGCTGACAAGGTTTATACATCTAGTCCTTATGTCAGGGGTGTCAAACTTGTGTCATCATGGCATCATCACATGATGTATCACGACTTTTTCCCCTTTCCTAAATTGGGCATGGGCATGGCCAGCATGTGATGCATCCAGCCCATGGGCTGTGAGTTTGACATCTCTGTCTTATGTCATGGAATTGTGCAGCAGTTGTCCAGATGAAATTGGGGAAACTAATATAAACTTGTAGTCTTATATATTTATATAAAACAGCTCATGCAGAATTCATTAAAGTGCAATTTATGAAATTCTGCATACATATGCTCAAATTGCAGGGCAAAATTATATCTTGAATATATTGCCTATATATAATTTTTTGATTGAAATACCAGGACTTTCAGAATTGGACTGTGCTGGTTACTTTTCAACTTGATTGATTGATAAATAGATAGATAGATTGATTGATTGAATTTATTTGCTGCCCATCTCTAATGAAATGACTCTTGGCACCTTCCAGCATTAACACATTAAAATTCTAACAAAGAAATATCTTTAAAAGAATAAAAGTAGAAATCCCAATCAAGACAAAATATATTTAAAAGATAGAGACAGAGGGAACAGGATGTGGGATCAGGGGTGGATGGCATTGCCTCTGAAGTCATCAACTACCTCCAGTGTGATGCTCCCCTATTAGAGACATCTGACAGAACCAGGTCTTCAGGCTCCTGTGGAAGTCCAGAAGGATGGGAGATTTTCTCCCAGGTTTCTGGCCTTCTGCAGGAGCCTGAAGACCTGGCTCTGCCAGCTGACCCTCGGGGGGCTCTGTCAATCTCACCTCAGGGTATAAAGGGCAGGAGCCATGGCAGAAAGGGTCCTCCTCCTTGACCTTGTCAGAAGTCTTTGAGTAAATGGACCCAGAGCATGCCTCCTCTGTCATTGTGGGTGGGGGAGGCCAGTCCCATCAGGGTAAGATGGTTCATCATGTAGACTGGACCTGTGTCATGCAGGGCCTTAAAGGTAATTACCAGCACCTTGAATTGCATCCAGCAGCAGATTGGCAGTCAGTGTAGACCACATCAGGGACCCAAAGAATTGCTCAAGTTGCCACATTCTGCACTGGTTGAAGCTTACAAATGTTCTTTAAGGGTAGCCCCATGAAAAACACATTGCAGTAGTCCAAATGTGAGATGGCCAGGGCTTGAATGATTAGGTGCAGGGACTCCTGATCCAGGAAAGGCTGCAAGTGCATACCAACCAAAGTTGTGCAAAGGCTCTCCTAGCTGTGACTGCTGCCTGCTCTTCAAGAAGGAATTGCAAGTCAAGAGAACCCCTAAGTTGCGAAGTGGGGTAGTCTGTCTGGGGTAGTACCACCTTACCCAGCACTAAGTTGGTTAAAGTCTCAAATCTTGTAGCTCTGTGCACCCAAATCCATTTGGTCTTGTCTGTGTTATAAGGGGAAACTCCACTCTGTCATTGTTAGGTCCGAAGAAAGGGGATCTTTAATCAGAGTTCTTAATTTCTCAAGCTTTTCAATTGCTGGATTTAATTTGCATTGACTTTTTAAAGGATAGGTTCTCTTTTCTTGGGAAATAATAAATGGAAGACTAAAGCTATATATTAAAGGCCAGGGAACAATAAGTAGGTGGAATCTCCTTCCACTTCTTTTTGACATAGTTATGTTTGGCCCCAACCCATGGTCTTTATGATTGTCCTGAGCTATGCAGATGAAGTGGTTGTCCTTGGATATGCAAAATATTGTTGTTCCAAACCATTTTACTTCATATGGTTTCAAGAACAGCTCCACGTACTGATCTTTGTGGTTTTGCTTGCCCTACTTCTTGAGTCTTTGTTTTGTACTTTGCTTGCAGGAACCCAAAGCTTATCATTAAAAGCAGCCAGCACTGAAAGATTTCCGATCCTTTTAAAAGCACATTAGATATTATTAAGAGTCAAAACCACATTATGACGCAGTTAAGTTGAAAAGCAAAACTAAACTGATTCTTTGTAGTCACACCAAACTATCCTACCAATTTGTACAAAGGCTCCAGACAGGAGGAAGAAAACCTAGATTAGATTACATTTTTGCTTTCATCCTTACATTTTTAAAGATGTGTTGGATTACAGTATGTGCATTTCAGAAAGAGTATCACCAGAGAGACTATTTATTTAATAAAAGTCTGCTTTATGTTGTAATGCAAAGGAATACTAGTTATTTCATAGGTTTTTTTTAACTAAAGTTGCTCCATTTATATCCTGTTTTTTCTTCAGGAACTCAAAGCATTCCTAACTACCATTTTCCCCTGCAGCTACAGACTTTGAAGATAGCTTGGACCAAGATAAAATAACTGGCCCCAAGTTACCGACTTCCATGGAATAAAATATGGATTACCAATCCAGCATTTTAATCAGTATATACAGTTTCCCTGAGAATAAGACATATCCCCAAAATAACATGGTTTTCCTCATGTGTCTAATATAAGCCCTACCCTCAAAATAAGCCCTACATAGGAGCCTGCGGAACCTGCCACCCAACATTCCATCTGGTTGCTTGGGGTGCCATGGCCACAAGGTGAGGCGGGTAGGGTGGAACTGCCCCATGCACGGTGCACTTGGTTACCTCAGGAGCCAGGCCATCCATGCCCTAACATCTGCCTTGCAGTGCCAGTAGCAGCAGCCATACGCAGCAGGAGCCCACATGGCCACCAGCTCACTTCTTCTGCTTGCTAATGCTGCAATGGAGCAGGAGACCCAGTGGTGTGTTGATGCTGCGGCTGCGAGACAAGTGTTGGGATATGGGTGGCCTGACTGCAAGGGTCCTGGGATAACCCAGTGCACCATGCATGGGGCAGCTCCACCCTCCTGCCTCACAGAGGTGGCACTGGAGCACTGCACAGCCTCCTGCCCTGCTGCGAGCAAGCAGAAGTAAGCTTCCCATACATGGAAAAATTAAGACACCCCTTGAAAATAAGCCCTAGTGCTTATTTTGGGGCACAAAAGCAAATAGGACCCGGTTTTATTTTCAGGGAAACACAGGTATTAGCATGTTCATGGATTAAAGCCAAGAATTCTTTTTCAGACTGAGTATTGCCACTTAGCCTGGGTAGATAAAGTTTTCAGTATTGTCATTCACTTTAATTAACTAGCTCCTGCTATAGAATTCTTTAAAAAAAAAGAATTTCTTTCTTTTACCTTTTAGTAAGGTTTGTGTTCTTAAAATTGTTTAGTTGTCAGGATACAATGATGTGTGTTTGTATAGGCAGGTGTGTAGTGGATCCCCACACTTCCATTAAATTCTAAAAAATAACAATTTATTAAATTTATATGGCTAGTGACCCTGAGTGATTATTAACTTATCTCATTTGGCTTGAGAAAATGTGAAGAAGTTTCTTTTGCCAAATTCAGATAAATCAACCATCTAACTTTATATGGACATCTGTGCCCAACCCAATTAGATTCCATGAAATCTTCCTTTTTTACTTCCTCTTATGTAAAAGAAGATAAGCTTTATTTAAAAGCCCCTGTATTCAGTTTAGAATAATCCAACTCTCATAATATAAGAACAGAAAAATTGCATTCTGATTTCCAGTTACAGCTGATGGGGAAGGGGCTTGCAACTCAGCAGTGGCAGCATCCAGAAACACGGCCTTCAAGGCCTGCTCTATCTTAACACTAGGATTTGATAGACACCAGCTGTCTGATAAACCAAGCAAAATGTTATTCCCAACAGATCTTTATGAACTGGGAAGCTTAAAAAAAATGGGACAGAAAACAGGCTTACTCAGTTCTATCAAACAAATTAAAAGAACACATGTACAGAATGAATTAGGAATGTAATATCTCATTACAAAAAATGTCTCCTTTTCAGCCCCAAAGTAACATCACTTTCAAAGTTAGAAAAACAGCAATGTCAAACTCAGCAATGCTCTGGCTGAAACTCACAGCTGTGGGTCCGCCTGGCTCCCCTGGCTCTCAGACAGACAGAGGCAGACTACACAAGCGCCATCTAACTTTCCAAGTGATAATGACACCAGAGTAAAGGAATTTTAAAATGTATTTCATGCATTCCTCATTAAAACCAAGCATTGTATTTTTACTGAAATCTACAAACAATGTGGTTTCTTAGTTTCTGGATTTAGCTTTTGTATTAGTCACTCTATTTCAGAGTATTTTATTTTGATTTATTTTTGCAAATATTCTTTCTTACTCTGTTGGAATTGAATAAGTTGTGAAAGGTTTATTTTAGGAAAAAACAGAACTGAGCTAGTTACACTAAATGAGAAAAACCTTTCAATTAGCCAGTGGCAGTTAAATTCAGATGGTTCTTCCTTTCCTTTTCAATATCATTCATGATTTAGCTCTGGTGTTTGTTCTGCCTATCCATTCATTTGTTGCCATATCTAGAGGGTTTGGAGATTCACAGTGCGGTGAATCACTTCTAGTAATGTTTGCAATAGTAGACATGATTGAAAGGAAGGAGCAAAAAAAGATACAAAGCTGCTGCTAAAGTTGTTGTGATGTAATTGTCCCATTTTTGTCTTCTCCAAATATGTTGGACTTCAAGTTACAGAATCGTCCACCAGCACTTTGGCCATGGCAGCCAAATTATGAGATCAACTTATCCAGAGAGAAATAAGTTAGGGACACTGACTGTAACATTTATTTCTGGCTCAAGAGATTTGGTTTCATAGTTTGAAATAATTAATTAAAGCCAAGGATAATGGTAAGAATTTGTTTGCAATTTTATTATGACATGGTGTTGCTGGAATATTTAGTTGGAGAAGATTGCTTAGGTCCATGAAGGCCTTTAAATGTATGCATGAGAATGTCCCTTTCAATAACCTGCAGCTGTTGGTTTATTTACTTTAAGTTTTATGTGTGTTGACTTCAAAATGGCATAAATTATAAGCAAAAATAGTGATATTTTACAGTCAAATCTGTATTGATATTGACTATATTTTATTACTCTCAAAAAGCTGGAGTGGAACATTTCAATCCAAATTACAAATTGAATCTCAGTGGATGACAGGTTGTACAAATCAGATAACAATGCAGTACAATTCTAAAAAAAATAATATGCTTGGTCTTAGTGGCTGTAGTTCACCAACAACTACAAAAATTGCCATTGGGAAAATGGAAAATATTAATAAAGTCCACTGCTACACTAAAATGCTTTATGTTTTGTTTTTTACAGGGAGATTCTTTTTTACAAATCATTGATGGGAAATAGTGCTTAATATTTAATAGAAGGGCATTCCTGGAGAAGCCAATAATTTAGTCACTGAAGAGATGCTAAACTCTCACGAAACCACTCTTCATGCAGACAGAATCACATTATAATACATCTGTGTCTGAGAACACTATGGAGAAATGTTGAGGGAGGTGGGGCAGTGGTAATACTGAATGAATGAACTGCCAGAGGGATGGGGAGGTAAAGATGGTAATGGTAAGAAGCAGAAACTAAGATTTACAATCATACACTAATTTCAGGCTGCCAAACAAAGGTTTGGATTTCAGAGAAGGGAAGCTAATAATGAGTCACATGATCCTGGCTCAAAAATTGGAATACCAGGTTGAAGGTCATGCATCAAATTAAGGCAGACACTTTCTGAATTCAGCAAATCCTTTTCTCTCTCTGGGACATGTTTTTGGCAAGCAATAGTATGCAGCTGCAGGCCCCAGTTGCTACCCTGTGAGCATGTCTGTTTTAATATTCCCAATTTCTATTTGTGAATGTGCCCAGGGCTGAATATTCGTTTGTTCTTTTGCATTTGTGTTTGTGTGAACACTTGCATGTATCTCAAATCTTTCTTACTACCAATCTCTTGCAAGAAACAGAGATCAGAGTGCTCATTTTATCTTACCATCTATATGACATTTTGATACAATATTTCCTGCGGACATGGGCATCTTGTTGAATAACTCAGCAGGATGAATCTGTGCTAGGATATATTCTTTTCTTCATTGAATTCATTAAAACACAAGAAATGTGGGATCACAAGCATTTATTTTGTATGAAAACAATGCAAAAAATTGTCTAGGTGTCAATTCCCTTTGTCTATAAAGTTCTCCTTACATGATCCTGTTCTTTGCTGTCTATGCAACAGTATTTTATGAGAACTGCTACGAAACAATTGCAATACTGAAATTTTGAAGCAGACATCACCCTGCCCTGCAATACCAAGATATACCATTATGCTCATAATGTAGCTTACTAGTTCTTAATATTCACAGGAATTGTCATGAAAACTGGAAGAGCACAACAGCACCAAAAATCTCTCTCTCATGGTACCTGCCTTATGGAACAGCATTCTCCCTGAGACCCAGATCAGAGGTGGTATTCAGCTGGTTCTCTCCGGTTTGAGTGAACCGGTAGCGGCAGCTGCAGGAGGCTCCGCCCACCCACCCTGATGCAATGCACAAGCGCTGCGCATGCACAGAAGGCGATGCACATGCACAAATGTGGCGCATACACTTACATTTGCAAACCAGTAGGGAAGATAAGTGAATCCCACCACTGACCCAGATGCCCCCAACTCTATTAGTCTTCCAGTAGACATTCAAGTTCTGGCTTTTCCCTCTGGCACTGGTTGAGATTGGATATAGTTTTTAGTCTTTGGTTTCACTAGAATGCTGTTTTATGATAGTTACACAGTATTTTATTTACACTCTTGTAGTATTGTGAACTGCCTAGAATTATAAGATTAAGATCTATCTCTATATGTAGAATATGTTGTATATCTATATGTCCAGACCTTGGTGTGCACATGTTTCATCTCTCCTGTGGGAGCTGCATTGGTTACTGATTTCCTTCCAGTTGCAATTCAAGCTTCTGGTTGTCACTTTTAAAGCCTTTCATGGCTTGGGACCAGGTTTTCTGAGCGACCGTCTCTTAGTGGTTACATCTACCTGACCAACCAGAGCAGAGATGCAAGGAATGTTGGGGGGCCCCCTAGGGATATACGCCTGGTGGGATCCAGAAGAAGGGCTTTCTCTGTGGTGGCTCCCTCTCTCTGGAACTTCATTCCCCCAGAGATTAGAATGGCTGCCACTCTAACACTCTTCTGGAAGACACTGAAGATCTGGGAAATGTAGAGAGGATGGATCCCATTAATTGGCTCATGTGATGTGTTGCTGCCGGGGTGGGGATGGGGAGATTATTATATTATTGTCTTATTTATTATATGATTATTCTTTTATTAGTTTTATTGTTTTATATACTAGGTTTTTATATTCCTGTAAGCTGCCTTGAGTTGCCATGTGCAAATAGGCAGCAATAGTATAGTATAGTATAGTATAGTATAGTATAGTATAGTATAGTATAGTATAGTATAGTATAGTATAGTATAGTATAGTATAGTATAGTATAGTATAGTATAGTATAGTAATACAATGCAATATAATATAATACAATATATAATTCAAACAAACTAAAAGCAAATAAACAAACCAAATGGAAATAATACAGCAACAGGATATTATATTTAAGACACCATCATTTAAAGCAATAGTAGGATGCTACTACAATGCTAGAAAACTCATTGAAATGAGTTGAGTCCCTGAATACAGTAGACTTACTATGCAATATAGTAGACTGCATTTTTCACACATACATGCAGTCCTTGGATTATGACCACTCATTCAGCAACTGTTGAAAATTAGAACAGATAAATTCCAAAGACGGACACATAGACACAGACATGCGCGCGCACACACACACACACACACACCAGTCCTCAAAGCTCTTAATCCTCTGTTATGTCTTTTAAGGAAAAATGTTGGATATTTTGGTAATATGTTCTGCTTGTGACAGAAAGGGTCCTTGAGGACCATAAGGCTATATTGGTGCAGCAGGGGACCACTAAGCAGGCAGAGTTAATCTGGTTTCCAGAAAAAGATGTCTAGTATCTTACAAATGTTCACTTTGCACTCTTGTAAAACATTGCATACATTTGCAAAGCTGCATAGGGCAAAGCATACATATCCATCATCTGTAAATAACAATTTAATTCACTATATCCCTCTAGTCTTACATATCTCCACATCATAATATGTATGATGGCTTCCTTCTAATTTAACTAACAACAATGACTTTCTCCTTTTAATATGCATCTTTTCTTTCCTGTGTAACCTCTGCCTTAAATTATTTCCCTGAACTGTGCATACAGTCCAGCAGAAGCACAATTGGACTCTGTAAATATTTAAAGAACTTTAGCTATGGTATAATTTGACTGTAAAAAAGAGTAAGGGATACATTTGGTTGGGAACCATAATAAAATATAATATCAATTATAAAGGAATATTACAGTTTGGAAAATTATGAAATTATTTGAAACTGGGTAAAATTATTCTGAATGAGAATTAGTCTGTGGCATAGAAACATTAGTTCCTAAGTGCTTCACTCATTTTATCTTCCCTATTTTGTTGTTGCTGTTCTTTAATCTTTTAAAATTTTGCATCATAGTGAGGCATTTTTCATTCTTTATGCTCATCTGACTGTAATGGAAGAGATTAAATGAAACTGTTGCCACGCTGGGAAAGCCTGCAAAATTAGAGAGATGACCATAGACTATGGAGATGATAAACTATTTAACACCACCAACAATACTGCTGCCCTACAAAGCAACCTTGACTATGATTAAAAATGGTCGAACAATTGGCAACTCCAAATCTCAACCAACAAATGCTCTGTCTTATACATTGGCAACAAAAATGAGAACACCAAATACAAGCTGGGCAGATACGACCTTGTAGACGACCTTCACTCTGTCAAGAACCTAGGAGTACTCATCTCAAATGATCTAAGCCCCAGAGCTCACTGTAACAGCATTGCCAAAAAGGCATTAAGCGTTGTTAACCTAATTTTGCAAAGCTTCTTCTCCAGTAACATTATACTGCAAACTAGGGCATACAAAACCTTTGCCAGACCAATTCTTGAATACAGCTCATCTGCCTGGAATCCACATTGTATATCAGACATTAATACAATTGAGCGAGTCCAGAGGCATTTCATGAGAAGAGTGAAACGTCCTACCTGTCAATGACTACTTCAGCTTCAACCGCAATAATACCTTATGCCACCAGACTTGGAATTTTGGGCTTGGACAACCTAGAACTATGCCACCTAAGCAAACAAAATTGCTTGCTACATCCTACCTAGTCAATGACTACTTCAATTTCAACTGCAATAATACACAGGCAAACAATAGATAGAAACTCAAGGTAAACCGCTCCAAACTCGATTACAGAAAATATGACTTCAGCAACAGAGTGGTCAATGCCTGGAATGCTCTACCTGACTCCCTTGTTACATCCTCAAACCCCCATAACTTTAACCCTAAACTGTCTACTGTGGACTTCACCCCATTCCTAAGAGGTCTATAACGGGGCATGCGTAAGCGCACCAGCGTGCTTACCATCCCTCTTCTACTGTCCCCATTTATTCATACCCATTTTCTATGTTCATGTCCATCTTTATACTTATACCTGTTATCTCGTACATGTTTGACAAACTAACTGAATGAATGAATGAATGAATGAATGAATGAATGAATGAATGAATGAATGAATGAATGAATGAATGAATGAATAAATAAATAAATAAATAAATAAATAAATAAATAAATAAATAAATAGATAAATAAATACAGGACATCGAGGACAAGCTTCTCTTCTCCAGGAAGGATACATTTGATATAGAAGCCAAATCTAATGAAAATGCTTTGAGTTATCACATTTATGGTTTAGACCCTTGTGGGGAGATTTTTTTCTTTATTAGTTCCTTGCAGAGAATGTTCCCCTAATCCCTGGGCTTCTGAAACCATGCAATGCTTGTGGAAACCTTGGGTTTGAAAAACTGCACTCTAAACGGTTGTGTTTCAGCTATGCTTATACCTTAAGATATGAATTTCCTCCATGGGCATAATGACATCTGTTTACAGTTATATCTACTGCAAGAATAGCCACTGTCTTTCCTTAGATGATATTTTAAACCCAGCAGGACATTATAATCACTTCAGCTATATTTAAAGTGATAGGACAGATCCCTAAGAAGGAGTGATATTGGTACATTGGGAAGCATATACTGACAGGAATCATTTAACCATTCAAACAATTTTGAATCAAATACAACAAAATTAGTATAATGGATGACTACTAAATTTTCTAAATTTCCTCATTGAACATAAGATTATTATTGTTTTGCTACTTGTTCATTCTTTTAAAGTGGCATTGTAAATTATTTTTCAGTAAAATTAAAAGATAGAAAATAGAGGGTTGTTTTTAAAAAACATAAACAAATGGAGATTAAAAACATAAGTGTATATTGGAAATGGGATTGCAGGCTGGGTCAAAGCTGAGTCAGAGACAGATTGCTAATATAGGAAATTAACACATTAAATGAAAATCAAGGTTCATGCCTAGAATGCAAAGTAGCTTCTAAGTTATTTTTACAACATCAATAAGTAAAGCACCAACTTATATAAACATGTGAAATGAAACAAGATAGACAATTTATAAATGGTATTAGATATAATCTGGAAATATGCATTGTTATTACACTTATTTATCCATCAATATAAATAAATATTTTCAATATATCTTGATCACTTTCCAACTATGATGGCTAAGCCATTTTTTAAAAATAAGTACCTAAAGGAATAATCAAAATCTTTAATGTCTTCATGTTAGTACAGAAAGCTAACGAAACCTTAATCAAACAAACATATACAAAAAATCCGCTTCTGAAAAATTATCATTTTCTCTCCTTAGTGGTAATTACTGTAGCAAAAGCTTCCTGGGAGATCATTATGTCTTACAGCATAAAAAGATACTGTAAAATGCCCTTGAATTGACTCCTGTTAACTATATATATGTCATTTTCTTGACTGTACTATAGACGTGATTTCTTCTGGGACTTTTTTTTAAAAAACAGAATCAACTTACAAAACAGTGAATAGAAAAGAGACTGATCTTTAAGAGGCTAGTATACAAATAGCTTCCTAATTCGAAATCAACTTCATGTTGAAAATAAACTGCTATGCAGCACAAACTTTAATAGACGTTTTAAACTCATAACTATTCAAGGTACCAGGGGGGCAACAGTATTTATCTAGTATTTTGTATTACATACAGCTTCCAAACTTTTTTGAAGTATAATTATTAGTATAATTAGATGTCACTCGAAATAAGTAAGAACCTCTCTGTTAGGTAATATTTATGCAGCTGTGGTGTTAGTCCATCATGTTTGAAGACATCTAACAGGTTGTGGGCTGTCCATGATGTGTCCGCAGGTAGCTGGTAAGGCCTATATGAGCACGAAATGTTCTGCCGCATGTCAGGCAGACATGTGTGGGTATCATCGTTGCAGCATTTGCAGCTCTGGCTTTGCAGAGTGCTCGCTTCTCTTGTGCTATGGTTATTTTTCTGTTCTCATATGTCTGGCAGTCTTGGTGGACCAGCATGTGTCATGTCAATCGATCTTGTGCCAGGGTTTCCCAGGAGGTGGTATCAATATCCAGGGACTTGAAGGAGGTTTTCAACATGTCTTTGTATCGCTTCCTTTGACTCCTGTGCGATCGTTTTCCTTGAGACAGCTCACCATAGAGGAGCTGTTTGGGGATGCGATGGTCTGGCATCCTTGCAACATGGCCTGTCTAGCATGTCTGGGCAGGGTGTGAACTGATGGCAGGCTTGTTCTGGAGAGGACTTCTGTGTCTGTCACCTTGTCCTGACATCGGATCCTCAGAATTCTACGGAGGCAGGTCATGTGGAAGTGGTTCAATTGCCTAGTGTGACTCCTGTATACAGTCCAAGTTTAATGAGCTAGTGATACAATCAAATTCCAAAGGATCCAGTCAAGGTCACAGGTGCATGAACAATGCTTTGGTACCTGTGCAGGTGGTGGTTCAAGAAGTACTACATTTTCTGGAATGTACTGTCTTGTTTACATTGAACTACTATTCATTTCAAAGAAAAATCTGGTTACTGCTCTGTAACTGGAGATCCTTTGCGAATTCTCACATATGAGCCATGCACCTATTCAAAGCCATTTGGGACTTTCTAATGTATGGCAGAAGCCTTATACCATATGTCAGGATGCAGAGTGATGCAGCAAATACAAAAGAACCAAAAGTTAATCTAAGATCAAGTGCAATAAGAAGAGTGGTTCCATAAATGATCGTTGGTAGTACAGCAATGGTGTTCTTTATCATACTCTTTTTGGATTCACATACATAATTAACAAACTTGCAAGAAGGCATAAGGTGACTGAAAAACGGATAACCTGTCCAAAGGTTGTATCCCTTTGGAATGGATCCAGTCTATAAAACTGGATGAAAACGGATGACTCAAAACATATAGTTGCCCAATTTATCTCTGTTCAGCAAAATGCTCTGGAAGAAAATAGTCAATGCTGTGTTGTTCTTACTGTTACTATGGATAAGATGCCACAAGGCTGTTCAGTCAGCTCATAACAAAGTTGATGGTTGTGCTTACCTATGTGAAAAAAATGCTGAGGGGAAAATTCATAGCTGATTTTTCAGTTGTTTCTTGAAGAGATTAGAGAAGCACCTGATAATTTCAGGATTTAGTTACAGACTTAGGTAAAGAAGCTGCTTAGTTCAGAATCTGTTGCTTTTATATCTTAAAACAGTGGGTGGGAGAGCAACTACTTCCTAACAGTACAAAATAATGCAGTATTTATGAGAGTCTCTAAAAGGCATAATGACAATTTATGTCCATCTGAAAAGAACTGGCACTTGTGAAACAGGAGCCTAAGGCAGAAAGCTGAGTGCAATCAGATGACAAAATAACTCTACATATGATAGATAACAGAAAATATGAAATCTAATACAATAAATGGCTCAAATATAAATGTGTTATCCCTGTAGCCGTTAAAAATAAACAACTAATAAAGGTTTGGCTGGAGCTATACCAAACCATATGGGATACCCCCCCTATGTTAGCTTAGAAAATATTAAATTATATTCCTAAATCATACATAAAATAAATAAATATCAGATTGTTGAATAATATATTCTTGAAAATAAATCCTCCACTGCCAGATAATGAGTTTTTATTTCAAACTGAAGACACATCTAAGCAATTGTGATGTGGCCTGTGGATCTGAAAGAATCTTGAGTATTTCTAGTAATATTAAACACTTTTAGTCTCAAGCCACAGCAAGTATATGAAAGATATAAATGTATTTTAATTTTATGTATGTATGTGTGTATGTATGTATATGTTATACAAAATATTAAAAACTTTCTATAAATTGAAATACAATGAATATTGTGGAAGAGAGATATTCATAGCATTTTAAAAGGGCACAAAAGTGCCCTTTTTATTTAAGCCATATACCTACACTTTGTGTATATGTATAATCAGGGATCAAAAGCAAATTTACCATTAACATTCTTCTTTAATTGTGTTCCATTTCCTGCCTCTAAAAATTCAGCATATATGTTCAAACTTGAAATCCTGGAAGCATTGTATTCACACCCAATTCTATGTCAGTGTGATTTAAGTATTTTATATCTACACGTTTATACTATTTTTTAACAATGGAAACACTATTTGGACTCATCAAATTTGCAGATGACACCAAGCTGGCAGGAATAGCCAACACTCCAGAAGATAGGCTTAAGATACAGAAGGATCTTGACAAACTTGAACACGGGGGAACTATTTAATAAAATGAAATTCAATGGTGAAAAGAGTAAGATTCTACATTTAGGCAAGAAAACCAAAATGCACAGGTACAGTATGTGGTACCTTGCTCAATAGTAGTAACTGTGAGAAGGATCTTGGGGTCATAGTGGACAACCATTTAAATATGAGTCAGCAGTGTGCAGCAGCTGCCAAAAAAGCCAACACAGTTCTAGGCTACATAAACAGGGATAGAATCAAGATCACGTGAAGTGTTAATACCATTTTATAATGCCCTGGTAATACTGCATCTAGTTTTGGTCGCCACAATGTAAAAAAGATGTTGAAACTCTAGAAAGAGTGCAGAGAAGAGCAACAAAGTTGATTAGGAGACTAGAGACAAAAACATATGACAAATGTTTGCAGGAACTGGGTATGTCTAGTTTAAGAGAAAGAAGGACTAGGGGAGACATGATAGCAGTGTTCCGATATCTCAGGGGCTACCACAAAGATGGGGGAATCAAACTATTTTCCAAAGCACCTGAAAGTGGGAGAAGAAGCAATGAGTGGACACTAATCAAGAAGAGAAGCAACTTAGAACTGAAGAGAAATTTCTGGCAGTTTGAACAATTAATCAATGGAACAACTTGCCCCCAGAAGTTGTGAATGCTCCAACACTGGAAGTTTTTGAGAAGATGTTGGATAACCATTTGTCTGAAGTGGTCTAGGGTTTCCTGCCTAAGCAGGGAGTTGGACTAGAAGACCTCCAAGGTCCCTTCCAACTCTGTTATTCTATTCTAAGCAAAAGCCAGTACACTTGAAAACCCTTCTAACCCTATGCTTAAATGGGATTTCTCCTCCCCTATTTATCCATTGTTTGGTCCAGGATGGCACATGTCCAAAACTGGGGATGCAGGCTCCTTGACCAGAGATACTCTTATCCTACCAGCAGCAACAGAGGTGTCTTGTGACTTTTTAATCCTGGCAAAGAAAGTATCTCTATTGTTTGCAGCCTCATTGTTGATTTGGTAGTGATGCCGTTGGGATGTATCTGAATTTGAAAGTGAAATGTTTATTCATAGAGTAAGTAATCCTATAATCACAAGATTTCTTCTTAGCAAAAGTGGCAAATGTGCTTGTGCAAATGCAGCCCACAAAACTATGTTCCATAGGAAAATTTATTGTGTGTAATCGGCTCCAATCAGATAGGTTTAATGAAGCAGGGATCGATGACTTGACAACCCAGAATCGGATGCTGATGCCATTTGGGGAGTTCCTCCCCTCTCTCACCAATACTATATACACGCACAGATGTTTCTTAGTATTGGGAAGACTGCCGCAACGGATTTTTCACCACACCAGTCCTCAGAAAGCAAAAACAGGAAACATCTAATTTAGTAGTTATATTAAAAGTTGTTTCATAGTTTAGGTTTATCATTTTTTTCCTGCCCAAGATAATTGAATTTTTAAACAGTTATTGAAAAGTGAAAGTTGTGGGATCTTCATCTCTGAAGATTTTTTAAGAGGATGAATAGCCACTTCTTGAGGAGAGCTAATAAAATGTGGTTCAGAATATTAAACTTGTGTAATCATTTTTCAAGTTCCTTTTATTACCAAAGCAAAAATATGTAGAAAAATGTATGACATACCAATATTTGCACTCGACTACAGTCAGCATTTTTTGTTTTCAGCTCCCAATTTTTGAAACCAACACTTTCCTGTGGAAGAAAATACAGTAAATCTGCACAATATTTTCTGAAGCAAAATATACTGCCATATTGATGAGACATGATAGCAGTGTTTCAATATCTCAGGAGTTGCCACATAGAAGAGGGAGTCAAGCTATTCTCCAAATGACCTGAGAGAAGGACAAGAAGCAATGGGTGAAAACTAATCAAGGAGAGAAGCAACTTAGAACTGAGGAGAAATTTCTGACAGTTGGAACAATTAGTCAATGGAACAACTTGCCTCCAGAAGTTGTGAATGCTCCAACACTGGATGTTTCTAAGAAGATGTTGGATAGCCATTTGTCTGAAGTGGTGTAAGGTTTCCTGCCTAGGCAGGGGGTTGGACTAGAACACCTTCAAGGTCCTTTCCAACTCTGTTATTCTATTCTGTTACAGCTATTGAATTATAATTTTAACAACTTCTAGTGGGAGGACATTTAGACACCATTGTCTAAGTAATATATACATAGGACTACAGGTTTTTTTTCCCTATTGTACTTACATTTAGATATATCAGAAGTTTATCCCGTATGTCCAAGATCATTGTCCTAAATGAAAAAGTATTGTATCACAAAAAGCATAATGAAATTCTTTCTTGGAATATCTGATCCATTAGCAATAGCAATAGCAGTTAGACTTATATACCACTTCATAGGTCTTTCATCCCTTTCTAAGCAGTTTACAGAATCAGCATATTGCCCCCACAGTCTGGGTCCTCATTTCACCCACCTTGGAAGGATGGAAGGCTGAGTCAACCTTGAGCCAGTGAGATTTGAACCGCTGAACTGCAGATAACAGTCAGCTGAAGTGGCCTGCAGCACTGCACCCTAACCACTATTATTTCATTGTAGTCCAAAATGTTCTCTATCCAAATTAAAATTCCTGCACTTCTAGTTAATTATAGACTTGTTTGATCTCATATACCGAAAAGAAATATTTTAGGTTGGGATGAACTGCATTTTGATATGGGCCTCCTGCCCTAATCTGTTACCTCCAAACCAAATGGAACCATGAATGACCTGATTCAGCTCAGGCACCAAATAAGGCCAGCCTTTTCTCCAAGTAGCTGAATTGTAGATATGAAATAATTAATTATTTAATTATCATTAATTCTATAATCATAATACAATTATGACCACTAATATATAAACACACACACACACACACCTTTAACTGTCTAAACTGAAACAAGGAAAAGTGAATTATAACTATGCTTTAAAGTGCTTTGATTACTAGAAACAATTTTCCTTAATTTTCTCCTTTCTGGTTTTTAATATATGATTACTTAAGACATCTAAGCAGTTCCCCTCTAGGGAGCATAACTTTTATTATTTCCCCATACATCATTTTTATACTCATGTCTCTTGCTGATGGATGACGTTTACCCCTACAGGTGCATGCCTCAACAGATTTAGCAGTTTTTACCTTTCTGTGAGCAGTTTTTTTTCCATCATTACTGTTCTTATTCACTTTTATATACCAGAACTATCCATCTAGGAAATACAGTAAATACTAAATCAAATTATTTAATACAACATTAATCTATACAAGTGGTATAAAGAGGAATGCCTTAACAAAGCACACAGAGTTAAATAAAAAATAGAGCTTTTTTTCATCAGAACATTTAATATCTCCTTTGTTTTAACAAAGAAATTTATAGCAGGGTTTATGGCAGGGTACAAATGAAATGTTCTGGCAACATGTTGAGAAGATTTGCGAAGAACAAACAAATATGATTGGTGAATATTGTACATAGAGCAGCATAATCTAAAACAAAAATTGCTGAGTGGAAAAGAAGTGAGTAGGATTGGGGACATTTCCATATCAGAGGTGGTATTCTGCTGGTTCGCACCGGTTCAAGCGAACCGATAATGGGGGTGGGGCAAGGCTCTGCCCACCCACTCACACAGATGTCATCACGGATCTTCTACGCATGCACAGAAGATTATTTGCATGCCCAGATGTGCGCACTCCCACTACTGAACTGGTAGTGAAGAAAAGAGGATGCCATTAATGTTCCATAGAATGGCTCTGCACCAGCTCAACACAAGCTCTACATAATTGTGATCCTGTGATAACAAGCAATGTTTGTGACCTAAGCTGATTTATTTCTGGTTCAGCTGTTGTGGAGCTGAGCAGTAGCACTAATCTTTGACATATTATTATCTATGGACTTTGTTTAGGTCATCCATATCTCCATTTTTAAGAATGTTTATATCAGTGGTGGGTTACGAGTGGTGCCTACCAGGAGCATCAGGTATCATTCCGGTACATAGCACCGGAGGGCTGACCCACCCACCCACACTCCTTACTGGTATTTGAGGTTTTTGGGGCTTCCACGCACACGCACAGAGTGTACGATGCCTGTGTAATGCTCCTCCGAGCAGCTGGAGCATCGCAGAGGCGTTACAGAGTGTCACGGGTAGTAAGTACACATGCGCTACGTGCGTTCATGTGGTGGATGCCCAGACCTGTTGGACCGTACCAGTTGCAACGGGATCCGGAACCCACCACTGGTTTATATCCACACCACTGCACGTGAGAAAGGAGGCCTGATTGCTTGCAGCTCTTCCTCATAGAATCCCTTTAGGATTTAGACAAATGCATATATAATATGGATATATGAATATATCCATATTAATATATAATATGATGGTGTTTCTCCAAGGTTTGTGGAAGCTCTGAACTGGGCATTCATCTGGGCTGCAACCTGGAAGAGTACAGAAACAAAGCAATAAAAGAAAATAAATAAAACAAAAAATAACCCAAAATATTAAGAGAAACTGGAAGTTGTGGTCCTCTTTCTTATGCCAAACAGATAAGTGGGAGAAGTGAATTTAAACCTGAGACAGCATGCCATCATGCAGAGTGAGTTGTGTAGTGTTGTGGTTTGTGAATCTATGTGTTTTGTTTATATGAAAGCTCCAGGGATGTTTACAATGCCAGATTCATAGCATCTATCCCTTGCAAAGTTTGTCAAATAAATATTCTCATTACTGCCTAGATTGTCTTTCTCATGAAACATAATTAGATTATGTATTTGTGGTCTATGATATTTAACTCTAGCCACTTTGGCAGAAAAGGTAAAACTTTAAGATATGCCAAACATATTTTACAATTTAGAAGTCTCTCTCCTCCACCCATCAACTAAGACAGAAAATGGCACTAAACCTTTTGTTAAAACTGTAACACTTGCTCTTCATTATAAGAAATATGCATGTTATGAATTGCATCATGTATATGAGAAATTAGACATTAGATATGCCACAAAGGATTACAAATATGGTGCACACCCATGTCTATATAAAATTATATGCACATTATATGTTTGTTTTACATAGTAGTGATCCTCCCCTCATGAATTAAATTGATGGACTCTCATGTAATTGATACAGACTTATAAGGTTTCTAGGCTCCTTTTCTTAGCATATATTAAGCCGTTTACCACATAGCTCTTTATACTAGAATAACAGAGTTGGGGAGAGGACCTGAAGGTCTTCTAGTCCAACCCCTTGCTCAAGCAGGAAACCTATACTATTTCTTTAAAGAAGAGACTGGAGACTCTGGTGCTGGAGCATCTACAAGTTCTAGAGGCAAGTCATTCCACTGATTAATTGTTCTGTCAGGAAATTTATCCTTAGTTCTAGGTTGGTTCTATCCTTGATTAGTTTACATACATTTATTCTGCCCTCAGGTGCTTTGAAAATAGGTTGACCCTCTTTTTATTATAGTAGCCCTTAGATATTGGAATACTGCTATCAAGTCACCCCAGTCCTTTTCATTAAACTACATGTACCCAATTTCAGCAACCTTCAGTCTCTTGATCATCTTTGTTACTCTTATCTGCAGTCTTTCTACAGTCTCAACAACTTTTCTATTTTGTGGCGACCAAAACTGAATGCCATGAAGGCTGAAGTGGGAGAACATCACATACTCTACAAACATAAACAGAACAATAACTTTTTGTAATTGAACAATAATTCACTTACAAAAAGCTTGAATCAGAAAACCTGTGAAAGAATAAATGGATCAAAGAGGAAGGGGAAAATCAACGAAGTTGTGGTTAGGTGGAATTGAAATCATGTGTTTAAAAAAGAAATGGCAGTATACAAACCAGGGGTGGGTTCTAGCTGGCATTACTGCTGGTTCACGGTGCACACATGTGCAGTTCAACAGAAATTGAACTGTGCATGTGCAGAACTCAAAAACAAGATGGCGGTGGCGACTGCAGTGACTGGGGAACCGGTTCGGAGGTATAGCCAGCCTGGGTCGCTGACGGTTCTGTGACCCAGGCCAGCATGCCACTAACAGGGTTCGGCCAAACCGGGCTGAACCAGTAAGAACCCACCACTGATACAAACCACTGTATGGAAAAATGGAAAAAGTTGGTATAAATTAGATTCAAATTTCTTTTTCTTATTGGTAAACTTCTTTTTTTATTTATTTTCCTACAACTTCTCCTTATTTTATGCACTACATTGCTTATCCCAAAAGATAACAACACGATGATGAATATTTATGTATTCACATCAGAGGTGGTATTCAGCTGGTTCTGACCAGTTTTGGAGAACCGGTAGCTGAAATTGTGAGTAGTTCGGAGAACCAGTAAATACTACCTCTGACTGGCCCCACCCCCATCTATTCTCTGTCTTCTGAGTCCCAGCTAATCGGGAGAAAATGGGGATTTTGCAATAACCGTCCCCTGGAGTAGGGAGGGAATAATGATTTTACAATACTCTTCCCCTGCCATGCCCACCAAGGCACAGCCACATAAACAGTAGTTTAAAAAAATTAATCCCACCACTGATTCACATCTTTCCATATGCAAGATATTGCATACAACTGGGAGATACAGTATATAGTGCACATGGGAGTAGAGGAAATAAATCATGAACAATTTTGTCACAAGGAATAGGATTACAGGATTTACCTAAACTATAAAATAAGGATTATGCTTAGGTGGGGAAAACTGCATCTGCTTCTCAAAATCTGTATATTGAAGATGAAAAATACATGTTAAATAGGACCTGGATCTCTGAAGTACCATCTCTGTCCCATAGTTTCTGCCCACTGTAAAGCAGAATAACAGCAGAATAATAGAATAACAGAGTTGGAAAGAACCTTGGAGGTCTTCTAGTCCAACCCCCTCCGCAGGCAGGAAACCCTATAACATTTCAAACAAATGATTGTCCAACCTCTTCTTAAAAACTTCTAGTGTTGGAAGGTTCACAACTTCTGTAGGGAAGTTGTTCCCCTGATTGATTGTTCTGTCAGGAGGTTTCTCCTTAGTTCTGGCTTACTCCTCTCCTTGATTAGTTTTCATCCATTGCTTCTTGACTTTACAGACCTAACAGACTGGATCATGCCATTTGATGTAGAGAATATGGCTTCTCTCCCACAGTTCTTTTTTCTTGATATGCCCATCCCTCTCAAAGGTCTGGACCACTCTGAGTTCACAAACCTTCAGGCAATCTTACAAACTTGGTTTTTCCCAAGCTCTGGGTTGGGTCAGTGGTGTGCCTATTTGATATACATTGTTTGTGTAGATTGTGATATGCCTATTCCTCTGTAATAGAAGTTTATTTTCTGGTCATTTACTATATTTGTTTTGCCCTTTTATTTTGCTACAAAAGCTTTGAGCTGGGGTGGTCTTTAAATCAAAATTTTAAAACCAGACAATTCTTTACTGCTCCCCATTTATTCTTTTGATATTTCACTGGCAATACTAATTCCCTTTATTACTGATATATTTGATGGTTCAGTAATGGAGATCCCATCTCCCCTTTCCAATAATAAAGTACATACAGGTAAAGTTGTCTTAAATCTAATCCAACTACTTCAAGATTATTATACTCGCCATATTCCCACAGTCATAACACAATCAGTCATTAACCCATGCAATGTCCTAGGCCAATGTTCCTGGAAACATATAATCACACTAACGTGGGTGTGAAATCACATTTCAGAAATATCCACCCATGTCCACTAAGATGCTTGTAGTTCTTTTTCTGTTAGCCTGGGAAGAAGAGTGGCTTGACTCAATTTTGGGAGGTCTCCTCCAAGCTGACAAGAAATGACTTCTGTAATTTTTCAAGCATTTTTCTCTTTTTCATGAAAGAAGTGGGGAAAATGGGATCATTTTTTTTTAAGTTTTACAATAATAGCTAACTATATGGGGTTCATTGTATGTTCCTTGGAGCTAACTCTGATTTGAGCTAAAACTAACTTGTGTGGCTTAGCTGATTGGGTCACTTAATTCTTTTGTTTTTTCCATTAGGCATTAAGTCTTTCCTACTGATCCAATTAAGTCCACCAGGAAAACAAGATTCATTGCGAATGACCTGCTATGATTTTATCAGTATTTTCCCCTGCCCCAATGCTAGAGATTTCCAGATCTAGGCTATTTTATATGCTGAGCAAGGGCTAATATGTCGATAGTTCGTGGCCATATCCTACAAGCTATAATCAGGCAATCACATTTTGTATTTTCATGTATGTTTACTGTTTATTTATGTTGTAAATTATGCAGGTCCAGCAACAAGCAATCTAGATGAAGTTCTTCCATTTTGTTAAACATTCTATTGATCTCAACAAGACTAAAGTGAAATACATCTAGGGACTTCAGATTGATTATCTAGTAAAATGACTTATAAACTAAATTCATTTGCTAAGTGAATGCAGGAATCTGCTATCTCTTAACTATGGAGCAAAATGCAGCAGTTGATTCAAGAGTTTCAGCAGAGAAACAGAAATTTGGTATGAAGCTACTAGTGCCACGTAGCGTAGAGAGAGGGGGGGGATGCAGTTACTAAATGCATAAACCTTTACTGAGCAAGCATGCCCTTACTCAATAAAGCATTTTCAAAAGCAGAAAGAGGTTTCTCCCCTGTTTGTTGATGACTGTTGAATAAAGATTTTAGGAATTTAATCTGGAACCACATGAATGCAAGATTATAAATAAAACAAACATTGCTTTTGAACTCTGTTAAAAAGGACAATATCTAACAGCTAGAATGTGAACAAAATAAATGCTTAAAATATTGAAACACTTTCAACATTAAAATAAATATAAGGCAAATCTTGATGTTTATATTTTATATGCAACTGCTAACTATTATTTCAGTATGTTTATTGCAGGGTATTTTGGTTATTTCGTAATAACCATTTCATAGTGGGCTACGCCACTGTAATAGCAACATTCCACACCTGTGCAGCATACTGAAGGATGGAGAAATCGGTTTCTTATTTTTCCTTCTGAAAGTTTATTTCAGAAAATTTTAGTATCAGTATGTAAAGAAACCCTCCCCAATCTATGTTAAAACTGAATAATTGTACACCTTATTGTAGTTATGGTATATACTTATTGTATACTAAACTACAATTTAGTAAAGAGGATTATCAATGTTCTCTAATATGTTTTTAAATACCTTTATAAGAATTTTACATTACTATGAAAGTAATAAAGTATATTATATATAAAACATATTACATTTTATTAAAATGCTTATGATATAAATGTTGAGGTGATATTTTAAGTTGCAAATTACATTATAAAATTCCTAAAAGTGAGCAAGGATAATTTGCTTTAATTTTGGAGTTGTGAATTAGACAACTTTGTATAAATCTTTTGACTGAACTGTTTTCCTCCACCTCCTTTTTAACTGAATAATTCAAAACTGAAGGGAGCAACAGTGACACCAAGCGACCAATAAGATTATCTAATGAATGAAATCCAACTATTTCTTTCCTAAATTTATTTTTCTGGAATAGACTATGTATATATATTTATGTGTGCAGTGTCCAGCTTTTCACCATCTATAAATGTGAAATGGAGACCTTATACACCAAAACAATGCCTGACCCTAATATACAGACTATGAATCCAATATGTGACAGCAGTGTATATTTAGACACTATTGACTGTGAAACAATGAGGATTTCACTTAAGTATGACTTTTTTTTCTTGGATAACATCATAGTATTGTTTGTTTGTTTATTTATTGGATTTATATGCCGCCCTTCTCCCAAAGGACTCATTAAAAACATTTTAAAAAAAACACATATTACAAAAGTTAAAAAAAATTAGATAGAGTATCCAAAAAGCAAACCCAATTAAGATTAACAATAACATTTAAAAAATTTGATTAAAATTAACAATAATCAATCATTTATTTTATTTTGTTCAGGCCAGGCCAGCTTGCTGGAAAAGCCAAATTTTTAGGGTGCGTCGGAAGGAACGGAGGTCGGGGATTATACAAAGCTCCGGGGGCAGCTCATTCCAGAGGGAAGGCACTCCCACAGGGAAGGCTCTCCCCCTGGGGGTCGCTAGCCAACACTGTCTGGCCGACTTATAGTAGATCCACATCCAGTGGAAACAACATTCTGCTTTGCAATATACTGTTTTATGACAGTTGCATTAGCCATATTTAGTAAATCATTTCATTAGAAGTTAGGAATATATGCTTGGTCTCATTAGGCCAGAGAAATGCCTAGTACTATTATTATGAATGTTCATGAGAACACTTACTTGCAAAAGATATCCAAAGGAACCCAGAAGATAGATCCAGCCATTAATCAAAACTGTAAATGGAGATTGTGTGACTGCCTTAATTACAGCTACTCTACCTTCAAAAAAAAGTCCTGCACTCAGTTAAAGAAGTGTGCTTCCTTAATCAAACTCAAAATATTATAAAAGTTAATAAAGTTTCTAAGTCTCAGTAAGAAAAAGGAATTAAATTTATTCATAGAAGCCGAATACCTAAACAAGGGAGGAATCCTCACCAAGATGGCAAATACCGTAATGAGCAGAAAAAGACAGCTGTAGCTGCATTGTAAGGTTATATTTAAAATACTTGAACTACATATCAGATACAGAACACAATAGTCATACATACAGCATAAGTCATGCAGAATAAAAACCATTATTATAAGTCAAATTGAAAGATTTTTTTTTTCCTGGTAAAACCACTGTAAGAGCTAGATCTTTCTCGTGTACAAATTCACAAATAGTTTTTGTTATCTACTTCAATATTACCTCTAACTGGATTGCTTGGCCAAATAAAATTCATGGTTGTTCAGGTAGGGGCTCTTTCAGATCTTAAGAGAAGGATGGACTCCAAGGTTGCCCTTCGCTGCAAGATTACAGTATCTTTGAGAGGAAGCATATAGTACAAAGGACTTAAACAAGAAAGTACTTTTCATAGTCACATACATGGAATTAGAGCTAAAGTGTTTCTTCCATTCCTTCTTTCTTTTTCTGATTTGATATCTTGAACAGAATGTCTTTATGTGTTTTATGAAGAGTTTGAGAATGAGCCTCTGGCCGTTTGCCACAGTGGAGCAAATGAAAAAACAGGAAGAACTGTCATGATCTGAAAATCCTTGAACTTTTCCTACCCCTAAAACTGAAGATCAGATTCTTGTTCCTTTCTTTCACCATTTCTTCTATCTTTATACCAGGAATAAAGAGCAAGAACTTTCAAAACCTTGGGGTATTTAAGCAGAACTGTAATCTGTCCCATCATCCCCAAACCTTGCTATTTCCAACAAATATGTAACAGGCAAAAGATCTGGCAAAGGTAGGATCGTTTTATTTGAAAAAGAGCAACCTGTTGCATTCTAACTGCCAATTGCCTTGGGGAAAATTATCTTGTTTTTGTAATTATTTGTCTAGTGTGATTTTTATGCCTGTATTGCTCTGGAGACTAAAAATGCCATAAGTACTTTTGTTTTTATTTTTTTATTTTATTAATTTATTAAGAAAAAAATATATGGCCAACTTACCCATGGTGACCGAGGCTTACAAAAGTAAAGCCAAATAAACTCCACCTCTACCCACTTTTTTTTTAGCAATCTCCATTGGATAAGCAAGAGACAGCAGGAAGTAACCTATGCTTTAAAATGTCATTTTATGGGCTATTAGGCAGAAAGGAAAAAGGCATGCTATGGTAATACTAGGATTTAAAAGAAGGGGAAGATGATAATGGCAGCAAAAAACCGAAGCAAGGCAAGTTTATAGCATGCTGAATTTTAATAGCAGAATCTGAAGGTACTATGGGGACCAAATGAATCCCATAGACTAGGAGCTACATACAGTGGTCAGGTACAATGTCTAGCAAGTTAGATGACCTGTTTCAAAATCCTGCCCAACCATGATTTATCATGAAAAATGCTGAAACAAGCCCCCGCCCCTTTCTCTCCCCAAATTCAAAAATCAATATTTTAAACAATAAATAGAAGACATTTATTATGCAGAGTAAGACATTCGCTAACTGGTATTGGTATTAATTTTTTTTTTGTTTTCTGACATTTATATGGCCTCAGAACACTAACATTACCGCTCCCTGTCGAATCTGGACACTAGCTACACACTCTCTGCAGCATCAGCTGACATCAGCTACATAAGGCTCATGATTGGAGGAAACCTGTTAGCTTGTCTCTGCAATCAGAAGTTTCACTCATGAGGCTAGTTTGCAGAGATAAGGTATCAGCAGTTTTACAACCGTGATTCTCCTCCCGCCCACCCATGGATATAACGCCTCTCCATTTTTAGGTAAATATTTTAAAGAAGAAGTATTTTCTTATATACAGAAAAATATAGTATGTGATGGCTTAATTATATCCTAATCAGTTCTTGATTTTTAGAGGGGTGACCAATGAAGTAGGTTTTTTATTCGAATGTACTCCATTTTAACTATATGAGCACCCAAAGCCAGTCAAAGGTCAATGTTGTTGGTAATTTTTATATCATTTTTAACATTTGCTATGAATATTTTCTTAATAATTGTAACAGGTAATTGAGCTTCTTGAATAAGGAAAGTACAGTCCCCAAAAATAATTTGTACAATGATTTGTTAAATATTCAGGGTCCTAGTATTTTGTCGTTTGCAGCTTGGGGAAGCATTGTCTGCAATCTGTCTCTGGCCTGCCATTGCCAAATGATGACAATCTTTTGTGACAACAGCTATAAGGACTTCGACCCTAAAGCATCCCCAAAAAACTGCTGCATATGGTATCACTCACATAACTGATTGAACTGCGTGTCATCTAATGTGATTAATGAGCTCAAATGTGATGTGGCCTGTCAGCTGCAGTGCCATAAAGCATTTTGTGAGAAACTTTAATTTCTATGATTAGATGTGTGACAGACTGCTTTCATGATCCCATTACTACATAAGTGGCTGTTATGCATACAAAATGGTATGCATGGTATATAGAGCCAGGAAGACAGTCTTGAAGCAAATATATTTTTAAAAGGTAAACAAGATGATGGAAGTTTTCCTTAAATCCTGGGGAGAAAGATTAAATAAAGACGAGAGTCAGTATTTATTTTTGTTTGTTTGTTTATTTAAATAATTCACATTACTCAACAATTACTCTGGATAGTGTATCCAGATTGAAATGCAAAAGTGAAAAACAATAACCTATGACACCCAAGAAAAATCATATCTTCCAAACACAAAATCACAACAACAGAGTTTGTCTAATCTTCTGGACTGAATACCTGGGAAACACTGTAGGAGATTCTCCAGCTAACTGATGATTTTAGCAATTCTTAGATAAAAAGAAATTATTTATGCAAAGACCAAGGAATGTGGGGGAGATTATGGATAGAAATTATGTCTCTGAGTATGTCTAAATCTTCTATTTCCCAACAAGGATTCATAAAAAGCTTTCTCTTGTTCTAATCTTAAGCAAATTCCATTACAGCTTAATATGATATGAAGTAAGCCATCTTTGTATGTAAACAATGATTCATGGTTTACTATGTACAGTAATTTGTCTTCTGTATAGACTGCAATTTATTAGATTAATAGAGGAAAGGAAATACAATTGCATAGTATAGTAATCTACAGATATGGCCCCCAGAGGTTTGAGGCAAAGACTCCTTTAATTCCCCCTCTTTAGTGATGCTGAATATTGTAGGCACCAAATCATCACATTCTGTTACTTCTCAACCTGCAGTTACCAAATACATACATTTTGATATTGTCACATCTGTGGGAATGGCAGAGAATACATATTTTAGATCATAATTGAAATCCTCCAAACAACTCAGAATTGATTTCTCCTTGTCTTCCTGTTTGTACATGTGGCTTTGTGGGATCCTTGATGCTCTCTGAGCTTGGTGATTTTCTTGCAGACATTTCATTACCAAACTAGGTAACATCATCTGTTAGAAGAGAGTGGGGTTATTAACATGTCATCTTGTCTTATTTTTATATACTGTTGCAGAGGTGGGTTGCTACCGGTTCGGACCATTTAGTTTGCCATCCAGACAGAGGCTTTTGAGAATTTTTAAAAACCTAGCCTTCACTCTCTGTGTATTCAGCCTATATTTGAAAACTGAACTAACATTCAAGTTTTTTAAATAAATAGTTCATATTTATCAGCTAAGAAACAAAATTATAGCGGGAACTTTTCTATGCTAAGAATAATAGAATCAACATAATTTGTTGATATAGATAGGGGAGATTTTTTTCATAAGCAAACTGAGAAGAATTTGAATTTCAAAACATCTCATGTGGGAAAAAGAAAATTCAGCACACCTGCCTATCTGTACCCATGCTTATTGTTCTCTATAAAACTGAATATAGACTAATAGGTATATGCTGATGTTCAGTTTAAATACACATTTAATTATTTCACTTCTTGATTATATTGGTGAAAAAATATATGTTTTAAGAATTATTAATGACTCCCAGAAAGCCACAAGCTTGAGACAAGCTTGCTTGAAAATATGGGGCCATAATGGAGTAGCAGAGTCTCTTACTCAGGAGCACTTTGATCTCAGCAGTGGGATCTATTCTTGATTCATCCTAACTGCAATTTGAAGTAGATCTGTCTCTTTCATCTGTCCTAAAGGGGAATTTGGGGGGAACAATTGACTATAGAAAATTGAGTCTGATACAGCCAACTCAGTGAAGGTTTATAAATATCCTCTTATGGGAAAAGGTAGTAACCGAATAAAATAGTGCCATTATTCTTGCAATTGTTTTAGGATAAAGAGAGAAGAACCAGGCTGAATGAAGAGATACAGGAAAAGAACAAGCCATTCTAGCAACTGTGTCGCAACTGTCAATTAGTCTGCAACAAACATGTAAAAAAGTTCCTGCAAATGAAGTTTTTAAATGCCAGTGCTCCTATGGATTTAGTATTTCATTTAAATTATTTTGAATACTTAAGCTTGTAACTCAAATAACTGAACAAATCTGTCATTAATAAACATGTGTATGCTTTCAACATGACTAGAAAAGTTTATTTTACTTACAGGATAATTTTAAAAAAAATCTGCACGTTTTTCAGAAAATGAAAGCAATTTTCAATTAAACAAATGCAGTTGTAATTATTTGTAAATTATTTGTAAAATACGTAAGGCAGAGGTGTAAGTATTTTCATACAAAATATATTTTATACCATTAAAAAAGTATTTCTCGTGGAGTATTAATATTTCTAGTGATGCCCAGGCTATAAGCTCCTATTTTAAAGGTGATCTCCTGTTCCAGACTTCAAGAGTATAAGACAAAAGAAAAGGTATCTATTATTTCAGATTAATCTTTGCCCAGAGAATATAATGTATGTTCCTTATCAACCACAGTTCCAGATTTTTCATTTCTCCTGTCATTCACTTGTGCATAACTTAGCAATGAAATTATGCCTTTGATTTTAACAATGGATCAGTATTGCATGCAAAATTATTTCAAACAGTAAAAAATAAATCAGCCTAATGACTTCCGTGATGTTTTTTATATGTCTATATGTTCAGAATTGTGACATAAAATGAGCAGCTTTAAATCAACTAATCAATTACTGCTAAAGAGATCCCGATACCAAATAAACTGTTTCATTTTATGTTAAGTAGTTTAGCTTGCATTTCAGAACTGACTTATTTTGATACTGGAAGTATACAAAACATGTGGTCTAGGAGTAATATTGCTAACTAAGTGTGTAAACACTTGAATAAAATAATATTTTCATTTTTTTAAGATTGATTCTAAGTTCACATTATTTCTTATTTGTGGTACAGTATTTGTTTTTTTTGGGAGCCAGCAACATAATCTCTCTTCTTTTCTTTTTCTAAAAGTTGGCCTCAAAGGGCTGACTAATACTTAAGGGCTAAGGCTAAGATGCTTTTACAACACACAAGGAACTGTTTGCTTTTATTCTGCTGACGTCTATTTTCCTTTCTTTCATTGTGAAAGGAAACGTGTGTTTTGCTAAAAATAGAATGTACAGCCTAACAACTAGCTTCTGATTGGTTAAAGGCAAAATCTGCCTAGCCTATGGGAGTAACTGAGAACAAAAGCAATTCAGCCTGCATATGTGTGGAGCACTTTATGTACATCAAGCTGCCTAAATATAAAACCAATATACAGAATCATCAAACACATCCACAAAACCACAGGGTGTTTGCCTGTGAATGGCCAAACTCTTCAGCGTGGCAGGAAAGAGAAGGAAACAATTTTTGATTTTACAAAACATAAATTGGCAAGGTCTTTGTAAAACTTACTGGCATTTTTTCAGAAATATTTGCAATAATTTCTTAGATAGTATCATTAACTCCATTTCATCTTGCATAAAATTGACGTGGTTTATAATATGTCCAGGAACAACAATAATAATGCAAAATAATCATTTCATTAACAAATGTGGACTTTGTAAGGAAAAGTCTGCAGGATTATCCAAAGAGCTAGATGCAGCTATAGTTACCACTAAGCCTCCACTAGAGGCCAGTATTACATGGGACAATTCATTTTATTCTGCAGCAGGAAAAAAGAAATTCTAGAGACTTGACTGTTGGCCAATACTTTCTGTGTGTTCTTGAATGCATTAGGGAAAAGAACTAAGGTGTAGTCCTTCTTTATGCTTGTGAAATTCCAACTGAATTGCTGCCAAACCCATATATAACTACTGGGATATAACAAAGAGGATAAATGTCTTTGGGGATGCCTTTTGTTATACATGCAAACCAATCTTAGCAGTGAGGGAGTGCCACAGCACTCAGCCTCCAACTTATTCTGCTGGTTAATCTACACTTGCTGGTTTCCCAGAACTGGCTAAGTGGGCAAGAGAAAACAATTCTTTTTTTTTATTATTTTAAGAACGGATATGTTTTGTCCTGTTTCACTCAGCCTGCCCCAAGAACAGTCAAAGCACTAAAGATCTATGACACTGTACTACTGACAAAGTACAGGTAACCTTCAGTTTACGAATAACCCGAGGACTTATTTCATTGAATCATGTTAAATAAATGTGATTCCCACCCTGCTTTACCCAATGCATTTGCTAAACGAAAGTGTATGTTGTTAAGTGCACATGAGTTATGTCAGGGTAGCGAAGACCCAGGCATGAAATCCTCTTACTTTTGCTACCGGTTCGGAATTGGGAGTGTATGCACACATGGGGCGCTTCTGCGCATGCATAGAATCTTCTGCACATGCACAAAGCATTCGTGATAACGTCTGGGCAGGTGAACGGAGCCTCATGCCACTACTGGTTCACCCAAACTGGGGCAAACTGGCAGAATACCAGCTCTGGGAAGACCATGTGGGGCCTAGTGCTGGAATAGGCCACCCAAGCCTTCCACAACTGGCTGAGATACCTCATGCTCGCTTACAATCTTTTGGGATCCCCATAGTTGCTTTCCCCTCCTATCCTACCGTGCTGGGTCTCCACAGGGTCTTCACAGGCACTGGGCCTGTTTCTAGCCTCCCAGATTCCACTTGCTCCTCTCCATCCCATCTGCCATTACCTAGTTATTATTATTATTATTTTGAAGATCTCCAGAGTTTCAGAAGAGGCTGACCCACATGTCAGAAAAGACAATGTCTTTTATTCAGATGCTGGTGAAGGTATAAGAATGTGAGATCTAATGATTTGGTTTCTAACTTGCTTTAAACTTCTTTTGTATACTTCAAATATCAACAGAAAGTGCACACCACACCAATGATTGTGATATGCTCAGTTCAGATGAAGCTGGCTTCAATTTTTACTTTAAACTGGTTTTATTAACAAGTACAAGATAAATATCTGCTATAAACACGTCTGGTTTTCTCCTGATTCTGTTATTTTAGGAACTGTTAGAATTGTTTCTCTTTTATAATACAAACCATCCCTTCTTAAAGGGAATTTATTTCCAAGTTCAGTGTAAAACTCCTTGGTTGTTATCATTTCAAGTATTTTATAAATTGTATACATAATGTAATTTAGCATATATCTATTCTATTAATTTATCTTAATGCATAAAATAAGTAGGACACAAATGTGGTCTATAAAATTTAGTGACTCGGTGTGACACTCTCTGAAATATTTTTCCAGTGTAACAGTAATTAATTTTTCTCAGAAATAGAAAAACAGAAAAGCAGAGTAATTTTTTTCCCACATTCTATGCAATAGCATGAGACTATTCTGGGTATGATTATCAAACATTCTGGATTAAACGTTTTCGCTCTGGTCCATTAAAATATCAATGTTTTCTTCTTGCTTTGTTTCATATAAATTGGGCTTTTGGTTTTATATAACTGAGCTCATGAGCAAAACAAGACTAACATATAGATGCAATATTGAACAGAGAAATCAGTCAGTCTTTTTTTTAGTTTTTGAGTAAAATATTTAAGTAGAAATATTCTGTATTGAATGGAGGTCACAGATCCTCTCATGGAACATTATTTTATAGCTAAGGAGCTTAAACAAATAGTCAATGCAATTTATCATTACATTTTGAAAATGTGAAGACTTTCCAGGAATGAGATTTCAAAGAAATAATAGATTTATACTCCCAATGTATTAGTTAGAACAGACATTTACTCAGCTCCATATTTTTGAGGCAGAAAATGCCTATTACTAAATTGAGTGGTATTATTTCAATGTTCTCTCTTTCTGTCTGTCTGTTTCTCTCTCTCTCTCTCTCTCTCTCTCTCTCTCTCTCTCTCTCTCTCTCTCTCTCTCTCTCTCTCTGTGTGTGTGTGTGTGTGTGTGCTGTCCTTCTCTCTTTCTCTCTCCTTCCCTCCTTCCCTCCCACCTTCCCTCTCCATCCAAGCTCCCAACAAATAGCCCAAGAAAAAACCCCATGACAAATTTTGAAGTACTCTAGGAATCCACTGGAGTCCCTATATGTCTCAAGGGGCATAAAATTTCTAACATACACTTTTATTTCAGCAATTCATATAACTTCCTGCCATTGTAACTCTATATATTCTTGTTATTTCTGATCTGAAGTCATTAAGATGTTTGCACAAATGCACTTATTTGAATATTTTCTGCTCTGATTGTGTCTGTGAGCCTACAGATGTAGTGTTTTGTTGTTTTTCAAAAATACCCTTTTATATCTGAGTGTTCAGAATATGTTTTGCTCCTATCCACAGCAGTTCAAATATTGATTTAATCTTTCTACCTTGCAATTTTCACTTTTATCATTTTTTTTTTGCTATAATGTTGTTTTGCTTAAAGCCTTAATTAGCTAGCTGTCTCTAAAACAATTGTCTAATCAACTGTTTTTCATTTGAATCCATAGAGTGGCAATTATAACAGAGGCTGTGGGAAAAAACTCTCCTTTGATGAATACTAGGAAATAGGAGTATTAAAATTAATGTACTAGAAAGAGGAAAAGACTTTGGGGGGAAATCTGATTCTTGAAAATAAGGCAAAAATAGGAAGAAATAATTTGTTCTGCTTCTTCTGCTTGTTCCGCTTGCGGCCTTTTCCTTAACCTAATATCTAGGCAAATAACAAAAATCACAGGTTTTTTTTTATATAGTCAATGCAATACATGCATCTGTGCGTCTGTATGTCCAGCTTGCAACTTTCTAATTTATGTTTAATTAATTAAAACAGAGAATCCAGCAATTTCACCAGGAGTTATTTATGTACACTTCATTTTAGAAACTACATTCCCTGCTGCTAATCTTTTTCCTCTTATGAAGAGGCTTTCAGACTTACCATCATGAATACGTAAACATGGGAAACTTATATAAAGTGTAGGGGACATTGTAGTTGGTATGCTAGAAGCTGTGTTCGTTCAAGATTAATTCAATTATTTCATTCATCACTGGTTAGCTTTCAAAATCCTGGTTTCCTCCAGGAAAATATCTTTTTATTTTGATATCACTTCTGTATATTGTGCTTATGAAGAAAATAAAAATGAAACATTGACTTTGGTTTTGTTGATCAGAAAGATTTTCTGTTATAGGAATGGCTAATATTTATATTAATGTGTAAAAGCAAAAAATTGAGGTTGGAGTGTGTTTAACTTGTACTGTGTTAAGAAGAGTTGGAAATCAATGCCCCTTTTCTTTCTTTTTCTCTTTCCCCCTATATCTCAACCCTCTTTCCCCCCCACCCTTCCTTCCCTTAATTTCCTACCTATTTTTTCTTCACTTCTTTGTATTTTATTTAATAAAATACAAATGTGAAAAACCCTGGTTTCCTCAAACCCTGGTTTTAAAAATAAAAATAATACAAACAGCAGATTAAAAATGCTCATTACATTAAAACAGTTTTTAAAAAAATCAATATCAGCAAAATTCAATAGCATTATCATCCATTTAACTCAGAAAGAATAATGATGCTTTACAGCCCTCATAAAGAAAACATAGCAATGATCTACATATTTATCTCAGGAAGAATGATCTTGTTTATTCAATACTAGAACAGCAACAAGAAATTAGGTACAGTGCTTTGACAGACAATTAAAAGACCACTATGATTGTGCTGATAGACATCTTTGAAATTATGCGAACATGTTATAGGCACCCTTACAAAATGGTGGAAATAATGAATTTAATCCATTCATAAAGTAGCAATCAACGACATCATAGTCGTTTCCACTTTCATTTTTGGTGGGTCCTTAATATTTTAATTTATTTCTCCTTTTTCTGAGCAGATAAGGATACTTCCCCCAAACTTGACCCACACATTTGTTTTCTATTATCATAACTCTTATCAATTCATTGGAGACATAGGGGCACTTTCAGAAATAAAGATAGAGATGGAAACTGATGCTTTTTTTAAAAAATGTTAAAAAGTCAGATGAGAAAGGAAACCTGGCAGGACTTGCTATGGTAGTGTCTCTAAGAAGATTGATACTTCAGGATTAAAATATAATAACCATATTTTATATTGACACTACCTTTGGTGAGCTGGCCAGCAAACAAATGTAACAATAAATAAATATTTTTAACATGTCGTCTCATAACCATAGGCATTTCAGCAGATGGATGATTTGGCATGATACATACACCCTATTAAATTCCCCTGTAAAAAAAAAAACAGACAACCAGCATTTGTTCTGAGCTTTTGAGGTAAACCATTGTGAACAATGGTACCTATTTATCTACTCGTATTTGCATGCTTTCAAACTGCTAGGTTGGCGATTTGCTGCTGGGGGGAAGGTAACAGTATTCCATGATAGCATGCTGGACACATGACCATGGAAATGTCTTTGGACAGCACTGGTTCAATGGCTTTGAAACAGAGATGAGCTCTGCCCCATAGAGTTGGCAATGATTAGCAGAGTAAAATCTACAGGGACTCCTTTACCTTTTATTTGTGAACAATATTAATGGTGAGCATTTGTTCTTTCCCCAGAGTAGATAAAGAAATTGGGTGTGCTTACATTTTTATGCAATCTGTACATACATCTTAAGCTAATTACTATACAAATTAAAATGCAAAAATTATACTTTACTTATACTTTTTATTTTGTAATAGTGTTTTTACAAATATTCTGAGTAGATGTACAAAAAATTATAGCATTTATGAAATCAGCCCAAGTAAATTAAATTTTGAAATGGGGGGAAATTGATTATATTCTGGGTGCAACTTTTTTAAAGCCTTAATCTACCATTTCTATTGATTTTGTTAACTTGTCAAATTGTTTTCAACTTATTGTTATTCTTTTAAAAAAGGTGAACGATAACACCTGTAAGAATTTAATATGAACATTAGTTATCTGTTTAGAGATTCCATTTTCTCTTTGTAAAAAAATAGTTTTACTTTTTTTAATGAAAAAACAAAACTATAGCATGCTTGCTCTTCGTGATCCATCCTGATTATCCATTAAATTCTGCCTACTTCAAGAAATCCTTGTTGATCTTTAAGATTTCAAAAGTCTTTTATTTAGACTTAGGACCATGATCAAGCTTTTTATCATTTTTTTATCCTGTTTTACCACAGCCTTTAATTTCTTCATTCAGTCTCCTTGTAATGGTCTTCACTCACTGGTGTACTACACTGGTAGATCCAATTGCAGCTGCATTTTCACTCTCCCTATTGTCAAATAATTCTTGTTTTGTTTGTTGCAATAACTTGATTTTGATGTTTTATTGTCGGTATTTAAATATTGTTTCAATGACAGCATTGGTCTTGGTGGAGGGCTAGAGTAAAAGGCTTCATAAAAAACAGCCCCTACTGTAAACATAACCAAAGGCATGAGGAAAATAGTGCTCTCTCAGCTGACACATTACTTTCTACTATGCAGAGAAGTTGCAATGTAAGGACAAATAAAGACCCTTTAGAATACAAGAATCATAGACCTAAAATACAGATCATGTACAAGAAAATCCTAGTATGTTTATTGGGATATTCAGGGATGGGCAATGAGCATTTTAAAAGATTATATAGGGAACTAAATTTCTTTATTAACCACATAAAGCAAAATAATATAAAATGAACACCATTGGTAAATTATACACTGAATTCTTCATTTCCGTTTTAATAGTACAGGGTTTTTTTCTTTAGTATTGATTAAACTGTCATCATTATTAGATGTTAAAAAAACATGTAATAATTAAACCCTTCCAAAAGATAATTTGAAACTCATTATTGATTACTATTCTTATCTCCTCTAAAGAAGGGTATCATTTCCACACAATAAGAAGACATGTTTCTTTGATGAAGATGATGGCTGGATATAGTCCAACTATTGATATTTCTAAATGATTAAATCTGACCTCACTCTTGTCTGCACACACCAAGAGCTTCTATTACATGAGCCAACATGGTTTTGCCAGCTGCTTTTCTTTCACCCACACAGCTTGCAGCTTTTAAATGAGAGATGCCATAAGGTTCAAGGTTGTATTAGCACATGATAAGAAGGGGATAAAGAAGATAAAAAATAGCATTTACCACCAGCTAGGTGAGCTAAAATGTTTAAAAATATGTCTAGCAAATGTTAGAAATGTAATCAAAAAATGGGCACATACTATCATATCTGGTGGACTTGTGGGAAAGAATTTTTTTTGGGAAAAATACATAAATGACTAGAAAAGATGATTGGAAAAGAAAAAGTATGTATTTAATATTGCACGTTTTGACAGCAGCGATAATTGTAGAAAAATGAAGAAATATCACGAGATGAAGAAATAACTAAGAAGATACTAGAGTGTTCAGAAATGGACAGACTGATATTAAAATGGAAACAGAAAGAAGAAACAGAATATTATCAAACATGGAATTTATTTACCAGTGTTTGGAAAAAAGATGTGGAGATTAAAAATGTAATATGTATTGTTAAGCAAATTAAATAGCCAGATAATACGATGTGTATTAAGCACATGTAATTAATAAAAAAATAATTTTAAAAAATAGCATATAGCTTTAACCTGGCCATAAAAAGCAGTTAGCTCCATAAACTTGGAATTGCAATGATACTTGAGAAAAGTTGCTATAAATAAAAGAAATGAAAATTGAAGTTTATTTCATACAGCTTCTTATCCACATCTAAGACAGAGAATTATGTGCATTTAATGTTAAGTAAAGTTAAAAGAAATGGTATAATGAATGTTGGTAAGTAGAATGAAAATAGTGCATAAGAGACATATGGACCATGTATGGAAAAATATAGAAACAGAATAAATGGTAAACATATAAGCATAGAGAACATAGGAAAAGATGCTGAGAAAGCTGTTCAGAACAGACTCAAAAGAATTATTTGTGAAATCCATTTCAAGGAAGTATAGGAGAGGAGAAGAGCTGCAAACTGGATTTTTTCTTTTGTAGGCCATTGAGAAATTTCTGAATATGGAAATAAAGTTCATTGGATGTTGATTTGAAGAAATAATAAAATGAATAAGCTTGATTTATGGAATATTTTGCATGAATATGGAGATTGGATGTGGAATGTGATAAAAGTGACATGTGATAGAAGAAAAGCATGCAAGAGAATAAATGCAAGCTTAGCGAGTGATTCAAAATTGCGAAGTAGGATAAAGATAGTTGCTGTCTTGGTTGATTAATGTATCTATGATTAATGTATGAGGAATTGTTGTGGTAATTTGAAAGGTTGATTGGGGACATAAATGTGAAAGTCCTTTTATATAGATGTTTCTGGCTGAAAATCTGAATAATTTACAGTGAATGCTATATGGGTTATATGATACCACTGTCAGTATAGACCTTAAAAGTAATGTAACTATTTATTTTATTTATTTAATCGTATTGCTTGCCTAAAACAATGACTAAAGTTGTTGTGTTTAGTAGGCAAAATGGAATAGATTTGTATATACAAATGGGGAAAAATACGGAAAAGGTATGACTTTATCTTTCTTTATAGATTGTTCATTATAGGTGAGAAAATGCTGAAGGAGAGCCTAATATTCACCTCTCTTTTTAAGTTGCTGCTGAATGACATTTCTCTGTCTTCACTGTCAAGTGTTGTATTTTCAAAATCTTGCATTTTCCCCCATTAGGTCTCATTCAAAATAGTGAAAAATATTTGGATGTGAAATTTTCATGACTGCAAGAACTGCACTGGCATTTACAATGGCATATTTGCATTGCTGCTTGGACCATCAGCAGTACACACCACTCACCACTTCCTGTGTGCACTGTTGTCCTCCTCCCATTTTCAGCGTATCACAAATGCACTCTATGCCTGTGTGTTCCAGCTTTGATCCAAAGTTCTTGTTGGCTGCTGATTTACATTGTGTCTTAGGTCCTTCTGACTGGATGGCCTGAAATGTTTCCTTATTGTCTAATGTCAGCCCCAGTTCCAGTTGGTTGCAATACCTGGGAATCCATTTCATTCAGAGTTGCTGGGTTCTTATATGCTGCAGTGGTTGGCAGCAGCTATTTTTAGAAGGAGCTAATCTAGTAATAGCCACTAACTCAATGACTTTCTCCACCCCATGCTTTCCCATCCCCTTTAGAAGCTCTTCACTCTGATAAACCCTTCCCTCTCTTTCAATTTCTGACCAAGCTGAATGATGTATCAAACAAGAAGAGCTGAAGGGTGGCATCCAAAGAGAATTTAGAGCAGTGTTTTTCAAACTTGGCAACTTTAGACTCCCAGAATTGTGGGAGATGAAGTCCACACATCTTAAAGTTGTCAATGTTGGGAAACTGTATAAAAATTAGCAGTATTACCATCTATCACCTTCCACAATCAAATATGTTTAAAAACACCACTAAGTAAATTCAGGAACAATTCTTTTTCAATAATTTATATCTTGTTTTCTTGTTTGTTTTTTTCTCATGCTTTCTTTTGTTTATACTTTAGTAACTTCTGAAATAGAGTCAGGGGATTCTTCCAACTCTACCATTTATTTTCAATATACAGTATATATTTTTAAAAAGTTATGTTTGAAATTGCCTTGTAATTTCCATTACAAGAAGAGAGATGAATCCACTGTGCCATTTCCTTTGGGAAGTTATCAAATTCTTTGGTTCTTTTTTATTTACACAGTATATACATTTTTGTTTCCTTTTTAATTTTTAAAGCCTCATTCACTTTTTTCTTTATATCTGACAACAAATTATTATTCAAAGTCTCATTCATGTTGATCTCATCAAGTAGATTTTCTTGAATATCTTTTTCTGTAACATCTTCCTCTGGGAATACAACATATCCAACATAATTGATTCAAAATCCCAATACAGTTCCTCAAAGATATCGCTGAACACTCTTATAAGTTACTTGTCTTATTACGTTTTCAGTATAAAAGACAGCTTTTCTTTCCAACAAATATATTTATTCTTTAAAAATATTTTCAAAGTCCTAATACACAGAATCAAATAGTGCAAAATTTTCAGAGTTTCTGAGGAACTGCCTCACCCCAATGATCCCAATAGGCCTACTTCAAGTGCACTGATAGAGGGGCAAGCTGTGGATCCTGTCAGTCAAGAAATTTTGGCTGGCAGTGTCATGGGGAAGAGCTTTCTCTGCTGTGGCTCATGTCCTTTGAAATATCTCCCCCACAGGTAAGATCTGCTCCCACTTCCTGGCCTTCTGTGCCAGTTGGCTTAGGGCCTTAACAGGGGAGAAACACACTGGAGATGGTTGATGAAGCAGTAGCAAATCCCACCTTATCCCCCTGCCTATCTTTTTGCTATTATTTTGTCATAATTTTAATTATAATCCATACCTTTATTGCTACTAGATACTGGACATACTCTGTGTGTGAAAGAAAGAGAGGGAAAAGGGGAGAGAGGGGAAGAGAGAGAGAGAGAGAGGGAGGGAGGGAGGGAGGGAGGGAGAGAGAGAGAGAGAGAGAAAGGAGGCGAGAGTCACCTTGCAACAAGATATGCTGTAAACAAATTTAATATATAAATGAAATACATTACAAAAAAGCTAAACTTCATCCCAAAATACAAAAAAATAATCACCTAATTAGTGTAGGTAATTGTTTAAAAAGCCATCCATCAACTGCCATCATCATGTGCAAAGTGTATTTGTGTGTTATCAAAATATTTATAGATTGTTATGGAAAACGTTTCTAGGAGATAATCTACATTCAGTGGAGTACAGTGGAACAGAGTAAAAAATGCCTACATTTATTGGAAAAGTAGCAAGAGAAAACAGTATTACCAAGTGATAGATAGTTTATCACTGTTATTTTCTTCATTCTTTCAACAATCAGATGAACATGTCCAAAGTTAGTACACCATTACTCAGTACATCCAGTTACAGAGAAGAATATTGCAGATCATGGTTGTAATGCACTGACAAATAAGCTCGATTTGGTTGACTTGTAACTATCATATACTTATGCATGTGATTGTTGTGAAAATCGTGCTTAATCTACCACTGAGCTTTCTTGACCTCAGAAGTTACTTGGATAGATTTTTTTTAAATAGTCCCTGGATACAAGTATTTAACAGAGCCTTGCACAAGTGCCACCTGATGTTCTATGGTTCTGTCTGGAAGACTCCTCTCTCATGCAAAATGCTCCCATAAGACAGTCTTTACTCCTTGTTCCTTTTACAAGATTTTTCTTGTAAAATCTCAAAATGTTCTAGTCCAGTGATGACCTTGTCCATGAACATAGTAAAATCAGAAACACTTCCATGTTTCCTCTTCCTATGTTCTTTTTACAAAAGATGACACATTGAAATGCCTTCTCTGCGGGATGGGTTTCAGCAGGCACTACTGCCGGTTCGCTTGTTTGCGACCGTGCTGCATTTTGCGTGTGCTCAATATGTACTGTGTGCACATGTGCAGTGTAATTAAATTTGTTATGTGCATGTGCAGAACTGAAAAATAAGATGGTGGCACCTATGGCATCGCCCGGAGAACCAGTTCGGGTTCGTGGCAGGCATGGGTCGCTGCTGATTCCAGTGACCTAGGCCACCAAACCACTATCGGTTTGGCCGAACTGTGCAAACCGGTAGGAACCCACCACTGCTTTTTTGACTTATAATCATGTCAGATGAGACAAGGACATCTCTGCCTTCCTTTTATCAAGCAACTCAGTAAATAACTCTAGAAGGGTTGCCAAATTTCTCACAATTGCTATTGCGGTAGTGTAATTGTTTAACAATCTTCTAAAACAATCTTTTAGATGATTTGTATTTTTCCTCTATTTTAATATATGTGGCAATTTAGTTTCACCTGGGCATAATGTTAATTAAAAAAAATTATTATTATTTAACATGCTTTTCTGCATGTTCCCCAGCTACTTTAAGCCATTTTGGTTAAAAGACAGCACACTGGCAAAAGTAATCTGTTTATCCATTCTGTTGATGGATCAAACTTTCCTGTAGCAAACAGGCTTCCATCAGTGGTAAAACAGCAACTGCAGTCTAGGGTTTACTGTATTTATAAGTAGCATCACTGAGCAGGACACATTACAGAATAACAATTCTTTTTGACAATGCCTTGTCACATTTGTAAACCTATTTATTTACATGCAAAAAAGTTACTACAATGAATGTAGGGTAGGTTTAATTGTTAGCATAATATGTGCATTAATCTTTCTCACTTGTCTTGCCCTACATATTTCAGTGTAATGCACACCTTTACGGTGTCATAAGAACGGTCTCCATTTTTTATACACAATTCTCCATTCTGATTACTATGCTTGTCTCACAAAATGAAACTCTGTAACAAAAGGAATTGGCATTACAGTGCTGCTATAATTCATTCCCTTGACAAAGACAGAAATGAGAAGTGACAACGGAATAAAATGATTTCATTCCTACTCTGTTGCTTCAGATGAAACAGAAAGCAAAAGATAGCACAATGTTAATTCATTCATATTGTGACAGAGATAAGGAATGGTGCAAAGAAAAGTCATTCTCTTTTATTTTTGAAGTACTTGGATCACAAATATACATCATGGTTAAGCCAATATTCAGAATGGCCTGTTTTAATGCAACCAAACAATCACTTGTGTTTGGTGAAGGGTATTCAGGACACCTACAGAGAAATCAGAACTGGAGAGCTGAAATTCTCGGTCCAATATATAGATGTTTATTCTTGATATTGTTTTTTTGTATACACACTCAGTGATAATTTAAAAAAATAAAAAAATAAAAAGTGGGTCTATGCAGCTTATGATCAAATATTTATTTAGAAACTGTACAAGTATAAGCAAATACCTGATTAATGTACCTAAATACAGCACACAATCATGACCATTTTAATCTCCTCTGTTTCACTGATATTGGAACAGTAGATACCCTTTTATAACAGAAGACAAATTGCTTTCTGCTACCCCTACCCCACAGAATAGAGTCTGGTGTAGTGGTTGAGGCATCAGCTAGAAACCAGAAGGCTGGGTTCTAGGCCCATCTTGCTGGGCTAGCCACAAAGCCAGCTCAGTTACTTTGGGTGAGTCATTCTCTCACAGTCTTAGAAAGTGGCAATGAAAACCACTTCCAAAATCTTGCAAAGAAAACTACAGTGATTTTTCCAGGCCATCACTAGGAATCAATACTGATGTAAAGGCACCCCCCACACACACACACACCCCAGCCAACAAACAAAGCAAAAGAAGCTTAGTTGATAGAAAATTAGCTTAGATCTATGAAATCTTGGCATATAACTTTGCTCATCTTGTCTGTGTCCAATACTAATAGCCAACATCTGGTCTTCAGAGCAATGATATGTTTTACACTCTTTGTTTCTTTCTATCTATATACTACTTAAACTCTCATAGTCATGATCTTTAATTGGACAAAACAGGGTATCATCGGGCAACAGGTTTTGAACCAAGATACCTCAAATTGGCTAATTTGCAGAATTTTGAGTCCAAAATTCAGGATCCATGACTGCTGAGGGAATTAAATGTAGAAAGGTTGTAACTACTGGCTACTTCAGCATTGCTGGACTGCTGCTGTAGTCATGTGATCTTCATTTTCAATGTTATCTAATCTCTCTATCCTTCTCCCACCCAGCAGCAACCACTTACCAGTCAGACAACCCTGAGAATTCGAGAGTTTCTAAGAAAACTGTGATGAAAAGTTCTGAGCCTGATGGAGAAGTGCAACAGACAGATGAATCTCTCACGAGTGAAACAGAATCCAATAATCCAAGTGTCCAACAACCCAATCCTGAATGTGAGAACTTAAATCAGAGAATGTACCTTCTGATACTTCCTTTCAGTTTCCTACAAGGAAACTCAGTGGGGAAGCCAACAGAAATTCAGTTGCTCCCGCTCCCACTGAGGTTTTCTTGCCCAGTATGTCTGTTTCTTTGCTTATTAAGGAAATATATCTCAAATGATGACTCAATGGCACACAAGTTGTCTAGAAATTTATTTACTTACTCCCATTCTACAACGTTAGATATTAGCTTCAGCTATAATGGTTTCCACCAAGGTCCTCTGTTCCGGTGGGAACAGAGGTTTAATCTCATTGGTCGAAGGGTCTGACAGCTCCCTATAAAAGGGCTGCTATCAGACTCAACCTCCGCTGGATTGTACATAGTTGCTACTGAGTTAATAAAGAGCTGTTGTTACTGTTAGCCTGCGTGTGCCTTTCCATTACCCAATCTAACACAGAATATACCAGTAATGCTAAAACCCAGAAAGAATACCATTTCCAGAATTACCTAGTGAAACTTTGGTTGAATCCAAGTCCTATGAGTCACATTATTAAGGAGTTTAGTTCTCCAATGATGCATTATTAATATATAATCCACCACTAAAACATTGCATCCAATGAGTGCAATCCATGCCATAAACCTCCTTTTCTCCATGGTTAAACAGAGACTTAAATTATATATTGGGGCAATTTGAATAAAAGAAGCAAAATTAGATTTTAAAGAATAAATTAAGTTAACATCACATTCATCCCGCTGATCCCACTCTACCTAGTAACCAATAACACCCTATAACCACTGCTGATCTATTGGTTATTTTCATTGTTGAAAAGTATATATTTCTATTAGTGGCAATAATTATTTATTTTAAAAACATAGCTTAGAACATTTTACTTCTGTAAAATCATGGGGTTACATTTCATCCAACACACTACCCATGAATCAAGAGCCAATCTAGTCTGGAATTTGTCCAAAAGAATGTTTTCTGGTTGTGTTATTACAAAAGCAAAAGTAGAGCAATATGTCCTGTTGATGAATGAATTTGGTTTCAAGCAGCATCTGAGCTTATCAAAGTCCAATTTGCTTAAGAGATAATGATAACATTAACACAATTTCTGCTGCTCAGTGGGACTGATTACATCTATCTGTCATTCTCTAAAAAAAAAATTGGCACAGCAGTATGAAAAATATCCAGCTATACACAAATTGTAACAGAAACCATTAGAGTATGGGTTTGCATACCATTTGCTGGCAGATAAAGAAGAGCAGCAGAACTTTTTACTACACAAGGTGTATGTGTGTTTGTGTGTGTAGTGATATGTGTATGTTTGTTCATATGTATGTAAAAGCAGCAGCTTTACTCTGGCAATTAATTAAAAACAGCTAGAATAAAAGGGAAAGAAACCCCAAAATGATATTTCATTTTACAATGACTATAAGTAATAAGAGAAAATATGTACGTGTGTGTCTACATGTGGGTGTGCAAATGGATGCACTTTTATAAATTACCTCTGTGTCTACTAAGACTTCCTGTCAATATGCAGATAAAAAGAATAATGAGCTAAGGCATAACAATCAGACAAAAACAAAAGTCAATGCCACATACCAAGTCATGTTTGCATAGTAGATAAGTGATTAAGAAGCAAACCTGTGAAAAATTATGAAATTACACATAAGAGTTTGCCCTTCATTATAATTCAGTGGTGAAGTTCCTTTTGACTTAGCTAAGATTATGCCTAGAAACAAGACCTGTTGTCCTGAACATTATGGAAACATTCTTATACCATGTGGCTGTCCTAGGTGCCTGCTCAGAGTTGCTGCACATCTCCATGGATGTTTCAATGTATATGAACATCAAGTGAGCTAAAGCCTTGTTAAGTGTGGCTTGCCGAAGCCACACTTGTTTATGAAATGTGTGCCATAAGGAAAGGCCTTTATTTCATGCATGGAACAAATATACTGTGATTTAGTAGACCAATGCTGGATGAGCCATGGTCCAACTGGTTGCTATCAGTTTTGATGGACGTAAATTCTGTGGAAGTTAGTAGGGCAAGGCTGAACTATGTTGCCTCTTTCTATGATACTCACCTCTCCCCCAATTATCTTAACTTGTTTCTTCTTATCTTACTTTTGCAATGATCATCTGCCACCATCAAGTTCGAGTTTTTCCCCAGCCTAGAACCCATGTGTCCAGAACGTGCTTATTCTAAATTATTGCTGAATTCACATATGCATGTTTAATTACACATAATGATGAAACACAGTATTTTAGTTTAGGTATCAACCCCCCAAATGTACTCTTCTATGCACAGGATTCAAGCAGGAATTTTTTGTAGCTCTAGTTGTGCTACACCTAAATCACATGGCTTGAAATGTATTAAGAAAAAGCCTAATGAAGAAAACACAAGTGCTGTTAAGCAATCTGAGACTGATGAAGGGAGATACTGATAAAAGTCGGACCAGCCAAAAGGGAATAGGGACTGAAGTAGGACTTCCTAGTTCTCACTATCACCAAATCCCATTTATTCTCTCCCCCTTTCAGTTTATCTCCCTCTCTCTCGTTTTATTTCTCTCAAAGATAGCACAGAAGTTTTGAATTCTTGGACTTATTCCTATTTTTTCCATATACTTTATATCAAAGCAATATTTTTTTCCCAGTGAGAGTGAACAATTGTTCTATAGAAAATAGTGAATAATAGAACAGACGGGGAAATGTAATGTTCAGGCAATAATATATAGACAGACCTTGAAAAGCTAAGTAGGATCATTTCTGATTAACATCCAGATAGTAGATCATCAGGAAATCCTAATACTATAAATTACACTAGGAAGTGAGAAATATATTTCCTGAAAGAAAAGAATGACTGTATATTGTTTTCAGAGAACTATCATATTTTTCGGACTATAAGGTGCTCCTTAGAAGATGCACGTTAGCTGTAGAGGATGTTTTATGACATATCCTTTGGGTTTCTTGATTAATTTAAGGGTTACTGTTCCATCTATATAAAAATTTCATTCAGATGATCTAGATTTTTAAAATCAACATAGCATATAGCATATTGTCCCAATTTGTTTAATATTTTAATTTAAAGTCATTTTGATAATGTTTCTTATGCAATGCTCTTTGTACCATTGTGTCCTAGAGACATTTGGATGAGCCCCCCTTTGGGTCAAAGTTAATTATTCTGATTAGTGATCAGAAAATCAGACATGTAGGAAAAAAGATACCAGTTTTCTGCATGTGGTCCGGAATATACATGGAGAAACCATGGTTCTAATATTTTCTTAAGGTTGGGCTGAAATTATTATTGAAGAGAGAAATAAAGAAACCTGTTTTGCCTTCAGGATCCCCCAAAGTACGGAAACCAAGAAGCAGTTTAGAATAGAAAGAGGATTATTTCCAATGAAAAGAATCTTCCAATTCTCCCAAAATTCAGTGTTGCATTATTCCCTTCTCCCCTCCATGTGCACTTTGGGGTACTGGAAAGCTATGAGCTCATTTCTATCTTTCTTACTTCCTATTCATTTTCTGATATGTCAAGGGACTTTGGGTGAATTTGAATATACATTGGAAATAATCCAGGGAAAGCAACTTACTTACCATACTGACACCCTTAGGCTTTTGCTAATTCTTTAATAACTAGTGCATAAAATTATGTTTAAAGCACAGAGCTTTAGATGTAAATGTAGGTCACCCTTTTTCTTCTTTTTACTGGAAAACCTACTGAAAAGCATTTTTTAAACAATTTTAACATTAAGCTAATTTAAATAACAATGCATCATGGCCTGAACTCAAAGTCACCTTTGAGTTGAGCTTAACTAGTTGTAAATAATCATATTGATGCAGTTTTCATAACATTGCTTTCTTTGGTTCCCCCTCCCCCCCCCATTTCCCAACTGGGTCTGCATCTCTGAAATTTAGACTGTTCTCTTTCCAAGTGGTTACAAAGCAAACATATTCTAATTTTAGTAATGCAAAAATTCCTCAAAATGAGTCTGAATGTTTTTTTTTCTTTTAAAATTGCAGAAATGTATAGAAATGAATTGTCTTTTTCCTTGGGAGGCTATTTTTCTAGGCATGACCACATATTGGAGATGGATTTAAAAAGTGAACTCTTGCTAGTGATATGGAAAAATATTGTTAAAAGGCAAAAAAAAATCCTGCTTAAGAAAAGATAAAAGAAAGAGAACCAAACTAATGACTGTTAGTGATTGGATTATCGTGTTGTTGTGTAAATGCCTTAAAACCAGTGTATGGAGTACACTAATCTTACATACTGTACATATCTGGGATGGAAACTGCTGAGAAAGTAGAAGAGGACCAATATTTTTGATTTGGATGACATCACAGAAGATAACAAACATTTAGAGACATTAAGATGACTTTAAGTCTTAAGAATGGGCAGAACTGATTATTTTTAGCACTTGGGTGAGATTGCAAGGATTTGAAGGAGGTGTATTAACCCTTGTCCCCTTGAAACTTCAAAACATTTTAAAAGAGGTCTTTTCTTTCTTTCTTTTTCTTGCAATTTTCAGAAATCTAAAGGGTATGATTGATGTCTTAAGCCTCTGTATGATTAAGTAATGGTTTTGCCCTTTATATCCCAAGCCTTACCCAAAATGTAGAGAAGGCTTCAAAAATTTGATCCCTGTTGAAATTACTTGTTGTAAGGCATTTATATAAATCTTAAATTCCTTCCGTCCATAAATAAAAATTAGTAACTGTGCGTTTTAAGCTTAACCTTTCTCTTCCAAATTCCTGCTTTTGTTTTGCTTTTTTAAAGCATCAAATAACTGAACAAAGAAAAAGGATCCCCCCCCCCATGAACTATCATCAGCATGCTTGTTTTCTGCATCAGCTGTATTTCACCATAGAAAAGAAATAATTCTTTATTCTGGATCTAGTACTAGCATTCCATTAGATAGCTAAAACAATCATCCTAAATGCTTTCCTTCCAAAGGATGCTCAGCAACAAGCTAGCTGGCACTTTTGTTCCTTATTACAATTTCTCAAATACTTCTGGGACAGAATGATCAGGCCTAGCAAGTGACCCCAGGACCTTAACAGAAAATACCCAGTTTAAATACTGATGAAGAGACAGAAAAAGAAATGCTGATCAGGGCAGATATTGGCTCATGGTTTACGACAGGAGTGGCAAACTGGCGGCCTACAGGCCAGATGTGTCATATGTAGGCCATGCCCACCCCAGCTCCACAAATGGGAAAAACGTCATGAAACATCACTTGACAGCCACCTGTTGCCATGAGTTTGACACCCGTGGTTTAGAATAGCAACAAACAGAGTCAGTAAAAAGTCAAGCTGGAGGAATCATCTGAGAAGAACACAGAGCCAAAGGCAAGAAGTATGCAAAAGAAATCTCTTTATGCAATGGATTTTCTATTTCCTTCCATATCCAGCATAGGTCCTTGGTATTATTTCCTAAGCCAGAGTTTTGTCTTATTTTCTTATTAGTGCTCCTATTTTCTATTAGTGCAACTATTCTTCCACTTTTATACCATTACTGAACCAGACTGAACCAGTCTAGCCACCCCAATTTTACCCCCTTACTGTAACTTTGTTTTGGGAATCTTGATTTTGCGAGTCTTGTATTTCAGCACCTTGTAACTTTATAGAATATTCTCGGGTTCAATTGTCTGGGTTTCCACATCACTGGACCATTGATTGGACCATTCCCTTCCTGCTGAAATAAATGTTTATGTATACTCTCATTTACTTTCATGAACCACCCTTCTGAAATCAGTTTCCAAGATTATATGTCAGAAGAAATTGCAATACAGCAGCCTGGTATGTGTTCTTGAACCCGAGGGTGACAAGAGTGTAATTTGAAATGACTTCATATAGTTTCTTATTATAAAGTAAAGTTGTCATTCAACTAGACCTTGATTATACATATCGGTTCTGCCAGTTTGCTGACTGCTACATCTTGTATAAATACTATCTTACAGCAGACAAATCTCGTATTTATCATCAACTTGACTTTTTGCCTTTTCAATATTTTTAACGTTCCAGAGTAAATTCATCAAAGGGATATAATTTTACATCATTTTCTTTGTGCTCTAAATCCCAAAATAAATATTTATAAAAGTATTCATTGTAAATAGACAAGAGGTCTCCCTTTCTCCAATTTCTCTTTCTTCCCACACCCTGTCTCTTTCTTGTTACTAGAGCTATTCAATTACAGTTTATGGTAGGTAGACTTCCTTCACATCTGTATAGCTCATCTGTAAATCTACTCCCACAACTATAGTGATAGCTGTAAAACTGGAGGGATCTAAATGAGAAAACAGAGCAATTTATGAAATAATAAATTTATCAACAACTACTAGTTTATTGTCTTGTCTAACTACTATTCATTGTCTTCTATACTAGAGACAGTAGATACCATAATATCAACTGCTAGGGAACATGAGCTGCTATTACCACATGAGGCTGCTGTTACATTGATATCCAGCTTGTGGAATTCTGTAGATAATTTATTTGGACACAGAGCACTGGACTAGCCAGGCCATCCTTCATCCACCAGGCTGTTCTTCAGAAGTACAGATTCCAACTCTTAGAATTTCCTAGCTGCTATTATCTTTACTGAAGTGAATTATAAGTATTTTTCTGGTCTTCTTCTCCATGGTTGTTAATTCTACTTGAGCCCATCCCATTGTTCCAGATATGTATCTAATGACTGAAATTGCCTGAGTGTTATTTGTCTTGGTGGTATTTCTTCCACCATGTTTGGACTTTAAGATCTCTTTCAGTCTCATGACATCTTCATTTCTACCTTCTTCTTGATTTCAGTGTGCTTGATGTTGTCAGATTGAAGGATGCTCAAGTATTTGTAGTGATCTAATGTGACCAAGTTGCCAGAATTATTCATTAGAAGGTTTGGATATGAATGTAGTAAAAACTACTGAGATCGTCAAGTGAAGAAGGTTTGGGAAAATGAACAGGTTAAAATCTTAAGGGACTTTGAAACAGACAGGTATCTTGTTCCTAACATGATTAATATACAGCAACACTTACTGAAAAGAAGAAAACCTGGTTCACTGAATGATGCTAGGATTAAGGAAAAACATTTGGAAAAATATTACAAAATACCAGGATTTGCACATTGAAGTTGAATACTTATGGAAAAAGAAACTTCTTGTGATTGCGGCCTCAGAGTGATACTTAAAGGACTACCTCAATATCTGGATACATTGGAATTATCAGACCTGAACACCTTAACTTGACAAACATCTTGCTTGGAACTGTCTACATTTTTAGATGCTACCTTAATAATTTTAGGCCCCTGGTTAGGGCTTGAATTATTAAATTTCCACCAGTCTTATTCTGAGAATCTAATTGTAGATTACTCATGCATAATTTAAAAGCAACCTGCCCAAACAGCAGAGGAACAAAAAGTGAGCTCCTAATTGACAAGATAATTTTGAGAAACTGCAAGAGAAGGAAAACTAATTTTAATATAGGTTGGATTGATTACAAGTCACTGCACTCCCTGCAACATGATTGGAAAATCAAGTGCCTAGAAATAACAGGAGCCAATAGAAATCTTTGCCCTTTGTGCAAAGATTAAAGGCATAATGGAAGACACAGTTGCTGGTCAATAGTGACAGACTGGAAGAGGTTACTCTCGAGGCAGGAATCTTTAAAGGAGACTCACTATAACCACTACGGTGTGTCATTGCACTGGTTCCTCTCAATACTCAACAGATCAGACCATGGCTATCTAACTTCAAAAAATCTGAGAGTACTCCCCAAAGATCTGGGATAGGTAAATTATTATTAATATATAAATGAAATGATGAAACAAACAAAATGTGTAAAAGTTATGATATTTATATAGTTATTTACCAACAGTGGTGGGTTTCAAATTTTTTTAGAATCTCTTCTGTAGGTGTGGCCTGTTTTGTGGGAGTGGTTTGCCAGCCATGTGACCGGGTGGGAGTGGCTTGCCAGCCATGTGACTGGGTGGCATGGCCAACTTGTAAAATGTGATGAAACTCACTTAACCATGCTCTTGCTTAGCAACCAAAATGTTGGCTCAGAAATTTGAAACACGCAAGTCTTAAAGCGGTCAAGTTACAAGACCCTTGCACCCCTAACTCTTTAGAGAAAAAAAAACCCCAGGGGTGTTCAAACTTGACAGCTTTAAGACTTGTGGACTTCAACTCCCAGAATTCCTCCTCTCGCTCTTCATCTTGATGATGTGCGGACAGGCAGTGGGAGGGAGCTGAAACGGTTCTAAACATCACTGTAGATTTGTGGAACCTCTTCTATAAAAGAGGTTAGAACTGGCAGGAACCCACCCCTGCTTACCAAGCACATCTAAATTACATTAAAATAACCAAAATATCTTTACAATTCCCAAGACATGTCACAACTTTTGAGCACCCCTAATGTTTGGAAATTTAAAGTTGAAAAATCTGACTCCCAGTCACTTTGAGCAGTTTGGAAATTGTTAAAAATATTTTAAAACAAGGGACAATACAAAAAACAGAAAAACAAAACAAGATGATATAATGAAGATTGCAAAGAAAACAAATCCAGAAGAGAACAAAAGAAAGGAAAAAAAGGAGGCTTCAATCATGCTACTCAAAGGCTTAAGTCAGTGATGGCTCTTTTATGTCACTGCGTGCCAACCTGAGTGCTGGAAATGGTATGCAGAACCATCCCACCTGGAACATACAGCTTTGTTGACCTTCAAGTGCGTGGGAGCACCAAAACCCAGGAGAACAGTGTTACGGCATGCATGCGCACCCCAGCACCTGAACTTCCAGTTTCTGGCACAGGTGCGCACCTGATGAACAGCTCGCCATCGTGCATGCGTGCAATGGAAACCCAGAAGTTCAGGTGCCAGTGCGCGCATGCGTGCCAGAACGCTGCTCTTCCAGGTTTCAGTGCTCCCATGCGTGCAAAGGCCAGCTTGCTGGTGCACATGTGTGCACAGGAATGAGAAGAGGAGCCAGTGAGGCCGTGTATTCCAGGCGAAATGGCTCTGTGTGCCATTTCTGGCACACCTACCATAGGTTCTCCTACACGGGCCTAGATGAAAAGCCGGGTTTTCAGGACCTTTCAAAATTCCAGTAGGGTGGCAGTCCTGCAAATCTTGGGGGAAATCTATTGCCAAAGGACAGACACTGTGACAGAGAAGGCACGGTACCCAGGTACCAACAGATGGCATTGTTTAATCAATGGAAGCCAGAGCTGTGGCTTTGACTCCATTATTGAGGTTGTCCTAAATGATTTAATCCCTTTTTCCATCTCTCCATAGGCTTCGCTTGCTGCAGTTAGCTAAGACATACTTTATGTCATGTTAATATGCCATTTGAAAGCATATCTCAATTGACTACTTTCACAGGAAAGGAGAAAGAGCCAGATGGTGCCCTACTCCAGAATGTTGCTATGGCTTTTTCCTGTTGAGAATTGCTATTTTCTTCCCTCCCCATCCTTGTGTTTTGGGATTCCCATGGGCGTTGTTTTATTGCAGAAAACATCTTTGGGGCAAATAGTAGTGCTGCCCTAAACCATTTTGCTGTGCAGATGGTGAATAAAATGGTTCTTAAGGAGTCCTGTAAATAACTCAATACTATTAATTATTTCACACTGTACAGGGTGTGTGTCTGTGTGTGTGTGTGTTCATATTCTCCATTCACAGAAACTGTTCTGTAGGGCACTAATATATTCTACAGATGAACGTATTTTAAATGTTGGTGCTATAATTTAGACAAGGTAAAAAAAAAGACTAGAATAATTTTCAACAGCTAAATTGCTTGATGTACTACTTAGATGTACTAATCTTTAAGGGGAAGCTTTACATAAGACAAAGATCTATAGAGGAATATGCAAATCAGATCCTACCACTTTCCTAAATCCTTTTAATCCGGCGCTCAATGTCAGCAATGACCCAGTTCTAAAAATTTTTAGTGAGTTCAGCATCTTAATCACATTATCCAGCTTGCCTGTCACAAACTTTGAAAGGCGGTAGATAAGGAACATAACTAAAAATGTTGATAACATCATTGCTTTGTCATATGGGTCATTGTAAAGGACTTAGGTTCATGGGATCCTTGTCTATGTAACTCAGAACATTTAAAGTAAATACTGATATTTCTTGGTTGAAGCTTGTAGCAGTGACAGTGAGTTCAAGGTTTGATATTAAAGAATGTTTCACCCAAGCATGAAAAGTTATCATCAAATGAAAATCATTGATTTTTTTTAAAGAATGACAAACATTAAGTACATAAAAAAGGCTTCTAAAATAACAGCCGAAGATTGCCTATTTTGCAATCCATGCAGTAAGTTATCTGGTTAGTCTGCAGTTCATATAATATATCTATAGGAAATCTATAAGCAAGTTGTCCACAATATTATCTCCTGGCTGCCATGATGATGTCAAAGAGAAAATTCCAAGTATTTGAATTTGATGAGTGTGTGTGTGTTTATCTGATAGGATAGATCTATCATGCAGAAACAATATCATTGACATTTCCCTCAAACAGCAGCTGATGAATGAAACAGCAAAATATGGAAGTAAAAGCTATATGTTGGACTTTCTTTAAATATACACGGACTTCAAATCTCATACAGAATACCATGGTGCACACAGTGATGGATGCCCCTAAATTTGTCTATACAACATCACTATTGAACAAGCTGCAATGGCTCCCAGTTTCCTTCTGGGTGCAATTCAAGGTGCATGCCATTACCGTTAAAGACCCATATGGCATAGGACTAGATTACTTGTGTGCTGACTTCACTCTAAGGACATCTAACCATCTTTCCAGACCAGAGAGGATGAATGCACTTCTAGATTCTTCCTTAAACACTGGCATCTTGTAGCATCTATACAATGCAATGCAGTACAGTACAGTACAGTACAGTACAATACAATACAATACAATACAATACAATACAATACAATACAATACAATACAATACCAGAGTTGGAAGGGACCTTGGAGGTCTTCTAGTCCAACCCCCTGCCTAGGCACGTAACCCTATACTGTTCCAGACAAATGGCTAGCCAACATCTTCTTTTTTTATATATAAATTTTTATTTTTATTACACAGACAACACATACACACAACAATAATAATAAAAAAAAAACCAAAAACAAAAGAAAAGCATCATCACATACAGCATGATGTGCAGACGGGCAGGGGGAAGGAGCTAGAACCAGTTCTAAACGGCACTGAAAAGAACAAAATAACTTGTGCTTAAGTTAACTTAAAATAAATATTATATATATATATATATATATATATATATATATATATATATATATATATATATATATATATATATATATATATATATATATATATATATATATATATATATATATATATATATATATATACACACACACACACACACACACACACACACAAAAGAGGCTTGGAAGGCTTGAGTGGCAGTAGCCATCAGACTCCTTTTTTTCTTCTTTTTTTTGGGGAAAAATGGATCAATATCCAGATGAGGAAACCTTAAAATTTTGAAACATCCTGGCTGGAATTCAAAATATTTTGGAAGAATTTGGGAGATTTGAGAAGAAGTTGAATAGACTATTGTTTCTCACAGCAAAAGATGATGGGGTTGGAGCCCCAAAAATTAAAGGAGAGAATGAAAATATAGAAGATAAAGACAAGACAATAGATGAACATTAATGGAGCAAATATGGGTGAAAGTGGAAAGAAGAGAAGATGGAAACGTGAATTTGATAATTTGGAGCTCTATCCCAGATTTCAAGACACAGGGGGGAAAAAAGGTGATAATGATGGAGTTAAGAAGAGAAACCCTTTCAGAAATAAGTTGGACAACCAAAGACAAGCTAATGTTAATAATAACTCAAGGGCAACAAGACTATTTGAGACATCTTTTAAGCAATAAAGTGCGGAGAGAAGTTTATAAAAACTTTATAAAGGAGCTGAAAAGAGAATTGACATAACAACTGGCAAGAGAGATAAGACTGTTTTGCTACTGGAAAGATACAGGTTGATAATGAAAGTTGATGATAAAAAGTTAGTTAATTTTTGGTGATTAATAAATAGGAATTTTTGTATTTTGTAGATAGTTTTAGATTATCATTGAATGTTTATTCGTTAACATATAATTAACTACAACAACAATAATGAAATGATTACCTTAATTAGTATAAGTAACTTGGTTATAAATTGTAAATTGGAACTTGGCAAAAAGACCTATAAATTTTATTAATAAACTTTAGCTTAGATCTTGTTATAAAGGTATAATTACTTTGGGTCTGAAGAGAGGAGAGGTGATATAAATAGTAAATAATTTTTTCGTTAACCACAATAATAATAAGGAAATGTTAATGGATATTTTTGGTGATTAATAAGTAAGAATGTTAGTATTTTGTAGATTGTTTTAGATTGTTATTAAATGTTCATTCGTTAACATATAATTAGCTATGATAATAATGAAATGATAACCTTAATTGGTAAAAATAACTTGGATATAAATTGTAAATTGGGACTTAGGGAAAAGACCTATAAATTTTATTAATAAATTCGTGTTTAGAGCTTGCTATAAAGGTCAAATTTTGGGGGAGCCTGATGAGAGGAGAGGTGATATAAATAGTAAATAATTTTTAGTTAACTACAATAATAAGGAAATGTTAATGGATAATGTTTAATGATCTCTGTGTGTGTGTGTGTGTTGTATTAGTAAAAGCAAATTGGATATAAGCTTTAAATTGTGAGTTGGGGGAGAAAGGAGGGGGGGAAATGCTTAGATATTTTATGAACTGACTTTTTTCAGAATATGTTATAAAAGTGTAATGTTATTGGAACTTTATCGAAATTGCGAATGAATGCCAGTAGGTGGTTGTGCCTTTAAATACAAATGATTTTAGATAAAAACACATTTAAATAATTGTAATTAAATGAGAATTGTGGTACAGTGATAGTAAAATTAATTTAAAAAATTGATTTAAAATGTACAATTCAGTTTGAATGAAGTATATGTAATGATTGTGGAAGAAACGCGCGAAATGTATTTGTAACCAATTGACACGCTTTCTACAAGATGTAACGAAAGATGATTCTTTTTTGTGTTTTTCTTTAATTAAAACAATAAAATTATTCAAAAAAAAGAGATGCTTTTGTATCTTAAGCCTATCTTCTGGAGTGTTGGTTATTCCTGCCAGCTTGGCGTCATCTGCAAATTTGATGAGTTCCCCATTTATTCCCTCATCCAAATCATTGATGAAGATGTTGAAGAGTACTGGCCCTAAAACAGAGCCTTGGGGTACTCCACTGCATACTTCTCTCCATGTAGATACAGTTCCATTGAGGAGTACACGTTGAGTGCGGTTGGTCAGTCAGTTACGAATTCATCTGGTGGTGATGCTGTCTAACCCACATCCTTCTACTTTATCTAGTAGTAGGATATGGTCTACCTTATCAAATGCCTTACTGAAGTCCAAGTAAACTATATCGATGGCATTCCTCTGGTCCACTAATTTTGTCACTTTGTCAAAGAATGCAATAAGATTAGTCTGGCATGATCTGTTTTTGACAAACCCATGTTGGCTTTTGGCTATTACTTTGTTTACTTCTAGGTGTTCGCTAATTCATTGCTTGATTATCTTTTCCAGAATCGTTCCTGGTATTGAGGTCAGGCTGATAGGTCTATTGTTTCCTGGATCTATTTTTTTTTCCTTTTTTGAAGATGGGAACCACATCAGCTCTTTTCCAGTCCTCTGGCAGTTCTCCGGAACTTTCCTTTTCCATGTCAGCTCTTGCCTTGTGGAACATCTTGAACATCAGAATGCCTCTACCTTCCTAGCCTTCCAAAAACCAGTTAAAATCTCACTTTTCCTCCAGATGCTAAGATAAGGTGAGGTGGATGAAAGGATTTAATGAGGGACTCATTAAACAAGTTGGAAGTTTAATTGCCAGATTTTTCATGTTTGTGGTCTTAATTAATATATGTATTATGTTGTTTTTCGCTGATGTTTTAATTATTGTCTGGGAGCTGCACCGAATTTGATATAAGATGGGCAACAAAATAAATGTTTTGAATAAAGAAACCTGCAATGACCCTTATTCAGAATGCTGACATCCACAAATAAAAAGTAGTAGAATACTGAAGTATATGACAATAAACTTTCAAACAAACCTTTCTATAGACCACAGATGATGATCTGGGGAGAGGGGTGGGGGAAATTATTACAAAAGGATACAGAAATTCATCAAACTGCCCCCTCCCCAAAGGAAAAAGAAACTAAACAAAGAACACTCATGAGGACAAAACACAACAAACAAAACTGCCCTTTCTATGGAAGTAAAAAGAAATAAAACGAGAAGCATTTAAGTCAGTGTTTCTCAACCTTGGCGACTTTAAGTCCTGTGGACTTCAACTCCCAGAATCCCCCAGCCAGCAAGAGCTGGCTGGGGGATTCTGGGAGTTGAAGTCCACAGGACTTAAAGTCGCCAAGGTTGAAAAACACTGATTTAAGTTGTCAGTTACAAGATAAACAACTGTTTAAACTAGCTGGTGAAAGTTTTCACCCATCTAAGCGCTAGTATTTCTATGCTTCACAATAGTTTTGCCCACATATTTCCCAAGTGATTTTATTCTTTTTTGAGATTCAGATAGTAAAGAAAGGAATTGAATTGAATTGAATTTCCTTTATTTGTATGCCGCCCTTTTCCCTGGGGGGACTCAGGGCGACTCACAATTCAAAAAGGGAGGGGGGGAAAGACAAACAGTATTCTATCAGAAACTGAATCATTATCTATATGTTGTTTCAAATGCTGAAGCATACTTTGAAAGGAATCCCTTTCTTTGTTTGATGCTTGTGCAGTTGCTTGCGTCCAAACACCACCCCTCTTGAACACAAGTTAGTGAAGTTACTAAAGCTACTTGAATAAAGAAATATCTCTTACTGTAGTTCAATATACGATTGAAAGAACAGCAACAGTTAGTTTGCTTCTAATCAATAACACTATATTGGACATTGAGTGGTTCTAATGGTAGCTCTGGTAATGAAAAAGATTCACTTATTTTTGAAGTCATAATTCAAACAGATACCTTTGGGATGTTAGAAAGAGAAAAGAGAAATCAATATTAGAAAATCATATCTATGGTTACATCCACACAAACTTTGATATTTATTATCTTCAGAAATTAATAATGAAGCCAGGGAGGAGTAAAACTATGCTGTGCAAGGCAGCAACTTGCAAACGAGTGCTGAACAAGAGTTGAACTATTTTCATCATGCCTTTATATTTTGCAGAACAACAGAAGAAAGAAAATGACATGGAAAGCATACATAATGGTTCATGCCAAGGCAGATTTTGCCTACAGACCAAGAATTGTCTTCAAGGAAAAGCAAAGAAAGTCCAGTTGCCCCCTGAAAAAGTACGTTTGGGACAACCATGACCTGGATGACTGAGACTCTCCATAGACAAGCTAGGAAGTGAAAAACAAAACAAAAGGAATTCACAAAAATAAATAGCACAAAGAAAATGGTCAGGGACAAAATATGCTGTATTAAATTACAGTAGGCCATATATTAGCAGTGAATTTTCTATATTAATTTGTAATGCATTTTTTTTAAAGCATTTTGAAGCTGCCATAATGGGAAAAGCAGAATGAGGAATTAATATTGCCCATGCATCTGCAAATATAATTAGGGTTAGGGTTAGGCTCGTAGGGCCAATTTTCGTCCTCCTGAGCCTTCAGGGAAGCCTCCTAAAGGCCCCTGAAGGCTCCCGAGGATAAAAAATGTCCCTATGGATAAACTGGGAGTCAATCCCCAAATTTCCGGTTTGCTCGTAGAGCCAGTTTTTCGCACTCCAGAGGCTTCAGGGAAGCTCCTGAAGCTTCCAGAGGGCTTCCGGGGGGTCAGGGGAGGCTGTTTTCACCCTCCTATAAAGCCTATGGAGCCTAGGGAGGGTGAAAAAAGCATGCCAAAAAATGGGGGGAGTGCTGGTCATGCATGCATGTCCGCTGGGGTTGTGCACATAGTATTATGGGTGTGGCATGCCTGCGCACGCCCCCCCCCCTGCATTCCCCCTGCTTTTGGCACACAAGCCAAAAAAGGTTCGCCATCACTGGCCTATTCTATAGTGGTCTTCTCACCGGGAACATCATCCCTGTGAAAATAAGATTGGCCTCCACTTTGACACTCTTTAGAAAGGCCCCGAAGACGTGGTTTTCAGGGAGGCCCCTGAGTGATATGGAGTCCATCAAGTGGTTGAGTTGAGTGTTGTCACCAGGGGGACATCGGTTTATTGGGTTTTCTATTGAGATTTTAGTTCTGTAAACTGCCCAAAGTCACCATGAGTTAGTTTGGTGGCCATATATACTGTAAGGTAAAGATAAAGCTTCCCCTCGCACATATGTGCTAGCCGTTCCCAACTCTACGGGGTGGTGCTCATCTCTGTTTCAAAGCCAAAGAGCCAGCGCTGTCCAAAGATGTTTCGTGGTCATGTGACCAGAATGACTAAATGCCAAAGGTGCACAGAACACTGTTATCTTCCCACCAAAGGTTATTCCTATTTTTCTACTTTCATTTTTATGTGTTTTCGAACTTCTAGGTTGGCAGAAGCTGGGACAAGTAATGGGAGCTCACTCTGTTATGTGGTGATAGGGATTCAAATCGCTGAACTGCCAACCTTTCTGATTGACAAGCTCAGCGTCTTAACCACTAAGCCACCGCCAACTGTAGATTTTCTTAATAAAAAAAAAAAAAGTTAATAAAGCCAACATTTTACAGCAATTATCATCTTTAAAATGTACCAAAACTAAGCAGAATCACTGGTTTGACCAGTTTAAACTATTGTACTATTTGCTAAGTGAGTCCAGCCTTCTTTTACTTACTATACTCCTCTTTCCTCTGATATCTGCTTCACTTAATTTCTAACATTGCTACATTGTCTTAAAACACATCACTGAGTCTATTACATATTTTGTACAATGCTACATCAATTCTATCAGATGTTTAGGTTGAGTGTGTTTATTTAAATATGGTGTGCAACTTTATTGAGATAAAAATGTTTAAATAGCATTGTGATAACACTAAAATTGGTTGTGCCCCATTTTTATTGCAAGAACATGGACTTCCTTTCTGGCTGGTAAAGAGCTACGTTTTTTGGATTCAAAATAAGAGTTTGTTGCTGGGCTCTGGAGAACAGTGCTGCTGGCTGTTTTTATTCTGGTCTTAGCTATGTTTTCTGGGTATTTTAATTTTTACTATTATTTATTCTGAGCATCATTTGTTTCCAAAAAGAATGTGTGTGTGTGTGTGTGTGTGTGTGTGTGTGTGTGTGTGTGTGCGATGTATATATGTATGTATGACAAATAAATACAACTGTTCATTCCCAAGTAACATCAACCAGAGCAAAAAAATGTATCTCATTAAAATTTATTGGGCCAACTTCTAATCCAGTCTGGGAATAAAGGCTGGAGATACTGTAGGAAGAGAGATACATTACTATGGCTAGTATCATAACTGTAGAGGCTATGGCTAGTAATTATAGATAACTATAGTGTTATTAATTCTGATTTTTTAGTGACATCTCATCCCAAAACACAAATAAATTTAGTAGCCTAAACTTTAAATGGAACATTTGCTGAGTTGCATCATTTTCACTCATCACCTTATGACGGATTGAGCTGAAGTGATCATATGTTAATGTTCTCAGCTCTTTCAATGTGCAACGCACATTGAAGCAGTTTGTGCCTAAAGCAAATATGGGCTATGTTTACTGGTACTCTTATTTTCCTCAGAGACAAAGATATCAAACTGGATCTTTCATCTGCCAAAGCCCTTGGCAGAAAGTCTCTTCCATCATAATTATCCTCCATTTTCACAACAGTGTGTATATTTGATCCTCCAATCTTAGACAGGTTATTTCCATTTCTTCTGCTCAAGCCATCAAACTCATGTCTAGGTTTATATGTCAGCAAGAATGACCTAGTTATATTTAGGGGTAGGGAAAGGGAGGAGAATACTGGCAACTTCACTCACAATTCACTTTATCTCCAAGGCATTTTAAACAGCTTGCTGGAGAAGAGAAATAACATCAGTAAATGTTAGCAAATGGACAAGTTCCATTTGTATGCATGTCAGGGAAGACACTTGACATTGTTTATTGGTGTAATACAGAGCGGCTTGGCTCCTTGCTGCTCCCTGTTAGGCCTTAATTATGTAGTGAATTCCAACAGATAATTTAAGATTCCTATACAACTCTCAAATTACATTGTCAATCATAAATTGTGTGTTTTCCATTTGGATAGTTTGCAGATTATTGAGACTGTTGGGATAGGCAGGTAATACAGAAAAATCACAGAAAAGAAAATAATGTCTGTTTTGGAATACTTTTTTTTTTTAAGCAAAGACCAAAGTCAGCTTACTTTGTCACAGCAGTATTTTGAAAATTTAAGTTATTCTTAAAATTCTCTGAATTGATGGAAAAAAAATGCCCCGTTGCAAATGCATTCCCCAGTTCTCTATTACCATGTTTCTCCGAAAATAAGACAGGGTCATATTTTCTTTTGACCCCCAAAATAAGGACTTCACCTTATTTTCAGGGAGGTCTTATTATTTTTTGAAGTACAGGAGGCAGCGAGTGTGGTCACCTCATGGCTGCTGCTGCGTTGCAAAATTTTCAGGGAAGGCTTATTTTCAGGGGAGGGCTTATTTTAGTGCATGTGCGCAAAAGCCCGATTGGGCTTATTATCCGGGGAGGTCTTATTTTCAGGGAAACAGGGCACTTCCAGTATTCCAATAGCAACTTTTGCTTATAAGCTCACCCAGTCTCCTTCAACCTATCTTCAAATGCCATGGTTCAGACAGAGGAAATGGTAAGTACAGATTGAGACAAGGCTTCCTGTGGTTTCTAGGAACCTCCTCTGTGACTGCAAGGACCTTTTGAAGTAAAAAAAAAGGATGAAAATTATATGGTACTTTATAAAACAGAGTAAGCATATTTTAAATTATAAGTATAATCTTTATTGTCATTGTACTTAAATACAACAAAATTGGTTAAACTGAATACTTTCCGTATTTCCCACCCACCCACCTTTTAGAAAAACAAACAAGCAAACAAACAAACAAACTTGGGGTTAGCCATTTTGTATGACTGCCCCATCCAGTGTGGCCATTTGCCTTCCTGACAAAAGATCCCCAGCCTGCATGCAAACTAATTCACATGTCCTTGTAAGAAAACATTCACAGCCAGTTGAATTGACCCTAAGTAGTGACAGGGAGAAGAATTATTTCTATTCGCTTATCATATCACAAAGATAGTGTGGCAGCCTGATGACCTAATAGGAGGGGATAAATAATAGTACAGTCACACTGATGGGTTATCTTAAACATTCTAATGTCACTGTAATTTATATTATATCTGCCTTTTCCCTTTGTCTTGTCTTTTGAATTTAGCAAGCCGAAGTTATATCAGGTTTGGTTCTTTTGTTGATTGGAGCTACTCAGCAAAGTATCAAAATTTTGCTGTGAGCCCAGGATATATTGTATACATGCTCTTAATGTTATTTTGCATCTTCATAGTGATTTGGTTGATCTTTAGATGAGCTGGGTTTTGGCCACAACAGTCGCCATCTGCAAGGTCTCCTGGTTGAGGAACAATTGCAATTGGCATGCAAAATGAATGTGTTCAAAGGTCTTCCTGGCCACAACTGTCATCTACTCTTCAAGCAGGAAATATGAGTCCAAAAAATGTCCAAGTTATGCACCAGTTCTGAATGGGGAAATACATCTCCATCCAAAACCAGTGATGAAAACCTCCTAACCTAGACGGGCAAAACAGCCAAAAGCACCATCTTATCAGGATCTACACAAAGTCTATTCCTCTTTGTTCAGAACTGTGCAACCTCCAGACAATGATTCAGTGCATGAATAGTTTAATTTGTGTAGCCCAGGGTCAAGAAATAAAGATGGATTCCATCAGCATTCTTACGATTTGTTATTGTTGTTCAGCTGCCAAGTAATGTTCAAGGCAACACTTCGGCATACATAACCTCTGCAATTCAGAAGGACACCTTGGTCAATGGTACTGAAAACTGCTGTCCTGCTTCTGGTTTCAGTTATCACATACATGCTGGCTAACATGCTGACTGAATTAACTTCCTGCCTTCCTCAAATTCCAGAACATGGTTTTCAAATGAGATGGGGCGGCCTGTCAGCCCCAGAAGCCATATTTTTCATTGGAGCTTCTGGGCTGCCACATTTAGTGCCTAGGAAAATGGGAGAGGGGATTACAAGGAGTCAGTGGAGGATTAGCCTTAACAACATTCCTTTCTCTGGGAGTCAAGAGCTTTCAGCCTGCACCTGGATGGGAGTGACTGGGGATTTTCTCCAGTTGGGATGATAAATTGATTGGACTATATGATGGACTTGTGGGTGCAGGGGATGGATCTTTGACTTTCTTTTGGGTGGGGAAAACCTGGAACTCTAAGATTTGGGTTTTCCCGAATGTGCCAATATGACATTTCCAATAAAACGGAACTTTGAGGAACTTCAAGACTCAGAGTCTTTTTTCATTGGGTATATTACTTGAAACCTTGACACACAGTTACTATGGAAGTTGGCAATTTACTCAAAGACAAAATGATAATATGAAACAAACAATGCAAACTAAAATATAGTCTTGGCAGGCAACTTGATAAAAGGTTTTGCTTTTAACAGGAACATGCAGAAGAACAGTCAAAATCCAGTGCAAAGTTCCAAGAGTCAAATCTGCATTATCAGCCAGGCCAGAATTCCATAAAGAAATTCTGCAGGAATGTCACACAAGCACCAGAGATCAGACAAGTGATTCCAAAGAGGGATTCTGTGTTAGAGTTGCTTTTTAAATCAAGCTGAAGCCAGCAGCCTTTAATAAAAAGATCTACTCCTTTACTTGATAAGAAGCCCCATTGACTTCTCTATTCACCAGGTTTGGGACTGGAATGCCTGATGTCATCATCATCTGACTGCTCCAGCTGTTTAGGTAGCACCTTTGTATTTGATCAGCCACATTTGATTCTTAGGAGTTTTTTCAGCTCATGAGGTTGGCTCATGAGTTTGGCTCCAGATTCTGCTGGAGAAGCTATTTCAATTTAAAATTTAGACTCAGGATATGAGTCTGAGATAATGACAACTGCTGAGAGATTAAGGAACACATAATAACCCAAATAACTCACTTGGACTGGCATAGTCAGAGTCTGAGTAAATCCCAGTAGCAGTTGCCAAACAATGTGAAAACTCTTCACTGTGGCCCTGTATCTTGCCTTGCATCCCAGATAATAGGGAGTGGGTCACTCTAAACAAGGCTGTCTGGATGCCTATTGGTAGATTCAATAATGGCAGAGAAGTATGAATTTCACCATCCACCCTTATCATCACAATTTAGGTTCAGTATAGCTCCCATTTGTTCTCTGTCATGTTCACTCCTTGTACTATTCCAACAGTGCTTCATATATCACTTCTGGCCCTCCATTTCCCAGAGCAATGCTGAAATGGATGAAGATAAAGAACAAGGAAGCACTGAAGAACAAACACCAACAGATATTGCTCAATTAGCTGAGAAAATAAAACTGCTGCATACTTCAAATGAAAGATGCTAAAAGAACAGGCTTGCCAAAGCTGAACCAAGTGAACCGGAAAGAATTGACAAAGGTACTAAAAAAGATAAATGAGGCTGTGCAAACCATTCAAACCACTACATTAGCTGAAATAAACCAGCTGACATATGCAGCAGCCTTCATAACCACCAAAGAATTTGGTTTGAAAAATACAAAAGAACCAAAGAGGGAAGAAGAGGAAGCCTAAACGGAAAATTCAGTTGGAATTGAAGATCAAAAAATTTTGCGGAGACTTGAGCAACTTGAAGAACCTAAGGCAAGGTGAGCTAAAAAAAACAAGCAGGTTAAAAGCAGCCTGGAAGCAAGATACAATTTGGAGAATAAAGAGATTGTGATAGTAATTGAAGAGCTGAAGCAGAGGGTTGTTGCCGTTGCTGAAAAGATTAAAAGATATGAAAACCGAGTAACTCGATTCAAGGAAAACTCACAGTTCAGAGCAAGTCAGCACCAGTTTTATAAGAGCTTAGAAAGTGGAGATGGAGTAACAACAAATGAAAAGCCTGATAAAGAGAAAGCTCTGAAATTCTGGAAGAATTTGTGGGGGGAAAACAAGAAGCACAACAGAAATGCAAAATGGATCAAACAGATTGAGGATTCTATTAAAGTGCATAAAATGGAAGATGTGAAAATAACAAAAGAAATGGTGCAAAGACAGTCAAGAAAAGTGAAGAACTGGAGTGCACCTGGACCAGATGAGTTACATGGCTTCTGGTTAAAGGCACTTACAAGTGTGCACAAAAGATTGGCAGCCCAAATGAACCAGATCTTAAAAACACCTAAAAATGATGAATGAATGACAACTGGAAGGACATTTTTGATCCAAAAAGATAAAGAAAAAGGAAAGGATCCTGGAAACTATAGGCCAATCACCTGTTTGCCAGCAACATACAAGCTCCTTACTGGTATCATTGCAAACCAAATTTATGGATACTTGGAAAGAAATAACTTGCTTCCTGTAGAACAGAAAGGATGCTGCAAAAATTCAAGAGGAACAAAGGAGCAACTGCTGATTGACAAACTAATCCTAAAGAATTCAAAGAAAAGACAAACCAACCTGTTCATGGCTTGGATAGGCTATAAGAAAGCATTTGATTCAGTTTCCCATAGCTGGATCAAGAAATGCCTGAAATATGGCATCAGAAGCAAAATGCAAAAATTCATGGAAACTTCAATGAACCTCTGGAAAATGAAGCTTATAGCTAATGAAGAAGTACTGGGTGAAGTTGAAATTAAACAAGGCATTTTCCAGGGTGATTCCCTTTCACCCCTACTGTTTATGCTCTCAATGCTACCACTGACAATCATTTTGAAGAAGATGAACTATGGATACGAACTTGCAAAGAAAGGACTGAAAATTTTGCACTTGGTGTACATGGATGATTTGAAGCTGTTTGGTAAAACAAAAGCTGAACTAAATTTATTAATTGAAAGCACAAAAGAATTTAGCCAATACATTGGTATGCAGTTTGGAATTGACAAATGTGCAACAATGGCAACCAAGGCAGGCAAGGTCCTAGAAGATGATGGAATACAACTTGAGAATGAAAAAATGATAAAATCAATAAAACCAGAAGAAGGCTACAAGTACTTGGGGATTTTAGAGGCCTCTGACTTAATGCATAATAAAGTCAAGGAATTAACCTCAGCCAAGTACATTCGATGAATTTGCAAGTTATCAAAGTCCAAACTGAGTAGAGGAAACATCATAAAAGCCATAAATACCTGGGCTATACCTGTGGTTCGATACTCTGCAGGAATAATTGGCTGGACCCAGATGGAGTTGGACAATTTGGACAGAAAAACAAGGAAGCTTATGACAATGAATCATGCTTTGTACCCTTAAAGTGATGTTGACTGATTGTATCTACCAAGAGCAGAGGGTGGTCGAGGACTCCTACAGACTGTGGAAGAAGAAAGAAACAGCTTGAATGATTACATCCAGAAAAGTGAAGAACCAATGATTAAAGTAGTAAATAAAGGAGGCCTTTTAAAGACAACTAAGTCAAAAGCTGAATATAAGAAAGAAGTAATTGAGAAATTAGCTGAAAATTAGAAAAACAAAACTATGCATAGCCAATACTTGAAAAGTATTGAAGGCAAAGCTGACCAAAAGCTAACTTGGAACTGGTTAAGATCAGGAGCACTGAAAAAAGAAACAGGAGGCTTTATTTTGGCAGCTCAAGAACAAGCCTTAGCCACAAACTACATGAAGGCAAAAATTCAACATGTTACCACCAACAGCAAATGTTGCCTCTGTAATGAGAAAGATGAGACAGTCGACCACTTGATCAGTGGATGCCACAAAATTTCACAAACTGACTATCTACAACATCATGACTGCATTGCTAAGACCATTCACTGGAAATTGTGCCAAAAGTTTGGATTTTAGTACAGCAAAAAACACTGGGACCATCAGGTTGAGAAGGTTTTAGAGAATGAGAAAATCAAGATCTTGTGGGACTTCAGAATCCAGACTGACAGGCACTTGGCCCACAACACACCTGACATAACAATAGTTGAAAAGAAAAAAGTATGGTTCATTGACATTGCAATACGTGGAGATGCACGAATTGAAGATAAATAGCAAGAAAAAATCACAAAGTACCGGGACTTGCAAATTGAAGTTGAGCGACTGTGGAAAAAGAAATTGTGTGTTGTCCTGATTGTAATTGGAGCGATTGGACCAATACCTAAAGGGCTACCTCGCTATTTGGAAATGTTAAATTTATCAGACTTGAACATTCTGATTCTACAAAAAACCACCCTACTTGGAACAGCTTATATCCGATGTTACCTTCACAGTTCCTAGGTCCTTGGTTAGGACTCGAGCTGTTGAGCTAACAACCAGCCCCAAAGGCTGTGAATCTCACCAAAGATTACTATCATCATCATCATCATCATCATCATCATCATCATCATCATCATCATCATAAAACTGTTTCACATTTAATATGTGAATGCAGCAAAATCGCACAAACTGATTACAAAGCTAAACATGACCGAGTTGCTAAATTAATCCACTAGTCATTATGTAAAAAATATGATTTACCTGTATCCAGAAAGTCATGGGAACATAAAGTGGAAAAAGTTATCAAAAATGAGAAGGTGAAGATCTTGTGGGACTTTCAAATACAAACAGATCATCATTTGGAGCACAACACGCCAGATATCATGGTTGTAGAGGGCCGAAGTGTACAGTTTATTGATATTGCTGTTCCTGGAGATGCCAGAGTCAAAGAAAAAGAACTAGAAAAAATAATGAAATTTCACGACCTGGCCATCAAAACTACATGGCTATGGATGAAGCATGTAACAGTAATGCCCATTGTCATCGGGGCACTTGGCACCACGTCCATCATACATCAACAAATTGCAGCTTCCTTGAATAACATCAGCGGAACTGCAAAAAACTGTGTTACTTGGAACATCTTATATTTTAAGAAGGTACTTGGTTGATATCTAGGACGCTGGCAGCAAACCGTATCAACCATTAGCACCAGTCACTGGTATTTGTAATGCATTTTTGAATATTCAGTTGTCTGAGTTTTATGTTTAATGAATAAAGTATATAATAATAATACTTTTGCTTTGGAATTTGTTGTAATATTTGGACACTCAACTACAAAGATCAGATTTAGACTATCTCTAGATTAAGGACTCCAGCTTTAACTATATCATTCTATACATATTGTACTTAAGGCAGAAGTCTCATTATAATATGGGGTGCATATTCAGCATGTCCTAACACATGTATTGAGGACTTCAGTCCAAAGTCCGTTGCAGTGAAAACAAGAAGAAAAACATAAAGCATACGTCTTAAGGAAAGGCTTTAATGTAAAGATTCTTATTGCATTTCCCTGCATCATGATGTGCCTTTCTGCCATTTGTTACCATAAATTTGATTCTCAGGATAAATTCTGGTTTATTTTAATGAATGTTACTTGCTGATGAAGAACGTGCCTTCCTAAGCGGTAGAGTATATACAAGAATCCAAGATATAAAGTCAGAGAAAAAAAGATCAGATAATTAAACAGAATAATATAATGACACTATTTCGTTTATTCTCCAATAGTCCAATCTATGACATAAGCTTACAGGAAACAGGGAAATCTAATTTTAGAACCAAGAGAATAAAAATGTGTCACCTATCATGGAAATGTTAATTTTCTGTCAATCCAAAATAGTGTTTTATACAAGAACAGAAAACTCTAGTGCACATTTGCATTTTTGGAAGTAATAAGGTGAACATGAGCAAATGAAGGACTGCAGGATAGATAAGCAGGCGATCCAATCCGCATATGCTAGCCCCATCAGCGACATTTGTTAACATTTTTCACCCTGCATCAGTGTGTTTTATAGTTGAGCGTAATTCATTAGTGGTGGTGAGGAAATAACACATGCCAGATTTTGATTTAGGACAAAAATGAGTAACATAATAGTGTACATCCTCAACAATGAAATTCTTGTTGTAATATACATGGGGGGCGTGGAGGACTTTTTTTAAAAAAATCTGGAGAACACAATCTGCTTCTGAAATCTTCATAAGGTTCCATAATGCCTTCAAGTTCTTATACTCCATAATATATTCACACAGCTACCTTAAATGATAACTTCACAGACACCCACTAGTTAAATCCCAGCAAATCATAAACTGGTACCAACTGGTACCAAAACTAGTACAATGTTGATGGCATTTTAAAGTAAAAAGACTGCATCAGTTATCTGATATTGGGTATATAGAAGTTTGTGTGGAGTCCATGTGCAGGGATGATTTTGTTAAATCCAATAAAATTAGTTCAGCATTCCAAGAAATCAAAATGAGAACAGCATAAAATAAAATTCAAATTTAGAATAAAGTCCATCAGATTTGTTAAAATTCATGGAAGAATTTGTAAATACCATCAAGTGTAAAAAAAAGTTTTATATCTGACACATGTATAAAATGACCCATTTAAATAACTAACATGCTGTATCATTCTGAAACATGTAGCTTTATTCATTTACAAAATTATTCAGAATTTCCAAGGTGTGAAGCAATTTTATGGGTTTATTAGTTTTTTAATACATAGATTCAGGAGGGTGACCTCAAAGATTTTAAACTGATTCAATTTAATTTGTCTTCTTTTAAAAGAATGAACAGTAGCTTTGACAGATTTAGTTAGTCAAAAGAAAAGTGATACCAATAGACATCTTTCATTTCTTTCAAAAATCTGCACTTGGGTCATAGTTTAGTTTAGTTTAGTTTATTGGGTTTGTACGCCGCCCACTCCCGGAGGACTCCGGGAGGCTTACAGTAAAAAGGGGAGGGGGATAAATAAGACAAAACAACAATTTAAAATACAACAACATACACAATTAAAGTGGGGCTGGATACTTCAACAGCCCCAGGCCTGCCGGACCAGCCAGGAGTTAGTACCTGTACGGAAGGCCAGGAAGGTAGTAAGGGTCCGGATCTCAACGGGGAGGTCATTCCAGAGGGCCGGAGCTGCAACAGAGATGGCCCTCCCCCCGGGGGGTCACCAGCCGGCATTGGCTGGCGGATGGAATCCGGAGAAGGCCAAGTCTGTGCGATCGAATTGGTCTTTGGGAGGTAATTGGCAGGAGGCGGTCTCTCAGGTATCCAGGTCCGATGCCATGCAGCGCTTTAAAAGTAATGACTAGCACCTTGAAGTGTGTCCAGAGACCAAAGGGCAGCCAGTGCAGCTCGCGGAGGATAGGTGTAACGTGGGTGTACTTAGGTGCACCCACAATCACTCGCGCGGCTGCATTCTGGACTAACTGAAGTCTTCGAACACTCTTCAAGGGCAGCCCCATGTAGAGCGCATTACAGTAATCCAGTCTTGAGGTGACGAGGGCATGAGTGACTATCCGAAGGGCCTCCCGGTCCAGGAAGTGTCGCAATTGGTGCACCAGGCGAACCTGGGCAAAGGTCCCCCTGGTCACAGCCGACAAATGATGTTCTAACATCAGCTGTGGATCCAGAAGGACTCCCAAATTGCGAACCCTCTCTGAGGGGCGTATGATTTCACCCCCCAGGCTAAGGGATGGAATACCTGGACCATTTTTGGGAGGGAGCATCAATAGCCACTCAGTCTTGTCGGGATTGAGTGCAAGCTTGTTCGTTCCCATCCAGACCCTAACAGCCTCAAGGCACTGGCACATCACTTCTACTGCTTCACTGAGTTGGCATGGGACGGACAGATACAGTTGTGTGTTGTCCGCATATTGGTGGTATTTAATCCTGTGCCATCGTATGATCTCACCCAGGGGCTTCATGTAGATGTTAAATAGGAGGGGGGACAGGACCGAACCCTGTGGCACACCATAGTTGAGCGGCCTAGGGTTCGACCTCTGCCCTCTGACCAACACCGACTGCGACCTGTCCGAGAGGTAGGAGGAGAACCACTGTAGGACGGTGCCTCCCACTCCCACCTCCCGTAACCGTCGCAGAAGGATACCATGGTCGATGGTATCAAAGGCCGCTGAGAGGTCAAGGAGCACTAGGATAGAGGAGTGACCCCTATCCCTGGCTCATCAGAGATCATCGATCAGTGCAACCAAAGCAGTTTCCGTGTTGTAACCAGGCCTGAAACCGGACTGAAAGGAATCCAGATAATTGGTTTCATCCAAGGACCACCGGAGTTGAAAGGCCACCATGTTCTCAACAACCTTTCCTACAAAGGGGAGGTTGGAGACTGAACGATAGTTACTTAAAATGGCTGGGTCCAGAGAGGGCTTCTTCAGGAGGGGTCTCACCACCGCATCCTTTAGGAGGAGCGGGAAGGATCCCTCCCGGAGAGAGGTGTTAACTATCATCTGGATCGAGCCACGTGTCACCTCCCTGCTGTTCGAAACCAGCCAGGAGGGGCACGGGTCCAGGATACAGGTGGAGGCACTCACCGCTCCCATGGTTTTCTCCACTTCCTCAGGAGCGACAAGTTGAAACTCACTCCATAAAATCCGCTCAAGACCTTCCCCCGGTACCTCGGCTGGTACCGTGCAATTGGAGTCCAGATCTGTCCGAATCCGAGCGACTTTATCCATTAGAAACTGAACAAATTCCTCAGCTCTACCTTGTAAAGGGTCGCCAGCCTCCCTCCCTTTCAGAAGGACGCGGGTTATTCTAAACAAGGCAGCTGGGCGCAATTCAGCGGATGCAATAAGAGCGGCAAAATGTACACATTTCGCCACCCATATTGCCACGAGATAGGTCCTGATATAGGCTCTCATCAGTGCTCGGTCTGATTCTCCAGCGGCGCTCTAGGCGTCTCTTTTGGTGCTTCATTTCCTCGGTAAACCAAGGAGCCCTCCTGGATCCGGAACCTTGGAGAGGCCGCAAATGCGCAATCTGGTTTAGAGCCCCCGCCGCCGCTGTATTCCAAGCAGCGACTAAGGACTCCGCCGGACTGTGGACGAGAGCGTCAGGTATTTCTCCAAGTGCCATCTGAAATCCCATAGGGTTCATCAGGCGCCTGGGGCAGAACCACCTAATCGGTTCCCCCTCCCTACAGTGGGGGATTGGTTTCCGAAAGTCAAGCCTCAGTAGGGAGTGATCAGACCATGACAAGGGCAAGATCTCAATGCCCTTCAAATCTAGATCATGTCTCCACTGCTCCAAGAGGAATACGAGGTCAAGCGTGTGACCCGCTGAGTGAGTCGGACCCCGAATTACTTGGGTCAAGTCCATGGCTGTCATGGAAGCCATGAATTCCTGCACCCCATCAGAGTGCTCACCAAGCGAAGGCAGGTTGAAATCCCCCAGCACCATAAGCCTGGGGACCTCTACCACCAGCTCGGCTACTGACTCGAGGAGCGAGGGGAGGGCTGTTGCAACACTGTTCGGAGGTAGGTATGTTAACAACAAGCCCACTTGACCCACAAGGTCCAACTTCACCAACAGGGACTCACACCCGACAAGTTCTGGAGCAGGGATCCTACAAGGAACTAATGACCCTCGGATGATGACAGCCACTCCCCCACCCCTTCTCTGGGGTCGAGGCTGATGAAGCACCTGAAACCCTTCTGGGCACATTTCAGTGAGGGGGACTCCTCCCTCCGGGCCCAGCCAAGTTTCAGTAATACATGCCAGGTCTGCGCCCTCATCTAAAATTAAGTCCCGGACGAGGGGAGCTTTGTGAACCACAGACCTGGCATTTAGCAACAATAGCCTGAGACCAGGGCCCTGACAACTCTCGCCATCTGGTCCTGGAGTGGAACTAACAGGGCCGGAAGGAGGGATCGCTGTGATGTAGCGAACCCTCCTTCCCCGGTAATGGCTAGCCCTGAAGTACCATCGTACCTGCCCCTCCCCATAGTGACCGTAATGCTCCAGCCCACCCCCGCACCCGTAGACCCCATTTCCCCTCTCACAGCCTCTGCTCCTTCCTGCAGGCAATTTATATCAGTCACTCTAGGACAGGAGGTAGGCCTGGGCCCCCTACCACTTCTGCAATAGCACTCAGTGGAGGAGGCGCCAGGCTGTACTCCCAGTCCTCTCATACATACACAACCACTCACCCATACATTCCCCACGTAAGTCAGTTAAAACACAGAAAATACAACAATAATGAGATTTTTAAAAGTGTGTACAGACATCAAACAGGCACACCATTCACACCACATTCATAAAATTTGCGGAGCACTGCGCTAGTGCGGTTTAAGATAGTCAATGGTGTGGAAGGAGGAGAGAGAGCTGCTCCGCCCCTCTCCCTTCCTCCAAGTCCCAGAAAGACACCCAAGGCCAAAGGTCCAAAGTCTCTGAAGACTGACTTCTCATCTCCTGTAAGCCCGACCCAGAGGTCCACAGATATTAAATAGTCGGGATAAATCAAGATGAAAAGGGGAGGGTTCGAAAGTCCTTAACAAATGTGTAAATCTTCTCACATGCCGCAAACACCTCCAAACGACCACAGTCTGTAGTGTCGTAATAAGAAGACTCAGATGGAGTAGAAAGGTGCTATCCAAATTGGTAGTCCAGGGGTCATAGTGGGGGGTAATAAAGATGACTATGTTGGTAATCCACGGGCTGTGGAAGATAATTAAGATGGCAATAATTAGGGTTAAGAGACCAAGTCCAAAAGTGTTGGGGGAAAAGGCAGCGTTGGGAAGAAATACAGTGCTGATGGAGGAAACTATATTGTTGGAGGGAGCAAGATTGGTAGAAGAGGCAGCATTGGTAAAGAAGACAGTGTTGGTAGAGGAAACAGCGCTGTTGGAAAAGGTAACATCGGTGAAGAAACTGCGCCAGATATGGAGGGGGGGCATCCAGAAGAGGCTACGGCCATGGCGTACTCAGCCAGCCGCCCGATTTGCCCCTTCCTAGCAAAAGCCCTGTTCAAACTTCCCCGTTCTAAAAGATGGCAAAATTGGACCAACCCAGCCACTGCAGGCACACCAGATTGTAGAGAATGGGTGAGAAGGGTCAGAAAACCCCCCAACCGCTGGAGCTGCTGCAAAACGCTCTCAAATGCCTCCGTTGCTGCTACAGGGCCACCATTCCCACCGCCAAGGACGCCAAACTGAGCTAGAAATTCCGGAGTCGTAGGCTGGAGGGAGGCAACAACCCCCCTCAATCCTCGGTTCACACAACTCCTTTGAAACTCTGACATCACGGGGGGGCTTCAGCAAAGGTGATAAGAAGCTGACTTCAGGGATTCCCTGTGTTCTTTCGTTCGATCGTCTTAGGACGGAGAAGCCCTGGCCACCATTCCGTTCTTCGCAAATGCGCAGTGTCATCTAAATTACACTTGTTGCATAAACAGATCAAAACAAAGGTATGCTTAAATGAATAAATTAATCATAAGGTCTTAGCATTTTATAATCTATACAAATAACTGGAATTGATGTTTATGGTATTTTCCTTAACGTCCCTTCCATACTTACTCCTTGAAAGCATTTTAGAAAGCCTGAAATAATGGGGAAAGTTCCCTGATCTCTTTCTCAAAAAAAAATTAAGAGGTATATTCCAAAATTTAGAATTGATTGTTGCACACTGAATGTCACTCAGACAAAGAGATTCAGTGACCTTCACTGACATTTTATTAACGTAATGGTCATTCACTTTGTCAATCCTTTCCCCTATTCTTTTTTTCCACCTGTCAGAAAATTCACCTGTCAACAATGGCGAAGCCCTGCTTTGTGTCTTGCTTTCCTTCTTGACTTTTGGGTATTTTGCTTGTTTTTGTGCCTTTTTGCATAATAAATACCCCAAATAAGGGTTTTAATGCATACAAAAGCTTTCATGTTATGATTTTTTATCAATACTATTACTATATTTTATTGTTCTTGTATGGATTTTTTCAAATAAATCTATGGCATACTTTTCTAAAGGATTACCTGAATCATGAGAAAACATGGGCTTAAACAATTTTTATTTGATAATGTATATCAACACAACAAATCATTCTCTAGTCTACTAAGGTTCCTACCAGGTCACATGTTCCTTCCTAATCAAATCATGACACTTTTCCATATCCTTCACTTTCAGCCTTATTCGGTTTTATTCACAGAACCTTCTTGTCCTGTTTAGCTCCAGAGTTAGTACCATATTTCATCTTTTCATTGGATATACTTATAACATTGCATAAGACTATGTGATGCAAGAGGAAGATCATATATTTATTTATTTACTTGATTTATACATCTAACCTAACTAAATTTGCCATCTGTCCACATAAAAAGATGGTCATAATATGTACCCAAGAAAGATAAATAATTGAAATAACTCATTTTTTTAAAAAAATAATACAAATCCTATCTATGATCAGCCATTGGTCAAAGAACAACTTTTTTAATAAATATTTTCTACGTATTATTAAAAGATTCAAAACCAAATGGAAATCACAGCTTTAAATTGAATAAGAAGACATTGGGAAGTACCCAGACGGGCAGGGAGGTGGGATCAAGTGTAAGGCTGGTCTCAAGTTAGTCACTGCAAACTGTAAAAGGGCCAGAATAAGGCCTTCCTGAATTCCATGGAGCCTTATCTAATTGTTCCCAAGGGACAACTGCCAGACTGGAGAGATTCCTGTATTCTAGGCAAGAACATAATAAAGTAGTTAGCTTGAACTCTGCATGTGAGGATCTGATTATTCATGCCTAGCAGAAAATAAAAACAAAAGAAATAATACAATTGTATGTATTTTTATTGACTCAAAAGAATTGCTATTGCCCGCTTACAAGATTTAAATTTTAAAAAATGACAAGGTGTTGTCATTTTTAAATAATGAGATGTTAACACAACAATCCAACTTTCTAGGTACACATTATATTGTTATTCTGACCCATCACTGAGCATGTTAAATTAGTAGTGTATTTCAATTTCTTTGGTTTAGAAGGTACTGTAACATTGTTGTGTGCCTCTCTCCCCCATTTATAGCATTTTTCCAAATGAACATTTATGAATTAAAAAACACTGCTCTTCCTTGCTTCTCAACTCCTGGAATTTTTTGACCTCTTGAGCAATATTTTTATTACTGTCAGGTTAAATACATTCTTGCCAATTTTCATGGAGTTATGTGTCCTTTATAAAAGCTAGGAGACATTTTTCAGTGACATTTGGAAGTAATAGTAAACAGGTTTAAAACTTTGGAGAAAAAGAGCTTATATTAAACATGTTTAAAACTTCCACTGACTTTTTAAATAATAATTTTGCCAATAGCTTCATGAATCTGCAAGCAGGATTTCACATCCTGCCATTATTGCTGCAACAACAATGAAATATCATGCCAACATGTCATTTGGTTACACATTGTCTATCAGTGGGTGTAATGGTATGTGTGCATGACCTTGGGAGATGGGAAGCAGGGATGCTGCCTAGAGAATGATCACATAAGAAAGGGCAGAGGTCATAGCTACCAAATGGGCAGAAAAATATGCTCAGAAGGCACCTCTCCTCCAAGTTCTCAGGCTGTAAAGAAGACGGCAGGAGATTTATATTTTCAGACTTACAAGATTCTATTAATGTATTGTAAAGTAATGTCTTCTTAATAAAGAAATAGCTCATCTGGTCATGTTTCCCATCTGGGCTACCTGGGAAGCCTGACAGATGGACACCTCAGAGCCTCCCATGAGCAGCTTGCCAGATTTTATACGAAAATTATGTTTGTTTGGCAAGAGCCGAGGTGGCGCAGTGGTTAAATGCAGCACTGCAGGCTACTTCAGCTGACTGCAGTTCTGCAGTTCGGCTGTTCAAATCTCACCGGCTCAGGGTTGACTCAGCCTTCCATCCTTCTGAGGTGGGTAAAATGAGGACCCAGATTGTTGTTGGGGGCAATATGCTGACTCTGTAAACCTCTTTCAGCTTAGAGAGGGCTGAAAGCCCTATGAAGCGGTATATAAGTCTAACTGCTATTGCTATTGCTATTGACACATAACAAAACAGACCAGGGCTCAGCCTTTTTCCATCTCCTTGATATGCTCAGACAATTATTTATCATTGACTTTTTTTAAAAAAGTCATTGAATTTGTGTGATTGTAAAACCACACAGATCAAACCAAACCTTGTACAAGGGCTCATCTGAGATAATCAAAGTGTCATAAAATCTCAGCTAAGAATAGTTACCTCACACAAAATTTCATTAATATTCCCCAGGAGTTGTGAAGCTTTCAAATGCTTAGATTTTATTTATTTAATGCAGGGAGGCATGAGCTTTCTTGGGACTCTGGAGGTTCCACATTTTTTAATTAACTTCATTTTGCTTAGAAAACAAATCAAACCACAGATACAGGGTGAGAAATGTATTACAGTACTTAACAATAGATAATAAAACATACAATAAAAACAATACCAAGAATAAAAAAGAGGCAATTAAAATGTAAAAATACCACAGCAGAATTAACAAATGTATTAAAAATATCTAACAACAAGTAAAGATCCCAGAAACAATTTTTGGATATATGGGATAAGCAAAAAGAATTTGGCCTGTTATGTTTTTCAAAAATGATAACTCTTTCCCAAATTAAAGTTTTCTAGTACATCCCAACATTTCCCATCTTTTATATGTTAATTTTTTTCATAACAATTTTCCATATTTTTTCATATCAGAGATAGAGCTCTAAATTTTTCCAAAATTTTCAAAAATTCTGTGTAGCCATCCTTGAATCATTCATTAGGAATTGAACAGTTATGTTTTCAGGTCTACAGGTTATTTTATAAAATAATGACAGTAACTATATCTTGAGAGAGTAACTAATATTTTCCATATCTGTGCTATTTATCTTTCTAATCACAAAAAGGATAACTTTCTCAAATTAAATTAGTTTTCTAGTATATCCCAACATTTCCCATCTTTTATATGTTAATTTTTTCATAACAATTTTCCATAATTTTAAGTGCTTCCTTCCTATTTTATTAGCTCTACATAAATGTTATATCTCCTCAGTTGACTCCTGAAATACCAAGAAGAGATCTCCTAGTGTTGTTTTTAGTAGCGAGGGCCTCCACTTTTTCTATATCTTTGTATAATATCAATAATTGTAATCTGAAAATAGCTGTTATATGGCTAATAATTAATTATTTCCTCATTCTAGTACATAATTTCTTGTCTAAGGAAAGACATTAAAAACCAGGGCTAAACTTGAATATTGCTTCCTTTCTTATTTTGGTTCTTGTATAAATTTAAATTTAGACGTATTTAGCTATGTTCTTTTCTTCTCATTTGGGATAGTTTATTAACATTTTTATAACTGGTTTTCATTGCTTTTACTTCTTCCATTGCTGCCATAATTGGCTTTTTTCTTTTAAATTTTCTTTTCTCTGGTATGTCACATTCATGTTCGATGTAAAAAGTTTCCATTTCTTCAATTTCTCTTCAATTCTGAATAAAATATTAAATTGTTTGCTACCAATTTGTTTTGCTTACTGATCAACATTAGTAACAAATTAACAACTCTGGGGATAACTAAAGTTACAACAACCTGAATTTGTATTTCAAGGAACAGGACAGCCTGTTTCCTCCTCTGACTCTAACCTCTATATTTTTTAATACTTTAATCACTTAATAGTTTCCAATATTAACACTGTATTTTGCCCACCACTTTTTTTCCCAAAATTGTGAACAGGGAAGTTTCTTCTTTTCTCTTTCTCTTTCTAAAGGTGCTTTTTCAAAAAGCAGTGGGACTTACTTGTTCCCTCCCATCCCCTTTGGAAATGTTTTGCTTCTCATCCAAGAAGCTTCTTCAGTTCTGAACAGTTCTTAAATGAGAAGCGAAATGTCTTCAAATATTAAAAAAAACCCAAAGAAAGTCTAGTTGCCTTTTGAAAAAGCACCTATGGGACAATCATGACCTGGATGACTGAGAATCTCCATAGATACTTTCTCTTTTTATTTTTTTGGTTTTTCATATCCCAACTTTTTTCCTGTTTGTATTTTTCATAAGTTGCATTGGGTTTTTTCTTTTCATTTATAATTCTTAGAGTAAAATTACTTGGGGAAAAAACACAAAGCAGAATTTAAAGCCGATGTATACAAAGCCAAATGTGACATTCAGCTATGTCATGGTATGACTATATTTACGCAGAAGATAATTTCTATTCCTTCCTGCCTCTTTGCAATTATAGATAATTAACAAGAGAAGATAGAGTTCAAAGGCGGAAATCAAATACAAAATTTTAAACCTCCAGAGTTTATATAAATTATGTTGCTTACGGTGCCACATTATTGATTCCTGAAATAGATTGGAAATAAGGAAAGTTTATTCTTGTAAATTTAAAAAGAAAGAAATATTCATACAGTTTTCAATATTATCAGTCTTCAAGCTGAAAGAGATTATCACCAGCATACTAGCAGCTGTTTCTAAAAGATATCGCACTGAGAAGATTATAAGGAGATATATGCCCTCTGTGTTTATTCCAATAATGAGGTGGGTAGATGTGAAATCAGTTTACTGCAGTCAATGAGGGTACAATTTTCTTGCCAATAACACTCTCTGTGTTGTAGAACCAGTGGTGCACAGCTGCAAGAAGAATGGTGGAGGGTTGTTTCTGCATTTGATGGATGGTTGCAGTTTTAATCTTAGCTTATTCCTTCCCTACAGATTGTGAGATGTGAGTCCAACTCATCTTTGCAGATTGCTGGCTGGCACATATGAAAAGACAATTAGCACATTCTGCTGTTTGCTTCTTCTTAAAGCAATCCTATGGTAATCAAACAGTGTACTGTAGGAGTGCCAATCAGTGTACTGTAGGAGTGCCAATCATCAACACCGAACAATCAAGAAGAATGAGAAGAGTTCAGAAAGGTTTTAGGATCTTTGAAATTTAGCAAAAGGTTGTGCTTGGCTGGCTTATGAGCTGCAGCTTCCCATCCTAGATCTACAAAGAGCATCTATATATTGGACAAGTTTGCAAAGTTTCCTGTTCTTCTTATCACACTGCCTTACTTCAATCATTACTAAAGTCCTTTAATTTGCAACAGCCTTTTTATTCATCTTTTGTCACTCACTGGGTGACGTATTTTGCAGATGTTCCGTTATCTCTTTGTAGGCAGTATCAAGTGTACAATGTATAACACCACACATATAAATATGCATTCAAAAGAAAAATGCAGCAAGGCCTAGATTGTATCATTAACTCTGGCTGTGTTGCCATGACAATTATGAGTTGTATGGGCCTGGTAAAGCCAACTTTGTTTTTTTTTTCTCCCTTTCTTTTCAATCTGATATACAAATCACATGATTTACAAGGGCAGACTAGTTACAATTGAATGCCAAACTGAATTGGTTTCTTAATACAATTTCATAAAAATGTAGATAAATGACAAAATAATATAATAACATGTCAAAAAGCATCAAAAAATGTAACAATGTGAAGGATACATCTGCTCACACTACAGATTTATTTAATGGGGAGGAAAAAAATGTATCTGGAGCCCAAGATATCTGTAAATTGCCAGGTTTACATTTGTGTACTTCGAGGTGTATTAGTAAAATTTTAAATAAGGTATGCTTTTTTTCTCCATTAATATCACTTTTATTAGCAAAGGGATTGCTTTGTGTTTCAGCACAAACACAACATTCACGCCCAGGGCAAAAATATATTCTATTCACAAGGACAGAGAGAGTGAGAGACAGAGACAGAGACAGAAAGAGAGACAGAGAAAATGAGCAAGACAGAAGAATATGAACATTTTTCAAACAAATTAGAAAGATTGGACTTATTTGTTCATTACAAGATGACTAATATAAGAAATAATTATAACACTTTAACATAAATTTCCCATTTGGAATACTATATTTGAACATAATACTTATTTTTTAGTAAATAAAAATGATTAATATTATGACTATTATTTCAGATATTAACATTAGTTTTGCAGAGTGGGAAATGTTTGGCAGCTTATGTTTACGAGTCCTTTTGCCACTGACTTGATGCTATAAAATTATTTGATACATACGGACCAAGAAGATGGTTTATCTCTTCCACTTTCCCACCCCTTTAATGTGGATACCACTCTCATGCATAGAGAATATAGCCTTGAATACATATCCAAAGTCACCCATCAAGGATAGTTAGGAACTAGATTTCAGGCATATAAGTGAGTTTACACATCAGAGAAGTTACATCAAGTTGGGGGGAAACATATGTTTGCCTGCTTTATGCCTGTTGAAGAAGATAAGACTTTCATACAAATGGTTTATTTTATTTCAGAAAGCCTCATTGAAAACACAAAAATTAGAACAAGCACTAAAAACACCCTTCGTGGATGTATCCGTCAGTCTTGTGTCTGCTGAGCATCCCCCCCCCTCTCCTCCCCACATTCTTAATTGTTTCTGGAGAAATGTTTGCATTCTACTGGCGCATTAGAAAAAAATAAAACCAACCAAATGAAAAAAATCCAGACTTGATCTTACGGTCTAGGAAAAGCATTCCTTAAATTTACAGCAGCTTTTTAATGAATAGATCTATTTAATTCTGGGGATTTCAAAATAACACAAGTTTGTAAGATATCGTTAGATCACTCATTTGATCTAATGTTTACTGTCTGCCTGGCTGCCAGTTCAAAATTATTCTAATGATTGATACAGTGATTTTTTGCTTTCCAGGTGCTTTGAGACCACAACTAAAGTCTCAAGGTGATTATACATTCCTCCCTTTCCAAGAATGTTTCCTCACACTTCAGTGACTGCAAGACATCTTATTAACACAACTTAAAAACTTTAGAAGAAAGATGTTGAAAGCAGTGAAGGTGGAATAGATTTAAAGCAATGTGTGGAAGGCAAGGGAGGGGAGAAAAGGTTTTATTTGCCAAAGAAAGCAGAATAAAGGATTTGCCTCATTAAAAGAAGTTTTGTTTCAGGCAGAAACTAAACCACTTCCAATTGTTTGGGCTTCTCTCTAGCGACTTATTCTTTGGTGAGATATAGTCTTCCTAAAGTTCCTACTTTTATCCCAATTGACATAGCACACCTAATCAATGATATTTTTTTAAAAAGGCATTTGTATAATAAATAGATATCTCACGTTGTATATATAACTACTAGTGTTAGGCAATAGACTATGCAAAAGTTGTTAACTGTAGATTTTTGGCTAGTGCAACCAGAGTTTAGACATCTGAACCAGCTGCAACATACTGTATGGGAGGTCTTCTTATGTAGGGAAATTGTTTATTTTTCCTTTTCTTTCTGTCCTCTTCACTCTGCATTTAATGTTTACTTTAAATACTGTTTATTTTCAATAGGCATGATTACTGGGCAATGGAAAAATCTGAGTGTAACTGCATGACATAAATGTCTGCACATAGAATTTAAAATCATTACCCTGCCCCAACCAACCACAAGCAGCAACCTCTCTTAGCTTTCCAGAGTATTTCCATTATCCTCATTGGCAGCAGATTTTTTGGGGGACAATCTACAGCATTAGATCATTGACATTATTATTTATAACATGTCCACTACAACTTCCAGTCCAGATGATAAATGGATGTATGCAGACATCATTGACATCTCTTCAGTTTTTCTTGTATGTGTGACATCTATCTATCTATTAATAATGGAGACAGACAGGGGCGTCTATTTTTTCATATTTAAGATGGATTGATGCTGCTATTCAATGCAATTTTTGCATTTTTATTCTGAAAAATTAATTATTATTTATATTATCTATTATTACTTACTAATATTACTGATAAAATACATTATTAATTGTTTTTCAATTAAAGGGTTTTACATAGAAAGTAGGAGACTAAAGGATCAGGATTGGTTAGTATGTACTGTACAATCATGTTGATTTTTATGCATACACCCATAACCTTTGCCCTGATGGATAAAAAGATAATACATGTTCCAATTTCATTATTCACTATGATAGATTAGCATTGAAAAAACTGGAACATAAGAAAATATTCAAATGTAGACAAGGTACTTTTTTCCTTTTCTTTGATAAAGTTCCTTCTTCACAGTTTACAAAGTTATGCTTTGAAAAATTGGTCCCAATTCTGATAAAATATTAATTGTCAATTCTCTAGATTTTGTTTTAATTTAAGCTTTCTGTATGTTGAACTACTTCAGTCAGAAGTAGCATCATGGTTTAATTCAATTTATTTCCAAATAAATTACATTGGATTTCTGTCATTACATAGACGTTTGAAATATATAATGTACATAGTCTTGTATATACAAATTGAGATAATAAAAATTGTAAATTTGAAAAATTACAATCAGTATGCTTCAGGATACTAGCAAAAAGAAGCATGCAATAGAGAAATAGAGAGAGCTGAAATTCAGTTACAAGATATCTAAAGGTGCCCTAATAAAATGAAGAAGTCAGTGCTATAGATTAAATCATCCACATAGCTTTCTATTTATTACATTACAAAGACCAAGTATCAGTAATTGCAGTGACAGATATTGTGGCTAGATCTCATTTTGGCTATCTACAACAATTATTGGATTCTTATATACATCTTCATGTACCATTAACCGTAGCATGAAGAGAGGATAATTACTTTTGAAACATATATCCTCATGATATTATCTTCATGTCTTCTCCAGTTCACCCCAATTGCAGATTATACTCATCTTTAGCCATTCTGATATTAAATAGGTGTTATCTATTTTCTTCTTGCAGAGAATAGTATAGGACTATAACAGAGAAAACCTATGTTTTTTCTGGGTTTTTTCTTATAGCAAAACCTAGGTTATTTCTAATATTTTGCCAACAGCTGGCAGGTAGAGACAAGAAGAAAGGAAAAGGGAGGTGTCTGTGCACCTCTGCATGTACTTGAGTGTTTAAAAATCTCATTGTATATAATGGAGAACAAAATTTAAATTCACTCTCAAGTAGTTTCAAATGGCTTTGGTAAATATGGTAGAGGGATTTGGATGTATTTGATCTTGAACCGTACACTACTTAGGGTCATAGCTGATGCTAAAATAGGAGCCAAAGAAATTAGTGTCTTTTAGTTTGTTTGTTTTTTTCTTGTAAGTGGTTTTGATCTGTGATTTGAGGCCTATTGCATATAAGAAACTGCTACAACAGGCCTTTCAGGAAAGCAGGGAATAGCATTGCTACAGGAACAAATGATAAAATTAATTTAGAGAAAGTGAAAGCCTGGAATCAATATTATCAATCAGAAACATGTTGAATTCTTTCTTTCACTCATTATTTCCAAACTGTATTTTATAAACCTTGAAAGTCATGCTGGCATGTTAGGGAAAGGAAGGCAAATTATTTCAATGGAACAAAGGCTTCAAGAATTCTGTCAAAATTTTCATCAAAAAACAATTTATTTTATTTATTTATTTAAAACTTTTATATGCCGCCCAATCCCAAAGGACTCCGGGCGGCTTACAAACAGAATATAAAAAACATAAAAACAATACAATTTAAAACAGCAATCATAAATTCATTCTAGTCGGGGCCGGACCTCAATAGTGAGGTCAACAGCCCCATGCCTGCTGGAACAGCCAAGTTTTTACGGCTTTCCTGAAGGCCATCAGAGCGGGTATGGTCTGGATTTCTGGGGGGAGCTGGTTCCAAAGAGTCGGAGCAGCCACCAAGAAGGCTCTCCTCCGAGGGCCCGCCAGCCGACATTGTATGGCCGACAGCACCCGAAGGAGGTCCAATCTATGGGATCTTACTGGTCTCTGGGAGGTATGTGTCAGCAGGCGGTCTCAAAGGTATCCTGGCCCTAAGCCATGTAGGGCTTTAAAGGTGATAACCAACACCTTGAATTGAGTCTGGAGACCAATAGGCAGCCAGTGCAGCTCACGGAGGATAGGTGTAACATGGGTGTACCTCGGCACACTCACTATCACCCACGTGGCCGCATTCTGAACTAACTGCAGTCTCTGAACGCTTTTCAAGGGTAGCCCCATGTAGAGCACGTTACAATAATCCAGCCTTGAGGTAACAAGGGCATGAGTGACTGTTAGAAGTGCATCCCGAGCCAAATAGGGCCGCAATTTGTGCACCAGGCGAACTTGGGCAAAAGCCCCCCTGGTTACAGCCGACAGATGATGTTCCAATTTCAGCTGCAAATCCAGGAGGACTCCCAAATTGCGAGTCCTCTCTGAGGGGCTTAAATTTTCTTCCCCCAGGGTTAAGGATGGACTGTCCAAACAGTCCTTCAGGGGCAACATCCAAAGCCACTCAGTCTTATTGGGATTGAGCACAAGTTTGTTCTCCCCTATCCAGACCCTAACAGCCTCCAGACATCGGCACATCACATCCACCACTTCACTGAGCTGGCAAGGGGCAGAAAGATATAATTGAGTATCATCAGCATATTGATGATACTTTACACCGTGCTGTCGCATGATCTCACCCAGTGGCTTCATGTAGATGTTAAATAGGAGGGGGGACAGAACTGAACCCTGCGGCACACCACACTCGAGGGGCCTAGGGGTCGACCTCTGTCCCCCGACCAACACCGACTGTGATCTGTCAGAGAGGTAAGAGGAGAACCACCATAATATAGTGTCTCTCACTCCCACCTCCCCCAGGCATCGCAGAAGGATACCATGGTCGATGGTATCGAAAGCCGCTGAGAGGTCAAGAAGCACCAGGATAGAGGAATGTCCTCTATCCCTAGCCCACCAGAGATCATCGGTCAGGGCGACCAAAGCAGTTTCCGTGCTGTATCCAGGCCTGAAACCAGACTGACAGGAGTCTATATAATCTGTTTCTTTCAAGGTCCATCGGAGTTGAAGCACCACCACCTTCTCAACAACCTTCCCTAAAAAAGGAAGGTTGGAGACGGGACGATAGTTTTTCAAAACAGCTGGGTCCAGGGAAGGCTTCTTGAGGAGGGGTCTCACCACTGCTTCCTTTAGTGGTTGCGGGAAAAACCCCTCCTGCAAAGATGCATTGATAATCATCTGGAGCCAGCCTCGTGTCACCTCTCTGCTGGTCGAAACCAGCCAGGAGGGGCACGGGTCCAATAAACAGGTGGAGGCACTCATCGCTCCCATGGCCCTGTCCACTTCCTCTGGGGTGACAAATTCAAACTCATCCCAAAAAATCTGATTAAGACTAGCCCTCGGCATCTCGGATGGCATTGCCCAAACGGAGTCCAGGTCTGTCCGAATCTGAGTGATTTTATCCGACAGAAACTGAACAAACTCCTCAGCTCTTCCCTGCAAGAGTTCCCCCACCTTCTCACCTTTCAGGAGAGAGCGGGCCACCCTAAACAGGGCGGCTGGGCGAGATTCCGCGGCGGCAATAAGAGCGGAAAAATGTGCACATTTTGCGGCCCGTATCGCCACTGGATAAGTCCTAATAAAGGCTCTTAGTAGTGATCGATCAGACTCAGAGTTACTAGCCCTCCAACATCGCTCTAGGCATCTCTTTTGGCGCTTCATCTCCCGGAGTTCCTCGGTAAACCAAGGTACCTTCCTGGATCCGCTGCCGCGGAGAGGCCTCAAAGGCGCAATCCGATCCAATGCTCCAGCTGCCGCACTATTCCAGGCAGCGACCAAATACTCGGTCGGACTGTGGATAAGGGAGTCAGGTATCTCTCCAAGCTCCCTCTGAAACCCCTTAATCGGCTCCCCCACTCCCTGCAGTGGGGGGGGGGGTAGTGTCCTGAAGTCAAGCCTCAGCAAGGAGTGATCTGACCATGACAAGGGCAAGGTCTCTATTCCCCTTAAATAAAGATCACATCTCCACTGCCCCGAGAGAAATACAAGGTCAAGCGTGTGTCCCACCCTATGAGTCGGACCCTGAACTACCTGGGTCAGGTCCATGGTTGTCATGGAAGCCATGAACTCCTGTGCCCCATCTGAGCGTTCACCGAGAGACAGCAGATTAAAGTCCCCCAATACCATAAGTCTGGGGAACTCCACCGCCAACCCGGCTACTGCCTCTCGTAGCACAGGCAGGGCTGTCATGACGCAGCTGGGAGGCAGGTACATCAACAGCAAGCCCAATTGAACCCTTAGGTCCAACTTCAAAAGGAGAGACTCACACCCCACAATCTCTGGGGCAGAGGAACTAACGACATTCGGAAGATAACTGCTACTCCCCCACCCCTTGTTTGGTGTTGTGGTTGGTGGAACACCTGAAACCCATCTGGGCACATTTCTGAGAGGGAAACACCCTTTTCTTCGCCCAGCCAGGTTTCGGTTATACATGCCAGGTCTGCCTCCTTGTCCAATATTAAATCTCGGACGAGGGGAGCTTTGTTCACAACCGACCTGGTATTTAGCAACAACAACCTGAGACCGGAGCCCTGTACTCCTCTGACACCAGATCCTTGAGTTGAGTCTGAGGGGCCGGAACAAGCAATCGCTGTAATATAGCGAGTCCTTGTTCCCCAGTAATGGCTAGCCTTACAGCTCCCGCCATATCTGCCCCTCCCAGTCATGACCGGGATGTTCCGACTTCCTCCTATCCCTGTAGATCCCTCCCCCTCTCTCACGGCCCACCTTCTTCCCGGCAGGTCATATACTCCATTCACACCAGGCTGGGAGGTGAGTCTGGGCTCCCTTCAACTTCTGCTTCTGCATTCAGCGGAGGTGACTACAGACCGCATCCCCGCTCCTACCATAATTACCAATCAAACACTCTCTTCAGACACACCCCACACTAATTACTCAAATACAATGCAATCAATTAAAAGTGGGCACATTTTCTCTCACATTCATACTATTTTGTTATAGTAGATTTGCTACTCTTTAAAAAAAGCAACTGAAGCTACAGAGGCTATGGTTGCAATCCAATACATATATACATGAATAATTATCTCCTTTTTATTTCATAATGGGTGTTTATACTACATAATATTTCATTTAAACCAATAAACCATTTTTTTGAAACCAGGGAGGAATTCTTGATAAAGTTTAAGAAAACCTACAGAAGGATAGGTAAAAAATTAAACTGACAATAGAGGGATGAGCAATACCTAGGCCAAGGATATCTGTTCTGACTCCCCTCCATCTGGTGATTAACACCAACACAGACTTACTGCTAGCCATGCTTTATTCACAGTAATTACAATCCTGTTGGCTGAAAGCCCAACACGACTCCCTGGCAAGGCGTTGGCAGCAACCCAGACTCCCACAGACGAGAGATACAATACACACAAGAGCTTCTCCAGCTTATTATGAACAGTTGTGTCCTGCAAAAGGGCTCCTCCCAAAGTCTCTTCTTATATACTCTCTTGGGCTTGATTATCCACCTGGGCTTGATTACCACCTGGGCTTGATTACCACCTGGGCTTGATTATCTCTTATGAATCTGTCTCCATAATTGCTGCCTCCATTTCTCTGCCCTTCATTGCCTGGTGTCAAGGACAAACTCCCTTTGATCTTCATCACTGCTCCATTGCCTGATGTCAGGGACAAACTCCCTTTGATCTTCCCCACTGCTCCATGCGTCAGGCACCTCCGGGTGGCCAACCAGCCTCTCTGGTCCCTGCTCGGAGTTGGAACCCTGCCCAGGGTCCTCCACATCTTTCATAGCTGAATCATAGAGTCCCTTACTATCGGAGTCCATTGGCAGCTCCAACGGTTCCTGCTGGGCCACAACAGATAACTATTATGTCAATCTAGATTACATGCCTCCGGACATGCTATCAAGAGAAAAATCAAATATATGTTATTTCAAAAAGGAGGGGGGAAGCTTAAAGTTTCAAAATCTACCCACCCCATACATACACAAATGACCTATACAAAGTTTCATTTTTGAATAATGAATCTCTGTATATAAGGGGCTGTGAAATAAAAAAAACGTTTACCTAGTAAATTATGACTTGCAGTCAACTGTTAAATAAGCTAAGTTCTGAATAATAGTGTCAGGAATGACTTCTTGATCAGAATAAATTATGGTAGGTAGGAATTAAGAAAGGAAATAAATGTTCCTTAATGTAGGCACTGTTTAAAAGTGATCTTAAAGGAGATGTGACTATTGATCTTAGTATCACTATGATACATTTAAACATCCAAGTGGTATTAGCTAAGAAATATAGAAATAGAAAATCTGAATCAATTTCAGCACCATACAGAGCTGAGGAAATAATATGTTGTTGTAACAGCTGCAACTCCACAGGAAATTTTAAGACATGAATTGTCTTATTCCTTCAAATTTAGTAATGCCCCAGTTGAAACTAAAACTCACACATTTCCTGCTGCACTTATTGAATATACCAAGTGCCTATGTTAATCTTATTTGCTCTGCCAACTTCTGATCTGGGCAATTATGGATCATCACATAAGAAAAGGAGCAGCTATTTAATTTATTTATTTTTATTTTATTTACTTATTGAGAAAATTTATATGGCTGCCCCCAACTCATGGTGACTCTAGGCTACTTACAAGGAATTGTATCAATCTGCAAAGATTGTTTCTTTTGCAATTTTGTTAAATATTACATCTCATCAATCCAGTACTGTTTATGTTTCAGTTCCAATTATTAGCTTGAGTACTTTTTTATTCATTTGTCACAAAACTTAATAAACAAGTTACCTGTCTAGAGCGGCTTTACTGAAGATATTTTATATTAGTCATTTTATTTTGATGAAATGTATAATATTTATAATATTTGTATAATATTTATAGTATTTATGAAGTAGCAAAACCAGACTTCTGTACAAGGATATGAACAGCATAACAATACTAAAAGACAAGCTCAGTTCAGTGTTTCTTAAAAAAATAAAAAATAATGTGGCAATAGGAATTGTTTCTGACAGTTTCTGTTGTAATGAAGATTGTGTACCTCTGAACTTTAAAAATCTCTGTGTTAATCTTCATCTTAATAATTTGTAGAAAGTAAATGTCCAAATTTGCTGCTTCTTCTTTTTTTTTTTTTTTTTGGCAATCATAAATGACATGCTTCTATTATAACAGTGGTTCTCAACCTTCCCAATGCTGCAACCCTTTAATACAGTTCCTAATGTTGTGCTGACCCCCAACCATAGAGGAGCGGTGTCTCGGTTCATAAGACCATCGAAAATATGTGTTTTCCGATGGTCTTAGGTGACCCCTGTGAAAGGATCGTTCGACCCCCAGGTTGAGAATCGCTGTATTATAGGATAGTTATTTATAATTGCATATGATAAAGACAAATTAGAAAGTTATGGATTGGAATGACATACATGTCATCATATATAGCAAGAGAAGTGGTTCAATTCTCCTATTTATGAGAATTGATATTGCTAATGGCTTTCAAAAGGGAACCTGATGTTCTTTAAGAAAAAAATGCTGTCCAAATTCTTTATGTTGGCCTTTAAGAAGAGTTCCATGAAAGTGGAGAAAATAGTTGGACTAATTAGAGTTTCAGAATGTGAGATTAGAATGAGAACAAAAGTGATGTCCAGGTAAACTTTTTTCTTCTTCACAAATACTGATTTTCTTATGTGAACCAGAGCACAAATGTACACACACACTATCACAAATACACACAAATATATATGCATGGTATATTTGAGATAGGGGACAAAGAAGATCTAAATAAATGGCCTAGGTCAGTTGTCTGAAATTTTGGTTGCTTGGTTACATCTTCTCATTTACTTCTTACCAACAATTTTCATGTCTTGTCCTTGGGTGTCAAGCTTTAGATTTATTAATAACTAATCCAGTCTCTTTCCCTGCAGCCTTGATTACTCTTATCTCAGAAGTCTGATCTAAAAGTTGTTTCTGTCCTCTTTATGCATGCCAATTCAATAAGACCGTCAGTTGTTTTTATTGCTAAATATGTAGACTTGACATGGAAACAACATGCAGGATACTAGGACCATGACAGTATTACAGTAGATACTGTAGAAATTTGCAAGTTTCTGAAACAATGTGGGCATTTTTCAAAACAGAAAAAGGAAATCTTGATCAATTCATATTCCTCAGCATTGAATAAATTCTCTCTTGGTTCTGGTTATGGATGCTACCATATTCTTTGCAACTTCTTTGTTACCAGGGAATAATTATTTGGAAAAGGAAGATCATGAAAATTAGAAGTGACCCAAACTGAATGAGGGCTTTGACAAAGGGGCAGCCTGGTGGCTCCTCTTAAAAGTTAGCACTGCAGATCAGATACAGCAATAACAAGACACATCACTAGATAATCATGCAATATTTTATAATTGTGCTGCATCAAAATATTATTGAACATTAAATCCTTTGTTCCATTTAAGTATAAGTATAATCTTTATTGTCATTGTACTTAAATACAACAAAATTTACCTAATACTGGCACACTGGAAAAAGGAGATGCAGACAATGTTGAATCTATGATGCCTTCTCAACTGCTGTTGTGTTTTATTATAACAGTTTATTATTTGGTTAGTGTTACGGATTTTCAGTACATGGTTATAGTGGAACATAAAATATTAATGTAGTTGTCATCTGGTAAGCAGATAGAAACACAAGAAACCTCCCTGTATTGAATCTGATTTCCACTTATCCAGTCACTTAGTTTTAGCAGGAGGTTTTCCATCCCTACTTAAATATTCAAAAAAAAAAAAGGTGGAACAGCAAACCTTACAATTCTCCTGACGTATACTAGTGGAACTATGCCATCTATCATTTCACCAGTAAGTTCTCCAAAATTTATACCTTAGTAAGTTATTTTGTTAATGTTTAAAAGTTTGGTGAACTTTTAAAACAATATGTAAGTAAACATACCTAAACAGATTGTGTCTAGTTGATAGTACAAATTCCAGTGTGAGTGTGATTTCTGGGAAGGAAGAGGGGGGAGTTCTTTTATTGTCTTATTACCAATCAAAAACATGTGAAGCTTCATAGATAAATGAATTTAGAAAGTTTGGAACAGGACATTTATCTACCAGAATCACATATTTAGATGCCAATGAACAATGGTAACTTAATATTTAAAATATTAACAATGACAATATGGAATGACGTAAAATCTATAAGCTTAAATGTACTCCATAGAAAAAAGAGAACTAATGTTAGGATTATATTGCCACTCCTTTTGCACACATTGTGTGTGAGAGAGAGAGAGTGGGGAGGGAGGGAGGAAAGGAGAGTGAGGGAGGGAGAGGGGGGAAGAGGGAGAGAAAGAGAGAGGGGGAGAGAGACAGGGAGGGAGGGAGAGGGAGAGAATTCCTCTCAGTGTATTCCATGTTACTGATTGTTCTATAGGGACATACATATATCAGTTGATGATCAGATGGCTGGCACATCATAATGTACAATAAGACTTTATGCTTTTTGGATGGGCAAGGGAGATGATTGCTTGCAAAGTAAAACACTGACAGCGATATTCTTTTATAAATTTGCTTGATCGTCTAAAAGTGTTCAACCATATGATTTCATCATATGCATGCACATTCTTTCTAATTTTGCTTGAGTTCCTAAATGACCTGGAATGTCATATCCCAAAATATAATAGAAAGTATCCAAATCTAATTATTTTAGTGACATTAACATTTCTGGCATAAGGTAGCTGAAGTTAGACATTTCAAAGTCAAAACAAGCTATTTTACTGCCTGAAGGACTTCCTGACTTTTGCCTGGTTCGATGAGATCATGGCTGTGAGCACAATTTTCTTATAATTTGAACATGTCTTATATTCATTTGTGGTTTCTTTGCCTTCATCAATCAATCCATTAGCCCAGCAACTTCCTCTGCTTCCAAAAGATATCCCTGGATTATGTCATAAGTCAATTCCCTGTCGTCCTCACCCAGCTAATGTGTTTTCACATGTGAAAAGGATCATTTACACAAAAGAGTGAGTATCTGTTTAGAAGATCAGACTCCCATCTGCCATGGGGCTGACTGTGTTTGCAGAAATCAATCCTCTGTTCTATCATTTTGAAGCCACAGTGCATATGATCACTGGAACAAAGCAGACTGCAATGACTTTCAGTCAAGATAAAGAAGGGAGACAAAGTTTCCTTTGTTGTTTGGGAGGGAGAATTCAAGGTAACTTTCCTCTTTGTGTGTAAATTAGGGGCTACCACCAATGAACTGAGAAGACCAAAGGTGATGGGTAAATAAATGATAGTAAAGAAAGTTTCTTTGTCTTCGGTGAAACAGAAACATGACTTAAGCCTATTTTGTGGAAGGGCTGTGATTTTGTTTATAATATTCCATTAAGCACTTTTAGATCATTGGAAATACAAATTCCATCATATGTTATCAAATTCATTCATTAAATTAACATTTTATTAACACAAGAGTCACAGTGGCACAGTGGTTAGAATGCAGTACTGCAGGCTACTTCTGTTGGCTACCAGCAGTTTGGCAGTTCGGATCTCACTGGCTCAAGGTTGACTCAGCTGTCCATCCTTCTGAGGTCAGTAAAATGAGGATCCAGCTTGTTGGGGAAAATATGCTGACTCTGTAAACCACTTAGAGAGGGCTGTAAAGCACTGTAAAGTGGTACATAAGTCTAAGTGCTTTTGCTATTTTGTCTTTTCAGTAGTTACTCAGAATGCTGTACAGTGTACTCCCTACTGCAATTCACAATAACCCTCTAAGATACATTGGGCTAAGGAAAGCAACTGGTCTAAAGTCACACAGACAACTTACTGGGCTGAGGGTAAAACTTAAATCTGAGTCCCTCTGATCACAGTCCATCACTTTCACCATTATTTATATTACGTGTTGTAAAAAAAAAAAGACCAACTCTCCAAGATATTGTCTTCCCTATATTAATTTTCTTGTTGTATCTTTCCATTAGCTTTATTACTCAAAAGCTGTCTATCTATCTATAAGATTTAGAATTCTAATTAGCAAATTATCTAGATTAGAATTAACTAGATTAAAATTAATCAAACTAGAACTATAAGAAAACAGAATGGGGTTTAGTTTAACCAGAATTGCCAGATCAAGTGCAAAGTTTTTTCAAACTCCAAAATTAAGAATATTGGCATTCTCAACAATAACTTTCAAAATAAGTCTGATATATGCATGATCTATTCCAACTGTATCTGTGAAACTACCAATTCCTGTTCCTATTCTCTCTCATAATTAAATGAATTATTTCAATAGTTATATTTCTTGACAGTTTTAAAAATGATTTAAATGTTATCCAATTTATAATAATTTAATATAATATTTCCTCAATATCAACATAAGGAACAATATGCCACTCCACTTCAATGGGTTAGTCTACATATACTATTAATTTACAATTTTATGAATTTAATATATCTGGATGATATTTTATACAACTTCATTGAAGTTATTCAAGGATCTGTTTAAGCAAATAATTTATTTTACTTATGCTTCAGTGAAAGGTGCAGTATTACAACAAGTTTTTCCACTGGCTAATATATATGTTAATAAGTATATAGATCATTCTACATGGATATTAAACAAGTGAAATTTAATGAAATTAAATTGATGAAACCCATTAAGTAAAGAATTGTTCTACAAACCTCAACCTGAATCAATTAATCACAGTGCATCATTACTTTAATTTTCTGGTAGCATTACGATCAAAAGTGCAGCCATTTGCATAGGTTTTTATATTAATAAATGCAACTACATTTGTTTATAGTTACTGAAATACATAATTTTAGTCATTAATTAAATCCATTCAGACTTCCTCTGCAAGCATTAAAATGAAACTAAAATTGCCAAAATTGGATGAGCACAATAACAAAGGTCTTTTTACCCTTAATCTTTTTTTGCTCCTTTTCTTTTTAAAAGCAGAGAAAGAAAAAAAAAGGCACTCTATACCAGAGCATCATTATTAATAATAATAATTCATGTTTTGAGTTTAGAAATGACTTTCTAATATATCACTACAAAAGGAAAAAGTGCACACATGCCCTCAGGAGCTGCTTTGGCTTCCTACTTTTCCCACTTTTATTCTGCTGTCAGACTCTTTGAATATCCTGATTGGATGAAAAAAAAGTGGATCATGATTCTAATGTTGATATACTCCAAAAGTCACTATTAATGCAGTATTAGTGCTACCTGTCTGATTGAATTTACTCACTTTCTGTTCATAAACACATAAGCTAGTAAATCACAACCAAATGTGATATATATGTATGTCCACTTCTATAGTGCATGTACATATTTTTTTTCTTTGTTAGTACATCTCCTGATTTGCATCACATGTCCTGCAGCGAGAAACATCAGTTAAATAATCAAGGACAGATCACAGGCTTCCTATTCCACCACCTACCGTGGAAAATATAGACTATATAAATCTGCAGATTGGGGGGGGGGGGAGAGACACAGTAGCTCAGCCATTAAAGATGCTGAGCTTCTAGTTGGAAAGCTGACAGTCTGGGTTCGAGATCCAAGTGCCACGTAATGGGGTGAGTTCCCATTACTTGCCTCAGCTCCTGCCCACCTAGCAGTTCAAAAGCATGCACATGAAAGTAGATTAATAGGTACCAATTTGGTGGGAAGTTAACAGCATTAATAGCTACAACTTTGGTGGGAAGCTATTCCATACACCTTTGGTGTGTAGTTATGCTGGCCATATGACCACAAAAAATGTCATGGCCGAAGGAAACAACATTGGATCCCACAGCCAAGAATCGGAGTTGAGCACAACGTCCTACCCATGACTGCACAGGGAAAACTTTACCCTTTTTGATCTCCATATATTTCCTTAAAATGACTTTTCAGGAGGAGACAGGATATTTAAATGCAATAATATAGCCAGATTCCATGTCCCTATTGTTTGTTTATCCTTTGGAACAATTAAAAGAATTTTTGGAGAGTTAAAATATATCCCTAACAGGGAGTCAAACTAAGTAGTAAGCTTTTACCCTAGCACAGTGTTTCTCAACTTTAGCAAACTTTATTTCCCAAACCCCCTAGCCAAGTCCACAACAATACCAGAGTGTATGCAGAAATTCAACAGAAATATCTTGTGTCTGAGATTTGTGTCTTGCAAATATTGACTAAAGAAAAACATCTATATTTGTGCAGCATAGTGCAGAGATGCTGAACTCATCATTCTGTGATACTCCTTTCTGTCTCTCCCCAGGTATTGGTTAATTTCTTATGGTGCCATACCAAAATTATCTTGATTCTTCCTATTATTTTCATTCAATATGGTAACAGAATAGACAATAAATGCTGCTGTTGCACTACTTATGAGCTGACCAAGATACGTGTGTGAATGTCCTGTTTTTTTTAATTATTCAGTCACTATTAATTTCTTCTTGGTAGAAGAAACTTTGAGTAGATCCTAAAAATGGTAGTTGGTAAATCGTAAGAATAGTGTAATTCTTATTACTAAAGTCAAATGGCAGGGTACCAGTGGTGGGTTCTGGATTCTGTTACAACTGGTATGACCCTGGCATCACCCACATGGACACTCGTGGTGCGCGCATGGGTCGTACTTGCCCGCTCTACTTCCGCAAGCCTCTGCAATGCTCAGGCTGCTCAGTGGAGTGTCGCACAGGTGCCATATGCACTATCCACGTGTGCAGAAGCGCCAAAGGCTTAAAGGACAGGTAAGGAGCTCACACAGCCAGGTGGGCCCTCCAGAGCACTGCATAGAAATGGTACCCAGTGCTCCGGGCAGGCTCCGGTACGCCTCTACCGGGGTGTACCACCTGCAACCCACCACTGCAGGGTTCATAGACTTATAAATACAGGTGTTTATGCTTGTATACTCCTGCCAACCTAGCAGTTAGAAAACATGTAAAAATGCAAGTAGAACAATAGGAATCACCTTTGGTGGGAAGGTAACAGTGTTCCGTGCAACTTTGGCATTTAATCATGCCAGCTACATGACCACGGAGATATCTTTGGACAGTGCTGGCTTTTCAGCTTTGAAACACAGATAAGCACTCCCCATAGAGTCTGGAACGACTAGCACATATGTGCAAGGGGAACTTTTACCCTTATGTTTGTATAAGTGTTATTTTTGGTGATTGTAACTGTACCATGATGTATGTTTGGGTGATTTTCATTTTGTTTTAGCTTCAAAGTAATTTGAGTTCTGGTTCAGAGGCGGGTTGCTGCTGGTTTGTCCCAATTCGGCTGAACCGGTAGTGGAATCTAGGCCTGGGTTGCAGAACCAGCAGTGACTCAGGCCTGCCAGGCCCCCAAACCAGTTCCCTTGCTGCCGCTTGGCTGCTACCATTTTGGATTTTAGTGACTGTGTGTGCACTGTTCACTGTAAATTGTTATGCGCATGCATGCAGAACAATTTACATTGAACAGTGCACACACGCACACATTGCGTGCCAGTTGCAAACCAGCAGTAACGCCGGCAGCAACCCACCCTGTTGTGGTTGGACACTTAAGGTTTTTTTTTTTTAAGATCAGCCAGGATCTTAAGATCTGCTTGTAGTGCCACCTGCAATCTTAAAGTTTTATAGCTCTTTAAAAGTGAATAGAGTACATATAGTCCCAAACAGCATGTTATATATCTTGTTTGCCTTCGGAGATCAGTGATTGCAGCGCTTATTTGCTAGGAAGAAGAATGTTGCTTAAATGGGACTAAATATGTTTGGGGGATTGCATGTTTTGTCTATGTGCCCACACTCAGGCATGCAATTTTGACGTCAGCTCTTGACTCTGTGATCCCTCTTCTATTTTGGCTTTGCAGACTGGACATTTATAGAACTGAATGTACTCTTCTGTTTTTATCTCAGAGCAGCAAGGCATAGAAGGAATTGCCACTTCAAATATTTTTTAGTTGTGATATCTTGCATTCTCTTATGCAACTTTGTAGCAATTGGCGACCATCTTCATCATGACAAGGAAACAGCCAATCCCTGCTTTCATACAAAGTAGTGCGGAGAATCCTCATGAGAATAAATGTTCCAGTTTTGTGAGAATAGGTCTGTGGAAAGATGCATGGATTAGCAACAGCAAATGACTGCTTAAGAAAGAAGATCTTGAAAGACATGTTTCTTGTTGCTTTGGAAAGGATGTGAGCAAATCAGATATAACTGGACAAATACTGTATAGACAAGACAGATCATCTGTATTCTTACCATGAAATCAAACACACACACAGACAGACAGACACACACACACACACACACACACACACACAGACAGACATGCACTCCAAAATGGAGATGATGCTTTGGAGAAGACCTTCCAATCTCCTCATGAAATGAAAGAGGGATATTAAGTGCTAAATATTTTATTATACACTGCCAAGAGTCCTCTGGAGGGAGATGGGTCGTTCTTAAATGTGATAAAACAAATAAAATAAAATAAATGAGGGGGTAAGAGCAATAGTTTCATGTTTATTTACATTTATTTTATTAATTTATACACATACAGGAACCCCTTTTCAACATTTCAACAATTTTCTACCCTTGAAATTTACAATCCTCAGAAAGAAAAGGCCTGAGGTCCATTTGAAAAAGAAAATGGAATCAAATTGTATTCTCTTCATTCCACTTCACCTCCTTCCAGTTTTCCTTCACAATTTTTATTCTGTACTTAAATGAAGCTTATGGGACCTAAGATGCAGGAGAAGAACAACTTCTCTATCCTTACAACATTTTGATATTTGATAGTGCTGTCCTTATCAATATCATCCTTTAATTTTACAACTTTTTAGAACATTGATTGAATAATATACTATGAATTATAGAGATATTATATATCATTCTAGGATGAAATACTCCAAGGTATATTTAATTGTCAGTTATTAGCCATTTTAACACCAGTTGCTATTTATTTCCATTTCATAATGTAATTGCTTATAGTAATCTTTTCCTATAGAAAAGAAAGGATACAAACTGAATGAATAAATAAATCCTATCAAAATCAATCAATAAAATTGATGTCATATTATTTTTTTCTATATGAAGGACTGCTTTGTTATATGTTATTTTTCCTATTACTCCCTAAAAATGTCTTACTAAAATAAAATTTGAATGTATAAGGCTATTTACAGTATGAGCAAGGACTGGATTGTATGTTAACTATATAGCAAAAGGGCGGATGGAAGTGTCAAAAAAGTAAAAATGACATTCCTGACCATATGATCAAGTCCTAACCTTCTTTATATTCATTATATTCTAATACCATACCTAGAAAAGCTGTTAAAGAGAATGAGGCACAGTAAAAAAAAAAAAACCCAACAACAAAGCAAACCACTATGGATGAACAAATCACGAATTAAAACACAGGATATAAGAACTAAGAACCTTCTGCCTAAATCAATGAATCTGTCAGTTTTACTTCCTCCTCTAATCATATTTCATAAGACTCTCACGCTGTTTCCAATTCATTTGCAAATATGTGACTATTTTTCCTGAGATGTCCATTTGCCACAGTATTTATCACTGGAATTTTTAATCCACTGTATACATTTTATTGTCTCACCTTTACATTATACATTATTGAATTATAGTTGTTATCACTATCATTACTACCATATTCATTAATGTTAAACTTCTCCATTAGGCTGAAGCATGGTCAGAGCTACTCAATAATAGAATAATATTATAATAATATAACAATATAATATATAATATTATAATATAATATAATATAAGTATGAAATTATTTGCCATTTTCTTTGTTTAAATACTATTCTGCAAGGGAAAATAGAGTGATGACATTGCATTTTATACATACATACATACATACATACATACATACATACATACATACATACATACATACATGAGTCCCTTTAGAAAAAATCTAAACATAAATAAATAGAGTTTAATATGAATAATTATTAAATTAGCAATTGCAGTTCCATGAGATTATGTAAATTAAAAAGATTCCTCATTTGCATCAAGTTTTGGCTATTTTTATCAAATTTCTGAATAATGCACAATCCTTCAGAATATCCAAAAACAATATGATGCTAATTGGGAATTCTTAAAATTGAAATCCATACATCTTAAAGTTACCAAATTTGAAAAATATTATTCTAGAGCCGTGGACCCCAACCTTTGCGGCTTGGCAGCTCAGCTTGGGGGGAGAGAGAGGTGAACTGTAGGGCTGGAGCACACACTCATTGGTGCAGCTCAACTTGTGCAAGCAGCAGTCCAGCGTACACATGCAGCTCGACTTTCACAAGTTTAGCTGCATATGCATGTGCACATGCACTAGCCTCCATTCACACAGGTTGAGCTGCACCCACATACGTGCACTCTGGCTTACTGCTCACATGGCCCAGTTCTGAATAGGCTGCAACCGGTAGTAGGCCATGGTCCAAGGTCTGGAAACACCTATTCTAGAACATAAGGATTTTTCTCAGTTTGTCTTTGTAGAATAAGAGTGAATAAGAAAAAAAAGATGACCTTTGAGGTATAGTTGACTGTTGTGGCTCGGCTGGAGCCTTTGGAGCTGTTATCAGACTCTGACAGCGAGGGGCCCTATAAGACACGCCTGGAAGAGGAGGAGGGCTCTGGACAGGGGTCTGACTCTGAGCAGGTCTCAGAGAGACTAGTTGGTCCCCAGGTAATGACTGAGCCTTGGATCAGTGGGGAGGAGACAAGAGAGGCTGAGCAAGAACCCTCCTGTGAGTTATTTCGGGATGCATGTAGGAGAAGAGCTGACCAACGTAAGGCACAATTGAGGACTCATAGGAGGTGATTATACACAGCTGTTGCTTGTTAGAGTCTTCTCCCATGGATAAAAGGACTGATGGTGCCACGCCCTGGTTGCAGAAGTCAACATCGTTCGTTTGTTCGAGAATTCAGTTCCGTCCCTGTTCAAGTTAATGTTTATGATTCAAAGAGACACTTGGATAAGTGATTTTGCTTTCTGAAAACCTGGTTTGCTGTAAGAGTTTTGTTTTTGCATTTGCTGTGTAATCTTTTTGCCAGAGACTTTATCTATGTTTATTTTGGGCTCACAGCCAGCGTGAGTCGGGACTGATAAAGACTTTCTTTTGCAAGCTTCGTATGACTGTAGTTTTGGAACAGGCTAAGTGGGGGCCAGAACAGTTGACTAAAACTGATATGCAAAATCATGAATCTCAAGGAAAATAATCCAAAGGAAAGTGAATTTTAATCCCAACACTCATTTTCAGAATGGTTGCCATTTAGTGTTAATGGGCTGAAAATTACAGGATATTCACTCTAGGGACTGTGCAGAAGGAGGAACCTAATGGATACCACTGCTTTGTGCTTCACTGTATTTCCAGTTTCCAAATAACAAATTATTATTATTCAAAAGAAAAGTAAAAATTCCAATTTTCTATTCCATAAGGCAGGAGTCCCCAATTACCAGGCCTTGACTGCGGAACCATCTCCCCCCACCTCCCCTTGCCAGTGGGATACATATATCATGAAACAGTTCATTATCAGTTTGTTTCTGATAATCTATATATTCAGTTTTTTATATCCCATCCTGGCCTTGTTATACAGTATGAAGCTGGAGGACACAGGACCTGTCCTTCCATTTCTGTTTCTTTGATGACTGCAATTAGCAATGTATTCCCACAAGGCTCCCCTACTCTATCTCCTTTGCTCTGGGTATCTCAAGGATGAATTTCTATTTCTTCTTTGCCTGAAATTGAAAAGGATTTCCCTGTTTCATGGTATTACTTTTCTAACAGACAGTAGATGGGGTACAGGTTGTCCTCGACTTATGACCACAATTGAGCCCAACGTTTCTGTTGCTAAGTGAGACATTTGTTAAGTGAGTTTTGTCTCATTTTACCTTGACCTTTCTTGTTACGGGTGTTAAGCGAATCACTGCAGTTGTTAAGGTAGTAACGTGCTTGTTAAGTGAATCCGGCTTTCCCCATTCACTTTGCTTATCCAATGGGTGCAAAAGGTTATCATATAACCCCAGGACACTGCAACCGTCATAAGTATGAGTCAGATGTCAAGCTTCTGAATTTTGATCACATGACCATGGGGATGCTGAAATGGTCATAAGTCAAATAGCAATAGCACTTGGACTTACATACAACTTCACAGAGCTTTACAGCCCTCTCTAAGTGGGTTTACAGAGTCAGCATATTGCCCCCAACAATCTGGGACCTCATTTTACCTACCTCAGATGGAAGGCTGAGTCAACTTTGAGCCTGGTGAGATTCAACCTGCCAAATTAGTACTGCAGAATAGCATGCAGTACTGCATTCTAACCACTGTGCCACCATGGCTCCTACTTATGAAAAATGGTCATAAGTTACTTTTTCAGTGTCGTTGTAACTTCAAACGATCATTAAATGAACTGTTGTAAGTCGAGAACTACCTGTAGTTTCCATGTCTTCTACTTCCTCCTCACTTTCTTTGCTTTATCTAATGGAAACTCTCGGTAAACCAACATCTCCAGGACTGGCATGCAGCAAGATGACAGAGCAGACTTTGGTTTTGGAAAATTGAATAAACAGAACAGTGGTCTTAGGAGCAGAGGCAGTTAATGAAATAAGCCGTCTTAGAATCAATTACCAGAATGTCATCAAGTTCATTGCAATATGGCAAATCAAAGTCCAATGAAACTGTCACCTGTGGAGAAACAGGGAGTTGCAACAGTTCATCTAGCTTGTTAGCAATAAGTGGAAGCATAAGCATTGTCTTGATACAAGGTCACTCAAAAACATTGAGAAGATAAGTTCTTTTAAACATACCAAAATAACCAGCTGGCTATTGTGTAGGCAAGCTATAATACTTCTTATCTCAGCGTGGGAGAAACATGTGCCTGTTCATTTGCTATAACTTTCAGTAACAAGGAAAAGAAAAAGAAAATATTAGGCGAAGCTATAAGCTGGTACATATTTATTTATTGCTAAATTGACATATGGTTCCTGTAGCTTATTAACAATTTGATCAGATAGGAAATGAATCTCTCTTCTGATCTCAAGAGCCCCACCTAGCAAGCCAGATATTGGAGGGCAAAGGAAAAGTTTTGTTAGTGCAGAACAGAGACTGGAGGAGGATCATAGGCAGGAAATATGGTTTATGTGGTAAAATATCTGCCAGCTTCATCTGAAAGCTGGGAATGTAAGAAATACAAAAGTTAAAATAGGAAAAACCCTGAACCATCTGAAGTGGCACTACAAGAATCTATTACAAATTCTTGTGATCCGTTTGGACACAATTGTTTAGCATCTTTGAGGAAATAGTGCCAATGCTGAGCAGGGTTTTTTTTTTTTTTTTTTTTTTTTTTTGAGATCCAACACTACTTGTTAAAACTTCCATGGCTCTTTTGGCTGGAAAATAATACACAGTACCCAAGAACTGGAACATGTTGTATCATACAGCTCCCAAGGTAAAGTCAGAAGCATCCACCTGCCCATGAAAAGAATGGATAGGATCTGGATAAATGCAGCATGGACTGAGACATGAGTAAGTGAGCAAGAGTATAGTTGGAGCATATCAGAACTCTGTTTTGGATTGCCAGTAGCCAGCGGAGCATATTTGGACAGTGAGGAGGTTGGGGAGGAATATGAGCCAGTCCTGGAGTCTGGGGATGGCGCTGATGAGGGCTCTGTGTCGGAGACAGAGCGGGGGCCAGAGCCACATGCCAGTTATCAGTTGCCTTCAGAGTTATACATCAGTGAGGCAGATGGACAGCTGGGGCCTGTTCCCAGTGTGTGTATGCACATAGTTGCCAGATGATGGGAGCAGCTAAAGAACAGGGGTTGATTTGGGAGTAAGGCCACAGGTGGATGATGAATGGCGCCTCGCAAAGGAAATAAAAGAGGAGTGAAAAGGGAATGGAGTTTGCAGGAGACAATTAGTTTGCTTAATTGGTTTGTGACTCTCATCCTTGCCAAGTTTTGTAGATATCAGCCTGGCAACTCTTCAAGTCAGATAAGGTCTGTGATGTAAATCCTCCCTTGAAAGACTTTGTTGTATGTGAATGAGCAGAATTCACAGTAAATTAATAAAAGTGGGTTTTGCTGGGAAGCCTAGGCCAGAACAAACTCCACTTCAAAGGAACCCCTGTCTTTTTTAAATGCAGTAGTCAAAATTGCATCGAAAAATTAGGAGGAGATTTCCAGTAAAAATGGTCAAAGCTCAAAATAGGCTGTTTCGGATAGAACAGCAGTAGGAGGTATATTTCCAAAGCAGAACAGCTTATATTTTATCTGGAACCCTCTTAATTCTTAAGGGGAAATTACAGCAAGATCAAAGGTGCATTTCTTGAATTTAAGCTGCTGTGACAAAGGTATTAAGAGATTGCCTAAACTTGTTCAAAGTGGACAGCAGGATGCTTGAGTAAATAAGCATCTAGTGCAAATAAGCGACTCCAAGTCATCCGAATGAAAATATTATTTACAAATTGCCTGAAGATCCAGATTTTGAAGATTGTGATCCAAATAAAGTCACCATGTATCAAGCATTCTGCAACAGAAAAGCATGTGCTTTCTTCAGCCATTCCAAGGCTCATTAATGATGATGGAAAGTAGGTCTTGAACTGTAATGGTTAGAAAGTTCAGGAGCTGGTAACCATGGACTTTTAATTTCTTTGAGTGTTGCTCTTTGTATTCCTGCATTTTTCCTACATGGTGAGTATGTCTGCTTCTATCTTTGAAATTAGTGAAAAACACATGGATAACAAGTGATCAGTTCAACTGGGATTCTATGCAAATTTTCTCTTTCCACCCCCACCAATTTACAAAGCATTTTCAAAACTGTTTTTATTTTCCAGATAATAAATTCATTTTTATATTTGTCCCTATACTTAGCTTTATAATGTCCAAAAATTAATTGGATAGCTGATATGCTACAAAAAAGAGGGTGGGGAGAAGTTTTATTTCCAAGAGTGCCTCTGAAACTCATTTTGGGCCCATTAATATCCTTAGCATAACTAAAAGGTGCTCATTACTTTGTTTGAATAAGCTTGACAATCCCTTCTCTAAAAAAAAAACAAAGGTAACCTTACTAATTTGCCTTCCGAGAAGAGGTAATGGTAGCTGGATCTGTGTGCATGTATGACTAGATGGGACCTGTTTGTGAATAGAATACAATAGTCCTTGATTTACAACCATTTGTTTAGTGACTGTTACAATATTACAATGGCACTGGAAAAGTGACTTATGACCATTTTTCACAGTTATGACTATTGCAGCTTCCCCGTGGTCATGTGATCAAAATTTGGGTGCTCGACAATGGTTCATATTTATTTTTATTCTTATTGTGTAGTTATTGTGTAAGGTAACTTGGTTCAAACCTTAATCTTAATCTTTTCACCTGATGTAATGCTCCACCAGTCTGACTGAGAAGGTGTGTGAGTCACCAGCTCGTTTAGACTCTAACACAAATTCTGCAATCTCTTCTTTTGTGTAGGATCACATCACTACTGTTAAGATCTGTTGAAGCTGTGACAAACACATTTATAGTTTGTGATTTTTTAAATAAAACTATGTGGTGACTCCAATTGTGACTCCTCATTAGATGATTCCTCTGCTGGAATTGCTTGCAAAAGAAAGACTTGCTAACAAAGATTAGATTCTTTACAAACATGAAAATAAGCATGAAGTCTGTCATACTTTAAAAGAATTTGACCGATAAAACATGTGACTCCTCTATTAAGATACATCTCTTTACTTGGAACCTGTAACTGAAAGCCCTCTAGGACATGCACATTTCTCAAGGTCAGAGATTGCACTAAAAATAATTGTTAGCAGCTGGGAGCAGCAGCAGATGGGACAGTAGAAGACACCCATTGAGCAAGTGAAGGTGGGACTTAATATTTCTGTGTTTTTAAAAAGGTTAATAAGATTCCCCAGTGCCACTCCCTCTTTTCAAAGTATGTAAAGCCTAATGTATTTGTTACTTATCAGGTTTCTTTTCCATTTTTTGTTTTCCACCAAAAATTGCCTGTAAATTGAACTGACATTGTTCAGTGGCAAAATCTGCTCTGGGAATCACAAGAGGGATGGAAGTCACGTGCTATGACCTAAGATGCTCACGTCTCTAAAATCATCATCTGAGCATCTATCAAGGGCTTTCTTTTTCTTCAGTTAACATGCCTGATTTTTCCTACAGATTTATATCAATACCATGGCAAAAATGCCATGTGGAAACCAAATTGACTTAGATGTTCCAGTGTAAATTAAGAAACAATAACCTAACAGCATATTTGTTCTGTGGAGAGAGAGGAAAAATGATGTGTTAGAATAGAAAACGCAAGCAGTTGAGTATTGCCTCTTAGTTATGGTTCAGTTCAAGGTGAATAAAATAAATACTTATGATAATGACGCTGGGAAATGGATTCCACATAAAGATAACCAAATTAACCAGTAAGACAACGATATTTACACCATGATGTTTAAACATTACTCAGAAAGATCATGATAATCCGATTTTATGACCAACATGTTAAAAAATAATGAATCCCTCCAGGGGGAAAAATAATTAAGAGGAAAAGATTAAATGACTTCCATGATGGGCAGCTTTTGCTATCTTATTATTTTCCCACAGTTATGTTTATAACTGGATCAATGTGAAAAGCACTCTACCTGTTCAATGTTTATAGCAGCTCTGCCCTCCAGATGTGCTGGATTCCAACCTCCATACTCCAGCCAGCAGAGATCTTGGCCATGCCCATTGGAATTTATAGGAACTGAAATCCAACACATCTGGAGGGCATCAGGCTGTATCAGAGAATCCAACTCAAAGAAGCACAAAGATCTCTCCGAGTATAATTGCTTTGGTAATCTCAATATTTTGGAACCTAAAATACAATTCAACTATATGGTAATTAGGAGGTTCTTTGTACATATTGACATTTTCTGGAATTCTTAACATTTTAAGAGTCCTGGCCAGTAGAAAATGCCAAAAAAAATCTGACATTGAATAGTAAGAATTACTGCCAAGCAGATGTACTTTGCAACTGCTCAGATTTCAAACCCAGATTCTTTACAATCCATACAAATAAAAATCCCCATTCAAGAAGGCTTGTAGGTATCAAATTGCTGTTCCATTTTAACGTGGGTGTACATTTGCATAACAATCATACTAATTCTATACACATGTTATACAGAATTGAAAAAGGTCACAAAGATGAGATTGAATTTGAATGAATGAATGAATGAATGAATGAATACATCTGGGCTGGTTTAATACAAAATCCAGGACTGCATACAAATAACCACTTGAATTATTTTCTCTGAGTTTAAGAGTTTAAAGATGAAGAGGTGGAATTTCATCAGGCTTCTGCAAGGATGGGAAATTTTCTGACTGCTTATTCTTGGAAATAAGGCTCTCCCTTAAAGGCAGTGACAGCACCAATGGTTTTCTTTTTCAGAAACATTATTGGCTATTTGGCCAAATCCAGTTTCCATTATGCACAATGTCAAGAATCTGTTTTCCAAAAATGATGGTGGATATTTGGGGAAAATAATTCTGTTAAAGTGATATCGTTATTCAGGACAGGGGGAATATGGGGAAACATTTTAGACATATTAGAACTTTATTAGATGAGATGTTTCATGTCAACTTGAAACCCTCTGAAGATTTTAATGTTTTGGAATATAACTTTTTTTTTAACAGACTGATATTCAGGTTAGCATTGTTTATTCCAGAGTTTGAGATGCAAGCTCAGAAAATGGGAAAAGAGCAGGATCTGAAAGCAGAAAGAACTAAATAAATAATCACTAATGAGGCATCTGCCATTTAACCAAAACATCATTGCGTTGTCATTGTGCAATGCCTTACTAAATTAGTTTTCCCATATGGCATCAGGCTTATCTCACTCTATTATCACTGTTGCTTAGTGACTGGAAAACAAAACTATGAAAAGCTGATTATCTGTAAGGATCCTGTTCAATGCATTTAGAGAAACACTCTTTTTTTGTGAGAATATGACAGCATTCTTCAAATATCAGAAAAGACGTCATACAGATGAAGGTCAAGATCTGTTACCTGTGTTCCAGAGTGCAGGGTACAGAATAATGGGTTTGCTATTTTTGTTCTTGATTTTATTTTATGTTTTGTCAGCCATCTTGTAAACTGATGGAAGTTGAAGCTGATATCAGTGGTATATAAATGCAATAATATATGAAACTAAACTTACACAAAAACATATCCCAAATGAATAATAGAAGCAACTACATAGCATTTGGAACACAAAGGCTATGGAATCAATTGCCTGGAGAGATGATAGGCTCCCCTTTATATCCAGACAGACATCTGTCAGGGTTTTTTTTAAAAAAAAATCTTGATTCCTGCATTAAGCATGAGTTGATGGCCTAAATGGCTACTTTCTGCTCTTTAATTCTAGGCTTCTGTGATTGTTAACATCCTTCCTAACCCATTTAATTATGTTGTCAATAACATTTGCAGTCTCAGTAATTGAAGGACACAGACAAAACTTCTAATATCTTGCCAAATCTAGAAACTCAGAGAGGCTGAAAGAGGCTTGTACTGATAGTTGAGTTCCTTCTTTGTCTGGAATCATAGCTTAAGAAGGCAGACATTATTGCCTCATTCTCTTACCCAATTAACTATTTAATGCCAGAAGTATTGGAAAGTGATTGATGGCATGTGTCTTTTTCTTTTTCTTTGAGTAGCACAACTACTTTCAAGTTTTATTGTTTCAATAAAACAACAACAGTTCCTGAATATTAGTAGATTTTTTTAAAATAGCAGAACAATGGGAGAGCACACCCAAAGGATAATTCCTCCACAACATACATACATACATACATACATACATACATACATACATACATACATACATACATACATATAAATAAAATGAATATATTTAAAATCATTCACTTTCACTTGCTTTCTTCCTTGTTTTCTTGTTAGGCTGAACTAGTTGCATTAATTGCTTCTTTTATCAATTAACTGTCCACATATCCTAATTCAGCCATCTGCCAGGATTTTAAATCTCAATTTCCTAAATGATATAAATCTCTTAATGGTTCATCTTTCTTTGTAACAGAAAACATTCTCAAGATGAGCTTCAGATGGCTGAAAATACATGATTAAGGCTGGGCTGAAGTTTATAACTGCTAATATTATTCTGATTACTTCAAAATTTAGATTTATGTGTTTAGGCATTAAACTTAAGGCATATCTTAAACAAATTCCATCTCAGATTTTTTTTGTTCCCATGTATATGTTTACAATGTGTGAATTTCTTCAAAATGTTGACTTACAATTTATTTGCCTATACAATTAACTATTGTAAACATTAGACTGTTGAGAATCTGAGGGATATATGCAAAAAATGGAAGTATTGAGAATAAGAATTTTTTCAGAAAACTCAAGTCCATTGCCAACAATTTTGCTGCTGCTGCTTCTAACAGACAATGCTATAATCAAAGACTATTCTCTATTCTCATTGGGTTTGTTGAGTTTGTTTTTCAAAAATGGGAGGGGGTGTTCCTGAAATTTTTGATACTTCCTAATTGTGCATACATGTTGTTGTTTTAGTTTCCTGTAAGAAGGCAGAGCAGGTGATTAAGTCCATTATCCATGTAATTTCAAATGCTATGTTGAGAATAAAGTCAGTGTGGTGTGACGGTTAAGTTATGGGAATAAGACCAAAAAGGATTGTATAAATTTATCCAGTCGATATGCCAGAACCAAGTCAGGCTTGTTGTTTTAAGGATAAAATGAAGGCTATTCCCAAGAGTACCAAGTTCAATTCCAAGAGAAAAATGGGATGAAATTATAGTGAAAGAGACAATAAATCAAACCAATTTGCAAACTTCAGCAAGAATTTGCAAGAATGTTGGGGCAGCATGGAGCCTTCTCGGTGGCTGCTCCGACCCTTGGAATGAACTCCCCGTGGAGATTTGGACCCTTACCACCCTCCAGTCCTTCCGCGCCGCTTTAAAGATCTGGCTGTCCTGGCTGGCCTGGGGTTAAGATTGTAGCCCCACCCAAACTGTGTGACTGTTGTGCTCTTTTTTAAAACATGTTGCATTGTCTACTGTTTGTCTTCCCCCCCCCTTTTGAATTGTGAGCCACCCTGAGTCCCCCCAGGGAAAAGGCCGGCATACAAATAAAGGAAAATCAAATCAAATCAAGCATGTCTCCAAATAGGGCAATAACAACAAGACCCATGGCTCCACAGCAAACCATAACAATGCCAAATTTACATCATGCATGTGCTTACTTCATCACACAAATGCTACCATTAAAGACAAATGATACTTTTTAAGTGCTGACATTCCCATGATGTCATTAGACATTTTGTCTTTCTCCTCTTGTCTTCCACTGTAGATTAGGGGTGTAAAACTCATGTTGTCATGTCATCATCATGCGATGTGATGCATCGGGACTTTTTTCCCCTTTTGCTAAACTGGGGATGGACATGACCAGCACATGATGCATCCGGCCCACAGGCCGTGACTTTGACACTCTGCCCTAGATGGAAGATACAGCAAGAAGAGATGTCATAACGGATCAGATCAGAGATTTTTACTTTTTAAATATTTTATTTGGTTTTCTTTCCCGACATCACATGTATATTTTTTTCATAATTTATACACAGCGATACCTACATATATACATGCAAACTCATAACATTATTCCATGTTGAATTGAGCAATATCACACATACCATAGGAAGTGAGCAAGCAGTAGTAAGCCAAAGAAACTGAAGGAATGGAATAGAATGGGAAGGAAAGGGGAGGGAAGGGAAAGGACTGAGCACTGATGAGAGCCTATGTCAGAGCCTATCTCATGGCAATATGGGCAGTGAAATGTGTGCATTTTGCCGCTCTTATTGCATCTGCTGAATCGCGCGCAGCCGCCTTGTTTAGAATAACCCGCTCCCTCTTGAAAGGGAGGGATGCGGATGACCCTTTATAAGGTAGAGCTGAGGAAGTTGTTCAGTTTCTAGTGGATAAAGTCGCTCGGATTCGGACAGACTTGGACTCCAATTGCTCGGTGCCAGCCGAGGTACTGGGGGAAGGTCTTGAGCGGAGTTTATGGAGCGAGTTTCAACTTGTCGCTCCTGAGGAAGTGGACAATGCCATGGGAGTGGTGAGTGCCTCCACTTGTATACTGGACCCGTGCCCCTCCTGGCTGGCCTCGGCCAGCAGGGAGGTGACACGCAGCTGGATCCAGATGATAGTTAACACCTTTCTCCAGGAGGGATCCTTCCCGCTCCTCCTAAAGGAAGCAGTGGTGAGACCCCTCCTGAAGAAACCGTCTCTGAATCCAGCCATCTTGAGTAACTATCGTCCAGTCTCCAACCTCCCCTTTGTAGGGAAGGTTGTTGAGAAAGTGGTGGCCTTTCAACTTCAGTGGTCCTTGGAGGAAACCGATTATCTGGATTCCTTTCAGTCTGGATTCAGGCCTGGCTACAGCACGGAAACTGCTTTGGTCGCGTTGATCAATGATTTCTGGAGAGCCAGGGATAGGGGCCATGGCTCTATCCTAGTGCTCCTTGACCTCTCAGCGGCCTTTGAAACCATCGACCATGGTATCCTTCTGCGACGGTTGCGGGAGGTGGGAGTAGGAGGCACTGTTCTTCGGTGGTTCTCATCCTACCTCTCGGACAGGTCGCAGTCAGTGTTGGTCGGACGGCAGAGATCGACCCCTAGGCCCCTCAAGTATGGGGTGCTGCAGGGTTCGGTCCTGTCCCCCCTCCTATTAAACATCTATATGAAGCCACTGGGTGAGATGATACGTTGGCACGGGATTAAATACCACCAATACGTGGACGATACACAGTTGTATCTGTCCGCCCCGTGCCAACTCAGTGAAGCGGTTGAAGTGATGTGCCAGTGCCTGGAAGCTGTTAGGGTCTGGATGGGAATGAACAAGCTTGCACTCAATCCCGACAAGACTGAGTGGCTATTGATGCTCCCTCCCAAAGATTGGCTACTTACTCCATCTCTCAGTCTGGGGGGTGAAATTATATGCCCCTCAGAAAGGGTTCACAATTTGGGAGTTCTCAACAGCTGACTTTGAACACCATTTGTCACCTGTGACCAGGGGGGCCTTTGCCCAATTTCGCCTGGTGCACCAATTGCGACCCTACCTGAACCGGGAGGCCCTTCGAATAGTCACTCACGCCCTCGTGACCTCAAGACTGGACTACTGTAATGTGCTCTACATGGGGCTGCCCTTGAAGAGTATTCAGAGACTTCAGCTTGTCCAGAATGCAGCCGCGCAAGCGATTGTGGGTGCACCTTGGTACACCCACGTCACACCTATCCTCCGCAAGCTGCACTGGTTGCCCATTGGTCTCCGGACATGCTTCAAGGTGCTAGTCATTACTTTTAAAGCCTAACATAGTATTGGACCTGGGTACTTGAGAGACTGCCTCCTGCCAATTACCTCCCATAGACCTATTAGATCCCACAGACTAGGCCTCCTCCGAATCCCATCTGCTGGCCAGTATCGACTGGCAACTCCCCGGGGGAGGGCCTTCTCTGTGGCTGCTCCAGCCCTCTGGAACGATCTCCCTGTTGAGATCCGGACCCTCACCACCCTTCCGGCTTTCCGCAAAACAATTAAGACCTGTTCCGGCAGGCCTGGGGCTGTTGAATTTCTCAGCCCCATTCGAGGGTATGACTGTTGTTGTTTTTTAAATGTGTTTGTCTTTTTATTTTTTATTCTGTATCCCCTTCCCTTTCTGATTGTGAGCCACCCTGAGTCTCTCGGAAATAGGGCAGCATACAAGCTGAATAAATAAATCAATCAAGGAAAGGAAAGGAAAGGAAAGGAAAGGAAAGGAAAGGAAAGGAAAGGAAAGGAAAGGAAAGGAAAGGAAAGGAAAAGTCATTATAATGCAAGACTTTGAGAGGCTCAGAATATAACATACTGCAAATCATTTGGATTTGAATTGGGTTAGCCTACAGCATAGCATTATCATATGCTCAGTCAACATATGGTACCTCTCTAGAATAAACATAAGCATTTCTTACACATTTATCCATAAATACATTAAAACATCAAGGAGATATCATTCATCTTTATGTTCTTTCCTGTTCAATGATGGATCAGACACCATGCATTTTTTCCTTCAGTTTTATACCATTCATATGCCGTTCAGCAACCACCCTTCAGCCCCATACAAAACATTCCATAGTTCAACCCTTCACATGCTTTCATTATATCAACACGCACACAAGAACAGGATCTACTGGAGAGCAAGACCTATCCTGGCTAACATCCTGTACTTTACAAATTGTGTTCATTATCACCTTTGGTATCATTTCAAAGAAGGGTATCTATTTTGGTGTTATGAAGCTATCTGAAGATCCTGTGCTTTCAATCAGAGCTCTGCCAAAACATCAGACACAATAAACAAACTAATTTATCATAGAAATTGGTATTTTTCTTTTTTAGTATGGGAACAAAAGTGACAACTGTCAGACCAGATGCAGCCTTCATTCGCATATAGTATTAAACAAACAAGCCATATCCAAATTTTAACGTTCCTCCAGTTACCCCATTACACCAGCAATATTTCTATTTTTCATCATTCTCACAGCATTTATGACTTATTTTCCCGCATCATATTTTATTGAACACTAACATTTATTGGATTCATTTCTCTACTCCTTAACAGTTTACAATAATTTGCATATACATTTCTAAAACAGACTATCATTTTTAGTTTATTTTTCTGGAAGTGTTTTGTTTAGCCTCTCCATCCACTTTCAAAATATTTCTAATGTCCATGTTTTAAAGGACTGAAATGTATAATAGTTGTAGACAAAGGTGGCATCACATAGGATAAAGACAAAGATACATAGGATTATTGTATGGAGCCAGTAACAGAATTAGGTGATAAGAAAAGTAAGTTTCCATGCCTAAACTGAACTGCAGGAATTAGTAAATATTATTTTGATAATAGCCAGAATATGCCTTAATGTCAATTGTTTGGAGCAAAATAATAAGATTGATTGATTGATTGATTTGCCTGCAGCTTTCTTCTGGATTCCTGGAGGCCTCTGTTTGATCACCCTGAGAATATAATGCTTGAGCAGATAATCTTTTGACCTAATCCAGTGATCTGTATGTTCCATATGTTTATATTCACATGAAGAAGACAAAATGTACATCCTAAAATTAATAATTATATGGTGAAATATATCCTCCAGGTTTTTTTATAAGGTTTCTTATTCTTCACTTTTCTATTCTATTCTCATGGTTGTTTTAAATTTCTGTTCATGCTGTGTTCATTCTTACGTTATTATAGTTCTGGAAGCTATAACTGTTTCCATTTTTTTATTACAGTTTTCTCATTATGATGCAGACTCCTAGTTGTTTACTGGTACAATCGTCAAAAGTCCCATGAGAGTTCTGATGATGTCTCTTCTTGGAGTTTCACTAAATTGCATAATCCACAGCAGCCTCATATTACTGAAAAGATGACTGCATAAAAAATATAAAACACACAGAGGCACTTTAACCACTTTGCAACTGGATAAGAACTATGAATAGTTCAGGAACATCCCACCTATGAAAATTGTAATATCTTATAAGGAGAAAAAGAAAGAAATATGAGAAGAAATGTCAAAGTCAACACTCCTAGGAGTTTAAGATATTTTAGCTATGCATGTGTACAAGAAGCTGTATGTAGGATTGAAAAATCCTTGCTTTTCAATAAAATGGGCCAGCATATCAACTTGCATTGCTGAATGGCAGCCTCAACAGGGATGAGACAATGTCAGCCTTTTCTGCGAACACTTTCTACCCTCCTTCTGAAAAAACAAAAATATGGCTACACTTTTCTCATGCTCACAAGGACAAAGCCTACTCAATCTTAAATAAGGGGCATTATTCAGATGCATCTCTCTGTCCCCAGTCTCCTTTGCTGCTGCTGAATGGAATTTCAATAATAATATTTCTCCTGCTCTAAAATAAATTATGTGAATGTGTGTTTTTGCATCCTCCATTTGTGCCTAATTAATCATTCTGGGACTGTAAGTTCTGGGAGCAGCAACATCAACAAAAAGCAAAGCACATTTCTTATGCTTAACCACTTAAATTATAAAAGGGGCACGTTTACAGCTCAGTGGGAATTTGTGTGTGTTATGTTTGCAAGTTAAGTGCATCCCTGATTGACTGAGAAAGAGTCTTATGTTCTTTAAAGGGGAACAGGTTTTTGCTGCTGAGTCACCCACATAAAAAAGAAGCTAATTAAGCTTTTGACCTGATGTACCATTGTGTACTTGGAATAAGCAAGTTGCTTCATTCTTGCTGGAAACATTAAAGTGCAGCTTCTGTTTTAAATCAGGTAGACTTTTTTAAATAGATTAATGAAGCACATTTAGAGTAAAATAAAACAATCCTTGGTTACCCCCCAAGTTTCATGAATTAAAGAGACAGGCTCTAACTTATATAACATAATTGTGGCCAAACAGCTATTGAATAAAAAATGAACATCAAGGGATATGCTGGAAATGGTGAACACATGGGCACATTTAAGAACAGGTGAAGTTTTTATCTCACTATCATGGCTGCCATCTTGATATATTTTAACTTCCTTTTCCCTATATACAAGCTCATGTCTGCAAATTTTAAAAAGTCAAGTTTTCTATACAAGGATGACATAAAAATGGTTGTACTATCTAGTAAATGAAAGATCAGCCAACTCTGTGTCTCTCAAATATATCCACATGTATATTTCAAAATCAGTCCACCCAGGACTGCTAATACATACATACAATCATCATTTTAGCCATTGTCTATCAACTGCAAGATGAAGGCCTCTTCTGCATGTTTCTAAACAATACAGTCCTGTATTTAACCACTACAAGTCCTATTGGGCATGCAATACTTGCTGATGTCATCAATCCATCTTGTTTTATGTCTTTTTCATGGATGCTTTCTATCAAATAGGATCCATTCTATGACTGCCTTGGTCCCCCTGCCATCAGTTCTTCTTGCTATATGACCAGCCCATTTCCATTTCAATTATTTTACTCTCTTGATGATATCCTACACTTTAGTTTGTTCTCTAATCCATGTGCAGGTCTTTCTATCTTGTCTTGTAATGCTGAGCATGTATCTTTAGATCGCTCTTTGTGCCACTCTTAGCTTCTCTATCGATTGTGAGGTTAGTGTCCATATGTTAGAGCAGGTAGCACACAGAGATCAAAAACTTTTCTCTTCAGCCATAGGTGAGGTTACATATACCTTGACCAACAGATCTCAATGGAAAGAACTTTTAAGACATGCCTTTTTATGGAAATTTTGGCTGAACCTATTTAAGCAGTTACTCATTATTTACTTCCATAGCAATCCAAATAGATATTTATGTTTCTATTCCTGAATGTATATGTATTTAATCAAAGCCTTTATTAAAAATCTACATTTTAACTGAAAAGAGAATGTCTTAGTATACTTAAGTGTTCTGCTGATATATAATCCATGTTAAATTTTCTTTTACATGAAGTTATACTTGTTCAAATGTCTACATGATTTTTATGCAGAACAATTTTTCAGGGCTTTAATACAACAAACCATAGCAGAACCCAAGAAGAACATGAAAGATTAATTGAATGTTCTCTGGTACAAGAGGCCTAAGAAAAGACCCTCATGCATATCATATGGCTCTATGAAATAACTGGAAGAAATGACTGTGTAGTTATTGAGAAAGCATTTTCCCAGTTATTTCAATCAAGAAAAAAGACTGCTCAATGTTTCCTGTTGATATGATTAATAGTAATTAAGTATTTTAGTAGTAGTAGTTTCTTGTTGACATGATATTATAGTAGTCAAGTACAGGCTGCTGAAGACACTTGAATACTATACTGGAATACCTGAACATTGTTTGGCATTTGTATTTGTAACATTATATTACAAAGAATGGGGAGACATCAGATTTAAGGAAATATGCCTGATGATGCTCCTACATCTCCTTTCTCACTGGGTGTAGTCAGTGGCTGGGAAATTTTAACACTACTAATGCTAGGGAAACATCCATTAGATTAGCATTGTCTGTGGATCTGATGATCTATCGTGCCATAACATTTTCTTCCCAAAGTTTTCCCTGTCTTGCGTTTGCTCATAATTATAGAAAATTAACATTTTTGTTAAAAACAACAACAATCAGACCAGTGCAATAAAGTGAAAACATTACAAATACAACAAACCAGGAAAAATAGATGAAAGAAATAGCAAAATTTACAATATAGCAGCAGAATTGGGCTTAAATCTATTGACTAATCTTTATACTGCATGACCTGACACCATTACCTTCTTGGTGAGCATAAAAACAGAAACAAATTTATATATCTTGTAAGTAAAACTGGCTTTGAATATGATAAAAAGAAAAATGACATAAAATGAGTCAGATACACCTGGGAATTTACTAAAAAGAGTTGTCAATATCAGCAATCCTTATAAAAAGAGCAATATAATCAAACATGTGGCACTGACTTGACAGACCTTGAGAGACAAGGACATAGTCCTTCTGAAGAGAAGGCATCTGAAAATCTTGCATAAGTACAGTAGGTAGAATATTTACCATGGCTACTAAGAATACATGGCAATGCCTTGGAATGAAGACATTAAAAATGTAAGCGGACAGAGCAGGTTTTTTTATGTTTCCAGTTGCACAGCTTTGGCCATTGCTAATACTATTTTATCCATGTCCCAAATTCACTGTTTCATGACTTCTTTGATCACAAGTGTCACAGAAGCCATACCCTATGGATTCCTTCCAGAGGGCTTATCCAGAGTGATCCAGATATAATGTTAATAGAGTTAAACCTTCTGGGAACAATAAAAAAACATCAAGAGTGCAGATTTCTATTAAAACAAGGTTTCTAGAGACATAAAACTTTAACAGCTAGAACAATTTCTCAACCTGAGCAACTTTAAGAACATAAACTTCCCTTGAGGAATTCTGACTGTTGAAGTCCAACATATTTTAAAGTTACTGAGATTGACAACCACTGACATTGAATAACGTGTGGGGCACAATGAGGAGTTCACAACATCCTTCTCCCTATTTGGATTTTGTTTTCCTAAAATAATATAATTATTCAAAGACAAATGCTGTAAAAAAAGTGTGTGTTGTTTTGTCTTGAAATACCTCAATGGCTGAAGGTATGAGCTGACCTCCCATTTGATTTTTTTTTTTAAAAAGACAGAACAGCACATCATGATCTCTGGATCAAGCAGTTGGGCTTCCCATGAGTTTGTATATTGAATGTTAATAAAAGAAGGACAAGGAGTGACATAACAGTATTCCAACACCTAAGCCATGGTGGCACAGTGGTTAGAATTCAGTATTGCAGACTAATTCTGCCAACTGCCAGCAGTTCGATTCTCAGCAGCTCAAGGTTGACTCAGTTTTCCATTCTTCCCAGGTCAGTAAAATGCGGACTGTTTTTTGTTATTACACTTATTAATAATCCCCATTTATTTGGCTCCACGTCCTAGGGAGACACAATAATAGAGAGTGTTGTTCTGGCCCAGAGTGAAATAGTAAATAAATAGTAGAAGAATCTTTACACAGCGAGGTTGTTTATATGTATTCAACTCCTTGAGTTCTGAGCAAGACAATATGTGCACAACAGCAGTGCCCTCTGGATTGCAATAACAATCTGACCTCATTAAAACAGATATTGTTTAGTGGCAAAGATGACAGAAGCTGCCTTCCAGATGAATGAATTTTTGTAGGTCAGTTCTGTTCAAATTAGGTTTCTTCCTTAAGGATTATTATCTTAAATCGCAGCTGATACAACCACTGCTAACTCCTAAACCATATTAATAACCCATTTCTAATATACCTATTGTAAAAATGAGGTATTCCATAAATTATAATCTGAGACAGAAAATACATTAAAAATTATACCTTTTCTTGCTCAGATGTTCATATATTAATACTTTTCATATTTATATCATTCCTTTATCTGTAAGAGCAATGCCTTTACTTTTCAGTGTGATTGTAAGTGGCTTTGTTTAGGCTGAAAGATATATTTCATAAAACTATGTCCAGTCTTTGGAAATAGAGGAGTGATTTATTAAAGCCATCACAGAAATACTAGTCCTTTGACTGGCCCAAGATTATGATAATAAATATTTTGAAATGTTTTGTCCTAGTGACTAGTTAGCATATGTTTATGTGTTTGAACACATGTAGTGTCTGAAAAACACTGAATCAGCACACCGGTAAAATCTTATGCTGAAAACAGATACTTTCATGCCATATAGTAAACTCGGATTTTATTCTCTAAGATAGGCCACATCCAACATCCAATATTTTTGAAACAAAGGTCATGTTGGATGAGTAAATGATAATTCTATGCTAGGATAATTTATGAAATTTGAATATTTTGAAAAAGTTACAGTCAGAGACTGTAGACTACACTTTGGCATAGACCAAACATTTTTATTTTAGTTTCTTAGCACATCTCACCACAATACACCAATATGCGGACGATACTCAATTGTGTCTGTCTGCCCTGTGCCAGCTCAGTGTAGCGGCGGACGTGATGTGCCGATGCCTGGAAGCTGTTAGGATCTGGATGGGGGTGAACAAACTTGTGCTCAATCCCGATAAGACTGAGTGGCTTTGGATGCTGCCCCCGAAGGACTGCTTGGACAGTCCATCCTTAACCCTGGGGTGTGTGAAAATTTATGCCCCTCAGAGAGGGCTCGCAATTTGGGAGTCCTCCTGGATTCGCAGCTGAAACTGGAACATCATCTATCGGCTGTGACCAGGGGGGGCTTTGCCCAAGTTCGTCTGGTGCATTAATTGCGACCCTATTTTGATCGGGAGGCACTTCAAATGGTCACTCACACCCTTGTCACCTCGAGGCTGGATTATTGCAACACGCTCTACATGGGGCTACCCTTGAAAAGCGTTCGGAGACTGCAGTTAGTTCAGAATGCGGCTGCGCGAGCTATATTGGGTGCACCGAGGTACACCCACATTACACCTGTTCTCCGCGACCTGCACTGGCTACCAATTGGTCTCCAGACACAATTCAAGGTGTTGGTTATCACCTTTAAAGCCCTACATGACTTAGGGCCAGAATACCTTCGAGACCGGAATCAGCTACCCCCGTAGATCCGGACCATACCCACTCTCATGGCCTTCAGGAAAGTTGTAAAAACATGGCTGTTCTGGCAGGCCTGGGGCTGTTGACCTCACTGTTGAGGTCCAGCCCCGATTAGAATGAATGTATAGCAATAGGAGTTAGACTTATATACTGCTTCATAGGGCTTTCAGCCCTCTCTAAGCGGTTTACAGTGTCAGCATATTGCCCCCAACAATCCGGGTCCTCATTTTACTCACCTCGGAAGGATGGAAGGCTGAGTCAACCCTGAGCCAGTGAGATTTGAACCGCCGAACTGCCGAACTAGCAGTCAGCTAAAGTAGCTTGCAGTACTGCATTCTAACCACTGTGCCACCTCAGCTCAAATGTATGGGGTGTTGTTGTTTTTAAACTGTTTCTTTTGTTATGTGTTTCGTTATGTGTTTTTTCTCTTTATTTTTGTAAGCCGCCCGGAATCCTTTGGGATTGGGCGGCATATAAATGTGTCTAATAAATAAAATAAATAATAAATACAAATTCATATTATCAAATAACTGACTTAGAAACACAAAGGGTAGGTTTCTCAAAAAAATGGCATGCTGAGCCACGGGACAATCTTTTTCTCCTGCTGAGAAACAGCTGATTTTGCCACCAAACTGGTTCTTTGGCAGTGTACTTTGAAGAGGAACAACTGGGAATGATCCAGACGACCCAATAAAAGGGATTATAGGGTCATAAAAAGAAAAAAGATAAATACATATATACATATACATATTTGTAACACAGTATAACCCCACCTCAAACATGGCAATATACAAAGCTGTCCACAAATTATCTTTTCCCAGTTGGTATTTTTTTAATGCCTGTTTTGGGCTGCTAAATGACACTTTTTATACTAATATATTTGATTCCAATGTATCTTCAAAAATATAAAAAAAGTAAAACAATGCTCTTACATCTTGTAGTGCATTGTGCCTAACAACTGTACAATATTTAAAAGCAGATCTTTACAAAAGCCTAGCACTTTGCATATATTTGAAATGCTCAATAGACAAGTTAGAAACATCAAAGGACTTCTTCAGTCACTCAATCATCTAAAAAAATCGAACAAACACGGCAATGAAATCAGGCATTTTCATCTGGTAATTATCTCAGTACAAATTATCAAATGTGGCTAATGAATACATTTACATTCCCTTTCATTTTAAATTGGAATCAATGTCTGACCTCCATCCACAACAATAAAAACATCCTATTTAGACAACATAAAGAAACTGCAGTGCACTAGTACAGGCATTGTACAGGGAGAAAGATGAAATTCAATATTTTTTTTCAGACTGGTCTTAAAAAAGATTCAGTTAAAGGCCTCAAACTGAATTTTGTAGGATGCCCCACTCTAAACTTAATTATTATGGCTTGCATAAATTGATTCAGTACGCCCTAGGTCTGACAATTCTATTTTGGAAATGGACAACTTGTTTTTTCAGTTCTGAATTTATTTTATTTATTTATTTATTTATTTTATTTGTCAATAAGTACAAGGAAACAAGTATGACAACCACATGAAAAAATGGTACAAAAATGAATTAAAAAAGCAAAACATAGCCATACGCACATAAAAAGAATACATATAAATGGGACAGTAGGACAGGGACAATTGACATGCTGGTCTGCTTATGCACGCCCTCTTAGGGACCTCTTAAGAAATGCATAAGAGCCATGGTAGACAGCTTAAGATAAAAGGTATGGGGGTTAGAGGAACTAACAACAGGATCAGGTAGGGTGCTTCACACATTTACTATTCTATTGCTGAAATTGTTTTTCCTGCAATCAAGATTCGAACAGATTACATTTAGTTTATATCTATTGATAACCCTTGTGTTATTGCAGTTTAAGTGAAAGTAGTCATTAGCAGGTATGATGTTATGGCAGATTATCTTGTGCACTAAGCTCAGGTCGGAACATAAATGGTGTAGTTCAAGGTTATCCAGGCCTAAAATTTCGAGCCCGGTGGTATACAGAATTTTATTATGAGCAGAGGAGTTGAGTACTCTTCTTGTAAAAAAACCTATGGACCCTCTCTAATGTTTTGATGTCCAGGTTCCAGGCAGGTGCAGGTTCCAGGCAGGTGAGCAGTATTCAAGTATACATCTGGCAAAGGTTTTGTATGCCCTAGTTAGCAGCATAGCGTTACCAGAGAGAAAATTACATAAAATAAGGTTGACTACTCTGAATGCCTTTTTGGCAATGTTGTTACAGTGAGCTCTGGGGCTTAGGTCTTTCGAATTTGTTAAGGAAGAATTTGTTTTGGGCCAGATTGTGTGGCTGTGTCACTGAATAGAGGTCAAGTGCTCCTGTGTTTCATGTCATTACTTCAAAGTCAAGCAGTTCTGCAATAAAAAGAAGAATTAGAATTTTAAAAAAATCTGTATTGCCCTACTCACCACTTCATTGACCTAACCATACACAGTGGTAAGAACAATAAAATGGAAATGCTACATTGTGTTCCTTGAAAGGAAAACATATGTTACATAATATAATTTTAAAATGTTCCTTCTCCTTTTTTTATGTAAAGAGCTGATAAATTCCATTTTATACAATGGCCAAATTGTGGCTTTAAGATTTCATAAGATCCAAGCCCACTTTTTCATAAGAGCCAAGGTGGCGCAGTGGTTAAATGCAGCACTGCAGGCTACTGCTAGATCAGCAGGTCAGCGGTTCAAATCTCACCGGCTCAGGGTTGACTCAGCCTTCCATCCTTCCGAGGTGGGTAAAATGAGGACCCAGATTGTTGGGGGCAATATGCTGACTCTCTGTAAACCGCTTAGAGAGGCCTGAAAGGCCTATGAAGCGGTATATAAGTCTACTGCTATATCTTTTTTGAAGTCCAAAGAACAAATTAATTTATTTACACCAGAGGTGGTATTCAGCCAGTTATGACAGGTTCTGGAGAACCAGTAGGGGAAGTTTTGAATAGTTCGGAGAACCAGCATATAGACTGGCCCCCGCCCCCACTACCTCTCAGCCGATCTTCTTTTGTTGCCCTGAACAGGAGAACGGGGCCGGAAAGCAGGTTAGAGGGGTGGGGAAGGAATGGAAATTTTGCAGTATCCTTCACCTGCTATGCCCACAAAGCCATGGCCACAAAACCAGTAGTAAAATATTTTGAATCCACTGATTTACACCCATACACTTTGCTAGGATTTGTCTACACATACTCACTTTGCTAGGCATTTGTATGGGAGTTGGAGAAATTCAGCTAACCAAATATTCAATTAAATGTCCTTTGACTCAAGAAAATCAGAGAAGAGAGAACTGACAATATCCTTTATTTTGATGTTAAACTTCTCATTCGTTTATTCTACTAATATAGTTATTTTATAGTTCTTATAGCTGAACATAGTTTCAAATTGTGTCCTAAACAGCCCTGGGGGGGGGGGGAATAGTATTTCTCCCCCTCCCCCTCCCTCCCCACAAACACACACTTTTTTCCCCAGACAGCTGTCCAAGACAGACGTGTGTCTGCACATAAATGCATAGACATGCAATGGCATTTCAACATTTTTTAGATACCTAGAAAGAAACTTCATGCATAATTCAACATTCTGATTTTTGTATATATTATGTAGCAATTCCAAGTTAAGGGAATAGGGGAGAAATCCGATTATGGTACTGTAGGGCTTGAATACATCTTAGTATCTTGATATCCTAGAGTGTCTCATTTCCTGCAGCAAATCAACAACTCCTAGTTTCACATACTATTTCTTAGTTTCACACACTATTTAGCACAGAGCTGTTCCTCTTTTACCATGATATTAGACTGCAGCTATCATCCCAAAGCAACATATTCAATCACCTTGGTAGTGATCAGAATTTTTGTCAGATCCGGTAAGGCAACAGATTGAACAAGGTTCCATACATAACATCTGATGCTGGGGTGCAGTTAATATTCCTTGGCAACATATGCATAGTGTGCCATATGCCCACTAAGTCAATCCAGCACAATTTCCCAGCCAGGTGAGCCTGAACTATAACTACAAACATACATATATTTCTATATTAATAATTTTTGAATATGTTTTCCTAACAAGAAGATAAACATATTCTTTATTACACTTTTCAATCAGGGGTACAATTGAAGTGTTAAAAGACCAAGGATTTTTAAAGTTTTTTTTAAAAAAAAAATGATTCCGTGACATTGGAAATTCTATGGGGCTGCTTGCCTACCAAGACATTTCCACATTCCTTAAGCCCCACCTCTGTTAATGCCATGTGGCCACCAACATAAGTTGATCAAAGAGTATGAGAGAAATACTTTTCCAAAACCCCAAGGAAGTCTTGGAAGACAAGATGTTGCCTGTCAGTCTTATGCTGCCTAAGAAACTTCTACTGTAATTTTTCCTGAATACTTTTTCATAAGTAAGGAAAGTTGCCTAACAGGATGTGACTACTATGTATTTCAATTTTCCATCATAGTTCACAAAAAAACTTTAAAACCTAGGTTGCAATATAAATAAGATATGTATAAAAGTCTGTGTGTAACTCAAAAGGGGATATGGCCATCTATGTTTGAATTCACACCCAACACAACTGATGGCAATGAAAAAGAGAAAGCAAATATATCAGCCTGGAAGCCTTTTGGCTGTATTTGTTCTCAATGTTCCTTAACAGAAACAGAAACAAATTGTACATTTACTTGCTTTTTTTTTGTCCTAAACCATTGGTCAAGTGAATTCATTAAAAGCCATAGCTTTTACTAGGCAAGAAAACAATCCTGTAGTTTTTATTTTCCTCTCTTTGAATCGATAGAGAGTTTTTTTATTAAGAGACTATTAAAGATAAACTTTGTAAACTAGTCCCTATCCAGGACATGAAGAATACATTTATACTCCTTATCTTATACATTAAAATGATTTATGGTTTACCATAAAATAAAATTCTATTGCATACAGGATTCTCTAATTTACTTTAATTTAATCCACTGTTTGCACATACCCTTATTATTAAAGGAAATATAAATCTATCAAAGTGAATTTCTTTTTCCTTTTTGATTTCCATTTTAAAAATGTCACTCTGGACATCTTGTTCACTTGAATTTGAATCATTGTTCTCAATTTGAAATTAATATCAATCACAATTAACATAATAAAAATGACTCTTTTCAAAATGCATATTAGTATGGTTTTGGATTAGTGACAAAGTTGTTAATAGCACTTAGGTGTCTTCTGCTCTACAAAGTATTACTATTACTTACAGAATATTTTTTTAAGTAGAAGATTACAACTCAGTTTCCAACCTAGTTTAGTATAGTTGTTAAGACACCTGGATAGAAACTGGGAGACTGTGAGTTGTAATCTTGCCTTAGCATGAAGCCAGCTGGGTGACTTTGGGCCAGTCACTTTTTCTCTCAATCACTTTTCAAAAATGGAAAACCACTTTATGAAAACTTCTTTTAAAATCTTTCCTGAAAAACTGCAGGGACTTCTTCAGGTATTTGCTAGAAGTTAACACTGACTCAAAAAATTGTCACACATCCACAAAAGGCAGTTAATGAACCAAATCTATAAATATGTTGAATATTCTGGATATAAAATCAATGTTCAGGAAACAAATATAATTACATGATTTTAACACAAGAAAAAAATTCTACAAGGTCCCAAAGATAGAAATGATCCCATCCTTCCAAATTTTAAACTATTTTATAAAGCAAGCTGCCTGTTATGGATAACATAGTAGATCAAATCACTGAGCAGAAGACTGGAAGACTGGAGGGGGTGGCTTAGGCAATGGACTTCAAAGATTTTTGTGGTGCAGAGATATAAAGAAAGATAAAAACTTAAAAGGACATATTATCAAAGTTTGATAAAAGTATTGAATACTACAAAGGGAATAATAAGTCCAACAATTTCATATCTAGCTTCTCTCTCAATTGCTTTTCATGTTGGAGATAATTGCAGCAATAAAAATGTAATAACATATGCAGATATGGTTTATTCAGATGCTATGAATGCACTAAAATAGAGCTCAGCAGTGGAGGCTGAAGTAAACCATGGTTACTCTGTTTGCAAATAGCCTGAAGACTCTCAAGAAGGAAGGAGGGTTCTTAAGAAGAAGGGATCAAGCGAAGAGCTAGCCTGGAGTTAGGGCCAAATCCCCTTCCCAATTTCATCCCTAACTCATGTAATTGTTATCTGATTGGAGACATCTAGTTGTTCCCAGGAGTGGCTGCCAGACTGGAGAGATTCCTGTATTATAGGCAGAACATAATAAAGTAGTAAGCTTGAATTCTGCACATGTGAGTCTTGATGTTCACATCTAACAAATGCATTGCACACCCTGGCAGACACAATCACATATTAGTTGGTTTTAAAGGGCCCCCAAATATCCACAAATATAGCAAAGAAGCAAATGCATAAAAAGGGAGGGGTTAGAAAAATAATTATTATAGATGTCATTATTTTCATTTTCCTTTTTTTAAAGATATTTTAACTTTTATCAAATTTGCTTCATTTATCTTTTTTATTTTATTAACATATAAACAAGTAAGTATGTTAATATTAAGTAATTAGCTTAATATCAGAACTATTACCTAATCAATATTTTGATATGAATCACAGTTCTTTTTTAATGTTATATTTAACTTAGGATGAAAAAGCCAAATAAAATGCTTGTAGTGTTGACATCCTAATTTGTAATTAATATTGATTGATTTTTTCCTTTCTGTATTGTCAAAACTATCTAAATAATAAAGTGTTAATAACATCTAATCATATCTTATAAACATTACTGTATTGAAGCAGTAAAATGTATCATAATAAAAGGAAACTAAATAAAGAAAACAAAAAAACCCACATCAATTGAGATCTATACTCATTTCCACAATTGAAACCTAAATGAATGAACCCTAATAGTTTGTTTAGTAGTTAAAACTGGGGAAATTAAATTAATAAATTCTGAATTGGTTCTGATTCCTGAATAAATTCTGAATTCTACTTGTAATCCATTTCTTTTATCTATACCACATTGGAGGCCTAAAGCAATTTGTCCAGGGTCCTAAAAGGTTAAAATTGCTAAGTGTTCAAAAACTTAGGAAAACTGCCCAATGAGAATTAAGTATATATTAAAAAAAATATTTGAACTTTTAGCAAGAAAATGGTCTCTATTATAGTAGGCCCCAAGCTGGATCTGTCTAATCACCTGGCAAAGACAACTGAGGATAGGAAATATCTACAAGAGTATGGGTGTCAAACTCAATTTCATTGAGGGCCGCATTGTGTTTGACTTTGTGAGGCAGGGTGGGGGTGGCCAGCTATATGTCACTGGTGTCAGGGGTGCCTATGGTGCCCGAGAGCTCAGCCAGCAAAAATGGGATATTTCCAAGGTGGCCCTACAGGTCAGATCTAAGCACCTCGTGGGCCAGATCTGGCCACCCAAGCCTTGAGTTTGACACCCCTGTACAAGAGTATCTGCAGGAAGGTCAACTGTGTGAAAATGATGGGTATGATCAGGCAATTGAAGTCCCAGCCCTCCTTTACATGTATCTCAAGCACAATAAAAAGAGGTGCAACTTTGACTTCCTGTTGCACCTGTCATTCTGGCATTGTTTACTCTCTCTGGATGGCCCTGAATATAGAAAACTGGGTGGCACATTGTCTCTTTTACTGTGCTATTGCATTCTTTGTCTGCATGATCTTTTTCTGCTTAAGAAAGCTGACCCCAAAATTTTGCTCTATGACTATAAGATCCCTACTCTGATTTTTGATTGCTAGTATATGTATCTGTTTTGTGCAGCCAAGTAAGTTGAGTGGCAAAGTGTGAAGCTTCCTGTTTCACATTCATGCAGAATTAATGCTAGAATCCCTCTCATTCTGGTTTTCAGCTTTTCACAGTAATGACTAAAGCAACCTTGTGTGGTATGTTGAGAAATACACAATGTACTTGCAGCTGTGGCTATAAACAGACAGAAATGTTGTTGCTCAAATTAACAATTTTCCATCCTTGATGCTATTTCCTCAGGTTTTGCAGTTGTTCATATGGTTGTTATTTGGACGTAGATTTCTGTTATTTACAGCTTTCTGTTATTTACAACCGTCTGGTGTATTATGCTTTTCCTGCTTGATATCTACTGTTTAATAGCAAACTCAGATGCCTTAAAATAATCAACCTACTGTAAGGTTCTGTACCAAAAAAATCCAGAGCACCCCTGAGTTTTTGTAGTAGCTTTCTATACATCTCTGCTTCCACCTCATGGGCATCCAGAATTTTGCAGTACAGCAGAGTAACCCTAATGTACAGGAAGGTTTAAAAAGTTATTTGCACCGGTACAAATAATGATGTCATATTTATCAAGAGATCAGAGACAGATGGTGCCCACACGGCTCCTTGCACCCACCTGACTTTGGTTTCCAAATCTGTCAATCAAAATATAAACAAGAAGTTGGCATGATATAAAGTGAAGCTGTGTTCTGTTTAGAAAAATGTTTCTGACCGTTGCTTTCTTTTAATATTTGCAGCATAGTACTTTATTTAGAAGTATGTTCACCTGCTCCAGAAAGAAAAACAAAACCCTAAGCTAAGCTGGGGCAGTGGAGCACAAAGTGAGTGCTTCAAAGTCAGTTTCTTTAAACATTCTTTAAAATGTTATTGCTTTAGACCTGGAACTACAGAAACTGTTGAAATTAATATTAATAATTGCCAATCATATGCCTATAGATTGTATCTTTAGGATACATACAGTTTATGACATCTGTAGTGCACAAGAAAGGTGGTCTTACAGCAGTGGTGGGATTCAAATAATTTAACAACTGGTGCTCTGTCTAATGACCAGGTGGGTAGGTGGGGCTTAGTAGTCATGTGACCCTGTGGGCGTGGCCAGCTCAACATTACTCAGGTCGATGGGCACTTTGCCTTAGCTGTTACAATGTAATAAGGGTTAACCGAAGAGGCAGTTTCTGTAAGCAGGGCAATAAAGATTAAACTAGAAACAACACCAGAATGTTTCCTTCCTACCTTCCTTACAGGATTAGCCCTGTAAAGCGGAAAAAAACCAAAAGAAGATTTCTTCCAACAATCGGTTCTCTGAACCTGTGAGAAAGTTAAGAACCGGTTCTCCCAAATAGGTGCAAACTGGCTGAATCCCACCACTGTCTTATAGTCTCAAAGTCTTTAATTCCAAATCATAGCAGCTTTATTCTACTATAAGATATAAGGAGCATTACTGGGAAAAATAACCACAAAGGCCATTTAGTCCTACATATGATCTACATTTAGTAATGTTTTATCTGATGAATAGCCTCTCTTGAATCAAAGCTCTAAAATATCAATAGCAGGCTCTGATTTTTGCCAGAAAAATCACAGTGAACTAGAAGAGACCCAGAGCTCTTATTTATGTATTTCAAAATGTAAATATTTAATCTTAGAGAAGATTTTTTTCATGTATCTAAAGATTGCAGCCATTCTAATCTTACTAAAATGATTTTCATTAATTGCTTAAAAGATATAATGGCTACCTTTAAACATACACTTAGGAAATGCATGTGCCCATTCTTCTTAAGCAAATAACTATGTGTGGCTCACAATATAGAACAATAGAACAACATCAGTACAAATGCACACAAGATAATGTATGTAAAGAGGGGGGAATTAAAAATGAACATCTGGTGCATCGTGTTCAGTCACAAATTCACCAATGTCAGGTTCCACTAGCCACTCAGTCCTAATGCTGGTAGGAAAAGCCAAGTTTTTATAGCCCTTTGGAAGGTTAAAAGGGTTTGGGAAAGATATATCTCCTGGGGATGGGGAGGTCCTGATGGACTCATAAAATTCATTATTCACATGCATTATTTCCAGAGGAATATATTTTTTACTCATATTCCAATGAATCCTCACTACTGATTATCAATTTTAAAAAAGGATAAAGAGAGGTCAAATTTGGAAAGATTCATTTTTAATTTCAGTAAACTGTAGAGCATTGCCTGTTCGTACCAGAAGGCATAGTTCAGTAGTTCATAGTTCATCATGCATCTTGCTATAAATCTCAGTTCTACACTAGAAACAAACTTCCACTCTCACAGGCCTGAATATTAATTTTTTTAAAAACCTACCAAATTCCACTTTGATAACCATCATGAAATATTTGCCTGTATTGAATCCTGATTTCCAAAATACTTTGATCCTATATTGTTAAGATCAATAAAGGCATAATCAGGTGGAACAGAAGGCAGCAGTAACTACTCTCAGAAAAGCAATCACCATCATTCAAAGGAAATTTAGAAACATAGTCAAATAAGGAAACTTTGTCAACAGACTTGAGACTAACTTAGTACATCAAAACATTATAACATACCATCTCATTTGTGTTCCTCATCATGAAGTATATGGCTTCTACAGAAAACCAAAAGCCTACATATGATGAAAGGAAATTTGTATAAGTAGAGATAGTTATTGAGCCAGAATAATTCCCAAGTAAGTGTTAATCTTCAATTTCATAATGCTATGATGAGCATTTTAATGTGAAAATTAAAACAATATTTAATGTCTTATTTTAAATGTATGTGTTGAATATATGGTTAAAAAGAAAGGAAACTGAGAAAAATGTGATATTGTATGAGAAATGATGAAGACAATAATTTATCTGACTAGATAGATTCCAGAAAGAAATAAGAAATAGAAAATGGTACTATCCATGTACTAGGTTATATATTTAGTTATTGCAAATAAGCCAAATTATAGTAACTTGCTGGATAATTTAGGAAAAACAATGTCCACCAAAGAAGTTGATTTATAACTGGGACTTCCATGTCACTCCAATGAAGCACATAATCATGTAATCATAATTCATAGGTAATTCAGAAACAGGGTCAAACAAGTGTTTAATGAGGGTGCCCACAATATGGCCTAAAAGTTCCAAATATGCTTACTAGTCTCCAAATGATTGCCTATCCATATAGTGGCTTCCCCACACTTCTTATTCTCATGACTGTTGAGAATACAAAAATGTGTTATGTGGCAATGATAAGAATTCTTGTTTCTACTCATGATCTACTTTACATTCTCAGACACTTGTGTCATAACATGAAAGCATTACATACATTATGTAAATACCATAAACATATTCCTAACAAAGCAGCTTAAAATGAATTGTAAGAGAAATAATAATTACATCTTATATACCACTTTCTACTTTTATGGAAAGGAAGGAAGGAAGGAAGGAAGGAAGGAAGGAAGGAAGGAAGGAAGGAAGGAAGGAAGGAAGGAAGGAAGGAAGGAAGGAAAGAAGGAAAGAAGGACCCTAGGAGATGAGCTATCATTTCTTTTACAGCTTTCCAGGTCTTCTCCATACAGCAGCTGCTCTGGAATACTTAGAGAACTATCTGGAACAGTACAACAGGTGATACTGGAGGCTTCAGGGAAAGCTCATATGGAACTCTGACAAATTTTGTGAACCAAAGTTTTGAAGCAATCCTTTATAAAAACATTTTGATAATGAATTATTCAAACTCCACAGCCACTGCAAAAGTGATAACAAGTAGCTTTCTGAAATATGAAAAGTTTGTTCATGTTTCATTATAAATGAAAATCTTCAGACAATTACTAAACATATTATTTTGTTTCCAGTTGTTGTGCAACGTATTTGCAAACAACTGTTCCAATGCATTGTGTGACTTGAATGAGATCCAAATGTAAGTTTCTCTGGTTTCCTTGACAAGTTTGATTGTTTTTTTTACAGTTATTAAATCCTTTGTAATTATTAACCCAAACCTGATAGCTATATTGAATTAAGTCCAAAGTAACATTCAGCAATTCAATCTTTTCCCCCAAGATTTCTCCACATAGTGGTTAATGGGAACTGTCTATCAACGTACCAAGCAAGCTCAACAGATTCCACAACTACAACCACCACAACTCTCCCTTGTTTAGGAAAAGCTTGAGAGACTGAGTCTGCTGGTATAAGGAAACTAGTGATGAGCTCCCCCAGCACAGTTTGCATTGCAACTCAGGATGTGTGAGCTTAGTGAAGCCACATAAGATAGATTTTCTGTTTTTTTTTCTTTCAGTTACATTTCCTCTTTAATTTTGGCTTGAATTCTGTAGATCATTTCTGATTAGAGTATTTTTTAAACCAAAAAGATAACCTAGATAGGAAGTTAAATGTGAGACAGAACTAGGTGTTAGAGCGGAAGAATTAATATTTCTTTGCATCCTTATTTCTTTTGCGCTAAACTGCAGTCTCCGGCAACTGCTTTTCATTTTAAAAAATGTCAAGGGAAAAATTAAACTGAACCCTCTGTACTATTCAGTTTGGCCTTTAGTTTTGCCACACTGAAGCTTCTTAATTGCATGTTCTTCATGAAGTGAAATGCATATTCATGTTAACCAAGAAATGGGTTGGGGAATATTCTGACATATTTATATGGCAGTTACTTAGTTGACATTTTTAAAAGGCAACAATAGACAAAGCTGCATATAAAACCTATTAATAAAGGGAATTGTTCTATTTCCATTAATGAGAAATGATTAAGTTAGCACTATTGAGGGAACTCTTTTATAGTGAACACCCTGTTAAATTGGTTAAAGGTCACTTTGATTTGAAAGAATTGAATTGAACATCACCTGGTTATACAGATACATGCTGAATTATTTTCAATTATTTTTTTTCTGTTTCTGTGAATGAGTAGCAATTGACTTTATTCTTGTTTATATATGTTTCTAAGTGACTGTAACCTTGGTATATTGTACTGTACTTTTGAACATCTACTTTAAGCAATCTTTACTCTTAAAAGCAGATTTCTCAGAAGTATTTTTAATATCAATTCTGGGCTTATATGAATTTTAAGGATAAGAAAGAATAGTTTGCAAAGCATTAATATGTAATTCTCATTTGTGAGGAGATATGTAATGCGTATTAGTATGCATTATAGTTTTAACATTGATGGTTCTGTGATGGTTCTAAGCTGACCAAAAACATTTAGCATAACCAAGTTAATTACTGGATAATAAATATACAGTTTGTCCTCTACTTACAACAGTTTACTTATTGACCGTTCAAACTTACAACAGCACTGAAAAAGTGACATGACTATTTTTCACACTTATAACTGTTGCAGCATCCTCATGGTCACATGATTTATATTCAGATGCTTGACAACTGACTCATATTTATGACGGTTGCCATCATAAGGGGTCATGTGATCCCCTTTTGCGACCTTCTAACAAGCAAAGTCAATGGGAAAACCAGATTCATGTAACAACCGTGTTACTCATTTACCATCTGTCATGATTCACTTAACAAATGTGGCAAGAAGAGTCGTAAAATGGGGCAAAACTCACTTAACAAATTTCCCACTTAGCAATGTAAATTTTGGGTTCAGTTGTGGTCAAGGCCTATCTGTAGTTATGTTGGCTTAATCTAAAGTATTTTGGTTATTTTTAATTCAAATCAAGATAGAATCAGGAAAAGAAAGGTGGCGGGAGGAGGAGGAAAGGTTTTCAGCTTTCTAAAGTTAAAGGTAACCTCCATAAATCTTTTGTAAATAGGGTAATTACTGTATTTTTTGGAGTATAAGATGCACCTTTTTTGAAAAAAATGGGCTGGGTTTTGCTCATTTTTGTCCCACCCCATCAGGAGCACTTTGCATGCCTCTCAAACTCTTTGCATGCCCGTTTTTTCACAAAAAAAATGAGGCGTGCAGAGTTTGCGAGGTCTGCAGACTGCAAAAACATTTTTTTAAAAATTTACCTCTTCAAAATCTTGGTGCGTCTTATACTTACAGGTTGATGTGTCTTATACGCCAAAAAACACAGTATGTTAGGTTCTAGCAGGAAAAAAAGGAAGAGTCTTTTTGGTACTTGAAATAATAGCACATTTATTGTTATTTGTTATTATCCATTTTCCTGGACTAGAATACAATCAGCTGCACAAAGCATTGTTGTCAGGCCTGGAATATGTACATGGGGAAAAGATCAGCAATGATGTGAATAGAAATGAAATGCATAACTAAATAATATGGTAATTAAAAAGACACTATGATAAAGTATAAAAGTATGCAAAGCAAGGGCAAAACTGAAAAAGAAGAAAAAACTATTAAGAGCTAAATTGCATGATAATGATATATAAATTATGCATTTTCCTGTTGAAGTTTCCTATTCTACTTAAGAATAGGGTGTCTGGAACTGAATCAGTACACTGTGATGGGGTGAGGGAAGATCACTCTCAGCTTTTGAAAAACTACTTTCTTATCTACATGAGTTTTTTAATCTTCACTGTAACAAATGAAATTTCTTTTTAAAACAAAATCTAGATATACCTTCCTGTCTTGGAATCTAAGCACTGCATTTCCTTCATTGGATAAACTATTTAATCAATGTTCATGATGAGACCATAAGATTTCTACTGCATTGCAATCCATATCGTGCACTACTAAATATTTGTATTCATTGTTTTAATTTTGTCAACAGGTATTGCCACATTTTAACATCATTTAATATTATCAATAAATGACGGATCCACAGCTGCAGCAACAGGAAATGCCAGAGGACACTGTGTTCTTGCAGCTGCTTCAATATAATATGTTCTTGCTAAAGTCTCAGTATATTTATAGTTTATAAAGAAATGGAAAGTTGCCCTCTTCATACCAACATTTAAGCCAGTAGAATCTAAGTGAATATGCTGGGAAAGTCTACCACTTAAAAAGCTATCCCAGTGTAATTTTATTAAACATAGAATGGTAAAACAAGTGTCTACTGTACAGTATTCCATGAAACAGGTTTTTTTTTTTTTTAAAAAAAAAAGGTGATTGATAATATTGTCTATCAGTTCAAAATTAAAGTTTGTTAATATTTTGTATTTTTCAGATTTATATCTCTCTTGGTTAATAAAACCATTGCCTTCCATTGAGGACCTATATACTGCACAAGTCAAAAAGAGGGCTGTGAAAATATTTACAGACCCCTCACATCCTGGACATAAATTGTTTCAACTCCTACCCTCAAAACCACGCTATAGAGCACTGCACACCAGAACAACTAGACACAAGAACAGTTTTTTCCCAAACTGCCATCCCCCTGATAAACAAATAATTCCCTCAATACTGTCAAACTATTTACTAAGTCTGCATTACTATTACTATTAATCTTCTCATCATTTCTATCACCCATCTCATCCCACTTATGACTGTAACTTATTGCTTATATCATTATAATTTATATAGATTGTTTCCTAGTATGATTTGATTGCTTATTTGTACCTTATGACTATCATTAAGTGTTGTACCTTATGATTCATGACAAATGTATCTTTTTTATGTATACTGAGAGCATATGCACCAAAGACAAATTCTTTGTGTGTCCAATCACACTTGGCCAATAAAGAATTCTATTCTAAAATAATTCTATTCTAAAGAATTATATTCTATTTATGAACACAGTAGATGGCACTGAGATTGCACTGAGGATATCTGCTCCCCTGATGTTCCTCTTATTCGCTGCCATTCTTTCCTGTGGAAAAAGGATGCAGTCCATTGGCCGGGCCTAGTCTTTTGCCCTTTACCCCTTCCTTTCCTTTCTTTATTTGCTTATATCAAACCAGTTTTCACCTCTGGCTGGTCACCATTTTGGAGATGGTGTAGTGTCTTTTGTTCACCTACTTCATCAGCCTTGAAAGACATGAAAACAGAAATCCTTGAAGATAGCATATTCTTCCTTTTAAATTCCGATAACCCCTACCTCTTTCTTTATACTATTTCATATTATCTTGAGTAACATACATAGAAGACCCTTTCATTCTTCATTTCAGTTCTTGATTTCGGGATTATGTTTCTCCAGTCTTAATTCCCCTCATTAAAATATGCATTTATTCAGTGGTCAGAATTCCTAGTTTTCCTCCCAAATTAATTGGCTTGATATGATAACTACATTTTTAAAAATATATTTCTTTAACTGCCTTAAATCTCAAGTTCTCATATCTATGCCTATTTCCTTCATATTGTTTCACTGAGATAAACTGAGACTTTTATATCATTATCATGCCACAGATGAGTTTTTGAACATATGACGATTATTAGAGACAAAGTGCTTTCTAAATGAGGTCACAGGAAAATGACCATATATCTAGTAACCCAATAGGAGTCTGATTAACAATGTGTGATGAATCCTCCATATCTATCTGCTTTCATTTAATCTGTACATTAATCTGTTCATGGTCTCTCTAAAAATCCACAAAATTATAAGAAACCCTATAGATTTAAATAATTAGACCCACATATCATCTTAAGCTGCCTACTCTCTCCCATATCCAGCATTATACCAACTGTATTTTCCATCCTTTCCTCAGATGATGAAATTATAAGTCATTCTAGATATACAGTGAAGATGACTAATATACTGATCATTCCCAGTTGTACATTTTCACTTCCAGCTTTCTGAGTGATGATTTGTCTGCAGTATCTAGAGAGATTGAGGGTCTGTATGGGAAAAACCAGATTGTGTTTTTAACCCTGCCTGGGCTGAACATATACAGATTCTGGGTCACTCAGAGATAGTAATTGGAGTGTTTCCATCTTAAGTTATGGATGCGTTGGCACTACTTCATTCAGGCTTGTGCATAATTCCTCCTGGATTCACTGTGTCTGCTCAAAGAACAGATGGTGGCTGAAGTCTTGAATACCAATTGTGCCCATGCAAGAGGCCTTGCTCCTGCCTTAATCAACTTTATTTGCCTATCTGAAAAACCATCCAGAAGCTTCAGTTGGTACAGAGGTGCAAGTAATTATGGGTTCAGTTTATTCCACCCATGTGACACCACTATTCCACAAGCTTGACTAGTTTCCAATAGGTTTCTAGATGCACTTCAATGTGCTGGTTATGATATTTAAATCTCTACAAAGCATGGGACCAGGCTACCTGTAAGTGTGTCTTCTCCTGAGAATATCTGCCTGGCCCACACATTCGCATAGGATTTGTGGTGACTAGAAAACACCAAACTCCTTGTAAATAAATCATAGTTCCTGTCTATAAGTAGCTTCTTTAACCACTGCCATCTTATGGAACCTAGGAATGGGGCTGCCCCTGTTCTCTGGATTGACCTCTCCTCTCTACTCCTATATATGGTGGGGGCCAACTATGGTTGCATTTAGAAAAGTTGTTAAGATTAGACTTTTGAATAGTGTTCCCTTTTGGTTAGCAAGATATTCCCATCTGGTCACTATTTTGGATATTTTTCTAATATTGTATGTTATTTTTCTTTGTTATTGTTTATTTTTGTTATTTATTTATTTATTTATTTATTTATTTATTTATTTATTTATTTATTTATTTATTTATTTATTTATTTATTTATTTATTTATTTATTTATTTATTTATTTATTTATTTATTTAGTTTGTATGCCGCCCTATTCCCGAAGAGACTCAGGGCGGCTAACAATCTGAAGGGGAAGGGGGGTACAAAATAAAATAAAAAGACAAACAATTTAAAAATACAGCAACAGTCGTAACCTCGGATGGGGCTGGAAGATTCAACAGCCCCAGGCCTGCCGGAACAGCCAGGTCTTAGATGCTTTACGGAAAGCCTGAAGGGAGGTGAGGATCCGGATCTCAATGGGGAGATTGTTCCAGAGGGCCGGAGCAGCCACAGAGAGGCCGTCCCCCGGGGAGTTGCCAGCCGACATTGTCTGGCAGATGGGATTCGGAGGAGGCCTAGTCTGTGGGATCTAATAGGCCTTTGGAAGGTAATTGGCAGGAGGCGGTCTCTCAAGTACCCAGGTCCGATACCATGTAGGGCTTTAAAAGTAATGACTAGCACCTTGAAGCGTGTCCGGAGACCAATGGGCAGCCAGCGCAGCTCACAGAGGATAGGTGTGACATGGGTGTACCGAGGTGCACCCACAATCGCTCGCGCAGCTGCATTCTGGACTAACTGAAGTCTTCGAACACTCTTCAAGGGCAGCCCCATGTAGAGCACGTTACAGTAGTCCAGTCTTGAGGTCACGAGGGCGTGAGTGACTATCTGAAGGGCCTCCCGGTCCAGATAGGGTCGCAATTGGTGCACCAGGTGAACCTGGGCAAAGGTCCCCCTGTCATAGCTGACAGATGGTGTTCTAAAGTCAGCTGCAGATCCAGGAGGACTCCCAAATTGCGAACCCTCTCTGAGGGGCATATAATTTCACCCCCCAGGCTGAGAGATGGAATAGCTGGACCATCTTTGGGAGGGAGCATCAATAGCCACTCGGTCTTGTCGGGATTGAGTGCAAGCTTGTTCGTTCCCATCCAGACCTAACAGCTTCCAGGCACTGGCACATCACTTCTACCGCTTCACTGAGTTGGCACGGGGCGGACAGATACAGTTGAGTATCATCCGCATATTGGTGATATTTAATCCCGTGCCGGCGGATGATCTCCCCCAGCGGCTTCATGTAGATGTTAAATAGGAGGGGGGACAGGACTGAATCCTGTGGCACCCCATAGTTGAGCGGCCTAGGGGTCGACCTCTGCCCTCTGACCAACACTGACTGTGACCTGTCCGAGAGGTAGGAGGAGAACCACCGAAGGGCGGTGCCCCCCCACTCCCACCTCCCGCAACTGTTGCAGAAGGATACCATGTTTGATGGTATCGAAGGCCGCTGAAAGGTCAAGGAGAACTAAGATAGAGGAGTGACCCCTATCCCTGGCTCTCCAGAGATCATCGATCAGCGCGACCAAAGCAGTTTCCGTGCTGTAGCCAGGCCTGAATCCAGACTGAAAGGAGTCCAGGTAATTGGTTTCATCCAAGGACCGCCGGAGTTGAAAGGCCACCACTTTCTCAACAACCTTCCCTACAAAGGGGAGGTTGGAGACTGGACAATAGTTACTCAAGATGGCTGGATCCAGCGAAGGTTTCTTCAGGAGGGGTCTCACCACTGCATCCTTTAAGAGGAGTGGAAAGGATCCCTCCTGGGGAGAGGTGTTAACTATTGTTTGGATCCAGCCACGTGTCATCTCCCTGCTGGTCAAGACCAACCAGGAGGGGCACGGGTCAGGTATACAAGTGGAGGCACTCACTGCTCCCATGGCCTTGTCCACTTCCTCAGGAGCGACAAGTTGAAACTCGCTCCATAAACTCTGCTCAAGACCTTCCCCCAGTACCTCAGCTGGTACCGTGCAATTGGAGTCCAGATCTGTCCGAATTCGAGTGACTTTGTCCGTTAGAAACTGAACAAATTCCTCAGCTCTACCTTGTAAAGGGCCATCTGCGTCCCTCCCTTTCAAGAGGGAGCGGGTTATTCTAAACAAGGCGGCTGGGTGCGATTCAGCGGACGCAATAAGAGCGGCAAAATGCGCACATTTTGCTGCCCATATTGCCACGAGATAAGCTCTTATATGGGCTCTCATCAGTGCTCAGTCTGACTCAGAGTTACTGGCCCTCCAGCAGTGCTCTAGGCATCTCTTTTGGCGCTTCATCTCCTGGAGTTCCTCAGTGAACCAAGGAGCCCTCCTGGATCCACTACCTCGGAGAAGCTGCAAAGGCACAATCCGGTTTAGAGCCCCCGCCACCGCTGTATTCCAAGCAGCGACTAAGGACTCCACCGGACTGTGGACGAGGGTGTCAGGTATTTCTCCAAGCACCATCTGAAATCCCATCGGGCCCATCAGGCACCTGGGGTGGAACCACCTAATCGGTTCCTCCTCCCTACAGTGGGGGATTGGTTTCCAAAAGTCAAGCCTCAGTAGGAAGTGATCAGACCATGACAAGGGCAAGATCTTAATACCCCTCAAATCTAGATCACGTCTCCACTGCTCCGAGAGGAATACGAGGTCAAGTGTGTGACCTGCTGAGTGAGTCAAACCCCGGATTACTTGGGTCAAGTCCATGGCCGTCATGGAAGCCATGAACTCCTGCACTCCGTCAGAGCATTCACCGAGCGAAGGCAGGTTGAAATCCCCCAGCACCATAAGCCTGGGGAACTCAACCGCCAGCTCGGCTATTGACTCGAGGAGTGAGGGGAAGGCTGTTACAATGCTGTTGGGAGGAAGGTACATTAACAACAAGCCCACTTGACCTGCAAGGTCCAACTTCACCAACAAGGACTCACACCCGACAAGCTCCGGAGCCAGGATCCTACGAGGAACTAATGGCCCTCGGATGATGATAGCCACTCCCCCACCCCTTCTCTGGGGTCACGGCTGATGAAGCACCTGAAACCCTTCTGGGAACATTTCAGTGAGGGGGACTCCTCTTTCCAGGTCCAGCCAGGTTTCAGTAATGCATTCCAGGTCTGCTCCCTCATCTAATATTAGGTCCCGGACGAGGGGAGCCTTGTGAACCACAGACCTGGCATTTAGCAACAACAGCCTGAGATCATGGCCCTGACAACTCTCGCCATCTGGCCTTGGAGTGGAACTAATAGGGCCGGAAGGAGGGATCGCTGTGACATAGCGGACCCTCCTTCCCCAGTAATGGCTAGCCCTAAAGTTCCCACCATACCTGCCCCTCCCCATCATGACCATAATGTTCCAGCCCATTCCTGTGGCCGTAGACCCCATTCCCCCCCCCTGTAGCCTCCAGTCTCTCCGGCAGGCCATTTGAATCAAGCATACTAGGACTGGAAGTAGGCCTGAGCCCCCTAACACTTCTGCAATAGCACTCAGTGTAGGAGGCTTTATTCTTTCATACTTTTAGATTTCTAATTGCTATTTCTGTTAGTTAGCAATTGATAAAACAAATCCCACGTGAAAAAGTATTCGAAGCCTTCGAATAAATAAATAAATAAATAAATAAATAAATAAATAAATAAATAAATAAATAAATAAATAAATAAATAAATAAATTTTTGTTATACACTATCCAGAGTCACAGTGTTGAGTTGGGTAGCCCTATAACTCCATGAAATAATCTTATATAGCCATCATCTGCTGTAGAATTATATATATTCTAATTAGATACAGTAAAAACCATTGATTTGTAAGGAGCCATTTTAGCATGTAAATAGAGAGCAAATTGAATATTTAAATAGAGCTAAAGCAAGTATAGAAAAATTATAGATAAAAATATACAAAAGCAACAGATATACAAACAAATATACAAATAACAGCAGAACTAAGTGTCTGCTGTTGGACAGAGATGGACAGAGATAGAACAAGATGGCCATGGCCAGACAAATAATGTCGACAAAAGTAGGAAAGTGATTGGACGAAAGGTCAACAAGTTATTGTCCCATCACATTCAGCAATTGTATTTATCTTGTATTACTGTGACAAAACAATAACAAACAGCATTCTCATCAAAAAGAAATGATTTTTAAGAAGAAAAAAGAGTGTAAACTCAAATTAACCAAGGTAGAAAGAGATGCTATTCAAGAAGAGTGAAACATATACTATATCAAGTTCCTGGAAATGTATTAAATAGTTCAGCAATCACACCAAGAAAAAATAGTTTTCTTGATAGAGCATAAATACTGTCATAGTCCCAAAGGGAAGCATTTTCAAAAATGATTCTAAGAGATAATGAACCTCCAGCTTCATAAACAAGTGAGAGATGACTCCATCTGTAGTTTATGCACAAGTTTAATTTTTAAGCCCTGACTCGCGCTCACTTTAAGCTAGTTGCCTAAAGTGTAATAGTGTGAATTTAAATTCATTGATTGATAAGTATTAAAGAAAATACGAACCTTTGTTCATGTTCCCTATTTTGTGCCATCTGTCTCATTTGTGCTTCTGAATACAATTTATATGCCTTGTAACAAAAAATGCATCATTGATCAGTGGTTGGTGTCTAAATCTTCACAATAATATACAAGGATCTTCAATTCAGACCTAATTGTTGTGGTGTGTTTGTGTATAAGTAAAGTAAGGTGAAATTGTATGTATCATTTTTGTCAAATCCAGCATAGGGAAGAACTGCTTCCCCTTTCTAGTTTAATCATTCCCACCATTAGGAAAAAACTATATTGACTCAGAAGTACAGGTAGTGCTTAACTTACAGCAGTTCATTTTTCACACTTACAACCTTTGCAGCATCCCCATGATCATGTTATCAGAATTCAGATGCTTGGCAACTGTCTCATACTTATGACCAAGGTCACGTCATAAACTTTTGCAACATTTTGACAAGGAAAATCAATGGTGAAGCCAGGTTCACTTAACAACCATGTTTCTAACTTATGTACTATGGTGATTCACTTAACAACTGTGGCAAGAAATGTTATAAGATGGGGCAAACTCACTTAACAAATGTCTCACTTAACCACAGAAATGTTGGAGTCAATTATGGTCATAGATCAAGGACTACCTCTCAAGAAAATAGTTCAACAAAATTTTATTTCTAGGAAAAAAGGGAAGTATCTATGTTCCTAAAGGCTTGGGGTACCCTACTCTATGATTTCATTTTGTGGGTGAGGTGCTATTTTATTTTAGCTTTAGCAGGGGGCCACATATATCCAGTTTTGTTTAATCAAGACACCAGTACTGGTAAGCCGAGATAGGACTCTCTAGTATTTGAATACAGTAACACTTAGGAATTCCAGAGCTGCTGTCTGGATTGGAAATTTGAAAAAAATGCAAAATGTAAAAAATTGGAAAATGTAATGCAAAACATTTTTATAATACTGCCAAAGAGACTGTAGATACAGTTAACAAGATCTAGGCTGCATTCTAATTTAGATTCTAATGCTAATATTAATGCTGATGTTAATCTTTAACCTAACCGTTTTCACCTTCGGGCAATAAAATGGCTAGGTCTTCTTTAGCAGGACTACTACATGCAATAATAAGACTGTTAGATATAGTTGCATGTATTCCAATGTCCAATTCTTTCTCACTTTTGGTTCCAAAATGTATGTGCCTGGATTTGTTGCTAATATCACTTTACAAACAATAGTCTTAATCTTAAATATTTGTTACATTGCCTGTTTAGGGTTCATTCATTTCACCAGACCTTGCACTGAAATGAGACTTGGAGAATTAATAATCTACTTGAAGGAGTTAACTATGTTTACATGCTCTTTAGCATATAAAATGCAGTTCTGTTGGCATACATTATCATTCTAAATTTAGCAAAAAAAATGCATACATCTATATCCAAGCTAGAAATTGAGCATGAATTGAACATGAATATAGGCTGCATCTTTCTCTTAGTAGCATTCAATGTTTACATGATAGGTTTAAAAAAAGAGGAATATTATGTCCTGTTGACATTCCTACATAATTTAAAAGCTGGAGGAAATGTTTTTTTCCCAAATGTTAACAAAGCAAAAGGGAAAGGGGAGCCAGAGAAACACAAAGAACATCTCTTGCAAATAATTTTAGAGGTTTTAAACGTTAGACACTAATTATGCAGAAAAGACAAGCTCTGGCAGTGGTGATAATTATAAGATGCAAGCAGTTTAAAATGCTGAATCCTGAAGGATATAGTTTTGTGATACAGCATAATTATACTTTTTCCTTCACATGAAAATGTCGTATTCATTTCGCAGAGCAATCAGCCAAACATAAATATCTGTACAAGATTTAATGCAGCATAGAGGGAAATACGCAAATGTATTTCTATAAGACCTAGGATCAGTTGCAAAATTATTCCCACCTCTTCCAAATTCTGCAAAGAAAATTAAAGATATGATTTAAGATCATACAGGTTTAAATAACTTAACCATAAAATTGTACAAAATATAAGAACTTCAAGGATCCGCTAAATGATTCAGAAGCAAGCAAGCTAAGAACTTCATAAGAACTTCAAGGATCAGCTAAATAGATCAGCTAAATTAGCAAGCAAACTAAGCAAGAATACCATAGGTTTACCGCAAGATACTGTAGTCTGAATTAGAATTGCATGTTACGGATATTTGGAAGTTCAGTTAAAAAAAAAATCCCACTTTCTTTTACTATTTATTTATTCTAATTGGATGGGAGGTTCAAAGGATGGTCTATAAATAAATTTCACACTTTCATTTTGCCCAGATATTTATACTTGAATACATATAATTTATATATTTTCAAACTTCTGCAAAGGATTAAAGAAAGAATCTCAGATGTTAATTAAACTTACATAATTGAGGACTAAAGCTTTCTAGAAAAGCCACCTACCTTGCTAATAAGGTATTAAATTGTATTTTCCCCTTTACTTAGATCATCTCTTTAGCAACATAATTAGAATGTATCTTCAAGATTTTCATTGTGTCCATCTACACCAAGGCCTTGCAAGAGCAACACTAACTATTTGTGGAAGGAAGAGTTCTGCAAAGAATGCAAGACTGTATCGGTTATATTTTATTATTTTAAATATATTTATTTGTTAGGATGTAAATGTTTTTATGCTGGAAGCCACACAGAGTTGTTGGTTACAAGATGGGTGGTAAATAAAATAATCAAGTCAAATCAAAATTTATAGGTGGTAATCTAGGTATTTTAAAGTATTTCTTGGATTTTTAACAATCATGATACTATTTATTATAAAACATTTGTTATGTTTTTCCCATCTGAGAATGGCAGAGAATTGTGCCATCAGTTCTTGACAAATATGATAAAGATAGGCTCATTGGGCTATAATAAAGGGAATGGGGGCATATCTCATCCTATGCAGGATACTTATTCCTGGTCTAATTGTATCATTATTTTCATACTTTCAACTATCATAATAAAATATTGCATATTTTACATCATTTTATTTTTCTTAGGAGTACATTAAAATATGTCTTATTTCATTCTGTGACAGTTGCCCTACACAACTATAAACTTATCATTCTTCTTCTTGTGCCATATTCATCATCGGACGTTGACAATCATGTTGGCAATACTATTTTTGTCAAGAGCCGCATGAAAAAGTGCTGCTGAGTTTTGTCCAAACCAGTCCCTTAGGTTTTGAAAACATGATGATGTTCTTCTGCCTGGACCTCATTTCCCTTCAGTCTTTCCCTGAAGGATTAAATGAAGGATGCCATATTTTTCTGGGTGTCGCATCACATATCCAAAATATTCTAACTTTTGCTTTTTAATGGCTTTGATGATTTCCCTTTCCCAGGTGGCTTATCACCTCCTCATTTGTGATTTTGTTAACCCAGCTTATATGTAACTGTCTTACACTTATGTCATGACTGCAAAAGACCTTTTTCATTTTAAAGAATGATGTTTGAGCTTTCTATATCCTTGTATTTACTTCACTGATCATGTCCCAGGTTTCATCTAAATTAAAATCGAGGTATGTGATCCTTTCAAGTTTTTCTAGTGGTATTTATCAGTAGTAAATTAATGGGTTGTTTGCTTATCATAAGTGCACATATACAAGAAGAATATTGTAAGGTATCAACCCCATGGCTGTTCCCTTCCTGAGTCAGCAGTGGCCAAAACAAAGTCTGAAATAAGACCGTATTACAAAGAAAGATCATTTCAGACTCATAGCTGGTTCATATTTATCTGAAGGTAAGCCCCACTGAATAAACATAGATAGACTATACATTAATCACTTGTAGAACTATGTATAACAGCCCATGATGGTGAAAACAGGAAAAGGAATTGAATAATTGAATGAACTAGATTTTCCAAAACTGGTGTCGACCAGAAGTGTTGACACTAGAACTTTTAGAATGCCAAGATAGCATGATCAATGCAATATAATCGGACAGCAATTTGGCAACGAAGAGAAGAAAAACATTTAGCTTGATCACTATGGCTTAGATACTGTTATGTGGAAAAGGCTGTGCAGAAGCAGAACACAAACAGCTTGGGTGCTGCCATTTTTTAAAGTTTAGAGCTAAGAACAAGCAGAACTTTTGCTAACTTCTGTTTGTGATTCAGAAAGAGCATATGGTATAATTAGTCTGTTCTAAATTTTTGAAAGAATTATTTTCCAAATAACAGTGGTTAGACACTAAAATTTTCAATTAACTGTCTTTAAAGATTCTAAAATGATTATTAAAGTGAGTGATGTGATAAACTCATATGCATGAGTTCAACTTCAAGATGTTCCAATTCTTTAAGTTCTTCTTGGAAACTATTTTCAAGATGTATTGGAATGGAATTTTCTTTTGCATTATTATTTATAATTTTGGTCCTAAAAACTATATTGAAAACTATATTTAAGCTTAGAAGTTGGCTGGGTGATTTTGGTTAATCATTTTCACTGTGTCCTATCTAGATCACAGAATTGTTGTTCATGGGAAAATAGAAGCCAGGAGTACAACTGCTTTCAGTTATAAAATAAAATATCCAAAGTAATAACACTACAAATCATAGACTACTGAAATAATTTATCAAAGTTCTGGGACTTCAACCTTGTCCCATCTAAATGTTACATTACCACAAACATTAAACAATTATCCACCATTTTTATCTGGTCTCAAATAATGCTAATTTTTGGTCCAATATACTGTACACACAAATGCCATGTGTGTATGTACATTTGGATGAAAGATAATGCTGTAAATATTATTCATTTGTCATAAGTGGAAATGGCACAAAGTTCACATTTAACCATAATAATATTTTATTGGATTTATTGATACTACATTTCAATATTTCTTTTTTATTGCCCACTCCTAACGTCAAGCAAAATAACGCTCTAATGAAAAACTAGGTGAAAGAAATTTTTAAAGAGAAGTAAGAAAAACAATGATTGAAGACTCAAATAAGTTGGTTTTGGTGTGATTGCTTTATTTTGGCTAGGAATCCAGATTCCCAACTGAACAAAGTACATCCAAACAGGGAGTTCCTGGCAATCTGCCATTTTTATCTAAATACATCTATTTTCAGAACTGGAAAAGCCATTGTTCTGATGCTATAATCAGCAGCTCAGCTTAAACAAAGCACCTCACAAGCAGGATAGAAAACAGAGTCAAATACTAATTACTGTCATTTTCAATTTCACAATGAGTTGGTAACATTTTCTTTTCTGATTTTCCTGGACACCGACATTTAGAGAAAATAAAATAGAAATGTTAATTTTTTTAACATCATGAACCTTCCTCTCACCCACTTTCCATTTTGAATTTGGCGTTACGCATACATTCTCTATTTCTGAAATGTTTATATGTGGTGAAGAACCCCTAAAGAGCAATCTGCTGAATTCCGCCTCCATTGTTCAGTGAAGCTGCTGTGACTCATGATAGAGAAGCCAAAGAATTCTAGGACATCCCTATCTAGCAAAGTTAAGCCAGACGCTTGAGAGTAATGGGAGAGAAAGTGAGGCTTACCGTAAAAGTCCAGTTTTGCCACTTTGTCTTTTATGCAACTAACATTATGTAGAACATTTGTAAAACTGTGGATGCCAGCTCAATTCCATGATATCCATAAGCTGCCAGCATTTTTTGAATCAGGTCCTGGAGGCATAAAAAGCAGCTGACAAGTGAGTGATGGGCAGCTCACCAATCGTATCTACCAAACAGCCATTGGGTAAACAGGAAATTTTCCTCTATGGCAACAATTCCTTGCAATTCCAAATAAATTCACCAGTCCACAAATGTAGACTGTTCACCTCTAGATACTAAATGGTCAGCATGGAATTTAGAAGTAGGAAAGGAAGGAAGATGTGACAATAAGGAGGAGTCATAAGTATGTGGTCTGCTTTAGTATGTTCCACAATTCATTATGTAAGCAAATTCAGATGTCAGTGGATTCAATTCAACCCTAAATTGAGAAAAAAATAACTTTCTTCAGGACCCAAATCTTTTATTTTTTGCAGGCCATAATACTATTATGTTTATAGCTTAACTATATAAAAATATTTTTGTTGGCTGTATCGTTAAAATGATGAATGTGTAAAATAAATAAATCCAATGCACATGCTTTTCTAGGAGTTTAATGAAATGTTAATGTAATATTTATAAATACATGGGATTATATATGACATATCTCAGATAATAGTTTCCAAATGCTACACACTGTCACATAAGCTTTGATGAAGAACCTTAATAATGAGACTGCCTGACTGTAAGATTACAAAGACCCCTTTATGCCTTATGTCCTTTCTTTTTTTCTCCCTACCTACCAATGAAAACAGATGCAATTTATAAATTCAAAATACAAATATAATGCATTTGTGACCCACTGCCACATGGGTACTATCAAATTAAAAGCATATCTTAATGCGTTAAATGTACATAATACAATATATACAGTCTCCCCCAAAATAGTTTTAGTAGGCCATTTATCAGGAATTGATTTCAAGAAACATCAACTTGAGCAAAAGTTATGTTGGCCTTGGTCACCTTATGCTATCAAAAAGTCAGTAAATGAAAGCCTTATTGTTTGGATTATTTGTTTTAATTCTCCTGTTTAATCATCAACTCAAATGAAAATCCACAGGCAGGCAGAACAGAAGAAGATTGTAGAACAGGAACAGATAATCTTTAGTGGTCAAGAGTTATCTTCAAAATGTTGATAATAAGGGGAGGGTCACTGCGAGTAGACAATGACTACAAAGCAGAAAGGGCCATCTTACATGTCAGCTGTGCAAATTCTCCCATTTTCCCTTGTTTTATAGGGATATGTTTAACTGCCTTTACGTTGTGTCTCTTTAATTATTTTTGGATGTGTTCTGCCCAAAGACAGGGAGAAACTGTTCTCAATTTTCAACAGAGGCAGGAGGGGCTCCCTCTTTGCAAAAAAGATGGCTTAGGGCCAGATCATGTCCTAAGCCTGCAAGTTTAATACTCTTTTTGTTGAGTGAATCATGTACAGCATTATCTGTATTTTCAGCTCTTTTAGCTCTGAAATACAATCCAACTGACCTCACAGGTAGACCCTTTCTTCCTTTGTACCTAAAGACTGCTACTTAATTCTCCATTTCTGTCCACACATATAAATGTCCCTGCCCTCTGAGGCTAAAATAAAAATAGACCCACCAAGAGATCATTGTCTTTTAATTGAAATGGTGAAATGTAATGGTGAGATTTATTATAAAAAAGGAGGTTTCAGACCATGTAGAATACAGAAGGGATTCCATGTTAATGCCCTTGTTAAGACAAAGCCCAGCAAATATCAAATAATATCTGTTCCTTGCAGAAAGCCAAATGTTTGGCACAAATTTTATTTATTTTATTTAATTTATTTAGTTTGTGAAACATGTATGAGATAACATGTATAAGTATAAACAAGGGTATGAACACAGGAAAGGGATACAAGTAAATGGGGACAGTAGGGCAGGGATGGTAGGCACACTGGTGGGCTTATGCATGCTCCCTTGTTTGTATCTATTGTTTGCCTGTGTATTATTGCGGTTGAAGCTGGAATAGTTATTGACAGGTAGGATGTTGTAGCAGACACTTTTGTGTACTGCACTTAGGTCAGACCGTAGTATATTTCCAGATTGTCCAAGCCCAAAATTTCAAGCCTGGTGGCATCAGGTATTCTATTGTGATACAATGTGGTAAGTAAGTAAGATCCTTGCAAGAGAAAAGTTTTGGCGAGAACTAGGAGCCTTACAGTGCAAGATGTTGTTTCATGTAGAAGTGAGAAAGCTTACAGCTTCATATGCTGTATTTAAGCTTTCTAGTTGCTGGATTTATGTTTATCTGCAGAAGCCCAGTGTCATTTTACTTACAATAATGGAGAGGTAATATTTTTTGGTGCACCAAAAAAGTGCCAATATGAGTCACCAATGTTTCCTTTCACCTCCCTGGGTTTTTACAACTTTGGGGTTTATGATTTCCATTTCCCTGTAGTGCAGGGGTGAAGTTCAGTAGGTTCTGACAGGTTCTGGAGAATCGGTAGAGGAAATTTTGAGTAGTTCAGAGAACCAGCAAATACCATCTCTGGCTGGCCCCACCCCCATCTATTCTCTGCCTCCCAAGTCCCAGCTGAATTACCTCTGTCACAGACTGAAATAGATTAAAATAATTTTCCTAGTATATTTTCTCACATCTTTCTCTGTGTCTTTGTGTGAGTAGTATACTGCCCTTAATTAAGACATTAATTATAAACAAAATAATGGGTTAAAATTTTAAATATTTATTTTTCAAGTAATGGTAATAGGAAAAGATGGGCTAAATCATGAAAATGTAATTTAAATTACTGAAAGAAATATTGTATACACTGTAGATAAGCTGATGCAAGACCAGAGTTCAGACCCTTGCCTAATACTTGATTTAAAAACAACTAAGATTACATTAAATGCAATACAATGTAAAAGAGAAATACCATCAGATTTTATATTCCTATCTTCAAAAAAACAATAAAAATGATTAATGTAACCATCAGAGTGAGGTATTTCATGAAGTTAGGACATTGGGCTGATAATCAGCAGGCTCATGTTCGAAACCTGGTTGCTGCTAAGGAATGGAGTGAGCTCGCCTCACACGCTCCAGCTCCTGTCCACCCAGAAGTTCAAAAGTGGGTGATCATGACTGGATAGTGGGTGACCATGATGGGTACCATTGAGCAATTTAATAGGGACTTGAAAGGATCCCCCAACTGAACACCCACTCAGGCAATGTTGATGTCGCCAACCCTTTCAGTCCAGAAATACACTGTTTTCTTGCTGTCCGTTTGCTTTCGTGGGGGGGATGTTTCTGTTTTTATGGACATCATTTCAGATTTGGGGTCATTGCAGTGTCAGGAGGTATCCAATCTTTTTAAAAATGAAGGATGCAACTCTATGGGAAATAGCCAAGCATGTTCAGTCTATTCATTCTGCACATAGCTTTCATCTGTGCAAGACATCATAACTTGGAAATTAAGAGTGACTTATTATAGTAGTCAGTAAAAATGTTTAACTGTTTTCCCAGAATTCAATATTATCATTTAGTCAATATCTAGTTAATATTTTAATGTAAACATGATATTGAGACTGTTACAAATATAGGAATTAAATCTAATGCCTGATAATTTTATAAATATGAAAGAGAAAACACAAAAAAAGGAAAACTATGCTGTACTATTAGCATTTTTGTTTCCCTTTCTGGAAATGTTAAAACAACCTCCACCAGCACCACCCACAAAAAAATCCATTTTCCTGCCATTCTCAGATTTAATATCTTGGCTCAGGGACTAGTTAAGAAAAGATTTCTGACATCGCTAGAATATGAGAATGAAAGTGGATGTATATTAAAATAGAACATGTTTGGCAATCAAATAAAATAACATTTTATGTATGAAAACAAGCACAAAATCCAGTAAATGTCTCCAGTCCGAATTGTGCTGGGATGGCTGCCAGGGGTTACATTAGTAGATGAAGAAACACTAGACTGTGGAAAAATGTATAGCTGGAAGAGAACAAATATTTATCACCACCTCCCCATACTTTAAAGCCCAAAATAAAAAAGGTTGCATATTACTTGCCATTATCAGGACAAAAACTAATGCTTATGAACATAAAATCTCACTAAGAAAACATTGATCAGAATACAGAAGCCCTAACAATATAATTTGGCTCACATAATGAAAGATATCACCCTCAGTATGTAAATCTGCCAATAATCCAGTACTAGGTTAAAAGTGGGGAATGCAATAAGGCAATCAAGCAATAATATTCAACCTCTATCAGTATTTTAGATTTTGATACCATTGCTTTTGCTCTGCAATTAAATGATTCAACAGAGGAATCTCAAACTTCCAAATAACGTCCAGGATTACAACAAACTTGAGGCTGAAAAAACTAACTGCTGAGTGATATCAAATTCTATAGATTTGCCCGTCTCTATTTCAAGGTCAATTACCAACCATGTGCTTGCTTCACACTTCTCCAACAACAGACTCCAGAAGGGATTATTTTTGGCAGAAGTCAACTGGCTTGTAATATGTAGCAATGCAATTATTATGGCCAGAAAGTAATTTAAAAGATTAAACATAATTCCTGCTGTGGTTTGAGCCCATAATTATAAACAGACTTGGAACTTATCCTTGCACTATAGAGAACTCCAGTTCTAACAATATACATAGTTGTAGAGTTTCACAGACACAGGCTAGAGAGATCTCAGGTCACCAGATGAGATGATGATTCTATGCCTACAGAACAGCATCCACTTTAGTCTTAAAGTGAGGCCTCATAAAATGTAATACTCCTCCTAGACCATAGCCAAACTATGTATTAGATTACAGAGTCTTTACTGTTAAAAACAAATATAACAGTAACAAGCAGGGAAGAAAACCCGAATCTGATCTGCAAAATAGAGGTACGGATCCTTTCAGCCTACATCATTATGATGATGTAAAACTTAACCCCAAGGAAATGAGAAACAGCATGTGGATATTCCATTTCCCCAGAGGAGAGCTAATATTAGATTTGGGCAGCAGAATGATAGAATGGAGGAGTAGCACCATACAATTTCAAATTCCAGGGGCTTATTTAAAAACTAAATAAATACAGCCAACTTGGCTACTTGTACCTTATGGTCAGATTTATAGACTGGCATTGATGCAGTTTCTTTTACACATATGTGAACTCAGATTCTGCTCTGATAATATATCTAGAATACAGCTGCTTGAAGCTCCTACTTTTCCATGAGGCTGAAAAAATCTGTGCACCCATAAATGTACATATATTCCCTAACCACAGAGCAGAGGTTCTTAGAGAGGCAAGAATAGAGCAGTAGCTACTGTAAGCAGGTGGGCATCAGTCTATTTCTTTTTATATTCATATTTTGACTAAACTGTGAATAGGATTAAATATTTTCCTTCTTATTCTGGTGCCTAAATGTCAGTCTGGACTCCTGGCAACTGACTAGAAAAGTCCCTGTTGTGTATTGAAGAAAGTCCTCGCTGTTACGAATGACAGCTCGGAAGCAGCCAGGTGCGTCTTAGCCAATCAGACGTGCCTGTCAGTTGCCGAGCTGTCATCAGCGCGAGCTGTAACACGAGCCAGGTGCTTGCAGTTTAAAAGGCAAGCCGTTTAAACAGTTAACTGTCTTGTTAGAGCAACAACCTTGCTGATTGCTCTGTTGTTTTCAGCTGTTCCTGCAGCCGCCCAGCCGGCTTCATTTAATACATTGTTGCGAGTTTTGTTACACTACTTCAGCTACTGAATAAAAGGTTACAGTGTTTTAAAGGACCTGCCTGGTTTTTTAAAACACTGTAACCTTTTATTCAGTAGCTGAAGTAGTGTAACAAAACTCGCAACAATGTATTAAATGAAGCCGGCTGGGCGGCTGCAGGAACAGCTGAAAACAACAGAGCAATCAGCAAGGTTGTTGCTCTAACAAGACAGTTAACTGTTTAAACGGCTTGCCTTTTAAACTGCAAGCACCTGGCTCGTGTTACAGCTCGCGCTGATGACAGCTCGGCAACTGACAGGCACGTCTGATTGGCTAAGACGCACCTGGCTGCTTCCGAGCTGTCATTCGTAACAGCGAGGACTTTCTTCAATACACAACAGTCCCTGCAGTTTTCTTGGCAAGTTTTCAAAAGTGTCTTGTCTGCTTCCCAATATTAGAGAGAGTGACTGACCCCATGGTCATCCAATTGGCTTTGTGCCTAAGGCAGAACTAGAGCTTACATTCACACAATTTCTAAATAGGTGCTTTAATAACTATCCTAAACTGACTCTCTTTTTCCAATCTAGGTCACATCTATTCTTAAAAAAAATATTTTAAGAATGGATTATCTAGTTCACTTTATATATTCATAAGATTTCTATACAACTTCAATCTGATAGCCTTTAAGCTTATTATAAAGGGTCATAATAACTAAATCAATAAAGATGGTGAAAATATTTGTTGGCCATGAACAATTAAACCTTGAATTTTTAACACCTTGAAGGTGACACTTTACTTTACTTTCTTGTAAAAACAAGTTGGAAATACAACAGACAAAATTTGGGGCCCTACATCAAAATTACGACAGATTTACCAGGCTATGGAAAAAAATGGCAAATAACTTCTACTTATTCAACAACAATACTGTAAAATAAATAGAAGATTCTTGTTTGGCATATCACATGTTTCAATTGTCCTGTTGCTTAAGAAGTACTATGTTATCAGATATTCACTGCTGAAGTTAAGTGGTAAAAAAAAGAATAAAACCAACATTAGATTAAATATTTGGGAAGAAGTTAAACAAGGAGCTCAGGAAGACCACCCAGCCACAGTGAAGACCATTTTTGTTAATACAACTGAGATGGCCAAAGATATGTTAGCAAATGTCGAATCTAGCTTGAAACACTTAAGTTACTGAAACACAGAAAATATTCCAGTAAGTTAGATAGAGTCAAAGTTCAGAATTTTATAATATGATTTTACCTCTAAATCATATGACTTGGTTGTTGCTTTATTCAGAAAGGTTATACTCATAATATAAAATTATCAATTACCTAGCATTTTTTAGAATTCAATTTGACTAAAGATACAGTAGTGTGATGCTGCTACATTTTAGTTAGTACTACACGTTACGTTTATCATTTATCTTTTTTTAAGAAAAAGCAGTCCCTGCAAATGTAGGTAGTCTCTGAGGACCTTTTGGCAAGTGCATGCCATATAAATGCAGAATACTTAGCATGCTTCCCCAAAAGATATAAAACATAAATGAGATCAGAAGAAAATTAAATGTGAAAAGATTCAGTCCTGAATCTTGAAGCAAAAGTAATTTTGGAACTAGGTAATTTTCATGCAGTGTCTTTCCAATGACATTAGAAATGTCTTCAGATTATGCTGTTGCTTCTTTTAAATTCTTTTCAGCCCAATATAAGGTGGGGAAAAAATTATGAAAAGAGAATATCAGGAGTCTGTCCCCCTGCCTACTATTAGCATAATAACTTTCGAAAATCCTGAACATTACAAAAATTTGGTAAGGGGAAGAGAAGCTGAGAAAAGAACATTTGAACAGGGTACCAAATGCTGCCGTATCTTCCATTCTAAGCCTTTCCTATCTCACACCCTAGTTGGATCTATATAAGGAATTGAAAAGGCTTCCAGGAGCCATTCTCTGTAGGGCATCCCTATCTTGCTGATATAAAAGAGTGAACTAACTGTGATGGCAAATATGCTGTGGAGCAGCATTCTATCCAAGCTAAAGTCTTAAATAAGTCTTTTTCATCAGTGATTACTTGGCATGCTCTCTCTGCATTATAATACTTATAAGATATTTCTTGGAAATGTTGACCTGTTCAAACAAAAGAAAAATGTACTAGCTTTTTTTGCTTAAGTGGAAATTACAGATAACATTTACATGTATGTTCAGTCCAAGCTTTCCTGTAGATACACAAAATTATATACTTGTATTTTGTTTTGATATCAGTTATTTTATTTCTCCTTTAGCAATGTTACATTATCCAGGAGACTACAATGCTAATACAGAGTAGTTATTTGACTGCCTTAAGACTGCTAACTCATTTGATTCATGCTTGCGCACTATCCATGGTGCACTATTGGGGGGGGAATGTAAGTTACCACTGTACCAGAAAGAAAGATGAGTGGCTTTCCTGCAGTAGTATCCAGTCAGAGGTGGGCTGCAACTGTTTTAACAACTGGTTCTCTGCCCAAATGACTGGCTGGGTGGATGTGGCTGGGTGGGCGTGGCCAACTTGATATCACTTATGTCGAGGGGCGTTTCGCCTCACCCGTGGAGGTGCTGCAATGGTCGTAAGTGTGAAAAATGATCATAACTCACTTTTTTCAGTGCCCTTGTAACTTTGAATAGTCACTAATGAACTGTTGTAAGTCAAGGACTACCTGTAGAAAAATACAAAAAGCTTCTTTGCTTGCAAAAAGCTGCCCTAAATACTAGTCATTAGATTATAAATGGGGGAATGCACACTGAAGATCAATGAGTCATAGCTGTCATGGAAACCTAAACCATTCTGTCTGAATACCTTCCTTTTCCTCAGCAATACCTGCAACCCAGAGTTACAAATCAGGAAGGTTACCAGAGCACATTGAGGAATTAAAATAGTTAAAATACAATGATAACTATCAGCAGCCAAGTTACTCTTGCTCATAAAGTGAAACCCTTTAGCAGGGAGGTCAATTAAGCTCTCCAGAAAATGGGTGGGCATATTTGGACTACAAAATGCCAAGCTAAAGTGACAAATTGACATTTTGAATGAGTGATAATCCCATTCTGCCTTTGTTCAAACCTTGCTGCAGAGAATTTTTGCCTATGGATGTACCCTGTTTCCCCAAATTAAGATCCATCCTGAAAATAAGAGATGTGTGCTTAAAATAAGCCCTACCCTCAAAATAAGCCCTACTTAAGAGCCTGCACGGCCGACCAGCCAGCAATTCTGTCTGGGTGGTCATGGTGCCATGGCCATGAGATGACGTGGGGTGATGGTATTTCTTTTTGGACATATACTTTTCTGGACCATTTACAGCTTCCTATCGGACTCCCATTAGACTTTATTAACGAGAAGGCCAATTCTAAGATCCTGCCTTCACCAATTTGCACAACCGTTTATCCGCGCAATTTTTATCTGGTATGATGAGTGCATGGGATTGTATGTGCTTGAGTGAATGATCCCACTTTTATTATCCATTATCATTGTATTTTTATGTGTTTTAACTTTCTGTGGGGACTGCTTGGGTGAATGAATGAGTATGCCTGATTCGGAGGACCTGCCGGGAGAAGCGGGGGCCATGGGGGTGGCTGGGGGAACTAGAGACACGGGAGAGGGTCGGGGTATTACGGTCGTAACAGGGAGGGGCAGATATGGCGGGGACTTCAGGGCAGGCCATTACCGGGGAAGGAGGGTTCGCTACATTACAGAGATCCCTCCTTCCGGCCCTGTGAGTCCCACTCCGAGACCAGATGGCGCAAGTAATCAGGACCCTGGACTCAGGCTGCTGTCGCTAAATGCCAGGTCTGTGGTACATAAAGCTCCTCTCGTCCGGGACTTAATTTTAGACGAGAGGGCAGACCTGGCATGTATTACTGAAACCTGGCTGGGCCCAGAGGGAGGAGTCCCCCTTGTAGAACTGTGCCCAGAAGGATTTCAGGTGCTGCACCAGCCGAGAGCTCAGGGAAGGGGTGGAGGTGTGGCCGTTGTTATCCGGGAGTCGTTAGTTCCTCGTAGGGTCCCTGCTCCGGAGCTTGTCGGGTGTGAGTCTCTGCTGATAAAGTTGGACCTCAAGGGTCAAGTGGGTTTGCTGTTAACGTACCTGCCTCCCAACAGCGTTGCAGCAGCCCTCCCCTCGCTCCTCGAGTCGGTAGCCGAGCTGGCAATTGAGTTCCCTAGGTTGATGGTCCTGGGGGACTTCAATTTGCCTTCGCTCGGTGAAAACTCTGATGGGGCGCAGGAGTTCATGGCTTCCATGACAGCCATGGGCTTGACCCAAGTAATTCGGGGCCCAACCCATTCGGCGGGTCACATGCTCGACCTCGTATTCCTCTCGGAGCAGTGGATTTGTGATCTTGGTCTGAGGGGTAATGACATCATACCCCTGTCGTGGTCAGACCATTGCCTACTGAGGCTCGACTTCCAGAGGCCAAACCCCCACTGTAGGGAGGAGGAACCGACCAGGTGGTTCCGCCCCAGGCGTCTCATGGAGCCTTTAAGGTTCCAGACGGAGCTTGGGGTTATTCCTGATTCTTTCGCCCACAATCCAGTAGAGACTTTGGCTGCTGCCTGGCATACGGCAGCGTCAGAGGCCCTCGACCGGATTGCGCCACTACGGCCCCTCTGAGGCGGCGGATCCCGGAGACCCCCTTGGTTTACCGAGGAACTCCGGGAGATGAAGCGCCGGAGGAGATGCCTAGAGCACCGATGGAGGTCCAATAAGTCCGAATCGAACCGAGCAATGGTAACCACCTGCACCAAGGAATACACCAGAGCGCTTAGGGCAGCGAAAAGATCCCACATAGCGACCTTGGTTGCGTCCGCTGAATCCCGCCCAGCCGCCCTGTTTAAGATAACCCGCTCCCTATTAAATAAAAGGGAGGTAGGGGAGCCCTTGCAGGGCAGAGCTGAGGATTATGCCCAATTCCTAGCGGACAAAATTGCTCGGTTTCGGTCGGACTTGGACTCCACCCCTGCAGTTCCAGCCGAGGCACAAGAGGATCAAACGGAACATCTCTGGGTTGAGTTTCAGGATGTTACCCCCGGGGATGTGGACAAGGCCATGAGGGCTGTGAGTGCCTCCACCTGCGTACTGGACCCGTGTCCCTCATGGCTGGTTACCAGCAGCAGTGAGGTGACACGAGGCTGGATCCAGGCGGTCGTGACCGCCTCTCTTCGGGAGGGGAACTTCCCCGCCGCACTGAAAGCGGCGGTGGTGAGACCCCTCCTAAAGAAGCCATCTTTGGATCCAGCTGTCCTTAATAACTATCGTCCAGTCTCCAACCTTCCCTTTCTTGGGAAGGTTGTTGAGAAGGTGGTGGCCTTTCAGCTCCAGCGGTCCTTGGAGGAAGCAAACTATCTCGACCCCTTCCAGTCAGGCTTCAGACCCGGTTACAGCACAGAAACCGCTTTGGTCGCATTGACTGATGATCTCTGGAGAGCCAGAGATGGAGGATTCCCCTCCATCCTGGTTCTCCTTGACCTCTCAGCGGCTTTCGATACCATCGACCATGGTATCCTTCTGCGACGACTGCGGGGGGTGGGAGTGGGAGGCACCGTGCTACGGTGGTTCTCTTCCTACCTCTCAGACAGGTCGCAGTCGGTGTTAGTGGGGGGGCAGAGATCGTCCCCTAGGCCCCTAACATATGGGGTGCCTCAGGGTTCGGTCTTATCCCCCCTACTATTCAACATCTACATGAAACCGCTGGGAGAGATCATCCGCAGGCACGGGATCAGATACCATCAATATGCGGATGATACTCAACTGTATCTGTCCGCCCCGTGCCAACTCAATGAAGCGGCAGACGTGATGAACCGGGGTCTGGAGGCGGTTATGGACTGGATGAAGGCTAACAAGCTTGTGCTCAACCCAGAAAAGACCGAGTGGCTGTTGTGTTTCCCTCCCAAGGATTCCACCAATATTCCATCTCTCAGGCTGGGGGGTCAAATTCTACACCCCTCAGAGAGGGTTCGCAACTTAGGAGTCCTCCTAGACCCACAGCTATCGTTCGACCATCATTTGACGGCTGTGGCTAGGGGGGCATTCGCCCAGGTTCGCCTGGTGCGCCAGTTGCGGCCCTACCTGAATCGGGAGGCACTCACAACAGTCACTCGGGCCCTCGTGACCTCTAGGCTGGAATACTGCAATGTGCTCTACATGGGGCTGCCCTTGAGGAGCGTCCGGCGTCTTCAGCTGGTACAGAACGCAGCCGCGCGAGCGATAGTGGGTGCACCGCGGTTCACCCACATTACACCTATCCTCCGCGAGCTGCGCTGGCTACCTGTCGACTTCCGGATGCGCTTCAAGGTGCTGTTAATCACCCACAAAGCCCTACATGGTAGTGGATCTGGATACTTGAGAGACCGCCTCCTGCCAATTACCTCCCTGCGACCAATAAGATCACACAGATTGGGCCTCCTCCGTATTCCATCGGCCAGCCAGTGTCGGCTGGCAACTACAAGGAGGAGGGCCTTCTCAGTAGTTGCCCCGACCCTTTGGAACGAGCTCCCCGTGGAGATTCGTGCCCTCACCACCGTCCAGGCCTTCCGCACAGCCTTGAAGAACTGGCTAGCCCGTCAGGCCTGGGGATGAAGATAGTTGCCCCTCCCGAATGATGAATGCATGTTGGTTATTGCTTTTATTATATGTGTCTTTGTTATTGTCTGCATTTCCCCTTCCCTGATTTATGTGAGCCGCCCTGAGTCCCCTCAGGGAAAAGGGCGGCCTATAAATGTCAATAAATTAGAAATTAGAAATTAGATGGAACTGCCCCAAACACCCTGCACTGGCTTACCTCAGGTCCCCCACAGCCAGGCCATCCATGCCGACCCCTGTCTCGTGGCAGCAGCACTATCAGCCAAGTGCAGCAAGAGCTCGTGGAAGCAATGAAGTAGGATGCCAAGTGCCATGCTGCCCCCATGGCCACGAGGCAAGACAGGTGTCAGGGTATAGGTGGTGTGGCTGTGGGGCCCTGAGGTAAGGCGGTGCAGGGCATGTGGGGCAGCTCAACCTCACTATAGTGGCACTGGCACACTGTGTGGCCTCCTGCCCCACCGTAAGCAAGAAGAAGTTGGTCCCCCTTACATAGGGGGGAATAAGGCACCTTGTGAAAATAAGCCCTACTGCTTATTTTGGGGCCCAAAAGAAAATAAGACCCAGTCTTATTATTGGGAAAATATAGGTAGCTATCTATCTCTTTATCTCTTAAGTGCTGACATCTTCTGCAGGCTATTAAGGAAGGTGGGGGGTCTGCTTTCTCCCTCTATGAAAACATGTTTCTCCATTTCTAAATCATACAGAATGCCAAGCTTGCATCCTGCCTCTCAGCAATTTCTTCTATGGCTATGCCAACCCTTCTGTAAATAGTTGTTCTAGTCATGTTGGAAGTATACTCCAAAAAGCTTAAAACAACCCTTTAACAATCTTTTAAAAAGTCAAGCACCAGGAATAAAAGTACCACAAAAACCTCCAGCAGAGGTATGGAACTATAGAAAAGCTCAGGCTAGAGATACAAAGTCTGGACATAAGTAACAAGCTTAACACAGAGACAGTTTCTGAAAACACTTAAAGCAATAGGGCAATTAAGATAAGGATTAGGCTAGAAATACAGGCTTACCAGAAAGTTTCTTTCCTGCCTCCCTTGCAGGATTAGCCCTGTAAAGTGAGGAAATATTTATTTCAACAACCCAACCGGTTCTCCAAACTGCTCAGAAAATTAACATCTGGTTCGGAAGAACTGATGAGAACCGACAGCAGCCCACCTCTATATCCACCAAAATCACGTCACAAACAGGTGTCCCATTTGGGAAGGTCCAGCAACAGCAGGAATCTGACCATCTACATGAAGCATCAGCTTCCCACCAAAGTGATACCTATTTATCGACTCGCATATAACATTCTGGATGAGCTGAAGCTGAGGGAAGTAATGGGAGCTCACCCTGCCACACAGTGTTAGGACTCAAACTGCTGGAACAAAGACCATCTGCAACGTTATTAAGCCACTAAGCCACCGCATCTCCTGTTTCAGTTAATAATCATTAAAATTAGTACCAGTTGTTATAGAGTTAGCCATTATGAACTATCTTCTTGTAAGAATAAGACATTCTTAACAATAAAGATGTGTTTAACAGTATCACACCTTTCATATAAGGAAAAAGCAAAAGATTAATTCCATATGAAAGTGGGAAATATCTCCATCAGTATATGCCAAGGCACTGTATTCCTCCAAAAAGTCGCAATATTTAATAAAGAATTAACTAGGGGATATATTTTGGGGGGAGGGGGATGGAGGTAGAAGATGAAATAACTTTTTCTAAACTTAATGCAAATTTAGTCATTTTACATTTCTCAAATCTAATTAGATATAGAATACAATCTCCTGAGTTTTCTGGAATATGAAAATGGTCATGCTAGGTTTAGGAATTTTGAAGTCCATCCCATCTTGAGATCTTAGAGAGGGAAGGATATGTGTACTTATTTGGGGAAGGATGTGTGATAGCACCTTGATATCTACATAATCTGTTTTTTAAAAAGTGACATTCAGGTTGTTGGCTTTAGAGTTCTGTGACATCTTAATGTTTCTAAATAAATAAAACGGCAGTATTAATGCCTTTTGCATTTGCTATATAATTATTAAGTTTAATTTAAATAAACTATGCATATTATAATCACATGAATTTTGACAGCTAAAACTGAAATCTTATGGACATATTTCATGACATTCTGAGAATGTCAGGATACAATAATATTGAAACAACAGTAGTGTCCAAATAATGTTTCTTAGACATATGCTTTGCAATGCCTATATTAAATAACAGGGTTGGATGGCTTTCTTCTTGTGTTCAAAAAAATCCTAGTGAGAAGCTGGCTCTTGTGTTCTTCCAACATTCTGACTTAAATTCAGTAAAGTTGTTCTGACATTGAAGACCAAAGACTGAAACAGCAAGAAGTCAATTATCAGCACTTTCTGATGTCATTGATGTATATATTTATTTTAAATGTATAAGGCAGACTTCACAGCCACTTGAAAAAATATTTTCTTTACTCATATAAAACATATTATAGAAATTCTCTTAACACATGACACATACCCTACCTCCTGTGAGGCTACAGTTTGTAGACCTGTCATATGTTAAAGAATTTCTATAACACGTTTGTTCAAATATGAGTCAATGCTGAGGTGTTGAGTAGCCTCAGTGAAGTTTCTTTCTACAATTAAGCCATGAACTTGTTTGGCTTCTCACATTATTTCAAAGCCCAGGAAAGAGCTGTGCTACTGTGAGTCTCACACTTCTAAAGCTCTTACTAAAATTCAGAAATCCTTGCTAGGATATAATAATGCAAAATTATATACATTTCATGTTGATGTCATTATATGCTTAATGTCCTTTACTCTCTTGTAAACATCTATGGATGCTTAGTATTGGAAAATATAAACCTGTTTTTTTCCTTTGCAGAGCTGGGGTGGGTGTGGCCTGCGTGTGATGTATCCAGCATGTGGACCCCCAGTTTGACACACATGTTCTAGAATTTATACCCACTCAAAATATAAACAAAGCAGAAAAACTAAGAAATCATAACGTTTCCTTTTTATGATTATTGCAAAACTTTGGAACTCATGCTGAATTCAGAAATAGGAATCTTGGATAATATTTCTAATAATATTACTAAACGTTTAAGGTCAGCAGGTCAAAAACAAAAGCCCAAGCATGAAGAGTTTCTATTGTGCTTACTTGCTGTTTATATCTAAATTATTCATCTAATTGTGTGCAGTTTAAACAGGATACTCAGTAAAACTCTGAAAGGGAAAGCCCCCCCCCCCCCCAGTTCAAAAGCTGCTTGTCATGATGAATAGAAATAAGAGATATGATTGCAAAACCTTCCTGTAATACACTTTTCCTCTTTCTTTCTTGAACTGGAGGTTTGTGTTTTGGAACAAATCTGAACAATGACAAGAACTACCTCTTACTGACCAACAGATGAGCACTGATTGGCTGATGTGTTTCTTTGCTGGCCTTTTGGCCAAGAATAGCAAACTCTACTTAGCTGTTGCTTCACAGCAATCTCTGTGGCCTAACAAAGAATTAAACATGTTGGAGTCTACAGTATCATAGTAACCTTAAAAAGAATGTTAATAGCCACTTAACTCTACTGTGATTGTTTAGCAGAGTTGCTTCATGCACTTTAGATTTTCACTGATCAGCCATCTTTCATTATTTAGATAAGCAGAATTAAATGAAAACTTTACTCTAAATTACAACACAAATTTGCAAACATATAAGATATGCAAACTGTTAAACATATTGTGCAAGCTTATCCATGACATGCATTTTTGGGTTCCCTAGAAGATCTGCGCGAAACAACCCTGGAGGCAACCTGTATAGCTGAATTGGACATCCAGTTATGAGGCCAGTGCCACACACACACTCCCATAGAGGTTTCGTACATGGATAGCAAGGATATATTTACTTCTCTTTTGTCATGTTCTCATCATATGCTAAATAAATAAATAACACAAATACATATTTATATGAAAATATTAATTTCACATTATTTTGGCCTAATAATGATCTATTTGATGCCTTTTGAAATTTTGAAAAATGAACTATAGGTAATCTTTGACTTACAAATAGTTCATTTAGTGGCCATTCAAAAGTTACAATGGCACTGAAAAAAGAGATGTATTACTGTTTTTCACACTTATGACCATTCCCATCATCACATAATCAAAATTTGGGCCCTTGGCAGCTGGTTATATTTATGATTATTGCAATGGGATAAAATTCACTTAAATGTATTACTTAGCAATGGAAATGTTGGTCTAAATTGTAGTCATAAGTTGAGGACCACCTGAATTCAATAGAGTAGAAAACATAAATAAAACACTAGGAAATGGCAAAGATTTTATTCATTTTAGAATGTTCACAATAAAGACAGCTGTTGGAGAAGGTGAATTTTGCTTTAAACAAAGGAACAAAATGCTACTAAACAATCAACTAATTTCTTCAATCACAGCATTGATATTAGATAATCAAAAAATAAAGTTGGATATTGACAAGCAAAAGTTTTTTTTTTCTACTTTCTTCTTTTCTTTTCTTTTTGTTTATTATTTATAGGCCGCCCTTTTCCCTGAGGGGACTCAGGGCGGCTTACAATTTATAGGGAGGGGAATACAAGACAAGACATGAGACAATACATAAGTAAAATAGAACACAACATTCATTCATCATTCGGGTGGGGACGGATTAGAATCTTTATCCCCAGGCCTGACGGGATAGCCAGATCTTGAGGGCTGTGCGGAAGGTCTGGACGGTGGTGAGGGTGCGAATCTCCACGGGGAGATCGTTCCAAAGGCACTCTTCCCTTTGGCACTCCTGCTTACATTCAAGAACATCTTTTGACACATCATTTCATTCACAATGGATTGCACATTTTGAATCAAGTTTGCTGGACTCTATTGAATTAATGTATATTGGGATGCGGTGTCTCAGACATTAAGCTTATCAATCAGAAAGGTTTGCGGTTCGGCAGTTCGAATCTCTAGCACCACATAATGGAGTGAGCTCCCATTACATGTTCCAGCTTCTGCCAACCTAGCAGTTTGAAAGCATGTAAAAATGCAAGTAGAAAAATAGGAACCACCTTTGGTGGGAAGGTAACAGCGTTCCATGTGCCTTCAGCATTTAGTCATATCTGCCACATGACCATGGAAACCTCTTCAGACAACACTGGCTCTTTGGCTTTGAAATGGAGATGAGCAGCACCCCCTAGAGTCGGGAACCTTTACTTTTATATTGGGACAGGTCTGGAACAATGACATGATATGAATCCTACTGGAAGAAATAGAATCTGAAAGAAGATATAAACAAGAAATGAGGAAGTTCTTGGATTCAATTTGAGTGGTTTCCCTCCAAGCCATCTTCCCTATGAGGCCCCCCTCCCCACTTCCTTTAAGCTTTTCTATTTCTGGTAGTTGCTTCATGGCAGGGACAATCTTAGGGAAGCATTGCTGAAAAGAGAGCTAACTCTAGACAGATTTTTGAAAAAAGAAGTTATTCATGGATGTTTGTTGACATTTGTGTACCTAGATGGTACCTATTTATGTGCAAAAACTATATAATATAGTAGCTATTTAAAAATAATTAATGATATATTTAAAACATAATACATTCAGGACAGTTTAAATCCTGGGTTTAATTATATGTGTAATGTTCTTTTATTCTTTTAATGTTTTCTTTATACTTTTTAAAATATTTTCTTAAATGTTCTTTTAAAAAAATACATCTGATGTTCACCACTGTGTATTACAAATGAAATTCACTCTGAGAGTAAAAACTGAGTTCTATTAATTATTTCTCTGCTGGTTAACACACGTTTTGCACTCACATGATGCCAACAGATGAAGTATACACAAACAGGCAGCCAACCCCTCACTCATTCACGCTGATATTGCTTAGTTAGGTAATGAAAGTCTTCAAGCACCAAGAAGTCCATATTTCAATCCTGAAGTAATAGATTCTGTAGATGAAGTATGCTATCATTTCAAAAGAAATCTAACATTAAACATCTTAGATTTCTTTAGAAATGATAGCATATTTCATCTACTCCTTCATGACATAGAAATGCTATTGTTGCTCCTGAACCTTATGTCAATTTTTCTTTGTTTCAACACTATCTTGAATAGCTCATCTCTTTCCCCAATACAGGAATTTGCTGTTGACGTTCCTTTCATCCCTCTCATTCATCTTCCAGACTTTCTTATATGATGTATTTGGTTCATTTCTACTTTTTAAATAGCACTTGGAAAATGTAAGTAAATATTTGAGTGTAGAATTTCCCAAATAACCCCAAACATTAGGAAGTTCTGTTCTTGAAGCTTAATAATAGCAAGGAAGCAAATTACTGTCATGATAGCAATCCTGTATAACAAAATCTCTTCGTGATAAAATAAGTCTTAATATAAAACCTTTTGTTTTTAATTTTTAACATTGATCTTTCCCATTAATTCTTCTACTTATTTGTACCATTTCCCAAAAAATAAGACAAGGTCTTATTTTCTTTTGACCCCTGTAATAAGTGCTTGGCCTTATTTTGGGGGAGGTCTTATTATGTTTGAGGTACAAGAGGCGGCGAGCATGGTCACCTCATGGCTGCTGCTGTATTGCAATATTTTCAGGGAGGGCTTATTTTCAGAGGAGAGCTTATTTTAGCACATGCACTGGGGTTATTGTCTGGGAAGGTCTTATTTTCAGGGAAACAGGATAGTAAAAGGAATTTGTAAATATAAATTGTTAATCTAAACTTCTTCAACATTTCTGAGATAAGCAGTAGAAAGATATTTTTATTTCATGCTACCTTAACCTAAGAACAAACCGTTTTCTGCTTTCATTCATTATAGCAGACTGATTTCATGAGATACATATTATGAAAGCAGGAACATAACTGTATATTTCCTTTAGAAGATTGATCTGGTAGCAAATTGATAGTTAGACCAATAAAAATCCGACTGCAACCTTTAGTGAGATCTCAATGGACAAAGAATTAGGATTTATGGATCTGAGCCAGTAAAATCAATATAAACTAGTTTGTTTGTTTTTTAAATCATTTATCTTCAGAATCATGCTGTAAGAATTCAATTATAATTTAAAATCCTTTTTCCAACTATGACATTTGGAATCCATTTTACTTTAAAAATGATCATATGTAACAGAATCAAACTAAAAATAATTTTCATAATTCTGCAAATAGATTTCTCGAAGTTTTATCAACAGTGAATTTTAAAATAAATTGTCTCTATTTTTGCATTATACTGAAACATTTATGGAAGTAAACTGAGTAGTTCACATACCTTATAATACACTATAGTTGCATACTATTTTTTTAAAAAAAACATTTACTCACTAGAAGTATAATTTTTGAATGATACATATCCTTCAAAAACAGATTGGTTTTTGTCCTAACTGTAGAGTTATCCAGCAATCTAATAGTTTCTTTTAATGACAATTTCTTTAAACAATATAGCTATATTAGGATCTTGAGAAAATATTTAATTTCTATGTAGATCAGTGGACATTCTCAGTGGAAATAGCATCTTGACCCTGAGTCTACTGGAAAATAATTTTCCCTTCCAAAGAAATATAAACAGCTCTGCATGGGTCAAATTTTCCTTGTTTCACTAAAAGTTGTTTTTCGGATACCCTAATGAGCTTTTTGTGCTGGTCAGCTCCAGTTAAATGGCAAGTCTTACATCACCAGGGAAAAAATTCTATGGCTTCAAGGTCAGAAGGATTATGAATGCATTGCTAAAATTAGGAAAATTTTATTCCTGCTTGTTTGGCTGTGATTTTTTACCATGCTCTTGAGGGAAAGGGATAGTTTCATACGTTATTTATTTCCCAAACAAAAATTCTTATAAAGCAATATTATTTTCAGGTTTCATCTCTAAACTGAGGCAGTTTTTCTTTTTCTACAAGTAACGGAAGGTTAAGCATCTAGAAAACATGCTTACATACCTAATTGAAGCCACAATGACATAATGTGCATCATGATATCATTTTACAAATAACATAATTTGTATAATTCTATACTCTAAATTCTATATTTATAGGATAATGTCATGGTACACATAACAACATTTGCCCCACCTTGACCACTTTATAGTCATCCATCAAAATTGCTGTGAGGAGTGAGCTGATTTTCAATGTAACAAAGGCATAAATCCCTGTTTATTCTGAATTTCATGAAAGAACAAAACCAACTTTGATTTGGTGCATTGTGTGATTCTAGTAATTGAGATTTTTAAACTGAGGCTTATGCGTAGGACAAAAAATTAACTAGCATAGTCTGTTCAATAAACTAGTTTAGCACTGGAAGTTCCAGTGCTAAAACTGGAAAACTGAAGGCAGTTTTGTGCTCTTTATGAAGAACCCCAAGACAGCGGTTTTCCATGGGTTTGAGTGTTGGGAAATGACAAGATTACCATTTTGCTCACAATTGCAGTAAATTATCTTAAATTTATTATAGACCTTGAGAATGACAAATTTGAAAAGCCCTTATCAAGTGACTTTTATCAAGCTATAGATGATGTACAGTAGATCTACGCCAAAGATGTCAATGAAAGAATGTCAGATGTGAAACACATTTTATTTGATGAAATAATGAAAGTTCTGAAAGCAGAACTACAAATAAAAAAAATACAACAAATAAACCAAGAGAATGATCTGGAAAATGTTTTCTTACTGGATCTTTAAAAGAGACTTATTAAAGCCTTGAAGAAATGAGCAATAGTATATACAGCAATATTTGATTGAATTAAAGATTAAACCTGTTAGAAGTAAAATAATATAAAGCTGGTCTATTTCATCAAGATTAAAAGGGTTAAAATGCAACCTGGCTACTTTTAATGGACTTTTTTCTGATGCCAGGTCTCTAAAGTTGATGTCTTATGTGTCTACGTATTGATAAAGAACAGGATATGTCATTTCAGTTTGCAGATTTGTAGGAAAAAATGTTCACCGAAAAAATATATTTTTGTCCAGATTTTTCTTAATGGACATTCTTTTTGTATTGTATTGTACATTTTATACATTCTTTCCTAAAACATTTTTATGTGTACTTTTCCAAAATAACTCTTGATGTGCATTTTTCTGAGTTGAAAATTATACTAAAATACATGGGGAAGTGTGGATTTGATATAGCCATTCATTCAAGACTCCCTCTAGCCTGGGTTCAAAGTCTGAAGTCTTAAATTCACATCCCATCTTTAAAGTAAAATAGTGCTATTCAGAACCCTTCTGAAAGAAGAAATCAACATGCAATTATTAATGTGCCAGAAAAGGAGAGTGATCAGGTGTTAACTAACAATGCATACATTTTGCATATTCCTCGTGCCCAGAATTAGGGTTGTTTATACAGAAATGCAAAATGTGTTTCCTCAGTTTCCAGCTGTGACTAAATTTGGCCCTCCCTCACTATGTTCTGGTTTGGTTTGGTTTGGTTTATGAATAAAGAATAACAATTAACAATGGATGAAAATGCATACTCAGAAAAAGATAAAAACTTCATAAAATATAGAAAGAATATGCTCTTAGTTACACAAGTCATGACATTTTCCTACGTTTTTGCCTTTCCTGTACTGTATCTTTTCAAATACCTTTTTATTAATATAATTTTGCTTTTAGTGTTCTGAATGTGTTGACAAACACATTCAACAACAAAAATTCCTCAGAAAATCCTACCTGGAACAAATAAATAGAATCTTGTCTTTTCTCTGGATAACTAGCAAACTCAGTCTTACAAGTATGACAACAAATAATATATTTATCCTTTAGGAACCTAGAAAATGTATCTATGTTTATGCAAACCTTCTGTCCAATTCTCCATATTTTAGCTGGTTTATCTACTATGCTAGAACTCATTTCTATGCCCAAATTTGCTTTTACAGCAACAGGCTTATCAAAAGCTGCTTTAAAAATTAAGCTTGTGATATTGTCTCTCAGGGTCTTTCAATTTTGATATTTAAAAAAGTAACCTAAACCTCCTAAAACCAGACTTTTCCTCCAGCTATGCTTGCTGAGATATTAATGTAATTTGATTTGTATTTATCCAGGCAATTCAATACTATTAAGGTACTTCAGCAGCTGCTGCTATGCTGTTACTTTTGTTGATCTAGGTAAACAGCTTAGTAAGAAGAGCAATCATTTACTATGAAGAAAAATAATGCCTTCCCTTCCCTCTTTTTTTCCAGAAAAACCTGTTGTGTCTTAGCATCACTGAATATGATACACTGTCTGAATAATTCAAACACTTTGATATTTATGGCTGCTCCTTCCATAAGCTACTTTAGCTGAATGGAAAGACATGCATCTGTGTGACTGTGCTTAATCCTAAAAAGCTGAAGCTATTTACCACTTCAATATCTTCATGGTCAATATAGGAGGGTGTAGATCTTTGCATTTTAAACTATCAGAATAATGCAATTAGCATTTTGAAATAGTATAGAGCAGTGTTTTTCAGTCTTTAAAGTGTGTGGACTTCAACCCCAGAACTCTTCAGTCAGCATGGTCTTAAGGTAGAGAATCATATTTTCAAAAAGTTTTCTACGTTGTTTTTATTTTAGTATGTTTTTTTTCTGATGAAGGAACAATGTATGTTGCCTCCCACCATCCTGTAGCTTTTGCTGAGCACACAAGAAGGAAGTACAGTTTTTTTAAATGCTCTTTATTTACCTCCCCACTACTCCAGACAGAAAAAATCCCAATCTAATTTGGTATTGCAATCATCTTCTCCTTTTCCTTCTCCTTCTAGATGTTGTAAAGTTGAAACTGCATTTAATGCATTTAGTGGTAACTAAATTGCATTGGAATCAATGAATTTTACTTCTGACAAATCATTCATGCTGCTGATCTTATAAACTGAATTTTGCATCATTTAATAGAATACAAAAGTGGAAAAAAATGTTCAATAACAACACGTGTTGTTATCTAGAGCACTTTCTTGCCCCAGAATAGGACAACACTTCTAAAAATGGATGAACTAATCTGATTTTGGCAGCAGCATCGAACCTGGAAGAAATCAAGGCCTCACCACAGTTTTCCATCTCCAGTTCAACTATGGCTCAGAGCAGACAAGTGGAGACTCAAGGTTATCAGCCTCCAGGAAGAGAAACAATCGAACTGACCTGACAGTGAAATAATGATAAAGAGGAAGAAATATCTTTCAACATGCACACAGTGCTTTCATTCCATCACCATAGTATCACTACAGTAAGTATAGTATCACTACATTGCCATTCATCTTTGAAATGTCTCTTTGTAACATTTCCCAACTCCAACTAATTTTACTAACAAAGGAAAATTTTTAACTTAAATCACCTTAATATACAGTCGGGTTTGAACTTATCACTTAAACAGCCTTTCCATATGTCAAATAAAAAGAGAAAACAACAAAAGATTTATTCAAGTCAGATTCAGATGGTGACATCTGTGTAGTTTTGTTGGCAATAACCTGGAGACAGTTTGCCATTGTCTTTCTTTTTTACTAGACATTTTCCCCCACTTTCCAGTGTAGCCTACAGCCTTGGGACTTTCTGCTAGTGTCCCTAACTGTAACCCTACTCCTAAGTACTAACTGGGTCCAATCTTACTTTTCTTTTCCAAAAGTGGGGTAAGTGCTGCTAGCTGCTTGGCAAAATAATAATAGCAAATAATCATTTGGTAGAATTTTAATTTAATTTCTTATTGTTTTATATAGGAAACCAATAAATCAAGTATGGCAAGATGACACCTTAAGTTATAAAGTAAAGGAAAACTCACATTATTAAACATATCCAATTGCTAAAAAAAATAGTTCAAAATGCATGTTCCCACCATTAAAAGATTGTAGTTCCAGGCTTTAATAACTAAAATTGGAATCTTCGAGCATTTAACAGGAAGAAAAACTAAATATTAAAATGTAAATCCATTCATGAGAAAAAGTAAAATACAATAGATATAGTATATTTAGGATTCCCAAGTTGTGTAAACTTAGGCAAAAATAATTTTGTTTCACTTATTACTTATTTAAACTACTTTTATATTTGCCTTGCTGTATTTACAATCAAGTTCAAAAAGATATAAAATAATATTTATTTTAAACCAGAGGTTCCTAAACCTTTTGCTCCTTTTACTGTAATCTTGATGTATCACATCCCCTAAAAAGCCAAACATCAAAATGAACACAAATGAACAATTAAAAACAATACAATGAAACTTTGAGAAAGATGTCTTTATTGTAGCAATGTAATGAAAAGGTTCTTCACACCTCCTCTGGACTCTTTCTGTACCTGGTGTAAGGTACACAAAGAAACCCTTCGAGCATCAAAGACAACAGAGAACAAAACCAAGGCAAAATGCACTATTTATCTATCTAAGGTACAGTATGGGTGTATGTATGTATGTATTTATTTATTAGATTTTTATCACACCTTTATTACTTTATAATATACTAACTGATAGCCTGGTTTAGCCCAGGTATTTATTTATAGGGGGGAAATGTCTGAATTAAACATAATGTCTAATGTTGGATTTTCCCCCTTACCAGAGGGAGCCCCCTTATGGAGTACTGTGAAGCCGTTACCATGGCAACTCCACTGCACTGTACAGTAGAGGCCATTTTAAGGCATAATACACACAAACATTTTTTTTAAATACTCAGGCACTGAGGAGAGGTTCAACCAGGAAACTTTATTTTAAAACAACAGCATAGCAAGAAGTAACGAACAGGGAACAATGCCCGCCTGACAGCTATTTATACTTGACAGCTGTCAGGAGGGGAACCAATCAGCGGGGTGCAATGACAGCCGGCCTCAAACCCCCTGACATGTTCAGCAGTTGCTACAGTCACAGAAGCCCTTAAGGGAAGATGTAAGGTAAGAATGACCAGCCTAGATGGTACAGGTTATTGGTAATGGGACAGACTTAAGGTCAGGATCAGTGCATGCACGCTTCAACAGACATTCTCTTCAGTGCTTGTATGACTGGTGGATACTTTTTCATTTCCCCAGAGCAAATGACCATGCAAATACTGGCTCATAAAATCTCAGCAAATGTCCTTCCATATACACCACTTTCCACTTGTTGCACTTGCAAATATGTAGAAAGGGAATAATTCAAATGTCATTATTGTGAAATGACTTGTTGGACTTCATAATGTGTTCATACAGTACTTGAGTAGCTATTTATTTATATTTTCATTTGGGTTGTTAGGTAGATTTTTGTCCTCTGTCACCTTGAATCAGGGCAAGAAAAACTTGTTCAGAACTAGTCTGAGCCTGCACAACTGTTGATTCATAAGTAAAAGTTTTAAACGGTAAAGGTTAATAGAGCTTGTTCCTACCAAGTAAACAAGTCTTTGAGGACCAAAGGTGAAAAAAAGTAACCTCTCCTGCAGTGAATTCTGAAAAACACCTTTTTTTACACCTATAACACATCATAATAGCAAAGATATAACATAATAGTGGTGCCAGTTCCGATACTTTTAAATAAACATTGTAATTTCTGGAGGAAGGACCTGTCTTTTTGATAAACTGAACTTTGCAATGGAAGGGTTATTTAGGCCATTGAGTACAATCCTCTCCTCAGTGTAGGAATCAAAAGCAAAGTATCCCAGTCAGAAGTTTGCTTAGCATCTGCTTCAAACTATCCAGTGAAGGGAAACTCACCACCCCTCTGCATAATGGATTTCACTGTCAAAGAGATATGTCTTCCTGTAACATTATTCCTTTTTGCAATCCTTTCTTTAAGGCTATAGGTATCTAGTTCATTCTTTCTATCTCTCAACTTATTCCAATGTTTCAGCCTTGGTGTCCAGAATTGGTCAGTGTCCATATGGTATATGAACAATGCAAAATATAGTAAAACTATTAACTCATAATTTGAAAATTATATTTCTTGCAACGCAATCTTAAATACAATTGCAAGCTTCTTTTCACATATCATAGGGACAGACTCATATTCTATCATGCATTATAAGCCATGGATTACTTGTAGATTTCTTCATTAAAAAAAAAAGAACTTTATATTTGTGTCTCTTAAAATTCTTTTGATTATTTTCAGCCCTTTTTTCCAGCTTATAAATAATTTTTTTTCCAGCACATTAATTTGAATTTTGTTTATGTTGTGTAAATTATTTCAATTAGTGTTTCACTTCGGTTTTTAGCAATTGCAAGCATTATTCTCTATCCAAGTCTTTAATGAAAATAGTAAGCATTTCAAAACGAGCAAATGCTGCAGCTTCTACTTTATATTATAGTCCAGTTTGATGCAAATTCACTAATGAAAACTTTTAGGACATAGCTTTCAAGACAGCTGTGGCTCTAACTAAGAGATATCTGTATTGTAACACAATTTATTAGCTTTCTGATCAAACTGTCATGATAGACTTTGTCCAAAACTTTATTGAATTCAAAATATGTGGCAGTCAACCAAGATCTAATTTGAATCTGAGATCTGAATAGGAAAGCATCAAATTCAAACTGATTTGAGATCTGATTTGATAAAAGATTGCACAATATCTTTTTATAATAGGGAAACATCAAAATGCCTGCAGCTGCTTCTTTTTGTAGCAGAATGAATAAACCCCACATTTTTGTCAGGTTCTGACAAAAATGAAGCATTAGCACACATTATGCTTCTCTTTTATAGCTGATTTATGACATCAAATATATTTTAACCTAACTGTATTGCCTTTGAAACTCAGGTTTTAATTTCTAATTGATTTGTGTGACCCTCTTCTCTTGAATTCAAATAAAACCCTGGCTATATCACACTGGAATATAAATTGCAAGTGTGTGTATTGATTGCTGATATTACAATACATATTAAACTAGTTACAGCCAGCAAAAAAACACCTGGGCAGAGAAGCAGTATGTAGTATTAATAGCTGGCAGGTGAGCAAATAGCTATTAACACCATTATCCATATGCAAATATTAAAATGCAACAAAAATGGTCTTTGGAAATTGAAAATAGTATAATAAAAACATATGCGATTGCAGTCTTGGGGCATAGATTTCTCTTATTATGAATGTAAGAGGGGAATATTAATCTGTTAATTTGGAGAAGAATTCCCAGGACATCTTCTGTAGACAAAATCCATAGAGTAACTGGAACCAGAGTTAACAGACTAGAAAAGAACCAGCCTTATATTGGAACCTTGTAGCTTCAACCAAAAAGTACCATAGTCGTTTTGCTTGCAATTGAAGCTTCTGTTAGGCCAGTGGCAGGGGAAAAAATATAAAACTATCTTAGATAACTGTAGATTTGAAATTCTGGGTCATGCATGATGAAATAGGTAATTTCCAGTTATTTATATTAATATTTTATAAGGATTGTAATCACTACCTTTGAAGTCTTTTATTAGATCAGTTTGAAAAATGGTTTAATCTGAAACAAATATGAGCATAAAAATATAACTAATAATAATAATAATAATAATAATAATAATAACAACAACAACAACAACAAAACCAGGCGATTGTCAGTTCTAGTCCTGTGTTAGGTATGAAAGTTGGCTCGGTGATTTTGAGTGAGTCTCTCTCTCTCTCTCTCTCTCTCTCTCTCTCTCTCTCTCTCTCTCCCTCCCTCCCTCCCTCCCTCCCTCCCTCCCTCCCTCTCTCTCTCTCTCTCTCTCTCGCTCGCTCTCTCTTAATAGAACCATGTACATTTTGTGTCAGTCTTTGATGTTCTAGGACACATGAGAATCACATTGCAGATTGCATGTATCATGCATGTATTTATTGAATACTCCTTATCCATATCAGAATCCTGCCTCCAGAGTTCATCTGAATCAGGCAAATAATATTTTATTGGCCAATTTACGTATGTATGTATGTATGTATGTATGTATGTATGTATGTATTCATTCATTCATTCATTCATTCATTCATTCATTCATTCAACCTCTATATCCACCAACCTGGGTGTCTTAAAATTATAAAATTATAAAACAATTTTAAAACATTAAAACAATTAAAACTTCCACAAAATTAACAAATACAAATAGCTAATAGAATTAATCAACTAATAGTAAAGTCAAATAACAGGGTCCTTCACATATTCCGACCCTAAGTAATTTTAGATTACTAGATAGATGATATTGATATTATAAGATCTAAAATTGGAATTAAGATTGCCGGGAGAAATATCAACAACCTCAGATATGCAGATGATACCACTCTAATGGCAGAAAATGAAGAGGAACTAAAGAGCCTCTTGATGCGGGTGAAGAAGAAGAGCGCAAAAGTTGGTTTGAAACTCAACATTAAGAAAACTGAAATCATGGCATCCGGTCCTCTCAATTCCTGGCAAATATATGGGAAAGAAATGAAGGTAGTGACACATTTTATTTTTCTGGGCTCCAAGATCACCGCAGATGGGGACTGCAACCAGGAAATTAAAAGACGCTTTTTCCTGGAGATGAAAGCTATGGCAAATCTAGACAGCATACTAAAAAGCAGAGGCATCACCCTGCCAACAAAAGTGTGTGTATAGTCAAGGCTATGGTTTTTCCAGCTGCAATGTATGGCTGTGAAAGTTGGACCATAAGAAAGTCTGAGAGCCAAAGAATTTAGGCCTTTAAACTATGGTGCTGGAGAAGACTCCTGTGAGTCCCTTGGACTCCAAGGCGATCAAACTGGTCAATCCTAGAGAAGTTCAATTCTGACTGCTGAAGGCCAGATCCTGAAGATGAAATTCAAATACTTTGGCCAACCAAATGAGAAGGAAGGACTCACTGGAAAAAAGCCTAATGCCCAGAAAGATTGAGGGCAAAAGAAGAAGGGGACGACAGAGAATGAGGTGGCTGGATGGAATCACCAAATCAGTAGGCATGAGCTTAAATGGACTCCAGATGATGGTAGAGGATAGGAAGGCCTAGAGGAACGTTGTCCATGGGGTCTCGATGGGCCGGAGATGACTTCGCAACTAACAACAACATGATCTAATTTCATGATAATAAATTATTGTAAGAAGCTAATAATTGAATCATACTCATGAGTATGTACTCATAAGTATGCATATTTATAGAAGCAGAATATATGAATATATCTATGAATAAGCAGACTGACCCCTGTCAAAATTATGTAAAAGTCACTTTCCCATATATCAGGACCGAAGTCAATATTCTTAAAAGAGCATTTTCTGCATATTTCACTGGCAAATAAGTTTATAATCAGAGAGGCAGCTCTTCAGATAGTCAGGTTCAATGCCCTGATAACAGGGCAATAACAACATCTTAAATTGTGTTCAATAAGCATTTGATAAGCAATGCAGTTCTTCTGTATTGTAGTTATCATGGGATTTCTATAGCTTGGCCAGTTCCATTGGCTGATTAGTTATCTTTTTCAGTAATTTCAAAGTAATGCATATAGAACACATTCCAATAGGTAACCAAAACAGGCTGGAATACTAATCTTAATTATGCAAAAGTACTCCTCATCACAGCCTCAACCTGCAGATTCAGTGACAATTGACAATCAAGGTGCATTTCCAGAATATGGACCCACTCTCTCAGAAGGAAATGAAACACCCTCCAAATTCTAATCCAGTTTTCTACTTTTCCATGGCATTTCCACTCAGTTTGGATTTAATGTTAACCAGTTATAAAGTTAGTCAGTGATACAAGTGCTTCCTTGGAGATAACAAGAAGCAGATATCTTCAGTACTCAAGTAGAATCCACCCCAAAATCTTGGATGGTTTATTCAGTCACTGTCATGTAGATGTTGAGCAGCATGAAATGGAAGTTGGAAATCTGTAAAACAGAATAGGCCAAGTGTTGATCAGTAATTCCATAAAAGTATCTTCTGGACACAAATTTAGAAAAAAAGGAACTAAATCTCACTAGTCAATGAAAAACAATACTATAGTATGGTTTAAAGAGTTACAGTGAGGTCATTATTTTTTCTTTTCCAGGTTCCAGAAGGCTTTTCATCCAAGTAATTTCAAGATAAAGATTCAGCAGATATCCTGACTGGAATGTGTGGCAAAGACCTTTTTTCCTATTAAGAAATGTAAGTATGTGCCATCTCTCTATTCATCCACTCTCTAGTCTTGAGTGGAGAACTAATTAGAAAGACTACATTAAAGAACCATAACTAGAAATAGTAAAAGTACATTGGGATAAGGAGCTACCATTCCAAATAGTATTTCTAGGAAACATTATTTGTGAATTTATTTCTTTATTGGCCACTCAACTCTAGTAGACACAAAAAGTTTCAGAAAGCATAATTTAAATTAACCTAAAGAATAATTTAACCAATTTTGGGGTTTGTGGATGTGTACAAGTACAACTTTGCATCAGTATTGATTCCTGGCAACTGCACAGACAAACCCCTGCAATTTTCAAAAGTGAGTTGCTTTTGCTCCTTCCTCAGGCTGAGTGAGAGTAACTAACTCAAAGTCACTCTGCTCAAGGCAGACTAGAAGTCAGAGTCTTTCTATTTTTAGCCTGGTGTCTACTGTCTACCCAACCTTGATTGATCTCAAAAAAATAATAGGGTCAAGCCTAAATGGAAGACCATCAGGGTTCTAAGCAAAAGTGAAGCCTATTTTTTTTAAAAAAAGAATGTCATAGAAAAAGCACCATTGTTCTTGTTCACACAGTCCTTAGGAGTTGAGCTCAACTCAAAAGAGGACAGTTAAGACTTTGGTTCAACTGGCAGGTTGGACTTTTTATTTCACAAAATTCTGGTGGTAATTAGGTCTAACACTGCTTGATTTATACTTCTTTATTCTAATGGATTGATAGATTTAAATTCTGAAACAAAATAATTCTTTATGTTCATGACACCAGTGAACATTTCAGAAGTTAGCCAAGCAAATTGTCAGTGGAAAGCCCCGAAGAACCAAGCATGAAAATCTAACTAATTATCCACCATTGTGGTATTTGCCTAACAATCCAATACAAATAAAATAACAAAATCTCAGCCTCATTCCATTTTGCAATAAGTTTCATGAGTGAATCTGTTAATAAGAAATGTTCATATTAGGTATGTCAAACTGGTAACAAAAACAATTCTATATTTGTATTATGTACAAGATGGCATCCTCTAAAACTGAGTTTCCCATCCTGAAATCTTCAGTTATATATCCCCATAATTCTTAACCAATAGGTTGGAGATTCTGAAAATTATAATCCACTATATGAGCTAGGAGCCAGGTTCAGGAAGATTGAGCTATGTGATTGCTGAGTTTTTCTAACTTGAAAAAAAGATTTCACAATAATTTTGAAGAGCCTTTTGTTATTCAGGATATGCACACCATGTTATTATCCAGGCACACTGTGACTGAAATAGCTACCCACCAACTAAAGCATGGTTTGAGTTCAATATGTGGTTTACTTGTTCTATCTAAATTCAGCAAAATGCAGCATTGTGTGATTTTCCTTCCCCTTCTTCATTAGTTTGGCAAATGAAAAAGAACAGTGCTCAGATAAGATAACTTATTTAACTTTGGTGCTTTCATGGCATTTCTGTTTACTGCCAGTGTTGACATTCACTCCTTCCAATGGAGATATAAAAAGTTATTTGCATTACTTGCCTTTCAGTCAGTAACTTCTACAGTGTTATCTTGTGAGCTGAACAGAACAACTGAATTGGAATGGGAGAATTCCAAGTGACGACAACTAACTTAGAATCAAACAGGTTTGTAAGCTTCAGCGTTTGTGAAGCAGGTACTGTGTATTCAGCAGTGTATTATTCCCCAGGAATACAATGAAAAGGGAATGGATTATTTACTTAATTTCCTACCAATTTGTTATAAAACAACCTTTAGAAGAAATGTATTTTATTTAACAAGGTATTTAAAATACATTATTTGGTTTGTAAACTTAGACATCAAGATTATTTAATTTTTATATTTCTAAGACCTTTCTTAAAAGGTACTAAAGTATTAAATGGCAGATAAGGATAGTTTGCAACTGTATGGAGAATGGATATAGCTTGGGATCTCTGCTTGGACTATGTTTTACAACATAAGTGGGCATTTGTTCCCTCCCTTTATATAGCCATTGTCTTCTTCCTTCAGTGAAACCTCCATGGAGATGAGTCAGCACTTCCCACACAAGTCTTCTCACGCTTCAAGCACAAATACGGAGCCTGTGTTTAAAGGCCTGGAGAAGAGTTGGGCTGCTAAAATTACAAACAGATGGGAAAAATATCTCTCCCACTGGAATTAATTGTTGGTTGGGTTATTGATCACATCTGATCAATGGCTGCTAGGGGAAAGAATTAGGCATTGTGTGAACTATCTTACAATGATGTCACCTAACTCACAATGAAATTTATATATCTCGAGAAGAAAAAAACATGACATAATGTGTGAGAAATTGAGAAAATCAATATGAAAGGTGAAGGCTTCACTAGAGGAAATTTACTTTACATGAAGCCTCAGTTCAAGGAAACCAAATATTTAAAAAAGAAAGTTATTTCTTGGTTCTTGTAGCCTAAATTTCTTTTTATTTTAATTTCACATAGCAGTTGTTAATTTCATTTTAGAATAATTGTTTACTATAATCAAACTTCTTTTTTGTTCATTAAACTAGACTTGTAGTATTTTATATTTCTGGAGTGAAGGGAACTTGCAATTTATGGTTCAATTTCTAGGCCTTTGTGAATATTCTATTTTTTTTTTAGTGTTCATTCTCTAATTTTTCTATTGTACTTGGAATAGGTTTGCAATGGACAAAGAAATGCACTGTTTCATATATGTCAGAAATGTGGCACTTTCTGAGACGTATTTGGAAGTATGATAATCACTTTACTTCTCTGGTGAGAATGCAGTGAAAAATCAGCGTCAGGATTATACTATATGAAACCCTTCCTATACAAATATAATTGCTACTTCTGGCCCATGAAAGGATTATGTCTTAAACAGTTCTTCCCCATCCTCCCACCATCCAGTTTGGGTCGTTATGTTTTGTGATAGCCTCTGAATCTCTGCTTATTCAATCCAGTTTATCTCTATATCTTTGTTCTCTCTTTGGTTGCCTACTCAAAGGCATTTTCATAAAGAAACCTTCCTTGAGCAGCACCGCTGAAAATCATTGAACAGTTCAATTTCAGTCTGAAACACAATGGCAGTTGCATCCTTTCCTCCAGTTTCAATCCCAATATCCTGGTACAGGAAGAATAGCAACTGCCCAAGCAGAACAATAGAATTATTTCCCGTTCCAAGTGATCAGCTGTCTCACTATAGAGTTATGAATAACAATAATCCCTGGTGGTCTCAAGGGTGACATTTCTCAACCCTTATCAGCACTACTGCATACACCAGAGCTTGATAACATTATAGGAATAAAAAATGACTCCTACCAAGCTGCCAGTGGAAAAGTAATAAATACCCATTTTCTGAAAAGAGGATCAGCTGTATTTTTTATATATTTTTAAACCCATCTTACAAAGGATATTTGTCTACTGCAATCCTAATAAGCAACCCTAAGGGCTACTGTGCAGACTACTGCTGGCATAGAACCTCAGTAAAAGAAGGCATTTTTCTGGACTATATTGAGTAAAGATAAAACAGTTCAGACTGGAAGGGAAACAGGACACTCTTCCAACAGTCTTCCTGCTGTCTATTTGCAGCACTATAAGGCACTCAGCGCTTTGCAGAAGCCACACACACTATCATTTCTCGATCTCATCTATAGTCTATGTTTACCAAAACAAACTGTTCTAAGTAAATCACAAAAATACATTTTTCTATATTCCCTGGTAAATCTTTCACAGAATGGAAGCAAATCTACAATTGTGGCAGTAGAAGCCAGATTTGGCATTCAAATTTAGTTGGTGACATATCAGGCTCAGAAAGCTGTTATTCAGAATTTACACCTTGGGCTAAATGGGTTTTTTTTGTATGACATTATGACATTATGCATGCATATACCTTTCTGATTATATCAGGTGACAAGATATCAGATGGGTGGATCATCTCACATCCATATTTACAATACATGGAATTAGGTCCCTACCGTTTTGGTCCTCAGGCAGTCAGAATGGGAAAGTACAATTTCTATGCACCAAAAGAGGGGAACCATTGCTTTATGTATTCACTTGCATTCAAAGTCAAACTACATTAATCAAGTGGTGTATTAATCAGTCACTGCAATCCTAAGGATATAAAATAATTTTGCTATAAATTTCTTAGAGCAAATGTTGTATTTTCACCTAGTAAAATTATGCAAAGATTATCATTTTTGGAAGAGGAATTTTGATGGTCCTGAGAAAAGACTGTAGAATATATATGAAATCCTGGACCTTTAGGTTAATGTTTGAGTGGTTTTCTTTATATCTATAATATCGTCTTTCAAGTTGAGCATTTTCTGTCTTCTGCAATGTTGAAATGGCTCTTGAATATATATACAGTTATTACTAATCTTAGATGATAGCTTAGAATATATGTGAGCTACTTGAGGAAATAAGTCTTCTTAAAAATACGGTAGTATGTCAGCCTAAGTCAGATCTGAAGCAAAGAACAGTAGCTCATGCTTTCTTGATTTGAAAGGGGGGGGAGAAAGTAAATAAAGGACTAATTGTCCAGATTTCTATTGCATAACCCAATGAACTCAAGTAATGTGTGAGTTTTTTAATGGTTAGGTAAAGGTAAAGGCTTCCCTTGCGCATATGTGCTAGTTGTTCCTGACTCTAGGGAGTGGTTCTCATCTCCATTTCACAGCCAAAAAGCCAGTGCTGTCTGAATATATCTCTGTGGTTATCTGGCCAGCATGACTAAATGCCGAAGGCACACAGACCGCTGTTACCAAAGTTTTCCCTATTTTTCTACTTGCATTTTTACATGCTTTCGAACTGTTAGGTTGGCTGGGACAAGTAACGAGAGTTCACTGTCATGCGGTGCTAGGTACCGTATTTTCACCCATATAACCCGCCCACGCAAATAACCCGCCCACGTGAATAACCTGCAGATTTTCAAGATCGTGTAAAATGTTTCCCGTATACCCCGCCCACTTACATAACCCGCAACGAGTAAGCCGTCGGCAAACATTACATTAGCGCTATTCCATCGGACCTACCCATTAAAACCAATCGGAGGAGAAAGCCTGGGCGAGCTGGGGAGGGGTTGGAGGAACTCAACTCAAGGGAGAGATCTTGAAATTCAATAGAAAAAAAAAATGCTTGGGTTTCGGGACGCCTTCGTGAAAACCCCACCCCTGGCTATGGGCGAAGCGACCAGGAAGAAGCAGGAGGTGAGAGGAAGCCCGGATTCTGCAGCCCCTCGCCTTCTCTGGGCTTGGAAGTCTGGCAGGAAGGGAAGGGGAGCAGGCGGCGGTGCGGCTGTGGCTCCGTTTTCACACACACACACACACCTCCCTTCTTCTGCTTTGCTCTGTGAAAGGGCTTCACTGCCGAAGCATTTTGGTTTAAAAAAAAAAACACCGTCCCTTTCTCTCTCCAGTTAACAGGGCCAACCCAAGTGGTGCATTTTATCTGGGAGACGCCACGCAACGAGGGAATCTCCTTTTGGGGGGGGTGAGACGCTGACAGAAAAAGGGCAAGCAGTGGCCGTGTGAGGCGGCCTTGAGAGCTCCAAACGACCTACCGTACTGGCTGGCGAGGTTAGTTCTCTAAAGGCCGTTGAAAGTTCCGGGGAAACCCCTTTTTCCGCCCTCGGAGCCCCCGGTGCTTCCTCAACCCCCCCACACTTTTTCCTCTTTGGTTCACCCCACCCCCGCCCTCAAGGGCCCGGGACTCTGGGAAAGTGTGCAGCTGGGGGGTTGGGGAGGAGAGAGCGTCTACTGTTCCTCACGGGAGGCACTTCGAGCCCCACCGTATCTGAGAGGCTCTTAGTCGTCGGTGTGGGAGAGGAGAGAAAGGTTAAAATGTTTTTGAAACATAAAAAGAATCCTTTGTGGGCAAACTTAAAGCTGCTGGGCTGCACGGGCTTGCTGTAAATTGAGGGCATGTTTTGCCTTTATTTATTTTGCCGCCTCCCCTTCCCTTCCTCGGAGGGGAACGCTCGGAGCAAAAGGGACCCCCGCCTCGTTAAAGCCGCATCCGACGCTTCACCTACAAACGATCCCGATTCTCCCGCGTCCTTCCTTCCTTCCCTCCCTTCAATGTACCATACTCTTCCTATAAAGAGAAGGGAAGCGTGAACAAACTCCGGGCAGGAGATGGGCTCGCGTAGAGGTACCAGAAGTTTAACCGTTTCACCTAAGCCACAGCTCGTCCTCTCTTGGGACAGCCTTCCGCCGACATTAAAACGATGCGTGAACTTGCGAAAAACTGTGGCAGGCACGGAAGGGAGGGAGGGAGCGAAAAAAGAAGTGAGAAACGGATATTTTCTCCCTCTCGTGAAGGGGGTAGGATCTGGTGCTTTCCGGCTCGGGCTCCTTTTCTCCCTTTTCCTGCTTGGGTTTCGGGATGCCTTCGTGAAAACTCCACCCCTGGCTATGGGCGAAGCGACCAGGAAGAAGCAGGAGGTGGGAGGAAGCCCGGATTCTGCAGCCCCTCGCCTTCTCTGGGCTTGGAAGTCCGGCAGGAAGGGAAGGGGAGCAGGCGGCGGCGCGGCTGTGGCTCCGTTTTCACACACACACCCCCCTCCCTTCTTCTGCTTTGCTCTGTGAAAGGGCTTCACTGCCGAAGCATTTTGGTTTACAAAAAAAAACACCGTCTCTTTCTCTCTCCAGTTAACAGGGCCAACCCAAGTGGTGCATTTTATCTGGGAGACCACACACACACACACACACACAAACACAGACACACACATGACACGTGCGGCAGGAGGAGCGGCGTCCTCCGCGCTCTCGGCTGCCACAAACGCCACGCAACGAGGGAATCTCCTTTTGGGGGGGGTGAGGCGGGCGAGAGAGCATCTACCGTTCCTCATGGGAGGCACCGCCGTATCTGAGAGGCTCTTAGTCGCCGAGCGGAGAAAGCACCATTATACATACCGATCTGTTTTACATTCCGCAAGCTAAGATACCCTTCCAACTCTTGTTACTGTTTACTGTTTACTTTTATCTCCCTGCTTTGGGAAACAGGTTTGCTTGTTGCCTTTTTTTCAAAACTCGAAACTATTTCTTGGCCAGTCGGTTGGTTGACAGAACCAAAAGCGTTGAAGTTCTTCACTTGGATCATTCTCATCCAGATCGACTTGGCTTTGGGGATCACGCAGCTTCTTGACCTATTTTGGACACCATGGCTACGTCGCCCCTTTCCGCCTGCGGCGTTGAGCCTCCAAGACCCCCCAAGAAAACCCGAAGCTGGGTTAAACCACCCAAAGACCCGCCCGCCTCATCTTCCCCTTGTTTACACCCGGAGAGCTGACTGCAGGGGAACCAGATCGGAATCCGTGCGGTTTCCTTGCGCCTAGCGCGCAGGCTCGCCTCTTGGGCATGCTCATTAATAGCGAAGAAGCCCCGCGTGCTGAAGAAGCGAGGCTGTGGGAAAGTTACTCGATGGCGCTAGCAATCTTTCAAACGAGCAGCTGGGATCGAGCGCGTTGAGGGGCCGCTTGAGCTACCGCGGATCGGGCAAGACGATCCGGCAACAGAGCCAGCCGCCTTCTATAGAAGAGGGAAGAGAAGTGACGGATCCCGCTCCCCTCCAAAAGACACACACGATCCGATCCTCGCTCCTCTCTGCTTCCCTCTCCTTCCAGAGGAGGGTACTCGGGTCTGCCGCTTGGCAGAGACGGGTCCTTTGCGGGCGTACCTCGGCCAGCTTGCAAGCCGTCCACGCAGCTTTGGCACCCGCGCAAACCCAAGGAGATTACAGCCGGCAATCCAGCCACAACCAACCTCCCCACCCTCGAAGAGAAGGAAGCTCGGGGGAAAGCGAGCCGCCTGCAGTTCTCTCGCCCCTTCGCCCCTGTAAAGCATTTTGGTTTACAAAAAAAAACACCGTCCCTTTCTCTCTCCAGAGAAGGGAGAGAAACACCGTCCCTTTCCCCCGAGCTTCCTTCTCTTCGAGGGTGGGGAGGTTGGTTGTGGCTGGATTGCTGGCTGTAATCTCCTTGGGTTCTTCTCCTCCCACTCTCTCCTCCCACTCTCCTTGGCTCCCTGCCAGAAGGGAGCAAAAAAAGAAGCCAGAAACGGCGAAGGGGGGAGGGATCTGGTGCTTTCTCCGCTCCTTTGTTATTTTTTTGCTCCCTTCTGGCAGGCGAGAGAGCATCTACCGTTCCTCACGGGAGGCACCGCCGTATCTGAGAGGCTCTTAGTCGCCGAGCGGAGAAAGCACCAGAAGGGAGCAAAAAAATAACAAAGGAGAAAGCACCAGATCCTCCCCCCGTCACGAGAGGGAGAAATCCGTTGTTATTTTTTTGCTCCCTTCTGGTGCTTTCTCCGCTCGGCGACTAAGAGCCTCTCAGATATGGCGGTGCCTCCCGTGAGGAACGGTAGATGCTCTCTCGCCTGCCAGAAGGGAGCAAAAAAATAACAAAGGAGCGGAGAAAGCACCAGATCCCTCCCCCCTTCGCCGTTTCTGGCTTCTTTTTTTGCTCCCTTCTGGCAGGGAGCCAAGGAGAGTGGGAGGAGAGAGTGGGAGGAGAGAGTGGGAGGAGAAGAACCCAAGGAGATTACAGCCGGCAATCCAGCCACAACCAACCTCCCCACCCTCGAAGAGAAGGAAGCTCGGGGGAAAGGGACGGTGTTTCTCTCCCTTCTCTGGAGAGAGAAAGGGACGGTGGTTTTTTTTGTAAACCAAAATGCTTTACAGGGGCGAAGGGGCGAGAGAACTGCAGGCGGCTCGCTTTCCCCCGAGCTTCCTTCTCTTCGAGGGTGGGGAGGTTGGTTGTGGCTGGATTGCCGGCTGTAATCTCCTTGGGTTTGCGCGGGTGCCAAAGCTGCGTGGACGGCTTGCAAGCTGGCCGAGGTACGCCCGCAAAGGACCCGTCTCTGCCAAGCGGCAGACCCGAGTACCCTCCTCTGGAAGGAGAGGGAAGCAGAGAGGAGCGAGGATCGGATCGTGTGTGTCTTTTGGAGGGGAGCGGGATCCGTCACTTCTCTTCCCTCTTCTATAGAAGGCGGCTGGCTCTGTTGCCAGATCGTCTTGCCCGATCCGCGGTAGCTCAAGCGGCCCCTCAACGCGCTCGATCCCAGCTGCTCGTTTGAAAGATTGCTAGCGCCATCGAGTAACTTTCCCACAGCCTCGCTTCTTCAGCGCGCGGGGCTTCTTCGCTATTAATGAGCATGCCCAAGAGGCGAGCCTGCGTGCTAGGCGCAAGGAAACCGCACGGATTCCGATCTGGTTCCCCTGCAGTCAGCTCTCCGGGTGTAAACAAGGGGAAGATGAGGCGGGCGGGTCTTTGGGTGGTTTAACCCAGCTTCGGGTTTTCTTGGGGGGTCTTGGAGGCTCAACGCCGCAGGCGGAAAGGGGCGACGTAGCCATGGTGTCCAAAATAGGTCAAGAAGCTGCGTGATCCCCAAAGCCAAGTCGATCTGGATGAGAATGATCCAAGTGAAGAACTTCAACGCTTTTGGTTCTGTCAACCAACCGACTGGCCAAGAAATAGTTTCGAGTTTTGAAAAAAAGGCAACAAGCAAACCTGTTTCCCAAAGCAGGGAGATAAAAGTAAACAGTAAACAGTAACAAGAGTTGGAAGGGTATCTTAGCTTGCGGAATGTAAAACAGATCGGTATGTATAATGGTGCTTTCTCCGCTCGGCGACTAAGAGCCTCTCAGATACGGCGGTGCCTCCCGTGAGGAACGGTAGATGCTCTCTCGCCCGCCTCACCCCCCCAAAAGGAGATTCCCTCGTTGCGTGGCGTTTGTGGCAGCCGAGAGCGCGGAGGACGCCGCTCCTCCTGCCGCACGTGTCGTGTGTGTGTCTGTGTGTGTGTGTGTGTGTGTGTGTGTGTGTGTGGTCTCCCAGATAAAATGCACCACTTGGGTTGGCCCTGTTAACTGGAGAGAGAAAGAGACGGTGTTTTTTTTTGTAAACCAAAATGCTTCGGCAGTGAAGCCCTTTCACAGAGCAAAGCAGAAGAAGGGAGGGGTGTGTGTGTGTGAAAACGGAGCCACAGCCGCGCCGCCGCCTGCTCCCCTTCCCTTCCTGCCGGACTTCCAAGCCCAGAGAAGGCGAGGGGCTGCAGAATCCGGGCTTTCTCCCACCTCCTGCTTCTTCTGGGGCTTTTGGCCATAGCCAGGGGTGGGGTTTTCACGAAGGCGTCCCGAAACCCAAGCAGGAAAAGGGAGAAAAGGAGCCCGAGCCGGAAAGCACCAGATCCTACCCCCTTCACGAGAGGGAGAAAATATCCGTTTCTCGCTTCTTTTTTCGCTCCTTCCCTCCCTTCTGTGCCTGCCACAGTTTTTCGCAAGTTCACGCATCGTTTTAATGTCGGCGGAAGGCTGTCCCAAGAGAGGACGAGCTGTGGCTTAGGTGAAACGGTTAAACTTCTGGTACCTCTACGCGAGCCCATCTCCTGCCCGGAGTTTGTTCACGCTTCCCTTCTCTTTATAGGAAGAGTACGGTACATTGAAGGGAGGGAAGGAAGGAAGGACGCGGGAGAATCGGGATCATTTGTAGGTGAAGCGTCGGATGCGGCTTTAACGAGGCGGGGGTCCCTTTTGCTCCGAGCGTTCCCCTCCGAGGAAGGGAAGGGGAGGCGGCAAAATAAATAAAGGCAAAACATGCCCTCAATTTACAGCAAGCCCGTGCAGCCCAGCAGCTTTAGGTTTGCCCACAAAGGATTCTTTTTATGTTTCAAAAACATTTTAACCTTTCTCTCCTCTCCCACACCGACGACTAAGAGCCTCTCAGATACGGTGGGGCTCGAAGTGCCTCCCGTGAGGAATGGTAGACGCTCTCTCCTCCCCAGCCCCCCAGCTGCACACTTTCCCAGAGTCCCGGGCCCTTGAGGGCGGGGGTGGGGTGAACCAAAGAGGAAAAAGTGTGGGGGGGGTTGAGGAAGCACCGGGGGCTCCGAGGGCGGAAAAAGGGGTTTCCCCGGAGCTTTCAACGGCCTTTAGAGAACTAACCTCGCCAGCCAGTACGGTAGGTCGTTTGGAGCTCTCAAGGCCGCCTCACACGGCCACTGCTTGCCCTTTTTCTGTCAGCGTCTCACCCCCCCAAAAGGAGATTCCCTCGTTGCGTGGCGTCTCCCAGATAAAATGCACCACTTGGGTTGGCCCTGTTAACTGGAGAGAGAAAGGGACGGTGTTTTTTTTTTAAAACCAAAATGCTTCGGCAGTGAAGCCCTTTCACAGAGCAAAGCAGAAGAAGGGAGGGGTGTGTGTGTGTGTGAAAACGGAGCCACAGCCGCGCCGCCGCCTGCTCCCCTTCCCTTCCTGCCGGACTTCCAAGCCCAGAGAAGGCGAGGGGCTGCAGAATCCGGGCTTCCTCTCACCTCCTGCTTCTTCCTGGTCGCTTCGCCCATAGCCAGGGGTGGGGTTTTCACGAAGGCGTCCCGAAACCCAAGCAGGAAAAGGGAGAAAAGGAGCCCGAGCCGCCGAGCCAGCCCACTGCCGCGAGGAAAGTGGTGGTCCCAAGCTCTCCCTTTACCGGTAGTTAATCTGTGTAAAATATTTTACGTATACCCCGCCCACTTTTATACCCCGCAGGGGGGCGCTGTGCATGTAAAAAACGCATATAACCCGCGGGTTATATGGGTGAAAATACGGTATTCAAACCGCTGAACTGCTGACCTTTCTGATCGACAAGCTCAGCATCTTAGCCACTGAGCCACTACATCCCTTTTAATGGTTAGAAATAAGCAATAAAGGAAGCCTCCTCAAAGCTTGCATTCCACCTTCAGCAAACTGATGCGCCGTTCAATTGTGTTCAGGCTGTAATTCACATAATTCCTAACTGTCTACAACCCACCTGTGGGGCAACAGGTTGAGAAACTATTTTATAGATTTATAATTGTTTAATTGGCCAGGACATTAGATGATGTCATTTGAATTAGATCATAGTCATAAAATAAAATGCTTGAAGAAAGATATTGTAATAATTTTACTGTAAACTGATGTCCTAGTTAAGTAGGTGCTTAATTCACCAAATATGGAAGAAACTATTCACATTTGGAAAACAGAAAAGTAAAAATGGTAAGTGACAGGCTTCTGAATCTGTTTGCCCTAAAATGTTTTCCTTCCTCCATTATACCTCATTTTACCTCAGAGGAAAAATATATATCCATTTTTCTAGGATTTTTTAAAAAATGTTGTGCAGTTGTTATGAACTTATTATTTCACTTGATTAACTTCCCTTTCTTCTCAGAAAATTTTTGCTTAATGAATCACTTTTAAAAGTGCTTTTCATCGAGAAAAAAAGATAGAGGAGAATTTTTTTTTCTGTTTTAAAGAGATGTCTTTTACCCTAAACAGGGTGATAAAATGCAATAAAGATGACCTACCAATTATACTTTGGAAAACATATAAGGCAAGCTTCTTTAAAACTTAAAAATATATGGTAGACATATGGCAATAGGTTTTTTCTTCTTCTTTGTTTTTATTCCTCCAAATTGTGCATAAGGTTCCTAGCATAAATTTACATTCATCCTGAGCTTCAGTTTTAGCACAAAAACGGTATAGAACACTGAAAATTACAAACATTTTCTGTAAACTACATTTTGTAATGCATTTCCTTGATTTTTGCTACAAACCCACTCAGGCATAATTTACATTGTTTCCATTTCCTGTTCCTGTAAGTTTCAAATAAACAATAAAATGGATAGTGAGGCTTGTTTATCTAGTGATGACTATTAAGTTGTTAGTTACTTACGGAAAATATCTCAGTGTAAAGTAATGAGGAAAAATAGAGGAAAAGGGAAGACACTGGGGCTTTGCAAACTGGAAGGCTTACATGTTTGTTTATTCAGAGATATGCACTGTAAATTTGAAACCAATATTCTATATATAAGCTCAACGTTTTTCTTTTTTTACTTAAAAGTATATTTTACTTTCTTTAGCAAAAAAATTTCCTTCTATGTGAATGGAGAGTTTGAGGGGTTGAAAATTTATTCAGCAATTCCAACTAATATAATGACTAGTGAGGGATTGTGTGGATTCTATTTTAACAGAATCTGGAGAGCCACAGTTTTCTTACCCTGTAGGTGAACGTTATTGTAACTATAACTATGGGTAGAATTATGTAGATATTCAAGATTCCTAGTTGTCCAAAGATGTTCCAGAGCTTGTGGCAGCACTATTTCAGGAAAGTCATTGTCACTTGAAGACGTTTCAGATAGATGCTATAATACAATACAATACAATACAATACAATACAATACAATACAATACAATACAATACAATACAATAGCAGAGTTAGAAGGGACCTTGGAGGACTTCTAGTCCAACCCCTGCCTAGGCAGGAAACCCTATACCATTTCAGACAAATGGCTATCCAACATCTTCTTAAAGACTTCCAGTGTTGGGGCATTCACAACTTCTGGAGGCAAGTTGTTCCACTGATTAATTGTTCTAACTGTCAGGAAATGTCTCCTCAGTTCTAAATTGCTTCTCACTTTGATTATTTTCCACTCATTACTTCTTGTTCTACCCTCAGGTGCCTTGGAGAATAGTTTGACTCCCTCTTCTTTGTGGCAACCCCTGAAATATTGGAACACTGTTATCATGTCTCCCCTAGTCCTTCTTTTCCTTAAACTAGACATACCCAGTTCCTGCAACCGTTCTTCGTATGTTTTAGTCTCAGTACCCTAATCATCTTTGTTGCTCTTCTCTGCACTCTTTCTAGAGTCTCCAGATCTTTTCTACATCGTGGCGACCAAAACTGAATGCAGTATTCCAAGTATGGCCTTACCAAGGCATTATACAGTGGTATTAACACTTGACGTGATCTTGATTCTATCCCTCTGTTTATGTAGCCTAGAACTGGTTGACTTTTTTGGCAGCTGCTTCACACTGCTGGCTCATATTTAAATGGTTGTCCACTAGGATTCCAAGATCCCTCTCACAGTTACTACTATTGAGCAAGGTATCACCTATGCTGTACCTGTGCATTTCATTTTTCTTGCCTAAATGTAGAACCTTACTCTTTTCACCATTGACTTTCATTTTATTAGATAGTGCCCAATGTTCAAGTTTATCAAGATCCTTCTGTATCTTAAGCCTATCTTCTGGAGGGTTGGCTATTCCTGCCCCCTTGGTGTCATCTGCAAATTTGATGACTTCCCCATTTATTCCCTCATCCAAATCATTGATGAAGATGTTGAAGAGTACTGAGCCTTTGAGTACTCCACTACACACTTCCCTCCATGTAGATGCAGTTCCATTGAGGACTACACGTTGAGTGTGGTTGGTCAGCCAGTTACGAATCCATCTGGTGGTGATGCTGTCTAACCCACATCCTTCTACTTTATCTAGTAATAGGTTATGGTCTACCTTATCAAATGCCTTACTGAAGTCCAAGTAAACTATATCGAAGGCACTCCTCTGGTCCATTAATTTTGACACTTTGTCAAAGAATGCAATAAGATTAGTCTGGCATGATCTGTTTTTGACAAACCCACATTGGCTTTTGGCTATTACTTTGTTTGCTTCTAGGTGTTCGCTAATTCGTTGCTTGATTATCTTTTCAAGAATCTTTCCTGGTATTGAGGTCAGGCTGATAGGTCTGTAGTTTCCTGGATCTATTTTTTTTTCCTTTTTTGAAGGTGGGAACCACATCAGCTCTTTTCCAGTCCTCTGGTAGTTCCCCGGTGCTCCAGGATCTCTGAAAGATATAGTTCAGTGGTTCTGAGATCTCATCTGCCAGTTCCTTCAGAACCCTGGGGTGTAATCCATCCAGTCCTGGTGATTCGAAGAGCCAAGGTGGCGCAGTGGTTAAATGCAGCACTGCAGGCTACTGCTAGATCAGCAGGTCAGCGGTTCAAATCTCACCGGCTCAGGGTTGACTCAGCCTTCCATCCTTCCGAGGTGGGTAAAATGAGGACCCAGATTGTTGGGGGCAATATGCTGACTCTCTGTAAACCGCTTAGAGAGGCCTGAAAGGCCTATGAAGCGGTATATAAGTCTACTGCTATTGCAATTGCTATATCTAGACACGTGTTCATTTACCATTTTCTTCCCTATTTCAACTTGTGTTCCTAATCTGATTTTTGTGGTGCTGTTTTGATAGTTGGACTGTTTTATCCCTAAAGACAGATGCAAAAAATGAGTTAAATAGTTCTGCTTTCTCCCTGTTGCTTGTTACCTTCTTGCCACTTTCTCCCAGCAATGGGCCAATTGTTTCCTTGTTTGTAACATGTTGGAAGAAGCTTTTTTTGTTATTTTTTACTTTTGTGGCAAGCCTTTCTTCACTTCATCTTTACAGGCTCAGGCTATTTGCTGATATTCTGCCTTAGTTATGTCCCCCTTTCCACTTTTTATACTTATCTGAAGGCCTCTGATAGCAAAAAGATACACACACACACACACACACACACACACACACATCATTTCAATCAAAAATTCATACCTTTTTTCTGCAGTTCTTATTTTTTAGCAATAGTCTTTTTCCACATCTTTCATTTTCTTCCAAGTTTTCCAAACAGAACCTGTCAACAGCCTTGCAACCTTCACCAATTCTCTGTCTTTCATCATAAATAGTCAAATTAATAATGATTTTAGATTAATGTGTACACACTTAGCCTTAAAACACTATTTGAAAAAACATTTTCCCAAGTACAAAGTTTTACTCCAAGAATTTTCTTTGCAAGTTATGATTTTTAAAGATTATTTTGAACGCCAACATGCTGTTGTTCATCTTCTATAACCAAGAATTAGTGACACACAATTATTAATGATATTATATACATAATATAATTATCACTTAAATAATTGTTTTTATCAGCATTATATCTGATACCCTAATTATATGATAGCAATAGAGTCTTTAAAACCTAGCTTTCAAAATTTCTGCTATGCCACTTTAGATTTTATTTTATTATTTTATTAGTGTGTCAAACATGAACAAGATAGCAGGTGTAAGTATGAACATGGACATGAATAAAGGAAATGAACACAAATAAATGGGCAGGGACTGTCAGCCTCTACTTCACTTGCTTGCTATCGACTGCCATAGAAACAGGGTGGGTGGGGGCATGGTATTAGGGATGAGAATTATATGGTACTGGAGGAGATATGGAAAAGGGAGTTTTCTTCTCACCATCTTCTGCGAATGCTGGTGGCCGGTATTTGGGTCTGGTCAAGGCCAACCGTCTTGCATACCAACCTGATACACCTTAGGGAGTTGCAGATTGGACATTGGGGTGGGATCGTTGGAGGGAGGGAGCTGGGTAATCATTTGATATGTACTTGTTCGCGCCTTTCTGGCTCAGATCTTGCTTTTCTTTCGCTGCTATCTTTTCATAACCAGTGAAAGTATTTTAATTTCCATGAACAATGGAATTGAGAGTTTTCTTTCTTGGTTATTGATGGAGGCATGCCTGACAGGGACGGTAGGCATGCTGGTGCACTTATGCAAGCCAGATTTTGCTTCTAATAATTCAGCAACAGTTTTAAATACAAAAATACTTTAAAGTAGAGAACGGACCATATGATGCTATTAGAGCATTGTCACTGTTTTCAGACAGTCCAGTTTTTAAGCTTTAATATGTTCTATGTTACCAAAAGCAAGATCTGGGAAAGGATGTCAAAACTGCTACTGGCAGATGGACAAGCCAAAATTAAGTAAGACTGGTCGTAATTGTTCTTATGTGGAACGAGGCTTCAGTGATTTAAAATATACTCTAGAAAAAGTACAGGACTTACAGTACTACACATAAAGTTATTAGCATTAAATATTACTAATAAAATTAGAGCTCAAGAGCTACACACCTTAGATGAAAAACAACTATATAAGTATTCTATCAGATATACACCTTGAAGCAGAGTCTTTAACTCAGCCTTTTTCAGCTAGTACCTTCAGAAATCTTGGACTACAGCTCTCATTTCCATCCAGTATGATCATTAGCCAGGATGCTGGAATTATAATCCAACACACACTGTGTTGCCAAAAGTATTCGCTCACCTGCCTTTACTTGCCTATGAACTTCCCATTCCTAATCCATAGAGTTCAATATGACGTTGGTCCACCCTTTGCAGCTATAACAGCTTCAACTCTTCTGGGAAGGCTGTCCACAAGATTTAGGAGTGTATTTATGGGAATTTTTTATCATTCTTCCAGAAACACATTTGTGAGGTCACACACTGATGTTGGACGGGTTTACGTGGCCTACCACTTTGTGGCTGAGTTGCTTTCGTTCCCAAACACTTCCACATTCTTATAATACAGCTGACAGTTGACTGTGGAATATTTAGGAGCGAGGAAATTTCATGACTGGATTTGTTGCGTAGATAGCATCCTATCACAGTTCCACGCTGGAATTCACTGAGCTCCTGAGAGAGACCCATTCTTTCACAAATGTTTATAAAAACAGTCTGCATGCCTAGGCACTTGATTTTATACACCTGTGGCCATGCAAGTGATTAGAATACCTGATTCTGATTATTTGATGGGTGAGCGAATACTTTTGGCAATATAGTGCATCTGAAGCATCTGGTTGGAAACATGTTTTACACTACATCAGAAGTGTTAAATTTCATTGTCGATTTCATTGAGGGCCTCATCAGGGTTTGTTTGTTTGTTTGTTTGTTTGTTTGTTTGTTTGTTTGTTTGTTTGTAAAATTTATATGCTGCCCAATCCTGAAGGACTCCGGGCGGCTTACAAAAAAGAGGGGGGAAAAACAGTTTAAAATCGCAACACCGCATACATTCATTCTAATTGGGGCTGGACCAATTATTTGTATTTGACTTTGGGGGGCCAGTGGGGGCATGACCAGGGGGCATGGCTAGGTTGATGTCACTGGTGTTGGGGGTGCATGTGGCAGCGCTCTACCAGTGAAAAAGGGCTCCTCATCTCTGCTTTTGGCTGCCACAGCCTCCTGCAACCCTCTGCTAGCAAAAACGAAGCTTGGGAGGGCCGCCTGAAGCTCTGTTTTCACTGGCAGAGGCACTGTGGTCCAGTCCTTTGCTGTTTCCAGGGTGGCCCCACAAGCCAAATCTAAGCACCCTGTGGGCTCAAGAGCCCCCAGCCCTTGAGTTTGACACCCCTGAACTAGAGCATGTTCTTTCTTTCTGGGAACCAATTGAAGATTGATTATACTAAAAGAGGAAAAAGTTCACACTGATCAATTGGCTAAATCTGTTGTATCATGATATAGCTGACTTTCTCGTATAACCTATTTTATCCATATTTCAATAGTTCAACAGAACAGAGAAAAGTTAATTAAAATAAGAGATAAAGTACCTTATCTTGTAGTCTTGCAAATATTTAGTCAATGTCGTTTATCCTCTAACATATGGGTGGGTGGGATGAAAGAATAATTGACCCTAAAATGTACACATAAATATAGCATCATCAAAGATAATTGGAGTGCAGAATTACTGTTTACTCCCCCCTTCTCAAAAGAAAATTATCGTCTCATTTACAGTCAGTTCATATCCTGATTAAAAGACATTACATTACAGGAAAAATTTAAATTTATGGATTTTCCCCCATATATCTCATGTTTGGTAGATCTTTGTATCCTATTTCTGGTTTTACTTTTAATGCAGTCAAGATTTTAAAAATCTTGGGTAAAATGTGTCCTTATTTTACTAAGAAAGAACTAATTAATCTTTGGATATGCTGTTTTGGTTTCAAAAAATTAAATGCACAGATCATATTCTGAAAATGGTTCACATGCATTAGAAAATCTTGCACTCCACTTTATATTCATGTCTTGACCATTTTTTTAAATGCCACCAAATAATCATTGGTGATTGCCATACCAGAGGAAGAATCTCAACAAAATAATTGTATGGCCAGCTTCCTAAATCTTGGCCTGGCAAAATAGCCAGGCAAAATCTGAACTTGTGCTAGTTGTGCTAGTTTAGGAGCTCTCATTTTAACTTGCTATTTACCAGAGTGAGAGAATAAATTCCCCATCATGTCTGCAGTGGAACATCCAATGGAAAATTTGAAGGAGAAGGCTTAAATTCCATTATTTAAAAAATGGGAAGCAGCATCAAATAGGATGTTGCCTGTATAATAATAGCCAACTTCTATATCATTTTGAAGTCTAATCCTCTGCATCTGAGTCCAGGCACTAACTAGTACAAATTGATATGTTCAATAAATTCAAGTAGCAATTTTAGGGAAGCTCTGTTCCAGAATAAGCATGTTTCTACTATTCAACTTTCATATAGTAATTGCAGGATTTTAAAAGAAGTTGAGGTGTCTGGTGCTCGGTCCTTCTTTCTTTCCTTCCTTCCTTCTTTCTCTTTCTTTCTTTATCTTTCTTTTTCTTTCTTTCTTTTTTATTTTTCTTTCTTTCTTTTTCTTTCTTTCTTTTTTCTTTCTTTCTTTTTTCTTTCTTTCTTTTTTCTTTCTTTTTCCCCCTTTTTATTTCTTATTCTCTCTTTCTCTTTCCTTCTATCTTTCTCTTTCTTTCTTATTTTCTTGAAAATAATTTGATGTATGATATTGTAACTTTCTTTGTGTGTAACTGACAATAAGAGTTTGCAGAAACCATCTTTTATCTAGCTTTATAGGCTAGCAATGATCACAAGAAGGTCTGGTTATCTGTCCTAAAACTCTTGCTGTCCTGCCTCTTGTTTTACTCCTTTTTATTTAATTTTTTCCAGTTTTATTATCCTCATATTAAAAGATGTAAAAGAAAACCCATCACAGAGAATAAAATGACATGATCCATAAAGAGAATAGGTCCGTTAGTATATCCCCTCTATACTAAAAAAAATTACTAAATTACTAACTACCTGCATATGAAAGTGAAAATTGTAGACGTAATTGCATTCTAAAATATATTGTAATTGCATGTAAAAAGATTGAATATTTAAGAAAGCTAGATTCAAAGCTACATATTTGAATGAGAGTTAAATACAAAAGAAGATTTTGCAGTAGTTATTAAAAAAGGGAAAGAATAATACATTGAAAAGCATTGATAGTATTTTAGCATCCAGACTTATCTTGCATCTGTAGAATGGTTCCATAGACTGAGAAGGTCTGAAATATATAGATACATCTGTATATATAAACTCATATGTAGATATTTACATTATTTTAAAACATACTTGTTAAAAAAAGTCTATAAAAGCTAAATAAATCCACATTACTTGTATTAAATATTACAGGTTCATAGGTTACAGTTTCTGAACACTAATGCTTTTTTTAACATTTTGAATTGAGGCTGTGCAACATATCATTTTTCTCCTGTACAGTATGATGGTAAACTATGCAGGAATCAATAAATGAACTCAAAAGCCACACAGCATCATTGTAATTGATGTTCTTCTATTTCTCTCCTTACATAATTGACAGAAATTGGATGCCAGAACTAAGCTGTGATTAGAACTGAGAGTCAGTTAATTATACTTTCCAGCAAGGTTTCATGTGGGAGAGGGAGTGTATTAAAAAATAATACGCTAAAGCTAGGTGAATTTTAGAAAATGTATATGTTAAAGGAGGATTCTTACTGTTTTATTTTCAGTCTTCAATGCTAGATCTTACTTTCATTAATTCAGCTTTAGCTCTCCAAACAAGAGATGAATTTGTTCAATGGAGAAAGTAAAAGTTAGTGATATCACTTCTGGATAAAATACACATTCCATGCATATTTGTAATAAAATTCCAACTCCATTTCTCCTTAAAATATGGAGCAAGGGAAACAGCTCCAGGAGAACTGGAAGCAAATGTTCTGGACCGAGAAATGTGGTGAGAGAACACAAGTATCTTCTCTTGTGTGCATTTTTGTGTGCATTCCAGATTTCCCTAAAGTATTATTCCATGAATATCACAACCACTCCTTTCTGTGGGTTGCCAGATCTATGTTTGATAGAGGAAACATGTGTCTGTAACATCCCAGAATAGGTGATGTGGGGCTGGATAATGACTCCAATTCAGTAGTGTGGCACAACATAATTAAAGAAGCTACAGGGGAATTTTAATAACACCATAGATTACATGCAGTGTTTCTGGTCCATTCTACCTACATTATCTTTTTTTAAGAATTAGACAGATTTTTGCTTTGACCAGTACTTTGGGAAATAATCTGTGTATTTCCATATTTCTGTGTTTTCTTATGTACGCAGAGCAGGAGAGGCACCACTGGAAAGTACTTTATTATGATGGTAGTTTATTGTGAGGTAGCAGTTCTTTTAATAACAAAAAAAAGTACTTCATGTAAATAATGGAGACATCAGCTTTGCTTTATGGATCAATGTGAACAAAATGACAGCAATAATAAGCCCTTCAGAGGACCTTAACCTGTGAGGTTCAGCTGGAGGCCTTCAGGAGATTCATGGCAATAACCTTTTCAAATATTCCCCCTGTACTTCATTCAAAGTAGGGATGAGGCAAGAAATTCTCCACATTGTTTAGCAAAGAGCCTAGATTTTGCTGAACCAATGCAAAATGTACCTGCCACAATTTAAAACAAAAACTATTTAAAAACCTGATTTAAAGATACAGTAAGGCTTTTTAAATTTATTTATTTCTTGGGAATGACAAGTTTTGGCATGATTCAGGAATTAACCACTAAGTTACCCTTTCCTGATGGTCTGCTTTGCTGCCTCTAATTATTGAATTTTCTGAGATAGTAAGTAGAATGATATAGTTGTTCAACCCACTGGTCCTCCTTCAGAAGAATCCTCTCATTTGAGGCAGGTCTTGGTTACATCAGGGTTGTGGCTTACTGGTGTAATCTGTGGTAGTTAATTAGTGCAGGCAGCAGAAGCATGCTGGCACAATGTTAAAGCATCAGACAGACTACAGAGAAAGAGACTTGGCATAGAAAATGTGGCATTTACAGACATGTTTTCTCTATGCCTATAAATAATAAAACACCTGGGCCAGTATTTTGCCCCAACCATGCAAAATTACAAAAGAATATTTAATCCATATACCATATGTACCAGTTTGACTCAGTGTGTGTTCTGCACTGGTCACCTTGAGCCCATATTCAAGTGCTGAATTGAATTCCCAGTTATGCTGGCAGGACCAGCCCAGAGGTGTCACATTCCATTAGCACAAGAGAAAACAAGTTAAGGCTTCTGGCTGCTCAGAAGCCCAGAGCTGAGAAGTGAATGAAGCTCAAAATCGTGTTAGCCTTGTGACCCCTAAAAGAACTCTGATAGCTAGACAGATTAAATGAGGTGATATTGCCTGTTGCCTGCCTGCTCCTGCCAGTGTCAGAGAGTCCATCATACCACTCCACAATCTTCAGGATTTTCCACGTTCCGAACTGAAATTACCCTTGAAACAGCCACAACAACAGCAAAAGGGCTACAGAAAGTATGGAGCCTTTTGAAATATTATGAACCATTCACCGCCACTCGATTCTCATTAAATCTGCTTCAGTTTGCATGGGGTAATTCCATGAAGCTGCAATAGATGTAGAGCAGAAGTATCGCACAGCCCTGTAACTTGAATTCAGTCAAATCTGTCATATTTGTTCACAACCAAAAAATTCTTCAGTCCTGTCACCCATTATAATGATGGCAAGGGTAGAGAAATGGAGAGAGGAAAGAGGAATGGCAATTCATAATTGTCTGATTTCAAGGTCGTAAATTATATTGCATGCAGCATGGCTCTTTTGTCCTTTAAGGTCTGATTACATTTTTTAAACTTATTTTCTTATCCTTATTGCTTTAATGAGTTACAAGGTTTTAAGTATCTGAGGTCACAGAAACAGCTGTAAATAAAATGCACCTAAATATAGCAACACTCAACATCTGATTAAAAGCCTAATGTATATATCAATTTGATCCAACACAGATCTCTTTATTTAACATTCCACATGGAGAATACTGAAAGATGCAGAAAGGAGATGTGTAAATTGTTTGACAGTTTAATGAAATACAAATGCATTATTTTCTATAAATAGTACAGCCCACATAATATCTAAAATTCTTCAGACAGAGTTTTGACTTTATTGAGCTTAACCACAGTGGCCATGGTCTGAAAACAGTGGAAGAGTGGACTATACACCAATGTTAGTTTAGGTCATCACAAAGGGATGGTTCTCTCATCAACACTATACATTATATTCAATGTAGCACTGGTATCTATCTTCTTGGTCTGTTCTAAATAATGATCCACACAATTTCTATAAGAATATCACAGAAAAAAAATCTCTTAAACTTGTAAGGACCAGGAATCACCCATTAACTCTGTCTGAATATACAATTTATTTTTAATTTTCTGCTTGACTGTCTTCCTCCTTGGCCCAGTTTCAATGAGGTCTTCATGAATTATCTGGGGAATAAATAAGACAACCAGGTCGCCTCCTGACTCAGGTTGACTACAGACCCACTGTTAGGAAGGGACCTGGACCCTCCTGCAGTATCCTGAGAAACAACATTCAGGTAGGACCAATGTCCCTTCCCCAGGGATACTGCAGGAGGGTTCAGGAATGGGAGATACCAAAGCTATCGTCCTAAGGGAGGGGAACTGCCTGGTCCGGAGTCCCCGATGGATGAACAACCTGCTGGAATACCCTTCGGCCGAAGGATGCTTCCGCAGATGCATCCAAGCGGTAATGTTTTATAAAGGGTGATGGTGATTCCCAGGCCGTCCTGCATACATATTGGATAGGGGCCTTGGTGTTCCATGTTTAACACATCTAGCTATCACTTCTTCTCCCCTTCCACTGTCCTTTTGTACCAATGCTACATTACCAAAACATACTTCAGGTCTATATAAGGTCAGAATCCAGAACAAAGAGCTCTTCTAAACAAGAATTAGACACAAATGAGTTTTAAACCTCTATACTGAATTTGTACAAAATAAATTGGGTAAATAATTTTCTAAATTTCTCCTTGGAATAATTTATTGAAGGCCGGACAGAATATATTAGACAGAAAATAACTACCTGGAAAGAAATAATTGGAATTCGGTTATTCCAGAACTGCTTGCTGGAAAGTCAGTGTTTAAAAAGAAAAACAGAGGCCAACAGTCTTCTAGCAGTTGTAGTTGCAGCAATTTTATCAATCTTATAAAAAGTAGGGTCCTAGAGTAAGCTCTTATCCATAAAAAAGGTATATTTCTCTATAGAGTGCTTATACACAGAGGATAAACCCTGGTTTCCCACGATCCAACAGCTTCCTTTCTCTAAAAAGGCAAATAAATTTAATAAATAGTAATAATATGGGATATGTCTTTCTTTCAATCATTAGTTTCTCTTTCTCTGGCAAATGGTTTCTCTCCTTTGCAATTTCACTGTCTGCAATAGCCTGGAGAATTTTGCACAGCATACAGTTCTAATCCGAACTAGCAACTTCTTCTTGCATTTATAACAATGTTTCAGATAAGTGAAAGTTAGCCAAGACACTTTAGCAAAATAAAACTTGTGATTTCTCAAGGGAGGCTTTGAGGAATGAGTGTGTTTATGCAAGGCAGTAGTTCCTTCTTTTAAAAAGAGAAATGAAGACTTCTAACAGTAAGATTTCGGGGTCAAACCCATCCTGTTTCCTTAAAACTTAACCATAATTTAGGTGTCATTGATTTCCTGATCTCTTCAAAACAAATGCCTGTTGCCCAATTCTCACAAGTACAATTTCTACAATGCAATTATTATTCCAGAATTGCTTATTCAAATTAAATGAAACCATCCTCACTTGGTGGCTTGGAGAAATGAAAAAAGAGGGAGGGAAAATTGTTCTCTTTGTATAGTAAACAATGTTACTGATGTATTTACCTATACATTGAAAGCATGCATTAAAATGAATATTGCTAATGTGTGAAGCTTAGTAATAAAACCAAGATTTCAGAAGCAGTAGAAAGCAACTTCCAAGATCTGCAAGTGCGCATTGCATGCTGCCCAACGATTACCAACGAGGACAAATTATGCATTGTAAAGATCATTTGGAGGTGGGAGATATTTTTTCAATGTAATCTACCAGATCGCCTGCATGGATTGTCCCCGTAACTATGTAGGGCAGACGGGGAGGAAGCTAACCACCAGATTGCAAGAACACAAGTGAATGGTCAGACAAGAAGACCTGAACTCATTGGTAGTCTCATATTGCAATGAAGAAGGACACACGTTTAATTTTGCAGCTACTACATTTGGCCTGCAGGTACAAAGATAGGCAGGGAAATGACAGAAATGACTGAAGCCTAGGAAACGGGCCTCTTCTCAGTTAACAGGAATGCTGTTGATAAACCACCAGTTTATCAAATACTTAGGAGCTGAGGGCCTGGTAGCACAAAGAAACGACAGCCAATCGCCATCCAGCCACACACTAATCAACCAGTAGGAAGGCATCACATAACTATGACTTACAGAACCACCCAATGTATGTATTCCAGTAGAGAGATGTTCCTTGAAGATGGGCTCCAGTATGAACCTGAAAGCTTGGAAGAGTAAATCTCTGATCCCAGTGACCGACCCAAATTCGATTTCGCATAAAACTAGCTAGTGTAGTAAGTTTGAAGTTTAAGTTTTAGTTAGGTAACAGTAAAATTTGTAGTAAAAATACCTTTTCCTATTTTTGAGGGGGAGGGGGGATTCATGAGGATTCACAATCCAATTATCACCTTGCCAATGGCTATATTTATTTAGTTGATTATATCACAAACAGCAGAAATCTTTCAGCAGTTTGGAGTCATAAAATAAAAGTTAAAACAAGAGCAATTAAAATCAAAGTGAAAAGAAAGTTTCAAAATGCCGGCCAAAAGGACAGATTCTGCACCGCACTAAACAAAGCATTCTGGAACCCTGATCATGTAGCTGCAAGGCTCTTGGGGGCTGAGTTACACCAGGTGTAAAGGACCCTTCTCAGACAATTTGCAGATTTAATGCAGATTTAAGTTTCAAAGAGAAAGTGGCCCTTCAAGATCTTGGGTGAAGTCAAACCCAATGTGATTTGGAAATAGATTCTCTACTATAAATGCATTAGTTTTTTTATGCATCCATGTTAACAAACTCACTGCAAGATTAGGACAGTTCCCAGAATATTTTTAAAAAGGAGTCCACTAAAAATTGCATTACAGATGTCCAATTTAGACATGCTAAATAAAACACGAAAAACTCGCCTTCAGTTATTACTGACACAAAAAAAGTGTGTGAAAACTCACCATCTCATAACCGCAGAGGTAAAGGATGTTTTGAGAACATGATGAACCTTTACCCAGCTGTCATTAAGGTACACTTTGTGTTCACTGTCAAGTTATTTATATAACTTTAACGGAACTCAGCATCTTGACTATGCATATGTAAAGACTTTTCACCTCCCAAACTGATAATATCCATTCATGTTTATTATTTTAGAGCCAACTATGCTGTTCTCTTCAGTTTTACTCAGTTCCCTCTTTTGCAGTAAAAACACTGAATGTATAAACTTCCAGCTATTGCATACTACAACTTTCAGAATTATTCACCACTATGTTTAAGGCTCCTATGACCAGCTTTACCATCAGAATTTTATACCACTTTCTCTTTATTCTAAAGAAAACTGGAAAATATTTTATGCCAGTGCTTTTCCATCAGTGAAACATAGAATGGGAAATAAGAATTTAGAACACTAATATAATAATTATTTTCATTTTACTTTCTGAAATTATATATTATCACATCTCTTTTATTTCTGTAATATATCCTGTCTAATCATTAAAACCATAAAACATAATTTTTTTCTCTTTTGTACAAAAAGTATGTATGTAAACATTGTCTTCTCTCTGATCAAATAAGTTGATTTAACCAACTAGTAAGTTCTATCATTTCACCATTTCATTCCACCTCCACCATCCATTTCTCCATTGTGGATAGTGCAGAACCTTTTGAAAGTTTTGTGTAGTTTCTATCAGCTGAAATTTCTGTGTAATCTTCAAAAACAGATTGATGTAGAACAAATTATCTTAATTTAACAGACATACAGCATGGATATGAGTTGTGGCCATAAAAGGCCACAACAAAGCAGGCATTGTTCTATATTTTCTTGTCCCAGGATACATGAATCTATGACTACCTTCATATTATGAACTTGCACTATCTTGGGAAGCACAAGAGCCAAGATTGTATAGTCCTGAAAGAAATAGGGATATGAATTAACACCTACCCTGTCTTGCTTGAGTTGAATCTGAGCCTGTTTCCGCCATCCAGACCCTGACTCTCACCTCCCCAGGTCAGACATTCCACCATAATTCTAGTGGAAGCATACAACTGTGTATTCATCAGTATTTTAATGATATCTCAACCTGAATCAATGTATGATTTCTCTCCCCATCAATCAGGAAAGGCTAAACAATTTCAGCATCTAAGAAACAGAATAATAGACTAATGGCAAACAAGTCTTAGCTTGTCTTCACATTGGATGCTAACAGTTCCAGGATTGCTGTCAATATCTCTGCTGCTGGACAGTCCTTTTGGACTTAAATCATCCCATAGAGATGGTGATAGAGAAGGGCACATCCTGCTGATCCTGGGGACATCACAAAGTCCCTGGTAGATTCAGGAGAAGCTCTTTTGTTCGGCGACAAAGAAGCAACCATTGAAGCTTCTGAAAGTTGGGACAGCTCCAGAAACAGAAGACAAGCAGGAGAGAAGGTGTGCAGAATTGGTGAGATAATTTTTTACTATTAGATGAGAGAACACCCCAAAGATTAAACGTAAAGTTAAAATTGAAGGGATCAAGCAATGAGATTAAGCCTGACTCAAACCTAGTGTATTTTTTTCTTTAATCCTTTTACTGCTTGAATTTCTAGAAACGCTTATTTTTTAAACTGGACTGATTTTATTTTTATTTTTTTTAAGATTTTCATTCTTTTTCTCTTTTCAATGCCCTATAATATTTTCTTGTTCATTTTTTTATTTCCTGGAATATAAAGAATTTAAAGAGGGAAGTGAAAATAGATGAAAAGAAGTAACACTGCCACTTAGAGGCTTGGAGGCTTGGAAATTTTGTTTTTCTTCTCTACGTTTGAGCATTTGATAATCTTGTGCAAAGTAAGAGATGGTGTTACACTTCAAGGACTTTGAGTTTGTTTATTGAAAATGATAGTGGGAAGAGCACGGGTGTTTATACAGGTGCTTCTCTGGGTACTATCAGAGTGAAAAGCTTGGAGTGGGGGAAAAAAGATTGCACTGAACTGGGAAAGAGAACAGTTAACTTTGTTTGGAAAAGAGCCTTGGGTTTTACAGTGGCAGTGTGCACTATTGGAAGGAAAAGATCAATACAGATGATGTTGCAACAGGGAAAAGGAAGTGACATTGCAGATGATAATGCAAGAAATTAAAAAAATACAAGTAAGAACAGAGAGCATTGAAAAGAGATTGGAGATTATTGGACAAAGAAGAGAAAAAAATTGATGAAAAATTGAGAATACTCACCAAACGATGATGGAATATGAGGATAGATCTCAAAACAACTGAAGAAAAGGATTAACAAAGAGATAAGAAAATTGTAGCTATTGACAGCAGAATGAGTGCTGTTGAAAAAGATAAGAGTGGAATATTGGAATGGGAGATTGATAGACTAGAAATTTACCTCAGATTCCAGAAGATAGAAGAAGAAAAGGGAGAAAATTTGGCAGAAGTAATGATAGAAATTCTGGCAGAAGCATTGGTGATAACTAAAGGGAAGATGATGGAAGGAATGGATGAGAGGTTTTGAGCCTTCACAAGATATGCAGTGAAATATAAGTTGCCAAGAGATATTCATACAAGATTTACTAAAATAGCAATTAGAATACAAATACCACAAATGACAAGAAATAAAAGATTGGGCTACTATTGGAGAGATACAGGATGATGTAATGAAGTGTTATAATAAAAATTAATTTGAATGTATTTAAAGTTAGAATATTTTGTATAAAATGAAGTAATAATAGTTAGTCAAATAAATGATTAATAATGATAATACTGTATACATATATATTGATAATATGAGATTTTATATAATTTGTAAGTGAGGACTATGGAGAGGATGCAAAAAAGTTTGGTAACCAAAAATAAACAATTTTATAAAACATGGGACTTATCAATGATTAGACAAAGAATTTTTTATGTATTATTACTGGATGGATTTAGGATGATGTAATGAAATGTCATAATATAAATTTACCTAAAATGTAGATATCTTATATAAAATGAAGTAATGACAATTATAGTCAAATAAATGTATAAAAATGATAATAATTGTATACATATATACCAGATTGATAATACGAGATTCCATATAAAGTGTAAGTGAAGACTATGGTGAGAATGTACAAAAACATTTCGTAACCAATCAACACACTGTATGGAATTGGAAGATGTTTTTATGTTTTATGTTTGTCTGTACTTGTTTGTTTAAAAATAAAAAATGTTTTTAAAAAAGAACATTTCCCATGGGAAGAATTCTTATTATCAGTTTCAAAATCTTATTTCAAATCCTGTTTGTAACTTTCTAAACATTCTAATCATCTTTTTGCTCTTATCCCAAATCTAAGTCCTTAATGTATTTAAAACATTGAAGGAAACTCACCCAGTGCTCAAAAACTGATCATTGTAAAGATTCCTAATAGTTAAAAACTGCTAAGCAATGACAATAAATTGATGATAAAGTGATAAATGGATCTCAGCTAACATTATGTCATAACAGGCTACATTATGGCTGTGAGCTTGGTAGAAATCCCTTGACTCCCAGCCACTCAAATCACAAGTTAAGACAAAAACCTCTGTTAAGTCTACTCATGAGAAGCAGCTGTCCAGAGTACATGTGGGTGATTTCATTCTCTCTCCTTTTTTCTGGAGAGGCTTCACCATCCAGAAAACACAGTCTGTCCACAATCTTTGCCACAATGTTCTTCAGTTCTTCAGGAACATCTAGTTTGCTATGAATTCTCCTCAGAAGTTCAGAATGCAATTCCTTTTAACTGAAGTGAATATAGAGTAAAGAGGAAGAGAAAGGAAATTGCATTTGATCACCAGAAGCTTGCAATATAATGGGCAATTATGTGTTTTAAATTAAGAGTATTTCATATAAGGAAAGATGAGTGATGATCAAATGTATATTATACAATGATGGCAATGAAGGAAAAACAACAAAACCGTGTAAACATATTGAAATACAAATAGAATGTTGCTATTGAAGTATCTTTTCATGGAAGATAGAAATGCATTTGTGCAGGGTTTTTTTTTAATCACTAATATTGGGTAAAATGAAACCAATAATTGGTGAGTGCCTGCCTGAGCTTACTGGGCCTAGCTGTCATCCCACATGAACTGAAATGCCTTGGGCCTTGACCCTGCTAATACGGTAAAGAATAAGCAAAAACAATATTCAGCTGCCTTCACCATCACCAATCATCTCATCACTAAAGTCATAGATGTAATGATTTCTGAAACGATTTCCTTATGTAGATGGACAGCAATGGTTAAACACTACACCAAACCCAACTTGCTAATCTAGCTATGATTTGAAAATTGAAAAGGCTTAACTAACTCCTTTTGACCCTGAAAAATAAGAGGCTTGCCAAGCACATGATAGTCAGTCTTGTTTTTTTTAAGGTCTCACAAGAGGGATAAGAAACCAGGAGTGCAAAACTAGCCATGGGTGACTGAGAACCAAATGTGGCTGGCATTATTTCACCTTATTTCTGACTGTCCTTGTGCCTCCCTTCCAGAAATCTGTTCAAAAAAGGACAGGTTTGTCTTCTGTGGAGGGCTTTCGATATCAATCTAAGGGTAACATGAAATCATGAAGTTTCTTCTTCCCCCACAGAAATAGATGTCACTCTTTCTCTCCAGCTATCTTTTAATGTTCTGACACTCACGTAGGGTAAATTGTTTACAAGGCAATTGCCTCATGTAAGCCAGGCCAATTGGCAGAAAAGCCTCAACTCTTGCTTAAAAGATAAATGACTAATCAACAACATCCTTCATGCTCAGTTTCACACAGCTTTGTTTATCATGTATTATTTATTGGAGCACTAGGAAGATAGAATACTTGGATGATTAACCTTTACTTAGCAAATGGAGCTTTGGGTGTCTCTGCAAAATTAAAAGTGGCTTGCAGAATTGTTTGTGAAAACCTAGAGGCTTGGCAGCGGGTGGGTTGGAGTAAGGGGGAGTTTGAAAGCTATGAAATTTCTCAATAAATATCACATTACATTACAGCAATGCATTTTGTACAAAATAGGCAATATATTTCACCAGAAAATACTAACATGCTTAAGTTATTCAAAGCATTTTTCTATAAGATGTGAATTCCATCAATATTCTGAACATTATACATCTTCAACCTAAGTAATTTGACAAATATATTGAATATACATATATATGCACAACGACTTAGAGTTGGTTTTTAGTACATGGTGAAATCTTGCTACCGTATCATTGGAAGCATTATGTGGGATCCTCTGATTTTTAAGCAGTTAATTTCAGCATTTTATACACAATGCAATGTGGAAAAAATGACAGAGAAAATTGAAATATTAAACTGAAGCAGACTAACTGATTATCCGAAGAATCAAATGAAAAACAGATTATATGCATGAAAAAGCTTTCCCTGGAAATATTTCTATACTATACGAAATTTGAAAAATCAAGTTGGAAACAGAAAATAAAGGCTTCCATTTAAATTTAAGTGAAAAGACAAGTAAGAGGGATTAAACAATAGACAAACAACAAATGAAGAGAAAAAAAATAGCTCATATACTCTGTAGTAATTAAAAACATAGCACTAGGTATTTAAAAGTTATGTTTTAAATCTACAAGCCTCTGCATATCCAAAATATACTTGGATTTTCAGAAATTAGACATATATTAGTATAATCATGAAGCAATAACATGAGGATCCTAGCCAAGTCAAGGTCACAGCCAATGGGATAATTTGTAATCAAATTTATCTAATCCATCCTCAGGAAACATTGTCCATTTTTTATATGTTTGTTTCATTGTTCTCATGGCAATAAATCATAGGAAATTACATATTTTAGTTATATGTATTTCTATTCATCATGAGCAATTAATAAATGGAAGAATATACCATATTATTTTCACATGGGCAAAGGCTTGCATGAATGAGTGAATATTGTCTCTTGCTTTGACTTTTTTAATTATCTGATTGGGAAATTAAGCAATTCCAAAGATATAAGTGACATATTTTTATTAATCAATAGATTTTTCATAAATTTATAGTTTATAGATTACAAGAGACCTTCCAATTCATATGTCTGGTCTAAAAACCTTCATCAAGATCATGCTAATAAAAATAAAATGTCAGTTTTCAGATCCTTGTTTTAATCACAAGTATTTTCACTGAAATGGCAATTAAACTATGTATATTAGTTACATGCTTGAATCAACAGCAACACCTATATTATTATTATTATACAATTGTATCACAGCGGCCAGTTGTTTCGCCGGATTTGGCATTGGTTACTAGTCGGGCCCCACCCAGGGGCCTAGGACGTCGTAACGTATTTTCGTAATATGCGTGCAGATCCAAGCAGTACGGCTTTTTGCATTTGACTGATGGTGATTTTGTCAATATTTAACTGTTTTAAATGTAATTCCAGTGCTTTTGGAATAGCACCCAGTGTGCCAATTACCACTGGAATTACCACTGCTGGTTTGTGCCATAGTCGTTGAATTTCGATTTTTAAGTCCTGGTATCTTGCGATTTTTTCATGTTCCTTCTCGGCGACCCTGCTATCACCTGGTATTGCGATGTCTATGATTGTGACCTTATTTTTCTCAACCAGTGTGATGTCTGGTGTATTATGCGCCAGTATTTTGTCGGTTTGTATACGGAAATCCCACAAGATCTTGACCATCTGATTTTCTGTGACTTTTTCAGGCTGATGTTCCCACCAGTTTGTTGCTGTTTTAATATTATAATTTTTGCACAAATTCCAATGGATCATTTGTGCTACTGAATTGTGCCGCAATTTATAATCAGTCTGCGCGATTTTTTTACAGCAGCTGAGTATGTGATCAACAGTTTCGTCAGCTTCTTTGCAAAGTCTGCATTTGGCATCATCAGAGGATTTTTCGATTTTGGCCTTAATGGCATTTGTGCGGATAGCTTGTTCTTGCGCAGCCAGGATTAGTGACTCTGTTTCTTTCTTTAATGTACCTGTTTTTAACCATAACCAAGTTTGTTCACTGTCCACTTTATCTTTTATTTTTTCCAGAAATTGACCATGCAGTGCTTTGTTCTGCCAACTCTCCATTCTTGATTTTATCACATCTTTTCTGTATTCTTGTTTTGTCTGTTGGGCCTTTAGTAGATTTTTGTTTTTTACTTCGATTAATAGATGTTCTTGACTTTCTTTATTATTATTATTATTATTATTATTATTATTATTATTATTATTATTAAAATGGTTCACTGAAACAACTGTAAAAATATGATATAACAGTAATGAAAAATAGGCGGGACCATATAATTGAAAAAGTAGTTAAAGTGAGCATGTTAAAATATTGTGGGATTTCTAGGCACAAACCTATAAACTTTTGGCTCATAATACACCAGATTTAACTGTGGTTGAAAAGAAGAAAGCATAGATAATTGATATGGCAATACCAAGACAGTACAATAGAAGACAAAGAATTGAAGATAAATAAGTAACAAATCTGAAAACTGAAATTGAAAGATTATGGCATAAACTAGTCATACCAGATGCCTTACCGAAAAATCTTGGATGGCATTTAGAAAATCTGCATATTGACAAAATTTCCCACACTGCTTGGATCTGCACATATACTAAGTTGATGCCTTACAACATCCTAGGGCCGTAAGAGGAACTCAGTGAATATGAAGGCCAACCTGAATTAAAGAACTGACCATTGTGATTTTACATTGTTGTAAATAGATAATAATAATACAAATACTGCTGCAAACAATATCACCTATTCTTTGTTTAAAGGGTATATGAACACAAGCTGCAATTTATTTGTTTAAAATTCTGCCAAAGCAGTTACTTGACACAACCCGCAGGAAAATAATTTACTGATATACTTGTCTTCTATGCCACAATTAGTTTATGTAATGTAAAAAAAACCACAAATTTGTTCATAGAAATAGAGTATTTGAATCTTCAGTGTTCCAACCAGCAATATTTTAAAAGTGTTTAGGGTCTTAGCATTCTGATTTTGGGGTGGCTTTTTTGGAGAAATTATTTTTGTTACATTTTGTTGCAGTATTTGTTACATGAAGTGATTTGTTGATGATAGCCATTCACAGTGGTTCAAAAATAGCTCAAAATTAGATTTGAGATTTAGGTAAGTACTGTGATGATACAAGTTGAGAGCTGATCTTGGTTTAATTATACCACCATCAGGTTAGCATTTTCACTGTTATTCAAGAGGCAAAGCCAGGGGAAAAAACTGGTCTCAAATTGCTATTTATGCACTGCATAATCATATCTTCTTTTCTAAATCTGCCCTAACTTGGTTTCTGTTTTCATTCATGCAGTGGTAAGGAAATTTAATAGCCACTTGTTGATGACTATCTAACTGTGATGGCAATACCTGCTTCATCTCTTCCTCTCAGGGATAAGGGCTGTTGCTGAAGTTGAAGTCAGCAAGAATTATACAGACATTTGACAGCATAATCTTTGTTCCAAAGAAGATCAATTTCAAGACGTTTTTTCTTTTCTTTTTTACTTTATCAGTCTGGTTTTGCTAGGTCCAAGGAATCACTGGTTTCTTAAAACAATCATAATAATTTAATATGTATCATGATAGTGGGGAAATTCAGCTTTGTGACAGTTTGTAGAATCAGTGCGACCAACTCTGGTACCCAGTTCAAGACTAAAAAAGTGCAGATTGAACAACAGACCAAGAAGCAAGAAAGACATCCTTGCAGGTAGAGAGTGTTCAGATTGAGTTAAAAGAAAATGCAATTTTGGAATATGTGAAAAGGTCATCGGAAAGACTAAGAAAGACGTATGTCCAGCTTTCCCCCTTAGATATTAAGTGTTATGTAAGGTAAAATAATTGATGTCGATTATCGAACCTCTTTATCAAAAAAAATATGGAAAAATGATTTCATTACATATCTGACCAATATAAACAAACTGATTATTAATCAATTGAGGTCTTCATAATATACATAATATAAGTTTTCCCAAGTTATTACAGTAATAATCAGTTTGTTTCAATTAGTATATTTGTGTGTGTATATACATGACCATATAAATATACATACATACAAGATAGATAGATAGATAGATAGATAGATAGATAGATAGATAGATAGATAGATAGATAGATAGATAGATAGATAGATAGATATGATATGATATGATATGATATGATATGATATGATATGATATGATATATAGATACACACACATCCTGGTCTTCCATAACACCTCAGCAGTGCCACAGGCTAATAGCTTCCATGCCACGCCACATTGAGGCAATAATTGCTGCAAAAGGGGCCCAAACAAAGTACTGAGCACATATGCGTGCTTATATTTTTCAGAGGTCCGATATTGTTCTATGTACAATCCTTGTTTTATTGATTGCATGTAATATTCTAATTTTCTGAGATTGTGGATTTGGGGTTTTCTTGAGCTATAAGCCATAATCATCACAATTATCACAAATCACGGCTTGAATTATCTTGCTTTGCATGCAATGAGTTTATCTCATATATTAGTTTCACCTTTTAAGTTGCCTTACTGAAATAAATAAACTTTTACACGATATTCTAATTTTTCGAGTTTCACCTGTATTTTTCACTGATTATGTTAAGTAAAAAATACATATGCCATATGTCTCAAATATATATGCCAGTGAAGTTTGGCTTATTCAACAAACTAAATTTTTAACATGAAGTATGAAATAGAACAATTTAATTTAACAAGAAAAACTGCTATATTATATATCATGCCACATCAGTATGTTTGGCAGCCTAACTAGGCTTTGACAGAAACAGGCTAATCCCAAATTCCTGAATATACTTAACAGTGGATGAGATGGCCTTAAATTTCCCAGACTCCTTTACATGCCAGCAAGATAACAATTTGAGTGTCCTTTTTCTACTGGGATCAGAGTCTACAAAGCTTCCATTTGCATCAAGTGCCTTCTTTTGTGATGAGTTACTTTGCCTTGCTATCTTTTGGCTCTCCATGTGTGGCCACCAGCATTCTCAAGGGTCTGGCTGAAAATTGTTTTTATCAAAGCAGTTGAGACTACATATCTTTTTTTTTCAGTACCCTGGAGGTTGTATTCTGGTTTCTAAATTGACAGGTTAATCAGAGGATCTGTTTTTCAAGAGATATGATGTATGCATTGAGCCCTGACAAGAGGTAAATGAAGGAGGTTGAGTATGCCGTTCTCACTGTCAAATATCCAGTTAACTGCTTTAACCAGACGCAAGAGCTTGAATACACATTCTCCCTTTCCAACTACCCAAACATTTAGATCCAAGTTTCAGAATCTGAGGCCCACAAATATCCAAAGCCTTGGCTATAGGCACCAGATGTACCAAATAGTAATTTAAACATGACAGGAATGAGAAATGTTCACTACTAGGGCACAATCACATTGGTTGTACTTCATCACAACAAATGTCTTGTCCTTGCTATTCAGCCTCTTGTCACAACCCTACTTTCTCTTTGAAGTACACTTGGGACAATTTCCATAGGCCTAGTGCTACATTTGGTCTGAAAAAAACTTTATATCCGTGAGTTACCCAGATACCAGGCACCCCTGCATCCAGAGCAGAAATGAAAGAAGACTGCCATTTGGTCCCCAGACTAAGTAGCCACATTTTATTTAAATTGTCAGGGTAACTGCAGCCTAACAGACCTTCTCAAAGGCTACCATCAGTAAATAATGCTGTCAGGAAAAAGAAATAGCAGCCAAGAATTGGGAGATGTCCACAAAGAGATTCATTTACAGGAAAAATATTCAGCTTCCATTCTAATGAATTATTTATTATTAAGCTTCTTCAATTTTCTGTGGGAAAAAAGCAAAAACAGTCAAAATGAATAAATAAACCTAGGCATAAAATTAAATTAAAAACATGTTGTTTTATTTTTGTGGCTTTTCTGACAGAAATATGCCTTTAACAATATATTTGATCCAAAAAGACAACAAAAATTGCAATAGAGGGACAAAACATCAACAAAGAAAACAAAAAAGAAGAAAATAAATATATGTCTCAGGCACTTTGGCTGCTTATGTTTGAAACTGTTGATGCACTAGAGCCTTGTAGCACCTTAAAGACTGGTGTTTTATTATTACAGGAGCATTTAATGAAATGGACTGGGATCTCTGAAAGCTTGAAATGTTTAGATCTTGAAGTGTCACAAGACTATTGTATCTACTGTGAAAGACAATACTGCCAGTTAGGAAATTGACAATATTGAATTTATGCCCTCATGGTGGTAAATAGAAACATGGAACAACTGAATTACTAAACTTGAGTTGCTAATGTCTGGACAATCTCCAGATTCCAGTAAAGATTTCTGTGTCTATATGGATGCTTGTTTCCCTGATCTGGCAGCCTTATGTAAACATAAGAAGCAAACCACTTGTACCTGATGATAAAATGACTATCCTGGTGCTTTTTTTGTATCCTGTCTTACTGCGTCTTGTTAAGGCAATCCTTTTGATATCCTTGGCTAAAATAGATAAATCTAGCATACAGATTCATATTTATTGAGATATTACAACCCACAGTTAACTGTAGTTGTAGAATGGCTTACCAATAGGTTGAGTTCACACAACAAACTACAGTATGCCACATGCAAAACAAATTATGATATCTTAATTTAATCAGTTAACATCTCCTAGTCTGAAAACAAATTCACTTTAACATGTCCATTGGATGAGGCTATCAAAGTATATAGCTGATTGCTTATTCAATCAAAACTATGCCAGGCTAGTCAATAACTATTTGCAATTTCCAAAATGTAATCCAAAATGTAATCTAAAACAGATGAAATTCTAAATTGTTTATGTTAAAAGTAAGAAGGAAATAACTGCTCTGGGCAAAATCCTGCTTTGCAACCAACATAACAGGATACAACTTTTTAAGTTCTTTCTTTTCACTTAATACATATGGTTAAGCATCTCTTGGTATTTTGCCATGGAACAACAAGAGAAGTTTTGTTGCCAGCGGATTTCCACAGAAACTACAAATCTCCAGCTTAAGCTAAACCAAATGTCTTAACAGATGTATGTGAAACAGAAAGGAAAGCTGGTGGGCTGAGAGCTGTAGACCCTCTATCCTAATGTGAATTTTTTTTAAAAAAAAATATGTCAATGTAACACAAAAAGAGTAGTGCAGATATATTCTAATCTTGTTGGTCAGCAAATAAGAGCTCTTTTTAAGCCCAACATGTGGCCACAAATACTTTCACTAGTTTCACTGATGATGAATGACATCATGATTATATATGTACTCTGGGGAATCTTTTTCTGCCTGAGGTCTCTGCTCCCCTTAAAAAAAAAAACCTATTGCTTCAATAATAGAGTTCTAACACCAATGCAGCTGAAATTTTTGGTCTGTTATATTGATTTTAAAACAAGCAAACAATTTGGATAAAGTCTTACAGAGATGAAATAGGCTAATTTACACATTCTGCCTTCTCCAGGAAAAAAGCAAAGTAAATCAAGATTATATTTTAGTACTGATATCCTGGGGGATTCTGGCAGCTGAGAAAATTTGATGTTTGGGGATGAGGGCTAGGGGAACCAACGAGTACCCTTGTAGTTACTAAAAGTGAGTAAGATGATGTTGCTACATTTGAAAAAAATACAACTCTTCTAAGGCAGAAAAATAATGTTTTTCAACTTAAGGATCTTTCTTCCATACCACCACCATCCTTCCAGAAATAAACAAGATGAGGGCCAGTTGCAGCTTTTATATTTTCTGATATTTGTGCCAAACGTCATCAAAAAGACATATTTTTATAAACCTCTGACATATGAATGCTGGCACATGAATTCTGATTCTATGTCATTTACCTGGATAACACCATGTCATCATACACAAACACACACACACACACACATACACACACACACACATTAAAACAGAACAAAAAGAAAAGGAATAAATCAATAATGAAAAAGGAAAAACTGAGAAAAAAAGAAAGCAATGTGTCAACAACAACAAAATTATACATATATGGGTTTCCATAAAAAGATAGACAGGCAGATTTAGATAATGCTTTCAATAAATGATAGTTACATTTCTTTGTAATTGTCCATACATAATCTATGAATATATTCATATTCATAAATTGCAAGTAGTATCAAGTCATTCCACTTAATAATTTCTTTTTCTTATCTTGAAGTCTCTTAACAGTAGGAATAGCAAATAAAGTCCATTTCCCCTATCCAGCTGTCAATTTTCATGTACGAGTAATAATAGAGTCAACTGAAAATATTAATTTTGTGATTCACAAAAGCTTTTTTAAGAGTGCTATACAATTTGTTTTTGCAAAAAGTAGAGAATAGAGGAAAAAAGACATATTTGTGGATTGCATACCATTGGTGCTCCATAAGGCCTTGAAGACCTGATTGTTCTCCCAGGCCTTGTGTTAAGATACACAGGGGCTTGTTGGATGTGCCTATGTTTTATATAGAAGGATTTGGGTCCCTATGTATCTTGTTTTTATTGTTAGTTGTATTGGATCAACACAATCAAATGAGTTAGTTTGGAATTCATTTATTGATATGTCAACAAATCATTTTCAACTCCTAGTGACCACATAAATTCAATTTGTCCAAGAGCCATTTGTCCTTTTATATTTTCTAACCATGTGGTTTTCTTGGTAAAAATGAAAAACTGGTTTACCATTGCCTCTCCTGTTACTATAGTGATCATCTGCTGCCAGAAACTTCCTATATGAACCATGGTGGCACAGTGATTAGAGTGCAGTATTGCAGGCTACTTCTGCTGCCTGCCGGCTGCCTGCAATTTAAATCTCACCAGGCTCAAGATTGACTCAGCCTTCCATCCTTCCAAGGTGGGTAAAATGGGGAACCAAATTGTTGGGGGCAACATGCTGACTCTGTAAATCACTTAAAGAGGGCTGAAAAGCACTGTGAAGCGGTAAATAAGTTTAAATGCTATTGCTATATTGCTGCTGCCTGTTCTCTATTCGTATTTGCTTTAACTTGCAGCTAGGGTGACCTTCACACCTTAGGTGACTCTGCTGGGCATATCTACCCTTGGCATACACTCCCAACATTCTTCAGGAATTAGAACAGCTCCCCTCCCTCCCATCAGAGTGAGGAAGCACAGCAGGACTTATTGGAAGAGTTCCTAACACCTAAATTAAATAAGCTCTTTTTTAATGATAAGATATTAGTTTTATATCTGTCTTTCCTCTTGGAACTCAAAGCAGCGAGCTAAAGCAAGGAAAATAGATTGTATTTTTTATGACCATATCCTCTTAATCAGAGATTATGGGCATAATCCTACCAAAATGAACAACTCTTAAGACTCATTTATTTCAGATGAGAACTGGAATCAAAGATCAAGTCTTTCCCACTTTAACAATGAAAAAATCATGTTTGATGTTCTCTCTAATGCTCTGAATATTTTTAGATCTAACAATAAAGTTGCAAGTCATTACACAATACCTACTCTGATCTATCGGATTATATTAATTGCACACAAAAAATCAATAAATGAACAATGGAAATCTACTTATAATCAAACAACCAAAACTGATAAAGTAAAACAGTTCATATTCTAAACAGATTTAAAAGTTCTTAACTTGATCTCTGTGTTCTAAATGCAGCATATGATTCTTTGGCACATATTTGGAAAACCAGCTCTAAAGATAAAGTGCCAATGCTACCACCATGAAACCACTGTCCTGAATCTTTCAAGCTAATTAAAAATTAAAAGCAGTTTTCAGTAGATAACCACATAGGTCAGAGGTTTTTTTTTATCCCAATAACATGATACCGACCAATATGAGAAAATGGTGTACCTGTGATAACAATGGCTTTTTAAACTGTTTTCTTACATACATTGTGTTATGATGAGAATATCTTTATAGCAGCTTCCATTAGCCTATATTCAGTTCAATAATGGCTGAGCCCTGGAGCCATGAAGGTCATCCAAAGTTTCCATAAGATAATTGTTTCTATAGCTCAGCAATGAGAAAGGAAATTTCAAAGCAATAGTTTTGGCTCAGGGAAAGGCTTGAGAGGCATAAGAAGACATAGGCCACAAGTTCTCTTAAAAATGATTATATCTACAACTCCATGGATAATCAAGTTTATCATACAAACATTCCTATTATAGACTTCCAAAACAACATTGTGGGAAGAGAAATGAACATGTAATGGGAATCTTAAAACAGTATGCCTGGAAGTCATTCCAAAACAAAGAATCATCCTTCTTGCCTATTTCTATAAAGTTCTGTTTTGGTTAAAAATTCCCGTTCACTCAATGGCTGTATAATCCTGCATCATTCATTCTCATTGTGTTATTTACATGTCTGACTTTTTATACATTGAACATTATTTTGAAACCAGTATATCAATACACATAGCAAACATTTATTTTCCATACAGAGAAGATTAAGTTTAAATAGAGAGCTTTTTCTCCTCAGTAATACAACCCAGAAGAAGAAGGGACATCTTATTTGAATATCTACAGTCACTGATTTCTTGAGAAATTAAACAATAAACATTTTAAAAACAGACCTGCTCAATGATTCCTGTGTGTTTAAAACAAGAAGGCAAAAATCAGAGCCAAAGGCTGTTACAGCTACTTCTATAGCTTGTCCACTACCACCCTCCAATCTAAACAAGCAAAATATATTATCCTTTCCCCTCTGCAGAAAAGATAGTAAACCATCCTCAGAATGCCACAATATTAGTGCATGCTTCCTCATATAAGACACCAGAAATTTACTAGATCTGATCACATCCCCTCTGTACAGCCCACTAGTAGGAAGATCTATGCATAGAATCCTTTGAGGGAAACCACTCAAGGTTTGAGTTCTGCCTTAAACTAGTTTTTGGAAGTGGTACTTAGAAATATTTTATATAAAATAATTTAAAATAGCAGATAGGTCTGAAGAAGTAGATTCTTCCAAAGTATACCCCAAAATGGGTTCTGTTACTGTGCAAAATCTTAATTTGAAGTGAGTTACCAATTTTATGCTTGAACCAGTGAAATCAAAATGCATCTGGTTATCATCGCTTTTACTTTAAGCCATTTTTTTTAGCAATAGCAATAGCAACATTGGCCACAATGTAAATTGTATATGTCAGCAAGATAGGAAAATCAACAGTTCTTGAATGGAGAATTTCAACATTTATTAAGATACATCTATAGATACATCCATACCTGAGGCAGTCAGAAAAATTAGTAAGTGCATTGTTGTGCTGCCAAATATCCTGGCTTTTCCTTGCATTCAGTTAATGGGTGGGGAGGAGTTCCCCGCCCATTAACTGAATGCAAGGAAAAGCCAGGATATTTAGCAGCAATATCCTGCTCAATGGCTCAATGACTTCATCTATCAGCCTAGGAACCAAGGCTAATAGTAAGAAAAACATCACGCAGGGAGAGACTAGGCATGACCAGAGAAGATACATTTACAGAAGTTTATTATGGTTCTTCCTGCTAAAGAGACCACTCAGTTTCTACTGCTCTTTATCTGCAGGGTCAAAGGGCAGAAAGACCAATATGCTATTCAACAGCCATGGAAAGTTTGGCTCACTCCATCAGTTAAAAAAGCACAAACCACTTTTTAAAAATTTGAACAGCTTCAAGAAGGACTAAACTGGGATATTTTTGTGCACTTAAAGAATGGAAATCTGTCCTCTTCTTCTTTTTTTCAGTCTCTTGTGTGTCTTGGCTTTTTAGACTGTAAACCTAATAGTAAACTGTTAGGTAACATGGCAAAAGGCTTGGTTTACTCGAGGGTCATATACTGTATCTGTCATAGTTTCTGCCCAACCAGCTGGATCTGGTAGGGTTAGCAAGCTCCAAGATTAAACAATGCCATCTGACTAAACCTCAAAAACATGCCTTCTCTGTAGCAGTGTCTGCCCTCTGGAATGTTATTTTCTCTAAGATTTGAATGTTTCCCACTCTGCTGGTGTTTCAGAGGACTTTAAAGATCTCGTCATCAAAACCAAAATTGTATAGGCTATTCAATGCCCCGTCCCTTTTCTTTCCTTCTTTCCATCTTTCCTTTCCATCTTTCCTTTCCACGTCCTCCACCTCCACCTCTTCCTCCTCCTCACCTCCACCTTTCCCTTCCTCGTTCTTTATTTCTTTCTTTCTTTCTTTCTTTCTTTCTTTCTAGGTGTATTTCTTTTACCACAATTATTCTTATCTGCTGCTATTTTGCATAATTATCTGTGTGCATATATGTGTTTCCTATAGTTCTTTGTGGTTGTAAACTACCTGGAATCATTGGGTGACACATAAATTTAATAAATTGTTATTATTGCTGGCCTGACAGTCAGATATTTACACTGGATATGGAATTTTTATCCACCTATTGAGCCCCCTCCAACAACCTAGGAAACGAAGATGTTACTGTTTGATAATTTAAAGATACCATTAGAAGAGAATGTGTAAAAAATATCACTGCAGAATATAAACTATTCCAAATAAAACTGCCTTTTGCAATTGACAGATGGTGAATTTTGAAATGCCAATGGCATTCAAGCAATGTTTTGGAAATGCAAGGTATCTATTACTACTGATACTATCTTTGCTTTCTTTTGATATAGTTGTTCTATGTCTATTTCAGGTCTTTATATTTTGTGATTTTGTGGTTGGCCCCCAGGGGGTGCCTGAGGCATGGAGCAGTGGGGAGGATTCAAGGCAGTTTGTTCCTGACGCCAGACAAAGAAGGGCGGAGAAACGGAAGCAGCAGCTGTGGAGGCAGACTCAGAGATGATAATTAAGTCCAGGTGGTTGTGGCTTGGCCCCTCCCAAGAGAGTATATAAGTAAAGAAGTGGGGAGGGGTCATTTGCAAGACACAACCATTTGAAACAGTATTGGAATACTCTGTCTGTTGTGTATATGTGCCTGTTGGATTTTCAACTAGTCTTGCATGTGAGTCGTGTCTGGGCCTTCAGCCAAAGGAGTTGATAAAGCTGTGTTTAAAGAGTGGCAAACAGCCAAGCCTGTGTCTGGGTGATTTGCAGTTTGGGGGGGGTGTGTGTGGTCAGAACAACTATTTTTTTTTGTTTTTATCATCAACAATTGTTACATTTGAATGTTATGTGGTATATGTTTCTCTCTTTGAATTCACTTCAATTATGATTTATCATACAATTGGCTAGATGTTTTTTATCCACCTATCAAATCCTTCCCAAGGACCTGGGATAGGCGGATGCTATTGTTCAAAAGTATTAAAGGTATCATCACTATAAGTAAGCTGTTCCAAGTAAGGCTGCCTTTTGTAATTAACTGATAACAAAATAACAAGACTTGGCGATGACTAAGAGCAGAAAAGTTGAAGAAAGAGACAGAGGGTCTAATTCTGGCTCCACAAGACCAAGTCTTAAAAATAAATACATACAAAGCCAGAATTAAGAAGAGAACAACAGAGAGTACAAATGCCACCTCTGCAAAGAAGCTGAAGGAACAGTAGACCACCTAATTAGCTGCTGCAAGATTGCACAGACTGATTATAAGCAACTGCATGACAATGAAGTAACAATAGTGTATTGGAAGAGTTGTAGGAAAGACCTCTTGCCTTCAGATAAGAACTGTGTTTCTTCAATTTTCCTGCTCTTAGCCATTGCCATATTTTCTTATCTCTTTGCCTGCTATTTTTTTAATGTACTGTCCTTATAACATTTTGCCTTGCCATATCTCTTTTCTATTCTTTGTTTGTTTTTTTGTAGTCAGACCACTTGGTCTCTCCAGTACTTAATAAGCCTTCATGGTATTCAGATTGTGCTCAACTTACAACAGTTTGTTTAGTGACTGTTCAAAGTTACAATGGCACTGAAAAAAGTGACCTATGACCATTTTTCACATGTATAACCATTGCCGTCTCCTCAAGGGCCAATAAGATATTGTAATATGCAATAAATATGCTTATGGAATTATGATCAGTCTAAATAATTCAAGTTTATTGGGTTATTTTGAGTCAATCACTGATGTCTGCTATTCTACAAACTGTGCCATGACCATCACCAGCTCATGATACACCATTGAATCCTACATTATTTTCACCAGTCCCAGCTCCTAAACACCACAATTATGCTGCTATAATCTTGCCCTGACAGATGTTCTCCTGAACCTGGAACCTGTACTACAAAGAAAGAAACTTTACCTATAGAGCAATTTAATAGCTCACTGGGGGGGGGGTGTCCCACTAAAGCCTTTATCTTTTCTCTTGAAAAGCTGGAAAGAGAAGAACTACAATCAAGCCAATATAAAGGCAATTTCTTTGGCAATTTCAGTTACACCAAACTAAAAATCTTTCATCTTTCAAATTTCTCAGAAACTGAATTTGAATCAAAAGGTATAGGCCAGCCATAGCTGAGAGGTATCATTGGATCAGATAGTGCATGTCTTGTACTTAAACCAGTTTTCTGTGTATGATAGACCTCACTGTCTCTTAGTCTTGTTTACTTTACAGTATTATTGATGTAAATACTGGAGAACAAAAGGCACTCAAACCTCAAAAAGCAAGGATAGTTATTCCAATATGACATGTGACATGAGAAAACCACTAAAGTATTGCACAACTTGAATTTAAAGAAATTTTTTGAAGAAATAAATATTACAAAAATGAAATTGTTGAAAAATGTTGTATGTGTTGAACAATATGCCTCCATTTATCAACTGAATGACAAATTCACAAAAAAAAATGTTTTACACTGCTCATTCCCCAAGGTAACATGAAGGGTTAGATTTCAATCCTACATATCTTTCCCTGGGAATGAGTCTCACCAAACTGAACAGCAAAGTACTGGATTTGGTTTGACCCACAAATTACGATACAGAAAATTAAACATTTCAAATTCTCTGATGGATCATGACCAGTCAGAGATGGGATCTGCAAATAAATAGCCTCTTTTGGAAAATGTACAGACTTTCAAGGCCTCGTGACAAATGGTCAAGATATTTTGGAAGGGACCAGCTTTGAAAAACATTATCATAAATTGTACTGTGATAAGACAATGTATCATACAATATCACTTCTCTACAATAATGAACTTTGATGTGAGTTCTTTCAATCTAAATTAACTAAATACAATTAATCTGGTTAATTAAATTCGGAAATCTCCAATATTTAATCTAGTATTTCTTCAGACCAAACAACTAAAACATGATAGATGAATCCTCTGCACAAATAACTATCTGGCCTTTTAATCTATAGCTATTGCTTTCCCCATTGTTTATAAAGTTCATTTAGGTCATTTGGAAGAGATTATAAAAGCAGAACTTATTCTTATAGCTAGATCAACAATTGTGGTAAGTAGGACAACACAGCAGTGTTGTCACCATAACACAGTTGCTCACAGCACCTGCCAGTGCAATTACTTTGACATGAAATGAGTTGTTTCACATTTTCCAGGGGGAAACTCAATGTGGGCTTATTACTCCACAGTTCCAGCTGGTAACAACATTTCTTACTTCTCTTGGGTCCATATAATATAACAGCAATGAATATTAACTGAATCCCAACAATAAAGCTTATACTTCAACTTACTTTGACCAAAAATCAAACTTAGCAACAAGATAACTGTGATGAACAAGTAATTTTATACAGTCGGTTATATTGTATTCTGAAGATGAAGAAATGTCAAATACGAGTTGCTTATTCTTCTACCCTTCCAATTTCTTAAAACCAGTCAAACTGAGAACTGCCCATTTCTTCAGGAGTCAAAAAAGGCTGTGTATGTTTAAATCAATAGCCTTGGAAATCTCCTGATCATTCAACTAACTCAGACAAAATATAGATTTAAATTTAATACTTGTTATGAGTCTCTCATGGTAAAGAAATGCAATGTAATATTTCCTTTCCTAGATACTGAAATAATTTAAATTCTGTTATTGTTTCACAACAGAGAAGTTTAAAACAACATTTTCTGTTATTTGTATTTATAGTTTATAAGAAAGAAAATTTCAGCATTTTAAAGGTAAAGTTAAAGGTTCCCCTCGCACATATGTGCTAGTCGTTTCCGACTCTAGGGGATGGTGTTCATATCTGTTTCAAAGCTGAAGAGCCAGCACTGTACGAAGACATCTCCATGAGCATGTGGTTGCCATGACTAATCATTGAAGGAACATGGAACACCATTACCTTCCCACCAAAGGGGGTCCCTATTTTTCTACTTGCATTTTTTTTACATACTTTCAAACTGTTAAGTTAGCAGAAGCTGGGACAAGTAATGACAGCTCACTCCGTTACGTGGTGCTAGGAATTTGAACTGCCGAACTGCCGACCTTTCTGATCGACAAGCTCAGCGTCTTAGCCACTGAGCCACCGCGTTCCTCTTCAGCATTATAGTAGCCTTTTATTTCTTGGCTCACTCAAATGAAAAACAGAATAGCAGTTAAGACAATTTTTTGGTCTTCGTTCTGTTTGTTATTTCATAATGCCAAATTATGATGCAGCATGCCAAATTTTTCAAATGCACAGTATCATTTTTAGTTGAGGTAGTTTCCCCTCATCTTGAAAGAGTCAAAGTACAATGACATTTACTCACATTCTTCCTATTCCATCCAGATCCTTCTTGTCTTGCTGTGTTTTCCCCTCATAATCCATACTAGCTGATACACTGTTTTGGAAGACAATTGGTAAAGAGAAAGTAACTAAATAATAAAGAAATAGCATCATGTTAGATACTGGCTGATTCTGAGAAAACCAGTCAATGACATGAAATGATTCTGCTTCTCTGAATGAATGAGTGGGAATTCTTCTTGACTTATGAACAAAAGTCACTGCTCTTAGCAATCCATTTAATAATCAATTACTAGGGCATATCTGGATATGTCCATATTGTAACCTTGCAAACAAAGCAAAAGTAGTTTACTACTGTAATTTCCTGGACCCTTTCAAAGTTCCCAGAGTAGTTCAGAACTCCAAAATTTTCAAGTGATCTCCCATACAAGTACTAACAAAATCTGACACTACTTGGCTTTTTTTAGATCAGCAAGATTGGCTACATACTACTACTTATCTAGATACCAATCAGGGTTCTACTTATAAAATGGCCAGAAAATATATGAAAAATCTATGCAAATTTAAAAGGCCTTTTACCCCTAAAGCTGTTATGCATCTGACATCATTCAGGCCTATTCATATTGCAGAGAAAATTTGAAATAACCTTCCCAATCTGTGTATACTAAATATGTGGACTAACTCCTAGAATTCCAAGCAATTTCTGAGGAAGGCAATTGGGAAGATGTTCTTCTTTATTGGAAATGCAACTTTGAAATACATATAGCAAGCAATATAGAGCAGTCAGAACAGTAAGTCAGAAGTGCATGGTCAGGCTATATACCTGTAAGCTTCAGTCATCTTTATTTAGGCTTAGAACCAACTAAACTTGGTAGAATTAAGTTCAAAATAAGCATGTCTAGAATTGTGGTGTGAATTTAATTCTTGTGTTATGTCAGCTTTATAACTACTATAGAAAGCAGCATGGCTAAGCATGACCATGCTGAATAATCCTTTAATAAGGATGTATTTAAAATGATACATGTCATGTATTTAAACAGCAGTGGTTTCATTACAGCTCATGGCAATTTTGAATATGGCACCAGTTTGTAATTGGAATCACAGTCAAATATGATCTTCTTAGGTGTGAACACCCAATGTTATCCTTTAAAAAAAAACAATTCTAGGAATAAAGCATAATCCACATGGGAGATACCGTAGCTAGCTCTATGGGAGTTTTGTAAGATGAACTCTTGTATTTCAGAAAGAGGTATTCATTTAGGGAATTGGGGGGGGGGAATCTAGCCATTGTCATATGTAATTTCACACTATTAGTCTTTCAAGTGCCTTTTCTCAAAACCTCTCCCCACAGAAGCTGCAACATTTAAAAAATTGTTTTGAGAGCATTTTATGTGGCAAATCTATTACCTAGCCAGCAACTTTTCAAGAAGCAGGTTTCAAAAGAAATGCACATCATAAGGGTGAAAAAACCCTGAGATAGAATGAGTTTTTAATTAAAATAGAATCATTCATCACATCTTAAGGGTAGAAAATACATTTTAAAGTAGGTAGGTGTCAAAAAGATACTCTTACAAATAGGTCATTCTTGCAAATTAATTTCCAATATGAAGGCTACAAATTTCTACAATCAAGACCCCTATCAGTCTAAGTGGGAATTTAAACCCATCACATCTGGATAATGCCAGACTACAATAACTGAAGAAATGAATGTAAAGAAAATGTAATATAGTCATAACAATAAACATTCTCTTTTAAAGGATAAAAGATATTTTAAAGGGGAACTATAAAGAGGGAAGGAGGGCGAGGTAGCTATCTGAGGTCTGCAATGGAAAATGCCTTTAGGAGAGCTAATTTGATTGCTAAAGAGGAAATGACTTTTTATGACCAAAATAACTGAAGATCCAACAATACTTGAAGGGAAACTAGCAAAGTCATTTTGTGGGAGGGAATGTAAAAAATAATCAGTTGGTACTTAATTTTCATTATTATTTTTTTATCTGCTCCCTCTTATTTTGGCTGCCTTCTTCATCATGTACAAAATCCTAGATTCTGAGAATCCGACTAGGATTTTGCAGGGCTGACAGAGAGTTACCAATCCAAAAATCACCCAGTTGGCTTCAAGCTGAAGACAGAACAAGAATTCTCAGACTTCTGATTTTTAGTCTGGTGCCTGAATCACTACACAAAGCAGCTCTCTAAACAGTACATTTAGATGCACAAAAATCATTATAATTTGAATGCAGATTTAATAATCACGCAAACCAATACATTGAATTCAAAAGGCAACACGTTAGCCAGCACTTATGACCATTTCACACAGTTGGGATTATCTATTTTACAATTAGCTCCATCCAAAAGAATAAATGCTATTCCCTGAAGATTAATTGTATCACAAATATACTGTACATAAGATAGAAATCATGTAATAATTTATATTCCAGAATAATTGTCACATGCAGTTATGTTCTACACAAGAGAATACAGTTTGCTTACATTTTTTTTCTAAATGGTATTAAAATAGTCTTCAGTCCTGTAATACATTTTTTCCTTTTACACATGGTTTTATTGCTAAAAACTAGTTATTCCAAAATAGCAGTACTGTAACTATTTCTCAAAGGAGGTCAAAGGGATTAGAAAAACCTCTAAATACTATGTTTCATGAGTGGCCTTCTTAAGGACTATCCAAGGTAGAGTATAGAATTCCATACAGTATACAGTATATTTATATTCCACAATATATCTCTGTATTAAGATGCCTTGATGCATATTCCTTGCATATGTGGCTTGAGAGGGCTGAACCACATAACCTCCCCTTGCCTTCTTTCCCAGCCACAGTCAATGCACTTTTGCTCAAGCTGATGGTTTGTGGAAAACAAAGTTTGTTCAATCAACTCAAGTGTTTATAGTGAAACAACAAAGATTCAGAACAGAAAATATAACTATTTTTGCTAGGAAACATGTTCTATAATTGATTCAATAGATAGATTGATAGATAGATTATAATTAACCAGGTCCAATATTTCTATTATTTCTCTCTGAAAGTCACAGCCAGTCATTCTCTTAGAGAGAAATTTAAAAAAATGTTTTCCTTAATCAGTTGTGAACATAAATCTATGGCATTCTTGGTACTCTGATGTTGTTACATAGTTTGGTAATGAAATGTCTTCAAGAAAACAACCAAGCTCAGAGCACCCCAAGGACCCCACAATTCAACCCTGAACTACAGATATTATCTTCTAAAGGTAACTTAAATGTTGTTCAATTTTGGTATCATAGAGATCAGAAGTAGGTTCTGGCAGTTACTACTGCCGGTTCGCTCATGGGCGCGCCACATGCGCATGCTTAATGCACGCTGTGCATGTATGCACAGTACAATAGAAAATTGTTCTGTGCATGTGCGGAAGCATAAAACAAGATGGCGATGCTTATGGTGCTGCCTGGAGAACCAGTTCAGGGGCGTGGCAGGTCTGAGTCGCTGCTGGTTCCAGTTCTATCAGTGGTGGATTCCCAGTAGTGGTTCCCAGTAGTACTGGTTCCAGAGACCCAGACCACCAAACCACTACTGGAAATCCACCACTGATAGAGATATCTTTTTATTTGTGTTCATTCATTTGCCCAGTCAGTCAGTCTCTATTCCACTTACAGTTACACCCTTCCATTTACCTCAACTATTCACCTTGTATTTTCAACCTCAAGGAGATTTCACTATCTATTTCCTAAGTCACCTTTAAGTTTCAAGTGACATTGTGCTGTCCAGCAGCCAATCAAATGTGACAGAAAGCTTGTTACAAAGGTTCCTTTGTCCCAAGAGCTGCTTCTAATGCTATTGTCCAGGATGTAATAGTCGCTCAGCAACAAGTACAGAATACATACACATATATCTATCAACTTTATAATAATAATAGTTTATAATAGTTTGAAATATCATCTAACAATTGTAGATATTTTTCATTGAGGGTTTCCTAGATGGATATAGAAGTAAAGTTCACAATTGTATGTGCTTCACAAAACCTTTCAGCAAGGCTTCTCCAGTGCAATGGTTCAGAAATGGGGATCGCTATGCAGTAAGTAAAATACAGTATGCAAAAGTCTGTACCTCAGACCTGGACTACTATTATCCTATTTATATATCTATTATCCCAAGAAATCAATAATAATTATATTGGAAGCATCCTAAAAATAAAGGTAAAGGTAAAAGGTTTGTCCTTCCAGTTGTGTGTGGCTCTACAGGGTGGTGCTCAAACCTTAAGCTTACAAATATATTATTTAAAGGATAAGTACCCTTCTCTGATGTGTTCTGTTTAAAAAAAAAATCCTTGGAATGGTATTCTATTATGGGTTTCCTATCAGTACTTTGTGCATAATATTATCAGTATAAATTGCCTCTGAATAATAGCTTGTGACGGTAAGAAAATGAGGTAATTGTCAGAAGAGGTGACTCATCCAAAGCAAGGAGACAGCAGCAAGGTAGCCCTGTGTAACAAATACAAATTTGAGTCACACACACATACACACACAAACACACACAATGGCTAGCTGAATTTTGGCTTGCCAGCTGCAGTTCTTTTGTGAAGGATGTTGAAGTCAGGCTTTCTATCTATTTTCAACAGAAACTATATATGTATTTTAAAAAGTTCAAAAATACAACAAATACCCTATGACTTATTTATCAATGGGGCCAAATTGGAAAGCATTGTGACACTGGGTAGGATAAGAGTAGGAAAAGTGTAGCAATACATTCAGTAGTCATAAAGTAATCATGTTTCATTTCTGAGATCCCATCCCATCAAGAAATTGAGTGAACTGATTATCACAGTGAACTGATCAAAGAACAGATGGCATGGTGATGATGCAGGAAGAGTTCAGACCCACAATTAAAGCTCAATCTAAGATAACAGTGATCTCACTGCCTTAAAATGGCAAGATATACTTAAGTGACAGCTAGATGTCAGGAGGTTTTAGGAGACTAAACATCTACCCCAACATGCTGAGTGCAAACATTCACATCCTCCATCTATCTGCAAAAGGCATGTGAAATACAATGGGTTAGGGTTGTGGCTCCACGTTGAATAGCCATCTGCTACTGGAGAAAAGATGTTTTAGCTCAGACTACTAAACCTATCCATCTTTAAATTTCTCTTTGATGCAAGCTTAAAGGTAAAGGTTCCCCCGTACATGTGTGCTAGTCGTTTCTGACTCTAGGAGAGGTGCTCATCTCCGTTTCTAAGCCGAAGAGCAGACACTGTCCGAAGACTTCTCCGTGGTCATGTGGCCGGTATGACTAAACACTGAAGGTGCACAGAGCGCTGTTACCTTCCCACCAAGGTGGTCCCTATTTTTCTACTTGCATTTTTTACATGCTTTTGAACTGCTAGGTTGGCAGAAGCTGGAACAAGTAACGGGAGCTCATTCCATTATGAGGCACTAGGGATTTGAACTGCTGAACTGTCAATCTTCTAATCGACAAGCTCAGCATCTTAGTCACTGAGCCATCGCATCCCTAAATCCATCCATCTTTAAATTTCTCTTTGATGCAAACTTACTCGTACACTAATATAAAGACCTATGCTGAAATTCAGACCAATCTTCTCTATCCTGACATTTTTCAGAGCTATTAGATGCATGCAATTCCTACTGACACCCAACAGAAGAATTATAAAAGTTGCAGCCAATGAGCACCAATTCTGAAAAAGTTAATGTATACAAACTCTGACCAGGAATTTATTTTACAAACCTAAGGAATGGTGGGGTTTTTTTCCCCTTTGCTCAGGCTAAAATGGAACCTATTTTGTAGGGGGAGGGAAATAATAATCTACGATATGAATGTATTTGTTTTTCTCTTGTAAAACTTCCCATGCTTATAAAATCAAAGGGAGGGGGAATGTCCATTCAGAAGTCTGAAGGGAGAGAGCTGCACAAGCCTTACCACAAGTTAGCTTAATGCATTCCCTGGCTCTGATAAACAGAAGCTCTGACAGAACAAAAGTCTACAAAATTATGGTTAAATGCTCACTCTTGTGACAAAGTGCCAGCTATTAAGTAAGTGCAAGGACTTTTCATCTGCTTCTCATCTAGCTGAAAGTAGATGGCCTGGAAATTATAGGGGAGAAAATTACCTAAATTCAATGCATTTTAGAAAAGGTTATATTTCAGCTTCTTTTGTGTGCAGGACATTTAATGTGAAAGAGTTTTAAAGAATCCCTAGAGCTTAAATTCCTCCAGCTCTTATGCCACTAGAACAAAACCTAAATCAAGGAGCTATTGCCTAGTGCTATTAATAGGTGTATGTCTAGAAAACCTGGGTTTGAACTATAGCATCTTTGTTGTTTCTTCTATTGTTTGCACTATGTAGACTATTGTATACCTAGTATTTAGGTATCCATATTACAAATCATAATAGATAATAATTAATATTATTTAGAAATTAGGAAATTATTTGTTACAAAAATATTATTTTTAATCATTTTCATTTTAACAAATAAGAAGAGGGTCATAGGTTTACAACATTTATATGGCAGATGGGTTCAATATAAAAAAACTGATTCAGTTTAATGATGTCCAATAGCTTACAAGGTATAAAATACCATAACAATTACAACATCCACAGTTACATTACTGCATAGATAACAGTAAAAAGATAATGAAAATAAAAATGGTGAAATTGTAAGGGTGGCAGAACCTGAGTTGGAGTCAAAAGAGGAATCAATCTAGAGTCTCTCCATAGCCACAAATGGATTAAATCCAATTCTTCTTAAATTTCCTTAAATTTTATCTAGCATCAAAATAGTGCTAACCATAAGTTGAGTAGATTCTTGTGCATAGGCATAGTGCATAGTTTAATTATAACTTCATGTATGGTCCTAATTTTTACACCTGACAGCAATCTATGAAATCAAGAAAAATCAAGACAATGTCCTCTGGAATAATTATAAGATGCTAAAGAATGTGCAGAATAAGGAAAAGTCTGATCCCAAAGGAAAGGCTATTCCAGAGTTACAACATCACCACCGAGAATCAGAGCCATCAGTTCCCCATATTTGCTGCTTTGAGACTAACAGCATTTTCTGATCCTCATGACAATTCCAGTTGCAAAAGACAGTCCTATGGTACCCAGGTACTAACAACCAAGGTCCAGAGATCAATGCCATATAAAAACCAGAAGCTGGACCACTTGGAGTCACAGTTGATACAACAGCCATAGCTGGGCAGAGTTTCCTCTAGCTTTGGCTTCCACCTGCTATTCTAGCAGGAATTGTTGGCCTACAAGGATTTCCAAATTGCAGCTCTGCTTTTTCATGAATAGTGCCTGCCCATCCAGTGCCTACCTACCCAGAGACAACACTGGCATTGACAGAAAACCTCAATTCATAAACAATACTCAGTTTTACTTGGGTTCATCCTCAGTCTGTTAATCCCTATCCAGACCTTTACAGCCTTCAAACCAGTGGTGGGTTTCAAAAATTTTTAGAACCTCTTCTGTAGGTGTGGCCTGTTTTGTGGGAGTGGCTTGCCGGCCATGTGACCAGGTAGGAGTGGCTTGCTGGCCATGTGACTGGGTGGGAGTGGCTTGCCGGCCATGTGACTGGATGGGTGTGGCCAACTTGTAAAATGTGGTGAAACTCACTTAACAACGCTCTTGCTTAACAACCAAAATGTTGGCTCAGAAACTGGCATTTGAAGCACACAAGCCTTAAAGCTGTCAAGTTACAAGATCCTTGCACCCCTAACCCTTTAGAAAAAATACCCAGGGGTGTTCAAACTTGACAGCTTTAAGACTTGTGGACTTCAACTCCCAGAATTCCTCCTCTCACTCATCTTGATGATATGCGGACGGGTGGGGGGGAGGGAGCTGGAATCAATTCTAAATGGCACTGTCGATTTGTGGAACCTCTTCTATAGAAGAGGTTAGAACTGGCAGGAACCCACCCCTGCTTCAAATACCAGGACAGGATGTCAGTAGGATCTGCCCAACAGCCTAGAGTGGCTATTCTTTAGCATATTTATGAGACCACATCCAAAGCCATTGAATGACCTCATCCAGTAACCTATATCCTTATCAATCATTTGAAAAACTAGGGAGAAGTAGACTCAAACATTTTTACACTAAATAAATAAACCAAACATGAGAATGCTACTGAAAATATATTGGATTAAGATAAAAGTCCCCCCACACATGTGTACTAGTCATTTTTGCTCTAGGGGCGGTGATCATCTCTGTTTCTAAGCCAAAGAGCCAGTGCTGTCCAAAGAAGTCTCTGCGGTCCTGTGCCGGCATGACTAAACACCAAAGGTGCATGGAGTGCTCTTACCTTCCCACCAGAGGTGGTTCCTATTTTTCTAATTGCATTTTATGTGCTTTTGAACTTTTAAGTTGACAGAAACTGGGACAAGTAATGGGAGCTCACTCTATTACGTGGCACTAGGAATTCAAACCACTGAACCACAGATCTTGTGATCATCCATGTCAGTGTCTTAGCCACTGAGTCACCGCATCTCGATTACACTTTTGGATTACACTTTGTTTAATTGTACACAGATTCACCAGATTTTTTTCAGTCAAACAGACTACCAGGAGTTTGTCTCTTTTTTCCACATACTTACTTGAGCCCATTATATTAAAGAATCAAAATTATAAGGAAATGAGTGTCAAAAACCAACATTAAACATCTTAACACTACCTATGGATTGTGTTAAGAGAGAAAATACTATTTTAACAGCAATACAGCTAAGGGTGACTTGGGCCAGCCATATTCATAAACTGGAATATGACAAGGTATCATGAAAAATGTAACATGTAAAGTATTATTAAGACATGTTGGGCTGTGGTTGGATATAAGCAAGAAAAAGACCCTATCCTAGGCATGGAAGAGGGACTTCTGAGAGAGCCCGTTGAGTATAGAAAAGGAACAACTCTCTCCACACACTTACCTCCTTACAATGTCTTGTTGCCTAGGGCAACTAGGAAAGTCATTACATATAAATGAAAAATTGTCAAGACTTCTTTTACCCAAGGGTTGAATGAAAATGTGTCACCTCCATAATTTTAAACTTAAATAGGTATTTTAATAAATGAAATAGGAAAATAATACTAGAAATGAGTTCTTTCACTACCTGTATTTACTTCCCCATATAAACACCATAATTCACTGCACACTTCTGCCAATGATGAACAAACCTCTTAAAGCTATCAATAAAGAACTCCACCTCTTTGACTCTTCAGCTAGAGCCTGAAAATATCAGATTTAAGGAAATCCCCTATCTATATCTCCCCAAAAAAGTACCCATCAGATATTTTTGGTCAAAATCTGGGATTTTATTTTTTATTTTCATATGGAAGTTTTGCGATGATGTTCCATGCTTCATTTCTGCGTATAATGATGACCTCATGTTTTGTCAGCTGTGCCATGAAGAAATTCCTCATTTTGATTATTATAGCACGCCAATAGCTGGCAAATTTCGACTCTTGAAGCTTTTATTACTGCTATCAGCATATAAGGAGCCCCTCTTGCACAAATCTTCCAATATTGAAAAATATCCGTAATACAAACCACTCTTTCCTGTGAAATGCCAGGCTTGACAGCAAGTTCCCTTTGAGTTGTCTACCAATTGTCATTATTCAATTAATCAATCTTTCTTTGGTGAAATTCATTGTTTGCTGTCACAGGTCAACCACTTATTCCTGATCATATAAATCAGTTAAGCCAAAATTATATCACATGTCACTAAGCCAAAAAAATGTATTTTTTGGCTTAGTGACATACACCAGTCATATCAACATAGACATCACCATAATCAACCTGTATTTAATGGTGGATATCAATTGAAGGAGCTTCCACAGTTATAAATTGAATCTTGGCATGCTATTTAAGGCACACTGACAGAGTCACTTCAGGATTCTTCTTCACAACCAATAGCAACATAATTTTTCTCATGGCAAATTCCCACCAATTGAAATGAAAGATCAAATGCTAAAGAACACATCAGAGTTTCCTGCACATCAGTACTGCCATCTATTGGTGGCTTACAACATTGGAGTCATTACCTTTCATTCATCCCTCATATATATTTTTATGTAAAATGATTTAACTCTACAAACAGATGAAGACAGATTTTAGTAATAGATACTTGGGCATGAAATTGTTCCAATGGGGCAGATTATGTCTATGTCGTAGTAGTTCAAAATATCTGCTTTCTGGCTAATGTGACCTGAAACACAATCAAAAGTCCTTCACTTACAGCAAACTACCCATTTAAGGTCTGTCCATTTTCATAAAGTATCTCATTTTACTGCTTGCCTAGACAGTAAACAGAATGACTCCATTTTTGTGTTGTTTTCTTCCTTCACCTCCAGCCAGTCCAAAAAGAAAAGCCCACCTATAGGACCTTTGTCCAAACATCATGTAGCAACCAGCTTCTTTTTTTTCCTTCTGCCTACTCCTTTAGAGTGGTATTGCCTTGGTGCTGAATAGTCTAATGGGAGAGTTCAGTGCTGGGTCTGCACTTTCCCAGCCATTAGCCAGCTGCCACTGCATTTTATTATCTTGAGAGGGGGAGCTGTGCATCAAAGCAATTTCCAAACAGTGTGAATGGGTGGAAGTAACCCAGCCAGGACAACGTTCAAACATGTATTTTTGGCGCACATACATAGTGCCATCTGGAATCCGGAACCACAAAGGCCAGCAGGCCTGCTTACACACCCTTTACACACCCTGTTTTGTTCGCTGGTATAACAGTTAATTTTGATAACAAGGCAAACTTGTAGCAAGTAGCTGTTTTCATGCATAGCCATTGTTTTGTATAAGCAGAACTGCACAGAGCCAGGATGAAAAACAAAGGTAGAAGGCGGGGCTTTGTGTGAAAACAAAGGAGGCAGGCCATGGAAAATAACCTTTGATTTGCTTCTGTAGTTGGGTAGAAGAGAAACAGATTTTCCCTCCTACCCTCCACTTAAAACGCACAGTAAAGCTGCCTGTGAAACAGTCAGGTACTTGGCATAACTGCATTTAGAGCTCAGATCAAGTACTTGGCTCTGTTTCTCCTCTGATCAGTATAGTTCAATCATTCAAAATCATTATGCTCTCTCTCACATATATACAGAGGGGGAGGGGAGGGGAGAGGGAGGGAGAAAGATCAAAGTCTTGACTTGTGGTACATGATCATAAAGATATCATACAGATATTATAGTTACAGGGGTAACGTTTAAAGACTAACAATTACCAAGCACCAGATAATATATATATAAAATTTCACAAAAACATATTAAATTCTTAAATTATGCACCTTTACTAGGAAAGAAAGGAGGGAGAACAGAGTCATTGTAGTTAGAAATATGTATTGTTTTTCAGCTTTCTCTTTCAAGCACCTATAGTTTCTTTGATTAATGTGCATATTATCATAGCCTCACTGTTCATATTTTGTCACTTGATAGTTTCTCCTGTGATTTAGTCTATCAACTTCTATTTTTTACTGGGGGCAAAATCCTAATTCAATGAAATACTGAATAATGTATACATCAACAACAGCTCATTACATAATCTCTATTTAGGCAGGTGATGGGTAAAGAAGCTGGTATTATTCTCTCCATATTACAGATAAGGGCCAGAAATACTACAGGTAAGAGATGGTGATTTGTGTAAAAATTCGTATTTAAACAGACATCTGAAATGGTGATCCTTTGGCTTACGATTCTTCCTCTTAAAACTTATAGCAACATTTAATTATATATATTATTTATTTTACATAAATTATACTGTGTATAATTTTTATATTAATAGCAAGAACAAAAACACATTACAATTACTAAATCAGAATATAAGCCTACTAATCACAAGGAGGCCTTGGTGACAATAAAATCACAAAGCTGGTCTACTGCAACATCTTCTATGTGGGTCTCCCTTATAAGTGATTCAGAAACTGCAGCTGGTACAGAATGCAGCTGACAGACTGCTGGTCAATAGGACTCATCACTGCAGAATAACACATATTTCATTATTAGTGCACTCATTGCCAGGTTACCAGCCCAGTTCAAAGTTCTAGTTATCATGTAAAAACATGATATGCCATGGATCAAGATATTTTATACTAAGATTTCTCAGGATACCATCCATCCAGAATAATTAGTTTGAATAATAAGAATGTTGTTAATAAATAAAATTTAAAAATACATATAGTATTCAGAGCAATAGCAAACTATTAGAACTTATAAATAAGGCATATAGGAAACTGTATCTGACAAATTCAGAAGTACAGTAGTTTTACCAACACCATGTTAGCTGTTGAAATATCACGATTCATGTAGTTACAGTTATACAATTGTTGCCCAACTTTCACAGTCACATACAGTCATTGGAAAGATACCTTAACCATTCTCAACAGCAAAGAAATTGGAAAATTTAGAAAATAAGTATGAAATATAAAAATGTGTGTTCTGTGGAAATCTATAACAGGGATCTCCAACCTTGGCAACTTTAAGACTTGTGGACTTCAACTCCCAGAATTCCTCAGCCAGTTCTGGGAGTTGAAGTTCACAAGTCTTAGAGTTGCCAAGGTTGAAGACCTGTGATCTATAATCATGGCCACCAGTGATTTCCTACTTATTCAAAAACAGCTTGGGGAGCTACAAATCAGGTCAGAGCAGCAGTTCTTAGATCGCTGGAATTAGTCTTTTTCCCTGCATCTTTTTTTCTGAGTGAAATCTCTACCCTTTCCAAAGCCATTATTCATTTTATGGCTCTTGTTAGCTCTGTGCAAAGAAATAAAACTGATCAGGTATCAGAAACAATATACTGTTGTGGTCATTTTTAGCATGCTCCTGAAAAGAAATTACTAAAGCACGGGAACATGTGGGTCACTATGCTCTTGTCTTGCTTTGGCAGATATCTGGTTCGCCACTGTGGGAATAGAATGCTGACTAGATAATCACTGGCTTTCATCCAAGGCAGCTCTTATGTGCATATCTTCCTAAAGCTGATCAAAGCAAAACAGGAATGAAATTTTATTACAGGTTTCTGAGCAGGAGGGATTCCACTTTTTCTTATGAACAAATGCTTGCAAGTAACATTTGCTAGTCACAAGAATAGACTCTGTGTGTGTGTGAGTGAGAGAGAGAGAGAGAGAGAGAGAAAGAGAGAGAGAGAGAGAGAGAGAGAGAGAGGGAAGGAGGGAGGGAGAGAGAGAGATGTTCTTACTATGGATTCCCACCTTTTATGCTGTGGTCTTATTGCCACTAAGCTTCTGATTCAATTGAAAGGAATAGTCATTACCTTAAAGCACTGAGATACATCAGGGAATACTTCATCAGAATTGTATCTGGCTGTTAGTCAGCTAGAAATCATCTATTAAGAATTTCAGCCTCCTCACAAGGTACATGGTGTGGATGAGATGCCGACCTTCTTGTGGTCTACCCCAATCTATAGATTCTTTGCCTTAGATTTATATGCCCTAACTCTCCTTGCATTTGAAAACAAGTTAAACAGACCTGTTTCACACCTTTGCTAATTGGACTACTTTCATATGATATACAAAATTAGTCCTGTAAAATTTATTTTGCTGTTTGACTACCAGAGTCCAATCAGGACTGGGGTGGATTAGAGAAGTTTTTATAAAAAGAAACTACAAACTGGAGCTTCACTTGGCTCTTGTTTAACACTTCTTTATTAAAGTGGCTATTGTCACAACTATTGTGACTAAAGAAAAAAATGGTAAAATTATGATCTCACTAAAGCTATATCCATAGGCTATTTCGTTAACCTAATATTAAATAGCCATTTCTATAACAACAAACATATCTAATCAGCAAAACCCAAAATCGCAGTTTCATTTTATTCCACCTCAAATATAAAGTCCAAAAGCAGTTTCTAAGTAGAAAGAAAATAATTTGTATTCTTTTCTTTTATCAAAGCAGTCAATTTAGTCATCTCTGCTAACTCCATCAACTATTGCAGCCAGTCTTCCATTGTGGAATTACAATGTCCTTCCACTTTTGTGAATAAAGGAATCCTGCTGCTGTCAACATATATAACATCAAAGTTCCATTTTTTTCCAAGTTCTTTATCCATTAGGCCTAAAATAAAAGTTTCTGGTTTTATCTTTATATTCACTTTAAGAATCTTCTGTATTAAGACATGGATCCGACTCTAATATTTCTTTGTTTTATCACATGTCCACCATAAATGGTAAAAAGCTCCTTCTTTACATTTATTTCCAACATTTGTTTGAAATACCTTTATATAAAACTAAAGCTTAGCTTCTATAGTATGCTCAAGAGTGTCCCAAAGGTTCTTTAGTTAGAAAAGCATAGTCTCTCCTAGCTCTTAACATTTGGGATGGTATTTCTTTGAAAACAATCAAGTCCTGTCCATCAATTCGCAGCCTGGTATTATAAAACTCTTGTAGTATCGCATTTCTGGATTCTCTTGTAGCAAAATATATAATTATGTCTCTCGGAAGCTGTCTCTGTTTTGCCGCCCACGAATTCTGGCGATAAATTTTTTGGATCTGCCAATCAAAGTTGAGTCCCGGACTTCCCACCGAACGACTGAAAGCCTCTGAAAAAGTCTGTTTCAAATTCTCCTGTTCATTTTCACGTAATCCCCTAACTCTTAAAGCAAGCTCCATCTTTTTATAATTTGTCATAACGAGTTGTTTTTCTGCGTTTTCAACTTCCTGTTGTAGCACTTCAATTTTAGATGTCAGGTTGGAGTTGGCTTCCTCCAGGAGCTCCAGCTTATCTTCCATTCCAGCAACATAATCTGTCAATACAGTTATAACTCTTGTCATATCCTCCCTTGTTTGAGCAATCTTGTTATCAAGCTTGTCACATAAATCTGTAACAAGTTGCTTCATCTCCTCTCTAAATTCTTTGAGAGTTTCAAAAAGAAATTCTTTCGTTAACAAATCTCCAGTAGGGGGCGTGGAAGGTAAGAGCTGCGGCTTTGTAACAAATGCCTGAGATGTAAGAGAACGTCTGGGCTGCTTGGATTTCAGTGCCATTATAAAAAGAAAGCAAACAGAGTCTCTGCTCACGTTGATTTAAGATAAGGTAGTTTCAGTAAACTTTTGGCAATTGATAAAAAGAAATCTTCGAAGGAACAGGGCTAATTGGTTTGTAAAAAGTTATTTCCTTAATTCTGTGCCAGGAAGTTGAAGATATATCATTAAAGCAAATGCGGAAGCTATAAAATCGCCATTTTTAAAAAAAAGTTAAACAAAGGAGTCTTTTATAAAATTGAAGCTGGTATTTTAAATAGAGAGAAAAAAAAGTTCACGGGTATGGTCGCTGCTCGGATTGATCTTAAATGAGTTAATTACAAAGGCTTGTCCTGAGGGGGGGGTAACTCGCCTTGAGCTGAAAAAAAACAGCTGAGAAGATCTGGCCGGAGTAAGTGACTCAGCTTTCGTTGATCCTTCTCTTTCATTCGCAGCCAAAAAAAAAGAGCTGCGAACTACAAAGAGGATTCTAACTAGCTGGGTCCCTCCCTACTTTTTCCTTGCCTGAAAAAAGAGATATCTAAGATCTTTAATAGATATACGAACCAGAACTCTGAGGGCAGCTTCGTTAAGCTGCCGACGGCGGCAAGCCCCTCCCCCAGAAACCACCAAATACAGTATAGATGGGATGTGCCATTTGGTATCATAGTTACATTCGATGACCAAAAATATCGTCTTAACTCTGTTTGGGAAGCCCGAGATTTTTATTATGAGATCCTAAAGGTGGGACAGCTTGAATCACCTGGACTTGGAGAAAGACAAAGAGAAGGGGAAGAGAAACAACAAAATACACAATCACAAGACAGGAAGTATCGCTTTCCCCTTCCGGAAAAGCAGAAGACCAAAGAACAAGGATCTAGCCGTGCTCCCAGACGAATCGAAAATAAAGTGGATCGTAGCAACATCTATGAACATCAGCCATTGATTAAGGAGATATTCATGAAACCTTTATAAACATCTTGCTATATTAAATAGCCTTAAAATGATATAACTTCTTTGTAAGGAAATTATATCAAATTAACTGATTTAAAATATTGGCTTAATTCTCAACTTGAATAATACTCTGAGACTTTTGTTTTGTATAAAATGGTATAGTTGTATACAGATGAAGAGACATTAATGCTGAAAGAACTGATGCTGATCTCCTTGGAAAATATATTGTATGGGACTTAAAAAAAAAAAGAAGACTTGATGGATAATCCTGAACTTTTATATAAATTACTAATGAATTGTTTTCCAGGGTGAGGAGGGCAGAGAGCTTGGTGTTTCTGGATCGTGGTTCAGGTTGGAGGGAGTTGAGAGGTGTGGTGTAGACGGGAGGGTAGTGGAGGTTGAATTAGAGCTTATTTTGAGATAGAAAGTAAATTGATTTTTTGTATAAACTGTTATTTGATTATAATGCCTGGAAGGATACACCCAGGGAGTCTGTAGGAAGGCGGAGCATATATGAGAGGAGTACAGATGAAAATAAAATATATGTATGTGTATGTATATGTGTGTGTATATACATATAAATGTGTATATATATGTATATGGACACGGATAGAGGCAGGACGAGAAGAGTTGGAAAAGGAAACCGAGAGAAGAATTGGAGATGTGTTTATAAAAGGGACAAATTAAAGGTTTGGAATCAGACAGATATTTAGATAAAGAAATAAGGCCCCTAGCTAGAGAAGAATTCTATCTGGTTAACTTATTTGGTTTTAATACAGTTTGAAATCCTGCAAGCAATTAATTAACTGAGATTAGGAATGATGTACATTGTTCAAGCCTTAATAATGATGGGAAGCTGAGCTCAACGTAAAGAGTTTATTGATCTTTCTTTTTTTCCTTTTTTTATTATTTCCTTCTTTTTTCCTTTTTTTTTAATCTCTTAATTTTCAATGTACTTGGTTTTAATATACTCTAGACTGTGTTTGATAAAAAGCTAAGCCGGGTATGGGATCTGGGAAGTCTGAAGGGGGGTAGGGAGGGGGGATCATAGGGGGAGGGGGGAGGAGGGTGGGGGAAAACATAGTTTCAATGTTCAAAACAACAAGAATGCACTTGTATACTGTTGCTCCTTTTCTTTCTTTTCTTTTCCTTTTTTTTCTCTCTCTTTTCTTTCAATTTTAGTATAAAATACAAATCGAATATACTAATGAATAGTAGACATACACCGAAGCGAGGAGTAGAGGGAAAGAAGAGGGAGGAGTAGAGAGGGAGTGAGAGGGGAATAGAAGGAGGGGGAGATGGAGGGAGGGGGAGAAAGGAACGTTAGAGGGGGAGGGGAAGTAGAGGAGGGGAATGCTGAAGGGGAGAAACGAAAGTTGGAGGGGGAGAAAGAAAGGGTGTATGGAGGGTTGAAGTGTTATGTTGGTTTTGTATTTTGGAATATAAGAAGAGTTGTGCTTATTGTTTCTTTAATCGCACAGTATATAAGTGATTGTATAAATTGAAAATGAAAATGAAATAAAACATATATTGATTAAAAAAAAAGAGTGTCCCAAAGGTGCTTTTTCAGAAGGCAACTGGTTTTTCTTGTTTTTTCTTTTGAAGACGTTTCACTTTTTATCCAAGAAGCTTCTTCAGCTCTGACAGGATAGTGGGGAATGGAAGGATTTTTATTCCTTGCAGACAGCTGGTAACCTGCATCTTTTTAGTGGGTCATTGAAGCACTTAAGAGGTTTATCTTTGGAACACTTTTGAGACAACCATGACCTGGATGATTGAAGCACCTTTGTAATATCCATGACCTGGATGATTGAGAATCTCTACAGAATTTTAGCTATGCAATTTAGGATGAACACCTTTGGAATGATTGGGGAGTAGGAATGGATTTACAGAGGGAAAAAATGAAGACTACAGGAACCAGGAGTACTGCTCAGATGACCCTTAGGATACAGATAAACCTCCAATTGCTTCAAGAACCCTCTAAAAGAATGCAAATTACCAGCTGTCTGCAAGGAATAGAAATCCTTCCATTCCTCACCAGCCTGTCAGAACTGAAGAAGCTTCTTGGATGAAAAGTGAAATATCTTCAAAAGAAAAAATAAGAAAGTCTAGTTGCCTCATGAAAAAGCACATTTGGGACAACCATGATCTGAATGACTGAAAATCTCTACAGACTTAGGAGTGGCCCATAAAGCTAGAGTCATATTACATGAATTAACAACACTCCATTGAAAAACTTAGTAATTTATGATTGACCTCACCCATACCAATTAAGGATACTGGCAGACTTAGCACAATGCTAGCATATTAGTGGGGTACAATATCTGGAAATGACATCTTAACACACTTCATACTTACATTAAGTAATTCATATAATACTTTCAGGGTTGCATTAGAAATTCCCACAAATGCTCTTGATAGGGTACTAAATTGGTTTGTCTGGATTATTTTGAGAGAAAAAGAAAGCATTTTTTGTTCTTAATTGGCCCTGCTAAATAATTATTTGTTTGGGAAACATGGGTTGAACCTATAAAAGTCACATTATCAACATATAAACAAAACCATATCCATGGCAGAGCCCCAGTGTTATTTCCTAGAGATGGCTTCTCCGTCTTAACTTGTTAAAAAATACTAAAGATTGTTTGGCCTGATCCTGGATATTATCCACTAAAACAAAATATATGTTGGCCTCTACATGTTTTTTTATTAAAAGATAACCTTGTTCATTATTTTTTTAATTGAAGCTGGCATCAGAATAAAGTACATAGAGAAACGAACTTTCTTCCCTAGTCATTTATTTCACAAAATAAATACTGGAATGTAATTAAAATATGCATAATTAGGCAAGCATTAGGGCATTTAAATAGAGAAATAATTCAGATAACTGTTAAATTGGAAAAGTCTAGAATATGAACACATCCAGCCTGAAAATATATTCTACAGTCTGACACTTAGCAAATTATACACAACAGTATTATAAATTGGATAATATAGTTACTAAGGCTCTAATAGATTCATCCTTCAAATACCATACAGCGTGTTGAATACAGAGAACTATTTCTCCAACAGAAATATCAATTATCTTTGGCATGTTCCTTTAGTGACAATATGACTATTAAGAAAGTAGTTTTCCTCATACTTCTTTCATGGATATATTTATAACTCTAGCTAAGATAATCAGTTAAAATTGTGAGCTTCAAAACGTTATTACACTAAACAAAAAAGCTGCAAGAGATAAAAGATCCATAAAGATGTATCGGGTGAAGTAGTTATTTGATCTGAATTAATACACCAACTTTTTTATTTACTTTTCTGAGAAAATTGAATACAAAAAAACCAATTAATTAATCAAGGATCAGCATAAAAACAAGAACAAAGCAAAATAGAAATTATCCAACAATCATAACATAAAGAATATGTCAACTTTTATTATTTTGTATATGTAAGTATATCATAGTATTATTAACACTAAACTATTCATTCCCATCATAATTTTATTGAGAGGATTCCAACAGGCTAAACTATGACTTGTCATGAAATTTAGACCACCATTATCTAATCATTTTGAATGCCACCAAACATATTTCTTTACAAAATAGTTACCAAAGAATCATATTTGGGATATTAATTCCAAAATCTGAAACTACTGCTTTCAGATAACAAAGCTAGATGTTTATCTGCATTTTGAAATTACAAGTTATCATTTGGAATCTAAAACATGGATTGACATATGGCTTCTGTCCATGGACAAGTTTTACTTCATTATTGAAAATCACATCAAAATATCTACACCATCATTCAATATATTCATTTTTCCTAGTACAGGCTTTTAAAGATAATATCCTGCCTAGCAACTAGTCTTCACAAAAAACTGTTTATGTGTTGTACTATCAAGTTGTTGTTTTGAGCTGATGGTCTTGCTTATCATCAGTTGCTTTTCTTCTTACAGCACTATTAGTATAGCAACTGATTGGGAAAATAAAGGAGAATATGTGTAGCTCAGGGTTGAAATGAGGGCTCCTTGGTGCTCTCTGAGCTTGCTTGTTTTCTTGCAGATGTTTCCTTATCCTATCTAGGTAGAAGTAGCACTGATGATGTTACCAGTTAGGGTGCTAACTGGTGCTGATTGCGGAAAGTTGTAGAAGCATGCCACTTCCATTTTCTTTACTACGGGTTTGAGGAATGGCCTTGAGGTATAAAACAATTTTTTTTAAATGCAAATGGCCTTTCCAAATATTGACTACAGCTCAATATTGAGCTGTTAGAAGAGGACAAAAAAGAAATAAAGCCAAAAATGTTGGTACCTATGGTGGCAACAACATCCACTACCATAAATGTCTATGGAGATTCTCAGTTTTCCAGGTAATGGTTGTCCTGGACAACTAATCCTTCCATTCTCCCCCATTCAGTCAAAACTAAAGAAGGTTCTTGGATGAGAAGCAAAATGTTTTCAAGCAAAACAAGACAGTCCAGTTGTCTTTTCAAATAAAGCAGCTTTGGGACATGAAGAATATCTGTAATTATTCTTTTACAACTGCCTCAGTTTTCAGCTGATCATATATTTAATGTACGATTGGTTTTGCTCTTGAATTCCCATATTAGAATTAACATGCTAACTAGATTTATATTCCTTCCCCACCACAGAGTTACTGGACAACATGGAATCCTGTTGCCTAGCTGGACAATGAAATGTCTACAAGCAAACAACTAAGCTTAGAGAGCACCAAAGATTACACAGTTCACTCCTGAGCTACAAATATTGTCTCCTATATTACTGTATAATACCTGAATCATAGCCTGTATTCCAGAATATACACAGGGAGCTTCTATGCTGCTCCAGTCAAAAAACCACTTTGCATAAATAAAGAATTATAATAGAAAGGGAAAGCACGCAACAACACAATGGTTCCCATTTGATGCCTTATACCTCAGGGGGAATCAGCCCTCTAACCCATCCACATGGCAATCTGAAAGAGCCAAGGAATACAAATACAAATGCAACCCATGTATCTTGATATTTCACTGATTATATCTAACTGTAAAATGCTTTGATAATGCAGTTATCAAAGACAGAACGGTATAAGCTGACAGTAAAAAGCTAGTATTAGACATGCAATATATTCTCTCCTTCTTGCTCTATTTGAACATCAAAAAAAACCCTAACTAAATAAATTTCAACAAACACATGCCTTTTCTTGAGAATTAAATAGATGCGCAATTGAAAACAAAATTTCCTGTTTGCACTGTCTCAGGTGAAGGCTGCTGCCGCAGGGGGAAAAAAAGCAAGAACATTTCATTCTGGCCTCTTTCCACTTCATTGGATGCCACAGAACATTCCTAACCTTGAGGGCTGGGGAAGCACCAACAGTGATAAAGGCAAGGTCACTGTTAGAATAACACTTTTAATGTTAATAGTTAATGAGTGAAGACAGAGAGCTGGGATAGCACAATTCAAGGAAACAAACATAAAATGAAAGGATGTGAATTTTTTGACAAACACACCGGCTGAGGGCGGGATACACCAATTTCCTCAAGCAGAGTTTTAGTCATATGTAGAATGTAATCAGGACAAAAGTTTATATTTGTTTTTTTTGTGTTTTTTCTTCTTCTCTGGGCCAAATTCTATTTTCAAAGATTCCAGTAACTTGTGAGCTTCATCTCCTGTCAAATGAAACAGCTATCCTCTATGATAGGCCCTTCCAAGCTACTCAGGTGGTTCCTCTAACAGAAGTAGATTACACATGTGGACATATTGAGTATACCTTATTTTCACTATCAAAACTAAGCAGCACCATTCAAGTACTACTAGAACGATAACTTCATTGGGTAGGAGAAGCTTATGTTGCCAGTAAGTTCAGAAAGGGACTGAGTGGAAAGATGAGAAGGGAATGATATGGCAGAGAGGTGGATCATCACTTATTTTGTTGGTATGGGCAGCCTATTTTAACTACAGAGTATAACATTTATTTATCTATTTTAACTTGCCAGAATGGCAATCACAATAGGGCCAATAGCAGAGAAATCTATTAAAATTAATTTTAACATCAATATTTACAAAAAACAAAACTGATAAGTTAAAGCACAGAAAGGTTTCGGTTCACTTTTTATGTTCAACAGTACAACTCTGAAAAAAATAAAACAATCCCGACACAAATAGATTGGTTCAAAATCCTTGGATCCACTAGCCAGCTATGTCTGGTGAAGTATAGCCTACCCTCATCACAACATTTGAAGCCTATATCTTATTTTTCAAGTCAATTATCTTTTAGCCTTTCCCTGTCTCCCTAGTCTAGTCCAAACTGGCAGAAATTTCTGGAACATTTAAACTATTTTGCAATTTCATCTAATATTCCAGAGGAAGGGAAGGGAAAATGCCTATCTTTTCCTGTTAGGCATTCTTTCTAACCACAGTGATGCCATAATAATGAAACATGTATTGTGTCATCAAATGTATGATCCACTCATATATTTGCAGATACAAAAAGAACGGAGCTTGTGTCAAGTTGTGTCATAGCTGACAATTCTTAGCCACCCATGGATGCCTGGATTCTACTTCTTATCCTTCTCCTCCTTCTTTCCAAGCTGTATTGCATTAGTACACAATCCTGCCAAGGCAATGTGCCCTGAAAAAGCAGTTCATAGATCTTCCCCCCCCCCCCCGCCACACACACACAACATAAATTGAACAATAAGAGAAAAGAGGTATTCTGACACAAGCTTTTTAACAGACAAGAGTCTCTTTCAGCAGACTTCACATGTCTGACAGCTATTGCTTAGACACTCATACCAAAATACTTGGTTGTTGTTGGATTTCTTTTTTTTTTTAACACTATCACATAATTCTTTGCTGCTTTGCTACTGGTAAAGCATCCTAGAAATGATATCTTCTATAACAGCAAGGGATTCTTAGTGGATTTAATAACAAATAAGGCATGGAAATTTCATAGTGATCATTTCCTCAAATTCTAAAGGCACAAACTATACAGCTTCTATTTTAAAGAACTTCATTTCACACCTGCAGGGGCACACATACACACACATACACACACTATTCAGGAAAGAATAAATATATATACTTTTGCTGTAGAAGAAACAATCAGCCATGAAGAGGAAAATGTTTGAAGAATTTCTAATCCCCTCTTATCCCCCTACCTCTTTTATGTATTTTAGGTGAGTTTTAACCTTTTTGCATTTCTGTATGTGACAAATATAGATCATACATACTTTAAATCAACGTGAGAAGAAGAGAAGAAAAATACATCCTTATAATAGAAACTTGATGGCAAAAAAGAAGTGGATCAATTCATGTGGCAAGCCATTTCTTTTTTCTGTTTAAACCCCAATGTGTACTCAACGCTGCTACAAAATTGCAACACAAAGCATAAAGATTACAAATTAAAACTAAGATTAACGCTTCATGGAAACAATCTATGTGGTTACTAACAGTCCTGATAGCATATGATCAAGCAAAACTAGTTAACATTTAAAAGTAGGGCAAAGCTTAACAGAATTTCCAAATGCTGATAGAACAAGGTGAAGGACCATTTCTATGGGGAAAACTCCATAGCCCTATAGCAACTTGAAAGATGGACCTTCTCACGGTGGCCAGAAAGATACATTGCCGACAACATGGACAACATCATCAAAATAGCCTATCCTGCAGACCTGAATACTTAGACAGGTTATAACAGGAGACAGTTCTCCAGCGAACAATAATCTGTCATTAAAATAACTATTTGGTATACTCAACCTAATTTAAAATACCCATTTTAAGTGGGTATTTTTGAGTGTTTCTGAAATTCAATTTGTATGATGTTTCAGCACAATCAGCTTGTTGTTTCCTTAATCCTTTTTCCTTTGTTTTTGTTCCATTCTTCCCTCTTTATTTTCTACTTCTTAAATGTTTTATCACCTTTGACATGGGGACCTGGTAGTGAAGATGCTCCACTCCCACTTGGAAGATTGAGAGCTCAATCCTAGGCAGCAGCAGATGTTTCTCTCTTAGGGCAAAAAATATATATCTGCTGCAAACTTCACGTAGGCATCAGGAAGTGCATCCGGTCAGTAAACTCTCAGCCCCATCCAGTTGTCCCAGCTATACCATGAATTAAGGCACTACAGGGTTGTAAAAAGAAAAGAAAAACATGTTTTATCACCTTAGCAAATAGAGACCCTCCTTATATAATGGCAAATTGTGATTTTCAGATAATTTCATATTAAATGAGCTCCAAGGTAAAATTTCCTTCTATAATATTAAAGGAAAATTAATTAATGTTTGAGATTATAGAGGAATTGTGTTTCACATATATTATTGTGGTAATTGTTGAAACAACTTTTTTACTATAAAGATTTGTATGCAACTATCTTCTCAAAATACTTTGTACCATTTGTGTGCAGTTGAATTGGACATACAGTTTTGCTCTTTTGTTCTAGACAGAGGAGAACTTCTTGAATCTTTTTTAAGAGGTGGGACTTCCCCTTAACAAAGGCCATGGCACAGTTTCTTTCTTTGTTTCCCAACAGATTTTGCTGTGAAAAACTCTATTGGCAGCTGGATTGTTATCTGGCATTTTCCACAATGTGTTACTGGGGTGAGAAATGGAAGCTATTTCAAGAATAAAAAAAACTGGTGGAGAAAATTGCCCTCTTTTTTCAGAGGAGTGGGGGGGGGAAGGAAATATTTCAGAAATATTCTCATAAAATAGAACTCTGGTGAATTTTCTGATGATTTGGGATTATCTCAAAACTATTTATGGAGAAATTGTCATGAAACATTTTTAATCAGCATTTCTGGATTTATAGGACCACCCAGTTAAAACAATGTGATTCTGGGCAGAAGGGAATCTGTGGCAAGATTGACTAACCTACCAAAAGTTCATAAATAAAAATAAGAAGATTTCCTTGTCATTTTCTTGCAGTGTAATTTGAATACATACAATATAAACATATATTAGTTACTTTATGTATTTTTGAAGGAAATGGTTTCTTAAAACTTGTTTTTAAATAAATATTGCACCAATAGGTAGTTAATTCGGGGAAAAACAATTAAAATTGGACTAATGACAACATCATTATATTCATTTAGCACTCTAATATCATCTATTCAGACCAGCAACAACGTAAATACTGTTAGCTGCCACCATACACTTGCTTGTGCTTCACTGCTATGGGATGACCGACTGTCATGAACTGTGGGGAGGGGGAATGAAGAAAAGGATGCTTGGGGAAATGAAAGTAAGTGCTGTAACTCCTGGAAACACTGCCTCAAGGTCACCCAGCTGCAAGGAGGGAGCTGCATACCAAATGGTGCTCGGACTGACCGTTATGAAAACATCTTGACTGATTCTGATTGGTTACAATGGAGTAAGCAATGAGAGACAGTTAAGGGAGGGAAAAGTAGAAGTGAGGGATTTTGGCCCATGATTCTCAGTTCCGGCTATGCAATACTGCAATAGAATTGATCTCTAATAAAACCATATCTATTTCAGCAAATGGAGCCAAGGATCATTTCTTTTTAGAGATTCAAGTTGTGGCAGGTCCGACAAATATGCTTTTATTGAAAATTGTAGTGATTAGATTTAATTGAATTTTTGCATCCAAGATCCTTATCTTCATAGAGCCATAATGGTGAACCTATGGCACTTCGGGCACGTGGAGCCATGTCTCCTGGCACGCGCGGCGTCACCTGTTCCTCTTTTGGGTTTCTGGCATGCATGTGGATGCAATGATCAGCTGGCCTTTGTGTGTGGCGGTACCATAAAATTGAAGAGCTGGACTTCCATTTTCCACTGTGACCATGTGCACCGGCCAGCTGATTAGTGCATGCAATGCGCAGCAGTAACTGGAAGACTTGCCAGCCTGCAGGTATGCATGCGCCAGAAACCCAAAGTACGTTTTCCGGCATGTGCATGCCCCCTGGGCAACTCCTCTTCCTGGTTGTGACCCAGATTAGAGAGAGTGTGCACGAAGAGCACTTGCGTATGTGTGCGAAGAGTACTCAGGCATGCAAAGTGCTCCCTTTTTGGCACTCGGTGCCAAAAAGGTTCGCCATCACTGTCATAGAGGAAATAAATGTATTTTCCTGCTGTAGTAAACTGTTGCTAGATAACTACTGTCCCAGAATGAAAATGCCTTTCTGATTGACTAAGCAAACTCTGAGTTATTCTGCTCACATTGTTTCATTTTATGGAAATTTTACTGTTTATTGTTTTGATCTTCTTGTTTGTTTATAGTCTATATCAATCCAGGCTCCTTTGAAAGAAGGAGCAATACAGAAACATAAACATAATGATAACGACACCAGTAACATGTTTGAAACTGCAAGCAACATTTATAAAAGACATTTCCAAAAAGTAGGGACAATGAGGGAGAGAAAGAGGCATCAAAGAATTGGAAAAACATGTGTCCAGTAAGCTTTGCTACTTCACTATACAACACTGTCTAATTTTAGAGGAAACGCTGGAGAGTGGCAGCTTGCTGCTCTTTCAATAGCCCCTTTCTGTTACTTTTGATTGACTTTTAAATGTTCATCCTGCATGCTTTTAGAAGCTCATGTCATCCTGCATGCTAAAAAAGACAGCAGTAACAATGTTTTCATGTCACTTATTCTTGGTTGCACAAAGGCAATTTAAAGTACTTGATGCTGGCACATTTTCTGCAATGTGTTCTCTCCCACCATGTGAATAGTCACCATGTGACTGTTTGCTCATCTCTGTTGTGCAAAAAAACTCTTTAAACATTTGCTCAAGAACTGTGCTACATTTGTCACATGAATGTTTGCCTTCAGACACAAAGCAGAGAACACAAGGAGGTGTTATACTTATTCAGTTAATGTCACATGGACAACTCAGACGTTGAGAGAGAACAGGAATAATCATGCCTAAAAGCTTTTGATATCTGCCTAGAATATGAATAGTGGGGTCAGGAACAACAAGGGAAAGGCTAGAAATGGAGCATCATTACTTATTTAAGAAGACTTACACGTTTAAAGCATTTAGGCTTAGAATTCTTAATAAATATGAACAGAAACATGACAGAGCTTTATCAGATGATTAACTTTGTAGGGAAAGCAAAAATACATCTCCCGCTTCCACACAGCACAGTACTTGGGTTTACACTTCAGCAGAGAGAAATATGATTTTAACTAGTGCAGAAAATGTTGAAGGTCACAGATGTACCCCACTGTCAATAGTTACTAAGAAGAATGATTCAAAATGCAGTTGTCCAGTTTAAAACATAGAATATATGTTTTCTTATATGAATTTTCTCAGTCCTTCTGGAGATGTCAAGGGTTCAGCCTTGGACAGTGATGGAGAACCTTTTAGACACCAAGTGCATGCCCAAACTGAAAGGTCCATATACGTACATGCACAGACATGCGCGTAAGGGCAGCAGAGACCTGAAGACCAGCTGGCCAGCAGGAGGCAGGGCACCCCAACACTGACAGGACGGCAAGAGGTAAGATCTTTTTCTTTCATGACCTTCTGTTTCATCTTTTGCAGGGAAACAGAAGCTCACAAAAGAAACGCCACGGACATCTGACAGGGCCACAGCGCACATGCCAGCAGAAAGGGCTCTGCATGCCACCTCTGTCACATGTGCCACAGGTTCGCCATCACGGGCCTAGGACCTTCTGCATAAAAACAGCATTCTACCATTTAATCTGCTCCATTTGTTTTTTGTTTGTTTTTTTTCAAATTCTGGTAGATAGAACAATTATGACATACAAAGATTGCTTCCTGTATTTTGAATTAAAACTTTCAGTTTAACATAGAAACATGTGCTATTTGAAAAATTAGATCAAGAGAAAGGGAACAGGGAGTGAAAATGGAGGAGGTACAATGTGCATCTTAAAATTCAATTATTAAAGTAATAATGCCATAAGTGGACATGTTCGCCCCCACTTTAATATTATATCAATGAACGCTTTAGAGTAGCACTGAAGCAAGAGCTGTCAGGTTTTATACTATGGCTGAGCAGTACAACACAGGTCTTCAGACACTTAACCTTTAATTTAGCTTTCAAGCACACCTGACAGAAGATTCCCAGATAAGACTCTGTTTCATTAGAATTCTTATTATAAACAAGAATGAAATATCGGGTACAATTGGGGCTTGTCCACTACATGGAAAGACCTCAGAAACGTATATATTTATGCTTCAGATTTTCAACTCTAGGCTATCTCCTCCCATCTTTCTAAATAAATTGCTGGTTCCTTGGTGACCTTGGGATGCCATTGAGTTATCTTTATATAAAAGTCATCTCTACCCTAGGAATCACTGGTTCCATTTTTATCACCCTTCTTCCTGGTAACCTCACTCCAGATTCTTCTCATATAGGATGTCTCCAAACAGATAGTACCCTGTGCCTGGTTATTCTGGAAGTTATGCTGCCAAAATAAGAGTACGCTCTTAGCCAGTGGAGGAAGTTATCACACAGGGGGTGATTCCTTTCCTTTCATCAAGGTTTTCAAAGACACTTGATAATATTTGGGAAATTATATAAGGAATCCTGTAGTATGCAGGATGTTGGACTCAGTGACCTCTTAGGCCCCCTCTAATTCTATGAAATATGACATCAGAAAAGCTGGCTTAACATGCAAGTGGTCCCGGCATCTTTGAGACTACTAGAATTCCAGGTGGAAAACAATGCTGTGTGCCAGTTTTGCTATGGAGAATATCACCTCCAGCTGTAGTTTCAATTCTATCCTTAACTTAAAATAGTGGTATCCTAGCTAAGCTGTTCTGCTTTCCTTTGCTTTATATTTTCAGATGCTTGTGCAATTATAGCAGCAAGGGACATATTTAGACAGAGATGCATTTAAAGTTCATTGTAACTATGAAAAATAATGCAAATTATGCAGCTAGATAATTTATGGTTTCTACCATTTCTTGGAAATTATTGGCAGGGACAGTGTGGTTTAAACATCATTGTGTATTCCTGACTTATTTCCAATTGTATAAAATTGGAAATTCTTCTTTGGAGGCTTTTTCTTCAATAAGGCCCTAGCCTCTTTCAAACACTTGTCCTAATCCATATAAATAGGACACACTATGTCACTTAAATCCTGCAAAATATATTTTCACATATCTTTCCAAGTGGCTTGACCAAGCAATTCTCATTTTATCTAAGTGGTAATAATCTTACCTTAAAGTTTGAGGAGCAGAAATATTTTAAAACACTTAGGACACAGGAAAGCACTATAAAAATAAAGAGATTATTAAACTTTTATTTGCACACAAAGAGTAACATTTATAGAGAGCATTTGCAGAACTATCTGTAAAATCTGGAAGTATACAATTTACATGATCAACAGGCAGTGACAGGATTAGATTAGTTTGCATCTCAGACTCATGAAACTGAGTGACCATGGGACCTATTTTTAACTTTACAGACATCTTCTCGGATGAGTTGCCAAAATATTCTGTAACACTCTGTTGATTATATTTATTAAGGTTTCTAGAACATAACACAATCCTTTTGCACAGAACAACAACACTCCCACAAAGAGCAATAGATTTAAAAATACTGTAATTTAGAGAAGGATTAGCACTTCCATTTGTTGTTATGTTGATTTATTTGTGGGATTTTTTTTCCTGTGGGTGGCCTGTTAGAGTATGAAGCCTATGTATCTACCATTGCATATTATGCCATATGTTCACTGCTGCCTTACTGCAGAGAGATGGATTCCTTCTAACTTTTTACAGTGCTAGCCTAAAAATCATTCAGTATGTAAAGTGTTACAGCTTAAAACAATTCCATATTTCTTAGAAAGAGGATTTCTAAAGCCCGTAGGTGAAATAAACAACCTGCAGGTTCTCACAGGCTCTCATCATCTCAGGGATTTAAGTAACATCTTTCAGCTTGAGGCAATATTTGAAGCCAATGATACCGATGGTGTTTAAGAGAATGTGAAAGCTCTATTTTAGTTGTTGCTTTTTGTTGATCAGGAAATAAGTTCTTATTCTGCCATGTTTTAATTTTCCATAATTGATGTTTCAGAAACTGAAGCTGACTGAGATGCCTCAGCAAACCCAAAAGTTTTCTCTCACCCATAAAAATACTCCAACTTCCAAAGGTGGCAAATGCAGAATCTACCATTGGTTCTACATCTGTCTTCTTCTAAAAGCATTCACAAGGTAATATATGCAACGCATTTCAGAGCTTCTAGAGGTGCTTTGTGATTAACATTTCATTATCAATTTGTCTTCTGTTTGGGTAAAATAGGATGTCCACATTTCAGACATAACGGCATTGTGTAGGTGTGGGTGGGTGTTTCTGCTATCCTGTGCTCTCTTTGGGTTACTGTTTATGATTCGGTTGTGAGAATCTAGAAGGAATAGTTCTGATCACTGCTATTGTTAGAATTTAAAACTGATTTTGCTTAAAAATTCCCTGGTTAACCAATTCTCCAATTTTTAGAAAATCGTTTTTTCATTTGGATGCAACCAAAAGGGAACTAAAAAAATTTTTTTTTCTTCCAAACTCTAGAAACTGTGAAGCAATATTATGGCAATCTAAGCTGGTTAATAGAACAACTAAGACAGTAATATTGCCACAAATTAATTTTAGAGGCCAAAAAGCCTAAAGGTTTTCAGTACTAGAATGTATTTTATTTTTCTAAAAAAAAAAAAATCTGTTTCACCATTGATTTTTAAGAAAGTGCCACCTATAAACTACAAAAATAGCAATCAGACAAGATGTTCAAATCATTAGAAATAAGGGAGAGAATATACCATGTAGCATATAATATGTTTTATGTTCTTTTTCTCTTCATTTAACATCTCCATGTTGGTTCAAGCAATATAAAATATTTCTAATGAACAATGGCAAAAGGGATAACTTCTGAAATGGCAGTTTCAAAAAGAGGTCATTGTCTCAGATCCCAGAATTCACATGGGAAGACAACAGTGCAGTACATGAGCAATCTAAAGAGGAAATCTAACAAACAGTTCTCCTTAGTTCATAAACAAGTTGGAAGCTCAGTTATTGTGTAATTCTAACTGAAACCGGATATGAAGATTAAGAACCAAATAAGAAAAAGCCAACCAAGCATTCCTCAGAGTCTGGCTCAGACCAGAGCAAACATTTACATTAAAGCCAAAGCTGACCAGCAAAAGGTCAATCAGATCAGATATATGATAAACATAAGGGGGAAAATACTGTCTAGCAGATCCACACAGAAAAGAGCACTTGCTTTATAAACCGTAAGCTGAATTCTAGCTTTGTAGTTTTCATAGTAACACCAACCTAATAGCAGAAATGTTCAGCTCAGATACAGAATCTAAGGAAAGAAGTCAACCAATGAGCAAATAAGGGAAGAAACATTCTTGGGCAGTTTACTGATACACACTATAACCAAACATATGAATATACAAGATAAACACAAATGTCATGAAAGAAACATATAAGCAAGCACCAACTAAAAAGCAACAAACTTTTATACATTTATAATAAAGTACAGCACAAAGGAATTTGGAATGTTATAGCTGGTTGCCCATCAATTATTCCTAGCCAAGATTTATTGAGGCATTTTTTGAAACTTTGATTTGTTAATATGCCACTGAAGAGAAGTAATAAGGTAGAACAAATCTGGCTATATGATATGGCTTATAAATGAGAGCATGGTGGATAACTGAATGAAAAAATAAGTGAAATAGTACTCCTTTTTCAGTAACTGAAAGAGATAAGGCACAACTATTCTACACTTATTTCCTAAGATTCCAGAGCATCAAGTCTTGGCTATAGCTCCCATGACAGCTTTTTGAGGTTGTTTCTCGTGATTCTGAAGCACATAAAATACATAGAAAATAGCATGTCTAAATTCCAACATGTGTATAAAACAAATAAAATGTTGCAGGTCCTATTCCCTAGGGAGATACATCTGTTGTGGTCTTATCCCATAGGGAGACCCAGAAAAAGGACCTTCTCCATGGTGGTTCCCTCTTTCTGGAACATCATTCCCCCATGGCCTTCAAGGGACACATCTGGCCCATTGGCCGCCAGTTTGACATCCCTGATTAATATCATAGGTATATTTAAAAAAATATCTCCTCACTTAAAAGAAGAGAACTTTATCTACTGGAAACTCTGAGCTTGGTTGTTTTCTTGCAGAAAAGGCAAGGCAAACTCCACTCCCTTCTAGCACTGGTGATATTACCTAGTTGGGCAATGAAATGTCTTCAAGAAAACAATTAAATTCAGAAAGCACTAAAAACCCACACTGAAATTAAAGAACAGGCTTTAAAGGTAATGATGTATGATTAAGAAAAATTGGAAGAATTTTATTACAAATATATTTTTTTTTGACCTGAGATCAGCTTTCAAGGGTCATCAAAAAATGTACAAGCTCTTGATAGTTGCAGCTGGCATGGAATCTGCTTATTCAGTAGCCTAAAAGAGGAAGGAGACTAAAAATATTCAAATTAAGATCTATCTGATAGATAATGTAATGATTTAAGCTCTACTGGGGATTGATATAGTTACTTTGAAATTGGCCTACAGTAATTGTTGACCTAGAATTAAAAAGATCCAGATTAAAGTCTATTTTCAGATGTAGAAGATCAATGAATGACTTGGGCTCAGTCATTTTTTTTCCAGGCTATTTATTGCACTGAGATGTTCTGAGGAAAAGAGAGTTGGAAGAGATGTGCTCCTGGGAATAAACCAAGCTATAAACCAAATGACTAAAACAAACATGGATTTTAAACACAGATTTAAGATTGTATGGATACAATTATATTTAGTCATATCTCTTTGACTAGCAATACCATTTGCCAATGCATAGCAATATCACATGCCAATTTGACTATCAAATCCCAATCTGTGTCCATAAAACAAAGCAGGTAAACCACATATTTCCTTGTTTGTAAAGCTTTATACTTTCCCTATAAACATTTCCCAGACAGCATGGGACATGGAACTTGGAAACCTGGGAGTTATAATTCAGCATACTGGTAGTTCTCTAGGTTGAAGCAAAGTCTTTATAACATTCATATTCATTTTTTATTATAAACTCTTGGATTAATTTAAGATCATACCTATAGCTTGTGCATGACATCATGGCGGGTGGGCAGAGCCTCCCGCAGCCACAACTACCACCCAAACCAGAAAGAACCAGTTGAACACCATCTCTGGTTGAAAGCTATTTTAATAACCTCACCTATTCTTTAAAGGCCACATTGCATACATAAAAGTCTGTATGAAATGCAATTTAATTAACTAATAAGACCCTTTATAGAACAGGCAGGTATGAACTACAGTCCCATTGAAGTGTTCTCTATAACAGGGGCTCCCTAATCCCAGGCCACGGTTCATTGGGAGCCAGGCCACACAAGTGATGGGTGAGTGCATGAAGCTTCAGTTGTATATGCGCGGGAGCTATGAAACCATTCCCCGCTGCCATTGTTGCCAGTCCATGAAGCCAGAAGGTTGGGGACCACTGCTAGATAAAGATATCATATACACTATTTTTAAAATGGAAGTTTTACTCCATGCTCATGGAGAACATTTATCTGTGCAGTAGTTAAAGTCAATACCAACCCAGTGGCACATAATCTTCCATAAAGGAAGTTAACTGGAAGTATTATGAAAAATATATGCAAAATAATATTTATCTAAAATCCATTTGAAAAGGTTTTTTTATAAAAATTGAACCATGCTTTGTCTTAGAATTAATGTTACTTGAATTACAAAATACATCATAAAGTTGTCTCCACAATACAGATTGAGATAGCTAATCAGGTTAGTCAATTATTTACAGCAAACTGTTGATCCTTCAACATGTTTTAACTTATTATACCATCCCCAACCCCCCACTGCCAACCCCCCAAGGCTCTTATGATAAGAAGAGATTGGCTATTTGAAATGTTTCTCAGGGAAAGATTGGCCCTTAAAAAAAACTTCTACACAGAAGACAAGAGTATAAAAATATAAAGGAATTCACTAGAATCCTAAAATATGATCTTTCTTTTAAAAAATGGACATGGGCAGTTTATTTCAAAACTAGACAAATTAAAATAAATGTTTTATGTAGGTAAAACAAATCCAGTGTATTTTGTTTTGAAACAAAATAATGTTGAAAACCAATTTGTGGAAGAGATGACTCATAATTTTGTAAATAATATTAAGGCCTTCAGACACCTCAGTTCTCTTGATAGTTCCATTAGCGGTATATTTATGTAAATACAAACATACATAAATTCACTTGAAACTATCTCATTCTAGCAGTCATCTGTCCTTATAAACAGAAGCAAATCACCACTGGAATGCTGGCAGTGAAAATCAAAGGCCACTGCAGTTTAACTGAAAATTGCTAAATAATTCAACTGCTTGCTTCATGCTGAAACTTTTAACAGTGTCAGAGTTTGTCTATAGATGAAGGTCAGTGGTGGGTTGCCAATTTTTTTACTATCAGTTTGGGCGTGTTTGCATGCATGCACACATGTTGCTTTTGCGCATGCGGGTAGGTGGAGCCTCCCACCAATGCTACTATTGGTTTGCCTAATCTGGGCCAAACTGGGAACAGCCCACCTCTGATGAAGGTTGTTTTCACATCTGAGATTAGACCAGGTTTCTTAAACATTTGTTGAACAAGCAATATTGACTTGGTTCACATTACATTAATCCAAAAACAAGCAAGCATGACATGGCATAGGCCAATGTGGAAACATGCCACAAATAAACATGATAATAAAACTAATACAAGTAAGATACTGGAATAGAATTAATTACTGCAAGTCTTTAATGTTTTCAAGATGCTGGTCTAATTTCCAAACAGTTGGACAAACAATTCATGCTTTAAGGTTTCCTTTCCAATCTGGAGCCTTACAATGGGCTGGATTGCAACTCCTATCATCTCGTGGAAGCAAGTTTACCCTGATTATGACTAGGAAGCTGTAACTTGATATATCAGGAGGGTGGCACTTTAAGACATAGTAAGAAAGACCCTCCAGTTAGAAGTGAGATAAAAAGATTCCACCATTTTGACCATAGATTGTTTAGGCAGTAGATAGAGTTCCAAATAAAATTTTGGTACTTCCATATTTTTAAGCCACCTTAGGCTGCTTGAGAAGGCAAAAGATTCCAAACATTTTTCCTTCTAATTACTTACTGAAAAAAATAAGTGTCACATTGGAAATACTAACATTTTTTAATAGCACTGCTAAAAAATAGAGATTTGTTGTCTGAATTACAACTCCTATAATCCCTTGCCACAAATTGATTGGGTCTTATGTCAGTGAAATCGAAAGCATCTGAACACAAAGCTTCCTACTATTGCTATTAGGCAATGCCTGATATATTACATAGATACTTAATTTCAGTAAAGAATCTTTGAACACCTTAGAAATGTTCATAAGAACGTTCAGACTCTTAGCTGTTTAAAACATTAAGATTTCTTTCACTGAATAACCATCCTCCATATTACAGAAGCTGTTAGTCTAGTTACAACTTGGGCTAAGATAAGACAGTAGCTGAAGCTGGGTGGAACGGATTTCATTTCTGCCTTAGTTGTGAATTTTGCAACCTTTTTTTATTTCTCTGGTCTTTTGCTGTCAATGTATGATGGCAATTTTGCAACTTGTAACCCTTGGATTCACACTCTGCCAATGTTCAGTCCAAAGATAAGTTAACAATGGTGACATTTCTCACCCTAGCTCCCATCTTCTGGGTGTTAACAATCTGGTGCTATATGGTCCTTCACTATATAACTCCCAAAGTGATCAAGTGCTTTTTTTAAAAAACTGCCTCGATCCTGCTGGTAAGATGTCTAAGGTTTGGTTTCTAGAAAAAGGGAAGTTAACTCAAATTCAGTCTCTCTTATCAGCCTCCTGCAGGAAATGTAGAAGCCACTTGGCAGAAGCAGACAACCTAACAGCACGTTATTGTGTTTTGTTTATAAATGTCTTGAAGTGACATCATGAGCGCAAGAGTTATAGGTTCCGAGCAGAAAACAAATAGGAGTACTTGATCGACATCTGCAGATCTTTCAAGTATGAAAAAGAAAGGCTATGTTTTAGAGTGACAGGAAACCAAAGTATTGCTTTTTTCTCTAAAGGGACTGTGTGTTCTGCTGATATATGACTGCAACAGTACAATCACTTTGAAAAAAGCCTTAAGGTTAGAACCAGCACTGGCTTGTTCCAAAGTAAAAACATAGTTGTTTTTTTTAAAAAAAAAACCTGCTTAGCAACTAAAGTCAATAGATGCGGGAGGGACTACTTTTGAATTAGGTGGGGTAGGTAGGATGTTAGACAAATGAGGGTTGTTGTTATTGTTTGGATAATTTAAGTATGCATTCACCAAGGAGGAAGTGATCAAAGGATTGATTGTGTAAGGTCTGTGCTTGGGATATAATACGTGTCGAATTTAAAAGAAACCAGTTCATCCTAAGAGTGATCTATACTTAATGAGTGACATTTCAAGAAAATGTCTTTATAAGAATAAGTACTGCGAGCAGTTTTGCTTGCTTTTAACATCAATGTTACACTATATAACATAGTGCTACCCCTAAGCAACTAAATTGTGTAAGTATTTTGTTTAGCACGATTCAAATAGCTTTGTGTGAGATTGTGGGTACAAAAGCTCTTGAATGTAAAGTGCCACAAATCCAAACTATTTCAGGAAGTAGTTTTGAACTGTGCTTCTGATGTACTTTGAACATTTTGAATCCATTTATGTAGTGCTTAGATGAACAATTTTCCTTGGCCTAGCTTCTATAGCACTCCTACACTCAAGTTTAAACCACAGACGTTGGTATGTTCTTTTCATTTGACTCATACAAGCAAGATTGATTCCTAGCCTAAGCTGTAGAATACAGCTGAAATTCATTTCACAAACGCAAGCCTCCCCCAAATATGTTGCTCATTGGAGATAGGTTATGCAAGTTGTAGCCCCTTCCCACATATCCACCAACCTAGTCAAGGGAGTGGAAAATGCCAGCAGTCAATTTATCTCACTGCATACCAGTCTTCTTCAAGCTTGTACTTTCCAAATACAGTATGCTAGGAATGAGTTTGCTACACTTATAAAGGCCATGCAGAGTGGGGTATTCTGGGAATTGCAGTTATAGCATAGCTGGAAGTTAACAGGCTAAGCACATTAGCTTACAGAACCTAATATGTATTTTTAATAGGCCTTCATTAAACATTAATGGGAATGTTAACTTTAGGTATTTTGCAAGTTATAAAGCTACAATTTCATCAAGAAGTTGCACAGCAGTCTTGAATGGGCAAGGTATGCCATGTCAATCTCTCCCATACCTTCTAGCACTTCAGTAGTCAGATCACAATTGTGGTATGTGGGAATTTCTTACATTGGGAAACTTTTGATTGAAGGCAGCAGTGAAGAACCTACCGACAAGCTCCAGTTATAAATTCAAGCTTTCAAGCCATTCCTATCCAGTTTTACTGAACAGAAGCTCAATTAACTTCCATGGGCCTAACTTCAAGTTTTTAAATCAGGAAGGAAAAGTATACATACCTTTTTGCTGAATGCCATCATCTTATGATCTCTAAGGGAATCTTGTGATTGAAGAATTGAAAAGAAATCAAACTTTTCTGTTGAGCGGTTAACTTGCTCCTAAGGGCTGTGCAACATTGGCTTTTAGTAAATACCAACTGAGCAAGGTATCCGTCAAGTCAGAAATAAGATTTTTTGTTTATTACTTTTCTTATGTTTTTAAATGGTGGATTAGTTGAACCACCTTGACTTGCTATCCTTGTTCATCAGGCAACCATATAAACATTAATCCTCTGGATTTGGTCGTAATTCTTGTTTGTTGGAAGTCACTTCAGCAGGGTTTCCACGTATTCAGGAATTAATAGACTTGTGCATTATCTCCACATTATGATTAATTTTGAATAATATTAAAAATTAAAGTGAAACATTCAATGTGTGTTCTCAAACATTCACACTCCAACAGTCTTCCTCATCCATCTGTAATGATCATGTTTTTTTCCTGCATCTGCCCTCCATGTTTATCTTTTATAATACATTAACTGGGATTAAAAATAGTTTTAACTAATCCTATGCAAGCATGACAAGAGATTAAATTAAAATGCCAAGATAGGAAATGATTTATTATAGAGAGAAGAAAAGTTTCTCATCCAAAATATAGAAATCTGTACAACTTTGCCACAATCAATATACATGAACTGTACAAATTTACACCAGTTCATAATTTACCCAAAAAAAGATGACTAACAAAGTTCACAAAATAGATGGTGGTTTGTGGAAAAGACTTTTACCAATTAAGTACAAGGAAATTACAAACCAGACCTCCACTTTCTAAAAATAAGAGGTTTACTCAGTCTTAGAAAACTACAAGCTAGCAAATGTACAGATAGCTGGCTGGTAAAATACACCACAGTTCAGACAGTGTCTTTAAATGGTCTCTCTTTAGCCTGTTGGCATAGCACAGCTTACTCACTTACTACCTTGAAGGCCAATACAAAACAGCAACCGAACCATTTTCCCCAGTTCATGGCCACTAAGTGTGACTTATGTACAGTCTATACATACTGTTAAGTGCTAGGTAAAAGTCTGGATGAATAAAATTTCCAGTATTACCATGTTTATAACAAGTCCTATTACTGAGCTGCCAAAAATGGTAACTTTAAAAAATGTATAGTGCAAATTCTTCTGCAACACTTAATGCAGAAAACAATTTTATAGCTATAGACTTAGATTGAAAATGTGTGTGTGTGTGTGTGTGTGCAGTTTTTTTTAAAAAAAGAAGAAGAATTAAGCAAAACGTCTGGGAGAAAACTACAGCCTATCTGGGTCAACTTCAGGCATTAGGAAATAAAGCAATCATCTATACTCACAGGCTATTAAATCACTGAAAGGTACTGTCGAAACTATGGCACTGCCATTATCAAATCAAGTTTACCATTCTATGTTGTGCCAGGTCTTCACAGCTGTGAAATGGTTTAAATTCCGTAATCCATCCCCAGAGGAGCCCACCCAAAGTAAAAACCAAATTTATCCATCCATTCTATGATGATCCATCCACAGGCTATTATCTTAACCTGATACAGTCATCATATTGTAGCTCTTTGAGGGGCTGGTTCTGCCCAAGAGGAGTTCTTCCTTACAGCTTATTCGACTGTCTACCATTTGCATGCTGGTGCTACTTTGGCTTGCTCCTGCTGGTGCGGCTTCATACAGCACACAGATCGAGCCATCTTCTCCAATTCGATAGGATACTTCATACGGGTCAACCCAGAGAGTAAGTTCACTTGGCAGGAGCCGGAACAGTTCCTGGCTGCTAAGTCCAATCCGGTGTGCTGCTTTCCCAATCAGGGGATCCATCTTATGGTTGATACGGATGCAGCGATAGCCTGATCCTTTGCATGGCTTTTCAGGGAACCAGTGGTGTTTATAATGTTCTACAAAATAGAAAAGAGTAATAAACATCACACTTGGCTCTTCACAAAGGTTCAGAAACAAGAATCATTCTTTTCTAATGCTTCAATGATAGATGAGGTATGTTTACGTTTAGGGTTGACAACTTTTCTTAGCAGTAATTACTACTGCTCTTATAACCCTTACAGCTGCCTAGGTGTATAGAAATTGTTATCCAGTGCATAAGACAATAGAACTGGTAGTGGGGTGGGAAACAGAACAGTATATCAACTTATTAGTTGATGGCCGGAAAAATAATGCTAACTTTAGCAAAAATATACTGTGAGCTATTGAATCATTTTTTTCTAAAGCTTCGGTCATTTAATTTCAAGAATAAATTCATGTTTGCATATAGAAAGGCCTATCTATCACAATGAAAGACTATACCCCGAAATCTCTTTAAGAGCTTCTTATCAAAGTCAGACATTTATTTCCACTAATCTTAATGGCACCTTCTCGCATTACATTATACACAAACTATTACAAAAGTGCATGTATGAAATGTTATGATCAGCACCAATCAACTTGAAGTGCTAAATAAAGTGCTATTCAAAATACCATATGAATGATATATTATGTAAAACAAATTTAGATGTTTTTTCCCCTTGCAGGATAGTTTTGTATAGCTTTAGAAGTGGTTTACTGGGGGAGGGGGGGATGTCCAACTGAGATCAGGTCAGTTAAGATATTAAAAACAGACGTCACAGTGTTAATGCTTTGTTCAGACTGCGCATACACACAATTTCCATGCGTTTACTTGTACATGGATTAGCATACCCCAGTCTCTACCAAAGAGCATTTGTAGAAGATTCTTCATGTAATACAGTCAAAAATGTAATTTAAATCTTCCAGTGCTAATAAAAATATTCCAAAACTAGGATTTCCAAACCAATCTTTACACTCAGTAATATTTTCAGAACATAAGGAACACGTTTTGAGATACCTTTTCTCTGTTGCTAATACTTAAAATCTTAATATTTTTGCTTAACACTTCATTTACCAGGCTCTTTACAGGTGACAACACCTTTTAAGATTCAGAACAGAAAAAATATTCAGTAATACAGTATTTCATCATTACTATGTAGCACGTACTTAAACTATATTAGTAATGTTACTAGGTGTGCAGAAAGGCACTCCACAGAGACTGAATTACTACAACTTCTTAAGTCATGTTAGAAAGAAAACAAGTTGCCTGGCTTGTGATAAAGCTGTACTGTAATAATCGATCCCCCACAATGAAGAGGGGAGACTCAGATACTGCTATAACTCAAAGAAGAAACTAATGTAATCTTTATTTTTAATTAACAAATTAATAGTCCAAGCTTATTAAATAATTCCCTCTGCCTTCCCGAAAGGTATGAAAAATATTGGCTACTATACCAGATAGGTGCATTTAATATATTCTTCTCTAAGCTAATGGATGAAGAGGAAAGGAAAACAGATGTGGAAAAACATGCATCCCCCGCCCCCCAGCCTTTAGGCAAAATCTCAAGAACGTCTGTTCTGCACTCCTTCAGTCTCAAGCAGTTGAAACTGGTAAATAGAGCTCTTCCAGAGAATGCATGAGACATACAGTTTAAGAGATACACAGCTTAGCAGTTACTTGCATCTAGGCAGAATGAGAAAAGGCCATGTATCTTAAATGAGTTCAAAATGCCACCCAAATTTACTTTGCTCCTTTTTATACACAAAACCCTACACAAAAATTGGGAGGGGTGTAAAGACTTCATAGGCAGAACTTTAAAAGTATGATTGACGTGTAGGTCTGTATGCTAGCCTACCCACGCAATGTGATCTTTGTGTATAAACACCAAGAAAGGAAAGAGGAACAGAAGGCAGCTAAAGGGACTTTCCAGACACGCAAGGGATCATATACCAGCGAAAAATTCCCCGTTGCATACACAAGCACTGAGTAAAACCAAAACCAAAGGAAAGTACGACAATAACCCACTGTAATATATTTAGACCACGGTGGGCTAAAGTGATAAAATAGCTGCTTCCTAGGCTTGTACAAAACACAAAGGTCTCGTTCGTTTCCTGAAGCCGTTTGGAAGACTGTTGTTATTCCCACGAACCGTCCAAATCATGCAACCAGCTTACACATCATTTACCTTCCCTTCTTCCCAACACTGCAACATTTTCCCACCAATTGCCCAGTGCCAATGCTGGCTATCATGGGACCTTTAGCCCCCAACAGTTATGGAGGGCAGCTAGTCGGGGGAGGGCTGAAATATTACGTTGATAAACAAGATCGGAGGGATCACGCGGTCCGGGGGGGGGGCAACTGCTCTATAAGGACAGCAGCTATGCGGTCGTTGCTTCCCCACCCCCCGCCGCCGTCCCCATACTAGCCGGAAGGAGACGAGAAGTCTGAACACCTTCCCTCCCCCCCCCTTACCTGCCAGCAACTCCTGCAGGTTCTGACTGAACGTTTGAAGCTGCCGCTCGTTCATCAGCCCGTTGGTACGCAGGAACTTGGAGATGAAGTTCACAGCCGCGGCGATCTCACGTATCATGTTGGCCCGGGTATAAAGGGCGGGATGCATGGAGGCGGAGGGGGCGAGAGGCAGCCAGCTCCGGTGGTTGACCAAGAGTGTTCGGGGCGCGCGCTCAGGGCCGCCGAAGAGGAACCGAGCGATGGGGCGAGAGAGAGAGAGAGAAAGAGAGAGGGGGGAAAACAAGTCGAGGGAGGAGGAGGAGGAGGCGATCTTTTCAGAAGACTCAATTCAGGAGGGGCGCCCACTCCTTCTATTGAGCCGCCACCCTCTGACGTACTCAGGCGGCAGTGCCAGGAACTACCAGATCCAGCACTCCAGCAACCATTTCCTACCAAACAACGAAGGAAGGGCTTCGCCGTGCAGCGCCTTTTATAACCGCGGCCAGGCTGGCAATGGCGCTTGAAAAGGGGCCGGGATCCCGTCCCAGCCAATCGGGCGATCGCACCATTGTGACGTCTTGTTGGAACGGAGGGGCACGGGGAGAAGTGATGTCATCTGATTGTAAACAAATAGAACTGGAAGCGGCAGAGGAAGCGAGAGAGCGAGCCTTGGGTTTGTTCGTTGAGCGGGGCTGGAAAATAGCAGCGGCAGCAACAGCAGCGGCCGCCGCTTGAGAATGGAACGTCTCGTACTGTATAAAGACGTTCAAGGGCTGCAATAGCAGCTCGCGCTTGCTGGCTGGCGCTCGCGCACGTCCAAATGATTTATGTTTTGTTTAATACGATGCATAACAAGGTTGGGAAAGACGGGAGGATCAAGTTTATCTTACTCAAAGGGTAAAAAAAATGCGAACGGCTTTTGTTGATCCTGCTATCGGCTGATCTTTTCCCCCCCTCTCCTTTCATTCAGATCTCGCTGTAGAAGGTTATAGCCTATAGACCTCGTCTGTAGTTCAAAATCCCTCTGCATCTCAACAAAAACAAATCCAGTGCTTTCCTCCGTTACAACCGAGCACAGTTCTAATGCACGGATCAGTTCGATGTGATTTCTAAGGGGACCCGAAATCGGATTGCGCAATCGGTGCGCATTTGTGTTAACACGGAAGGGAAAACATCGGTCTTACAAATTGCTTATATCAGGAAATTTTCTCATTAACTGTCACCTAAAACTAATCCATTGCTGTTATACCACAAAAGTCACAAAATGGAAGATATTTATTTATATCCCTCCTTTATTATTCTAAAAAAATAAGTCAAGGTGGCCAGCATACCACTCCTTCCTCCTCCTATTTTCTACACTACAAAATCCTCTGAGGTGGGTTGGGCTTGAGAAAGTGACAGGCCCAAAGTTACCCAGCTGCCTTTCATGCCTAAATTGGAAATAAATTAAATCTCCTGGATTCCAGAGAGATAAATACATACCGATTGAAGTGCAGTATTTTATTTTCCATTTAATATACCTTCTTTGCTGATTTTTAAAAATATTTTACACCTTTTACAAAACCTCAAAAGATCAATAAACAGCCATAGGAAGAGGTTTCTTAATGTTCTATTCTGAGTGCATATTGTATGTTTTTATGAATTGTTCATTATTTAGCACCAATAAAATAATCAGAAAAAGGAGGATGTATGCCTGCAAAAGTAAGCAATTCATTCAAGCCCTTTTGTGTGAGGTACAATTTTGCACAAAATTTTCCATGAAACTACCTCCTACTGTTCTTGAAACCTGCGAGGGAGGTTTCATTAGCTGAATATTAAAATGAGTGCATAGCATTCAGATTGCATTTACCTGTTTTTTGAAACAATATCAATATCCTATAAAACAAGACTCTTCAAAAGTATGTTAGAACTCCATAAATAGGTATTTTAAAAAGATAAATATATTTATTGGCACCGATGGGTGTTACTTTTGTTGTATGGTTGACTCATTTTAGATTTCTTTGCCGTTTCCGCTGTGTTTTGTTTAGACTGGGTACTCTTGGTCTGATTGTTGGAATGTGCATTTCTGTGAGCAGGGTTCAAAGACTATATAGGTTTTAGTTTCGATAGACTCCACTGTATAACCCAGCCATCCTAATTAGCAAAGAAAGGAGTTGCACACGTTGCTTTAACACAGCATAAATAGTGTACTTTCCATTAGCTGTACTGATGGTTTGATGAAAGTGATTATCTCAGCTATGAGTTTTATTTATTTTAATCCTTTTATATTACTTTTTTCTTGTATTCAGTTTTCCTATTTTTGTTGTTTTATTTCTTTTGTTGCTAAGCTGCCCAAAATCATGCATAAATGATTATATAAATTTGAATAATAGATAAACATCTAGCATTTTGTGATTTTTCTCTATAGATTCTGTTCAATTTTATTTTCTTAACCACAAAGTTCTTTCTCCCATTAAGAAAATGAGGTAGCTGCCTCAGCGGATTTTGGCTATCATGAACAGGCACAAAGCTATAGTTTAGTTATTGTAATTGACAGGGAAGAGGATAGTTGCTTTTACAGTGTCTGCCTCTAACTTGAGTACTTTTAGCTGTGTGGGATGGTGATATTGCATCAATTTATGCTCTCTGTTAAACAACAAAGTGTTTCTAGGTTGGCATGATCCATTTATATTGACTTCACTGAAGCTTCATTGTAAGGTTATAGACCAGATGTCTTTGTTTTTTAATATAAACAATGAGATGGGCTGTATATACATTTAATTAATAAATAAATATGAGCCATATATTTTTATTCAATTAGAGGCAAGTTAGTCCTATATTAAATAATTCTTCCAATCTTATGAAGCAAATATGTCGCCTCTCTCTATAAAGCATACCTTATCTACTTGGGAATAATTCCTTTCAGTCTTTCTATATTCCAACTAGGAATTATATGAGAACCTTTCATTTCTAACTTGTGCTTTCCAATTCTCTTTAACAATTATAAGCTTTCCCATCTTCTTCAAACAATGACTAATTTGCACCATTGCCTCTTAAAGATTTGCATTTAAATTAATAATCCATGTAAATACACAAAAAGAGTAAAAAGGCTAAACAAAAATAAGAGACATATCCTTAGTTTAATTGAAAATGTAGAATATTACTTATGATGTAAAATAAACAGAAGTGAAATTACTGAACTCCTTGCTATAATCTCTATAGTATTGTTGAAATGGGCTGCATCTCAGTGTTCCTTAGCTTGTATATTTGTCAAAGTTTTCCTGCTTTTTAGGTTGTTGGTTTCTCTTGTGTGGTGTGCCTTCAAGTCAATTTTTAACTACCGAGCAACGTCTTTTTGAAGATAGTTTACCTTTGTCTCCTTCCCTGGGCTGAGGGAATTCCTAAGGTTACATTGATGGACAACCTATAAATTTTATAAATAAATATGGTCATCCAGCTGGCTTTGTGCCTAAAGGCAGAACTAGAATTTATTCTCTCCTGGTTTCTAGCCTGAACCATTAAGCCAAACTGTCTCCCAATGATGCACTAGGATAGTACATTAAAATAGCCCTCATATATCAAAATATACAATAAATTGATTGTTCTGAGGACAGGCAATGCTACGATTGCTAAAATCTGAGTCTCACCACTCTTTCCCACCCCATGTCATGCAACCCTAGTTTTATTCTTTTCCTTGAATTGTTTCTCAGGTAGACCTTTTCTAAATTAGGCAAAAGAAACTATATTAACTGTGTTATTAGATTCTTTTACTAGCATGGATAATGAAAGGTGCTTGTGAGATAGACTTGTATGTTTGTCAAAATAATTTAATTGGTTGTGAGTCCCCTTCATTTTGTGAGATGAAAGATGAGATCTTTGCTCTGGCAGCAACATAACTCAGACGATAGCTCTCCATCATTGGACTTCCTTTAAACGTGGCACAAAAGCAGAATCTTCAACAATTTTCTTTATGTCCTTTAAAAATCACTTTAGAAGAATTGCCTGGAAAACAGCCACAGTTGAGAAGGTGTCTGTTTAGAACATACCCTTAGAATTTAAAGCCCAGTTTCTTGGCTAATTAGAAAACACTTCTCTGCATAAGGCTTTAATTCTAACCATGAACTTTAACTCTGGAAGCTATGCACAATGACATTATTTCAGACTCTGCTTGCAAACTGAAATATAGAGTAATTTACAGTTATATGGTAGAAGGGAAGTTCTTCATCTGCTTCAGGGAAACAACAAGGTTAAAAATAAATACATTTTTGTTTACGTCGTAATATGATCATCCTGTTTCACTACCCTACATGAAATTTGTCACTGTGGTGCCAACTTCATCATGCCTTTTGAAAGCCCTTCTCCTCAATAAACAAAAATCAATTATTTAGCTCATCCATAGGAAGTACTCTAGAAAAACTGAAGCACAAACACAACCAAGTAGCTTGGTTTAACACAAACCAAGGAGCTCCATCAGCTTTGTGTGGCTTTCAGACAAGACCAAAATAACTTCACATTTGATGCACTCCTATTTTACTAGCTCTGAAAAAGGCCTTTGAGAAACACAAAGGCTCTCTTATCTGCTCAATAGTTTGGCCTGGCTATTTAAGACCTGCTTGGGAGCATCTCACATATTTTCAGAGGACAAGAGGATTGTGCACTGTCTTCTATGTCCATGCAATGATTTCACAAGGAATAAGAGGTGCAAATGTTTAAACTGAAGTGAAAGCCATTGATGCCAAATGCAGCATGTTTTCTGCAATGTAAAGGGGTATATACTTCAAGAGAATAAAAGAAACATAAGGCATGCCACAGGGTAGGCCATAGCTCTTAGCCATATATTTTTTTACCATCAGTATCAGCAAAAGTTTAATGAATATATATATATATATATATATATGTATGTATGTATGTATGTATGTATGTGTGTGTGTGTGTGTGTGTGTGTGTGTGTGTGTGTGTATATATATATATATATATATATATATATATATATATATATATATATATATATATATATATATATATATATATATATATATATATATATATATATATATATATATATATATATATTCCTGTTTCTAAATAAACAAACCCTATTTTGCACATACTGGATGTTGACAAGGATGCATTGTCTGGAATGGGAGGACCTCTGAGGCCTCTTTCATTGGCAACATACTTCTTTGTCATCTGTCAGATGTCCTCCCAGACAGATTCTTTGAATGCGTTATTATGAAGAGGTCCTCCGAGCAATCTAAAGTGGCAGCTGCCTATGTAGATGGGTACTTCAGGCACTTCATGAAGCATCTTTCTTAACACCCATCAGAATGATACTTATAAGAAGCCAGCTGACAAGTAGCATTACAACTGCTACTGAAAAAAAAAATCCTATGGCCAAACTAGTCCAGAGTCATGCACTTTGTTTATGCAGTGAAGTGGCAATTCAAGATTGATGGATCTGGAGCACAGCAGGTGATTTCTTGGCCTCAATTTACTGGCTATCCAGGTCTGTCACCTAAAACACCATTCTCCATTGCCCTTAATGGTTTGCTGATGTTAACCCTTTTGCTGTCAATGTTTGCAATCAACCAGTACACAAGCAAATTACTTAACTGACAACTTTTTATCTGATCTCTCTCTCTCTTTTTTTTTTCTTGAACATTTCTTGCTGTGTCAGCTTTTTCCCAAAGAGATCACTTGTTCTGTTTTGGGCTTGTTCTCCATGTTAGGAAGGTTAGAGTAAAGAATTAAATTTCTTAGTCTCTCTGCCAAGTTTCTGTGGGATATTATATAACACAAAATAAAAGAAAGTGCCAGCATTAAAAACAGACTTTTTTTCTCACACACTAAGAACAAAGTTAAATGGTACCAAGCTACTGAAGTTCCATCATGAATTGAAGGAAGTCTTGCCTTCCTTAGTGGAAAGGCTTGGTTTTCTTACCATAAGCAAAATCAATATCTTGTACCTTCAGCCAAGAAATTAGAGCCGGTTTCAGAGTATGTATATTCTTAAAGAGTCAAACAAGTATTTGTATTTTTAGTAACGCATTACAAAATTGAGCCATAAGAATCTCTGGAGGGAAATCACTCCAGAGGCAGGAATTGCAAAAGAGTAGGCACACTTCCTGGATCCCACAAACGCCTTTGACCGGGGGGGGGGGGGGGGGGGGGGGGGGGGGGGGGGCTTGATTAAAAAAATTTTTTTTGTCAAAAGGTCACCCCAGGACACTGAAACCAGCATAAATACAAATCTGTTGCCAAACAAAATTTTGATCACGTGACCATGAGGATGCTGCAACGGTCGCTAAGTGTGAAAAATGGTCGCAACGGTCGCTAAGTGTGAAAAATGGTCATCAGTCACTTTTTTCAATGCCATTGTAACTTTGGTCACTAAATGTTTTCCCCCTCCTCGAGACTCCTCACTTCTTCCTTCATTCCTCTTGCTTATCTACCTTCACCTTATCTGTCTTCTGCTCTTTCCCTCTCTTCCTTCCTTTCTCCTTCCATCCTCTCTTCTTTCCTCACTCACTCCATTCCTCCTTTTTTCTCTTCCTTCCTCCTTCCATTCTTTCAGCTTCATTTCTTTTGCCTATCTACCTTCTCTGTCTTTCTGCTCTTTCCATTTCTCTCTTCCTCTTCGCTTCTGTTCCTTCCTCCTTCCCTCCTTTCCTATTTCTTCCTTCTTTCTGCCTATCTACCTTCACCTTCTCTGTCTTTCTGCTCTTTCTCTGTCTTCCCCTTTCCTCCCTCCCTCCCTTCTTTCCTTTCTAGTTCCATCTTTTCTTCTTTCCTCTCTCCCTCTTTTTCTTTTTTCCTTCCTTCCTCCTTCCTCTTGCCTATCAACTTTTTTATTTTTTTTTGTTACATAGACGACACATACCCACAACAATAAAAACAAAACAAAACAAAAAGAAAAAAACCCATCATCACATATAGCATGTCATTTGGTTACAAGTGTTTTAACATTTATCATTCTTATACATTTATTATTTCATTTAATAGGTTATAATATACAGTTTGGGTTGCTTTGTTTACCATCCCTTCCTCCTGTTATAACACCACCTTATTTTCCCTTTCTTTTCTCCCTTCCTCCCTTCTCTACTTTCTTCCTTCCTGCTCTCCTTTCCCTTCCTTCTTCCTGTACCTTTCTCCTACTCCTGCTCTTCCTCATCCCCTTCCTACCCTCTCTCCTCCTCTTTCTCTCCTTTCCATCCTCCTCTCCTTACCTCTTTCTTTTCACCCTCTCTCCCTTCTCTACTTTCTTCCTTCCTCCTCTCCTTCCCCTTCCTTCTTCCCTTACCTCTCCTTTGCTCCTGCTCTTCCTCTTTCCCTTCCTACCCTCTCTCCTTCCTTTTCTCTCCCTTCCATCCTCCTTTCCTTTCCCTTTCCTTTCTCCCTCCCTCCCTTCTCTACTTTCCTCCTTCCTCCTCTCCTTCCCCTTCCTTCTTCCCTTACCTTTCTCCTACTCCTGCTCTTCCTCTTCCCCTTTCTACCCTCTCTCCCCCTCTTTCTCTCCTTTCCATCCTCCTCTCCTTACCTCTTTCTTCTTTCCCCCATCTTCCTTTCATTCTCTCCTCCTTTCTCCCTTTCTCCCAACTCCCTTTCTGGGAGTTGAAGTCCACACACTTTCAAGTCTCCAAGGTGGAGAAAGATTGATCTATCTAATTAATATAATTATTTCTCCCTCTCTTTTTCACTCTCTCTCCAGCGCACACACGCAAATGCATAGGGCAGCCCACCTCACACACAGGTAACTCCGGGCGGCTTACGGGAAGAGGACAGCCGACCACTCACCCACGCGGGGGGGGGAGGCAGGATTTCGCCAAGAAAAGTTACTTTTCCTGCGAAAGGGGCCGGCAGCCTCTCAGCTCTTCCCGGCCGGGGAGACCTCCCCCCACTTCCACTCCTGCGACCCTCCTCCCGCCTCCTCAGAGCTTCAAGCAAGCTAACTGGGAAGGCCGGGGAAGAAGAAGAAGCAGCGGCGCGAGTACTAAACTGCCAGCATGACTTTGAAAGGGCTGGATTGCCTTCCGCGCGGGCCGACGTGGAAGGCAAGCGGCAAGCCAGCCCTTCAAACTCATGCCGGCACTTTAGCGTGCCCCTCGGCCGCCATTCAGCGAAAGATGTTTCGCTGAATGGCGGGCGAGTTCTAAACTGCCAGCATGACTTTGAAAGGGCTGGATTGCCTTCCGTGCGGGCCGACGTGGAAGGCAAGCGGCAAGCCAGCCCTTCAAACTCATGCCGGCACTTTAGCGTGCCCCTCGGCCGCCATTCAGCGAAAGATGTTTCGCTGAATGGCGGGCGAGTTCTAAACTGCCAGCATGACTTTGAAAGGGCTGGATTGCCTTCCGCGCGGGCCGACGTGGAAGGCAAGCGGCAAGCCAGCCCTTCAAACTCATGCCGGCACTTTAGCGTGCCCCTCGGCCGCCATTCAGCGAAAGATGTTTCGCTGAATGGCGGGCCAGTTCTAAACTGCCAGCATGACTTTGAAAGGGCTGGATTGCCTTCCGCGTGGGCCGACGTGGAAGGCAAGCGGCAAGCCAGCCCTTCAAACTCATGCCGGCACTTTAGCGTGCCCCTCGGCCGCCATTCAGCGAAAGATGTTTCGCTGAATGGCGGGCGAGTTCTAAACTGCCGGCATGACTTTGAAAGGGCTGGATTGCCTTCCGCGCGGGCCGACGTGGAAGGCAAGCAGCAAGCCAGCCCTTCAAACTCATGCCGGCACTTTAGCGTGCCCCTCGGCCGCCATTCAGCGAAAGATGTTTCGCTGAATGGCGGGCGAGTTCTAAACTGCCAGCATGACTTTGAAAGGGCTGGATTGCCTTCCGCGCGGGCCGACGTGGAAGGCAAGCGGCAAGCCAGCCCTTCAAACTCATGCCGGCACTTTAGCGTGCCCCTCGGCCGCCATTCAGCGAAAGATGTTTCGCTGAATGCCGGGCGAGTTCTAAACTGCCGGCATGACTTTGAAAGGGCTGGATTGCCTTCCGCGCGGGCCGACGTGGAAGGCAAGCGGCAAGCCAGCCCTTCAAACTCATGCCGGCACTTTAGCGTGCCCCTCGGCCGCCATTCAGCGAAAGATGTTTCGCTGAATGGCGGGCGAGTTCTAAACTGCCAGCATGACTTTGAAAGGGCTGGATTGCCTTCCGCGCCGGCCGACGTGTGATCTAATGGGTCTTTGGGAGGTAATTGGCAGCAGGCGGTCTCTCAAGTACCCAGGTCCAATACCATGAAGGGCTTTATTCTAGAACTGTCTAGAATGATGATTATGATGATTCAATATTTAAAAGCAAAAACTAACCTTTCAAAAGGCAAAAAAGAAATAGGAAAAGCAAACAGAAAACAAAAAATATTAACAATCTATAATTTCAAACATTGTAGTGTTTCAAATCATTATTAAAATCAAATCAGTATTACCTGTACATCATTAATAAAAATTTCCAAAATAACAAGAATCTTAAGTCACCATAAACAATTACAAGTCTTTCTATCTTGTCTAAAAAGTTTTACCCATAGTTAACAAATCAGACAAGACCTAATATATTAAAAGCATTATGCTAAAGGAAATACAAATGATTCAGTATGAGTCAATATGCAGATTGATAATCCATGAGTGCACATTGAATTAAATTATGTATTTTCTAGATGACAAAATATTATTTACATTTATACATACTCCTGTAGTATAGCTTCAAAGAGAAAATTATGTACATTGCTAGCAAGAGGCATAAACTACCCTTGTATTTATCACATGGAAAGTATACTTTGCAGGAATATAAAACTTAATGATATTTAAAAGAAAAATAGCTAGCAGAAAACCAATCCTTCTTTAAGATTAATATTCTACAAAAATCATATTTCAAAACTGTTGAACTTTATACCTTTGCTACCAATTATGCAAGAATGATCTGGTTTGATTATTGATGTACTTCCAAATGAATTAGCACCAGAGTAATATACTAACAATGAAACATTTATACCAATTTTCTTTAACACCAAGTATTATATTGATAGTAAATTTAATATTTGTCTTCCATCGATATTCCCATTGTTGCATATCAGTTGTGCTCTCCAGATTCTGCATCCATTTAATCATAACACTTGCTCAGTTTCTGATTTGTATTTCAATACCTTCTTGTAAACAAATCCCAAAAGATGTTCTGAGTTTTGTCTTATTAGTTTTTCACTTCAGTCAAATCTCTAAGTAGTCCTTGTTATTGTTCTTGTGATTCATACTGGTGCTACTTATTTCAAGACATTAAAAACCATGAGATGATTTTAACCATTCCAAATAAATAATCTTGGAATTTTTCATCTTTGTTCTATTAATGATTTAGTCTTGCAATCCACACAGGTTATTTATCTCTTCCGTGATCATTTTGTGATTAAAATATCTTTTTCACAAAAATAAATATATAATATTGACGCAAGAAATAATAAATACAGGCCAATTCTTTTTCTATGTTTTATCTCATTCTTTTTACATGGTGATTGCATTGGTTAGAATGCAGGACTGCAGGCTACTTCTGCTGACTGCCGGCTACCTGCAATTTGGCAGTTTGAATCTCACCAGGCTCAAGATTGATTCAGCCTTCCATCCTTCCAAGCAGTGGTGGGATTCAGCCAGTTCGCACCATTTCAGGAGAACTAGTTGTTAAATTATTTGAATCCCACCACTGTTTCCAAAGTCTGTAAAATGAGGACCCAGATTGTTGGGGGTCAAAATGTTGATTCTGTAAACCATTTAGAGGGGGCTGTAAAGCACTTTGAAATGGTATATAAGTGCTATTGCTACATGGTGATCATCACTGAATAATCTCTGGTTTCTGGCTAAAGGTTCAGAGAACTTGGAGGCAGGCAGTTTTTCAATTGCTAGACATTCCTTGCTGTCCCCTGCCACCAGCCTTAAATACTATTTTATTTTCTGAAATTGGAATCTTTAACTGGGCAAGTTGACTCAGACTCAACAGCATCACAGTTCTGGTATCTACAAATATATGGCAACAATATTGGTACAGATGGAGGGCTGATTCAATTCAGGGTTTGGAAGTTTAAATAGTCAGTTGGAGGAAACATTGGAGGTTTCTTAATGCTACAGGTTGGCTGCTTAAGAACAAATGTGTTTCCGCTTCTATGTTTTTCTATAGAGCTGAGGACTGAAACCAGTAATGACTAGAAAGTGCCCAGGAAGTTATCAGGATGCCACCAGGGCTAGGAAAAATCTGCAGATACTGTTTCATCACCTCTACTTTAAATTAAAGTAATATGAAATCATAGGAATACTTCTGTTTTTGCCAGCCTCCCAGCTGATTCAGTCCCCCTTACACATGTGCCTTGCATTGCAGCAAGCACTGTGTGCCTGTGTGTGTTTGTGTGTGTGTGTGATGTGCATGTCTTCCGTGGTATGCCCAACATCTTTGGACACCCACCAGGTCACACACCGAGCAGCAGAGAAATCTGGCTTCAGCAAAAGGAAAAAAGCCATTTAGATCTGCTAAAAAGGTGGGAACCACAGCCAAGTTGGCAACAGCCACCCAGTCACATGACCACCAAGCCACTCTCACAAAACAGGTCACATCTACATAATAGGTTCTAAAAAGTTCTGAAACCCAGCACTGTTCTAAACATATAATGCTTGAAGACTTTTATTCATTATTTTTTAAAAATTCCAAAGGTAAATCAAACTACCTATAATTTGGCAGTGAAGAAGCAAGTGAAAAACTACTTTTGTAACACTGCCAAAAAAACTGTGTGGATTCCATTCCTGAAGGTCAAGCTCAGTGTGAAGCTATTATTACTACTTTTAAGAAAAATAATAATAATCTGCATTTCCCAAATAGCTCCTTTATATCACAACTGCTTTTCCTCTGCATTTATAATGATCAAATTTAACTTAAAGACAAGGCAACTTCATTCTCCTACACAAAAATTCTATAAATTGAATTTCTAATTTTAAAAGTTACCTAAATATAACTTGAAATAACTTTTCATCTGACATCCATCTTTTCCTGCTTTTGTCCTAGTAGTCTAACCTGTTGAAAAGAAATTCAACAAACAACCCAAATATCAGGCATTTCTGGGTGTATTTTCCTTTTTTTTTCTTTATAACAATTTTTATTCATGTTTACATATACAAAGATAAAAAACTAGTACAAACAAAGAAAAATGTAAAAGGTGCAGAGAAAAAGAAAATAATAATAATAAAGATATATGAAGAAATGACTTTCTCCTTCATCAAGACAACTACAGTGTCAGTGCTGGTAACATCACGCCTGATATTTCATCCAATTATCTCTCTTTCCCATATCTCATCTTTTATCTATAATCAAACTATAAAGCCGCATCTTTTAATCGTAATCAGCAAAAGTCAATTAAGAGTTATCAGAATTAATAACATATTTTAACAATATTGATTAGCCTTAATCAATAAATCAGTTTTATATTCCTTTACTTTTAACACAGCAACTTTCTCTTAAAATGCAGAAAAAGATCTCTTCTTTCCATATCTTATCTGGTGTCCCTCTTATGTCCAATCTTCAAAGTCTCCTCTTTTTCTTAAGGCTTCCATATCAATTAAATCTTCATGGAGAGCCATTGTGTGAAACATTTGTGGGCAGTCCTGGTCCTCTTCTTGCTCTGGAGAGAAATTCTGAGCTGATCCATTTGCCATCTCTTTATTCTGCTGCGATTGTCAGCTCCATATTCACAGAGCCTTCTTCAGTCAATCATTGCATATCCAGCAGTTTCTAGATGTGCTTTTCTAAGTTGATTGAAAGCAGATTCATTTGTATTACTAAGGCAGGCAACTACCATATTTTCAAGGAACCAGAAGTATTGTATCCTTAAGGCTTTCTGCCATCCACATAAAAATTCTATAACTCTGCTGGCCTCAATATTTTTTCTGCTTCCAGAAAAAAGCATTATTGATGTGATCCACGCAGTAGTGGGTTTCTATCAGTTCGGACCAGTTCAGCTGAACCGGTAATGGTTTGGTGACCTGGGTCGCTGGAACTGGCAGCGACCCAGGCCTGCCACGCCCCCAAACCGGTTTTCCGCGTGGCGCCGTAGGAGGTGCCATCTTGTTTTTTGCTTCTACGCATGCACAGAACAATTTTTATTGTACTGCACATGCGTACGCAGGAAGTGCCCATGAGCAAACTAGCAGTAGTAACTACCAGAATCCACCCTGATCCATATGACAAGTTTGAAGCTGTATGTTTGCTCACTTTGGAGTTTTGATCTCTCTCAAAATGATTTGAGATCTTTAAAATGTGTTTAATAAGTCAGTTATAGATAAATGAATAGAAAGTTTATATTGTAATATGTAATTTGTAATTTGTCTTCTTCATTTTCTTGTCAGTTACCCAAGAATTCATTCGTTAGAACTAAGCCAAGCATCTTCTCTTTTTTAAATCTATGTTGATGGAAGCAGTTTAAAAGCATCACTGTATCATACCAATAATGAAAAAGGCATGGATGTTTTTGCAAAAAGGCATGGACGTTTTTAAATATGCTTTTTTGCTTTTATGCATATTTTTTGCATAATTGCATAATATAGGCAATTAATTTGCTTTTTTAAAAAAATCTTGCTGTTAAAAGTTTGCCACCTGTCCCTGAAATTTCCCTCACCCAGCACTAAAATCTTTGAGGCAGGGGTGAAACAATTGTCCCAGGGTAGGGACAATTGTCCCTGGTTCTAGAAACTGGTAGTAAAAAAAGAACCTTCCGAGGATCACGCGGCTCAGCTGTGAGCCATGCAATCATTGGAAGCTTTTTTTCTGCTTTTTGAAGCATTTTTTCCTGCCAGTTCAGGTGAATAGGCAGGTTTAAAATGCTTTAAAAAGTGATGGGGGTGGGGGGCTTCAAAAGAAAGAGAGGGAGGGAAAAAGGAGAGGGAGGGAGGACCACAAACCTGGCACTAGATGCAGCTTCAGAGGATACCTTGAAGGAGCACAGCAATCCAGAGCTGGAAGGGACCTAGAGGTCATCTAGTCCAACTCCCTGCTCCAGCAGGACATTGTTAAAGTGAGTTTCTGTCTTTTGATGCCCCCCCAGTCACATGACTACATAGCTACACCCACCCAGTCACATGACCCCCACCACCGCCAAGCCATGCCCACAGAACCAGTAGGAATCAATAAGCCCCATGCAAATTGGAGGGAGAGCAATAATGAAATATATTTTAGCATGTAGGTTTCTCAGCAGAAATTAAAATCAACAACTTTATTTTAAGAAATAAATGCAGAACTAATTTTTAATTGCCAGTTATAAAACCACTATTTGTTCATTCTGGCTGTAGTGTAGCTCAGCTGTTATCAGTGTGTTCACTACTATTAGAAAATTAATATACTTGGACAAGAGACTGAAATACTTAATTAGTACTGCACCACTGGTGACCATTTTCTCCAGCATATAGCCCCGTAAAGTGATGATAGAATGAAATGTTTATTGCTAACATGAATATGGAGAAGAGAAACTTTAAGAATTAGCTAATATCTACCAGAATGAAATATTTCTAAAATTCAAAAGAAGCCATTTAGATTCAACAAAAAGTTTAGGCACGAATGGGTGGTGTCTCTATAATGAGATATTAGAGGATTTCTAGCATTAGAATAGCTGAAGAATAGAAGTTTTCCTTATGTGGCAGGATTAGGATAGATTCTGTATCTTCTAATCATTACTACAATACAGTTGCTCATATAACTGGCCTTCAGTCCTATTCCATTTACCTAACCATTAGTCTCACTATAATTTATGGCAGGTTATATTCCATAAACAGAGTCTGTGTGCCAAAATCAAGTTCCTGCTAATCAAATGTGCAGACTATGATAGGAGAAGGAAATGAGCAAAAAGAAATTGCTTGATAATAAGGAGTTGAAAATGGGGAATATCACCAACTATAATATGTCCGCATGTATCTCTGTTTTATGAAAAAACAGAGATACAAACTGATTCAAATACAAGAACATTAAAAGAGTGATAAAAGAGTGAAAACTTGCATGGATCTTGTATATTCTGATTTTTTTTTTTACAAAGAAGTATTCTTTTCCCGTTACTTGATTAAACCTTAAATGTCTGACTTCACCATCTCCCATTGAATGAGCAGATGCTAAAACCACAGGAGATAATTTTAATCCCCAGGTTCTTTGAGAACAATGGCAAATAAACCACCAACAGCCTTAATATATTAAAATAGAAATGTAGGGCAATTGCCTAACATTTATGGAAACACTGCTACATGTTTTACCTGGTCCATCCAAAATTAAACTGCAGGAAAGGAATACCATATAGGCAAGTTAAAAAGTAAGGGCTCCTTTGAATCAAGGTTGATCTTTAGTGGCTTCATAGACATATAGTATCTGCCTATGTTTTCTTGGCAACGGTAGATAATTTTTCCAGGATGCTTTTTCCACTATCAGTCTGGATTCTTACGCTGATAGTCTCTAGCAATCATCACCATTATCACCATAGACTTCTCTAATTGTATTTTCATAAGTCTATACAGCAGTATTGAGCTGTGGTTAGAATCCAGTACTGCAGGCTAACTCCAGGAGTTTGATTCTGAGCGGCTCAAGGTTGACTCAGCCTTCCATCCTTCCAAGGTCGGTAAAATGAGGACTCAGATTGTTGGGGCAATAGGCTGACTCTGTAAACTGCTTAGAGAGGCCTGTAAAGCACTGTTGAGCAATATATATGTGCTATTGCTATTTCCTAATTTGGTGCCTTCTAAAAATCTTGACTGACATTTCCATTGTGGGAGTAAATATATCTGGAGGGTGCTTATTGAGAGAGATTTTTTTTTCAGGTAACAGAAATTATGTAATAGGTTAGATTTTATGTTTTTCCAGTCCTGAAATGTAAACATAATGTTTCATTTTTATTACACTTCGGTACAATATACATTTATTTATTTTCTGACATTATTATTTTTACAAATAATTCAAGATGGCGAACATACCTAATACTCTTTAAGCCTCCTATGTTCCTCACAACAATGCTGTGAGGTGAGTTGTGCTGAAAGAGAAGTATCTGGCCCAAAGTCACCAGCCAGCTTTCATACCTAAGGCAGGACTAGAACTCACCATCTCCTAATTTCTAATCTGGTGCCTTAACCACCAGGTCAAATTAGTGTTATAAAAATATTTTTATCCTGTGCTTTGAGATTACATGAATTTCAACTTTATATCATACCTGATTTCATACATATACACAACTACACAGAAATCCTATGGACACCAGAACTTTGAAATAAGATCTGTATAACAACTGCAAATTTGGAACTGGACATTAAGGAGGAACAAAAGACCAAGATGGCTCCCATCATTCTTCTCCATAGCAGCTAATTAGATAAATTTAAGGTGGACCAGAACTCTGAAATAAGAACTGTATAATTAACTGTAACTTTGGAACTAGACATTATGGAAAGGTGGGGATTTGAAGAACTACTTGAAATTATAAAAAAAAATATGCATAAATAATTAAAATCAAGCTAAATAGAATTTTGAACTCAGAGAAGCAGTTATTTAAAGAAGAAGGTAAGGAAGAAAGGGTGGAGAGATGATGAAGGGATAGAAACGGTTAGGAATAAAAAGCAGATAAAAAATTCCATTGGGTTTGGCACTGGTATAGGGAAAATTGAAGTTGGAGGTTGTGCCCCAATAAAGGGAAATATAAAAGATTTCTTTGACGGTGGTTTGTGGAAAATTGAAGAGGGTGGATGTGTCAAAACAAAGAAAAGGGAGAAGGCAGGAATAGAGAAGTGGGACAAAAGACTTACTAGGAAAAAATCAGACTAGAAATTGTTATATGGGAAAATACAAAGCTGAGATAAGGGATTTGCTCCTAAATATGATAATAAAATTAAGGTGCTAACTGATTATGATAATGGAAAGATTATTAAATAAAGATTAAAATATATGGAATATGGACAAATATGAAATTGATATGGGGAGATTGTAAAGCAGAGGTTTGTGATTCACATGATAATTAAACTGAGTGACTAATTGATTGAATATGACAATAGGAGGACAATTAAGCATAGGTCAAAATATACAAAACATGGACATATATAGAACTTCTAAGATGATGAACAAAGTGAGATGTATACCACTTGTTATTTTATGTAGTAGATTAAGGGAATTGTAAAGAACATTGAACAGTAAGGATTGCCATTTATAGACAATTAAGGGTAACCTAAACCAAGTTAGGGAAAAATGGAGAGAGAACATGAAATATACTTACAATGGGAAACTATTGAGATTTAAAGACAATCACAAGGTGGGGGTGTTTAAGGATGCATAATTATATAAATATAATTATGAAAATAGCTGGGAATTGTAACCAGGTCTACATCTCGGCCAAAATGTGTGTGTGTGTGTCTGTGTGTCTGTGTGTCTGTGTGTGTTTAAAAGCACAACGACTATATATGTATACTTTTTTCTCTCTTAAAAAAAAGGAAAGGAGGGAGATATATGTTAAAATTAAATATGTATATTGAAAGGGAATTATAAATACCATCAACATAAAATGGAGCTCGCTCAGAAGCTGAAATACACCAAGTAAATGAGATGAAGAGTGTGAAGTAGAGGGGAGAGGTAAGGGAAGAAGAGAGGGATAGGAGAGAGGGCGGAAGGAGAGGAGGAGAGAAAGAAGGAGTGGAAAGGAGAGAGAGGTGAAGGAGAGAGGAAAGGGAAATAGAGAAGAGAAGGGCGACAGAGGAAAGAAAGGAGGTAGGGAGGTGGAGGAGAGAGGGAGAAGAAAGTGGTGAATGGATAAGGTACAAATATGGTGTATGGAGAGCAGAAGTGTCAATAATTGTTTTTGGGAGTTGATGGCAAGACGAATTGATGTAAACATGTAATAATACAAGATGATGTTGGCTATGTAATAGTATACATGTGGTTATATGTTATGAAAATGAAAAAATAAAAAATAACTCTCTCTCTCTCTCTCTCTCTCTCTCTCTCTATATATATATATATATATATATATATATATATATATATATATATATATATATATATATATATATATATATATATATATATATATATATATATATATAAATAAAGAAATCATATGGATAATATTAGAAAGCACTCTTACTACAAAAGCATATAAATCACAATAGCCATCACTAAGTCTGTACTCAGACTATTTCCAGAGTTACAGAATTACATCAATATCTGTATTATCTTTAGTAAAAGAAGAAATTCTATGAAAGGAGTGATCAGGCCTTATGACCAAACAGTATAGAAATCAAAGGCAAAAAGTTAAATTACAAACAAAAACAGCATTATCTAATACCAGTCTACCATCCACCATATCACAAGACCAGCCAATTTATATATCACAAGCCAAAAACAGTAAACACCCTCTAAAAAGTCATCTTCAGAACAAACACACAAGCCGAGACAAGTCAAAGAACATTCTACTGTTCACAGGCAGTTATTTGCATGTGGGTCTCAATTATGTATTATCCCGTGCATTAATTGCAAATACGCTTACTCCCAAGTTATTATGCAAAGGATCATTGCTCTATGCATTCATTCCTACTTGGCTCCCATTCAGCCTACCTCACCCAAACAAACATCAGGCTGGAGAACAAATGAAGAAGTAACATTTCCAAAGCTACCATTTTGTTCTGCAGACTACTTAGTGTCAGATCTGATACTAAAATGGAAAGAGATCTTCTTTCTCTTCCCTCCCTTCCAAACCAACTGGTATGTTTCAAAGTCTTGCACATAGACAACCACACACTTAAAAATTGCAAAGCATCATTGTACAGTTAACAAGAATATTCCCCGAGCTTTCCTTAGGTGGAACAATTAATACAAAGTTCTGGGTATCACTAAATATGGATTGTTCTGGCTAGTGGGGGGAGAGGCAGAAGAAAAATCATATTTTGTCTCTCTGCTGCCCAAATAAAATTGCAGCAAATGTGAAGGGGATTTTCAAATGGAAGGTTTACTGTGATTGTCAGTTTCTTAGTAAACTATAAACTAATTGGGTCATTATGAGATTTAGAATAAAAATGTACACTGCAGAGAGTCTATAGGTGAGATAATAGCATCAAAGCAATCTTCATTTGCATTAGACCAATCTATGAATTAAACTAATTCTTATACTCTCTCTGTGTGTGTGTGTGTGTGTGTGTGTGTGTTTGTGTGTGTTTCTTTGAAATCTAACAAATATACTGTTGCTGATATACGTCTGACATTTTACATATTTATTCTTTCTTACACTTTAGAATATTTTAAAGGTTTCTCTTTCATATGCACACAAACATGTATAATTTGTGCTGCTGTGGGTGTCCATGAGCATGCCTAAATGTTTGAATGGCAAGAGAGTCAGAATGTGCAAAGCTTCTTTTTGACATAAGAAAATCAAAGCCACGTTAGCTGAGCAGGCAAATTTATTATGATGATGATTATCTCAGATGTTGCAATCTACATGACCGTATTTTGAGAAGCTTAAGCTGCTACACAGGTCAGAACTTGTTTTGCATAGCCCAATATCAGCTTCCCACTTATGGATTATATTGGAAGCAGTCAGACTGTCTCCTTGCACAGGAGGATACTTATTTCTCCTGGCTCTACATGGTTGTGGTACTTCAGCAAAGGCTCCAGGGTTTTACACAATTTACACAATGTCAAAAAGATAAAGCAGTTCTTCCTTAGATTTGTCATTTTGGAGCAATGATGTTATAAAAACATAAAGGCACACACACACTTCAACTTTATGAGACAGATATTAATATTAAAATATATCTCATTTTTCTACTAAAGAAAACAAAAAGTTTCCATGATCTTAATAAAAGAATGACAAATAAATAAACCAAAAAAGAAGAAATCCGGTTGATGAAAGAAATAGGCCGTTCTTTATCACTATGTACAGTGTTTTTTTTTATTTTTCATTTTCCTTTTTTAGCAGCTCACAGTTTCGGAAAATATAACTACAACACTGAGAAGTCTAAAAGATTAGTAACTGTTGTGGGCTTCTTGTGATAATTTGACCTTTCTCTTTTATGCTTTGTACTGAAAAGTGGTTTACGTTGGTTTCATATATTGCACTGTCTGGTTTTCTATTCTAAATATAATTTAAACTCAAAACCAGAAAGTTCTATTTGGGGCCATACTATTATTCATTGTCTATATTCTACCCAGATCTTCAGAGCACTGCAAAAAAATTTAATCCTAGAAGCATTTTATACAGGTACAAAAGGTATATCTTCTATGGCAAAGGAATGGATATCATCTTGACATTTCTGCCCCACTTGCAGATACACCTGCTTAAAAGCATAATCATAATCATAATCCTTTCAAATGAAAAACACTTTGTAGAGTTACTGAAATGAGGAAATGCACAGGACTAAAAAAATATTCTCCAGGAAAGAAAGATTTAGAGCAGCTTCCAAGAATGCCTCTTCAAGTATATTCTAAACATTCGGTAAGAATACAACACAACATTGCACTTACTTTCTTCCAAGAGACTGTGCAGAGAGAAGATAATAGGACTCAGTTGTCCTTCTAATCCTGCTCTACTATAATTCTCTACAGTCCTAGCCATCATGGCCCATAGTGAGGAATACTAGGAGTTTAATTCAGCAACAGGGCTCCAGGGGAAATCTAAGGTTCCTCAAGAAGGTTCTGCAAGACTAAGGAAGGGGGAAAACCTCCTTCTATAGGAACTAAAACTTTTTTAGTTTTTTGTGGATAATTCTCCCTTTGCTGACCTGGGGCAGGTTTTCAAGATTCTATTATAGTCTACAACAATAAAATAGTATTTCTGGAATTTCTGTGATGTTTCTTTGTTAACTTGGTCTTCTATGAAGGGCTGACATCAAACTATGGAGCCATTCCATTTTTTGTTTTGCTCCATCTTATAAGAAACAAAATCAAGGTGGAGTTATTTTGAATTTCTTTCTCATGCTTGCTTCAATGTCTGAATTGTGTAATTAATTTTCCAAGTGCCTCCTTAATGGTTTCTTCACTCCTTCCCATATTAATGGCTTTCATATTTTCCTGAAGGTCACCTCTACATTACTTTAGAAATGCCTATTTCAGAATATGTAGTATGGTTTGCCCATGTTTCCCACAACAAACTAGAGGAAAGTTTTCAAAAAGGATCTCCAAAAACTACTAAAAGGATCCAAGCAACACATATTGGCCACTCTATTGTGTAACTTCTCTTTCTCTCTTGGCTAAGACATATGGTAGGATATTTCACAAATAAAGCATAGTTCTGTCAATTTCCCCGCCACAATCCCCACTATATTCTTACAGTTCTTATCCTTATTGATTACTAATAAACTTTGTCCTTGCACCATCCCCTCCCCCATCCCTCCACTGTAGCCTGGATTGCAGGATAATATCTGCACGCTGCTATTCAAATATTCCATTGTTTTCTGGCTGAGTCTTTGAGAACTGGCTCATATTAAGTTGTGTACACTGGGGTAGTCATTCAAAACCTTTTGAAGATGGAATTAGACACTTAAGTAATGTAAACACAGCTTTAGATGGCAGAATCAGGAGTGGTGCACCTACAGATACTCTGTCTCTGCTGTCAATTATGACAGAGCAAATGGCCCTGTCATAGGCGAATGTGCACCTATGCTTTTCTAGAGACAAGTAATTATGAAAGAAAATGCCAAAAGGATTGTGCTTAATGCATTTGTCAAGTAACAGCCCCTTTAGACTTTACTACATAAATGCAGATGACGTCCTTAATATATTATATGATGTTTGAGGGAGATAGATGGCAAAGCAAGTCCTTATCTACAAATACCAGGAGATGAAAGAGCCACTTGGTCTGACCTTTATTGTAGAGGAAAGGGAACTAAACAAAATAAAGATCAATTGTTCATAGTCTTCATTTTATTTCATACAATGAAGATTAATCTCTTGTCCATTCATAAATCTGTTCTGTTCCACTTTACAATTTGGTGTTATTAAACTGCACAAAAATTAATATTCAAATGTATGCAGTTGAAAATATTTCTTCAGAAAAATATTTAATTCCAAATGTCTTCTTTTCCTCACACATTTCTTAAGATATTTTACAGTAACATTAACATTTCAAAGTACAGCTTAGTGCCATTCCTTCTCTCCTTTGTGAGTTAAAAGCTGCACTGCAAAATTTGGGGGAGAGGAGGGGGGAAAGCAACTGAAAGATAATTGATTCCCAAACCAAGTTACAGATCAAAATAGTTATTTGAAATACATAGGGCAAAGGTTTATCCTAACAGAACTTGTGGGTTTTTTTTAACTTTTCATGTTTATAAAAGATTTGTTTCCAATATTGTTGCAGATACTTTCATTAGCACCTATTACATACACTGCACTGACCTGGAAAAAAATGAAAAAAAAATGATAATTAGGTGGGAAGCCTGCATATTACAAATCATAGTGCTAGCCTCCAACAAGATATTTATTTTTAACACCCAGTAGCATTTTAGATTTTTTTTAAAAATGGCTAAATAGTGTTTTAGAATATACCATGTCAAAGTTTCAAAATATGCCATGGGAATGCTTCAGGATATCCTGCCTTCTCCCAGTGCCTATTGACATATTTAGAAAATGAAAAATGGCTCAATGTTTCAGAAAAATAATGGAAGTAAAATGGGATGGATGGAAGGAACATTCTGGGAGCTAGAAGGAAAAATACGGAGCAACTTCAGGAGTTTGCATTCAGATTTATGAGTGGCACATTGACTTTGGCCAATACCACAACATTCAAAAAGGAACAAGGAGCATTACTCAGGTGACCCTGAGCCTGAGGACACAGGTGACCCTGACCCTGAGGATACAAGGAACATACAAGTGCTTCAACAACTCTCTAAAAGGATCCAAATTACCAGCTGTCTGCAACTAACACAAACCATGAAAAACCTGAAGGAGCTTGATTTCATATGAAAGGAATAGCTACTCAATTGGAGAATGCTATAAAGTATAGTATTGTTGTCAAGCATCAATCTTAGAAAATTGTTGGGGGCAATAAGCTGCCCCGTAAACCACTTCAAAAGGGTTGTAAAGCACTATGAAGTAGTTTATAAGTCTAAGTACTATTGCTATTGTTACATCAGAAATAACTGAAATCATGTTTTCCTGAGATAAATTTTCTAGAAAACAAGCAGGAAAATGCTCAGTGAAGTAGGTCTTGGTTATTGGAGCAGATTAATGTCAATTTAACAAGCTTAAATGATAATATAGGTTTATTGGTTTTGGAAGTGAAATTCATGCTAATTGTAAAGTATTTTTCAATTTTGTGACAGGAGATTCCAGTAAGATTGAAAAGGAAAGATTCTCAGACTTCTGCATGCTTAAGTATTCTTCAGCAACTGGAGAGAAAGATTTGAACTTTAGAATTACAAAGTATACAATTGCTTTATCAAGTGATGAATAAGTATAATTATAAGCACTGAAACAATCAATGTTTAAATTTTGAAATAATGCAATAATGTGGAATTTTAAAATACACAGTAGTAGCCTTTGAAAATTATAGAAGTCAACTAAATTATTGTAGTAGTTTTCCTTCTTCAATTACATTACCATATGTAATTGTTTAATTGTTAGCTTGACCTTGGGAGGTTTGGACCTTGGACTAGTCACTGTCCAAGCCTTCAGCATTTGGAGAAAAAAGAGGATATAAATCTGATGAATAAATAAAGTAATTAATAGGACACACATTTGTGTGACTATTCTCCAACATCTTTTTTCTTTCCCAAAGTGGCTGATTTGATGGCCTATTAAGTAGCAGACTATTTTGATTTATTATTTTAAAATGCTATGTGAAACAGAGCTCAAATTGTTCATTGGCTTGATTAATTAATTGATTTAGAATTTCTTCTTTAGAGATTTTTTTAAAAAATATATATATATATATACTAAAAATAATGAAACAATATAGGTAAAGAATGGCAACCAGAAAATCTTACAGCAGCCAAACTATTAAAAGACTGATCACACAGAAGTAATGGAAACATCAATTTCCAAACTGAGGGAAAATGTGTGAAATGCCAAAGAACGTTTATTTATTTAAAACATTTATATGCATAGTTTTGGGCAGCTTCCACTCCAGAATGAAATTTTAATTGCACCCTCAAGAATTCTTTGAGAGGCAACATGGAAGGCCCATAATATCTCAGTCATCTGGCAAAAGAAGGCAAACTTTTGGGTGCAATCTGGGTTTTTATATATTGAAACTAGCCCCCTTATATTATGATGACAGATGGAAGATGAACCAATCAAATTAGTGCCAGTTATAGTAAGGTAATCCCCATGTCATAGCCCTGAAAGACATGGGGATTTCACTCCTGCAGCACCTTACTGTAGATTCTAATCATTCTTTTCTGTGACTTTCATCTCCATTGATTTCCTATCCCTTCTTCCTCCAGCTTAATGCTGTTCTGAGATTAAAGACATTTATTTTTCTTTATCAATAGGACTGATTTTATAGTAGCTTTCTTGTTAGCAAACGAGAAATAATTTTGGATTAGTGGAGTGGAGGATGGAGGTGATTTCTATTATTGCCAGTGGCACTATGCCTTTTCATAAAATATCTGTTTTGAAGAAAATGCTTTACAAATTATTTTTATTATGCAATTTAAAAGAATGCAACAAATATATATATAAATACAGGAAAACTTGGAATTCAGATAAAAGATAATGCTACTAATGCTGTATTTATAAGGGTTATCAATTATATACTTTTTGCAAAGTGAGATGCACAACAGATTATTTCTCCCCTCTTGCCAGATGCTATTTTAATCATAGTTATATTTGAAATGGATGGAGTCATATTATTATATGCAGCAATTTCCCCTATAGGTACAGTAATATCAGAATTTGAATGTGAAGCAGGTGGGATTATAAATCACAGATTGAATTTACTGCCAGAATCTAATAATTTTGAGCTCATTTTTCCTTAACAATTTATTCTTTTGTTTTCCCTCTGCATGTTATTTGCTTGGCTTTATTGCTTCATTAAAATTTCCCTTCATTTGGATAATGCTCCATCTCTATGATCAAGACATGTTTAAAATGTCTTCGGTGCCCTCTAGCATTTACTTTGAAGGATAGTGTTCCTCTGATCAGTCACACTATCATGAATCTAATTCAGATATATATGAAAGGAAGATCTACCAAAGAAAATGCTGGTAATGTATAATGATCTTATAGAAGATATGAGGAAGACTTTACATAACGTTGGACAATTAGCTATCTCCACTTGGCTTAGGGATGCTTGTCCATTCTGACATGAAAATTGCCAGGTAAAATGTTAGTTGTCTGTCCTAAAGATGTTTTTTTTCAAGAGGCAACTGGACTTTCTGATTTTTCTTTGAAGATGTTTTGCTTCTCATCCAAGAAGCTTCTTCAGCTCTGACTGGATGGTGGGGAATGGAAGGTTTTATAATTTTTACAGAGGGATGGACATTTGCATTCTTTAAGCAAGTCATTAAGGTGACCTGGAGATTTAACCGTGTCATCAGGGTCACCTAAGTGGTGCAAATTGGTGTATAGCCTTCTTGGAATTGTTGTGTTGTAGATTGGAGATAGATAATGTCATATCCCTCCCCCTCTGTTGAGAGAGGGCTGTTCAATTTTGACATAGATGGTCTCTTTAGCTCCTCTTTTAAACCAGTGATCCTCATTGTTCAAAATATGGACTTCTTTGTCTTCAAATGAGTGGCCTATGTCTTTTAAATGCAGATGGACTGCTGAATCTAGTCCTGATATGTTTGTTGTCCTAGTGCCATGCGTTTATGAAGTGGTTGTTTCATTTCCCCAATGTACAGATCTGCACATGGCTCACTGCATTGTGCTGCATATACCACATTGCTCAGTTTCATTTCAAACAGTGGTGAAATTCAAGTTTTTTTAATTACTGGTTCTGTGGGCATGGCTTGGTGGGCATGGCAGGAGAAGAATACTGCAAAATCTCCCTTCCCACCCCACTCTGGGGCCAGCCAGAGGTGGTATTTGCTGGTTCTCCGAACTACTCAAAATCTCCACTACAGGTTTTCCAGAACCTGTTAAAACCTGCTGAATTTCACCCTATGTCTGGGTGTTTTATCCTTGGAGTGGACAGGCTTCTGCCTTAGTGTATTCTTGGGTTTGAAGTGTGTACATATGTTATGTTGGCTGAATGTCCAGCTGTCTCCAAGGAGTAGAAATCCTTCCATTCCACACCATCCAGTCAGAGCTGAAGAAGCTTCTTGGATGAGAAGCAAAATATCTTCAAAGAAAAACCAGAAAGTTCAGTTGCCTCTTGAAAAAAGGACCTTTGGGACAACTATGACCTGGATTACTGATGATCTCCATAGACTTTTGGAATTGGCTGGTTTACCTTTGTAATAAACTCGAAACCAAACATTTATTCAAAAATAATTTGGAAGGATTTCAAGTCTTCCACCCTCAAAAAGTAAGAATAGTTCAGAGATTGGCAGCCTGTTTTCCTAGGACTGCACAAGGTTTTTGGCCTAACTGCAACATTTGACTGATAAGAAATATATATTCTGGGTGACCTTTGGACAAAAAAAGTGAAAACATGGACCTTGACAGAAAAAAGGGAGGCTGTGTTCCTGCACAGATGTCTGCCAGGTCAAGATGGCATCCATGATGATGCAATTGAAGTTTCCCACATAAAACAGAGGCAGAGCTTCAGTCACCCTCTCATGGCCACCACCTTGACTTATTTGACCACACCCTGCATAAAGTTTTCTCTAGGAAGGGTAATAAATCATTCACAGTACTTTTAACTAATTGCACTAAAGCCAAGAACTAGAGATGACAGTAGGTTGTTGTTGTTGTTTTTCCTCTTGGATCTCAGTTTGCTCTGTTTTGCACCTTACTGATATTATGGTTTTAGAAACACTCCTTTTTCTGTTTTAGTAAAAGCCAAGTATGTGTGCTAAGGTAATAGCTGCAAGTGGCAAACAGCAGACAGTGGATGCAGGGGTAGAAGTGGATGAGATGATGGGTAAGAGTAGAGGATCCTAAGTGAAAGAGATGAGTGTGTGGTAGTTCACTGGGAGGGTGAAACAGGAGATGACAACAGCACATGGCTTGATTGGAAAGGAAGATATGAAGCCTCTGCCTGGGAAAACATATAGGATATGTTGGTGAATGAAATTGGCTTTTTAAAATGCCTTTCTCATTATCAAAGTATATTTTCTGCATATTTTTGATTATTGAAGGAAGGTTAGGAGGGAGGGAGATGGATGGTTAAAGAATATGATAGATTAATAAATAAATAAATATTTTACAAATCCTTTAAATGTTGCCCTCGGTGCTATTTCTTCTTTTCTTTAAAACTGGATAATAATTGAAAGATCAACTGATTCTAATTACTGATGTAAAAGAAAGCTTTATGGGATTCCATGCCATGCAACAGATTCTTAAACTGTGGTGAGAAAATAAAAGTTTTTAGGAAATATTAGACAAGCGAAAAATTAGTTCTGTTTAAGTACATTCTCAAGTGACGATGGGGAGATAGGTGCATATTTCTAAATAGCAGTGTCACGTGTTGTTTTTCTGGGTTAATAAAATGGCACAGATACAAACAAACCTGTTTAGCAGAATGCAATGCTATTTGACTATTTGCTGTATTTATCTCGAATGTCTTGTGCCCAGTACTTCACGTCCAGCTAATGTCAGAATGTTTGTTTTTCTTTAGGTATGTTTATTTTTTTACAATTTTTCTGTTTTTTTTTTATGGGATCCTGCTCCTGCCTCTTTCTAAAAGCTGTATAGAGTTGGCTTCTTCAGCATCCTGGTTTTTCAGCATTGAAAAGCAAGGAGTGGTGGGTGGCATGGAAGGGATTGGGCAGGACAATTGAATGAGACAAGTTTTGGATCGTTAGTTGAATATACTTTTCTCAATAGATAAAAAGAAAGTCTTGGCACCTTTTTTACCAGTGTATTAATGAATACCTGGCAGGTCTTTGGGTTTTTAAGGATCTTTGCAACAACACTAAGAATTGCTTCATTAGCAATTCCAGTTTCATTGAAGGTTATTTCTTTGCAAAACAAAGAGGCATATACAGAGTGATGATGTGACCATAAACTGGCGTCTCTTCAAATATAGTTCTTGCTCATGCAAAAGCATACAGGTTTCCTCATCATTGATTAAAAGCAATTGTTTGTAGCTGGCAGAACATTTCACTGCTTTTGCAACATTGAGAAAATCTGAGGCTGTGTATTCAGGCTCTTTATATGAATGGCATTGTTTACCATTTTGATCGTTTCTCTGTCCAGCAACGATGCAAATTAAGGTGGCATTTATAAACCTCATCCTCCTCGGCTTGGATCATATGTAGAGATGATGCTCAATATATAATTGGGAGAATGTGCTTTTCTAGTTCTGCTACTGTTTTTTGCAAGCTTTGTTTGGCATTCATTTTTTTTCTCCTTTTCTCATTATGTTCCACCTTTCTGGCTGCTAGAGGAGAGGCAGATTGTAGAGGACCACTCCCCTCCTCCTTTTCCACACTTCATTCATTATCATTATCATTTTATTAACTTGTATGCCGCCCACTCTCGGAAGACTCAGGGCAGCTTACAAATAAGAAAGGGAAAGGGGGAATATAAAAAATAAAAAACAACAGTTAAAAATACAACAACATTCATAAAACAAGATGGGGCTGGATAATTCAACAGCCCCAGGCCTGCTGGAACAGCCAGGTCTTGGTCGCTTTGCAGAAGGCCGGAAGGGTAGTGAGAGTCTGGATCTCAACAGGGAGATCGTTCCATAGGGCCGGAGCAGCAACAGAGAAAGCCCTCCCCCGGGGGGTCGCCAGCCGACATTGGCCAGCAGATGAAATCTGGAGGAGGCCTAGTCTTTGCGATCTAATAGGTCTCAGGGAGGTAATTGGCAGGAGGCGGTCTCTCAGGTAGCCAGGTCCGATACCATGTAGGGCTTTAAAAGTAACGACTAGCACCTTGAAGTGTGTCTGGAGACCAATGGGAAGCCAGTTCAGCTCACGGAAGATAGGTGTAATGTGGGTGTACCTAGGTGCACCCACAATCGCTTGCGCGGCTGCATTCTGGACTAGCTGAAGTCTTCGAACACTCTTCAAGAGCAGCCCCATGTAGAGTGTGTTACAGTAATCCAGTCTTGAAGTGACGAGGGCATGAGTGATTGTCTGAAGGGCCTCCCGGTGCAGATAGGGTCGCAATTGGTGCACCAGGCAAACCTGGGCAAAGGTCCCCCTGGTCATAGCCGACAAATGATGTTCTAATGTCAGCTGCGGATCCAGGAGGTCTCCCAAATTGCGAACCCTCTCTGAGGGGCGTATAATTTCACACCCCAGGCTAAGAGATGGAGTAGCTGGACCATCTTTGGGAGAGAGCATCAACAGCCACTCAGTCTTGTCGGGATTGAGTGCAAGCTTGTTCGCTCCCATCCAGACCCTGACAGCCTCCAGGCACTGGGACATCACTTCTACCGCTTCACTGAGTTGGCACGGGGCGGACAGATACAATTGTGTATCGTTCGCATATTGATGATATTTAATCCCGTGCCGGCGTATGATCTCACCCAGCGGCTTCATGTAGATGCTAAATAGGAGGGGGGACAGGACCGAACCCTGCTGCACCCCATAATTGAGGGGCCTAGGGATCGATCTCTGCCCTCCGACCAACACTGACTGCGACCTGTCCGAGAGGTAGGAGGAGAACCACCGAAGAACGGTGCCTCCCACTCCCACCTCCCACCTCCCACAACCGTCGCAGAAGGATACCATGGTCAATGGTATCGAAGGCCGCTGAGAGGTCAAGAAGCACTAGGATAGAGGAGTGACTCCTATCCCTGGCTCGCCAGAGATCATTGATCAGCGCAACCAAAGCAGTTTCCGTGCTGTATCCAGGCCTGAAACCGGACTGAAAGGAATCCAGATTTCCATTTCAATTCCATTTCAATTTCTGGGCCATGTGAAATAAGGGCAAGTATTATTGTATCCAAGGCTGGGGAATTCTGGGAACTGAAGTCCACCCATCTGAAAGTTGCCAAAGTTGTGAAATACTGCTGTACTATAAACTAGTGATGTCCAAGATTTTAAAATGTTGGCTAAATTCTATCTTTGTTTTTTAAAGGATATGCTGAAACCATCCTCCTAAAAGGCAAAGTATCAAGAAACTAATTTACTTTAGTTTAAAGTGAGGGTGAGGGTTCATTCTCCGAGCTTATAAGTTGGTTTCCGAACATTTCGTTACCAGCCTAGGTAACATCTTCAACAGAATTTAGGGGATGTTAGTGTCAGTGTTCTTCTCTTTATAAGGGCTTTAGGTGTAGGTGTGTCAAGTGAGGGTCTTGTGATGGGTCAGCTGTGAGTCATCAGTGAGTCTTGTGATGGGTCTTGTGATAAGGAAATTAGGTGGGGGGTTAGGTGGGTTGGTTGAGTGTCGGTGCTGTCTCTGATTGGCTGTGCAGTTGATTTGGATTCTGAAGGGTTCGTAGGCTGGTTGTAGGTCAATGTGCCTGTTGATGGAATTGCTTATGGAGTGCCAGGCTTCGATGAACTCTCCAGCATAGCCAATGATTTCTGTGGTGCTCCAATTGAACTGGTGTTGTTTGTTGTCAATGTAGGTAGAGATTAAGGATTTGGGATCATGGCGTTTGACTGCCAGCTGGTGTTCGTGGATCCTGGTTTTTATTTGATGTGATGTTTGTCCCACATAGAATTGGTTGCAACTGCAACAGTTAATTTTGTAGATTACATTGTTTCCACATGCAAGAAACTTTTTTATGTACACATGGAACATACACACATAGTTCAGATAGAGATGACTGACTTTTCCATTTGCAATGTCACCATTGGTAACATAGCATAGCTAAGGATAAGTAAGGGAAAAGAAGTAGGTCAGAGGAAAAAGGGAGGAACAGCTGGGCTAGCTGCCCAAGTTAGGCTTGAATTCAAGTGTGATCTGAAATGGTAGTGGCTACGGGAAGGGGGATGGAAATGAAGATGGTGGGGAAATTGATAGGCGCACCATTGTACGTGCCACAAGGAAGAGCCGAGGTGGCGCAGTGGTTAGAGTGCAGTACTGCAGCCACTTCAGCTGACTGCTAAGTGCAGTTCGGTGGTTCAAATCTCACTGGCTCAAAGGTTGACTCAGCCTTCCATCCTTCCGAGGTGGGTAAAATGAGGACCCAGACTGTGGGGGCAATATGCTGACTCTGTAAACCGCTTAGAGAGGGCTGAAAGCCCTATGAAGCGGTATATAAGTCTAACTGCTATTGCTAAGAGGAAGAGAGGGACAGAGAGGCAAGTCACCCCAGCCTTGCCCTATTCACCCTGGAAGGCCCTCCAGATTTTTTTTTGATCAACATCCAAATTACCAAGTTGTTTTGATTTAGCCACACAATAGTTTAAACTTGTAGGGCACAAAATGTTTGTTTCAGATTTCAACATATTTTTTCATTTCATGCAGATTTCTAAATACCAGCTCAAATCTACTTAATCTTTATCTCTTGATATGCCTAGCGGGAGGTCTTAATCTTAGTAACACATACATTAATGATTTGTGTAAGCTACCATATGTGGTTTGCAAAAATTTGGATAATGAATAGATAAGAGCAAAAAGCTATATTTTCATCTATTTGCTGCCATCTAGGAGGTATCCAGATGTTTGCCACACAGATATTACATAAATACTTATGTACGTAAAGGCTTACGTAAATACATAAAGGCTTACATAAATCAGTGAAAAAGAAATCTGACTTTATTAATTTTAGTATTTTTAGATGAGCATATTTTGTTTTACTATGAATACTCTGAGAGGTCTAGTAACAGACTACAAGGGCGTATATATTCAACCCTTACAAAACTTCAGAATCTCAATCTCTGGTTCCCTTTATTCCCCCCTCCTCTAATTATAGGCTTGGAAAACTACAGTGAGCAGATGGTGTCCAGTGCGTGTATATGTATCTATCTTATACAAACACAGAAAGGACATGGATTAAGTTACATTTGTAGCAAAGGCTTCCAAGTTCTTTTTGAAATGCATAACAATTGACAGCTCTGAACATTGAAATGTATACAACAGATGTAAACAAGCATGTACAGACTGCTTATGCAGCTATAAACACAATACACATATCACAATGATATTGTGGGACATGTTTTGCTTTACTCAAAAATTCAAAAGCGACAAATATATGTACCAGTATAGTATTTTTAGTATTATTTTTGTTTACTACAGGAGGGCTAATTGTACATGTTACAGCATTCTAGTACAATTAGCCATCCCTTGTGATAAGACTGGCCAGAGTTAGATTCTCAGCCGTTCCACATACTCTATTTAAGTGAATTACCAGCATTGAGCAATATTTAAGTGGTACATTTTTGCACAGTATACAAATATAAAGGAGGAATGGTTAGAAAACTTCACAATCATGCCAATTTTTAACAACAAAAAACCCATATAAAAATAGTGTTCGCTTATAAAATCCCATCAGATTTTTTTTATCATTTCTTCCTTATCACATTGAAAACTGCAACCCACAATTTGCTTTTTGTTCCCATTGCTAGCCTGGGGGGGGGGGGGGGTGAAATGTGAGTTATCTTCAACAACTGTCTTTTAACTTAGTTGGGCTCTTCTGCTTCCATCAAGAGGCCACCTTCTAACTCAAGTCATCTGATATCCTTGGTTGTTAAAGCCCCTTTGTCAAATCCCGGTCTCAAGGAAATTATTGACTTAAGCCCATCCTGATTCACAGTGATAGTCCAATTCACAGAAATCAGATAGCAGAATCCAATACTGTACTTGGCATGGTCCCCATTTTCAGATTATCAGGAGAGAAAGTGTCTGCTTGAATGCATTCAAAATAAAAGTGGGGGTGGACGTTTATAGCCAGTCTGTTTAAAAGTTCAATTTGCCTACTATAACTATTTTTAACATTTCGTCATCTTCCTGTTTGTCTATGTGCAATTTCTGAGAAATGCCACACCTCCAGCAGCTAAGTCTTTGAGCTATATGATTTGAAGCCAAACAAACTGATCACACAGAATTTAAAGGGTTTCAACTGTAAATGTTACAAAGGTGCTTTTTTCAAGAGGCAACTTGGCTTTCTGTTTTTTCTTTGAAGACGTTTCCCTTCTCATCCAAGAAGCTTCTTAAACTCTGACTGGATGGTGGGGAATGGAAGGATGAAGAAGGATAAGAAGCAAAGTCTTCAAAGAAAAACCAGAAACTCCATAGATATGTAAATGTTAGAATTTGCAAGTCTTGTGGATCTATTGAAAATACCATCTCACCCCACCCCACCACCCCGTGTGCTAAAATATTTTTGCAAGGTAGTCAAAATGACTTTTTCTTGAGATCTTAGATTTATCTCGCACTATCCCAGGTAATATTAAGGGCACCAGGTAATGTTTGTTACACATTCTATTAGGTTATTGTTAATAGAAGAAATTTACACTGAAAAATAAAAAAGAGGAAAATTGAATTTGTAATTATGAAATATAAAAATATGACACAACAATGTACATTCATCAGAAGAATTCTACTGGATCACAATGAATGTATATCATACCCAGCATTTTATTCTCATAAAACCAAAGACTTTGGGAAAATGCATCCACGCATTTAGAAGTTCCAGGATTTAGGAAGCTTGGTGTATCACTATATTTTAATAATCATTTCCAATTTGGAGAAGGGGGTGTTCTTTTTATTTAAACTACACTAAGTACCATTTGCATCATCAGTAAGCTTGACAACTTCACAGCTTAAATCAAACTAAAGGTCATTTATGAAGACATGAATAAGGGCCATCCCCAGACAGATCCCCTTTGTTGTGAGAACAGTCCATTTTATTCCTATTCTCTGTTTTCTTTTAACTTGCTAGTTGTTATTCGTGGTTTTAAGAAAGGATTAGAGTAGGTGTGGATTAGGCCAGGAATTGGTTGAAAGTGAAGTTGGAGCTGGGCCTAATCTTTTCCTGGAATTATTTTCATAGCACAGCAGGTTGTAAATAGCTCTGGGCAGGTTATAAGGAGGGAGAAGTCTTCCCTGGCTGCTTCCTTTAAAAGTATTTTTTTCCTAATAGATTGTTGAAAGTAGTTTTGTTCATAAGATTTGTTTGACAGAGGTAAAAGTCCAGCTTTCATGGAATAATTCCAAAGAAGCATTCTAAATTCTGCTTGTTATTTATTATGATCAATTGTTAAATATACCAGAAGCAATAGGGATGCCTATGTAACAGAAGTAAACGTAGTAAATGTCTGAACATGGGTGGACAAAAGTTGTGATGATGCTACATACTGATGACAAATAACTAAAGCAATCTTACTGTCCAAATAAAACTAAAAAAATCTTACTAAAATAATGGACTATGGGTGTAAGCCAATGCAACGCCATTGCTTAATTTTGTATTATCCAAGAACACATAGCTTAGAAACATTTAAATGGCAATGTCACAATCGCTTTTAAACAATCGCTTGTAAAAGTAATAACTTGTTTAATTAGAAAGTTAAATTTGAATCAGGAAGGTCTGGAAGTTTCAAGTACTCCCTCCCTACCCTTGTTGTTTGGACTGAGTTGCTTACTTTTGTAATTATTTATGGAACAACTAAACAATATATGAAAAAGAAATATGTATTGAATGTGTGTTTTTATTGTTTTTATTTTTAAAAGTTTGGTGATTAGTCAGGAAGAATCATTTATCATATTATATTGTGAGCTGTCCAAAGTTGGTCTGTAGTCGGGAGGCATCTAAATTGAATTAAGTAAATAAATAAACCATGAAAGCAATGAAACCACTCAGAATTGCCTCAAACTGTCAGTTGGACAGCAAATAAATTTAAAAATAAATAAATAAATAAAAATGTGAAGAAGCAGGACTAGTATCCATATAAACACCCAGACCTCAATATCACTCAGACCACCTCCAAATGTTGCTAATTGTCCTGTGAGGAAAGCTGGCATTAAGTAAAGGAGAAAAACACACATTTAGAAACAAGAGAGTATATTTAATATATCCTCTAATTTAACTCAAATAATAATCAAAATAATAACCAATGTGCTTGTGATTTTTCATGCTCTTGTCATTTACTGCCTATTTTCTCCTTAATGTTCTGTCCACAAGAGGACCTGAAGCTGAGAGAAGCAGGCAATTAACAGCTGCTGTTTGGAGATCCTGCCGTGGATCACTCTGCCAACTGGCTTGCTCTCTTCGGAGAAAGCAGAAGTCAAATCGCTGTTTCAGCCGATTAATCTCCATCCTCCACTCTGAATTCTTAAATGCTAGACCACTGATACATAGGGCATAGACTGCATGCATAAACAGGCTTGAAAGAAAGAATAGTCACTTTGGTGTAGTTTTTATATGCTGGGCTAGAAACCAGAGGACTGTGAGTTGTACATGCCCTTAGGCATGAAAACCACGAGGTGAAGTTGGATTGGTGACTCTTTCTCAGCCCAACCAACCTCAGAGGATTGTGGGGCATTGCTATGTGTTAACTTGGAGGCAGGAGATATGCTCACTGTCTTAGTCATTTAACTTTAAAGGCAGGATAAAAATCTAATAATAATAAGGTAGAACAACCACATCTTTTGCTCCATAAGATGCTCCTGATCATAAGACGTGCTAAGTCCTCAACTTGCGACTGGTCCTAAGTCCTTGACTTATGACCGGCTGCAAACCCTCGACTTACGATTGACAACCAGCAACAGCTCAGCTGAGCCTGATTGGATAAGGTGCGGCTGGCTAAGCACAGGCTGTCTAGTGTGTTCCTATTGGTCTCCCTGCTTGACAGCTCCGATATAAATAGCTGTCAAGCAGGGCGAGGTGCTGATTCTGTTCTAGTTACTGTTGACTTGTTCTGTGTTAATAAAAGCTGTTCAACTTACCTCAGCCAGTCTCACGTCTCCTCAATCCATTCAGAACTCAACAAGACGCACCTAGGTTTAGAGGAGGAAAACAAAGGTGGGGAATCTGCCTCTGTCTCCCAGCATCCATCTGGTGTTCATCTGGCTAGTGTCCTTGCAGCAAACAGCAAACAATCTGCCTCCTTCATGTCTGCTGCCTCTGCTGGGGAACACTGGAGCCTTTCCCTCCAAGCAACTGGTCGGCAGTTGGATCGGCTGCCCAGAATACCACCGATCATCTACTCCAGGAGGCGGGGATTGCTGCTGCCATTCGCCGCTACTGCTTGTCACCCATATTGACTCCATAAGACACACAGATATTTCCACCCACTTTTGGGAGGGAAAAAAGCGTGTCTTATGAAGCAAAAAATATGGTTCTAGTAATAGGCATCTTGGATGCCGTCCCAAAAGATGTGGAGCACCTCTTGAACACTATTGGCATTGATAAAACACCATCAGTCAATTTCAAAAGGCAGCTTTACTGGAAAGAGCCTTCATCTTGTGAAGATGCCTTTAACACTATTAAACAATGTTTGATGGGTTGATAATGATGCCAAAATCAGTCTAAACACCTGACTGACTGTGCAACCAACCATAATAAAGACAGGTATGCATTGGGGACCAAAAATAAAAGCATTTATAACTGCATGGCAGTGGAGATCTCACAGAGTAAAAAACCCCACCCCTTCCATTAGGTCATGCTTACGAGAAATTCCCGTCTTTAAATATACCTCACCTATATGTCTGTGGCTGAATGGAACTTCATCTGGATAATAGAGCTTATCTAGGATTATAGTTGCATTCTCATTCATTTCACTTTATGACATTTCCATTATATGGATATAAATTTTTAAATAACTATGAATTTGCTATTTAATTCTTTAAAATTTAAATGGTTCTAGGCTGTTTTGTAAAGGGATTGCAATATTGCTAATTGTGTCAGGATCCTATTAAGGAGAATTAGACATGCATTAAAGGTTTCAAGAGAAAAGGGTGGTGTAAGCTAAAGTAGGTCTAGACCAAGATGTTTTTAAAGGCACACAGACATATCTGGCACTGCAAAGGTCCCTGTCAAACATTTCTGAAGATGGTTCCCTACTGAGCAATGTGAGCCTACACGTCTCTGAGATGTGCTGAATGTGAGCTTTGGGGTTTGGAAAACTCAAAAGGCCTGGCCTAGAACAGGATTTCTTTTTCCTTCTTTTTTAACTGAAGATTGTATTTCCATGGGAATATGCACATTGCAGGTCGCTGTTGACTGGATCTAAAGCAGTGCCGGCACTTTCGTCAGGGACTTGACCTGGAAGAGAAGCTGCCAAGTGGGCATGCACATGTCAGGAAATGAACTTCCGATTTCCAGCGCACACATGCCCACTGGCCAACTTGTCTTCCAGTTAGTGGCACGTATATGCACACAATGATCAGTTGGCTGGCACGCATGCACACAATGGAAACTAGAAGATCAGCTCTTCTAGTTTCTTGCACTGCCGCACGTACAAAAAACAGCTGGTCATTGCGCTCACATGTGCGCCAGAAACCCGGAAGAGGAACAGGCGACGCCGTGCATGCCAGCCAACATGGCTCTTTTTTTTTTCCTCCTACGCGTGCCATAGGTTCACTAACACAGGTCTAAAGCAAGAATTGGTAAGGGTCAGAGACAATGGATGAGGTTCTTCTGTTTCTCTTTGTTTCCCCTTATTCTTTCTCTCTCCTTGCCCATTCCTCTGGTCTCCTCCCTCTTCCTCGGGGAAGATATATGGTAGATTACTTTTGTAATGTACTTGGATTATTTGCAAAGGACCTTGACCTGCACCAGACTTCAGTGTCAGCTCTCTCAATATTTTAAATTTAATTTAAATATTCCGTTAAGTCATCCTATTTGTTAAGACCACAACTCTATATAGGATCTGATATATAATCTGTTTAACATAGTAGCATGGCCTATTTTAGTATTTCCTATGGGCTAGGTAAGAGATTGTGCTAAGGCCAAGAGAGAAAAGTGAATAGCTCTAAATGCAAAGAACCAGCAACAAAGAGAGGAGGGTTCCTATTATTCCTTATCTATTAAATGAACTTTTAGTCTGCCATGCAAATATTCTAAGAAAATTAGATTCTAAAGCTTCAAAGAAAAATCAGCTTAAGGGGGTTGGATGGTTCCTATCTCTATTTCTGAGATTCTGTTACCCATAATTCTTTGAATTATGAGTCATGAAATAAATTATAGGGCATCTTGCTTGCTTGTAATCTCTAGGAGGGAAGGGATGTTACTGGTATGTAAATCAGCTAAAGTTCCTATTCAAATTCGACATTTTATATTCAGAGGTATAAGGTTTAACTCAGATATAAGATTCAAGATCTGAGGACAACAAATTTTTTTTAAAAAAAATGTATAAATGATAACCACTGGCTATAATAGGGAAGTGTGAAAATACTACAGCTGCTTCCTCCTGGGCAGAAAGTATGCACAGAGGAAGCAGTTTGAAAGCAACCGAACTGATATGAATCAATTTGACAACCTAATTCAGAAGAAATTAGAGAAAATTTCCTTCAGATTACAGCTGCAAAAATCCATATGACCACTAATGGCAGCAATGATAAACTATTATCCATTCCCTCAATTTTTGTGGCCCCCTCCCCTCCCCAGATTTTTGCAGCCTAGATACACTAATGTACAGGAAAAGTTAATATTATTAAGACATCTTATAGAGATGTTACCAGGGTTTGGCTTCAAAAATTTTAGCAAAGGGTTCTCTGCCTGGGTGCTGGATGGACGTGGCCATGGTGGGTGTGGCCTAACTGGCCGCCTGCACCATGGTGGGGGGATTTTTGCCCTCCACATGCTCCAGAGCCCCTGTTTCTGGCCTTCCCAAACTTCCATTAGGCCCAATTTTTGCCCTCCCTGAGCCTCCACCCATATCCTGCACTTACCTGCATCCAAAACAGGCTGCGTGAGGACTACTGGGAGTGGCAGGGCAGGGTGGGTGGGGCCAGCCAGGAATGGGATTTGAGAGTTCTCCAAACTGCACAGAATCTTAGCTAGAGGTTCACCTGAACCTCTGTGAACCCCCAGCAGCCCACCTCGTTACCATTCATAGCTGTCTTGATACGGGTTGTAATCTTTTTTCCTTGTATAGTTTTAGTTTCTCCTCCTATCTTTTGTCCTTATGATTTTTTTCTTTGAAAGTACTTGTTTTTCTATCACCAATTTATGACTACCTTTGTTTCTATTTTGTGGGCTGTAATTGTTAATAACTGAGACAAGTCACAACAGATGAATCTTCTGAACCGCATTGAAATCATATGCCAAGTAATGAGCAACCTGTGAAATTCTGCTTGGTATGCAGCCCTTAAAGGCATAAGAGCCTATTGTAACAATCCTTGCATAAACATTTGACCAAACTCCAGACAATACATATTTCATAATTTGCAGAGGGAATATCAGTGCAGAGCAAATGAATTGTTTATCATAACTCCAGATAAATCCAGTTAAATTGGAAATAATGTAGTTTTATTTTGTTTAGTGCAATTCAAAAAGTGGTTGGAGCCATATGGTTGGGCAGGAATTAATAATTAATATACCTAATTTGTAATACTAAAATGAAGAATTAAGCCATTCTAAATTCACATTATTTTGCCCAATGAATGAAAATCTACTTCATTTCGTATTGCATGTGGATTGTAATCCTGCATTTCTATGAACCATTAACAGGAAAACAAATTTCCTAAAATGAAAATATATTATAAGAAGCTTGCAAGTCCTACTTTTTTTCCTTCACTTTTGTGTTCTAGAGCAGGGGTGTCAAACTTGGGGTGTCACATTGCTGTCACATGATGTTTCCGGACATTTTTCCCTTCATGGAGCTGGGGTGGGCGTGGCCTATATGTGACGTATCCGGACTCTGGGCTGAGAATTTGAGAGCCCTGTTCACACTTTTTCATCGCAATTCATGTTAGCTCGTCATTCTTCAACCGTTATGTTATGGCTCCGCGAAAGTGTATTAATTCACCAGACAGTTTCTTTTTCATCTGTGGTGAATATACAGTGTAGAAGCAACAGCAGAATATTACAGACTTTGTGAAAAAAGTATACTTTGCACACTTTGGACTAAAAATTTGAAATCAAGATAAAGTTTGGCTGCCTCATAGATGTGCAAATGGTGTGTTGAGGACCTTCGAAACTGGTTCAAGGGTAAAAAAAAAAACTTTCCGTTATGGGATTGCTATGGTATGTTGAGAGCAAAAGAACCATAGTAATAACTGTTACTTTTGTTCATGCGATGTGAAAGGGTTTAATTCCAAATGGAAGCATTCCATTTCATACCCCAATCTTCACTCATCCCATCCCCCATGGCACAGATATACCAGTACCCAAGTCCCCGGCAACCTTGGAAGAGATACCTAGCTCTGATTAAAGTGAAGTCATACCTGAACCAGATGACGAATCAAGTTCTGACTTTGAAGATGATACAAGACCAAAATTGTTTGGATTTGGTAAGAGACTTGAATCTTCCCAAAGATGCCGCTGAGTTACTCGGATCAAGGCTGAAAAGCAGGAATTTATTGTTGCCAGGAGTGTCATCTTCATGGTTCAGACATCGTGCAAAGGAGTTCGTTCCTTACTTCGCCCAGGAAGGCAAGTTGGCTTATTGCATCGATGTCGAAGCTCTGATGGGTCAATTTAAAATCCAATATGATTCAGAGCAATGGCGTCTTTTTACAGATTCTTCAAAAAGAAGTCTCAAAGCAGTTTTACTCAACAACGGTTTTTACGCTTCCATACCTGTAGGTCACCGTACACTTGAAAGAAACCTATGAGAACTTGGAATTTGTTCTTCGTAAACCTAAATGCGAAGACCATGGTTGACAAGTGTGTGGGGACTTGAAGGTCTTGTGCATGCTGCTCGGGCAACAAGCTAGGTATACAAATCCCCTTGTTTTCTGTGTCTATGGGACAGTTGAGACCAACAAAATCACTGGACCAAGAAGAGTTGGCAGCCAAGAGTGCTAACAGTCGGTGAAAAAAATGTCCTCTTATAAACTTTGGTACCTTCCCATAAAGTTCTTCTACCACCTCTCCACATAAAATTTGATGAAGCAATTCGTAAAATCACTTCCAAGAGATGGGGAATGCTTCAAATACTTGGTCAACAAGTTTCCATGCCTGTCGGAGGCAAAATTGAAGGAAGGTGTGTTCTTCAGACCAGACATTAGAAGGCTTATAGTTGATCAAGAGTTTGTCAATACCATGACGGATCCTCAAAAAGAAGGGTGGATTGCATTTAAAGAAGTCGTACAGAAATATTTAGGCAATAACAAAGATCCTCACTACAAAAAGATCATCGGAAGAATGCTGAAAGAATTTCAAGCTTTAGGTTGCCTGATGAGTTTGAAAGTGCATTTCCTCCAGTCCCATCCTGACTACTTTCCTGAAAATCTGGGAGCTGTGAGTGAGGAACAAGGTTAACGATTCCACCAAGACATTAAAGAGATGGAAAGGAGATACCAGGGAAAATGGAGCATTACAATGATGGCAGACTACTGTTGGATGCTTCAGAGAGACATTCCAGATGCTACCCACAAGCGTAAATGCACCAAGAGGAGCCTCACAGGGAAGAAGAATTGAGTTTAGTGTGTGTGTGAGAGCTCATTTCAGTTCAAAAAAGGATTTTCATGAAAATATTGTAATAATCTTTAATTTTATGTCTATTTCCATTTATTTTTAGGTATTGCCTTATTTAACATAGTTACCTAAATTGTCAGGAAATGTGATGTCCTATGACAAAATGGAGGTCATTTTCAGATTCAGCGCACAAAAAAACAAAGATTACGTGGAACAGCTCTTGAAAAAAAATTTTTTGCAGACCTGTGTTATGTGAGCTCCATATGCCATAAACTGTCATTCTTTTTATTTACACCTTGAGAAAATGTTTCTAATAATGAATGTTAATGATTTTTTTTCTGAAACCATAGCACAAACAAACCAATTTTCCAACAGTAAAACAAAACAAATTTTCTAACAGTAAAAAGAAACCTCACTTTCCCAGTAAACAAACCACAGTTTCCCAAATTTGGATATCACTGGGCAATCATGTTTAATTTAAGAATATGAAACAAATTTTCCAACCTCTTATTGGGTGGGGTTTTTTTTTGTTTGCTAAATTAATTTCCATGTTGGAAAATTGTAGGTTGGTGTATTTTTACATCTCTCAGTCTAAACAATGTAATTCTTAGTTTTAATAATATTTCTAGAAAGAAACATTTAATGTTAACAGACAGATAATGATGGATCTGAAGTCTGGAAACCCTCAGCAGCTTTCCTTGATATCCCAGCCATTTGTTGGCTGCCACCATGAACCCTGACCTTTGAAATATGGAAAGAAAAGGGCTTTGAAATCAAGCTGGCAGAAACAGGAGTCAGGCTGTCGTCAATGGGAGCGCAAAACAAGCGAGGCTATAGTTTACAAGCTGTCTTCATCATTACTCAAAGCAGTTGTCGCTCTGGCTCAAGCTTGTTCATTACACCTTAACAAACAGCTGATGTTTGTTAAAGCACATAAGCTACTTTGTTGAGGCGGCCCCAGATATTGTGGGAAAGCCTACAGCTGCAAGTCACATACAGTTTAGCATATTTCTGATTTCTTTGGTTCCATGCATGCCTTTTATAGCAGTGCAGAGAGATGGGAGGGAGAGAGGGACAGAGCAGGGGAGAGGGAGGGAGGGAGAGGGGGGGAGAGAGAAAGAGGCAGTTAGAGCAGGAAGGAGTGCAGCTGAGACATGGAGAGTCCTCCCTTGGAAGGTAAACATTAGCTAACAACAAAAAAGGCTTGATACGGTTAAGGTTTATGACCCAAATCTGGTTCTCATTAAACAAACACTTATGAGCACGAAGGAATTTCTAGTAATAAGAAAATCATTGCTGGAATTTAGAGCAGCTGAGAGCCCATGGAACAGGAGCCAGTACAGCTCAGGGTTCTGGCTTCGACTGTTGGCTGACTTCCCTAACTGGCATAAGGGAGCTTCAGGCTCTGGAAGAGACAGCCTCGCGTGGGCTCTGGAGGGAACAAGGGTGGCTTTCAAAAGTATCTGGCCTGGACAAGCAAAGGCCAGTTTGACAGTACAAAAGCAGCAGTTCATCATATAACTACTGGATAATATAGACCTTTCCCCTAATTCTAAGAAAAACAAATTCATATTCTCCTCTCTCTCTCTCTCTCTCTCTCTCTCTCTCTCTCTCTCTCTCTCTCTCTCTCTCTCTCTCTCTCTCTCCCTCCCTCCCTCCATCCCTCTCCCTCCCTCCCTCTCCTATTTGTGAAAATTTCAAAGGACATGGCTTTTAGGTATGCATACATGTGCATGGAGCACTCTCTTCTCTCAACTTAAAATCTAATGTAATTTCCTGGAATACCTGAGAGAACATGCAGCATTATAGAACCACAAAATTGTCACAAGACATTATGTTGAGAAGGAAATCTTATCCATGGCAACCAGTCCCTAACCTGGTCTTTTAGGTCTGACTGTGTCAGGCACAAGTAGCCAGGTCCACATGTGTGGAATTCAACCTAACTACTTTATTATATTCTGCCTATTATACAGGAATCTTCCCAGACTGCTTGCCTTCTCTTGGGGATAAGTTCTAGGGAGTTGGGGGGGGCATGTCTTTCCTTCCTTTACCAATATTACAGCCTTTTCCTGAAAGCTCTGAGTTTGCCTTCAGTTTATTTTTTGATTCCTGGACACTGCCTAGACAAATCCCTGCAGTTTTCTTGCCAAGATTTTTCAAAAGTGATTTTTCCATTACCTCCTTCCTAGGATTGAGAGAGATGACTGGCCCAAGGTCACCCAGCTGGCTTTGTGCCTATGGCAGGACTAAAACAGTCTCCTGGTCTCTAACCTGATGCTTAATCATTAGACCAAAACTGGCTCACATTCTCCAGAAGTTCACATAATATCTCAAAAGTAGAATAATTTGAGCCAGGTCATTTGTGCCTTAAATGGGAGATCGGAGTTGATTTGTTCAATGTTTATTTAGGGTTTTTTGATCAACATTCTTTTCCAATGTCCAGTTAAAAGGTGTCAATATTCTTGCTTCTTAAAGATCCAACTTTCACTCCCATAGAGGGAATGAGGAAGTACCATTGCTTGCACTATTCTGATGAAAATGATCCATTTCCACTAAAGTGATAATCTGCCTCCAGTATCTTCCTACATCACTTTTGCTCAATATAGGTGTCTGCTTGATTTAACTGGACAGGTAGGGTGACCTTCACACCTTGGGAACATTTATTCTGGACATGCACTCCTGATGGTCTTCACTATGAGGCAGGACAGCAGGACTTGGGCTCCCTATCTCTATATCTAGATATAGTTTAAAATATAAGTAGTGTTGAAGTTTTTTAATTTCAAAGTTTTGGTTTTAGGTACTTTTTCCTAGTTACAAAGTCCCAATGACATATGCAGGAGAAGAACCTTTCTTGAATTCTGGCCAAGTGCAGATCTGATACTGATGGGAAAGATGAAAGGTGCTCTCTCTCTCTCTCTCTCTAAAAAAAAGTTGTCCTTCATAGGTCGTGTAATCCTAAACTGTTTAATGCTTTCTGGCTACTTAATTACAATTGAATGAGTTCATAGAATACATTAGACCACAAACAAGGAGACCTTATTTTGGTTTGTACAGTGTTGCATGAACTTAATCTGAACCTGGTAACAGCACTTTGAATTGTATTTATTCAGACTGATAGCCTCTCTAACAAAAAAAAAATCTTACACGACAAATGTGAGTTTCTGAGACAAATGCACAGGTTATTTTCAGGGGTGGGGGGAATCAATTTGCTACCAAGCCAAATTCAGATTACTTAAATCTGACCTATAAAGCTCATAGGGCTTAAAATATCAATATCTAGCAGAGCAATTGCTTCTGGTATACTTGTCTATCAACCAAGATCTAATGGTGATATATGTTTAAGGGTGCCACAACTGCCAGTGATTGGTTGTTCCTATTCACTCATTGTTGGCACTGACAATTCTCAGCTTTGGGGAATCACCTTTTTTACTTTAATTGAATTTAACATATCATGAAAATATGGGGTATAAATGCTCCAAATGAAATAAATCAGTGATTCTCTCTTAAACGTATGTAATAGTTTGCCTTGCTTTGTATTTAAACATATGTATAATCCATTTCAGGCAAATCCCAAATCCTAAAACAAAATGGCTCTATGTAGAGGTTCGTTTCTTCTAAGACAAGGTAACTCTTGTCCAGAGTAGAACAATAGAAAACTGTACATGACCTTCAAATAACAACCATAAAGCTAAAGGGAAAACCAGAATTTTGAGGAAATTTGCAATCAAAAGTTCAAATTGTAACATGCATTGTGCATTGAATGAGTGAGGTATAGCTGACTTACAAGTTACACAAATCCACCAGCTTTCTTGTTGCATGTTGTTACTGACATATGTGTTGAAGAGGGGGTGGAGCCTATGAGGGAGAAACAGGCCAAACTGCCAGTAACAGAGAGATTCCCCATGTTTTCTAATGATGTTTAATGGGTCTCTATTATGCAAACTCACTCTCTTGTGTAAGAAACTGAGATGATTTGGAAGTAATATATATTTCTCTGTCCAACTATTAAATATAAAATCTTGTCTTGCTTAATTTCCACCAAATGTAATTCTGATTTGAATCCAACGGGATATTTTAACCAACCAGAAGCCAATTTTTGGGTTGTTTGCTGCTAAATAAGAGGTAGCAGCATTTCAAAGCAATTACTTATCACAATTTCATTGGAAAGCTAAAAATATTCACACCTCTTTTCAAAATAATTCTGATGGTTTGCATTGAGTAGGTAATACCAGAATTTTGGAGATGAGATAATGGAGATTTTGTCATATCTGGAATTTGGCACTCATACAAAAAGAACAGAGATGGAGGCAAACAAAACAGCTGTTACCCATATCAAATGCCTGGAGAGAAATATCTGATATTTTGGGTTCATTTTTACTTAAATCTCTCTCCCTCCCTCTCTCTCTCTCTCTCTCTCTCTCTCTCTCTCTCTCTCTCCCTCCCTCCCTCCCTCTCCCTCTCTCCGTCTCCGTCTCCGTATCTCTTGCTGTCTGTTTCTCTTGTTCTCTCTCTCTCTCTCTCTCTCTCTCTCTCTCTCGCTCTCTCTCTCTCGCTCTCGCTCTCTCTCCCTCCCTCTCTCTCTCTCTCATTTGGGGGACTTTCTGAACAGAGAAGGGTAATATCAAATATACATTTCCTTTCCATACCACAAGCAACTAATCTTCTTATAGCAGAATTGCCAGAAATGAATACACAAATGCTATACAATACTACACTCTTTGCCAAAGGAAAATGCCTCTATGTTTTTAAAGGAAGAAACAAGACTTTTCTTTGTGGTAACTATTTTTTATGAAGCAAGACACTACTTCCATTTCATTCCATTGTACAATTTTCACTCCTGGTAGATTGACTTTTATATGGTAAAATATAATTTTATATGATTGCATGTAGAACAAAAGAATAATGAAATTCCCACAGTTGGGCAATGGTTTATGAAAATGTGAGAAGTTGCAGAAAAAATGAAATTGATCTGTTGAAAAAAATAACAAAATCTTTACTGAAAGACTGGAAACTTATTTGGACAATAAAGATAATGAAGGAATAAACCAAGACGAAAGAATTTAAACAATGATTTCTTGATTTGAAGATTAAGATAGACTTGGATTAAATGAAGGACTGAAGAGACTTGTATTGCCTCTAAGAGGCTGGAGGGAGAGTAATATTATAACTATTTGTTGAAAAGACAATCAAAAGTCATTCATATTTCTTAACTTTAGGGTTTTTACCTTTCTCTTTTTTGCTTCTTGCATTTTCTTATTTTTTTCTTTTCCTTTTTTCTTTCAAATTGTCTTTGATTCTATGAAAAAACTTTTAATAAATGTAAATAAAGCCATTTGAACAATTATCAGGCACACCAGATTCTGGTGTAGTTACACCAGAATCATGGCTAGCACCTCTGTAATATTAAGGATAAATTGCTTTCCATCTTCTACAAAAAATAATGCTAATAAATGACTTTGAACTAAGGGAGGAAGGCTGTATTAATTTTGACATTCTTCAGACATATTAAAACTCCTATCATTCAAGACAGAAGGACAACAGTTATAATCCAACACATCTTGTAGGTTCTAGATAGTCAAAGAAAGTTGACTGTCTAAGTCCAGGAGAAGGATCTTCTCTGCCATGACTCCTGCCATTTGGAACATCATACCTCCCTGATTTGAGATCAGTTCCCAGCCTTATGACATTACATAAGGGCCTAAAGATCTGATTTTTGGAACCTCTGATTTTGGAAATCTCTATTATCTAATCCTTTGCTAGTTTGTTTTAAATTATGTGCAAAACTGTGGAAAGAAAACAAACTTTTATCATGAAAGTAATGGGATATCTTTTTTATCTATTTGGTGGAAAAGGCCACAAAATGGGGCAAAATTTGCTTAACAACTTTCTTGGCATAAATCAAGGACTGTCTGAATTCCTTTGCAATACTGCAGATGTGACATAGTAGTTCAAGACTCAGAAAAATGGGAAACAATTTCCCTCCTAATACCTAAGCTCCAAAATCTGTTTTAACTTCAATATTGCAGATTAATTAAATCTGGGTGGATGAATTGAAGCTAATCTCAAATCTAGCATCTTTGATTTACCTGTAGAGTAAGGTTTTTTGACATTTTTAGAGTTTAAAAAACCCATCAATATTGGCTTGAATGTGAGATGAAAGTTTGTTTATTTGTTTTAATTTTGGAAGCTGCTGTGACCCCATTTTATCTTAATACTTAGATTTTGCTACTTGCTGGTCTACTAGTAGAGTTATTTTTAAAGTATTGTTGCTCCTGAGTTGAGGTGTTCTTTGAGCTGTTATTTACATCTCTCTGATGTAACTGTGAAGTCAGAATGATGAGAAATATAGTGGAGGATTTGGTACTTTTGCTCCTGAGGAATTGACAAGGAGATGGACAATTAACAGATGACAAATTGAAAAAAAACCTCTGGTAGTCCTGGGAGACATAAAGCCTTTTTAGGTGTCAATTACTGTGAGAGCCAGACATTTCTTTAGTAAAGGTTAGCAAAACACTCTTCAGTAGATTCCAGATGCCAACTTATTTTCCCTTACCTATCAGATCAGCCATCTCCAATCCACTGGCCCCAGGTAGGTTAGGATGCATGTTTTAAAAATTTTTTGAAGTATTTAGAAGGCAACAGGTTGAGAAAAGCTCTACTCAATGAAAAGTATTATCTTAATCAGTATAACGAACTTGCTGCAAAACAAGTCTATGTTAGTCTATGGTAACAGAAATCTAATAGGATTCTAATAGCATTTTTTCAGAATTACTTTATTTTTTATGAGCTATATACTAGATCGTAAAAGTTTGTGCCTTTTAGTAAAATATGTAAGTTAGAAAAGTTGATATTAGGTTCTTTCAAATTTCATAGATTAATTCATGATTTACAATATTCAAAGCTTTTTTATTTTACTTAGTTAATCACTTTTTGAAAAATATGTTTTGTTTTAACAGAAGTCAATAAGTATAGGTAAAGGTTTAGTCAGACTACAGCTGTTTGCTTTATATGGCTTTGGGCCAGAGCATCATAAATTAAAGATGAGTTCTTGCAATGGGTGAAGAACTTTGTCTAGTCCTCCACTTCCAATATACAGATTTATATTTTCTGAACAAATATACAGATTATAAAATCATGTCTGGCATCATGTATTCTTTGATTATATTAATGCAGTGCTTGCCTGGGAAAAAAGCCCACACACCAATTCATAAAATATAAAAAAAGTTCCTTATAAAAATAAAAGTGATAAGGTATTTTGTTTTAATTTGTTTTGATCTGAGTCCAAAAAGATGTAGGAACAGGCAGAAATAGGCTTATGACTGAAATGATTAAAAAAATATAACAGCATGGAATACCTTAATTCAGGGGTGTCGGTCTGGATTTCTTTGAGGGCCGAATCAGCATTGTAATCCTCCTCCGTGGGCCGGGGCAGGAAGGAGACACCCTGGATGGCCTCCAGCAGCTCTTTGCCAGCCAAAATGGAGCATGCAGTAGCCACACACAGCCCCTCCCCCACACACACCCTGTTTTGGTGGCCAGGCATGCCACGGGCCAGTCTTTTGCTATTGCACGGCTGGCCCCATGGACCAGATTTAAGAATCCCACAGGCCAGATCCAGCCTGTGGGCCTTGAGTTTGACACCCCTTACTTTATTAAGGATGAAGCAGATCAATTTTGTTGTAACAAACAATGGTAGAAAGAGTTGTCAGGTCACAGACAGTGGTGTTGGACCTATGGCCCTCATTGTACCACAGCTAGTATGTTTACCACTTCTGGCTTAGGTAACTGAGTGCAGTTACACAGTGTTGCTCTTTGTGCTGTACTGACACTTAATTTGTTGCAGATAAACATTGGGATAGAAACATCACTACATTTTCTAAGGCAGAGCGATCATTTTTCTAATTTCTAGATCAAGAACAGGGATGTCAAATTCATGTTGTCACGGCAGCATCACATGATGTATCAGGACTTTTTCCCCCTTCACTAAACTGGGTGTGGGCATGGCCAGTGCGTGATGCATCCAGCCCGTGGACTGGGAGTTTCACAGCCCTGATATAGAACAACAACCTAAAACAGATTTAAGATAGGTGGTAGGTATATAGAGAAGAAGGCTCTGGCCCCATGTCCCTCCTTATGGTTTTTGGACTCAGCCCAATGAACTCCTATATCCAAAAGTGAAGAGAAAAGCAAAAATTACTAGGGTTGCAGCACCAGAATGAATAAGGCAATATCTTAAAGTAATCTCCCTGTATTGTATTCCTAGCTTTTTATTTCCTTTGCACACTGCAATAACCAGAATACAAGGCAGAGAAATTTCATTCTAGCCTTCCTCGCTAAATTAATGTGTTCATTTAAATAACTGAATGAAGTATGAGACATTTCTCCCCCATCCTCTTTTCTATTTGAGCTTTGACAAGAATGAATGACGCGGCTATTATTTAAAGAGTAAGATTGCACCAGGCTTTGTTGCCTTATTTTCATGACAAAGATTGCAGTTGACGTTTAATACCCGATATATTTCAGGGGGAAAGTGAAGGGCTCCACCACTTCTGACCTTTTCCACATTCCCTCTTTCTCTAATTGGTTCATCCATTTCACTCCTGCTGCATATTAGAGTCCCACTGATCAATCAAATTAGTTATTACAATGTAATATCATGGGGCAGCACAATTTCCAAAGGGCTTCATCAACTGTTTAGAATCTCCCATCCTGGTCCACACTAAATAGCTATTAGTCTGTTCATTAATTTCTTCTCCTGCCCCAAACACCCAGGTCTGTTCGTGTTTTGTCTCTTGTGCTAGATAAAGGCATGCTGGGAAAGCATAACAGCACTGCAAAAGTACAAGTACTTAAATCCACTTCAAGGTCCACTGGGAAGTTGTTGTGTTGTTCTGAAAACCGGGGGATTAAAAGCATTCCTATTCTTGCCTACTATCTATTTCTCAAAGATACATTTCCACTGATAGAAAGTTATTAGGGAATGCTTTTTAAAAGAACTGGTTCTGTCCTCTTTCTCCTCTCTGTGACTCTACTATCGATACAATAGATCAATGACCTTTAATAAACCTACAGCTAACATCTGCTCGGTTTTTTATGCGCTACTGTGACCCAAATAATTATTTGCCATTTTATGGCAATACGGTCGCTATGGTTTCCACTGAGTGTAGAACAGTTCCAGAGCTTTATAAACAATGTGCATACTTTTCCAGAGCAGAAAGAATAAAAGGTCATCTGATATTTGATGGGGAAAATAGGAACCAAAGGTTCTTATTGCATCACACCCTCTGAAGTGTTCTGGGAATGAAATTGTTCAGTATAAAAGAGACTAAATGAAATAAATGCTAAACCCACCAAAGGAAAGCTGCCTTCCCAGAGCGATGGTGATTATTAAAGCAGCCTGACACATTCTATTCCAAAGAACTGAGAAGGAAGCCTATGTTTTCGTAAGAAAAGCCACGAAGAAGGAAATGATAGTAGGAAGTTAGGACCCACCCCTCTCCTAGAAAATGGTATGTTTTAAGAAATATTACAAGGGCAAAATATTTTCCCTAAAAGGGAGGCAGAAATGTATCCCCCCTCCACTTTGTCAATGGGCCATTAAGACCTGAGCCAGTCTATTCTATGTAACAAAGATCTACCTCCTTCAGGCAGAGCCATATTAGGAATTGCCCAAAGCCCTTTCATTACATCATCATTCAGCAAGGCTCAACCAAGCCTGGGACTCAGGACAGCCTACAGAGTTGCCCTTGCATGCCCCCTTGGGAGTCCGACAACCAATCAGAATACAAGTTCAAATTCAAAAGCCCAGAGAGGTTATAAAACTCAGGCACTCTCAGCATCTCCCCTCTTTTTTTCTTCACCCAACATCTTCAAGGCATGTGATCCTGTCCACCATTAAGACCATCTTTCCAAACAGCCATCATGTTTCCAGTGTCTTTCTCCTCTTGGAACTGAACCCAGGTGGACATTTCTTCCAACATGATATATACAATTATTATGTATTGATTATACAATGCATGAAATGAAAAAGTTGAAATAAAAAAATATATAAAATGCTGTTCAGATATTCAATATTTTAGGAGTAATGCTGCTAGAAAAAAAATGGGTAGGGTGTTAAATCCTTCTTTCTTATGTGGTCACACAGTTATCAATACAACCAGGCCATGATTTCAGTTTCTATCTATTCATGGTTCTGCAAACCTTTTCTGTTTCTTGATCCAATCTGGGTCAGTATTGTGAGCTTTCATGCTGCAGCCTATTTTCAGGGAACTTCTCTCTGTAGCAGAGAGTGAGCTGTTCTGTGTGTGCTATTTATATTGCCTGTTGTATGTGGCTTTTTAGATGTTGATTGGGGTGGGGTCTGTTGATGGCTGTATTGTTTGCTTGTACTGCCCATCCCTTTCCTGTTTCTATCTAAAGAACTTTTTTTTCTTAAGAAAAGTAAATCAGGAATCACTTCTCAAGTAAACTGTTTGATGATACACCAGTTTGGTTTAGTAGTTAAGGCACCACCACACTAGAAACTAGAAGATTATGAGGTCTAGAGCCACCTTCAACACAAAGTTAATTTAATGACCTTGGCCCAATCATTCTTCCTCAGCCCTGGGAAGCAGGCAATGGCAAATCACTTCTAAAGAAAAACCTCACAGAGGGAGTGGGGGAGAGGGGGGACTATTCAACAGTCTTTCCCAACATTTTTTTTCAGATTCAACCATTTTCCATCCTTCTCATGATAACTCTATAATTTTCCCAAGATTATGCTTCGGAATGGCAACATATAATGATTAAATTTTATTCCAGAGCAATTATGTTTCGAGACTTAAACAGACAATGAATAGAATAGAATTCTCAGAATAGTCAAATTTTTGTTCAAGAGGAATTACAATCACCAGCACCAGGAAAAGTACGTGAAGCTGTTTAAAGGTTTTAGGGTTTATCCGTAAAATGCACTTAAAATTTATTTTCCCCTCTCTCTCTCTCTACATAGGGCAGTAATGGTGCAGTAAAAATGAAGCATACAAATATAATTGGATCCTTGTTGATTTTTCCCATGCAGGATAAATTTGTTTTCCAGTACTAAGGAAGAATAAGCATAGAAGTATCAACAACTATAATATATATCATATGGAGAGTATTAAGATTTATTGCTGGCTATATATAAACAAGTCTGCCTATTTGTTCTCAAGCGTGGCTCTGAATTAATTTCTTCCTAATTATTATTTATACATAAATAGGTCTAAACCTGGCTGCTACCTACTCTTGAGACTTTAATAATATTCTCATGAGCAACCAAGCAAGATAGCAAAATATCATCAAAACACATTCCAGAGCTGAAGTTGTGTAATTTCTCTTGACACGGATATAGTCTGATGTGAGAGGTACATTGTAGTTATGTCACTTGACTTGCTCTTGACCCATCTGAAGTTACTTGACTTGTTTATTTTTTACTGCCATGATCTTCCCTTGGTTTGTGGCATATTATGGTTTGTATGGTACAGCTTGCAGTGTGTGTCCATGCTTTTGGCTGGACCACCCAGACACTAGGTGGATTATATTAAACCATATAATCTTCATTACTGTCAATTAATTGTAAAAGAATGACAGAATTTGCTGCCCATCATGCCATGATTTGTACTGGAACCTGACACTGATGTATAATCATAACCATTCTTAAACTCTTTTTATGGGTTCCTTTCAAAAGTTCATGCATGTACTTGAACAGAATAATTGAAAAATATGAAAGACAGATGGGGGTATTTCCTCACCCAGATTATTCTTTATCTGTGATTGGTCCAAGCATGTCCCACTACTGAGTGGATAACATGTACCTACTAGTCTTGGAATGCTTTGCTTCTGAAAAACAAGGAACTTTAACTTTCTGATCTTCAAGCAGCATATCCCGCTTATCACACTATAGGAGAACTATAAACATAGTTAAAGTTTACATTTACTGTGAGAAACTATAGCAAGTTTTGTATTCCTTCATTCCAGGAAAAGAGGAAGTTTGCCTGTCTTTAACTAATTCATATCTAGCATCAAAACTATTTAATTTAAGGCTGCCAAAATTTCTTTGTGGCATGCTGCACTTTTATACAATGAGACTGTATAAAATGTTTTTGCTGCTGAGTCCTATTAATCAGATACCAACATGTTTCCTTACTTATTTTTTAACCAACTATTGCTTTTCTACAGTTAAAGAAAGTACATACTGTATATTATACTTTTGCTCAGGGAAACTTACAGTATATATCATACAGTTTTGCTGGGAATCATATGTTATCCAGAAGCAAACCTTCATCAACCTGGATTACATTTTTTATCCTTAACAATTAACACATTTACAGGATTAACTCTCATTAGCTGTGCTGATATAGAAATAATATGGCCGGAAAAGTAGATAGGACATCAGATTTCATTGCTTTATTTAGAAAGAAGAAAGGATGTGTTGGTTTATTACACCATTTTCCCTGTATTTGTCAGTCACCTGCATCCTTACTTCATCTACATACCCTAGTGAAGTAAGATTACCCAGCAAGTAATCCATGTCAATTGTCCCAACACTTCAAGACCTAACTGCACAATCATGGTGTCTGCTGTTTTCTTGTAAGTTTGTTTGTTCCACATTCTTCAAAACCTGAGATATGTCCAAATAGGGCATGAAAGAAGAAGCAGGCAAACCAACTAGAGAAGAGTCCTGAAATTAGCACAAACCCTTGCTGCTGCATGATTGGTGAATGTTTTGCAGCTTTTGCTTGAGCCTGATCATTTGCTGAAAGCTGATGGCAGTAAAACAAAAGAAAAGAATAAGTAACCTGGAAAAGACAATGTAGGCAGCATAGGGGACTGGCAATGTGGACAGCAAATTCTATACCAGCATTATTTTAGCTAACTGGTGGATGAATAGAGAAATTCAATAATCAGGAAAGGCCCGTAATGGATCACCAAATCTATGTTGGAATTTGTGGCCCTTCCAAAGTTCTTGAGCCAGATCTTTTCAGTAGAAAAGCTTTAAATGGGCAAGGGAAGCTATTGTAAAATTTAAGGTACACACTTCAGAGAAGTTGCAGACTTGTGGGAAAGAAAAGCATCTCAATATAATGTTTATACTTCAAGAAGAAATGATATATCTGGTTCTACAGTTGACATGTGTTTTCTGGTATTAATCTCTATGCAGAAGATGTTCAAAGCAGGCTATGCATAGAGATTACACAGAAAGAGTATAATAGTCCATTGGTTACAGACGTTACAGATTAACAGAGTTGGAAGGGACCTTGTGGGTCATCTAGTCCAAACTCCCCACACACACCCAAGCAGGAGACCCTACACCATTTCTGACAAATGGCAGTCCAATCTCTTCTTGAAAGTCTCAAGTGATGAAGCTCCCACAACTTCCAAAGGCAAGCTGTTCCATTGGTTGATTGTTCTCACTGTCAGAAAGTTCCTTCTTATTTCTATATTGAATCTGTCATTGAAAAGGAAACTGAAATGGATCAGTTTCCATCCATTATTCCTTGCTGGCCTTCAGGTGCCTTGGAAATTGCTTGACCCCCTCCTCTCTGTGGCAGCCCTTCAAATATTGGAACCAGGGTGATATTGGAAGCTACAAAACAAGTAAATCAAGCTCCAATACATGGATTAGAGAAAAACCAACATCCCAAATTCCATGTCCTCAAATTCCAGATTCTTGGGACAATCTGTAAATTCATAGAGGTAGGTAGTAGCTTCAGGGTGGATATTAAAACATTAAAATGTTGTAAATTTAAAAGGGGAATTTTTGTGGAAATAATGGTCCACAATTACTCCATACCTGAATTGGAATATTGATACTTTTCTATAAAAAGCTTTCTACTTAAAATCAACCCAACCTGTTCAGGGTTACAATAGACTCAAAAAAAAGTTACTTACAACCTTTCCAAAAAGCCACAATTCCCACAATCATATGATCACATTTGAGTATATGACAACTGACTCACATTTAGAGGGGGTTGCAGTATCCTACAGTCATGTGATAATGTTTTAAACCATTTTTTGTTTAAAAAAATGCTTATTGAATAAGCTAAATTCAGAAATAAGGCCATGTGATTCACTTAATAAGCATATGATTCACTTAATGAGCATGGTATATCATTTAATGGACATTGTAAAAAGGCCATAAAATTGAATTCATTCACATGATGACTCAACTTACAACCACAATCACAATTGACCAAAATTCCAGGATCAATTGCTGTTGTAAGTCAAGGACCACTTATGGTGAAAATGATATGACCTTTGATACCCTCTGACTGATTTCCTAGACGTTTAGTTAATTTCAAAATCTATTTTATCCCTGTTCAAGATCAACTTATGAGTCTGTATATTCCTGGGTTGCCATTTATTTTTCTGTGTGATTTGCAAACATTTTATTCTAATCGACATCTGAATATCTTAACTATCCTGTTTTTTAACCTATTGACTATTAAGTAAACATTCTGAAAAACATCCTAACTGTATGATTATGGATTTCCCACCCACCCTATATTCTTTTGAGCTGTCTGCCTGAAACAAAACATTTGCCATATATTACATGTTTCTGAATTAAATTCAATTCATTTCTGACAGCTATAGAAATATATAGGAAATTGCTTTCTACATCTTGACTCAGACAACATAATGACCATAGGAGGGCACAAATTTAAAAATGGTCATTGAGCAATGATAAGATCAGACTTGTTTCCAAGACCCATAAATTCATTGTCCTTTCCAACAGTTCAGTACTTTGTTAATAAATAACATCAGATAGGGCTTGCTGCTCTCAAAGATATAATGAAAGAGGTAAAGTGGGAGTGGGAAAATATGTGTGAACACAGACTGAAACACACAAAGATCAACAAAATACTTTGGAAGGAATACAAGATCTAAGCACTGACAAGAACTGGGTCACTGATTCTGAGCCATGGAAAACATGCAGAAGTAAAAATTAAAGTAGCAGAAATATGTTCATATTACTTCATCTGAATATCTAACATGTTCAGACAGCAAAATGCTCTGTCTTCTTGGAAAGTTATTATGGGGAAAGGAAAAGGTTGTCTGAGTCATTGCCACCATCTAACCAATGCTATTTGAAATAAGTTACCATCTGTCTTCATACATGCGGAAAAATGCTCAAAGCCTCATCAGAATGTTCTGTTGTATATGGGTTAAGAGAAAACATAATTAAACAAGTTGCTTTTATTTTAAAACAAGTGATGGTGGTCACTTTTTGTCTAAAACAATTGTGTCCTACTGAAATGATAAGAAATAAGGGATTGAATTTAGAGTTAATTCACTTTCAAAGCTAATTTGTTAGACAAAACAAATTTGTGCTATAAATGGATACTGATAAATAATAATATCAAGAACCAGGAAAATACAAAGGGGTTTTTTTTGCTGAAGGAAGAAGAAAAAATCAAGATGGCTCCTGCTTCTCTTCCTCTTCACATCAGCAGAATTAGCTAAACTCTGAAATAAGAACTATATAAACTAACTGTAATTTTAGAAATGGACAATATGGAAAGGTGGGAATTTGAAGAACTATGTGAAATTATAAAAAATATGCATAAATCATTAAAATCAAGTCTAAATACAATTTTACAAATAGATATTGAGGAGAACCAGGAAGTGAAGGAAGAAGTGAAGGAAGAAGAGAGGGGATAATGAAGGAGTAGAAACAGTGGAAATTAAAAAGCAGACAAAAACCTCATTGGGTCTGGCAGTGGTATAGGGAAAATTGAAAAGGATGTGTCTCAACAAAAGGAAATAAAAAGCAGACAAAAGATCTCACTGAGTTTGACAGTGGCATAGGGAAAATTGAAGATGGGGGTTACACCCCAACAAAGAGAAATACGAAAGATTGAAGGGTTCCACCACAAAACCGCAGTCGACTAAAGCGCGCTCAATGAAACCGCGTACCTGACGTCATCACAGCGCAACGAAAAAAGCACGCTGTGAGCGGTAAAGCTAAAATTAACGCGTAAACCTAAACCTAACCCCCCCAAATCTAACCCTAAACCTAACCCTAAACCTAACCCTTAACCTAACCCTAAACCTAACGCTAACCCTTAACCTAACCCTAAACCTAACGCTAACCCTTAACCTAACCCTAAACCTAACCCTAACGCTTAACGTAACCCTAAACCTAACCCTAACCCTTAACCTAACCCTAAACCTAACCCTTACCTTTACGTGAATCGGCTTGCTTTAAAAGCGCTTTTTAAAGCGCCCTTTTTTCTCCGCGGTCGTTTTTGTCGCGCTGCTGATGACGTCAGCGACGTGCTTTAATCGGGCATGCTTTAGTGGACCGCGGTTTTGTCGTGCCACAGATTGAAGAAGGTGGACATGTCAAAACAAAGAAAAGGGAGGAGACAGGAATAGAGAAGCGTGACAAAAGATTTACTAGGAAAAAAAGACAATTAGAAATCATTAAATGGGAAATATAAAGCTGAGATATGTGGTTTATTCCTATATATGATAATAAAACTGAGTTGCTAACTGATTGAATACGATAATGGAAATATAATTAAATAAAGGTTAAAATATATGGAATATGGACAAATATGAAACTATTATGTGGATAATGTAAAGTAGAGGTATGTGATTCACTTTTATACATGATAATGAAACTGAGTTGCTAACTGATTGAATATGTCAATGGAAGGACAATTAAATATAGGTTAAAATATATGAAATATGGACACATATAGAACTGCTAAGAGGATGAACAAAGTGAGATATGTACTGCTTGTTATTCTATATAGTAGATTAATGGAATTGTAATGAACATTGAACAGTAAGGATTGTTATTTAAATACACTTAAGGGTAAGCTAAGTCAAGATATGGAAAAATGGAAAGGGAATTTGAAATATACCTACAATGGGAAATTATTGAGATTATAAAGACAGAACTACAAATTTGGGGTGTAAGGATGCATAACTATATAAACATAATGATGAGAATAGCTGGGAATTGTAACCAGATCTACATCTCAGCCAAAAATAGGATGGGAGGGGGGTTAAAATGCAATTATTATATATGTATCCTTTTTTTCTTTTAAAAAAGGAGGAAGATATATGTTAAAATTAAATATGTATATTGAAAAGGAATTATAAATACCACCAACATAAAATGGAGCTTGCTCAGAGGCTGAAATACACCAAGTAAATGAGAGAAAGAGTGTGAAGTAGAGGAGAGAGGTAAGGGAAGGAGAGAGAGATAGGAGAGGGGGTAAGGGGGAAGAGAAGGAGAGAAAGAAGGAGTGGAAAGAGGAGAGAGGAGAAGGAGAGAGGAAGGGGAAGTAGAGAAGAGAAGGATGACAGAAGGAAGAAAGGAGGTAATGAAGAGGAGGAGAGAGGGAGAAGAAAGTAATGGATAGGACACAAATACAGTGTATGGAGAGTAGAAGAGCCAATAATGATTTTTGGGAGTTGATGGTAAGATGAATTGATGTAAACATTTAACAATATAATGATGTTGGTTATGTAATAATATACATGTGGTTATTTGTTATGAAAATGAAAAAATGAAAAACTTTATAATACAATTGAGTGGGTCCAGGGGTATTTCATGAGAAGAGTATTCCACTCTTTTACTCACAATACAATCCCTTATGCCACCAGGCTTGAAATTTTGGGCTTGGACAATCTGGAACTATGCTGCCTGCGATCTGATCTATGTATAGTACACAAAATTGTCTGCTACAACATCTGTCCACAACTTCTTCAGCTTCAGCTTCAACCTCAATGATACAATCGATAGAAACTCAAGGTAAACCACTCAAACTCAATTGCAAAAAATATGACTTCAGCAACAGAGTGGTCAATGCCTGGAATGCTCTACCTGACCTCATTGTTACATCCTCTAACCCTCACAGTTTCAACCTTAAGCTGTCTACCATGGACCTCACCCCATTCCTAAGAGGTCTGTAAAGGGGGTGTGCATAAGTGCACCAATGTGCCTTCTGTCCCTGTCCTACTGTCCCCATTTATTTGTATTCATTTCATTCATATCCATATTCATTCTTATATCTGCTATCTTGTACATGTTTGATGAACTAAATAAATAAAATAAATAAATAAAAATAAGATAATATTCTTCCTATCCTTCTTCAGTAGGTTCGGATTAGGAAAGAATTTACAGTCAACCTAAAATAGGGGCATGATACTTCTAACTTTTTTAGGATATCAGAAAGATGGAGCTGAAATAATCTGTTTTAATCTACTCAAAACATTGTTTTACTTTTTTATCAGAATATCACTCTTCTATCAAAAGCTTACAATGTAGGTTTAACTGGCTCCTTTTCTTGCTTTTGCTTAATTCTCATATTGTCACATCAGGTTTTTTTCTCCTCGGTTATGATGGCTATATGAAAATTGGTGTTGAGAAGATGTTTAAATCTCTTAGGCAGGCTTTGCAATCACAATGGCTGTGTGTGAAGGAAAAATAATTCTGTTGAGAACATCCATGAACTCTCTGGGGTACCTTTAAGGTGTTAGGGAATTCTACGATGTGTTCCTCGGGGCCTTTGGGATCTCAATGAGCTGAGGTATGAAACTATTTTGGAGTCAATCTGACATATGCACAGAAAATTACAAGACCTGTGGGGAGATGGAATAATTTCCTCATTATTTCCAGTCCCATTAAGAAGGCATTTCTTTATTTTACTTTACTTGCTTCATTTGTATTCTGGCCAATCCCAAAGGCTCTAGGTGGCTATCAATTTCATTATAAAATAAAAATGTATTCTCAAAGAAAGAGGAAAAAATAACTCCAAGTATATATTAAAATATCAAACTCAAATGAAAAACCAGAAAATGCACTCACAAACTCCACCTTCAATCATAATATGCTATATTCCTATGCTAGGCAGAACAGATAAGTTTCAATAGTGTTCATAAGACGTAGAAGGAATGGAGGTGACTGAATGTCCACAGAAAGGCAGCGTTCTGGAGCAAGCAATCAAAAATTCTAGGAAGCAGCATCATAAGGAGGGAGCTGGTCCTATTCAATCTGGTCAGATAAGCAGATGAATAGAGGAGAAAGTAGTCACTTGGATGAGCATATCCAAAACTGTATAGGGCAGCTGTTCTGACCTCCCTCCGGTGAGTCACGCCGACACAAGATTACTGCTAGACAATTTATTCACAGTAAATTAACACACCGATAAGACTTTGGCAGCAACCCAGACTTCCACAGATAAGAAATACACACAAGAGTTGCTCCAGCTTTAGTATAATAGTTGAGTCCTGCAAAAAGCCTCCTCCCAAAGTCTCTTCTTATATACCCTCTTGGGAGGAGACTAATCACAACCACCTGGCCCCAATTATCTTCTCTATCTCCGTAGTTGCTGTTGGCGCTTATCTGCCCATCTTTGCCTGGCGTCCGGGACCAACTCCCTTAGCTCCTCCCCACTGCTCCAGGGCCTGACATCAGGGACCAACTCCCTTTGGCTTTCACTGCTGCTCCATGCCTCAGGTGCCTCCTGGTGGCCAACCAGCCTCTCTGGTCCCTGATCAGAGTCTGAACCCTGTCCAGGGTCCTCCACATCTTCCAGAGCTGACTCATAGGGTCCCTCGCTATCGGAGTCTGTTTGCAGCTCCAACAGCTCCTGCTGGGCCACAACAGGCAGCCTTATTGTTATTATCCTTTATTGCACAGTCAATCAGATGTCCAGACTGGATTTGACATTGTTGTCTTATTATTATCATTATTTAAATTGATATGCTGCATGAGTTCTAATGACTATGACAGCCAGAATTTGAATCACATCCATAGGCAACGAGCACAGATCCTGAAGCATCAGAACAACTTATGTATATTGAGATATCTCCATCATTATTCAGTTCTCTGTAATTTATATTAGCTACAGTATAGCTTCCGAATGAATGTTCTTCAAGGATAGCGCAACAAAAGGTGCATTTCACTAATCAAAACAGAAGGTAATTAAGGATGAGTGACTGTGAGCAGGACTTCCTAATCTAAGAATGTCCAGCATTGGTGTGCAAGATGTAATTGGTGCACAAGTTGTTCTAATCACAGCTGTCTCCTACTCATTAAGAAACTATGAGTCTACAGGCATGCCTAGACTGCAATCACTTCTGAAAACAGGAACACAATTCTATTCAGGGTCAAAGATTCTCTGGAATTATAAATCCACCAACTCAAAGCCACTTCATCTAGGGGGTGTTCAGTTAAATATGTGCCTCCCCGTCCAGTTAACAGCCTCCAGGCACTTCTAACATATTGTCTATTTGGGGCTAAGATTTATAACTTATCAGTATATTAATGATTAACCCTGATCTCCTCAGCACTGATATCTCTTGGCAAATTTCTCCCACTGCTCTGACTTGAACAACTCTTTAGGAAGAACTACTGCAAAACAGTTTCTCTTTCCCTGCCATCTTTTGGAGATGGTCCAGAAGGATATATGATCAAAAAACATTGAGACATCAAATAGGACCAAGAAGGTCCTCTCCAAAGGTTATCCACAAATAAAATTTAAGTGCAATACCCAGGCCTGAAATCTGGTTGCCAAAGGTCCAAATAATTCAATTCCTCTTGGGCTTCTGGAGTTGCAGAACCATCCCTTCTACAATATTTTCTTACTTAGGGATAGGCCTATAATTATTCAAACCAGATTGAGCCAGGGTGTCTTGCGCCTTGGATTCGTCAGAAACTCTTTCTGAGGAAACAAATATCCATTTTACAATCCCAAAGATGCTTTTTTCCAAAAGGCAACTGGACTACCTTGGTTTTTTCTTTGAAAACCTTTTACTTCTTATCCTTGTGGATGAGAAGTGAAACGTTTTCAAAGAAAAAAAACCAAGAAAGTTGCCTTTTGGAAAAAGCACTGTTGGGACAATCATGACCTGAATGATTGAGAATCTCCATAGACATCTTTTTTACAAAGAAGCATTGACTACTGCTCAAATCCAGCTTCATACTACCACACAGGAAGCTTTACTCAGGCGTTTGTGACAGAGATTCAAGCAGGAAGTGGCAGAGGTTATACTACAAAGACTCCTGTCTACTTCCACAGGAGTCACAAATCACTTTGCAAGGCACACTCATCTTTATTAGCACTGATAAGCAAGAGTTCAAATCTGAACAAATATATTGCGGAATGCTGAGAGAATTATTCACAGCTACCTTAGCATTCACCTTTTCCTAAAAACAACTACTTGCCTTAAAGATTCCCAGAGCAGTACCCAGAGAATTCAGGAAATTGCATCCTTTTTGTCACTTGAATCACCACTGAATGGGCTTGAACATGAGCCCTCACTAGTTGCCCTGTGAGATTTAAATCTTCTTCCACAACATACCTTGACTACTGTGTCTCCTTGAGTTTCTCAGTAAATCAAGTGGCTGCACCAGATCTATGAGAGGATATAGTGTGTTCCAATGCAATCAGGTCAAGGGCCCTGGTAACCTCATTATTCCAATGGTGACTAGAATCTCCATCAGATTAACATTAATCTGCCCCCAAGCAAAGAACCAAATCACCATAACATGTGCATTGGGTCCTCAATTAATTGGGTCAAGGCTATAGTCAAAGTTAAACTCCAGGCTGCTCCAAATCCCTTGCAATAGGGGAAAAAACACCATCAACCATCCTAAACTATCAATGGTAAGCTCCTCGCTTAAGGTTCCAACATTGTCCACTCTTAACTGGGAAGTGGGCAGAGTTCACTTTTTCAAATACGCCAAACTTTCCAACCAGGAGTCTAATAATTTTATAGACTTTTTAACACATCCTAACATAAAACCACCACTTGTATTTCCACAAATAGTCCAGTCACAGCACCACTGGAAATAAAAAGTATCAAGGCTAATTCCCTGACTTTAAATTGGCCTCTGCCCATAATATCTCAGACACCAGTCAATACAAATATGTTGTAATAAAATTAAATAAATGGGTGAACTTTGGTAACTCAACAGCAAGCGTGTGGTCTTGTTATTCCTAATCTGTTCTCAACTGGAGTAGTACAGTTGAGATGAAACCATTAATATATATTTTTAATGTTACTGTAAATATGACCTCCTGCTTGACTCATTTGGTTTGTGAATCATGAAGCATCTGTTTTTACTACCAAAGCAATATAATATTTGACCAATGTTTTTTTTCTTTTAATTTTGGCAGTTCTGCAAAATAAAATGCTGTTTGATTTTTCTAGAACAATAGCATTTCTAAAATGTTTTTCATATTTAATAGTACAATCCATACCATTCAACTCTATTTAATTCATTTGTTGGATGCAGCCCTGAAGATTCTTTTTAAAGAAGTTTCATTCATTCTAAAAGGTTAGAGAATGGTTTCTAGGGAACATAAAAAGGATAGTATAATAGTTAGAGCAATAAACTAGAGAATTTCAGAGACAAATCTCCATTCAGCCATGAAAATTTCTGAGTGATCCTTGATCAGGCATTCTCCTGAAACCAAACCAATCTTGCAGAATCAACAAGGTAAAAGGAGAAGTTATGTATGCTGTTTTGAACATGGATTTGACAGTCTAGCCAAGTAATTATATTTCAATCATTAATGACCTATAGGAGTGAATTAAACCTTTATTAAATCTTAGATAGGTGATCTCAGTAGGTTATCAATCAAGAGACCTTTGAATAATTGAATAATTTTTGACCTCTGTGAAATCTTTCTTTCTTTCCTTCCTTCCTTCCTTCCTTCCTTCCTTCCTTCCTTCCTTCCTTCCTTTTAGTAGTTATTTTACAGTATTTATAATCTGCTTCAATTCCAAAAGATTTTTTTGAAAGTTAAAAGCAAAAAAAGTAAAAGGCTCCTCATGAATTTATCCTCTTAGAAAATTAAATCTCTAGCCTAGGTTCATTTTTGTATACAGAACCAGAAATGTCCATGGCAAGCATCTATTTTGTCATGTATCAACTGACCTGTTTTCTATTCACAATGTACATTGTTTGCAACTGATAACTTCAACACTGTTTTTTTCAGCCATTAAGGAGACCAAAGTCACCTCCCTTGATGTCTCACCTAATTTAATTTTTATTATTTTTGTTAGATAAAAATAAATTGGAAGTTGAAACATAAGAACCTGTATTCTGCTTCATCATTATTTATAGAAATATCTCTGAGCACTCCATAGGTACTAATTTTTAAGTGTTTCTCTAAAGGGGGGGGTAAGTACAAATGCTTTCAGGTTTGTGTATTTTATTCACAAATGAGTTATGGAATTTGTACAAAAAATTAACTGCTGCATATGGCCATATAAATTTACTTTATATCCTAAAATGCATTTCTCTGTTATGATTAACAATAACAGCTATATATGATATTTCATAATCTGACCATGACATCTTTCATTGTGAAAGTAAGTGCTCTGTTGTTAAATATGATCCCTATCTGAAAATTTATATTTTACTTTCTCAGGCTGCATTATTCATTCTTATGGATGCATTTTAAGTAGTATTACTTCTCACATGTAATTAGCCTATTGTGGGTCCCTAAGAAATGGAATTTATCTCCATTGTGTCTTGCATGTGAGTTTCCAGGAGACAAGTGATAGCCACTGTGTGACAAAAACATTAGACTCCCAGGGCTTTAATCTGATCCAGCCTGTGTTTTTATGTTTGCTTATGCCGCTCAGCTGGTATTGATACCAAAGCAAGAACTGAGTTTCTGAAGGTTTTATTTAAACACAGTCCAGATTTCAAAAGCCATAAACTAGCCTTTATGAGTTTCTAAACCATTTGTGCTTGAATAATGCCTTGTGTGATGATTCATCTCAATATTCTAGTTGTACATGCAATGTATTGATAGTATTAGACTTTACATCCAGAACAAGTCTAGGCTGTGCAGAATCTAAATGTTATTCAGAACCTGGTACACTCTACAGAAAGTTCACAGACATCAATCAGATAGAATAATTATTTTATTCTGCTCAGTGTAGAGCAGAAGATTTGGCTTACAGTGGTTCACAGGAATCAATCTACATAACCTGCTCCAGGTAAAAATCCTCAGCCTTTTTGTCTTCATTGTTCATATTTCACGGCAAGGGCCATAGTGTTCATTAATCATATTTCTGTGACCGTCCTGAATAATATTCTATTGAATGTCATCTATTTATCAGTATGGCAGACATTAAAAAGTTATTGGAACAGAAGAAAAGCTATGGTGGGAAGGAGCAGCATCAAAAATATCAAATGTATTCTAGGAAACACTGAAATGCAAGTTCAGCAATAAACATATACCTTTATATTTGATGTATATTATACCATTATCCTGTCAGTAAAGACCTATCTATACTTTTTTCTCAGCACATACAAACAAAACACTGCCTGAAGACAAAAGAGGTGCTGATGAGGCCATCTCACAAATGGTATAATTTTGAGTGCTTCTAAAGAGTACTTGACAGAAATCACTGCAGAGCATAAATATAACTTGAAAGCAGTCTAAATGTAAATCCAGGTATGCCTGTATCAATGACAGAGTCCACTGAAGACAACTTCAGTGAACGTAAAACAATCTCCTCCACTTATTATGTTAACATTGGGGCAACCATGATATAATTTCACAGATAGTTTGGGCCTACCTATCCAATTGTAAAAATAGTGTGAATTTGCATCAAATGTCATTTCACCTATTCTTAAGAGAAGTCTCACACTAACCTATAAAAATGCTGAAATCTCAAGTTGGTAATCTTATGAAATGCTAAGCACTTTCTTTAAACAGGATATGATCCAATTGAAAGATGTTGGTATGCCTCTCATTTGCTGTTGTGTGATTAAAACTTGATTAAAGCTGTCTTGAGGAAAAATACCTATATAATCATTGAACAAACATACCAAAGTGGAGTGGTTGTCTTGGGTGGTTCAGTGTTGTATACACTGAATATTATAACCCTAAGAAACTATCATGGTAAAAATTTGTAGGAAAGCTATATTTTATGTTTCAGTATGTATATCATAAATGGCGACAGAGAAGCAAAGGCAAAATCCTGAAGGCAAAGCAAAGTTTATGTTGTGTGGTTTGATAGGATAAAAGGCCAATTCCCTCTTCCCACCCACATTTTTTCTTTCATGCATTGCTTATTGAATGTTTCTCACATACTCCTGCATACATACACAAATGCTTGGGAGTTCATTAAATTCCTTTAAGTGTCTCTTTCATCAAATGGAACTCACTTACCTCTTTCCTTAGAGAATTCCCTGCTGTTCTTAATGGATTAATTATAGAGTACATCTGTGCTCTCATCCAGAATTTTGGGCTGGTCTAAAAGAAACATATTGTTTTCTAATAGCTCCAATCTTCTCACAAATCATGTGGCTTTTCCATTGAGCCTTTTTCCTCACAAAATATGCACTGTATTCGTAACTCAAATCAAATCTTGGGATTCAACCCATTCCCAAGGTAGTTTTTTCACTTAGAAAAGTGTCCATGGAGAGTGGAGACTCAACAAATCTGTTAGCAAGAATTCAAATGTATTTTATATATCCAGAGAGTGATACTGGATATTTTATTCATTAACTTTCATTGAATAGTAGGAATTGTAGGTTTTGAATTTCTGTAAGTTTCAATGAAGCATTAGTCTGTAATATGTTTATTCTTCAGTATGTGTGCATTTGAATAAGACATTTTAAAAATTGATTTTTAAAGAAATCTGAGAAAGCAATAACACATCATGAGCTTATATAAATGTAGTTACCAATGCAAGTAGAGTTCCTTTACAGAAAAATATTTGTAGAGAGACGATGAAAGGAAATTTATCAGGTAAAGCCATCAAATAGACTGAAGCAAATTGCTGCTGTAAAAATGCTATACATTTAAGCCTACAAACATGCACACTTTTATTGGGAATATATATTACATAATATAAGAGAAACATTTCTTGAAGTAATTCTGTCACCGCCTCTCCAGAAGTATTGAGCTAAAATGTTCTACACTTCATAAGCAAGTTGGCTCTGAAAGACATTACACATTTAAACAGATTTTCCATTTACAAAATGTTATAGGGAGGGCAACAAAAATGATGCTGTCAACGCACTGGGATTCAGGAATTCACAAAAGTTAAAAAATTGAGACTTAAAATTGCCATGAAAATTATCCTTATAAAAGTCATAGCTTCGGTTTCCTCCGCCACCATCTTCCTCTTGTTATATAAGACAACTAGAACAGCATTTTCTAGAAAGGCATTACTAAAGTAGCAAAAGCAATGTTTATGGAAGGTTGTGTCAAAATGTGCAAGAAAGTGAATAAAGCACCACAAAGGAAGCCCCACACCTTTCGTGCATGCTGTGATGTTTCAGGATGTACAAAAGTGATGGCGACTTTTGATCACAATACTGCACTCTCCATCTTGAAGAACTTGATTCCACATGCTAGCAAAGCTTATCTTGTTTGGAATATGCCAAATTGCACATGGGGTCCAAATGATTGCATACACTGCTCATGTTTATTTATTTTTTTAAAACTCCATGTAACCGTTGTCAGACCTGGAAGCCAAAAAATGCAAGGGGGTGTTATATGGAGTATGGGTGATATACATATAGCCAAAATAACATTATTTTCTCAGAGAGCCAAGGCCACCTTGCCCGGCAGCTGCCATGAGGTAACTGGGAGACATCTCCAGTTTTGGATGGTGCCTGATTGGACCATGTGATGGACATGTGGGCACTGGGCAGGGACTTGAACTTTCTTTTGGGTGGGGAAAACCTGGAAACTTTCAGATTTGGGTTTTCCCAGCTGTGCCAATATGACATCTCTAATAAAACAGAACTTTGAGGAAAGTCAAGCCTCAGAGTCTTCTTTTTTGGGGGGTGTTACTTGGAACCCTGACAACAGTCTTCTCTCTTACATTCAATATTCTGTGCTGAGGATTTCCTTCTTTTCTGGAAGAATATCAGTTATAAGAGCCTCTTGACTGTAGGCTCTCCTGCAGCTCTTTCAAGGTTGCTGGCACTACCACCACCCAATCTGTCACACTCCCCTGAGCCCAGACCCTGCAGAGGAAGTCTTGGACTGACATATACTTTTATGCACACATTAGCAAAAGAGAGGATTGTGAACTATGAGCCAAATAGTTCTAAGTAGAACACTGTAACATAGAAGCTTTCAGTGAAGGTTTAAAAGGATCTGATTTGTCGAAGATAAAACTATACAGCAAATGAACTAGAAAAATACATACTGTACAAATGGAACAGAGTTGTTTGTTTATTTTTCCTATGTGGATTAAAAACTTTGTATAGGTAAAGTGTATATGGCCAAATTTACTAGCTTGCCTGAAAGAACAGTTTTTGCTCTTTTTTTTGAATTTTTATTTTATACACATAAGCACATCAACAGAATACATAAACACATTAACAAAAATAACCACATAACTTAAAAACAACATAGGAACAATAAGTTCCATCGTATATTATACAGCAGTTCTGAATCGGTTTCTTTGCCGTTAGTATTTTCCCTTCTATACATTTCTATCTTGCGTTCATAATCTCGTTACTCATTATCCATTTTATATACATTTATTTATTTATTTATACTTAGCTACTTATGATCAAGTATTATTTACTATATTGTGCTGTATATTTTTACTGTCATTTATTCTCTTACATACAGTTATAGGTATACATTCACATAGTTATTCTTTTTCTTTGCCATTCTTATATTATTATTATTCCATTTAAAAGGGCATAAGGTATAATTTGGAATGTATTGTTTAGCATCCTTCACACCTGCTATGACACCACCTTATTTTCTCTTTCTTTTCTTTTCTCCCTCCCTTCCTTCTCTACTTCCTTCCTTCCTCCTCTCTCTTCCCCTTCTTCCTTCCCTTACTTCTCCCCTATTCCTACCCTTTGTCTTCTCCTTCCTACCCTCTCACCTTCTCTTTTTCTCTCTTCCTCCCTCCTCTCCTTCTCTTTCTCTCCCTCCCACCTACCTTTTGCTCTTTTCTATAACACTTCTTAGACTATATTGGCACATCTGCACATCTCACAATTTCTTATTCTACTTTTCCATCTTTCAAAAAAACCCTACTTCTATTTTTTCCTATTGGTGTATGAGTTGCAATTAATCATTATTTGTTGCATCATTCAATTCTTCTACCATTTGCTGCAAATCATTCAAATTCCCAGTTAATAAAAGGGCATCTACTGCATAAAAAAGTTTCCATGCTTCCACATCCCCAAATAATACACTGAATCAATCATCCATGATATTTCAATTTTTGTAGATTGATCTTATTGCATTCAGCAACTGACCTTCCACTTCATATTTTAATCAGGTTTTTATATAATTTTCTGATATTGTTTGTAAATCACCCAGAGTCACTCAGGTGAGATAGGTGAGACAGCAAATTGATAAATAAATAACAGATTTACATAACACATTCAATAATTCAAGCTTAGTGAATTTAGTTAAAAAATATTCAAAACCTTCATACATTTTTCAAATGTGCTGTCTGTACATCCTGCTTCCATAAAGCCACACGCTCTTCCAAATGTTGCATATCTTATACTCTTGTGGTATGAGGTCTACTAATTTTCTTAACAAATTAATCTTCCTGTAGTTTTTGCATTACTCTTGCTGCCTTTCCCTTTCTGCAGGGGAACAATAATATTTTTCCAATGATCAGGTACAGATGCAATCTTTAGATTGTTGATGCTGTTGAAGCTTGATATGCTTGCTGGCAGACATTTCATTACCTAACTAGGTAGCATCATCACTGTATCTGCAAGCAAACAACCAAGCTCAAACCGCACCATGGGTGGTTTCAGAAACCAGCACCTGAACTCTCCATTTAATAAGAAGTTAAAATTTTCCAAAGTTTTGGAACAAATGTTAGTCAACTTCTAATTCAAAGAGTTGGCTCCCATTGATATTTTGGAGATTTATTCCTTATCAAAAGAACAAAAGTAGAAAAAAGTTATCCTGGTGTCAATATGACAGAAAGTTTCTAATGAGGCAAAAAAAAACCTGTTCAACCTACTCAGGGAGGATGAAGATTAGAAATAGCTGACTTTCTTCTAGGATGTTGTAGTCAATTTTTTTAACAATCTAATTGGATATTCATAAGATCAAAAATTATCATTTTAAAAAAACAAACCTGTGTGTGCTTAAATGATACAGATGTTCTTTTCACCATCATGAAAACTGGGGATTTGTAATTATTACCCTTATCTTCCAGACACTGACTGGGGGGCAGAATACATTTATCCCTTTCTACAGACTGTGTGTGAGAGAGATTAATAGCTAGGATTTTCATAAGTATTTACTTTACTTTCTTATCCTGCTAAGAACATTCTGTGGTGCTGTATGAATTAATAAGGTAAGAGCTAACAAAGGTATTCCCTCTAATGTGTTCTTTGAAACTAAGAAAATAACCATAATCTTTTCAATTATTTTCTGAAGCTTCATCTCATATTGGCTATAATACTCCAATTTTCCTTTTGGATGTAATCAAATACCACATCAATGAAATCACAACATGGCAAAAGGGTCTGACCTAGTCCTCTCAGCATGAGATAAGATAATGATGCCTAACCTTTTTGTCGCCACATGTCAAAAGCGACATCCATAATGCAATGTGGGTTGTTAAATAAATAGTCCTAAATCAGGGACTACCTTTATGTCAAACTTTTGTTTTCCATTATCACAGTGAAGGTCTTACCACACAGATTCTAAGAACACATTATGACTAGAGGTTTATAAAGATCTCTCTACCAAAGATACTGAGTCCTATCAGTCTGAAATATATTACAAAAGCTTCTTTAAAACTTTGGAATTTTACCCTGTTCTTAGTCAAAGATACTGTTTTGAAAATAATAAGATTTGAGAAATGTTATGTTTTTCCCAAAGGGGCTGATTTGTCAACATCACTCTAAGAATGTAGCATCAAATTATCCAAGAAGTCATAAAGAATTAGGTGGCAATTTCTAGAATGTGTGAGCCTCTCTAGCCTTAGATAAAGTCAATGTTCATGTCTCCATCATAAGAAAAGCTGGTATAAAATGAGTAAAAATGGAATTCATAAGATAAGACTCTGAAGAACATAGATGTTCAATCCAAGTTTGCCAAAATGAGGAAAGTTCTATGGACCAAAAAAAATGGCTGTGAGATTCTTTGCTTTGTCAGGACATGGATGCCATCAACTGAAGGAAGAATAAATTTGACTTTGCATCAGAATTGTAAGAAAAACACCAGACTATCTGTCCATAAACTGAAAATGAAACACAAATGGATTATTGTAAAGCAAGAAATGGTCTAAAATATTAGAAAATAGACTACAACAGAATTAATAAAGAACAAACTCAATGTTTTGAAAGTTCAACCCCAAGTCTCAAGGAAATGTTGCAGTAGGGCCAATGCAGTGGTGGGTTGCAGGCCGTACACCTCTGTATGGGCATATAGGAGCCTGCCCAGAGCACTGGATACTGTTCTGGTACGGTGCTCTGGAGGGCCTACCCGCCCGCCCGAGCTCCTTACCTGTCTTTTAAGGCTTCCATGCTTCTACGCACATACATGGCGCATACAACACCTGGGCGATGTTCCGCTGAGCAGCTGGAGCATCGTGGAGGTGGTAAAATGCATGTGTGCACTGCATGCATCCATGTGACACCACCGGGCCCATTCCAACCATGCCAGTTGGTACAGGATCCGGAACCCACCACTGCACCAATGACTAGAATGACTGGCTTTCTTTATGAAATAAAGCTGTACCAAACTTTGATATTTACTCTGTCAGACTTCCTTTATGCAATAGTATGATCCACATGAAGCTCCTTTACTGTGCAATGGTAAATATAAGCAAAATGAAAGGAGAGGGGTTAATCTTTTCCAAAGAAACAATGGCATACAACAAACGTCTGACAGAATGCTGTCCACAATCAATACTAATAATTTCCTACATTATGGTCAGTCATTCTCACAAAATGAGAGGGCTGGGTTACAAGGATCCAAGGTGCCAGATTTAAATCTTATTACTGTAATCAAAATAAAAGGAAAAATGTGGATCATAAGTGATCATACAAGATGTTTTTCTTTGCACAAATATATCTACTGTATTATCCGAATCTTGTGAGATTTGTTGTAATCAATCAAAAGCAACATTAGAATGAACAACGTAATAAGCAAAGTATGTTATACAGTTAAATTAAAACCTTTTTTTAACAAAGACAAGGATGGTCATGATAAACAAAGAAAATTTATTTAACTATTTGTTTATGTTTAAGCAAAAATACCCACAGGCATAAGGTTGAGTATGGTTTAGCAATCCAACTGAGAATGACTTTGAGAAGTATCTTTCCAATCTTCACGCCTGCTGTGGAAAAGAAATTCCCACTTTTCATCTTCTGCAAGCCAAAGCCTGCAAAATATTGAAGAATGGCCCTTATGCAGTAGCATGTAAGAGCAAGAATTCTAGCAAAACAACTGAGAATTTATATTAAGTGAATCTATCAAAGTACATACTGTATGTATTAATTAGTGCAATTGTGGAAAGATCAAATGATACTACAGCTGAGATCAGCATTTATATTTCTTTACCCATCTTTACTTTTAAAAAGAATTAAATCTCTGATTGAATGCCAAAAAACCTCTTCTGAAGTAATGGCTGCCTTGATTAAGATTTCCCATGTTGGCAAGTCCTAAATCAAGAGACATCAAAGAGGCTTCAAAATAAAGAACAGCTGAAGAAAAATGTATGAGATGACAGAAGGCATAAACAATAATGCCATGCATATGTTTAAGTCATCTGAAAGTGATTTTAGTGATGTGTAAAATATTCAGAAATAAACATTTAAATGGCAGCTTAATTCCCCAAGGGAGAAAAGTCTGCTTAAACCTTAAATAAATCCTGTTTAGACTAAACCACATCCGTTCTCCCCTTTTGCTTCAAGTGCATATTCCACTTCTCTGATTGGTTCTGCACGAAGAAAGATCTTCTATACCACAACAGATTTTCATTCAAATAACTGGAAGTGAATGCATTAAAGGGTTTAGAAAGCCCACACAGGTCTTTTTTTATAAATTTAAGTAAGGCATCTACAGTTATATTTTAATAAAACTGGAGAGTTTTTACAGATTAATAATAGAAGGAATTCTCAAACAGCTGTTTAGGCCAAACGTTAGATTATTGAAAGTTGCATAAGGAACAGTGAATGCTTATGATGATCCTATACCACTAATTATTAATTTTATTGTTAAATGGCAATGTCTGAAATAGGTATTCTACATACACTGATCTTACTTCACTCTCTCTGTGATCAAGGAAACAACTGTTCCTAATATAGCAGAATTCTCATGTTCATGCAAACACCTGTAGATCTGTTTTTCAATGTGACAAAATCAGTTGTTGACTGTTGAGTTTAGGGATATTCAGGATATTGCAGCTTTTCAACTAAGCATGAATTTAAATGTGTGGTATGATTGAAAAGGTTTGTGCAGAAACAATGATTTACAATAGAATAAAACTGTGGTTCCCCCAAAACATGCTAGTTTAGAACTCCCAGTAACCATAGTGTCAGGCCTGCAATTATATTCCTTTTAGAATTTTGGCCTGCCACACTTTCTCTTATTTCATTATGCTGTTTCTTTAGTATAGTTGATGGGAGGGGGGAATAGACAGGAGTGAGATTGTGGAATGTATTGTTTTCATTCTTTACTAGAAGCCAAGGTCATCCTTTGTCTCTGTACTTATTTATTTTTATTTATTGATTGATTAGACTTATATACCGCTTCATAGGGCTTTCAGACCTCTCTAAGAGATTTACAAATTTTTTAGCAAATTGAGTCAGCAACTTGCCCCCACAGTCCGGGTCCTCATTTCACCCACCTCGGAAGGATGGAAGGCTGAGTCGACCTTGAGCCGGTGAGATTTGAACCGCTGAACTGCAGATCACAGTCAGCTAAAGTGGCCTGCAGTACTGCACCCTAACCACTGTGCCACCTCGGCTCTCACTTTGACACCTGACTGGAATCAGCTGGGTGTGGATGCCAGTGTGGAAGAAGAAGATTGGACCATGTGATGGATTGTGGGTGTAGGGACAAAATCATGAACTTTTAACTAGGTGGAATTCTGATGTCATTTCCAGTATTGGGATTCCATAGATGCCAACATGTCTGTCTTATTAAATTGGAACCTTAAGGATAGCTCTGCCTTGGACTCTGATTTACTTCTGCATGATATTTGGAACGCTGACACATAGCCAGTAAAACCAGCAGCAAAACATTTGTGGAAATGAACAGAGGGCCATAGCTTTCTTATTTCTACAGAAGTAGAAAAGAATGTTGGAGTGGACATTTGGTATATTTTATGGGCACAACATTGATTGTCATAACTAAACTCTTTAATAAAAAGCCAGAACTTTGGCATGCACTTTTATCTGGTAATAGGACTGTAGCTTTGCTTTCTCCTTTACCATATACCATCTAAAATAAAGTATGTTATTTAATTCCAGTTATTGGATAAATCAAATTAATGAGCTCCATAAGCCTGATTTCTATTTTTGCAAGATCTGTGGAAATAAAGGAAGAGCGTATACAATATGGATATCCAGATAAACATCCATGTGGAACAGCTGGATCACACATTACTTTTAATAGAAGGAAAGTCATAAGTCACTTTTTTCTCAGTGCTGTTTTAACTTTGAATGGTCACTAAACAAATGATCCCTTCCAACTCTGCTATTGTGTTATTATTGTATTGTTATTGTATAGATGTACCTCACTCTTAACCATCTTTACATCTTGGTTATAGAATATGGTTTAAATACTTACAATGAGAGTTGAGCTGAAATTTCTCAGACATTTTTTTCCTAAGATAATTAATATTGCTATTAAAAAAGCAATTTTATATATTTTCCTATGTCATTTTTTTTTTAAATGTAGCTTTTATTCCATCTCCAGTTCCCAATAATGCCCTGGAATACTAGATTATTATTTTTTTTGAAAAAAGAAAAGGAAACAGGATAAAGATTTGTTCAATTTGTTGTCCACTCCTTGAGACTGTCTGTCTGTCACATGATCAGAATGCAGGTGTTAATTGGCCCAAAGTCATTCATGGTCAAGTGGAGTTTGAACCTGGCTTTCCCCAATCCAAGTCCAATATTTCAGTCAGACATGGTAATTCTCAATTGTAAGATCAACATGACTAATTTTGTACACATACTATCATGCAAAAAAGTATTTAAAATTATTTTATAAAATAATGCCTTTAGTACCAGTAGATGAAAGATTTTGCCATCTTTTTTTTAATTGATGTTATTGCAATTTCTTTTATTGTTGTGAGCAACCCATATTCTTTGGGAATCAGGCAGCATACAAGTTAAATTGTTGCTTATTTAGACCTGATTTGGCATTTTTATCTACCTATTTAGTTCTTTGCAAGGACCTGGGATTAGCAGACATTGTTTGATGGTGGTAAATATATTGTCACAGGATGTATTACCTATTCTAGTTGAGAAAAATGAAGGTTATGTCACTTCAAATACTCAGAAATAAAGGTGGTAATTTTTGTGGCAAATGCAATATAATATGGCAATGTTATTTTTTTGCTTATGAATGAGTGGCCAAACCAGAAAAACTTCAATGGAAGCTTCTTTTCTTTATCTAAAATAATTTTAAAGCATACTTGTTCTACTTGAATGTTCTATTTAGAACATTTCCTCAATTTTATAATTATATAAAAATGGATGTTTCAAAGAAACACCAAACTGTTCTTGTCACATTTGTATGATTTAATGGTTGCTATCACATTTATTTTCAAAGACAGATTTTCACATAAAGTGTCAAAGTTGTGTATCATAACAATGCACCTGTGAACTGTAAGTAATAACCCTGATTAAAGCTAACCTTGAACATACCCATTAAGCAGGCACTATCTGCAGACCCCCTTCCTGTACTTTTGCTCCATGATAAGTAGAAAGTTTGCTAATGGTAGAGCTATTTTTATTCATAATAGCACATAGATTTCATCAGCTCTCAGAAGCCCATGAGCAGAATACAAATGAACTGCAAATGTGTAAAATCAAAATAAAGAAATAAGTATTTCTTGTATAACAGCTTTAATTTACTTTTTAGAAGCTCTTTAGACTTTTTAAAATGACCTTGCTATCATTTGGAACTGAAAAACAAAAGCATACAAATGGAGGATGGCCAGATGTCTGGGATTATGCTGGACAGTCCAGGTTTTTTTTTTAAATGCCTATCTTCTAACCAGTTTTTGACAAACATGGGTTTGTCCCCCTTTTTCATCTGTTCTGTTTCTCTCTCCTCTGGCAAATGCATCTTGACAGCTAGGATTATTCTGCCTAAACTACAAGCATTTGGACTAAGCAACAAGAAAAAAATAGTGAAGAAACCTGGTGCCATCTCTTGGTTGTCCGGATTTTTACATTCCAGATACGGTATTCCTGGTTTTAAAGATATGGCCAAAACTCTTGTGTATGACAGATCAAGGGAGGAGCTGAGAGCAAACTGGGAAGATGTTTATATGTGTGAAAGAAAAGGGCATGAGAAAGATGGAGGATGAAAAGAAAGTGATGGGTAGCATCAAAGAAAAGCATTCTGTTTCCTTAGAAGTTGCATGCATTCCCCCCTTAAACAGCTCCTGCCTTGTGCTGATGTTGGCTTGGTTCTAAGCCTATCTAAGAAAATCCTGTTCCAACTGAGATGCTTTGGCAAAAGTTTGCAAATGTTCAGTCTGGTCAGCAGGTTATCACGTCCTCTTATTGAATAATTCCCTGCTAAATTGTCCCAATAGGAGATTTGTGCCCTCCTAATTTTCTGTCCATGAAATCAATCACTTTCATTCCTGCAGGAGAGTCTTGCTGGTCATAGACATTTATATTTTTATTGCTGTTGCAGATGCAATTAAATAAACCTAGTGATGCAAGATTTCATCAGTTTTCCAACCAGGAGAAGAGATTTATCCCCAGCTATCAAGTCTTCTCTCTTAAGTGATAATGGGGGGTGGAGAGTTGGGGTAGGAATTGAGATTGTGTTGAGTTTCAAAAAGCCAAAAGCCAAAAGCTGCGGAACAAAATAGCTCTATAAGACTTTAGACATAAAGTATCCATTCTGTCAGAGAAGTTCCTACTTCTGTGAAGCAGCCAATAATGCACAGATTCGTCCAGGATTTTTCAAACTTGACAATTTTAAAATGTGTGGACTTCAACTTCCAGAATTTCCCAGCCAGCATGCACAAATTAGCAAGTAAAGCATACCAACCAAAATAGAAAGGAATGTTTGAGCATACCTGACAAGGAAAAGAGTACTTTAAAACTGCAGTGCAAAAACATACCTGCAGATTGCAGGTACAATGGAAGTAGTGCAAGTCTGCAGCAAATTTTTCATTGCTGGCCTACTCTGGCCATGGATAACTGAGCAACATGGATAAACCCATAGATTGAATATAAAGAAGGTGCATTGTAGAATTTTTACAGAGATCCAAGTCAAATTGTCTAATCAAGAATTCTGGGAGTTGAAGTCCACACATAGTAAAATTGCCAAAGTTGAGAAACACTGGGCTAGACACAGCAAAAAGGGAATAAGCTCCTTAGCCAATTTAACCAAAACGCCAAACACTGCCTTAAGCTAATTTAGGATGACTAGAAATAAATAAAAAAAGAGTTGGTCATCTTGTATTCTACACTGAAGGGATCTGTGATGTGAACATAAATACCTTCAGGATAAGCTAAGGAAAAAGTAGGTAATTGTTCAAAATTTTCTAGACAACATAGAGTTACTAAGTATTGGACATGAATATAAAGGGTATAAACATAAACACTAATTTGGCTAAACATGTAATATTATTATTAAAGTCTTTTTTTAAAAAACAGTTGGAAATGCATTTATTTGGTTTTTAAAAATCATTCCTCATCTTTGTCTTCTTTCTTCATATACCTTTGGTTGGTTGCTGCCTGGTTGGACCAGTTTGGGTGAACCAGTCACTGTGATCACTGACTGGGCCCACCCCAAGCCCCCTATACTATCCTTTCCATTTATAACTAACTTTCTGGCTTCTTCCCCCACCGACACTGCCCAGCTGGTTCTGTGCTACACCAGCGAACCTTGTTAAGGTACGTGCAGCCCACCTCTGGTCTTATGGAATTCACATACTACATTCCTTTCTTCCTATCTAAGCCTCTGAGCCCAGACTCTTGCTGAGTGTAGGAATCCAAACTAAAGAATCTCTACCATATGTAGCAGGGGTTAAATCCAGTAGGTTCTGACAGGTTCTGGAGAATTGGTAGCAGAAATTTTGAGTAGTCCAGAAAACCGGCAAATACTACCTCTGGCGGCCCCAAAGTGGGGAAGGAATGGAGATTTTGCAGTATCCTTCACCTGCCATGCCCACTAAGCCACGCCCATAGAACCGGTAGTTTAAAAAAATGAATTTCACCACTGGTATATAGTATCTGTTTCATCAATGCATAAAAAGTTAATTGAAAGGAACTGAATCCACAAGTCTTGAACTGCTTTCCTTTCAAATATTTCAAAAGTGCTTTCCCATATGCCTGCTTTCTTCTCAAGATTAAACAAGACTTACCCGCTTAATGCTAAATATGCCCATGGAACTGTAGTTTATAGTTCCTCAACTACCCTTGTTGCCCTTGTTATATAAATCTGTTTTAACTTATCTGAATTGTTTTTTAAAATTATATCTAGAGCTGGACACAATACTTAGTTTGGAGTTTGGTCAAAAGGAGGGTCAAGGGGGCAATATAGCTAAACATGTAATATTATTATTAAAGTCTTTTTTTAAAAAAAAAAGTTGGAAATGCATTTATTCGGTTTTAAAAAATCATTCCTCATCTTTGTCTTCTTTCTTCATATACCTTTGGTTGGTATATAGCAAGCCACTTCTGAAATCTGCAGGGACTTCTCCAGGCAGCTGCCAGGAATCAACATTATCTCAATGGCACAAAACAACCCCAGACAATGCAGTTTATTGTTTTAAATTGATAGTTTAATGTACTGTTTTCTAAACTTAGAAAAAAAAATATCTACATGGACTCCTTATAAAGAAATATAAAAATTGTATAATAGATCTGCACCATTGCAACAAATCCAGTCATCTATTTCCTTCATAAAATATTTGCCTTTCCCTGCTACCTTAGAAAGCTCTCTCAGACAAGACAACCTCAATGCTATATGCCTTTGTTACACTGAACTGATGGAACAAGTTGAAATACCTTTATAGGAAGCTTATCTTGGAATAGAACAGAATGATAATTAACACTAGCAGCCACTCAGGATACACCATTTTTGGTTTTTCTTTTCCTTCCTACACAAGCCTGCCAGACTAGTTGCAATTAGTAAAAGAAATACATCTCTAGTGGGTTAAAAGCCCAGCAGTTACATACCAGTAGTTGGACTGACTAAGGTATTAGGTCAATAAAAATGCAACCTGAACCATCATCCTAGTCCTCTTTTTACTTTTATACTGCCAGAAGAAATTATTATTCAACTAGTTCCTAGGGTGGCTAGGAAAGGGAATTTAAAATTCTGGGTGATGGGTTGTAGGTACTAGATCATTATATGCAATCTTCCTGTTTTATTGGAGCAAACATACATCTTTAAAGTATGCTATACTAGCAATCAAGAAAAAATAATTAAATCAACTATGCTGCATTGTGAAAATTATATTTCCCACTGTGATGCCTAAAACATTGTTGAACTGTAATCAGCAGAATGTTCAGCCACTAAAAGCTTGTTGGCTGATTCATCTTCTCAACAAGTCCCAAGGCACAAGGGTGAAGAAAGCCACTTTAACATCTGGGCTAGCAAAACATCTGAAGCATCTTTCCCTGACGTCATTTTTATATTTATTAATTGGAACTGTTCTTTCCAAAGTTCCACTGGTATTAGATGCTGTGCAAAAACACAATTTTGCTCTTATGCTGTTAGTCTCATTTGTTTTGGTAGAGTTTCAGTAGGAGACTTAGTGTGAATGGTGCTCACTGTGAATTTATGAACATCAAAACACTTTGTGGCCAATAGGGAAAGATTAGACTTCTTGACCAGATGCCTACTTTATGATTAATTCATCATTTTAATTATAAGCCCTTTCTGTAGATAAAAGCGCCACTGAGTGACACAATTACAGCAACAATGACAAGGGCAAATCTCTTTTCTAATTTAAATAGATGACGCAAACACCCCATTGAGTGTGTACATATGGCCTTCTCTTGTTCTACAATGTGCCCAAATCACATTCTCAGCAAGGACTGCAAAACATGTAGGATAAATGTGGAGGGAATAAGAGAAAGCTTTAGCTATTCAATTAAGCATGAGGAGAATGAATGGGTTATATTCACAAAGCTTTTATTCCAAAATTGGAAGGAATTAAGGAACAGAATCTAACAGGGAAGAAAAAAATAAAATTAGATTTTCCAACACCCCAGGCTTACATTTCTCATCCTTGAAGGTGATTTTTGACAAATCCTGTGCATAGCAGAAGAATCAAGAGCCAAAAGAGTTTTCTTCTTTCCAAGCCCTCTGTTTATCTAACAACCTGATAAAAGCTAATTTAGATTCTTCCATGAATTACCTCTGTGGTCTCACATGATTATGTACTCAGCAGCAAAATATCCTTGAGAGCCAGTAAAAATAATGGGATTCTTGCTAAGGGCCATTAATATTTCTCAGAGCTGTTCCAGGGATCTCTTCATACTACGAACAGGGTTACTTGGGACCGTGTAAGTGTGAATTAGCTAGAGCACTTTGGGAATTGTAGAATGCTTTACACCTGATCAGGTGATTCAACTTCTAGCTGAGCTCTGCCTGACAACAACAATTCTCCCTATGGTTTCAGATGCTGTCTTTCTAACCACCTGCTCTCTTTCTAGCCGAAGATTAGATTTCACCTGGGAAAAGCATGTGTGATGCCATCAATTGGGTTCACATATGATATTTAGTCATTATGTGATTTGCTTAGGTTTAGTTTAACATTTGAGTAGTACACTATTTGGGCTTAGTCAATAAATGGTTATTAAGCAAACCATAGTTTAATATGATGTATCAACTCAATCACTGAATTACAATCCAATCTTGCAGCTCCAAGAACTCTTAGCAATTGGTTACCTGCACAGTGTTGAACCTTGGAGATAATAGATTTTTTTGGCATTCGCTTTAGATAGCTATGTACTTATATGTAAAATACAATTAACTTGGAGAGAAGCACCGCATTGAAAAGAGTGGCATATTTTCAAATAATGTTATGAATAAAATGTGTGAAATCACATACACACATACATGAATATAAAATGTTTTTGAAAAGAAAAAGAAAAAGATTCAGTGAGTTGCAGCAGAGGTACCTGCATCCCTACTCTGGTCAAAGCTATTGCCAAGTTCTCATCTGCCTCATGTCTCTGATGATGTGTGAGGCCTCCTGAGTCTATGGTCCCTAATCTCCCATCCAGAGACATAGGGCTTGGTAAACTGAGCCACAGTGGCACAGTGGTTAGAGTGCAGTACTGCAGGCTACTTCTGCTGACTGCCGGCTGACTGCAATTTGGTAGTTCAAATCTCACCAGGCTCAATGTTGACTCAGCCTTCCATCCTTCTGAGGTGGGTAAAATGAGGAGCCAGATTGTTAGGGGCAAGAGGCTGACTCTGTAAACTGCTTAAAGAGGGCTGTAAAAGCACTATGAAACAGTATATATGTCTAACTGCTATTGCTAAACTATTGGTTTATGAGGACATAACTTCAAGAAAGAGAGGTTAAAGCAAGCTGAAATCTCTAGGGATGGCCAGAAGAAAGAAATTTAAGAAAATAGTAGCAATTATATCTATAGCAGACTTAAAGCACTTTGGATTTATGCCAAATGTGTCTCTTGCTTTTCATCAAGCCTCCCAATCTAATAGATGATAAACCTTATTTATCAAAATTGATTAAAATAGTCTTTGCAAGCCAGATAGATTACATGGATAAAAAGTATGTTTTAGAAGCTAGCTACTGCAGCATAACAAATGACCATCATGTACGGTGCTGGCTATATCCCTGAGAAGTAAAATGCTATTTAATTTTAGTGCACAGATAAAGGCTTCCAAGCCTGACTGAACCTCCATGCTATCTGCATAAAGAAGAGCCTAGGGAGTATGAAATAGCTAATAGTCAACTTTATCCTTAGAAGCCTCTTGGGGAATTTGCTAGGGAGATAGTATGTGTGGGTCAAGTTAATGTACTCCAGATATTGGGGGGGCAGTTTCTTTCAAAGTAAAAGAAAATGAGATAGAAAAAAAATAACTTAGAAAGCAAAGGTTGCTTGGTTTCCAGCAAATGAAGGAGAAAATAACACTGCCAGAATAGTGGCATTTGAGTTAATGCTTTCATTACGCTAAAAGAGAAAATCACATCAAAATCCACCAGTAAACAGAAGTCAATAACAAGCCATTGTCAGGGTGAAGAAATACTTTTAAAATCTCAACTTCAGAAGAGAAGAAAAATGAATACACACAGATCCCTTCCCCATCCTCTTTCTTCATAAGCCTGGTTTAAGGTTAAAGGTTTTTGAACTAAAATGTGAAAGGAGGCAGACCGTACATTTAAAATATCTTGCCTTATTCATTACCGAAGATTAGAATTTCACAATAAAATACAATCCCTTCATAACAAAGCTTTGTTAACTCATGCCAGCTATATGTATACCTGATCTTTATTTCAGATTTAAACAAGCTTATTTGGTGGCACTCCATTGTATGTTATTTTCAACCAAATAAGCAAAAAAGGAAATACATCCATAAATAGTAAAATCAATAAAATACAGGTAGTTCTCGAGTTACAATCATTCATTTAGTGACATTATAATGGCACTGAAAAGTGATTTTGTGACTGTTTTCCACACTTATAAGCATTGCAGCATCCCCAAGGTGATCAAAATTCAGGCGTTTGGCAACTGCTTCATATTTATGACAGCTGCACATGTCCCATGGTCATGTGATTTCCTTTTGCAACCTTCTGATAAGCAAAGTCAATGGAGAAGGCAGATTCACTTAACAACCATACTACTAGGTTAGGTTAGGTTAGGTTGCGTTTATTTATAGGCCGCCCTTTTCCCTGAGGGGACTCAGGGCGGCTAACAACTTATGGGAGGGGAAGACATACAATAACATAAAAATACAATATATAACTAAGATCAAACAACATTCATTCAATATTCGGGCGGGGGCAAACTATGGTCTTTACCCCCAGGCCTGGCGGGATAGCCAGATCTTGAGGGCTGTGCGGAAGGTCTGAAGGGTGGTGAGGGTACGAATCTCCACGGGGAGATCGTTCCAGAGGGTCGGAGCTGCTACAGAAAAGGCTCTCCTCCGCGTAGTTGCCAGCCGACACTGGCTGGCAGATGGCACTCGGAGGAGGCCTAATCTGTGGGATCTTATGGGTCGAGAGGAGGTAATTGGCAGAAGGCGGTCTCCCAAGTACGCAGATCCACTACCATGAAGGGCTTTATAGGTAGTAAGAAGCACCTTGAAGTGCACACGGAGGCCAACAGGTAGCCAGTGCAGCTCGCGGAGGATAGGTGTTATGTGGGCGAACCGAGGTGCACCCACGATCACTCGCGCGGCCGCATTCTGGACTAGCTGAAGCCGCCGAATGCTCTTCAAGGGCAGCCCCATGTAGAGCACATTGCAGTATTCCAGCCTAGAGGTCACGAGGGCGCGAGTGACTGTTGTGAGAGCCTCCCGATTCAGGTAGGGTCGCAACTGGCGCACCAGGCGAACCTGGGCAAATGCCCCCCTGGTCACAGCCGACAGGTGGTGATCAAAAGTCAGCTGTGGATCCAGGAGGACTCCCAAGTTGCGAACCCTGTCTGAGGGGTGTAAATTTTGACCCCCCAGCCTGATCGTTGGAACACTAGCCAAATTTTTGGGAGGGAAACACAACAGCCACTCGGTCTTTTCTGGGTTGAGTACAAGCTTGTTAGCCCGCATCCAGTCCCTAACGGCTTCAAGACCCCGGTTCATCACGTCCACCACTTCATTGAGTTGGCACGGGGCGGACAGATACAGCTGCGTATCGTCCGCGTATTGGTGGTATCTTATCCCGTGCCTCCGAATGATCTCGCCCAGCGGTTTCATGTAGATGTTAAATAGTACTAACTTAACAACTGCAGTGATTCACTTAAGAACTGTGGCAAGAAAGATCATAAATGGGGCAAAACTCACTTAACAACCGCCTTGCTTACTGTAGCTACAGAACTGTAGCTACAGAACCTTTGGAACGAGCTCCCCGTAGAGATTCGCACCCTCTCCACCGTCCAGGCCTTCCGCACAGCCCTTAAGAACTGGCTCGCCCGTCAGGCCTGGGGACAAGGATAGTTACCCCTCCCGAATGATGAATGTATGTTGTTTACTATTTTATTATATGTCTCTATCTTAACGTCTGTATTCCCCTTCCCCGATTTTATGTGAGCCGCCCTGAGTCCCCTCAGGGAAAAGGGCGGCCTACAAATACTAATAAAATCACAAATCACAAAAAAACTCTTGGGCTCAGTTGTGATCGTATGTCAAGACTACCTGTACCTTATAAAAATCAGTACAAATTAACAAAGCAGAAGCAAATATCAGCATAAAGAAAAGCCATATAAAATCAACTGGGGGAGAAATCAACTTGAACTTGATTCTCAATAAGTATTGAGCTCAGAATTTATTAAGAAGAAAAAACAAATTGAAATGAAACACACTTTTTTTCCCTTGCCATCCTCAACTTATCTTTGACGAGAGAGAGAGGGGGAGTTAAGTTGAGGGCCAAAAACATTAAAATCAGTGTTTCCCTCAGCAAGCTTTGAGGGCCTCAGTCTCCCTATGTGAAGAATTGCACCCTTTCCATTCCTTTGCAGATAGCACTGCTGTAAATGCTGTGCCCATGCCTCCTAAAAAAATTAACTGTTCCTTAGAACAATTTAAAACATTCAGAAATTAGAAATAAGTGCTGCAGTTGCCAGTTCTAAAAGCAAGGAAGGCATCAAGTTTGGGTGCCTCCATGCTCATAACATCAGAAAGCTGGAATCTCATTGCTTTCTCTTTTCTTCAGGAAAGTTTGCTATGATTGCTGTTTAAATGGGTCACTCTTCTCCATCTGCTTTTTGAATTGTTACTCTTCCATGAAATTTGTTTTTGCGGAAAGTCACATGAACTGTGACCTGAAGTCACCCTGCCAAATCCACTCTCATGCAGTAATATCAATGCAGAATTGCACCACATTATTTCTTTTTAAAGAGTCACACTATTCTGTGAAAACTCTAACCTTGAGAGAAAATTGGCATAATCATTATCAAAGAAAAGTCACAGAGTCATTCTTTTTCATATATATATATTCCAGGCACACACATGATATGTGAGTTGACTCACACATGATTGGCACTGGATTCTATCAGTGGAATTGAAATGGAAGGAGGAAAGTATTAGTGAGCTTTTATTCTAGGCTTGCTCAGTGATTCATGATTGACCATTAAAAGATATTATTTTTGTTCTTTTTTTTATCTAAGTGTATCTCTGGTTTTTTTTGTTAACTGTCAGAGCTAGATGCTTTGGGAACTAAGCCCAAACAAATTGACTAATCATACCATTTGTACCACCCACCAGAGTATTTGCTCTTAGTGAAGGCAAATAAATAATATTTAGCAATATGAGTCTGCTATCATTAGAGGATGGTGGTTTGGAGAGGCATTCTGACCTGCAGACAGAGACCAAATACAATGTCTTTTTACCAAAGTCCAAGAGTCTACTATTTTATCACCACTAAATAAATACTAATTGTGTCTCAATTTTTTATATCAAATAAAAAAACACAACGGTGACAACATATCAAATAAAGGACTGTCCCTCTATAATACAAGAGTCTAGTATAAAAGATAACTGGATGGCAGCTACATAGGAAGAGGCTTCAAGTTGTCTTTTAGAGGTGTGATCACAGTGCAGTGGGCAAAGTTCATAGCCAAAGTGGGTAGTTCTGTTTGTTTTTCTGCTATGATCCTTACGCCAACCCAAATTGAAGTACAGATTATAAATCAAACAAGCAGTGCAGCTGAAGGGCAGCTTACAAAAGACTCTTCATGCAGCCCATATCTTTAAGATGACCCTGCAATTCACTTTGTGAATAAAAATATTGGTAAAATATATTTTTATCTTAAAAATAAAATCTTACCTCAATTATGGACAATTATTCTCTAATTTTGTTGTATTCTTTCTGATTTTGTAATTTGACATGGTACAATTTATATTAATTATGTTGTTATGTAATTATAATACACACACACACACTGTATTTTTCAGAGTATAAGACGCACCTTTTTCCCTCAAAAAAGAGGCTGATTATACACTGAATACATCATTTTTTGCCTCCCCAAACCCTGTCCCCTTCACCAAAATAGCCATGCAGAGCCTCTAGGAAGCTTTTAGAGGGCTCCTGGGGGCTGGGGAGGCCAGAAATGAGGAAAAAGCAGCCTTTTTTTGCTCAATGTTATCCCCCCAGCCCCCGCCCCCGAGCACTCTATAAGCTTTCTAAAGGCTATCCATGCCCTTTTTTAATGAAAAACAGGCCATTTTTGCTCATTTTGTGGGTGCACCTCCCCAGGAGCACTCTGCAAGTCCCCTCATGCTTTTTGTGGGGAGAATATGGCCTGTTTTCGCAAAAAACAAGCCTTTTTGGGGAGGTTTGCAGAGTGCAAAAACTTTTTTTTTATTTGCCTCTTCAAAACCTTGGTGCGTCTTATACTCCAGTGCGTCTTATACTCCGAAAAATACAGTGTGTGTGTGTGTGCGTGTGTGTGTGCGTGTGTGTGTGTGTGTGTATGTATGTGTGATATATATATATATATATATATATATATATATATATATATATATATATATATATATATATATATATATATATATATATATATATATAAATTACAATTATGATACAAAAATTAACTTATGAAGGATTTATATAAAGGAAGAAAAGGATGAGCTAACCTCTATTCATGAGTTGAACAGAACTTAGGCACTATCAATCAATCAGAATAGAGCTGGAAGGGACCTTGGAGGCCTTCTAGTCCAATCCCCTGCTCAAGCAGGTAATCCTATACCATTTCAGACAAGTGACTGTCCAGACTCTTCTTAAAAACCTCCAGCGATGAAGCACCTACGGCTTCTGACAGCAAACTGTTCTATTGGTTAATTGTCCTCCCTGTTAGAAAGTTTCTCCTTAGTTTCAGGTTGCTTCTCTCCTTAATTAGTTTCCATCAATTATTTCTTGTCTGCCTCCTCTTTGTGGCAGCCTCTCAAATACTGGAATTCTGCTATCATGTCTTCCCGAATCCTTTTTTTCTCTAGACTAGCCAGGCCCAAATCCTGTAACCATTCTTCATATGTTTTAGTCTCCAGGCCTTACCTAAAGAAGATCAATGGATCAGTCCCAACATACAGATTTAGTAGCTTCTTTGGTAAAAAGAAAAGAAAGAAAGAAAGAAAGAGAGGGAGGGAGGGAGGGAGGGAGGAAGGAAGGAAGGAAGAAAGAAAGAAAGAAGGAAAGAAAGAAAGAAAGAAAGAAATAAGAGGGCTCTATCCATTCTAGTTCATATATTTTGAACCAATGGCACTAATGTAGTAGACAACATTTTCACGTAACCCAGAAGTACACTTGCTTCTCTGAGGTTTTTGCAAGGCATATTTCAATGAACACCAATTTAAAGTATGCCAAACCACTGGCCATAGGTATTTTCAGCATCTCAGTAACAACCCAGTTTTTCTCAAATAATTTAAGAGATATAGATTTCAGCCTTAGTGCTAAATAAGAAAAATACTATGAATTGTGAAATGAATTGTGAAATGAATTGTGAAATATCTGTGGGACTATGACATAGCCCCAATTTAGTGGTTTTCCATTAATGACATTGCAAACTATTATGCATATTACTAAAAGGTCCCAAAGTTATAATCTAGTTATAATATGTTGCCAACAAACAACAGTCTTAGCATTTTCCATGACTTGTTTTATGACTTCTATAATTATATCATGTCACTCATAATCTTCAGATAGACAGATCATATAAGTCTATCAGATTTTTGTCAGAAAAAATTATTCAATGGTTTCGAGGAAGCCTCATAAACTGGTAAAATGTTTGAAATCAGTTTTTCTACCCTATATAATACTAGAATGGCAACAGTTGGCACAAGTTGTACAATACACAATTTTATTTTCAGACTAGAATGCCATCCATGCCATCCATGCCAATGTTCGCATATTGCTGAAAGACGTTTGGTGATTTTACATACAATAAATTACTCTTTAGTTATGCAATATGATCTTGCCAGATCATGCTCCCTAATTAATAGAGACCTTTGAGTAGGAAAATAAGGGCCTTTAATCTTTTTGCTCCTTTACAAGATGTTTGGTCTACAATCTTTTTTGAACATTTTGTGGGATTTGTTTTGTTTTGTGAAGCAATTCTGAAAAAAAGAAGAAATTTAAAGACACCAAGGCGACAGTGGAGAAAGTGAATTGAAGTCCCAGCTGTTGAGGACTAGTAAATAGAAAACTAGAGTCAGATCCTCTCAAATAGCATTCATCCAGCTGCAGTCTGAGACCCAAAGTTGTAGCCCAGCCATGAAACTATATGACTGCAACTAAGTATGAGATAAGATACTACACATAAATTATACATGTAGGAAATGTATAAAAGGAACACATTTTCTAGTCAGATCAAATGGAATTGCACCCTCTCAGTACAATCCTTTCATAATAAATTGCAAGAAAAAGATTTCCAATAAATAACCCCTTAAAACCCCATGTTTATTTTAAATCATCAGAAAATAGCATTCTGGATATCTCAAAAACTGTTTTCCTAGCTGCAGGTTATTTCCTACTAAAGCTACAATTGTTTGATTTGTTCAAATTAGCAGATCTAGCTACTAATTTAAGTGTTGAGGTGTACCCTTCAAAAAAAAGTTATACATGGAACCAAGTTCATGTGCCCATGGACTTTCTGTTTGGGGTTTCCTTCTTCACCTGCCCCTTGCAACTCAAGGGCTGAATAACGGCAACAAAATAAAGATGGCACAGACATGACTGCAAGATGGAGAGACACAACAGCTGCTATTACTCCTCTACACTCAATCAATATATAAGACAAAAATGAAGATCTGGGAGTCAGTCCTTCACAAAGACAGATAACCAGTTTCTCCAGTTTGCCAATATACTGTAATTGGGAAAAAATATTACTTTAAAACATCAAATATGGTAGCACAAATCTATTTGATCAGCCTGCAGAAGCCACAGATTCTTGTATACCATTTTTTTTTTAATTTCAGCAGAGCATTAGACAAGCGGACCTAATGGAAAATGAATTATCCAAAATCTTCATCTACAACCGTCTCTGATGAGCATTAGAGAGCATTAGCTTCAATTGCCCCATACTGCTTGTATCTTTGTTCTATTTTATTTTTTTCAGGCTATGATTTTTTCCCCACCTGCTACTTGAATACTTTCAACTGGAGATGCCAGAAACTGGTGCAACCTGATACTCAACCCTTGTCGCTTACCTGAACCTTTATCTGCAAATTTCTTTATGCAGTTTTTGCAGCTTTTATGCTTTTTATTTTATCAGATTTCTGTAAAGAGATTATTCTGGGAATATAACTTACCTAATTCTAAGATAGTTTGTCAGAAGACTCCATTAGCAAAGGGCCAATCATTGCAGAATCTGAAATAAATATTTGTGCTCAAAATAATTATGAATTTTTTAAAAAAAAATGCATAGTCATAAAAAGACAGTATAACATTTGTAAGGTAGCACATAAATTATATATAAAGGTGTTCTGACCCCCTCTTCTATCCAGTAACGAAAGCCGAGACAAGCTTAATTAGAATGTCCTTTAATAACAAGACCAGAATCTCGGTGGCTGAAAGCCAAGCAAACAAACAGATAAGGATCTTGGCAGCAAGTCCGACAAACCTTGGCAGTAATTCAAACAAACCTTGGCAGCAATCCAGCCTGCCAAGTTAGTTATGTTCACTTTAGTCAATGCCTTGACTTCTACAAGAGGGGCGTATCACAAACTGTCTTTTTTATAGTCTGCAGAGAGCCTAATGACCACCAGCTGAGCGCAATTACCTCCTGTAATTGCGTAATTGTTCTTGACGCCGAGTAGCTCTTCGATGGCATGCATCCAGGAACAACTCACTGCTGGTTTCTGGATCACTCTCCCTTGTCTCCTCCCCACTGGTCCAAGGCTCAGGCGCCACTGGTGGCCAACCAGTCTCTCTGCGCCTGCTCAGAGTCAGAACCCTGTCCAGGGTCCTCCACATCCTCCAGGGCCGACTCATAGGGCCCCCTCGCTGTCGGAGTCTGGTGGCAGCTCCAACGGCTCCTGCTGGGCCACAACATAAAGGTATGTTAGGATCTTCTTTATTTCCTTCTTTCAGTTGCTACTTCTGTTGTGGCTCCTTTTTCATGGTCACAACTAATCTTTTACAGTCCTGCCTATAATGCTATGTTCTGCTAGGCGCTGAGTTTTTGTTCCAGCCATTCTGACCTATGCTATGCATGATAATCAAAGCTATCCTCTGTTGGCTGGACAATCCAAGATTATTATTTCCTCAAAGCATCAAGGAGGTTTCCTAATACTAGTCTCTCTATCTCATTAAACCCTAATGCTATAAGTCTGGTTGTGGAAGAAGAGAAGAAACTGTCTTTAAGTCCCAAATCAAGTGTTTCACTCCATCATGCACTCAATAGTAGTGTAGGGAAGATGTAGGAAGGAATGGAAGAAACAGTGTTAAATTATACTTCAACTCAGGAAGAAGTTGGTAAAGAGAAAATAAAAACTTCTTGGACACAAGTAGAATAAAAAGATTGAGATCACCAAAATGCTGTACTTGTACAGATAAAATAAGGCTTAACTAACAGAAAATTAAATATCACAATTTCTGGCTGTTTCAATTGCTGAAACAAAAATCCTTTGCTTGCTTATTTGGATTTTTTCAGCTTTTTTCTGATTCCAACTTTTAATCAAATGCTCAAAAGTCAATTTTCTACTTTTCATAACTCCAATACCTAGGTTCTGCTTTGATCAAAATTACTTTTTCTACAGCTGAGGTAGAGAAGCAGGGCAAGATCTTACTTTGTATGTGACCAAAGCATGCATATCTGCCTTGAGGAGGTTTACATTCAAAGGGAAGCATATGGATCCCATATCTGGCATGAGGGTCTGGCAGTCTGGAATCTTGTGAGAAAAACAAGCAAGTTCAACAGCAGTCTCTCTCCTGGTTTAATAGGGCTCCAGATAACAAAAGCTGATCAGTGAAAATGCTCATGTAGCTATTAATATTGCTGATATTCTGCTGGATATCAGCAATGTCATATATGGACTCATATATAAAGCAGCTACTCCGTTTGAATAAATGGCTCCACTGGGAAAACCCAATATGGCAAGTTTTGTGACTGCATTAATGTAGAAGTTGCCCTAATTTCTAGCAGTGACTGAAATAATAATTCTTCCATGGAGCAACTCCAGTCCATTACTACTACAACACAGTCCTTTCAATAGTTCCAAGAAGACTCCTATACTCAGGTGACCCTGATGATACAGATAAACCTCCAGGTGGCCTCAACCACCCTCTAAAAGGATGCAAATGACCAGCTGTCTGTAAGGAATATAAATCCTTCCATTCCCCACCATCCAGTCCGAGCTGAAGAAGTTTCTTGGATGAGAAGCAAAATGTCTTCAAGGAAAAACCATTAGAAAGGAGGAGATATAAAAGAGAGGAAATGTTAACGTGGAGAGAATTTGATGATGAAGATGTTATGTACTATTGTAATTGTATGAATATATAGTTATATTATTAATAGTATTATAATGAATATTATAACAAATATGTGGATTTTGATTGTTTAAAATCAGATCTCACACTGTTCGGTGAAAATGGAAAGTAATAAAAATAAAATAAATAAAATATGAAAAGAAAAAGGAAAACCAGAAAGTCCAGTTGCCTCTTGAAAAAGCACCTTTGGGGCAACCATGATCTGGATAACTGAGAATCTCCATAGACATCCAGTCCATTACAGTACAGTCATCATAACCAATGAAACTAGTCTGAAACATAGCAATAAAATTAATTAAATAGAAGTAGTTATTCTTTTTAAAGCTGGACTACACTTCTGTTTGTTGGGGTTTTTTTGTTTTTGTTTTAAAATTAAATTTATATGCTGCCTAGCTCACTCTCAAAGTGACTTTTATTTCTTTGTGAGATTTTTTTCCCCAACCTTTGAAGTATATGGAGAACACAGTATTTCCATAATGATGTGCCCGGAGTAAGCCAGGCCAAACAGCTTGGCTCATTGCAGGGGTAGATATGGAGTCTCACGTAGTAAAATAGGTCTACTTGCTTACTTACTTGATTTCTTGGTTTGAGGCAAATTGTTCCAAAACAGAATCCTTCAGATATGTTGAACTAAAAATCCCATCACACACAGTCAACAGATGTCAGGTGCTGTGTAAAATCTCTTTTCTTTGAATATTATAACAAATATGTGGATTTTGATTGTTTAAAACCCAGATCTCACACTGTTCGGAGAAAATGGAAAGTAATATAAATAAAATAAATAAAATATGAAAAGAAAAAGGAAAACCAGAAAGTCCAGTTGCCTCTTGAAAAAGCATCTTTGGGGCAACCATGATCTGGATAACTGAGAACCTCCATAGACATCCAATCCAAAATCCCCTTTCAACTTGCATTGCATGTGCTTTGAACCAGACAGCTTGATATAAAATCTCTATTCCCTTTTGACTGATTTAATTTGCATCGCCCTTTTGGCTTCTAGTCTCCAGAACCCTGAGCCACCTTTTGGGAGAACTGAGAAAAAGCTGTTGCTCTCATTACTTTAAATCCAGAGGTGGGTTGCTCCCGGTTCAGCCTGGATCGGGCGAACTGGTAGTAGTGGCGGCAGGAGGCTCCACTCACCCACCCGCCAGGCCACCCAGACGCTTCTGCACATGTGCAGAAGCGTCATGCGCAGGAGCGTGCCCGAACTTGTAGTAAAAAAAATTAGGAACTCATCACTGATTCAGTCCATTGCATTTGTTCATGGTTTGTTGCTATGTCACATTACTGTAATGTTAAACATGTTTTTTGTTGTTGCTTTTGTTTTTCTGAAAATTAATAGATTTAGTAGTGATTTCATCACTGATCAGCAGATATAACTTGATGATAGGATTGGGCTGTGAAATGTTGAAAAGGTGCAATTTATAGCATTTTTAAAAAATGATTTAGTTCTGTGGGCCTTTTTCCAGTTGTACCAAACAACAAGACAAACATGTCCTGGCAAGTCTTCTCACTTGCTTTCATCTTTTCTCCAACCCCAAGTGAGACAGATTTAAACTGTACCGATGTGTTTTCCCTGGCAACCCCCACAGGCAGTCGCAAACCTGGATGACCATAACCAGAAAGAAATCAGTGACAGAGTCAAGAGAGGCAGAAGAGGATCAGCCATTGGCACAACAGATGTCAAGCTAATGTAGCTTCTGCCGACTCAGGATGATCTCTGGTCATCTCAAACACAGGGAAAGACCAGAGATAAAAGCAGTTTTAAAAGTCTTTAATATGGAAATATAGGGGAATCAAAACAGCTTTAAAAATTACAATGTGGATGATTTTTAACCTCACTGTAAACAGAATCCCCTTTATAAAAGTCTAGAATTACAAAAAAAAAAAAAGAAAGAAAGAAAGAAAGAAAGAATCAAAGAATTTAGACTGACTTCTGGCGACTACACAGATATGCCCATTTAGGTTTTTATAGCAGCCATATAGAACTCTCATTGTCTTTTAGAATATTTTAAAGGTATTTCTTGTTGGTCTCCTCTCCAAGTTTTAACAGGTCTCAGGCTTCTTAATTTTTTTTAAAAAAATATAAATGCTGCCATCTGCTGGGTAAATTGCAAATAATAGTTATATTTTGAACAGAACAATGTTAGTGGCATTTTATTTAAATACCTAGGTAAAATATGTCCTTCGATATATTGGTATACATCATATCAAGAGATGTGCTACCCTTGTTTTTTTGAATGAAGATTTATTTGGTGCAAAATCTATTTCAGAAGTTATTATTTCATCTAATTCTGACAATAGCTAGCTGAATGTATTTGCAGAGCAAGCCAAAAGAAGATCTTGGCTAGAATCATGTTTTGTTTATTTTGATTTGTTAACACATCTGAAACTAAAGGTATGAAAAGAAAATCTCTTTGCTCCCCTCCCCCAAACCTAGAGTATTGTTTTGCATTCTTGTTCTGGTGTTGGGGAAAAGTGAAATCACAGAATGATGATGAATTTTGTATTGGAAGAAAAGTTTATTTAAGCCCACATGAAATTATGCAGAGCAAGATGGGAGAGTTCTCTGAAACTTCAAGGATAACTAATATTAGCCTCATCATATTGAATACAGCTCATCTGCCTGAAATCTACAAAACTGTCTGCTACAACGTCCTACCTGTCAATGACTACTTCAGCTTTAACCACAATAATACAAGGGCAAACAATAGATACAAACTCAAGACAAACCACTCCAAACTTGATTGCAGGAAATATGACTTCAGTAACAGAGTGGTCAATGCCTGGAATGTTGTACCTGACTCTGTTGTTACATCCTCAAACCATCCCAGCTTCAACCTTAAACTGTCTACCGTGGACCTCTCCCCTTTCCTAAGAGGTCCATAAAGGGGGCATGCATAAGCACACCAGCAGGCTTAACATCCCTGTCCTGCTGTGCCCATTTATTTGTACTCATTTCCTTTGTTCATGTCCATGTTTATATTTGTACCTGCTATTTTGCACATGTTTGACAAACTAATAGATACAAATACAAATATTGAAATCCCAAAGATTTACTTTTTGTTGATAGATGCTGCAACAATCAGAGTTCTCCTGTCCTTGATGCTTCGGTTTTTCCAGCTGACATTTCTTGCTTTCTGCCTCTCTGAACTTCCCCTTCTACCTTCACTTTTGTAATCCCAGACTTTATAATAAATCAATAGACAGGAAAATAAAATCCTTGTTGGAGCAGAGACTGTATTTTGCTGGTATAAAAACTTAAAATTCCCCACCTGCCACTCGACCAGCAAAATGCCTGGATTCATTTCTGCCCTCAATTGCAGATTATGTAAAGCTATTTAAATCCTGACTGACAGCATTTATCAAGACAGCTGTTGAACTGAGCCACTGTTGGTAAGAGAAATGGGGAAAGGAAGGGTGGAGGGAACAAAATACACCTCTCTGATATTCTCCTCAGGGCAAAAACAGATGCTACTTTTATCCAGATAGAAGCAGCAGAAATGCCAACATAGAAATTGTGTGATTATATATAAAAGAGCTATTTATTAGGGTATTTTCCACATACTTTTGCCTGCTTCTGCTTCTAGATATCAGTGGCCTCCATCAGTGAATACAAATGCAACAGCTGGAATGGAGGTAGTGGAAATCACCCTCTCTCATTCTCATCTATGTGGCATGTTTTTATATCTTTTGAGTTGGAGATTAACTAGCACACCACCGTTGTTTTCAGTGAATCAAATAACTATGGTGGGGTTTTTTTCTGTCCAAGGTTATTTAAACATCAAGTTCTAGCACAGGGAACATAAAAAATAAAATAGTTACAGCTTTAGCAATGAAGAATGAATTGGTTATATGTCAGCTGTTCCCAATCTAGTGCCCTTTTTAAGCTGATGCTATTATTCTCCAACCAACAGGGCCACCAAGCTTTGAAACAGACTGAAATTCAAGGTACTGATCTCATAATATTTCAATATTCACATACTGAATTTCTCATTCTCTAATAACAACTATGGCCATCAAAATTAGCAGCAATAGCAATAGCAGTTAGACTTATATACCGCTTCATAGGGCTTTCAGCCCTCTCTAAGCGGTTTATAGAGTCAGCATATCGCCCCCACAGTCTGGGTCCTCATTTCACCCACCTCGGAAGGATGGAAGGCTGAGTCAACCTTGAGCCGGTGAGATTTGAACCGCTGAACTGCAGATAGCAGTCAGGTGAAGTGGCCTGCAGTACTGCACCCTAACCACTGCGCCACCTCAGCTCTTTGCTTTGGGAAAAGACACGACAACTCTTCTTCAGTATATAAACCAGTGTTCCTCAACATCAGCATCCTAAAGACATGAGGACTTTCAATTATGGGGGTTGAAGTCCACACAATTTAAAATCACTGAGGTTGAGAAACATTGATCTAAACCCTTCATACCACTGACCTGCAATACATCATATTCATATCTTCACTGCCCGCTTAAAATTTATCTTCCAACTCAGGTAAGGAAGACAAATTTTAAATGGAAGATAATAATTAGTTTAAATAACACTATCATTTCTCTTGCCTCTTTTCCCACATAGTTCTTCTATGCCTCAGAGGTGGGGGGAGGAACTGTTTTACCATATGTGCCATTCTGGGCATTTGCTACCAAGGTCAAAGTGTTTAGTACATATGACTTCTAAGTCATTGAGTCCTAGCCAATTTACAGTCCAATGAAACATGAGTTAGTCATCCCTCTAAATGTTTTAGTCAGTAAGATCAAAAAGTTTTAACTACCAAATTTTGCCCATTTAAACAGCAATATTTCTTATTCACCTGATTAAATTAGGAGCACGCAGCTTGGATATTTATATTCTGTAACATTAAAATGACTGATATAACTGAATTATAACAGAAATAATGGTGTGGAACTAAAATGTGTGGTACCTTCATGCCAAATTTGTGGTTTCCTTATCTGCTGTTGAGTTGATTATATAAAGGTTTAAAGGTTTAAAGGTTTATTTAGTTGGTATGCCGCCCTATTCCCGAGAGACTCAGGGCAGCTAACAATCTGAAGGGGAAGGGAAGTACAAAATAAAAAGACAAACAATTTAAAAATACAGCAACAGTCGTAATCTCAGATGGGGCTGGAAAATTCAACAGCCCCAGGCCTGCCGGAACAGCCAGGTCTTAGTTGCTTTGCGGAAAGCTGGGAGGGTAGTGAGGATCCGGATCTCAACAGGGAGATCGTTCCAGAGGGCCGGAGGAGCCACAGAGAAGGCCCTCCCCCAAGGAGTTGCCAGCTGACATTGGCCGGCAGATGGAATACGGAGGAGGCCTAGTCTGTGGGATCTAATAGGTCTTTGGGAGGTAATTTGCAGGAGGCAGTCTCTCAAGTACCCAGGTCCAATACCATGTAGGGCTTTAAAAGTAACGACTAGTACCTTGAAGCATGTCCGGAGACCAATGGCAGCCAGTGCAGTTCGCGGAGGATAGGTGTGACGTGGGTATACCGAGGTGCACCCACAATCGCTCGCGCGGCTGCATTCTGGACAAGCTGAAGTCTTTGAACACTCTTCAAGGGCAGCCCCATGTAGAGCATGTTACAGTAGTCCAGTCTTGAGGTCACGAGGGTGTGAGTATCCAAAGGGCCTCCCGGTCCAGGTAGGGTCGCAATTGGTGCACCAGGCGAACCTGGGCAAAGGTCCCCCTGGTCACAGCCGACAAATGATGTTCTAAAGTCAGCCGCGGGTCCAGGAGGACTCCTAAATTGCGAACCCTCTCTGAGGGGTGTATAATTTCACCCCCCAGGCTAAGAGATGGAATAGTTGGACCATCTTTGGGAGGGACCATCAATAGCCACTCGGTCTTGTCGGGATTGAGTGCAAGCTTGTTCGTTCCCATCCAGACCCTAACAGCCTCCAGGCACTGGCACATCACTTCTACCGCTTCACTGCGTTGGCACGGGGCGGACAAATACAACTGTGTATCATCCTCATATTGGTGATATTTAATCCCGTGCCGGTGTATGATCTCACCCAGCGGCTTCATGTAGATGTTAAATAGGAGGGGGGACAGGACCGAACCCTGCGGCCAACACTGACTGTGACCTGTCCGAGAGGTAGGAGGAGAGGCACCGAAGAACGGTGCCTCCCACCCCCACCTCCCGCAACCGTTGCAGAAGGATACCATGGTCGATGGTATTGAAGGCCGCTGAGAGGTCAAGGAGCACTAGGATGGAGGAGTGACCCCTATCCCTGGCTCTCCAGAGATCATAGATCAGCGTGACCAAAGCAGTTTCCGTGCTGTAGCCAGGCCTGAATCCCGACTGAAAGGAATCCAGATAATCGGTTTCATCCAAGGACCGCCAGAGTTGAAAGGCCACCACTTTCTCAACAAACTTCCCTACGAAGGGAAGGTTGGAGACTGGACGATAGTTACTCAAGATGGCTGGATCCAGAGAAGGTTTCTTCAGGAGGGGGTCTCACCACCGCTTCCTTTAAGAGGAGCGGAAAGGATCCCTCCCAGAGTGTTAACTATTGTCTGGATCCAGCCACGTGTCATCTCCCTGCTGGTCGAGACCAGCCAGGAGGGGCACGGGTCCAGTATACAGGTGGAGGCACTCACTGCTCCCATGGCCTTGTCCACTTCCTCAGGAGCAACAAGTTGAAACTCACTCCATAAGCTCCGCTCAAGATCTTCCCCCGGTACCTTGGCTGGTACCGTGCAATTGGAGTCCAGATCTGTCCGAATCCGAGCGACTTTATCCACTAGAAACTGAACAAATTCCTCAGCTCTACCTTGTAAAGGGTCATCCGCGTCCCTCCCTTTCAAGAGGAAGCGGGTTATTCTAAACAAGGCGGCTGGGTGCGATTCAGGGGATGCAATAACAGCGGCAAAATGCGAACATTTCGCCACCTGTATTGCCACGAGATAGGCTCTGATATAGGCTCTCATCAGTGCTCGGTCTGACTCAGATTTACTGGCCCTCCAGTGGCGCTCTAGGCATCACTTTTGGCGCTTCATCTCCCGGAGTTCCTCGGTAAACCAAGGAGCTCTCATGGATCCGCTACCTCAGAGAGGCCACAAAGGCGCAATCCGGTTTAGAGCCTCCATCGCCACTCTATTCCAAGCAGTGACTAAGGACTCCACTGGACTGTGGACGAGAGCGTCAGGTATTTCTCCAAGCGCCGTCTGAAATCCCACAGGGTCCATCAGGCGCCTGGGGCGGAACCACTTAATCGGTTCCTCCTCCCTACAGTGGGGGATTGGTTTCTGAAAGTCAAGCCTCACTAGGAAGTGATCAGACCATGACAAGGGCAATATCTTAATACCCCTCAACTCTAGATCACTGCTCCACTGCTCCGAGAGGAATACGAGGTCAAGTGTGTGACCTGCTGAGTGAGTTGAACCCCGGATTACCTGGGTCAAGTCCATGGCCGTCATGGAAGCCATGAACTCCTGGAGGAACTAATGACCCTCGGATGATGACAGCCACTCCCCCACCTCTTCCCTGGGGTCGCGGCTGATGACACACCTGAAACCCTTCTGGGCACATTTCAGTGAGGGGGACTCCTCCCTCTGGGCCCAGTCAGGTTTCAGTAATACATGCCAGGTCTGCTCCCTCGTCTAATATTAGGTCCCGGACGAGGGGAGCCTTGTGAACCACAGACCTGGCATTTAGCAACAGCAGCCTGAGACCAGGGCCCTGACAACTCTCGCCATCTGGCCTTGGAGTGGAACTAATATGGCTAGAAGGAGGGATCGCTGTGACGTAGCGGACGCTCCTTCCCCGATAATGGCTAGCCCTAAAGTACCCGCCGTACCTGCCCCTCCCCATCATGACCCTAATGTTCCGGCCCATCCCCGTTCCCGTAGACCCCGCTCCCCCCCCATAGCCTCCGCTCCCTCCGGCAGGCCATTTAAATCAAGCATTCTAGGACTGGAGGTAGGCCTGGGCCCCCTAACACTTCTGCAAGAGCACTCAGTGTAGGAGGCATCAGGCTGTAATCCCAGTCCTTTCAAACATAAACATCCGTTCACCCAAGACGTCCCCACATAGCAATTAAAAACACAGAATACAGTGATAATAGGTTAATAAAAAGTGGTATCATTCATTCAATCGCATACATATCACATAGACTCACCATACGAGTTAAAAATTGCAAAATTCGTACAAGGCTTGTACTAATATGAGAGAGGAAGTCTTAATGTTCTTAATCTTCTCCTCTGCAGAGTCCAGCAAAGAGGGCAAGGTCCAAAAGTCTGAAGTGATTGGAAGATTAATGTCAGTTGGGGGGAGATACAGAGCAGGCTCCCTGCCCACGTCCTCTTTGTCCCTTGCTTTTTTCTTTCTGCAAAGATTGAGGCGCAGAATAGTAGGAGGGATAATATACGGGAGTCTCAGCGAGGCCGGAAGTGGGTTCAAGAATCCCAGCTCAATCCAAAATGGTGGTCCTGAGGACGAAGGCAGGGGCGGGGATGGTCGGAAGGCAAAGTAAGCATGGATAGCAGCGGCAGCAGCAGCGAGAGCCAGAAGGCCGGTCATGGTGGTCAAGGCCAAAGCAGCAGTTGCGGGAAGATCAGAGCTCCCCCAGCAGCTGGGCCGCGGCGTCTTCCAAACAGCTGAGCCGCGGCATTCTCAAGCCGGCATCAGCGAGCCAGTGGCACAATGGCGGTCGCGGCAGTCAGGGCAGCAGTCACGGGAGGGTCGGGGCTCTCTCAGACCAGCTGGGCCGCAGCGCCTTCCGAGCGGCGTCGGCGTCTTTCACGAACGGCAGCCTTGGAGAGCAATATCTCTCCAGTTCACTGCCAGCACCAGGTCCCCGAAAAATCGCTCGTACCTTGGCCTCTCCCCGGCTCAATTTCTGAGCACAATTTCTCCTCTTTACAGGCTGTTTTTCTTTTACGGGGCCAGAGCGGTGAACTCGGTAGACATGTTCCTCGCACATGCACAGTAGTAGGTATAAAACTATAGTAGTATATAAGGAAAGATAAATCATTTTTCCTTTCTTGCTCACATACATCATCCAAATTCTCTTTTTTTTTTTTTGCAAAGATTTCTTTTCAAGATTCTGTCTTTCTTGCAATCCTGGCATAGTTGTTTCTTTGTTGGGGTCTCTTGAAAGGCTGACAAGAAGAATCTAAAGAACACATGGTAAAACATATGGATTCCTGGGTGAAATTCAAGGTGCTGATGGCTACATATGAAATTCAAGGTGCTGATGGCTATATACAAAGCCCTGCATGGCACATAGCCTAGATATTTGTGGAGCTATCTATCTCCAATTATCTTTGTCCCGAAATATCTGATAAGATTCTATAATCTATGTTACAATAACTAAATAATTTCATTTTATAGGATCCAGGAGCCATGCTTATCACTGTTTTAAACATAGATTCATTCCAGTCTTGGAAGTACTTTCTTGTATTGAAAAATCTTCTTGGTTGTTTTTTCATTTAATAAGGATGCCGTCAATGTCACCATGACTCCTGAAATAAGAGTGGGGTGTGATCTGATCACATTGCCCTGTTACATATAGATTTAAATTCTGTTAGTTTACTGCAGGTGGTAAACATAGCATCTTGACTGCATCAACATTGTGCCAATTCCCACCACTATAACTACCAGGACTGTAATATTGCACGATGTGAATAAATAGTGTTCATCATACATCTTTCAAACAAATTGGAGCCATGGGAGTTCTAACAGTGTTTGGAAATTCTTGGTTTTAGCAGATCTTACAAACTTTATACAATCACACTACAAACAGCTGGCAAAACTGCTAATCCATGAGGTATTTTAGGTGTCAAGAATGACGCAGCTCAATCTCACCTCCTAACAGTTTATTAAAGTATTGTAGTCAGGAGTATCATCTTTTTTTTATACTGCACAGCTTGGAATGTGCTTTGATATACTTGTTTATTGTTAGCATCTCACACAATGCCAAAAGTATGAAATTTGAAGGTTGTAATGCCAACAGAAGGAAATGACCATCAACTTTTACCTGCTGTGTCTTAAGAAAAAGAAAAAATAACACCTCTTTCAGTTTCCTGTTTTCTCACCTATAAAATACCAAAGTTCTTTTTTAACTTAATCTGCTGACACTCAGCAAGTATCAACAAGACTAGCAGTGAAAGGCAGTGACTATGAACTGGGCTGTGTTGTAAGACTTCTGCTTCTTGCTTAATTTCTTCATATTTTCCTTCCCCACTTCTTGACTGTTTGTTGTTTCAGTATCTGCCAAGTTCAGAGAGAGTTCAGGTTCATCATTTGACTAGAAATTGCTTGTAAATTTAGGATTTTGTTTCAGGAAAAAGGTGGCCAGCCACTGCACCGTATAAGTGGTTATTTAAGTCCTAGGCAACATGAGACCACCCCACCCCACTCTTAATTTTCTTTGTAAGCAAACCCCATGTAACTTTTAAACCCGAATGAATAAATGAGGGAGAACAAATTTGGATCATTAAAAAATATGTCAAAAGTAGGAATAGCTAAAAATACACTGTATTTTACCACTATACTGTTTGGCAAAATTCAGCAATCTTTTCAAGTTAGAATGTTTCCTTTCCCCTAATAGTGGAAATAATCTTTTTTTAATTAAGTATTTTATGCCCCCAAGGTCATTTTCATGTGAGATAGGCAGCTATACAAATATGATAAATGCAAAAATAAATAAATATATCCATGTCAATAATGTATGTAGATATGGAATAGGCATCAATCATGTACTTGCATCTGTCACCTTGACTTTTTTTACCACCATCACAAAGTCTTAAATGGGCAACGAATTATAAGTTTGTTGGACAAAAGAAAATCAAATTCCTATTAAGAAAGAACTATCTCAGAGTGTCAAAATGTACTACAAAGTTAGATTTTAAAAATAAGGCATACAAAATTAAGCTTCACCTAGAGCAGTGTTTCTCAACCTTGGCAACTTGAAGATGTCTGGACTTCAACTCCCAGAATTCCCCAGCCAGCATTCGCTGGCTGGGGAATTCTGGGAGTTGAAGTCCAGACATCTTCAAGTTGCCAAGGTTGAGAAACACTGACCTAGAGCAAAATCTATCTCAAGTAACTTTAAAGCAAACAAAACAAAATCAAATGCAAACCAGAAGCTAAATCCTTAACCAAGTGAATTGAGCACACATGACAGTTCAACGTACAAAACATATTTCCATAACTTCTGCCAGCATATGTGTAAGGACAAAGGTTGACCCTTTATTGCTTTTGGCACAAGCAGCCTGGTGATCTAGATAGCATGACTAGGAGGGCAAATCTTCTCCAATTGCAATAGGAGAAGAGAGATATAATCACTGAATTACATATGAGACTTCAGCCAAGAGAGATAATACGGAAACTTATTCATTTCATCAGCTTTGCTGAAAGATCAGTCCCTTCCCAACTGACTTCTTCTTTGCCTGAACTGCATCCCTTTCTCTATCCCTCCCTTCCTCCCTCCCCCCTTCTCTCCATGCAAACACACGTCTCCTTCCATATCATGGAAGATAAAGGATGATTAGATATGCACAACCAGTATCTCTTTTGGTTCAGTATGCTTTCATTGATTGCCTATGAGCTGAAGATAAAAGCCAAACTTTTATAAACAAATAAATTTAAAAAAATACATATCAAATGAAAGCTCCCCAAATAGTACATGCCCATTATAACATTTTCTCATACAGCAATAACAGAGGGAATTTTGATTACTAGAGTAGTTTATTTGTATATATGCCTGCAAAATGATTTTTACAGAACTAATACTGTTAAGAGAATTTGGAAAGGCAAAAGGTGCCAAATTTTCTCCAGATCAAGAGAAGTGGAAAAGGCACACAGAACAAATAAATAAAATAGATGGGAACAAATTTGATTTACCATTTTATGTCAAATACAACAGACTATATAGGCATAAGACCAATAAAGGAAAATATTTGTACTCGGGGCTGCAATGAAGGGCTCTTGGTGCTCTCTGAGCTTGGTTGTTTTCTTGCAGACATTTCATTACCTGAATTAGGTAACATCATCAGTGCTTAGAAGTGCTGAGCATGGTAATGTAACATCTACAAGAAAACAACCAAGCTCAGAAAAAATCAAGGATCCCTCATTAGCATAAGAATTATAAAACAAGATATGTCTTAAATCAGCCACTGCTTAGTCTAAATGGGGTGAATTATAACCCCAGCTATTTGCAGAGTAATGGGATCTGAACTCCAACAATTTGAAGTGTATTACAATGGGAAGACTGCCTTATAGATATATGAAATTGACTTTAAGATTTCTGAAGGTATTTATTGTCAGGTGAACAATATATGAGGAATAATGAGAAAAGACACTGGCTATGTACATGCAGAAAAATGCTGCTTCTTTGATCCAAAGACATTGTACTAGGGCACTCTCTGGCCAGCATTTAGAGGACAATGTTCTGTCCCAAGCCTCTACAATATATATGGACACAGACTTGGCTCTCTGCCACAACTAAGGAGGGAGATAAGCAACCCCTTGGCTGGAAGCCCAGAAACCTATCTCTATGAAACAAGGCTTGAACTCACGAAAGTCTCCCAATCTTTCTCTACGGCTGGATCAGTAAATTGTTGTTTCCTGCAAAATTCCCCTCCCGTCACCCCACCTATAAGCTCTCTGGGAGGGGTCAATCAGTAGCCACCTGTTCCTATTTCCTTCTGTGACCCTTTTTCCAAAGCTGCTCCCTCCTCCTTGCAGCCCTACACATATGTATGTCAGGGACAGCCTCCCTCTGTTCTTCCTCACTGCTCCCTGACTCAGACACCACCTGGTGTCCAACAGCCCTCTCTAGTCCCTGCTCTGACTCCAAACACCCCCTAGAGTCTTCCTCAGCCTCCAGGGCAGTCCCATAGTGTTCATCGCTGTCAGATTCCACCAACAGCTCAGCCGGCCACTGTTGGGCCACAACAGACAGATTTTCCAACTCACCACAGTTCTCAATCAGATTGTTTAAGTCTAGCTATCAGAGTCAATTAGTTACAAGATGGGCAGCAAATCAATTTATTAATATTTAATAACATTGAATAAATAAGTATCAAGATGTGATTGAAAAAAATTACTGGGACTGCAAATTCTTTTGTCATGTCTGAGAGAAGTGATCTTGACATAGTTGGATGACAATATTTCTCCCATTTTTCAAGACACCTTGCTAGATTTAAAGTTATTTAGAAATATACACAGCCATTATGAAATGTGTGGATGAATCACTGCATTTTGAGGAACTAGTTGCAGGGCACTCCATCTTATGCAAACCCTACACAAAATATCTGTCTGACATAAGTCCCTCTTACTTCCTGCCATATTTTGATTACATTGCAAGATAGCCCAATGTGAATGTAAAAAGCAAAGAAGCATTTGAAGTATACATCAGTTTCTACATTTTTATTTGTTTTTAACATGGTGCAAAACTTCTAATATCCCGAGAAAGAAATGAAGGCTGGCACCCAAGTGAAATAGCAATAGCATTTACTGCTCCATAGTGCTTTACAGCACTCTCTATGTGACTTACAATATCATCATATTGCCCCCAACAATCTGGGTTCTCATTCGGACGGTTGTGTCAATCTTGAGCCAGTTAGAATTGAACACCTGGCTTTGGACAGAGCTAGTTTGCAATACTGCATTCTAACCACTGCGCTATCATGACTCTGCATCCAACTCCCTGAAATTCATTTTTTCCTATTGTCAATGCTGACAATTATTATAGATGAGGGCTTCAGCAGTTTTATGTCCTAAAAACAACAAGAAAAGAGATGTGAACGGTTACATGCCCTATTCATCCTAGCAGAGTGAATATGTCATTATTCATAATTTCCCTCTAGTCTTCGGTACCAGCATAATTCAGCATGGACTGCTGGAAACACCATGGATAGCCTACATAGCATATGAATGATCTTAAATCCAGATGGAGCAAAACAAATTCAAATTAAATCCTCCTAATCAGGTTATTTTTCTCAAGGAACATTGTGATGATCTAGTTACAAACAATTTTGGTTGTAATTATAAATGGAATCACACTAACCTTGACAGAGTTGATCTGTGACTTCAAGGTCATTCTGGACTCTTGATTCTTGCTTAAACAACAGATGGAATATGTGGCCATAAGAACCTTTGTCCAGTACCAGCCACCTCAACCAAGATGCTCTGGCAATAATTCATTCCTAATTGAATAGTTGCCTTCTGCAATACACTTTACATGAGTTAACTTTTGGAAATGAATTAGTCCCAACTGCTGGTGAGATAATCCTACCACTGCAAAGTAATACTGATTCTGAGAACACTATACTGATTTTCTATTACTATTAAGCCCAACTGAATATGCAGGCCAATATTTATAAAGCCTTATTATGGTACAATAGCTACAGTGGTGGGATTCAATTTTTTTTACTACCAGTTCTGTGGGTGTGGCTTGGTGGGCATGGCATGGCTTGATGGGCGTGGCTTAATGGACATGGCTTGGTGGGCATAGCAGGGAAAGGATACTGTAAAATCTCCATTCCCTCCCAATCAGCTGGGACTTGGGAGGCAGAGAATAGATGGGGCGCGGCCAGCCAGAGGTGATATTTGCCAGTTCTCTGAACTACTCAAAAGTTCTGCTACCGGTTCTCCAGAAATGGTCAGAACCTGCTGAATACCACCTCTGAGTAACTTGTTATATCAGTACATAGTTGAGATAGTGATTGAGCCAGGTATCTTGTCAAGACTTGTTAAGAAATTTCTCTAGGTTCTCCAGGAACTTGAATAAGATGACAATCCCTCTCTGTGACAGTCTCCAAATTATGGAAATATGTTACTGCCTGGGACTCAGCTAGTTCATATATATAAGAAGTGTGTAGAAACATTCCTTTTTCAACAGGCTTTGAGAAATGATCGTGCTTCAAAATGTGTGCCCAATTTGCAGTCCCTGAAAACTACTTCAATACAAGACATTTGAGGTAGTCTATCAACTCCTTCTGTTCTTCCCATATCAGAATGTTTCTGTCTTTCTGCTGTGCAGCACAGAAACTTTGAGGCCATTTGCTTTCTACTTTACTGACTGCAGAATATTGGGGAAAGGGCAAAATACTGAAGCAAGCATTTTTTCCACCCACCTTTTCTGCTAGGCTAAAAAATCTTTTGTTGACAGTTGAGAGCTAGCCTAGGCTTCTGCTCTTTCTGAATTGGCTCCATGCAGATTAAGGGCCAATAGGCCAATATGCATCACCAAGATGGATTATAGTACACACAGCTCTCAGCAGTAGACATTGATTTCTAAGGATTTCAATTAAGTGCAAACTTCTAGTTTTATTGAATAAAGTTCTAAACTGCTTAATACTATTTTAACAACTATTTATACCTATTTGAATTAGGTTGTACCCTTAGAGTGAAGGTTGCAATTGAAAGTTTGTTGTGAAAATTATTTAGATTGGAAGATGTAATTGGTTCCACTCACAGATTATGAAAACCTGAGTGGTCCTATGTGAGTATTCCAGTAAAATCTCCCTCCCACCAACATCATTCAAATGTGGTTGTTTGTCTGCATTTTCTGCACTGTGCACATTCAGAAATGTACCCTAGAATACATGGAAAGCTACACGTGCATAACTGTGTGTGCTATATCTTTCTTCTGCAGATGTTGTTGGAGCAATACGACAGAAGAGATTTTAATTTGAAATGTCACACACTAAACATTCAAGACAATGCAACACCTGAGTGGGAATAAATATAGAGACTTTATTTGGTGTCCTATGGCCCATGAAATGTCCTTCAAAGGCACATGGTTTTAGCTGTATCAATTACATCCTTCGAGTTTAAGTCAGATGGTTGTAGCAAGAAGGACACTGGCTTTTAAATTACTGGTTTCATCCTTGATGTTTTAGACCAGCGGTATCCAACTGGATTTCTTTGAGGGCCAGATCAGCATTGTAGTTTTCCTCTGCGGGCCGGCTGGTGGGGGGGTGGGGACAGGACGGACACCTCTTGCAGCACCCAGCCAGCTAAAAATGGGGCATGGGGGGCATTCACAGCCTCTGAACCCCATTTTTGCCCCCGCCACACCCTGTTTTGGCTGGCAAGTTGCTGCAGGAGGCCATCCAGGCTGAAAATGGGTGTAGGGGAGTCTGCCCTGCGCGCAGGGCGGTCCTTTGCTATTTCCAGGCTGGCCCCACAGGCCAGATTTGAGCGCCCTGCAGGCCGGATCCGTCCCCTGGGCCTTGAGTTTGATTTCCTTGTTTTAGACTGTTAATGTTTGTTTTTATGTTGGGTATACATATGGTGCCCATTAGTTCTTTCTGGGCTCAGATCCCAATATATAGTTGATAGCAATCTTGTAGAAAGTCAGGCAGCCTTGATCTAGAATAAATATCCTTATAGTGTAAATATATAAGCATTATATCAAATACATGTAGTTTTATGCACATTCTAAAGTGTTTACAAGCAATAGATCTGTACAAATCAATATATATCACATCTATTTAGTGTTACATATATTCCACTTTATATTTTTAAAAAGAAAATCTAGCTCTACAAATGGACTATGAATACGTGCTTCCTCATATTATACGGCTTTGATTTTGGTATGAAACCTAAATAAGTATCCATAAATTAGGAAGATCATTTCTGTATGGAAACCAACATACCCTGATATGTTTGCAATGTTCAGTAATGGAAAGTTTTTTATATATACAGTACAAGTACAATGCATGTAAAGCTCCTGGGATCCATTTTGCTACCATAGTTCAAACCAGTTCAGAAGATCAAAATGTTTCATTCAAAAATTTACCTATGACAGATATGCAAGAATGTTGTATTTAAAACATCCCACAGCTTCATTTCCCTGCTCCTTTAGCAATTTTACTATTAGACCACTTATTTGTGTGTTCTATCATTCTTTGCTTCCAGTTTCTCACTGCAAGTGGCAATTAAGTGTCTATGGCTTCTTGTGCTATTTCGGTTGTGCTTCTCAAAGGAGCTATTATGTGGCCTGCACAGAGAAGCACAAGTCTGGTTCTGTTTGAGTCAGCATGTCTGCTGTAGGAAAACCCTACAAAACTCTCCCAGTGCAGCCAACCTCATTTTGTTTTTGTTAGGAAAGGTCAAGGCAGCACTGGAGTAAACTGGGAAAACAAACCACGACTGAATTTTGTATTTCCTCCTTTAGTTAAACTTACTTGGTCCTTTATAGTAGAGTTCTCCAACCTGATCCATAGATTTTTTTTAATTTCCATATATTGGTTTGTGCATTTCTGCATTTTATCTTAATGAAAAATAGCCTTGTGGCATACTCTATAACAGTGTTTCTCAACCTTCAAGTTGCCAAGGTTGAGAAACACTGCTCTATAATATATTATATTTCTATAACATCTATATATTGATCTCTGCAAAATTATAGAAGCTGAAATTCAACACAGCAGCCAGGAAAGTTCCCCTAAAGGTAACACCGTTCAGTGTATTTTTCCATATTATGTTTGTTTGCAGGGGTTTAACGTAAGCTACCAGAAGCTTTAATTCATTTCCAAATTAATCTTTAATGAAAACCTTAAGTGTATTCCTTGGCTTCCTTTCTTTTTTTAAATTCTTCTGAGGCTGGATTGAGAGAACTGTCCCATGGATAGCTTTACATTAGTCCTGTTATGTGAACATAACAAGCAAACACTAGATGGATCTTTTCAGGGCCAAGCAGTAGACCAGACAAGAGATCTATTTTGATGGAATGTCCTATGGAGAAAAGCAGAAGATCTTGGAATGTTATTGTTTGTAAGAGGACAAAATAGCATCTGGGTTTATGCTAAATCCAGAGTGATTGAAAAATGCTCAGCAACTGGAAGCCAAGTAAATCATAGTTGGTGTATAACATGCTTGAAATCAAGCCAGTTCAAAATCAGTTAGTAATATCCTCTTCATCAAGTTGGTTAGAAGGGAGGAATGGCTGCATCTTGTTTCATAACTCCTAAATCAAGAACTATCTAAGAGCACAGAAGATATTGGTTAGAAATGTCAAATTGGGTTTCTTGGCTTTTTACCAACAATATTATTTCTGTTAAAAAGCCATCAAATTACATAGATATAATTGTGAATAAGTTCTCAGTGGCTTCCTGCTGGATCTGCTGTCTCAGCCCCTTTGTATACCACATTCCCACAATGCATTAGAATTTACCACTGATTCTGGATGACTCATTGCCATGAAGACGTGATAACCAGCAGCAGCTGTGTCACTGGCCAGATTTTCATATGAAGCTGGAAACAGCATCATATTTCCCAAAGCTCTGATTCAAAATATGTACAAAGTTTATTTCACCATCTGAAGTACAGTCATGTTCAGTATGTTGAGAAACAAGAAAAAAGCAATGTACAGTAGTATCCTGTAACCTCACACTGTAATCAGAATCCAGTTGGAACTGTAATCCAATATGGCCTTTGATTGTTCTGGATTAAATTGGAGATCCATCTTTTCCAGGGATAAACAACATGTAGATATTTTGGACTGGTATTCACATCAACACTAGCTTATATAGTAAGAGATGATTGCAATTTTATTCCAATTGCCTATAGGCAACCAGAAGAGTTAAACCCTGATTTAGTCCATTATCTTCCTGTTCATAGAAGACATCCAATTGTTCTAATTGGCCACAAGGATTGTCATGTTCTTACTGTTTACATTTGCTCAACAAAATAACCATAGACATTCACAGAAAAAGCAAAGGATAGAAGTGATGAAATGTGCATTGTAACATCACAACCCTAACCTACCCCTCATATGTTTGCAACTTATGTTGTAGTGCAGATATGAAAGAGCAAAGCTCATGGTATGACATTACAATGTATTTTTCACCATTTTGACTTCACTGCAGTGATGAACGGATGCTTATGTTCAAAGGTGTTGAAATAAATTATAAAATAAAAGCAAAGACACATGCCTTTTGAAATGTATTATGGGTCAGCTTGATATTTGATGTCTGGGATTGATCAGAGTTTAATTCATATTTTAGATTCTTGAAAATCAAACCCCAAAGATCTTATTTCAGAACAACTCCAAACTTGCAAAAATGATTCCTCCAGCTTAACAAAAGAATCTGTTTGAACAGAGACAGATGATGAGCAGAATTCAAAGCAGAATACCAAAGTAATATGAATAAACAAAAGTTCTTCAGACAATGGATACTGACTGAATGTAAAATAAGACGAGACTTGAAAAGCATATTGAATGGTGAAAAAGGGCAGAATATAAGCAGGAACATTTTTTGTACCAGATTTATCCATCAACCAAGCAAAATAGGTGGAACAAAATAAATGAAGATTTCTTCAGATGACAAGGTGCTAGGTCATACTCCATGCAAATAAATTTAGGCATCAGAAATAGCAGTACAGTACATCCTCCAAATCTAAATAATTTTAATTTCACTAATAAGAGAGATGTTCTTTATATACAACACAGATTTCAAAGCATGCTGCTCGGCACCTTGTTGCTTAACAAAGAGAGTGTCATTTAACAAATGTTGGATAATAAGAGAGTTTTGATTTCTCTCATTGGCCCAGAACAAAAGTGGACAACCTGAGACCCTGGGATTAAATTTATTCTTAAAATATCCCTTGTGCAGCTAGATATTTCATTTCTTGCCAATTAGGGCAAAACAGAAACACTATTGCATACCTGAATACCGGAGTTTGCATATTAACTATTTTTAATTTTAATTAAGCAAAGGAAATGAAAATTAATATTTGGCCTGGCACCATCCCTTACTTTTTGGAGTGTAGTTCCAAATCATGTAACTTAAAGTCCAAGCACTGTCTTTAGCAAGAAAAGTTTGTGCCCATGGTTTAGCTGGGACAGAACTGACAGCTTCTTCACTACATATACCATACTTTATATGTCTATATATTTAATTGACCACACTTTTTAGGATAGCAGGCTTGCTTGATACATATCTACCAACTTTTCTTCTCTTCCTTTTTTCTTGATGCTATTTAACAACCAGTTGAGGCAACATTTTTTGTTAATGTGCCTGAAACTGATCAGCATCTAGACTTGAAGTGTTGCTTCATTTGTGGCCTGGAGTTGTTTTCGAAGCATTTTGAACCCCTTTCATAAGTTTCTTTAAATCAGTGATGCTGCATGGAAAATCACATCTGTTCCAGGCTGCAAAATTTGAAACTTGATCTGAGACAATTTTGAGTAAACTGCCTGATAGGAATCACTATGTACTCAAGCAGATTGTAACAAAGCCTGTGCTATCACACGTAATCCTGATGAAACAAGTTGTAGTTTAGGGCTTCTTAAAGTGTCTCCGGGAAATGTAATAATTGCATTTCTGTGAAGTTGGGAAATAACATTAATCAACAACTTTTTTCCTTAAGCGATGAGTCTTTGGAAAAGAAAAATCAGACGATATCAATAAGAGCCAAGCAGAACAGTACAAATAATGTATTTTATACAGTCATCATGGTGTAATACAGGAGTGTCCAAACTTGGGAACTTTAAGAGTTGTGGACTTCAATTCCCAGAATTCCCCAGCCTGGGGAATTTTGGGAGTTGAAGTCCACATGTCTTAAGGTTCCCTAGTTTAGACACCCCTGGTGTAATAGTTAAGGTACTAGATTGGTACCCAGGAAGAGCAGGTTGAAATCCCCTCTTGATCACAAATCTTAAATAAATATTTGGGACTGATATTAACTCATAGAGTTATTGTTGGGAGGATAAAGAAAAGGTTGTCCTACTACACTGCCTAAAGCCCTAATGGAAAACTGAAACAGAACCTGTTTCTAAATATGAAATCCTACACTGAGTCACATTGAATGAGGTAGGATCATATAAAAGACAAAAATATTTTGGTTTTTCTGTTTAATGGTGACGCATGGCTAGGGGATTTGGGAAAGGGGTGTAGTTTATTCTTCCTTTGATTGATTCAGTGTTGCATTTTATTTCTTCTGTGTGAGGTTGTTTTTCATTTTAAGAATCTGGCTTTGAAAAACTCAGATCAGCTGAAGACTCATGATGTGTAGATAAGTATCAATTATCAGCAGAAAACATTAAGCAACCCTTACTTGTTGATTCCCTAGAACAAATGCTACCACTCCTAAATAAGCATGTGGATTAGAATTTTCTGTTTACTATGAGACTCCTAATTCCATTTTAAACACCAGCTAATTTTTGAAAATACTGTGTATCATTTCTGGAATCACCCAGTCGGAAGCCAGGCAAATAACCACTGCCCGAATGTTTAAATTTGTCTTCCTAGCTTACCTTTGAAGACAAGAAATAAAAAAAACAAAAATCAGGCTATTGGTTTACCTTTATGTATAAAGAACTTAAAAGAATAGATCAGCAGCCATCTAAATTTATGTCAATGTACACATTTTAGGTGCTATTGAGCATGAGACATCATAATGCCCCATTTCTTCCTGTGACTATATCATTCATCTTTCAGATGATCGCTATTTCTCTTTAAACCCTTTGGTATCCAAATTAAAGCATAGCTAAGACTGATGTTTTCAGATCTGTTTGGATGTCAGGACACTGTGAATAAGGGTAAATATATGAGAATGGAGCTCAAAGAAGAGCAAGCCAATATTTCTTCTTTCTGGTAAATAGCTGGGCCCACAGAAAAGTCATCCAATTTGTAACTGCATGGTTTTCTATCAGCCACCTCAGTTTTAGGCTTAAATATACATCCCTTCCCATCTTTATAAAAAAGAAAATAAATTGCTAGTGATCTTTTTTAATCTTTCAGTGCCCGTTGTAGTAGTAAGCCTTCATTGTTTTCCAAAAGCATATTGCTCTCTTAGCAACAATTTGACATTCACTTGCTCATGCCAAAAAGCTTCTATAGAAGAGTCCTAGGGATAGGGCAGGGAGGGTTTAAGACAGAGGTGGTATTCAGCCAGTTCTAACCAGTTCTGGAAAACCGGTAGCAGACATTGTGAGTAGTTCAGAGAACCGGAAAATACAACCTCTGGCTGGCCCCGCCCCAATCTATTCACTGCCTCCTGAGTCCCAGCTGATCAACTGGGTCTTCTTTTGTTGCCCTGCACAGGAGAACAGAGCTGGAAAGCAGGTTAGTAAGGTGGGGAGGGAATGGCGATTTTGCAGTATCCTTCCCAGAGGCGGGTTGCTGCCGGTTTGGCCAAACTGGTAGTGGAATTCAGGCCTGGGTCGCAGAACCGGCAGTGACCCAAGCCTGTCATGCCCCCAAACCGGTTTCCTCGCTGCTGCTTGGCCACCACCATTTTGGATTTTGGTGACTGTGTATGCACAGTTCACTGTAAATTGTTATGAGCATTGAAGTGTGCATGCGGCATAGCATGTGTCTGGTGCACGCGCTGGTTGCGAACTGGCAGTAATGCCAGCAGCAACCCACCCCTGATCCTTCCCCTACCATGCCCACCAAACCATGCCCATGAAGTCACACCCACAGAACCGGTAGTAAAAAATATTGAATCCCACCACTGGTTTAAGACCAAGATCAAAACTCAGCAAAGAAAATAAAGAATAACTTTTCAAGTATAAAACAGTGGTAGCATGCTGTTCTTAAAATAGAATTTGCTGGTTTGAAATAGCATTTCTCTATCCCTGACTATAATGTAACTACCAAAGGGATATATCAAAATTGCTTGCAGTTCTCTGATTTCAATATCAGATCCACTCAAGTACAAGAACTATTCCCTCATTTGGAAGACATCATTTCTGGGGAAAGAATTTATGTGCAAGTGGAGAGTTGATATTTTTAGCTATTTATGATATTGAGATTGCATTATTCTCAACAATCACAATTGCGAATATCTGGCACTCTGTGTATATGGCCCCTATACAGAGGTTAACAGATGAGCAGCCATGGTTGTCTACTGCAGCACAACAATCTTTCAGGTGCCATAATACTTTTCATTATTGTTATATGCAATTCGGTTCACAATAGCCTTTCCTCATGTAGGATCACTAAACCTGCGAACATAATTACAGGAAGGTATTTGGCCTTCTGACCTGGTGGCATATCTTAACTCTCAATATTTCATTAAAATAAAAGTTAATCTGGATTGTACCTAAAGAGTGCAAATTGAGTCCACCCGGGAAGCTATTCACTGGTAATTTTCCTTTAGCAACTGCCTCAAACAATTATCATTTGTAATTACGATAATGATAAAAAAGTAACTTTGCATTCAATGCACACATTTACAATTTTCATAGTGTCTACCGCTTAGTGACATTCAGCATTACTTGAGTTAGTACACGTTGTCCTGTGCCTCACTGATTTTTTCTTCTTCCCCTTCTCTTACAGAATGGAGAGATTGCTTAAACAACATTCCTGTTCCTGATGTGCTTTCTATGCAGTGGATCCCTAAATAGCACTAACTGTAAGTTAAAAAACTCAGTTCTGTGATCTTAAACAGTTGATTGGAAGCTGCCACCAGCTGTTTATGTTCAAGGATACATGTTTTTGGACATATGTAAATCCTTTTATACAATTTTGACCAGAATAAGGTGGCAGCTGTTTGCAGACACTCTTCAGTATTGCTGTCTGTGCATTAATAGAATCTATTTTACAAAATTGCTGACATAGTGTTCATTGAGAATTATATACCTACAGAATGGAAGGAACCTGTGAATGGTGTGGTATGGGGAAATAGAGACAGCCCACCAGGAAAGTTCTTGATTTAAAACTTGCTGACAGATGCTATTTCCATGACCACACATACTCATAAACAACTTTGCCCCTTTGAAACCGAACCACTGCACAGCCCTAATAATGATTAGGTATAGTATGTTGCCTATCTCGTTTATGTTTTGCTTCAACAAGCCACTTTGCCAAAAGTTGAGGTGTCTTCTGGGCATCTGAAGGTATTTGAAGCACCTGCTCTGATGTGGCTTGGCTTTGCTGAGCTGTCACTTTGCAAGGCAGCCTCAAAGGGGGCCTTCAATCAGGGCTCTGTTCCACACAAAATCCCCTGTGTGGCTTCCCTAGCTCAGTTTTCCAGCAGTAGAAAAAATACCTTTTTATCCTCTACTGCCTTTTAATTCAGATGTTTGCATTTGTTCTGCAAAGTTAATTGTGAATACATTTTTTGTTCTCGATGTTTAGTGGCCATTTTAATAGGTGCTTTAATTGTTTGTTTATAGTTGTTTGCTAGGCTGTGTGAGGCCGATGTTCTTAGTTTATATTTTTAGATATAATTTATATAATTTAGTACATTTTCCACTTTGGAAAATTTACATTTAAAGGAAATATTTACATTCCCAAATAAACACTTTTTTAGGCCCACACATTTTTTAATGCATACACTATATATTCAGTCAATGACTCTATATAATAATAAATGCATATTTATAAAACAACTCATGGGATTTGCAATGCTAGGATAACAGATTATGGAGACCAGGTCTGAATGGCAATTAGGTATATAGAACATTCTATATCTGTGGATCACTTTCAGTTCTGATTCACATAAATGTATGTTTTTCATTTAAATTTTGAAAGCAAATCCAACAATTTGTATTGCTGAAGAGTATATGTTTCTTAACAGAAAAGCAATAATAAATATAATAAAAAGCAATTCATTGTTTTAAACTGTAAATATTATTGATCAGATATGGTAATTAAATGTAATTAATGTAACAGGTTTTTACTGAGGGATAACAAAACCTTCGCAGGAAATTTTATATCATGGATTACAGAAAAGTGCCTGGAGCCTGAGGTAAAGATTTTATTACAGAAATAAAAATAAATTATAATGCGAAATATCTGGGAATCTATACATGGTGATGAAAATTGAAGCGGAGATGTCCTAACAGTGTTGCAGTTTCATTGTATCAATTGAATTCATGCTTTTTATATGATTTTTTTAAAATGAAGGAAACTACCATCCATAGTGCCTTGCCATAGAACACAAAATAACCCACGGATTTCATCCAAACCATTTTAAAACGCAAGCACCAAGAAAAATGAGATTGTAGCTTAAATGTGAAATTTGCATCAGAAACAGTGCCACTGCAGGCTGTTTTCAAAGGATCTAGTACCATTTCCCTGAAATCCGAGTGATCTAGTGCTAGTATATGAAAACGCTTTAGGAAATTGGCTGCTACTTCAGACCTTAGCTCAAAGCAATCACCTCAGGCAAGGGATTTTATGGTTTCTATAGAGTTTCTGCTTCTTTGGTTTTTAAAAAAAATGAATGCCACTTCAATAGCAATTGATTCCATTTTGCCTTTCCCCATAAATGTAAACATATGTTAGAGAGCCACAGATAAGTTTTCAGCTCTTTATAGGTTTGGATTGAAAGTTGAATTAATAAAGTAGAGATGACATGTAGAAGAAACTTCAAAGTTGTAGAAGCAAACTAAATGATAGAGTAAAATGTATAGTGAATATTGCCTCAGTTTCTTTTCTCTCTCTCTCTTGATCTTCTCATTATTCTTGTCCAAAAATGGAACTCTGTCCAGATTGAGACCACTTGATAGGGGAATCATAATCCTTCCCAGCTCATTTGTTTTTAATAATGTATCTCCCAGCTCCATGGTGCCTATGCAGTTATTCAATCCCTATTTATGCTTTGTTAGTTGTTGTTTTTTTAGGCTACAAAAAAGTTAGGTTTTTTTCTATCCATTGGCACATTCTGCTGATTCAATAAATTAACCGTTAATGTTTTGGGGTTTGCTTGTTTTTTAAAGCATCATGCAGCAACTGCCAAAAAAGCCAACACAGTTCTAGGCTGCATAAACAGAGGGATAGAATCAAGATCACATGAAGTGTTAATACCACTTTATAATGCCTTGGTAAGGCCACACTTGGAATACTGCATTCAATTCTGGTCGCCACGATGTAGAAAAGATGTAGAGACTCTGGAAAGAGTGCAGAGAAGAGCAACAAAGATAATTAGGGGACTGGAGGCTAAAATATATGAAGAATGGTTGCAGGAACTGGTCATGTCTCGTTTAATAGAAAGAAGGACTAGGCAGACATGACAGTAGTGTTCCAATATCTCAGGGGTTGCAACAAAGAAGAGGGAGTCAAACTATTCTCCAAAGCACCTGAGGCTAGAACAAGAAGCAATGGATGAAAACTAATCAAGGAGGGAGGCAACTTAGAACTGAGGAGAAATTTCCTAACAGTTAGAACAATTAATCAGTGGAACAAATTGCCTCCAGAAGTTGTGAATGCTCCAACACTAGAAGTTTTTAAGATGTTGGATAACCATTTGTCTGAAGTGGTGTAGGGTTTCCTGCCTAAGCAAAGGATTGGACTAGAAGACCTCCAAGGTCCCTTCCAACTCTGTTATTCTATTCTATTTTAATTATGAAATAACAACAGTACAAAGGGCACTGCCATGCATCATTTCTGTATCATCTAGTTGGCCCTTTAAAGTTATCATATAAAAATCATAATTTAATTAATCATCAGAGATTTTTCTGTATGGGCTTCTTAAATGAAGCAAATGAATGATACCTCATAAGCTGAAATATGAAACAGGACACAGTATCATTATGCAATACACTGGAGAAACAATATAGTGGCTAACAGTCAGTAGTTCCACAAGGGGAATGATAGTGGCAGCAGCACAAATGAAATATCATCCTTCACCTTTTTTTACTTCTTCTTTAGACTCCACTGCTAAGAGCTGCTAACAGCCTGAAGGAACTCTTGTCAGATTGACTCTCCCCTCTCAGAAACTAGACTTCCCCCATTTTACAACTCACAGCTTGGAGCTGAGATATTGTGGGCATTCTTTAAATAAATATATCAAATATATTCTCTATCTATCTATCTATCTATCTATCTATCTATCTATCTATCTATCTATCTATTATCTAGCTAGCTATCTTGCTATCATCTTTCTTTTTTCAAGAAATACCAGATAGAGATTTAAAATATGAATATGAAACTATAAAGAATCAACCTATACCTTGGAAGGAAAGCAATTGATTACTTACTAGGAAGAGAAAAATGTTTTGCCCCAGGTTCTTCAATAGCATTTTCTAGCCTGAAACCTTTTCATTGTGCTAGAAACTTCTATTCTATCCTGGGAAATATGGAAGTTGTACTGCAACTAGCTGGAGGGCACTAGGCTGGATGAAGCTTCTTCTGAAGCAAGTAGGAGAAAAAAACTTTAATACATCCTAAGTCTTCTGAAGAATAAACAGATGTAATTAAATTACATTTCAAAATGAATGATTGCAACTGTATTATTTGGACAAAACCACTTACAAGTCTGAACATCTGCGGCAATTTTTCATCTTGAACCAATCATCAGGCAAAATCCTCTATCTGACAGAGGACTAATCAAATTCAGTTATCTCAGCTAGCATAATTAAAGCTCAGTTTAAATCTTAGCTACCATATGCCATTAAAATGATATTATTTTGGTGTAACAGTAGATTAGTCACAAAGCTTGAAATCTTCAGGTTTCCTCCCAATCGTGATATATACGTACCGCCCAAATTTACATTGCTGGCTTTAAGACTTTATATGAATAAAGGGTCATCCCAAAGTAAGAACTTTTAAAATGTTACAGCCAAATATGACAACCTCTGTGTCAGGCTTGCAACCAGTTTAATTTTGGGTGTCATTTGGAACCCTGTCACTCTGTACACACCAATATTTGAGAAGCTTCAGTAGGATGTATAAATTGCATTATATATTGTGACCTTCTAACTAGATTGGCTGAACAAGGGCCATAATCAGGCATTGGAAGCACAGGGCCATAATCAGGCATTGGCATGCGGAGCATAAAGCTGGAAGAGGGTGATGCCATACACAAAGCGTGATCCCAATCATTCTCCATCCTTCATATATTCAGGGGAGGAGAGACATGTTCTTGTTTTTGCTTATCCCAGCTCTCCATATGATGCAAAAAAAGTAGCTTCCCAGATAGCACAGATAGCTATACTTGTGGTAATGTAAGTGCAATCAGTTCTTTCAGGAACTTTTGTTACACTGATTCCATTCCATTCCATAACACAACTGATTTCAATAGTGGATTGAGAGACAACAGCTGAACTCCTTGGTGTTCATGTTTTGCAAACAGGCCTGTAGAATCTGTTTGACTCAATTTGCTATTTAATATCTATATGTATGTAACCTATTATATGTGCATATTAATCAACTACTAGGAACTCTTGGAGTTAATCCACCTCCCCAAAATGCTCTTTGTAGCAAACAAACAGGTACATTTGTAACAACTGGGTCACCACAATCACGTTGACACAGATACCAAGGCTAGTAAGATAACCTGTCAGCTTCAACAGATGGGCAACACAAATACTTCATTTTAAATATTATAAATTGTTGTTACAATATTTTTATGATGTGTGAGTAATTTACGGTTATTCATAGTCTAAGATTACTAAAAACTTAATAATTTAAATCCTAACCAAGGAACTAGGAATTGTTAAGATATGCTTAAGAATTATTATTATTTCGCACGTACATCAAGCCTTTATATAACATTTTTGTTATTCCTAAATACAAGAATGCTTTACCTACATCACAGACTTCTGGTCCTTGAAGTTCTGGAGAACAGATGGGATGTGAACAAAGAACAAATAATTGACTGAATTTCGACCCCACTGGAACATACTAATTTTGATCTTTAAAACATTTTATGACAGAACCAGGATACTCAAAAAAGCATATGAACCCATTCATACTTTCTCATCATCAGTGAATGAAATTCTTTACTCACAGGAAAACGCATTTTTCCATCAAATAGTGGGGAGCTGGCCAGTGTTGTAGAGCTCTCCATTAGTAACAGGTGAAATACACCGAATAATTTTCACTACAGCACTAAGACATCCTAAAGACTGGCTTAGGGTTGTAACCCCATTTTCTTTTTAGCAGGTTGGGGCAGTGAGAGAACTGCCTTTAAAGAAGGTCACTTGAATGAATCGGTAAAATTAATATTTTCCCCACCCCCACCACCATCTTCATGACTTGTGCAGGTTAAGCATCTGGAGTGATATGGAAACAGATGCAACAGGTACATGCATAGAAATGACTGTGGCATTTTTCACAGACATGTGTAACCCTGCCCAGGAAATGCTACTGAAAATGTCTGGGGTAATAAATAACAGATAAAAACCTTCAAGCAGTAATAAAGAGAATGGAAGCCCAGGCTGTGATGCCTGGCAGGAGAGAAGAGTTTTTAATAAGTGCTCCTAGTTTTGCCTGCAAAACATCAGAAGGTATGAGACAACTGTTATTTGTCTCAGCCCATCCCTTCCCTATTTGGTAAACCAAAGCCATTCTTTTTAGTGCCAGAATGAGCATATATACATGAAGGTTAGTAAAAATGAAAATAATGAAGATGTTTTAAAGAACTGGCATCTGCTCATAGAGATTCTGCAAAGCCAATGAAATGGTAAATGCAATTGATGAATTATTCATTGTGAATTACTCATTTCTCATGCCAACCTACTTTGATCTAACTAGCATTTTCATTGGATAGCCTTTATAAGCTTTATCCCTAGTTGCTTCTATTCCTTCCAAAGTCCATAAAATAGCATTCGGGCAGTTTTTTGGCATGAATATTCACAATGTATTAATATTAGTTATTGATTCATAATGTAGTATATAATGGATTTTTAAGACATAATGACAAGGTATATACTCTACTATTTTAAGCAGGAGATGTTTTTCCTATCTTGAAGCCCCTTGAAGAGGTTCAGCATGTTTGCTCCAAAGTAAATCGTACTCTCTATAATTAGCTTATTCTCAGATAAGTATGTTTGCAGTCTTAATTGTTCAAAGGCATTTTTGCATGCTGGTGATATTTCTTGAGGCAAAGGGATAAGCGTTGATGTACCCCTGCTGAACTCTGAAAACAAATACAATGAACTACATTGTTTGGACTCTACAAAATTGACCAATTAAACTTGTGTAGCTAGATTTTCCTGCTAGGGCTGAATCTCAACCTGGAGGACCTGGTTTCAGATGTAAATATTTGTAAAGGGATTCGCTTTAAAATAAGAGACATACTAAGTATTATTCTTATAATGTAAAAGGCCAAAGCAGTTTACTTCTTGATGACAGTGGCTCTTGAGCCACAAAATACTAATAATCTGCTCCCCATCATTCTTAAACACACGTATATATTGTGCATAATTTCTGCTTACTTGGAAGAGCGTAAATTTTAAACAGCCACGTGAGAGATTTCCTGAAATCAATTTCTAACATAGTTTCTGTCAAATCAACTAGTCTGTGATTTTAATCAACAATTTGCCATGTAAAGAAGGGTCCACAATCAGCCTTCAAATCACTGTTCTCTGATGTGACTTTTCAGTTGTTAAATTGTTAACAGCAAAAGGAACAGTGTTTTGAGATACTTCAAAGACTAACGCATTAAAAAGAAGATAAGTTGAAAAAATGTTTGTAAAAGTTGTGTTCTTTTTTTTTTTTTTTTTTTTTACAAATCAGAGGTATTACAGTAAAAAAAGATTATAGCAATGTTTTCTTACAGGCTGTGCCCCAATCAGAGTTGGTCACCATGTGCTTATTTTAAAGCAAACAGGATATGTGGCAACATAATGTATCTTTTTCCTTTTATTTGGTTTAGTTCATGAAGAGCCCAGGTGGCACAGTGATTAGAGTACAGTACTGCAGGCTACTTCAACTGACTGCTAGCTGCAGTTCAGCAGTTCAACAGTTCAAATCCCACCTGCTCAAGGTTGACTCAGCCTTCCGTCTTTCCAAGGTGGGTAAAATGAGGAGCCAGATTGTTGGAGGCAATATGCTGACTCTGTAAACCACTTAGAGAGGGCTGTAAAAGCACTATGAACCGATATATAAGTCTAAATGCTATTGCTATTGCTATCCAAGTACATTGCACTGGTTATGATATGAGGTTGAGGGGCCATAACCTGTTTCAGCATTTTCTCTAATTGAGATAAATCTTAACGGCTAATAGCAACTGTGAGTAGATCTAAAATAGCTGGAGCCAAACAAATAACATTCCAACTTAGCTTATGGAGGAGATTAATATTTGTCTTTACACAAGTAAGTCATCAGATAGACCAATACATTCTATTCCTTGCAGTTCCCCACCTGAATTCCCCAATAGGTTGGGACTAAAGTCCCAGAATTCTCAGCTGGCATGGATATTTGCTATTCTGGCTTAGAACTGGGGAAATTGCAAGCTCAGTCCAACTGCAAGATGAAGTAAGTTGTTTTAGACAACTCAAAGATTTTGTCCACACATTCCAATTTTTCATCAAAGCTTTATGAATTGTGTTCGTATCTTGAACTCTAAATCCGAAATAACCAAAAGATGCTCCATCTTTCCTAACTTGATCCTTCCACAAAAGGGTATAATCTTTGAAAAAGTTAATTTCTTATGAAATAGTTAAGGAAATTATGGGAAAAAATAGATACTTAATTCTACACATAATTACGGCAGCAAGAATTACATTCGCTCAAAACTGGAAAAATAATTATACACCAGCAGATGAAAATGTAATAAAAAATATATTAGAATGTGCAGAGATGGATAGGCTCACGAAAGAACTAAAAGAGAAAGGAGAATCTGAATACTACTCCGTATGGGATTTATTGTACAATTGGCTAGAGGAAAGGGAGGGGAAGCAGGAAAGCAAAAAAAAAAAAAAGAAGAAGAAGAAGAAGAAGAAAGATTAACAAGTCAATAGACAACTACAAAAACAGAAAATGATTAAAAGATAGAAATATGAGATAGACTATACCAAATAAATATTATACAAAATGACTTCAATGTAGTAAAAACTGCTATATATAGAATATATAGAATATTATATATAGAATGAAAAAAATGTATTAAATAATGTAAATGCACAAATATATAAAGTTATAGTTATAAAAGATTTATTTGTATAGATAAAAGAATCACAACAGATATGTTTGTTTGTTTGTTTTTTGTTTTGCTTTAATTTGTATGCCACCCTTCTCCAGGAGGGACTCAGGGCGGCGAACAACTCAAAGGGGAAAGGGAACATAAACAACAGTACACATAATTAAAATACACGAAAATCACACAGCCATACCAGTCGAGAGGGGAGGGGAACTCATCAACCCCAGGCCTGCCGGCACAGCCAGGTTTTGACAGCTTTCCGGAAGGCCTGGAGAGAGGTGAGGGTCCGGATCTCCGCGGGGAGTTCATTCCAAAGGTAATGTGTTGCAAGGATGCGAAGTTTGTACAAATAAAATAAAATATTTTTTACAAAGAATTAGTGATGAATTTTTCTTCAATTTCATTGCTTTTTTGTTGTCAAATGTTAAATGTCATTTAATATTCTTATTAAACTTTGAAGCATTTCTACAAATAGTCAGACATCTGGCATTGACTGTGTTAAGAGCCCTTGATATCTTGTCTGAATTTCTATAAGGAAAATAGTAATCTTAGAATTCAGGATGGCATGTTAAAAGCTTAAAAACATTTCCTGTAAATGGTTCCACGGAAATTCATCCTACTGCAGCATTCATGTATAATTTTGCATGCACACTCAAACCCAAGTCTATTTTGATTTCAAGCATAAATTTGCAAGTTAATTTATCAGCTCTTTGGATGCTTTGGCTGCATCCAAAACAACCATTTTTCCAAATAATTTTAAATTATCCTTATGGCGTAAATGTGATTTTTTTTACTCGTTTTTGAACCAATTCATATCCAAGTTTGTCTTGTTCAAAACTCTTGTCAATGGAATCAGTGATTATACAAAAAATAAAGGTGATAATGAGTCATCTTTAAAAATTCCACATTTAATGTCAGCTCCTCCTAACTCTTCCCTATTAGCCATCACCTTTTTTGCCAAAATTTCATTGAAGTATTCATAAATTACAGAATACAGAATAATGTAAGGGACCTTGGAGGTCTTCTAGTCCAACCTCCTGCTCAGGCAGGAAACCTTATACCATTTCAGACAAATGGTTGTCCAGTCTCTTCTTAAAAACTTAAAAAACAGTGTTGGAGCAATCAGTGTTCTGATTGCAAAATGTTTCTGCAGATTCAAAAACTTTCAAGAGATTTCTCTATCTTTATTCGGCAGCTGCATGACCTCTGGGCATGAATTATTCAATTATAAAGTGGTTCAATTGGTGTCCTTGTTTCAGCAAATGTATTCAGAAGTTTTAAATCATTTGAGCCAGTACATCTGAACCTAAAATAGTTCATATTAATACACCGAAGAGCAAACATTGTGGAATTTATTGATCATGATATCCAACAATTTTAAATTATTTAAAATGAATCTAAGGCTACAAAATTCATGATTCTAGGAAACAATTCCAAGGCCTATTCACTGACAAATCAATATGAATACCTCACTTTTTAATACATACCTACAAATGATGAAAAATACATTAAAAATCATTGAATGGATGAACATAAACTGCTAGTTCAAGAGTAGAAAAGGGTTGATGTCAAACAGACAGCCTTTGACACTTAACCCCTTTCATTTGTGCTCCTGAAGACACTGTTACCTTTCTGCTATTGTATCACTTCTAAAGCTTAAGAATGAAAAGATCTTCCAGAAATCTTTGGCAAATAGGCTAAAGAATTTCCAGGACCCCCAAGAATTTCCAGGACTCCAGTTTCAGATGCACCAGAACCAGGTCTACACTAAGTGCCATTAATTTTCTTGTACTAAAATGAAAAGAGATGGGGATGGAGATGGGGATGGGGATGGGGATGGAGATGATGATGATGATGATCATGATGGTGGTGGTGGTGGAAGAGGAGATGATGATGATGATGATGATGATGGTGATGATGATGATGATGATGATGAAAGATTTTTAAAAACTACAAGTCTTCCCTTCCATTCAGTTTGCTGGCACAGTTGTAATGTTACCTTGTAAATATGAAAGGGCAGGGTTTGCATTATGATACCACAATGCACATTTTGTTATTCTGGCATATTGTAACTACTTGTAGATCCTTTGCCCTCTTGAAGGTTTGCTCTGTAGACATTTGAGTTTAGACATAAGCTGAGAATTTGGCTCAATGCTGTGTGCTTCCTCCCTGGCTAATTCGCTGCTCTTTAGTTTAATCTGTGTAGATCCAATAAACAGAGCAGACATAAATATATTCCCTCCCTTTAGATAATGAAAGAAAACCAAGTTTTGAGGGGGGGAGAGCAAGCCAATCCTGTCTAAAACCACTTGTTCCATCCACAGCAAAAATAATTTCCTGTATTTTTCAGTACATTAAAGTATGAGCCCAATGGAAATATTTTCATTGCCTGTTAATTAATGCCCCTAAAGTAATAGCACATAGAGAATGTCTAAAATAATAATAATGAAAACTGATAGATCAAAACAAGCTGAAAGATCATCTATTGGATGAACAAAGAAGGAAAGGGAGGAAGCCCTATTCTCTTCTGTTTTCAGTAATGTTTTTATAGCTTTTCCTAGTCCAGAACTCTCCAGATATGCTGTCATCCACTCCAGGTAGCTTAGAGCTGTGCTGCCTGAATAAGATAGGAGTTAAAGTCCATCTGGGGATCCAAATATCAGAACAAACTTAGCAAGAAGGCAGCACTTGAAAAAAAAAATCTAAGCTATTAAAAGGAGCTGTCTTACAGTCTGTCTTACATAAGGATTCTGAAGCTAAATTCATTATATTTCTTGTGCCCTCTGCTGACCAAATACTGCAATAGCATTTAGAGTATGCTCTCTCCAGTGGTCTCCAACCTTGGCAACTTTAAAACTTGTGGACTTCAACTCCCAGAGTTCAGCTAGTTTGCTAGCTGAGGAACTCTGGGAGTTGAAGTCCACAGGTCTTAAAGTTGCCAAGGTTGGAGACCACTGCTCTATACTATAGAGTCTATAGCATCGTTTTGAGGGTAGGAGTTGAAACAATTTATGTCCAGGATGCGAAGGGTCTGTACATTTTTTCATGGCCCTCTTTTTTACTTGTGCAGTATACAGTTCCTCAATGGAAAGCAGGTTGGCAATAATTGTTTTTTTCTGCAGTTTTGATTATCCTCTGAAGTCTGTGTCTATCTTGTTGGGTTGCAGAACCAAACCAGACAGTTATAAAGGTGCAGATGACGGACTCATTGATTCCTCAGTAGAACTGTATCAGCAACTCCTTGGGTAGTTTGAGCTTTATGTGTTGGCGCAGAAAGGACACTCTTTGTTGTGCTTTTTTGATGATATTTTTGATGTTAGGTGTCCATTTTAGGTCTTGAGATATGATAGAACCTAGAAATTTGAAGGTCTCTACTGTTCATACTGTGTTGTCTAGTATTGTAAGAGGTGGTAGTATGGTAGGGTTTCTCCTAAAGTCTACCACCATTCCTACCGTTTTGAGTGTGTTCAGTTCCAGATTGTTCCGGTCGTACCACGAGGCTAGTTGTTCAACCTCCCATCTGTATGCGGTTTCACTGTTGTCTCGAATGAGACCAATCACTGTTGTATCATCTACAAACTTCAGATTTTAGTTTAACAGATGAATCATTTGAGATGCAGCCATTGCAGAGGTGGGTTCCTACCAGTTCGCACCTATTCGGTAGAACCGGTTCATCAAATATACCGAACCGGTTAGAAGAGGTTCCACCAGTGGACCCGGAAAGCAGGCCACACCTACAGAAGAGGTTCCAAAAAATTTTGAAACCCACCACTGGTGCTTGGATATGATTATTCTACACTATCATGCTCATATTTATAAAACTCAGTGCCTCTGCGTTTGTGGTACACTACTGCGTTTGTGGTGCAATCAGAACATTGCGTGTGTTGAAGTTGTTTTAACTCAAACCAAAGATGCCTTTTAAAAAACAAGTTTACATCATATTCTTATGCATACCAGTGCTGTATGTGAGATAATTTAAGGTGGTTCTGACAAGTGTCGTCGGCATCTTCATATCCGGTCACATGGGTGGCAAGCCACTCCCACAAAGGAGGCCACACCCACAGAGTAGGTTCGAACAATTTTTGAAACGCACCACTGAACCATTGGTACATAGAAAGGAGAAGTGGAGAGAGCACAAAGCCCTGGGGGGCCTCCTGTGCTAATTGTACAGGTATCTGATATAATTTGCCTAGCTTTACCTGCTGCTTCCTGTCTGTTAGAACCCTTGCGTAGGTCTTCAGAGATTCAAGTTGTTGTAGGATGTAGTGCAGAGCCATATTAACAGCATCATCTATTTGCTTGGTATGGAAATTGCAAGGGGGTCTAACAGCGGATCCGTGGTGGTTTTCAAGTGGGACATTAGCCTTTCAAAGGTTTTCATAACTACAGATGTTAGAGCAACTGGTCTGTAGTCATTCAGTTCCTTGATGGAGGGTTTCTTCGGCACTGGAATGATAGTGGAGCGTTTGTAGCAAGAAGGAACATGACACATCTCTAGTGATTTGTTGAAGATTTGGGTGAAGATGGGGGCCAATTGGTCAGCAAAGACTTTTAAGCAAGAAGGAGATATCTTGTGTGGGCCTGGTGCTTTTCCTGGCTTCTGTCTGTGAAATAGATATTGCACTTCCTTTTCTGTGATCACCAGGGGTTGAAACCATTAGAGAGCATTTCACCAAGGCAGCCATCGTCGATGCCATCTTGGAAAATTATTTAGCAAATTATTTAGCAAAATAATAATAAAATAATAACAATAACAACCCCCAGTAGTGATTCCACTGATTATTGGCACACTGGGTGCCATACCAACGATCCTTGGACAGCACTTAGAAAATCTAAACATTGATAAAATTTCCATCTGTCAATTACAAAAGGCCACACTGCTTGGATCCACACATACAATATACTACACTGATACATTACAACATTCTAGATTCTTGGAAAGAACTCAATGTGAATGAAGGCCAACACCAGCTAAAAAACTGGGGGCTGTGATTTCACAATATTTTGTATAATAATAGATAATAATAATCCAAGAAACAGTTCTATCTGATCAAATAAATTCAACTGTCAATACAAGCATTTGTCAGATCAAGTGAGGGAGAAAGTAATTTGTTAAATTATTTCACTGCCAATTTGAATTAAATATTCAGAAAATACCATAGTTTTCGGAGTATAAGATGCACCTTAGGTTTTGGGGAGGAAAATAAGAACAAAAAATTCTGCCTCTGCCCACCAGCATCCATTGGTATTCATCTGGCTAGAGTCCTTAGCAAACAGCCTGGTCAGCTTCAGCACATTAGCCTGATTCAGCATGAGTAGTTGATTGACCGATGGATCGGCTTCCCAGAATACCCCCAATCAGCTGTTCCCAGAGGTGAACTTTAGCAACAGGTTTGCTGGTTGTGATTGCCACCGATCACCGGCCAAAAACGCAATGTGCAGAGGTCAAAAACGGGGTGTGCAGAGGCCTAAAATGCAATGCCCAAGGCTGTACAGGAAATTTTAAATGTGTTATATTTTTCTGAGCTTTTTATTTATTAATAGGAATCTATTGTTTTCATTTTTATCTATTTTTTTCCAGGGAATTCTAGAAAATATTTTATTTAAATAAGATTCTAGTTGAGAACTTTGGTCATGGAACATATTAGAGCCAAGGTGGCGCAGTGGTTAAATGCAGCACTGCAGGCTACTGCTAGATCAGCAGTTCAGCGGTTCAAATCTCACCGGCTCAGGGTTGACTCAGCCTTCCATCCTTCCGAGGTGGGTAAAATGAGGACCCAGATTGTTGGGGGCAATATGCTGACTCTCTGTAAACCGCTTAGAGAGGGCTGAAAGCCCTATGAAGCGGTATATAAGTCTACTGCTATTGCTATTGCTATTAGAAAAATAAAAAATGAATGACCTTCAGAATATCTTTCCTTGAAGGTTTTAAAGCAAAGGATGAAAACTATTGTTTTGGAAGATTTTTGCCTTAGCTCTTATTCTATAGAAATAGGTGACAATCTGTTTGAAATATAGCATGTTTGGCCTGCAGTAGTATATCCTGAAAGGAATGAAATCTGGCAAAATGGCATGTTTTATAAGACCTACATGTTTAATAGTGGAGATATCATGTTAATTGCACAGTACAGTACTTATACTCTTATCTGTGAACTGAGAAGCCAGACATTCTTCGAAGGTGTTGATAGAGACAGAGTTGAAACTTCTTTATAATGCCTTGGTAAGGCCAGACTTGGAATACTGCATTCAGTTTTGGTCGCCATGATGTAAAAAAGATGTGGAGACTCTAGAAAGAGTGCAGAGAAGAGCAACAAAGATGATAAGGGGACTGGATACTAAAACATATGAAGAATGGTTGCAGGAACTGGGTATGTCCAGTTTAATAGAAAGAAGGACTAGGGGAGACATGATAGCAGCAATATCTCAGGGGTTGCCACAAAGAAGAGGGAGTCAAACTATTATCCAAGGCACCTGAGGGTAGAACAAGAAGCAATGGGTGAAAACTAATCAAGGAGAGAAGCAACTTAGAACTGAGGAGAAATTTCCTAACAGTTAGAACAATTAATAAGTGGAACAACTTGCCTCCAGAAGTTGTGAATGCCCCAACACTGGAAGTCTTTAAGAAGATGTTGGATAGCCATTTGTCTGAAATGGTATAGGGTTTCCTGCCTAGGCAGGGGGTTGGACTAGAAGACCTCCAAGGTCCCTTCCAACTCTGCTATTGTATTGTATTCTAGGAAGCATGTACTATATAGTTCAGGCAAGTCTTTAAAACAAAAGAAGCCATATCTCAGAACAATATTTCTCTGTGTATTTAAATTAGGAAAGATGATAATTTTAAAAACAATTATAACCTGACCATGCTGGGAATTAGCTACAACAATCTCCATAAGTTCCTCTTTTTCTATTATCTTTTACATACACCACCTTATGTTTCATTAATGTTTAGTGGTTTAATAACTTATATCTATTAAAATATATAAACCACTGTTAGTGGCTTAATGTGACATGTGAAGGTGAATAATTATGACTTATTCAATAAGCCATAGTTAAGCAAACTATAGCATGGTTTAATGTGTAAATTCTAGATTGTTTAACTTAATTTTTCCGGTTTCTACCGTGCTGTTGATTCACATTCAGTTCTTAAGCAACTCTTATTCCAACTTTTTTCACAACTATTGTTCTTTTTCATGAAGCTATCATTCCCCTCCAAGGGCATCTGAATTTTGTTTTCTATATGAAGAACATTCTAAATCAATGTTTCCCAACCTCAGCAACTTAAAATGTGTGAACTTCAACTCCCAGAATTCCCCAGCCAGCATGAGTTGAAATTCACACATCTTAAAGTTGCTGAGTTTGAGAAACACTGTTCTAAATGAATGCAATCCATGGGGGAAAATATTCTGCAGGTATTATTTTTCAAACTGTGGGTCAGGACCTCAGATTGTATTCGTGAGCTATTTAGAGAGAGTGGTCATAATTCTTTTAAAACCTGAATGATATAATGGTATAAACCAGATTTAGTTACACAATATATCCTTTTCCTTACTTCAGGGTTTTTATTTTATTTCTTTTCTTTTTAATTTATTTATTGGCTTACTATTTCTTACATTTTTTTCTTACACAAAAACAGGATAGTGGAATGAGTACATAGATGTAAATGAAAAATGTGTATTGTGGACCCCATCAGTTAAAGAATTCTGACTGGCAGGGTCCAAGAAGAGAGCCTTCTGTGCCATTGCCCCCACTCTCTGGAACATTCTTACCGCCAGAGACGAGGGGGGGGGCATTCTTTCCCAGCCTTTCAGAAAGATGTAAAAACAGGATTATGCTGCCTTGCTTTGGCTTACAAAGAAACATGCACCTGTGGGACTGGTTAGTGCACTGGAAGCCCTTCTCCCCACCGTTTAATTAACTATTAACATTGAATCTTAATTATCCTTGCCTCTTTTTAAAATTTTATGTGCTCTTTTATGCTTTAATATTTTATTTGTACACCACTCAGAGTTCCTCTATGAGGGAGATGGGCAGTTCAAAATTAGAGATAGATGATAGATAGATAGATAGATAGATAGATAGATAGATAGATAGATAGATAGATAGATAGATAGATAGATAGATAGATAGATAGATAGATAGATAGTCAGTCTAATCATTTTAAGTTTTGCAGTTTCAGCCCATTTCTTTAATCTAGCCCATTTCTTTAATCTAGCCCATTTTGAATTTTATTTCTGCTACCATGTATTCAGCCCACTTCTGTGACATCTCAGATTTAACAACCATTCCCTCTTATTCACCAAAATAAATAATAAAAATATTGAGGAATAGAGGAATAATTAATGAAAATAGTTTATAGCCACCTTTTATCCCATTAGTTGCCACACCACCCAATGCAAAGCTGGTTCACTGACAAAAGGGCGAACGACAAAACCGCTCCGAACTAACCCGCGTCGCTGACATAATCAACAGGGCGACAACAGCGCGGAGACAGAAGCGCCCTGTAAAAGTAACCCTAAACCTAAACTTAACGCCTAACCCTAAACCTAACCCTTAACATAACCCTAAACCTAACCCTAAACCTAACCCTAAACCTAACCCTTAACCTAATCCTAAACCTAACCCTTAACCTAACTCTAAACCTAACCCTAAACCTAACCCTAACCCTAAACCTAACCCTTAACCTAACCCTAACCCTAACCCTTAACCTAACCCTAACCCTAAACCTAAACCTAACCCTAAACCTAACCCTAACCCTAAACCTAACCCTTAACCTAACCCTTAACCTAACCCTAAACCTAACCCTTACCTTAAGTTAAATCGGCTTTCTTTCGACGCGCTATTGTAAAGCGCCCTTCTTTCTCCGCGCTGGCTGTTGTCACCGCGTTGATGATGTCAGCTACGCAGTTTAGTCGGGTGCGGTTTTGACGTTTGCCCTTTTGTCGGGTCACGTGCAAAGCTAACTATCTAACTAGTCAGAATGCCAAGGGGTATATTATCAAATGCTCTGCTGAAATCAAAATATATAATATCAATAGCTTTATTGCAATCTATTAAAGAAGCTACTGTTGGAAAAAATATCCATCTAGTTCAGTTCCAAGATGGGAGAAAGACACTGAAAACATGGAAGCAGATTGGAACGATGGTTTAATGATGAAGCAGAACCACCAAGCACATGGGTTTCTGGTGCAGCTGACCACATGGAGTTGAGAGTGAGAGATTTTTATACCTTCTCTTGGGCTTTGCAATTGAGTTTCCTGTTCCTGTGCAAGAACATGTATTCTATTAGCTGTTGTTAGGGCTCTCATGGAGCCATGTGGGGTCATGTTTGTCTGAAACAACTTTGGTTGAAGTTTGCTAGGTGATGCAATCTCCTTAGGAGATTGTGCAATGCAGTGAGCTCTGCTGCTAGATAATCCTATTATGTCCTGGAGGGTCATGTCTTAATCCCATCACCCTGGAGCTGAAGGTCTTTTGTCTTGTAGATAGGCTGGCCCAGTCCTGCTGGGCCTATTAAGAAATACGTAGGGGCTACTTTCTGTCTTTAAAAACATGTTTCTCCTTTAGGGAAATATAATATTCTGGCTTTTTTAATATTTCTCAAAATATTTCATTTTTCTAGGAGGGGTGCAGCTTCCCACTACACTACCAATCAAAAACCTGGTATAAAGTTAGTTGATCAAAACCTATTGAAAAATCCATCCTGGTTTTTTTGCAAATTACTGTACTGTTTTCACAAACTGATCTTTTTGTGATTAGAGCTAACATTTTGCATGGTATCATTGTCAACCTAACTCATCTATATATAATTCTCTGAATCCTATTTATTCTCATTTTGAAAATTACAGATAAATATTTGCTTTCCTCTAATCATGAGACATTTCACTTATTCTCCTGTGTGGGTTTTTTTTTCAAAGAATATACATACATTTTAGCCCAGGTATTAGCCAGTTCCTTCATTGTTGTGCCAATAAATTTTGTCGGGAAGATTGAAATCATTCAGATTAAATCCATGTAGCATTAGTGAAACACAGCTGCTTAGAGGGGGTGTGGGTACTCTTGCCGCACCTGTTGAAGATAAAGAAACTATGCCTTCACTGTGCTTGCATGGAAGCTGCTATCAGCCCTAGAAAGGATCTGTTTGACCTAAGGAGGTACTAACAGGCTGTAACACAGTTGCTACGCCCTGTAAACATTACTTTTACATTTGTTTAGCTCAAATGCATACTTGGCTCTACTTTTAAGGAATGCCAGCAAGTGCAGCTAGCATGCCCATATTCCTTCCAAAATGCCTTTTATAGTACTTCCTATAAATATAGGAATTCTATCATGAGACAAGATAATGTAAAGGTAAACATGTGCTAGTTGTTCCTGACTCAAGGAGGCGATGCTCATCTCCGTTTCAAAGCCGAAGAGCCAGTGCTGTCCAAAGACATCTCCATGGTCATGTGGCTGGCATGACTAAATGCCAAAGGTGCACAGAACACTGTTACCTTCCCACCAAAGTGGTCCCTATTTTTCTACTTGCCTTTTTAATGTGCTTTTAAACTGGTAAGTTAGCAGAAGCTGGAACAAGTAACAGCTTACTGTATATACTCGAGTATAAGCCTAGTTTTTCAGCCCACTTTTTGGGCTGAAAAAAGCCGCCTCGGCTTATACTCGAGTCAGTGAAAAATTTGCCCGAAATGGAGGAGAAAAAGGGGCGGGGCCATGCCGCTGGGTGACACTCGTGAATGGCCCAGTGCCCCTGTGAGTTTCCCCTCCCTCTGTGTCAGTTTGCCACGCAGCGCGCACCGCACCATCCCCCCTCCTCACGTTCTAATGTAAAGCAGGGCTGTCTTACGATTCCCCTTCCTCCCCCTCCTGCCGCTCTGCAACGATGTCCCACCTCCTCCTTGTTATGGCAAGCAGCCACATAGCGATGTCCCACCTCCTCTGGTACAGTGATCCAATGATAGGAATCACTGTGCCGTGTGTCATAGGAGGCGGGACATCGCTCCCGCGGCTGCACGGGACATCATCATCACAGCGGGACATCAGCATCATGAGGTGAGTGAAGTATTTCATTGAATACACCGCTAGTTTACTGTTTTTCTTTGAAATAAATATTCAAAAACATTATTGGTATCTATTTTTATTTTTGAAATTTACCGGTAGCTGCTGAATTTCCCACCCTAGGCTTATACTCGAGTCAATAACTTTTCCAGTTTTTTGTGGTAAAATTAGGTGCCTCAGCTTATATTCGGGTCGGCCTATACTCGAGTATATACGGTACTTCATTATGCTAGGGATTCGAACCGTCAAACTGCTGACCTCTCTGATCGACAAGTTCAGCATCTTAGCCACTGAGCTACCGCCTCTCTCAAGACAGGATAGAACCTTGCAAAATATTGCTTCATAATTCTTAGGGTGCTAGGCAGAAATCTTCCAATATGACTTTCTGATTGTGCTGAAAGACGTTATACAAAATCTATTTCAAAGCAGCAGCAGCTCCCATCTCTCTCAAGCAGTCCAAAATCTGCTGGGGTCCATTGTGTCATCAGCAATGGAGGGATCCAGCGTTGCACCCCAACATCTGTCTCCTGCAGAGATTAGCTACCAGAGCAAAGCCATCTTCATGCCAAGCTAGGCCTGAAATCAGACAGGAAGGAATCTAAATAACCCAGTTCACTAAGAGCTTTTGCCATGTGAATCCAGTGCATCTGGAAAGCATTAGGCTGGAGAAAGCTGCTTCACCACATGTATGACATGGTTTTTAGGAGTTGTATTACAGAGCTGGAAGAAAGGTCGCCCATCCATTCCGAAGGTATGGATGTGTTGAAGTAAACTGGGGAAGGAAGTATTATGGAAATGACAGGGCAGAGGATTTTCAGGCAGAGGGTGAAGCTTTTATTTTCAGCTTTCAATGTCTTTAAATCTTAAAAGTGTTAAAAATTACATAACCACAACTCGGAACTCCCAGGATGAAGCAAGGAACACAAAAGGACACTAGGATTTGAATGGAATTTGTAGGGCAGAGGTTTGTAGGACAGATTACTCTGTACCTCCCTGAAAATGGTAGGTCTCAAAGGCACATGAAAAGAAAATAAACAGAGTATATGTGATAAGTGGTGTCTAGGTAGACAAAAACAGGCATGATGGCAATCATGGCAATGCAATTAAGGTCCTGCCCCTTTGCACATGCCTGCTGTTCCAGGTTAAAATGAATTTAAAGATTTAAAGGACTTCTCTTCTAAATAGGTCACAGCAAGAAGTAATTAATCTCACTAATAGCCTTTGGTTATTAATTTAGACAGGACAAAAAATATCTTGCTTCATAGGAATATTTCAGAACTCAGCACTAGATCATATATCAAATGCAGTTTCACAGTAATAGGTTAATAGTTAATAAGAACCTCAAAGCCAGAGTATTTTGATATAAGAAAACAGATTTAAATAATGGTTTAATGGTAGTACTTAACTGGGAACCTTTTGGAGCTGCTTCCCAAAGTCCCTCACTTGGTGCCAATATTGATCTCAAACAGGGTCCCATAGCACCAGCAACAAGCTACCTACAATGTTATGTTGTATGGAGAACCATTCTTTGTTGCAAAAAAAAAAAAACCAAGGATAAAAGATTAAAAGGGGGGGTTAAAGAACACGAGGCAGATCCAGAAGAAGATGGAGAGGCAACATCAAAGATACAATACAACAATATCAGTTAACAATGTTGAGGCCACGAGAAGAGCAAGGATCACAACTTCGTATCTCCCTTAATACTTGAAGCAATTGAATGAGAATGAGAAGGGAAAGGGAAAGGGAAAGGAAAAGATGATTCTTTGTTGCAGATTAATGCATTCTCAGAAACTACAACTTGAAGCAAAGACTGGTTCAAAAAAAAATATAGGGAAATCTCTGGGTATGGATATGTCAGGTATTAAAGGAGAAGATAAATGCTAGGAGAAAATGCATACGCATTAATTTTACAGATGCATATATACAAGACCCGCCCTTTACAAACTGCTCCAGAAAGATGCCATGATAGGTGATACTGAAGATTGTGAGAGTTCTAGTAGGACCAGAAGGCCTGCATTGCCCTCCCTCCTATAGAACCTGACTAGCTCATTCACCAACATGAACAGCACTGTCTCCATCCTGTTTTTTAGGTCTGAATTCTGACTGAAAGAGGTCCAAATAATCCATTTCCTGTATATTCTGTTGCTGGATTCCTGCCAATTCTTATTAATCTTTCAATAACATTCCTTAGAACAGAACAGTTGGAGACTGAGATATGTTTCTCAAATATGATTGCGTGCAGAAAGGCCATGTTTATTATGTATTTGCTATTTGTTTTTTGCTTGTTTCATTTGTGTAGCTGCCCCTCTCACATAAGTGACCTTGGGTGGTTTACAATAAAATACATAATATGATTTGGAAAACAATAGCAGTTGAGCTTCATATACAACCATCAATAAAGCTAAGACACTCCTCAGGCTGGGGCCTGAGCACAAAACCAAGTGTATAGGACCTTGCGAAAGAGTTGGGGCTAATCTAATCTCAAATGGAATTATGTTACACAGGGCAGGATATACCACAACTTCTCTCAAGACAACCAGCAATGATCAAATGCAGAGATAGGAGCACAGCATCATTTCCTCACAGGCCAACAGGAATCCCAGGAAATATGGCAAGTTACTGCCCAGACATTCCATCCGAACATATACCCAGGAGAAATCAAGGATCTGGTGAATCTGAATGAGTTTGTCAACAAAACGATGTGCAAAATGGACGCAGTATGGCCAAGCAGGACATCTACTTTGTCTCTTCCTAACAAAAACTCAGCAACCCTGACCAATGTCATTGTAATGGGAGAAGATGTCAAAATACTCCTTTTCTCTTTCTGCCATTGTATATACCAAATCTTCTCCACTAACACTTCAGCCTTTCAGACATCGCTTCTGCCACTTCGTCTTCCAAAGTTTCTCAGTAAACCAAGATTAACAGAGAGAAGCCCCTGGGGAGCAATAAGATCAAGAGTCCAGGTGGCCCCTTGTTCCTGGTGGCTAACCAGACAATCAATGAAACTGCTTATCAAATTGCTGTGAAAATCCCCAAGTACCTGCTAAAATCCATCCAGATGACAGATCATCCAAGTCCCTACAGAAGTCCCAAGAAGCAGCCAGGAGCAGGATACGAGTTGGCCATGGCTAGACATTATTAATATTGGCATATTCTATCTCAACTGGAAAAAAAGAGTTGACATCAATATTAACCTGCTTTCCTAAAACCAGAAAAAAATGCCAATAATAAATGTTAAACAGGAAGAGCTAATTAGAGTAATTAATATAAGGGACTGCAAAGCTTGAAAACTCAAAACCAATGAACCTTTGAATTGTAATGTAATACACCACCTTAGGGTGCAGCTTGAATCAAGATGTTTTTCTGTATTGCAAGTGTGCTATAACATTAATATCTTTGTTTTCAAAACAGTAACATTCAGGAAATTATGGTTGATTATCCATATGGACTAATGCTGGAATCCATCTGGTAGCTCTTCTGGGAAATCTTCAGTAGTATCTTTACCATCACTTTGTATTTTACTTTAAATTATTATTTTTTAAATCCACCAGAGGTTAATTCTTTTTGGCAACTGTTACATTACTTGGAGGTATTTCTCAGCAGTTGATGTAGCAGCTGAGAAGTATTTCAAGGAAAATTTTTGATCTAGTACCTTTCTTTTAAGAGTCATGTTGGTATATGTTCCAAGCAGCTTGACTAAGAAGAAATTGGCAGACTTTCAAGCCAGTCATCTTAGGAGCTGTGATGTTAGACTTGTAAAGAGCTTCAGTTATATAAAATTGCCCTTTGGTGTAAGTTTCCTGTGCTGTTTTTACAAAGGTGAGAGTTCATCAGTTTAATGTATTTGTCAATGTATCTATCTTTGCAAAGTTATTGCAGCAGCACTAATTGGTGGTTTGTTGTTGTTGTTGTTGTTGTTGTTGTTGTTGTTGTTGTTGTTTGGGTACTATGGCTTCCTGAGACAAAACACAGCCTCTTCATACAGTAACCCTACATATTAAATGCAGTCAAAATTAGATTAAGTAACAATAAAAGATTCTAATGAATCCTAGGTTATTTTTCTCCAAGGTCAGATAGTCCTTTCTTGCTGACTGCCTTGTTTAATGACCAAAGTTACAAAAGAGTAAAAAACAGTTTTTTGACCAATCCTTTTATTTATGATTGACAGCATCCTGCTGTGGTCTGATGACCATTTGTTACTTCACAACAAGCTTTTGACAAGCTGTGTTAATGGAAAATGTGGAAATAAAATAATAAGATGTGGTCACATGATGTCTCACTTAATGACCAAATGGGAAGTAACACTGTAAACCAGTGGTGAGATTCAAAAATGTTTACTTCCGGTTCTGTGGGTGTGGCTTGGTGGGCGTGGCATAGCTTGGTGGGGTGGCTTGGTGGGCATGGCAGGGGAAGGATACTGTAAAATCTCCCTTCCCACCCCACTCCAGGGGAAGATTACTGCAAAATTCCCATTCCCTCCTGATTAGCTGGGACTCGGGAGGGAGAGAATAGATGGGGGCAGGGCCAGTCACAGGTGGTATTTACCAGTTCTCTAACCTACTCAAAATTTCCGCTACCGGTTCTCCAGAACTGGTCAGAACCTACTGAATACCACCTCTGCTGTAAACCCATCATGGTCGTTGGATTTTCTGCTTAGCGACTATGACACTTTGCATTAGAATTGCCAGTCCCAACTGTAGTTAAGTGATAGAATAATCACTGTATTATGATTCTTAGAGCAACCTCGTATTGTTCCTTAACAGGAACATAGCCTTTGCCTACGTGAACTCCAAGAAACAGGATGAATTCAAATTGGATGTACATTAAATAAAATATATTTAGATTATAATCATCAATATCTAAAACTGTATAATCAAGCATATAAGTGGGTTGTTACAAACAAACTTGTAATGTAGATTAATAATCCAATTCAGAAATAGGAAAGTATTGTTTGAAACTCCACAGTCAGCCAGAAATGGTTGACCAAAGTATTAGGCACTTTGCTTACCCTTTGAAGGCAATTGTAGCTCCAAAAGATAGACTACCAGTAGCAATTGTAATTTGTAAACCCTACCCTGAAGGATATAGTCCTACAGTGACAATGCAACTAAATATATAGATGTGTTTTGTAAGATTATATAATCATATTTGCAGAATTTTTACTTTTTTCTTCAGTTGAAAAGAATAATACTTATAGTAGTAGTCATTTTATAAATAAAATAAAGAACCTAGTGTTTTGCAGCTAATGGTATTCATTGTAGCCCATTTTGGAAGAAATATCCATCTGGTTCAATTCCAAACTGGGAGAAAGACACTGGAAACATAGATGCTGATGGGAAAGATGGATTAATGTTGAAGCAGAATTACCAAGCACTTGGTTCTCTGGCACAGCTGACCACATGGAGTTGAGGGAGGGGAGGTTATAACTTCTCTTGGGCTTTGAATCTCCTGTTCCTGTGCAAGAACATGTATTCTATTGGCTGTTGTCAGATTCCCATGGGGTCATGTTTGTCTGAACTCCCAAGCTTGTTGAAGTTTTCTGGGTGATGCAATGTCCTTAGGAGATTGTGCATGTGGTACGCTCTGCTGGTAGATGAGTTAATCCTATTTTGTTCTGGAGGATCATGTCTTAATCCCATCACCCCAGAGCTGGAGGTCTTCTATCTTGTAGATAGGCTGGCCCAGTCTTTCTTAATGGGCACCAAATATCTACTGGGGGCAGGGAGCTGCTTTCTGTCTTTAAAACATGTTTCTTATTTTATCATCCAGGGAAATATAATATTGTGGCTTTTTAAATATTTCTCAAAATATTTCATTCTTCTGAGTGAGGGGTGGGTACTAACTTTGTAAACTATGCTCCTGAGTCACTAGCACAATTTCTTTAATTTTTGTAGGGTTTCTGTGGTGCTCCTCCATGGGCTATGGTATTGTCCAAATGTCTTCTCTGATGATGACAGAAAAAAGCTTCAGCCAAAACTGGATTCTTTCCTCTATCTTCTGCTGGCCTCTACAACTGGTTATTTCCAACCTAGCACAGGGATACACAATTAAATTTCAAGGGGGGGAAATAAAAATAAAGAGATGGAGAGATTCAAATCTGCCTTTGCCATCATTTCTGCCCTACCAGCCTGCAGCTGTTTGGCTTTGAATTCCAACTCTGAAGCATTCTGGCAGAACATGAGAATTGTTCTGCGCAGAAGATTTTTACTTAATTGACAGATTTGGGTGGAGGAGAGTTTCTGTGTGTCTGCAATTTTGAACATTTTGCTTGCTTAGGCTATCGCAGATGTCAGAAAGAGGTTCAGATCCAAGGATCACCTCTATCTGTTTATTCTCGTAATCCAAGTTCATGTGAATTATTCATATTCATGTTCAGGGGATCAAGAAACTAATTATAGTTTTACAATAGTAATATCCCTGAATTTAGATTGAGAAACTACCCTGCAAGCCTCAAGTGCCATTAAGGTTGTCAACCCACCAAGTACTATAACGTGAGCTACCTCCTCTTCGTCTTCCTTCTTCTTCATCTGTAGGAAAGGGGGTTGTCCTAGGAAGCACTTTCTCTCCCCTTCCACTCCCCTCCCCACTGGTTGGTAAGTGGATTGCCTTTCTGCTTCAGGCAGCATTACATCCACTTGTCAAACAGAGGAATCGTTTGATGCTCAAAACTGTCCAGGCCTCCACTGGTCCTGGAGTTCATAATCTGTCCCTGGAATGGAGCTGCTCAGTAAAATATGTTGGCAAAGATTTTTTTCTCTCTCTCTATTCCACACCTTGGAATCAAAATGTCATACACTAACAAAACATTTGCAAGTGCATTCAACTAACACAGATTTTATTTTTCTGTGTGCAACCAGGCTTTGAACTGGAAGTGCATCCACTGAAAATCAGGTTCCATTTTCTTCAGAGTTGCATCTAATTGTGCAAATAACCAAAAGCAGGTCAGGGAGAGCGCTAGTTATCTGCAGATTTATTTAAAAGTAAAAAGTGCTTTCTAATATTTAACATCTGTTTCAGCTGTATTATCAATAACTTGAAGTCCTAGTGGACAACCATTTAAATATGAGCCAGCAGTGTGCAGCAACTGCCAAAAAAGCCAACACAGTTCTAGGCTGCATAAATAGAGGGATAGAATCAAGATCATGTGAAGTGTTAATACCACTTCATAATGCCTTGGTAAGGCCACATTTGGAATACTGCATTCAGTTCTGGTCGCCACAATGTAGAAAAGATGGGAAGACTCTAGAAAGAGTGCAGAGAAGAGCAACAAAAATGATTAGGGGACTGGATACTAAAACATATGAAGAACGGTTGCAGGAACTGGGTATGTCTAGTTTAAGAGAAAGAAGGACTAGGGGAGACATGATAGCAGTGTTCCAATATCTCAGGGGTGCCACAAAGAGGAGGGAGTCAAACTGTTCTCCAAGGCACCTAAGGGTAGAACAAGAAGCAATGGGTGGAAACTAATCAAGGAGAGAATCAATTTAGAACTGAGGAGAAATTTCCTGACAGTTAGAACAATTAATCAGTGGAACAGCTTGCCTTCAGAAGTTGTGAATGCCCCAACACTGGAAGTCTTTAAGAAGATGTTGGATAACCATTTGTCTGAAACGGTATAGGGTTTCCTGCCTAGGTAGGGGTTTGGACTAGAAGACCTCCAAGATCCCTTCCAACTCTACTATTGTATTGTATTATTGTATTGAAGGATGAGGTTTGGTATATAATGATGAAAATCACTGAAACAATTGTTGTTTCCACACTATTTGGGCATTGCAATACTAAAAAAAAGTACAAGCAAAATGCTCAGATTTATAGACTGAAAAGTGTTTTTCATAATGTCTGAATAGCAGACCACAAACTGGCTTGCTGAAGAGGTTTCCTAACATTGTAAACAATTTTACCAAGGAATGAATGTTTACTTCTAAAAGAAGATAGGCTAAATGGATGTGTGGTGGTAGTGCCTGAGGAATGGGGTGGCTGAGACAGAAACCTAGCAAAAACAATAAGAGGGTGGGAAACATTCTCTGGGTTTCTCAAGAGGAAGTAGGATACAATTCTAGATGTGTTTCCTAGGGAGCAAGCCCTGCAAAAATTCACTTTTTGAATAGGATTGTGTTTCATGTGCACTATGAAGTACTCAAGTTTTATTCTTATTACAGTTCAGAGTCTTGGAAGTGGAGTAATTAGTTATTATATTCTTTTACTTTCTCCTAGTGCCAGGATTCATTGAAATCATTCAAATGTACAATAGGGATCTGGATGCATATCAGAATCAGAGTAGAGCTGGAGGGGACCTTTGAGGTCTTCTATTCAGCCCCCTGCTCAAGCAGATCCTATACCATTTCAGACAAGTGACTGTCCAGACTTCTCTTTAAAACCTCCAGTAATGAAGCACCCACAACTTCTGAAGGCAAGATGTTCCACTGGTTAATTGTCCTCACTGTTAGGAAGTTTCTCCTTAATTCCAAGTTGCTTCTCTCCTTGAGTAATTTCCATCCATTGTTTCTTGTCCTCTCCTCTGGTGCTTTGGAAAACAAATTTATTCCTCTCTGTAGCAGCCTCTCAAATACTGAAATACTGCTGTGCTGTCACCCCTAGTCCTTCTTTTCTCTAGACCAGTCAAATCCTGCAACCGTTCTTCATATATTTTAATATATCTGAGATATATCACATATATATCTGAGATCACAGAGCCGCAACGTGCCCCTGGAAGTTGCCACTAAATGAAACATGTTATTGTGATAGGGAACTGGAAACTACATAGTCTTGTCTTACTTAAGAAAAACAAATAAAAATGAGGTAACCTTTATATCTACATCTTATGCATTGGAAGGATGATCTGGAAATAAATGACCTATATGTTGTGGTTTGGTGAATATAAGCACATTTCTATCCATTTAAGGAAGCTAAGCAAAAGTCTGCTTTGTATTTCAACCTTCTTACTGGGATACAACAAATTATCCATTAGTCAGCAAGTTATCACTTGCAACACAGCTGTTTAAAGGCCATAAAATACTTTAGGCTATAAGTTATTTCAACAAGATACCAAAATCCCTGTTTGGTTTGTGCATATGCAGGCATGCATATACATGCACACAACACCCTTACTACCCCCCTCTGATACACAAAAATGTACACAAAAACTCATTTAACTCTTGCTTTCTTTTTCTTCAAAGGTTTGACAAAACCTTTTATTTCTGAAGATTATGTTTGCTGAAAATGGTAAAGCAAATGACACTGTTTATACTATCCAAAAGAGGCTCTGAGTATTTTCACTGAACTGCATTTATGTCATCTAACTCTCTTGTTAGTCCACCAAAAGGAACATGAGGTTGCAAAAGTAAACAGGGCTTTGCAAGTTTCTTTGAAGATTTGTAATCAGGATTCTTGGATTCTTGCTAATTACCAGATAATGTGCAGTTAAGTGTTTGTAACTACCTTATTTCTTTTACAACCCTTTAGTAATTGTGTGTTTATTGTGAAGGAAATAGGATAGGATATGCATCCATTTTATGTACCTATAATCACCAAGGCCTCCCACAGGGGACTAATGTGAACAAAAAAAAAAGAAATTGTTTAAATTGTGGGAGACCACCTAAGGGCATAACTATGGGAGGGGCATTTTGGCGCATCAAGAACTGTCTTCTAGAATCCAATCAAGGACTTGGCAACCAGCATTGTATCCAGGAGGAAAAATGGCATCACATATAGCTGTATAATCTGGGTGGGCCCATTCACATTGCCCTTATTTCATTTAGACTTCAAAATAGTATAATACGTACACAGTAAATGAGTATTATGCACAATGTGTTTTTGGTCATATGACAAGTGCAAGTCCCAGTTCAATTATGAATTCTCTAGATGAGAATTCAAAAGTTGTTCCAGGTTTGGAAAAATGATAGAAATACATAACAGTTAAATAATGCGAAGGGACTGCATTGCAATATGTTTTTTGGACAATTAGTGCTTTTTTGAAAATCCATATATCGTGAATCTTTTAAGAAATTCTGACTACCATTTTTTAACAAATGAATATAGAAAAGAGAAGTACAGAACTTAATACCATAGTTGTTTAATTCCTTTATATACATTTGGACAAATAGTACAAGTTACCAAAAGTAGGATTTCGGAGATAATACTGTACTGTATGATCTATAGAGCCAGTCATTGTCCTCTATGAGGCTTTACCAGAGTATTTTCCTGCTGGTGATCCAACTCCTTTTTATTCATTTCTTTATTTGTTTAAAGCATTTATATAGCTCTCTATCTTGAACCAACCTCTGAGGGCTCACTACCTCAAAATAAAAAGATATATATCAACAATGCATAAAATAAAAATGATATATACCAATAATGAACATTAAAAAAAAACATAAAAAAGATCTGTCAGTACAACTAAACTTTTCCATGCAGCCCCCAAATTCACCCCATGCCAATCTGTCCCTATCCGAGTGATCAGGGAGAAACAAAGTCTTAAGTGCTGTCTGGAAACACATAAAGGAGTGGGGGACAGCCATATCTTAAGAGAAAACATGCTCAAATTGGGCAGAGGCTACCATGGAAAAGGGCATTCTTCCTAGGTCCTATAAGATGGCATCATTTAAATGAAGGGACCAGGAGGGTGCCTATCCTACCAAATCTGGTGAGATGAGCAGATGTCCCGTTAAAGGCAGTCCTGCAAATAATGTTTCAGTTGACCACAAATCTCAGTTAAAGAATTGGCATGTTATGAGGTAATATGTATTTGCCTATTAACTGAGGTTTACCAGCTTGGTATGCCCCGTGAAGGTTTTTTTTTCTAGTTAACTAAAAAAGAAAGTATCACTACATAAAGATATTTATGATGCTATCTGTAATGAGCATTGATCCTTTTTTGGTTACTTGTTTTTTTAAAAAGGCACATTAGAAAAGGTGATTGTGAAGGGGCCAGGACATGCTTTCCAAGATGTTGTGTTGCCATCTAGGGGCCATTATACCATGCTGTATGCCTTTCCAACAGGAAAAGAGCAATCACAACAGATTTTAAAATACACATTTCTATTCCCTTCTTTGCTCTAGTTCTTATTTACTGGTAATCAGGAAATATGAAAGGAATTGTTAAAAGTTCAACAATCCAGTTACATTGGCCTCTATCTGTTTGTTTTCCCACACAACACTCAGGTACACGTGAAAGTTTGAAAGAAAGATAATTTTCTTTCTTTAGCTCTCCCACTATTTATAGAACCTCTTTTCTGGCCATTGCTACCATAGCATTCCATCTTCTCTCTCTGCTGGGCTTATGGAAGTTTGGAAAGAAAGCATTAAAACAAATATAGTCCTTAGCACATACCCAGTGGATTTTGTATATCAGTAACAGAAGCAACCTTAGAAAAATGGAAGGTGCAATAGATGAACTCCTTTGAATATTACTTCAAGTCTGGGAAAAGAATCAGAGATTCATTTCCTAGATGCAAAGAGGCCAGCCCGTGCTGTAGCATAAGGCTGCTTTCAATCATCTCCCCCTATTTACAACAGCACCAAAGCCACACATCTGTAAAGAGATGTAATGCTTAAGAGGAAGTTCTAAGTTCTTTGGCTTCCATGTGCAGCAACAATGGGAGATCCCATAACAATGCCAAACTTGGATTATATATGGAGAACTGCTCACTAACTCCCTGTGGTATTATCTGGCCACAAATCCTGGCCAACGTGGACTGGAAAAGACTACCGGTAGCACTACTCCATCCATTATCACACATTTCTTCTAGTACCTACCAACAGCCTCCAGCACCTACTGGCCAAAGCTCTGGAAATGTGAGTTGTTCCAATGGGTGATCTCTGAGCCACACTGGAATTCTGAATGCGCAGAAGCGTTTTCTTTAGTACTGTGCATGTGCCCATTGCGGGCATCAAGTGCATGTGCGCGCACTGAGCGAACCGGCAGTAGCAGCAGCCGGAACCCACCCCTGGAAGCATAGCAGGAAAAGGATTTGGGGAGAAAGGTTTGCAGGATCTCTTAGCTCCACGTTAGATGAAGAATGGTAAGACCATATTTGTTAAGGGAGGGTGGTACTAAAAAGATAAATTAGTCTCTAGCCATTCCCCAGATCTTAAATATTGTCTGAATATTTATCAGTGGTGAGAAACTTACAGCAGGCTCACTATATATAGCTGAAATGCATTTTTTTTTACTGGCCATGGCTGACTTAGGTTTCAGAGAACTAATGTTTGAGAATTGCTGAAGACCCTCATGTTTCCTACTATAGTATGTTGTAGGTCTTACTCACCAGGTTTTATCCAGCCTGGATTTTTGTTGTTCTTCTCTTGGGCTTGAATAAACATTTTGGAAGTTCACATCTGGAGACAAGACTGGTACATTTTCAAATAACTTTAGAAAATTAAATAGCATATCTAATGAAATCTATATATTTGAATACTATGTGTAAGGTAGGCAAATTAAATCATTATCTGAGCTGCTACGTCAGGGTCAAATCAATGTAAAATCAATGCCTGAGCCAGTTTGGTGTAGGGGTTAAGGCATCAAAAACTGGAAAACTGTGAGGTCTAGTCCTACTTTAGGCATGAAGCCAGCTAGGTGACCTTGGGTCTCTCATAGGCCTGGTACATAGGCAATGACAAACCCCAGTGGTTGAATCCTACCGGTTCGGACTGGTAGTGGTTTGGCGGGCTGGGTCGCTGGAACTGGCAGCGACCCAGGCCTGCCACACTCCCAAAACACCAACTTGTTTTTTGCTTCTACGCATGCACAGAGCAATTTTTATTGCACTGTGCATGTTTGTAAAGCATGCATCAAGTGCACACGGTTCAGCCACAGGCTAACCGGCAGTAGTGACTGCCGGAACTCACCCCTGACAAACCTCTTCTGAAAATCTTGCCAAGAAACGGTCGAACATGTTGGGGCAGTTGCTGGAAGTCAACACTGACTCAAAGGTGAGGGAGGAGTCACACATACATACATACACATATACATACTGAGCTGAGAAATACATTTTCTGCTTAGTACTTCAGTTGAAACAGAGCAAGAGCATTGAAGTCTAATCTCACAGGACTAAAGCAATTTTTGTATTGGTTAACTATTATATTAATCATCAATTTCTGTGTGAATAACCTGTGTTTTTAACAACTGAACAGACCCAAAAACATGACACACAATTAAAACCATTCATGTCTTCAAACATGAGAAATGATCAATTCAATATCTGGCTGTACAGTGCAAGTAGACTTGTAATAGCACTTTGTTTCAACAAAACATATGCTTGTCACCTTTAAGCATCAGCTCCCAGAGAAGAGCATTTACACTCCAAAATAATCAGACAATGCCATCTGCTGTTTTGGAAAGAATAAAATAATTGTCACCATTATGTAAATGCAACATATTATACATTGCATATGTGGGGATGAAAGACAGATAGAATAACAGAGTTGGAAGGGACCTTGTAGTCATCCAGTCCAGGGGTTGCCAACATTTCAGACCTCAGGGACCACTAAATTCATAATTCAAAATCCCGCAGACCACTAATATGATTTTTAAAAGATAAATAGTATTTAGCGCAATATAAATAATGGAAATAATTTTTCTTTGGACCACCAAAATTTCATCGTGAACCACCAGCGGTCTGCAGAACACCGGTTGGTTACTGCTGGCCTAGTCCAACCCTCTTCTCAAGCAGGAGACGCTATACCAATGATGGAGAATCTATGGCACACATGCTAAAGGGGGCACTCAGAGCCCTCTCTGTGGGCACGTTAGCCGCTAGACCAGTGGTTCCCAAACGTTTTCAGTCCACTGCCCCCTTGGTACTACAAACTGATCCTCAGTGCCCCCCACCCAGTGGTGGAATTCAATTTTTCACTACTGATTCTCTGGACGTGGCTTAGTGGGCATGGCTGGGGGGGGGGAATCATGTGACTGGGTGATTTGCATGACAGAAGGAAGATAGTTACAGTAAAATTCAAAACTGTAACAATTAATTGCACATTTATTCAAAATCCAATTTAAAAACCTTTTTAGTTAATTCAACAAAATTGTTGAACATGATCCAGTGATACCAGGTTTTCAAAGTCTGATAGTTATTTATCAAGAACCTTGGTAACTAGTAACTTAGTAAATGCAGTAAAATTTAGTAATTTACTGTTCAGTAAATTCTTAATGTGATGGATGGGCTTGATGAAGTGATACCAGTTTCCCAATGTCTGTTTTTAAGTCACTTAGCAGGAGTCTTAAATCACCACATTCAGTAATCTGGAGTCGATTTCTTTGCTTAGAGAGAAGTTGGATGACCACACTGAAGCCACGTTACACCAAATATGATGTTGTAAATGCAGCAAGGAGCTTCTTAACCACTGTCCATAGTGCAGGATAGCAATCAGAAATTTCTTTCTGTAACCAAAACTCTTGGTACGATTTCTTAAACTTTGGCTTCAGCTCTATGTCATTTTACAGCTCTATGAGTTGTTCCTCCACTACCCCATCTTCCTTAGTATCTGAAAATGGATTTATTACCCAATCTGGAATTTCCATCAAAAAAAGATCCTGATATCACTCAGACATCTAAGTCTTAGAATGTCAGAGAAACAACTTTAGCTGGATAGTCACATCCCTGCAATAACATCATTATAATTTTCAGTTTCATTAATTTCCACAATATCAACACTAGCTTTGCTACTAACCCCTTCCAAACCATCTGCATAGTCTTTAAGATTTGGTGGTGTAAATATCAAAAAGAGTTGACTCACATCACACATCTAAGCAAAACTGAAGTACAATCTATTTTTCCTTTTTTTAAAAAAAATATCTCAATTTTAATATTTGTATTACTGTTTTCATCCAGTTCCTATCCAAAAATGGCAAGAAACTCTGGTGTCATTTTTTTAAGCAACCATGGACAGATAATTGCTCATAATTGCCTTAATATTATTGGCCAAGTTTCTTATTGGCTATGCTAACCAAAAGGTGCTCTGATCATTGTTAACCCTGCTGCAAAATTTATGTGTGCACATATCCACACATACAAAGGCATACAATATAATCTTATCTCCTTCAGATTGACAATTATTTTGCCTGACACAGACATTCTGCCTTTAAATGCTTACATGATTTCAATGGCTAAACTTCTGCTCGCCAAACCAACTATTCAAAACCAGTAATTCCGCAAGGAGAGAGGATGGGAATGGGGATATTTCAAAAACTAAACACATATCCTAAAAGAAAATCCACTCGTGACCAGCATTGAGTGGAGCTTTTATAAGCTTTAGAATAAATGAGTTGGAAGGGACCTTGGGGTCTTCTGGTCCAGCCCCTGCTCAAGCAGGAGAACCTGTACCAGAGGTCTTCAAACTTGACAACTTTAAGACTTGTGGACTTCAATTCCCAGAATTTTCCAGACAGCTATGGACTTCAACTCCCAACTATGCTGGCTGAAGAATTGTGGGAGTTGAAGTCCACAAGTTTTAAAGTTGCCAAGTTTTTGGATTCCTGACCTATACTATAGTAGTATGTACATATAGTATACTATACCTAGATCAAAGAAAGCTCCTGTGAGTTTAACAACATCCATATTTTCAAGGCTAGAAACGGAAGATTGCAATGCAAGCTCCCTCTTGCTGGTAATCCAAACCTCCCTAACCAAAATCCAAACCACCAAAAGGGAGCGACCGCACTTCCGCTCATCACACCCTCCCCCCAGTTACTTTTACCCAGCAGTGTCTCCATGCAAAGGAAAAAGATGGCACAAAATATGTGATCATTTTTTAAACCAGTGGCAAAGAGCTCTCTCGCAAGCTCAACTAGAATTCGATTGGTGGGGTTTTTTTCCCCCCCAACAACACCGTGCACGATCTCCCCGCCCACTGACCATTTTAAAAAAAATCTTTTCACAAGCCAAGCTGGTCGGTTAAGACACCGGAGGTGTTGGGGGATGGGCGATTGAAGTGGCACACACCCCTCTTCTGGGAGGAAGGCGGTGATTGGAGGGGAGGGTGGTGATGTTGCTTAAAGGGAAACCTGTAGCTATTTCCAGGTTTGTTTGGGTAATTTCGTCCTTCTGCCTGCGCCAATGGGCTTTAAACAGTCCATCTTTTGCTTGGCAAGTTTCTCCTTTCCATCTGAGAATTAGCTAAGGGGAAGCTACCAACCCAGAGGCGACGCCCTCTGCAGCAACAGAATTCCTACATTATATTTTTTATAATGCCATTACAAAAAAAACCTGTTACCACCTTCTTTGATAGACTGCAATCTGTTCAGCCAGCAGTATTTGGATTCAAGACAATGGGGCTATACTCTTACAGTTCTCTGTCTTGTGTTGTCTTATGCTAAATATTGGACATTGCACATGGTGTTAAATAATACACATGTCCAAATCTATTCAAAAGCATCAATTAGGGGAGACAGTTAAATATTTTCCTGATTATTCACATGGTACATAAGAAATAGCAAAACCTTTTCCTCTATGAGTCAGGACCTGTGAAAAATTGCTTCCAAATTTAAGGAGTATATCACCCAAATAAGGGTGGAGAGAATCCAAAATCAAATGCAATCTTTTTCTTCCAGGTACACCTAGAAATTAAGTGTATTATCTGTGCAGAACAGAAGTGCTTGTTATACCATAAGCAGGATCAACAGACTAAAACAAATATAAATGTGAAATGATTTTTATTTCTGATTGAGATAACACAACTTCCCCCTAGGTATTGACCTAGTTTCCCTGCCCTTCTGTTTTTTTCATAATAATCTCAAACCTGACTTCTAGTAACTTCTTCCAAGTTTTCTTCTCATGTGATATATAATCTAATCTCCCAGACTTCCTTATGACACTTCCTAGTATTATTCTAGTTTCCCTATCCCTCAGTTCATGCTCCTCTAGTATCCTCATTTTTCTAGCTACGATATTGTCATCACAATAGGCTCTGGGCCTAACAGGAGTTTTTATTGCTACAAGACTGGGCTATGCACAATCACATTAATGAATTAATTCTTGCAGTAGAATCAGATATAGCCCCCCAACCCAATTTTTCTAGTCCCCCATACTTCTAAAGTTCATGTTGCCAAAATTTGGTGATAAATCGTTTATTTTAATGGTGTGATTTAGTTTAAATTGACAGATAAATCGACAGGAAGGCCATCACTGCATAGGGCAAAGCCATCACCAGAGGGGCTCCCACAATTAATTCAGTTGTCTTATCCACAGTAAAGTGGTTGTTAGAATGACACCTAAGCAGAGAATAAGGAAAATGACCTTGATGAAGATATGCAGGTTCTGATGTCTAGGCAGCAGGTGATAAAGCATTTTTAGAGTCCATACTTTCCAGGTAATATTCAAAAGTTACTTAGATAGACAAACACCTTTCTATTTGCTGAACCAAATGAAGGAGTAGGTGATACAACACAATCAGACTTGCGCTATTTTGTTATTCTCACCAATTGTAATGAAAATAGTTGTAGACATCCTGTGTAATTGATTCATGGTCCTTTCTAACTCTGGTCCGACAGTAGGCAGCAGCTGCAGTAGCCAGCTTGAAAGAGCAAAACCCAAAAGTCTCCTGGTTAACCCTTCCTTTGGGGTAAATACTTCCTTTGCTACCTTTCCTTATTCCTGGAAGGATAAGCCAATACTAAAGCTGAAACTGACTGTAGACAGGACAATGATCCTCTGGCATCTACCAAATTTGTTCTTGATGTAATCATCTTGAGCTTTGAGGAGCAGAGATGTAATATGTGTAAGGTGACCAGACATAACGCTTTTGGCGGGACACCCCCGCTTTTTGATGCATTTTCCCGCGTCCCGCCCGCTTTTTTAAAAGGCACGCTTTTTTTGGCGCTGGCAGCTCCCGCCCATCAGCTGCTGGGCTGGCTCATCGTTCTGTTCTATGCTACCTACAAATTTAAGCCAGCCCAGCCTGCCGCTCACTGATTTGATTGGCTGGACTCCAGCCAATCAGTGAGCTGGCCAACCAGCTCACTGATTGGCTGGACTCCTTAGCTGAGGACGCAGAGGAGTCTCCATTTTATTTTGTCTTTCTTGTTGGGGTTGCAGCTGCGCTTACTGGTGGTGAGTAAAATTAATCATGTTTTGTAAAAAATTTTACTCGGGAGTAAATTTTACTTACTCCCGAGTAAAAATTTTACTCGGGAGTAAAATTTACTCCCGAGTAAAAATTTTACTCGGGAGTAAAAAGCGGCTGCCGGTCGCGCAGAGAACTTCCACGTGGTTCCATCCAGACTTGCCACCCGTGCTGGCTGGGAACTCCGCAAAGCCAAAGGGGGAGAAGGCAGGGGGCTGTCTCCTCCTCCCAGCCCAGCAAACAGTCCTTTTTTCAGCTGTGCAGACAACTTCCACGTGGCTCTCGCAGCCCGGCAGAAGCATTTTTTCGGGGGAGGGCTCTGCCTTAAGCAAGAATTGCATTAAAGACCAGAGCAACAGGTATTTCCTTATTTGCCTGGAGAGACAAATAATTCCTAGGGATACTTGCCATGTTCTTTCATCACCATGACGATCTTATTTTTTTGAGCTAAATGTATTTTTCCAGTTTGAATTGGGCATAATCTTTTTTTATTGATCCACTGTCAGGAAGAGGGATTATAATTTAAAACAGATGATTTCAGTGGCATCTTTTTTATTAATTTAAATTTCTTTCCGTTCTCCATACCCATATACACTTAATACCAATGAATCCACAGCTATCAAATAATAGCTGTGGATTCATTGGTATTAAGTGTATATGTTTGAAGCAGTGCAGGAAATCTTGAAAACTTATGAATTTCTCTCCCCTCTGTGGCATTAGGCCTTAGTATCTGATTTGCTATATAACTTAGCAGTAGTTATTAGCACTCTTGGTGAATGATTCCCTTTTCTCAAATTATCTTGAACAATAGTTTGCAGTGTTTTCATATCTTGCACCCAGCTTTTTAAATTTATTATTAAATAATTTGTATTCTATCAGGGGCTTTCAGCAGTTTACAGCAACAAAAATGCCAAATAAAATTATATTATTATAAAATCATTGTAACAATTCCACAAAAACAATAAAAAGAAAATCCAGTGATAAAACCATATTAAATCCCAGTGGCTCTAGAAGACAGAATAATTTGTACAGCCTTCCTGAATGGACAGCAGGTTAGGGCTCCCTGCTCTTGGGGGAGGTTTCCAAAGGATGGGCACCAGCTGAAACCTTCCTCCTGAGAAAGCCCTACCTTTGTCATGAATGGGATTACAGGGCCTCCCCAGAAGATATTTAAAGCTCTGGTAAGATAGCTTTGAGGGGGGTGGTCTTTAAATATTTGGACTTTAAGCTGATTTTGGAACATCTGTAAATTTGAAAGCACAAAAAATGCTATTGGCTTGTTTCCAGATGAGTCATTTACTGTAAGGAGTATAGGCTCAATGTATTTTAAAATAATATTTTATTTATTGTGCATATGATTTTTTAAAATAGTGGTATTCTGTGTTGATTCTTTTTTTAAATTGTCTTAGACTATTTAAAAAAAGATTCTATCCAAAATAAATTGAAACAAGCCATTTTTAAAATTTCTATGCACAATACTTTGAAATGGACTCAGGAGTCATGATTGACACTGAGTGAATTTGCACTTTTAATAATCAGGAAGATACAATGGCATTGAAAAAAGTGACTGATGACCATTTTTCACACTTAGCGACCATTTTCACACTTAGCGACCGTTGTGGCATCCTCATGGTTACGCGATCAAAATGTTGATGTTTGGCAACAGATTCGTATTTCTGATGATAGTTTGAAATGGTGACAGTATAAATTATTGCTGGTGTAATACTTAACAATGGTTTTTAAGGATTTCTTTTATTTATAGAATACCTTTTTTATTATTTTGGGGGGATTTTTACTTTTAAATTGTTTATAAAATGTATTTACTACAAGAAATGTTCCTTTTTGCAAATGTGATCTTTGCAAATCTTTGTGATGCAATATGTTCAGACCAGGTTTATGTGTCTCAAAGTGGCTGCTATTCTATGGGCAGGCCAGGTTGGTGCAAGGCAGCTTTGTCAGATTTGGTGTGTTTCACCCTCATTGAATTTTATATCGTATAAAGAATGGAAGGAGGAAGGAAGAGAAAAAAGGAGGAAGGGAGTGAGTGAGGAAAGGATGGAAGGAGGGAGGAAGGAAGGAAGAGAGGGAAAGAGCAGAAGACGGATAAGGTGAAGGTAGATAAGCAAGAGGAATGAAGGAAGAAGTGAGGAGTCTCGAGGAAGGGGAAAACATTTAGTGACCAAAGTTACAATGGCATTGAAAAAAGTGACTGATGACCATTTTTCACACTTAGCGACCGTTGCGACCATTTTTCACACTTAGCGACCGTTGCAGCATCCTCATGGTCACGTGATCAAAATTTTGTTTGGCAACAGATTTGTATTTATGCTGGTTTCAGTGTCCTGGGGTGACCTTTTGACAAAAAAAAAATTTTTAATCAAGCCCCCCCCCCCTCCGGTCAAGGGTGTCCCTCTTTTCCAATCTGAAAATCTGGTCACCTTAAATATGTGCTCTTCTAGGAGCAAACATCTGACTCTGGGTTATAATTTAAACAATTGAGAGAATTCACTCCTAAGATTAAAACAACAGTGTTTTTTCAATAGTGCCTTTCTTACATTTGCTGAAGAAGAATAAACATTCTGATAAAATTAGAACAATTTCAATGCACTGTTGTGACAGTAGTAAGAAAATAATTGAAAATGCAAGTTGTAAATATGTTTTATATTATATTAATATATTCTTCCATTAATGGACTACTATGCTATACTAAAAGGGGGAAATACCCATTTCATTATAGTCCTCTAGACAAAGATTCAACTTCTGATTTTATTGAATCCTAATTTTACTGAGTTCAGTTAAAATTGTAAGCATTTAATTTGTATAAAGAATCTTGGCAAGTTATTCGATTTTAAATATTGTTACATTATTAAAAGAAAGTCAAATATATTTGGGAATAAAACATAAATGGCAGATTTACTGTACTTATCTCTTTTTGGATAATATTTGGGGGGGGCTACATTAAAAAAGGGTGATTATATATTTAAATCACTAGAAAGGGGCCTCTTTCTTTCATCATCTGAAAATATATCTGAAAAAACCTCTTCAATTATGTTTCTAAGCATATATAAACTTAAGAGTAAAGAATAATAAATGTATGCAATCCAGTTTTAATTTTCATAGTTACTCTAAATGTGTAGGTGCCGTATTTTCATTTACCTTTAGCTTTTCATAGCTGCCTTGAAGAGATGCCAAATTAGTTTTTAACTCTACAGAGATGAATATCTAAACACAAAGCAAGAGGAGTCAATTCTTAAAATAATAAAAAAAATCATTGGTTCTGCTGTTATATCACTGTACATAACTGTAATTGATTATATTGTATCTGGCAGCTAAGGCAGTATTTTCTTACTTTTTTTAAAAAAAGAAGTTTTTGTATTTTCACATTTCCAGGAGTGAAAAGAGCCTGGTTCCAGGCCGCCACAGAATTAGCTATAGAGTTCCACGAGGATAGGCCAGGAAGGAGAGAGGTAGGTGAGGACAAAGACTGCAACAGATGCATCATATCAGAGTTGCCCCGAAAACCCCGCAACCCACAGCAGTTTCCATGAGGCAACCTCCATCCACTATTGTATCACAAATGGTTTGATAGGCTTAGTTATCATCGGGTCAGAACCCTCCCCCCAGTCGCTGCCACTGCACTGACTGTAATTTTTAGCTCCCCAAATGCTGTCTCCATGGTAAGGGCTGCATGTCAGCTCCGGCCAGCCCAGAGGCCTGGAGCTGCCATTCAGGGGAAAAAACCGGGCCAGCTTCCAAGACTCACCAGGTTTCCCTCCTCCACAAGCAGTCCAGCTGAGTAATCTACAAAGCTATTGATAACTGACTGAAAACAATCCATGATTAATTGCAGGGTGGTTTTTGTTCTGGGTCACGAGGGGATGGGTGTATGCAGGCGTGGGGTGCAATTTATCCTAATTACCAAGTAACTATAAAAGGTGGTGGGAAGCACAGGGTGGCAGCTCTGAAAATTTATTCATTGCCTTAGTGCTTTGTTGGTCAGTTCTTGCAGGATGAAGAATAAAAACTGCATTTACAAACCGTTTCTGTGTTTGGCTGTTTTCATTAACCCTTCAGAACCTGATAGAAGTCCCCAAAGACTCACAAGGGCCCTTATGCTTTGTGACTCCAGAATCCTCCCCCAATCAATTTCAACAGAATTGCTAAACACCACAATATGGTTTCTGCTGTTTTAAGCCAGAAAATATATTTTTAAAGAATAAATATGCAAATAAACACAGACAAGACTCCCTAATTTTCTAACTGTCAGGAAATTTCTCCTCAGTTCTAAATTGCTTCTCTCCTTGTAATACTGGAAATATTAGGAATGTTTAGCTCAGAGAACTGAGAATATGGATAATCCATTGGACATATACTGTATGTAACTTGGGTCCAGCCACCTAAAAAGCTATCATGTAGAAAAATGGACAGATTTTTCACAATTGCTCCAGAATACAGGACAAGAAAAATGAATTGTTTAAATTACATGGATAATAGTTTAGTTGGATATTGGGGGTGGGGATCTTAAACATGGAACAAATTGTCTGGATTCTACTTGGCTGAAGGTCTTTAAAGATTGGCTAGCTAACTCTGTATTCTTGTATACTTGTATTGGGCAAAGTATATTAAGTTTATTAAGAATTAAATATATTCAAACCCCTACATTTATGATAATAAAATAATAAACGGAACTCCTGAAGGCCCTAATAGAACATCTTAAGTGTTCTGAATAAATAAGAACATTATCACAACCAGAGATGGGCTGCCTTGGTGAGGCCATAGCTGGCTCACTGTGAGGGGGATGGGTGGAGAGCGCATGTGGCCGGTGGGGCTGAAGAGACGCTCTGCCTCCACCTCCTCTAGAGCTCCACTGGGCTGGGCAGGGAGAGGCCGGCTTAAGGGCAGGGGGAGGCGGCTGAGGGATGGTGCAGGTGCCACCCTGCTGCAGACAGCAAAGGGCTGGCAGGAGAGGGGAGAGAGAGTAGGGGGAGGCCCAAGGGCTTCGGCTCCCCTTGGCGGAAATGGCCAAAACTTGTCAGAGGAGGGGCGGAAAGGGGAAAGGGTGCGGCCGCAGCCCAGCCACACATATAAAGGGACCGTTGGGATGAAGCTGGAGAGAGGCCGAACTGTTCCGAATATACTATACTCATGAAATGAACGCTATGGTAAATGACACAGCTCAGTTCTAATGCAATGTCACACAAAATAATTAAATCAAAATGAAAATAATCAAAATCTATGAAAATTCAATATAACAATACAATCGGAAACATTGAAATGGAATTGTGAAATATTTAGTATAGCATGTGTTGCTTTTACGTCCAACAGATGCCACTGGTTTTCAAAAAAGCATGTTTTTACCTGTCACATGTGTGACATCTATATAATATAGGTATATAAAAACACGTGCATATTCGAATGCAATGTTGTGTCAAAATTTCAAAGCAATCGGTGAAGAACTTTCGGAGATTTAAGATTTTGAACAAACAAACATTTACATTTTTATTTATATAGACTAGCTGTACCGGGCCATGCGTTGCTGTGGTCCAGTCTGGGCGTAGTGGGGTGGCAGGTGGGTGCTGCCATTGGTGAGGACTCGGGGCTGCTGGGCCGGGCAAGGCTGGTTGGGGAAGATGGCGCTGGGGCTGTCGGCCTTGTGGAAGTTGTTGAGCATCTCCTCAGAGGAACTGCGCTTGGGCTCCCCCAAGTTGGTGGCCCGGGAGAGTGAGACGTCCAGGATCTCAGAGGAGGAGAAGTCCTGGTGTGCCACCTCACAGGGCACCCAGGGGCCGGCCCAGACCCGCTGCACCTCAGGCTGATGACAACGATGCCACCCCGTCAGAGCCACCTTGGCAAGGCCGTAGCTGGCTCGCTGTGAGGGGGGGTTGAGAGAGCGCACAGCCAGCTGGGCTGAGGAGACGCTCCGCCTCCTCTGGAGCTCTGCTGGGCTGGCTGGGGGGAGGCCGGCTTAAGGGCGGGGGAGGCAGCCGAGGGATGGCATAGGTGGCGCCCCGCCGCAGACAGCAAAGGCCCAGCCAGAGGGAAGAGGGGAGAGAGGGGAGGGGGAGGCCGAAGGGCTTCGGCTCCCCTTGGTGGAAATGGCCGAAGCTCATCAGAGGAGAGGTGGAAAGGGGAAAGGGTGTGGCTGAAGCCCAGCCACACATATAAAGGGACCGTTGGGACGAAACTGGAGAGAGGCCGAACTGTTCCGAATATTCTATACTCACAAAATGAATGCTATGGTAAACAACACAGCTCAATTCCAATGCAATATCACATGAAATAATTAAATCAAAATGAAAATAAATCAAAATCTATGAAAATTCAATATAACAATGCAATCGGAAACATTGAAATGGAATTGTGAAATATTTAGTATAGCGTAACACACTTCACACATTTCAATGTTTCCAGCGGCATCTGGTGGACGTAAAAGCAACATGCTTTTATGTCCACCAGATGGCGCTGGAAACATTGAAATGGAATCATGAAATATTTAGTATAGTACGTGTTGCTTTTCCGTCGCCCAGATGGCGCTGGTTTTCAAAAAAAAGCATGTTTTTACAAAAAAAGCATGTTTTTACCTGTCACAAGTGTGACATCTATATAATATACGTATATAAAAACATTCACGTAGTCGAATGCAACGTTGTGTCAAAATTTCAAAGCATTCGGTGAAGAACTTTAGAAGATTAGCGATTTTGAACGAACAACCATTACATTTTTATTTATATAGATCAATAGTACACTGTCTATCTAATCTACTCTAGCAATGTTTCTTGATTTTTTTTTCATTTATTTTGTCTCTAGGCAGATACCTGAAAGCAGACGGGAAAAATAAAAAAACTGAGAAGTAAAAGAATTAAAGAAACATGTCTATAGGGCAAATATAATGAGTAATGTAATGTAGATCATGTTGCCTTCTATAAACTAGCTTGTTACCACTTCCCTTTTCATTGTTGTGATAAAAAAAATCCCTTGGAAACATACAAAGAGGTCAAACAAGTTTTTTCTATTGTTGCTTTCAGAAGCAAGACTAGAGAAGCCAAACAACAAAACACTGCAGTTACATTTCAGGTAACTACACTAAACTCAACTACATTAAAAGGTAGTGAAACTTACTTCAAGCAGTCTTCGAAGAAAATTTCTTGTAATGTATTTTTTTCTGCCAGAGAAGGCAACTCTGAAATAGCTGTTTAAAGTGTAAGTAATGAACTAAAATATAATCAAATTATCCTTTCTAGACATTTTACCTTGTCCTATTCTTTATTAAAAAAAAAATTTATTAGGTGTACATGTTTTTTCATGTTTAGTTTTAAAATGGTTTTGAAAGACAGTGAAATTAAAATATTGTAAGGTGATGTGCAGTGTGGTTGTTATGAACATTGTATTCTCTGTTGCTTGTATAAAACATATACAAATGATACACAAATGTTTTCCAAGGGTCAACCTAACATGTTTTGTGTCAAACAAGCTTGCCAAACCCTTAAGTTTATAGAAGTGCAAGAAATCTATAGAAGGAAAAGAACCTTCCGGGTTTTATGCAAGAGAAGTTACTGTTTATGGCACTGTAAACTGTTGGTTTACATTTGGTAAACTGAAACAATTCAAGCTACGTTATTCACAGAGGGTGAATAATAATCTATATACTGTAGATACAGTAATATAAAATGGGCATCAAAGCAGCAGGCAGCAGTCAAAGAATGGGCTGGGAATCCCAACATCTTTTTTCTGTGTCAGGAATCTTACTCACAAATTTCACAAAAATGGTAATCAAAAATGGTTGCCTGATTTCACATCATTTTAATGCAGAATATTGAGAACTGTAGTGTTTAACATGGTTAAAAATAAATGAAAATAAAAGCCCGCTTCCTTTCCCCCCAGAAGCATTATTAAATTGAAAAACACACATTTATTTGTGTGTTCCTTTGTCCCATCTATTTTTCATCATTGATGGAAATCTGTACTCCGTAAGAAGTTTTTAGTATGAGCCTCTGGTCAAAGACTGCCTACCCACTGATAGATAGTTACAAATCTTCCTTAGAAATATTTGTGAAGGGGAAACTTAGAAAGATATTGATTGGGGGTACTTTATTACCAAGAACTCTCCAAGATCAGTGGGGATGACAAAATTAACTGCATTAATGAGGGATACAAAAACTGTTGAGAAACCACTTTAGCTCAAAAAAGAGGGGGGGACTTTGATTTTGAGTTTTGATGATTAGAATAGAATAGAATAACAGAGTTGGAAGGGACCTTGAAGGTCTTCTAGTCCAACCCCCTGCTTAGGCAGGAAACCCTAAATAGGCCATTATTTTAGAAATTGATAGTATTTGTTATTTTAGATAAATAAAAAGTTGATATCACTATATTACCAAAAGAATTTGGAAGTCAATGCTTTTTGTTACCTTCTTTTCTTTATTTTTCCTCACTTTATCTACATTTTCCCTTTCCTTCACCTCCTTTCCTCTTTCCCTATTTTTTCATTGTCTTTATTTATGTTTTGTACTTTATATTAGAAAAAAGTTTTAGTAAAAAGCAGTTCCTCAAGAAATGTGAAAAGGTTTATGAATTTTTTCCCCAAAAAATTATTTATTCAATATATTTATTTGTTCAATTTCTATGGATGTCTACCTCAGACAATGAATACTATAATATTAATTTCCATAAAATACTGCTCCTCTTGATTTCTAGAGAGTAATCACCAGAAATAAAGGGGGGAAACACACAAATCAAAACACAAATAAAAAAAATCTGTAATTACAACTATATCAAGTTCATCTGATTTTTGTATAGTCTTTAAAAGGAAAAAATGAGCCTGGAACAGCTTTAGAAGAGACAACCAGCACTCAAAACAAACTGGTTCCCAATCTAACTTTTTGAAGTAGAGATGTTATATCAGCATCCATAAAGCCTAATCACTATTCTGGAGCAGCTCCAGTTTCAGAAAAGATTTCAAATGCAACTCATGTAGAGTGTGTTGCAGTAGTCCAAGTGAGGGGCAATCAAGGCATATGTGAATGTGAGGAAGGTCTCCCACTCCAGGGAAGCTCATAATTATCCCTGTAGATGAAATTTTACAAGGGTGTTTTTGCTACAACTGCCAGCTGAGATTCACTTAAGAACCCCAAGTTTCTTGACATATAATTTTTATTAAATAAATTTTAAGAGTATAAAAACAATACAATTGTTGGAAAAAATATAAAGTTTAAAAGTAAATAAAAGTGCAAAAAATGGTGAAGAAAATAAAGAAAATAAAAAGTCACAACGAAGCTGCTTCTGATTTTCTTAACAGCAGCTAAGTGCATTTATACTTTACCTTCTCTCTCTAAGGTTACAATATAATTTTATATAGTCCATCCTTTCTAGTCATCAAACCCATAAATCACAAGTTCATATTTTTCTTTTTTCAGCAAAAAGTCCATAAGGGCTTTTCAATCACTAATAAATACGGTTATTGCCCTTTCTTTAATCAGATAAATCAAGCTTTCTTTGCTAATTCTGTCATCTTCACCAGTTTTTCTTCCATTGTATATATTTCAGAGCCTTTCCATTTTTGTGCATATAATATTTTGCAGCAGGAATCCCAAGTTATAAACTAGTTTGTTACAGAAGGAATAATGCCTCATCTTATCCAGAATTAAAGTTACCTTTACAACAGTTATAAAGAGTTCTTCATGAAAAATTATTAAAGCATTATCAAACATTTTGAAAATAGTTTAAAATGTTGATTATGCAATTGAAAATATTATTCTTTTTTCTGTCCTATAACTGTAGATTTATGCTTCATGATCCAGAATGGAAAATGTGGAGAGTGGATCTTCTCTGGACATGGGTGAAGTAATTAACATGAACGAACAGTGCGATGTATTTAAGGAGACTGAACTTTGGAAAGAAAATGTGGATTTAATAGAAAAGAGCAACTTAGGAAATACCATGTCCTCCTCCTATGAAATATCAGCTCCAACCAACCCAGAGACCAAATTGAGCCCTGGTAGCCTCATCAGGAGGCGGGGCTTGACTGGTAAGTTGCATCTACTGAATGTGGAGCATGATGGTGCTGACAATCCCCCATATCTATTTGATAGGCATGCTCCAAGTAGGATTTCTACTTCTCCAACCTTGCGGAGGCTAAGAAAAAATACATCATCAGTTTCTCAAATAGCTCAACTCCAGGACAATGCTGAGAACATAAGAACAGACAAGCAGATGCCACAAATCAGTGTTTTTCTTTCTATGCATCCAGAACTTCCTTCTCGCCCTCAGCACTGCTGTCTCCCATCATCCTCTGGCATTTACTCAAATACAGTGACCCAAGTACAACACTCTACATCAGTTAACCCCACAGCAAATCTACTAGATAACAAAGATGATTTCAGTGATACTCAAACAGTGCAGCACAGTAGAGACAACAACCTTTCTCCAGAATGTGAGGGAAACGATTCTCAGCAATATAGCCAGGTAAGTGATTAAAAAAAACTTTTCCTCTTTTCCGAATTAGCATACATTAAAAATGTTCTACTGAGAGTCTCATATAATAAATCATGTCATTATAATTCTTAGCTTGAAAAAGAATTTAGCACTGTTTGACAGCCTATTCCAGCTTGCCTCAACCTGATGTGCCATAAATATGTTGAAACGTGTCTTCTGTTTTCACTGGCTAGCATATTTTTTATAACTGAAGACTTGTAAAGGACACCAATTGGAACATCCTTATATAGTCATTTTCTAATTAAGTTTGCATTCTTAAATTAATTATTAAGCCTAAAATAATTAATTTAGGCTGAAAAGCCATCATTCAAATCAAATAATTTATATGCTAAGAAACACTTAAGATGGTGCTATCTTCAAACCTCATCAAACGCCATAGCCAATGTCAAGGAATGCTGGGAGTTGGCAGTAGAGTCTATAAGGCAATTTAGACTCTATTCACGTGTTAAGCAGTAGAGGGCTATTAATCATAATTAATTTGTTTTTAAATGAAAACTGTTTACCTAAATGGTTTGTAAAAATAAACATTTCCAAGAATCTAGGAATTTTGAATGTCATATTCATTTTCTGACATAGTTGTTCAGAGTAGGAAGCACAAGTCTAATTAAACATTTGTCATGCAGTATGGTTTATTAAATGGTCTGAATTCCAAAGATGTCAAATGCCATCTAAGCCTGAGTTTAAATGGGAAAATTATGGGGGAGTTTTGATTCCATCATGAAACATCCATGAACTGAACAGTCCTATGATTATGGGGGAAAAAATTGTAATAGCATTATCGGTTTTCTCAGCCTTGCTATTTATTAGTCAAAGATGATCAGAAGTGTTTTCTCCAATTGGTTCCAATGAAAGAGAAATTATTATGCTATCTGGGGTATTGATGTATTCTGCAATGCAAGCTGTGGCCCTTAAATATATTACTGGAAGACCTTGTTTTCCTTCTTGGTAGTGGTGGGATTAATGCCCATCACACTTCATTCATTTATTCATTTATATGTAAATATATAAATGAATAAACTTTTTTTCTAGTTGTGAATATGCTATCACACAGGCACTATTTACCAGTGCAACTCAATATACTCAATGTACTCCAATTAAGAGTAAGTTGGCAGCTTACTCTTAATTGGAGTATATTGTTATTTGAGCATAACATAGAAAGATGGTCAACAGAGATGGGTTGCTCTCGGTTTGGCCCAGTTCAGATAAACCAGTAGTGGCGGCAGCAGGAGGCTCCTCCCACCCACCTGGATGCTTCAGTGCATGTGCAGAAGCATCACACATGAGCACAAGTGAATCAGTAGTGCCAGGTTTTGGAACCCACCTTTGATGGTCACCTATTGTGCTTGTGAGCCTCTTGAATCCAACTAGCTGGTTACAGAATGGTGGACTAAATACTATGTTCCTGGCCTGATTTTTAGGCCTTAGATCAGTGTTTCTCAACCTTGGCGACTTTAAGTCCTGTGGACTTCAACTCCCAGAATCCCCCAGCCCGCACAGCTGGCTGGGGAATTCTGGAAGTTGAAGTCCACAGGACTTAAAGTCGCCAAGGTTGAGAAACACTGCTTTAGATGATCAACATTCCATTTTAGTTCTGAAATTCCATTATTCATGTGAAGCGCAGCCATTAGTTATAATAACTAACACTCAATGCCTTATTTTTTCAGGCCTTGGAGTTACATAAATCTAGTAGGTATGTATATACTTAATCTTGCTATTTTAACATCAACATAATATTCTCATGCTATTTCATGTTGAGAAGAAAGAGTGATATATTCACTGCATCTGACAAAATCATGTCTGTTTAAATATAGGTGGCCACATTGTAAATGTTCCACTGCTGAGTTGTTTAAACTTGCTCTTTTAACAACAGGTGCTTCATGTTTGCATATTAGTTCAGACATGCCCAGCTATATTTGTCTTTTCCTTTTGTACTGTTAGAAGTAGCTGCACAACTGCTTGAAATTCAACAAAGTTGAAACATCCCAAAGCAGAAAAGGCTACTACAATATATATTTCTTCAAGGTTTTTTTAACCCTTGAATTACCAAATTGAAAATCTATCTTTAATTCAGATGACCTTTTCCAACCTAATGCCTTTTGGATGTATTGGATTTCAGGTCTAAACAGATGGTCAATATTGAGGAAGGCTATTATAGCTATTCTGCACAAGGCATTACATGAAGTCCAGGTTACAGATGCATCAAACATAGATTGATTCCTAAAATGTAAGATAATGTTAATGAACCTTAAAGGCCATCAAAGATTAATCAACCATGTTCGCTTATTTTACCTGTTAATGATAGAACAAATAGATATTTCAAAGTAGATCAACAATTGTTATTTGATGTTTGCAAGTATAACTGTCTTGAAAAATAAAATTACCAATACTATTTACATTGCTAGGATCTATTCCTTACTTTCAGAACACCATAATCTCTCCTCCCTTCCTCTTTTGTTACATGTAGATAATATTGTTCAATTTTATAGCTTTTTTTTCTATAAAAATATTATAACCAGGCTCATCCTATTAGGAAGAATGAAATTGTTGGTACAAGGATGAGATTGCGTATGGCAGCAAACTATTCAGGTTTCCTTTTTCCTTTGTGATTGTTCTATTATATTCAAAATATTTGATATATCTTTTCTCCTGAAGAGAGAACATATAACTTGGCTTCTTTGAATAAAACCAGCCCTGAATTTGAGTAGGAAAAAAGTTTTCATTGACTAATATGATTTGGGTGATTAATTCTTTGGCCTGATCTTGCAGAGATAAACATAACCATGTTCTCTGCAATTGACGGACATGATAACTTTCTCATATTTTGTGCAGAATAAATTAAAATATGCAAACTATAGTGGCTATGCCAATCCTGTTGTTCTAGATTTATCAAACTCTTTGATTGATTCAATGATTTCTGGTAAAACCTAGAAGAGAGAACTATAATAAAACATGTTATGTAGCTTCTCAATTTTGAGTTTATCATAACCTCTTTGCAAATTAAAAAACACCATTATATAACAGGGATTGTAATATTTCCATATGGCTGAAGTGAAATATAACATATTCTTGTTTTCCTGAACAGTATTGGCAATAAAACAATTTACTGAGTTCTAAAATTATTTTCATTAAATAGTTCCTTAGGTCATTATTCATATCCTTATTGTTGCAATAGTAAAATAAGGTTCAGATTTTCAGAAACAGCACAAAATCTAAAAGATACATGTAAGTAAATCTTTGCATTTGAGTACAAAAGGTTTGTGTCAGTATTGCATCTAAGCTGATTCATTAGTTAGCCATATGGGTCTTTCGGACTCTTTCAAGCATATCACAAGGCAACCAGAAAATAGAAAACCATATTGACATGATACATTGCCATAAGCCATTATTTCCTAGCTTGCAAGGAGACTGCACAACAATAGGAACAAAATGCATGTATTGAATACAATATTAATGGTACCAGTATTTACTCGGTTAAAAAGTTGATATATTTGTGTTGGTAAAATACAAGATGAAAATCAATGCTAGTCAGCTTTATAATGAACTGAGATATAGTAGAACTGAGATGACATGGCTGCTGTATAATGGCTAAGATGAAATTGTTTGACCAACATTATTTTCTCTGCAAAGGTTCATCTAGGTCAGTTACCCCACAATGTTGATTGGATAAATGTCTATATATTGTTGTATGAGATTGCTTGTTTGTTTCAAACTATGAATGTTGGGAGCCTTGGGTAAACATGAAGTCAAGGAGTGCATTTTCTCCCTTCTTTAATAACAACTTTCTTGGAAGTAATTAAACATCCAGTTTTTGTTTTTCTTGTAAACTATACAGGTCAGCTGTTCGCAGGCACAGCTCAGTGGTAGTGAGTTTGCCTGGACTTGAGATGTTCCCTGGAGACTTGTTGATATCAGACAGTGCAGCACAATTCCTATACCAATCAGCATCACTCCAAAACTCAGGTCAGGGAGGGAAAAATGTGAATTGGGGTTTTAATTCAAAATAACTTCTGGGGTTTTTATACTGTTAAATGTAGCACTGCAACAGCAGTTTTATACCATTGGCTATGAAAACAGCACCAGTCCCCATCAAAATGCTCTGTGCCCCAGACCTTGGTGGGAAAGAACATGATAAACTCTAAATGTGGATAACAAACCACGATTTCATGTTCATATATAAATATTATGCCCAGACAATGCCCACACAAAACCCCAACATAATCGTTCAAACTGAAGACCTGGTTTGTTCAGCATGCTAGGACAATGGTTTTGTTTCTAAAAAGATCCTAAATCACAACAAACATTGTTTGTTTAATACATTATAGCAATAGCAGTTAGACTTATATACCGCTTCATAGGGCATTCAGCCCTCTCTAAGTGGTTTACAGAGTCAGCATATCGCCCCCACAGTCTGGGTCCTCATTTCACCCACCTCGGAAGGATGGAAGGCTGAGTCAACCTTGAGCCGGTGAGATTAGAACCGCTGAACTGCAGATAACAGTCAGCTGAAGTGGCCTGCAGTACTGCACCCTAACCACTGCACCACCTCAGCTCTTAGACCAATCAAGGTTAGTTATCCCAACAAATTAAGGTTTGAATGGAGTTAGGTTACCTCACAACACTTAAGTCCAGTCACCTATGTAGTTAGGAAGGTAAAAACAGTCCCTTGTTTTATTAAAGTGCTCTTTGCGGTTAAATTCATTATGTGAACAGTATGATCCAGTCAAAAGTAAGACAATTGCAAATGATTTTAAACACAAAAAACAGTACAATAAAATCAACACGAAACAAAAGAAGAGTTGAGGTGACATAATAACAAACCATGTGGAAAGAAAAGAAAACAATCCAAGTTAAAAGGATGTTTCAATCATCTTCATCAAAGGCCAGATGAAGAGCCAGGCTTTCAGGCCCCTTTGAATGTCAGGGAGGAAAAACAGCAGGGTGGGGTCTCTGGGGAACTTCATTCCAGAGGGCAGGCTCTGCAACAGAGAAAGGTCCTTCTGGAGTACTAATAGGTGGCATTGCTAAATTGAAGGGACTCAGAACACACCAACCCTGCCAGATCAGATACTATGGGACAGCCAGTCCCTCAAGTAATTAGGCATTATGCCATGAAGGTCTTTGTAGGTAAGAGCCAGCATCTTGAATTGCACCAGAAGCAAATAGACAACCAGTCCAGCTTGCAAAGTAGAGGTGTTACATGGGTGTACTGTGGCAGGCCCATCAGTGCTTATTGTTGCTGCATTCTGGACTATTTGAAGCTTCCATATGGTCTTCAAGATGAGCCACATATTGCTGGCAGGAAAAACGTGCACACCAGATGAAGCTGTGCAAAGGCTTTCCTGATACACGACCCTTGAATGAAAAAGTGCCACCTTACCTGAAGTTAAAGTTGGAACATCCCCATAATTGAGTGGTCTAAACAACCACAGCCATTTGGTCATGATAGGATTGAGTCAGAAATGGTTTCTCTTGATTCAAACCTGTATAGGCTCTCTTGGTTGGATTAGAATCAAAAGATTTAACTGGGTATCATCAATATATTGATGATGCCAAACCGCAAACTGATGGATGACCTCACCCAGAAATTTCAAGTTGATGTTGAAAAGGGGATAATAGAGAGTACTATCCTGCAACACCTCACATGTGAGTGGCCTAGGAAGCAATGTTTCTCCCTCAACCAATACATTGCCAGTTTTGTTCCCTTTTCCTACTCTTTTTCCTTCTTTTCCTGAACACTGTTGGTTGGCTAATTAGTGGAGAAGAGCCTGGTGATACAAGACCTCTCTATTAGGATTTTCTTGGTGTAACATTTCGTAGGATATCAGACATGATTCCTGGAGGATTGGAGCTGGGGAGGGAATGACTCAGTATTCTCAAAATGGCAACTTTTGATAAAGTTAGCTATGTGCTTCTAGAACATTTTAAGTTGATTTGAGCGGATTAGCCCTCTGGAATAACGTCCTCCCAAAAGGTTCAAATTTCTCTGATTCTGCTGTCCTTTAAATGGGCCATTAAGACCTGGTCTTTGCCCAAGGCCCTGGATCAACTGAGGTAACTATGTCATGTAAATAGGATCACACGATCGTATTTTCTACAATATATATTTTTGTTACTTTTGTATTTTCTACAATATATATTTGTGTTAATGCTCTTATTTTTCTTCCATTCAATAGAATCCAAAAGGACATGGTGGCCATTTGCTAAAAAAGGAATTGTGAGTATTTGCAAATTTTGCAGATTTCCCCCCTCACTCTCAGTTGATATTCTATACACTGAAAACCTGATGAAATTCTGAAACTCACTGTCACAATATCTGCCCTCTGGAATACTATTCCGAGAGGTTCATGTTTTCCTGACTCCACTGACTTTTTAATGGGAAGGAAGAAAGGAAGGAAGGAAGGAAGGAAGGAAGGAAGGAAGGAAGGAAGGAAGGAAGGAAGGAAGGAAGGAAGGAGGGAGGGAAATATAACATTCAAACAGGCACCTACCTAGTGTTCATCAATACAGTTTGAATTTTAGATTCAGATCAAGAGTTAGTCAACATATTATCTGTAACATATTATAAAATAGCAGGGAAGGGTAGTTGTTTATCATTATAGCAGCCCTGATATAGCACTGATATTCAACTCATACAGTATTTCAGTAAGCTATATAAAAACACAAGCCATGCTAAGCAAGTCTTAGTTTTCTTTCACTTTGTTGGAAGAGAGAAAGAGATACCCTCATAATTTAAGGAGGATGAATAAATTTAATTTAACTCATCTGCATTCAATACATCTGAAAATATTCATTTATAATAAAAACATGTAGAATATTTCCATGTTTATTTTCCTATGCCATGCTGACTAATCTAGTAGATCGATCTTCTTTAATATTTGGTGTATATTCCATAATGGTTGGCAATCACATTATATTACAATTCATGTATCTTCTGGACTGCCTTCCCTCTCCCCCCTCCCCCCCCCCCCCCCGTTTAAAAATATGACTTTAACTTTTTCAAATTAACATGTGAATTTTCTCTTTAAATAGAATAAAGACAAACAAAAACAAATAGCTGAGCTGGAATATTGTCTCTCTACTCTAACCATTAAAATGTCAGAGTGTGATGGCTACAAATTTCACAATGTAAAGGTATAATATTTTTATCATATAATTTTAGCTACATTTGTTTTAACTTTGTACTTTGATTTCTCTTAACTGGTTATTTTTCTCAGTGCAATGTATAAATACTATTAATGTTATTTTGTATGAGTTTTAAACTTTAATCCTATAATAAATATTCAACATATGACCATCAACAATCATTCTGGTGTTAAAACAGCAAAGATCAATTTGAGAATGTATATGTATAAAGAAGTATGCTGTATATTTGTATTCACAATTACAGGATAAAACATGGCATGAGATGCTGAAGATGTATCAACTGGAGCCACAAGCCACTGGTGATCAGTTAGACACAAAGAAGAAGGAAGCTGTGTGGGAGCTATTTACAACAGAATGCAATTATTTTCTTGATCATCTGTTGGTGCTCAAAATGGTATGCTTAAATTTTTCAACTATTTTACTGCTTGTAGCTTACCCATTCACCTGACAGGGATCTTGTGCAACCATTTGCTCCATTGAGGATGGTATTCTGTAAGCTAAGATAACAGCCATAGCAGGGATTGCTCAACAAGACTCTGGCAGTTTTTACAAACCAATTTCAACTGGAATGAATTGAATTGGAAAAGGATATATCTAATGTAAGAGCAGATCCAGACTTTCTGCTTGGCCTATCAGCACTGAGGGCTGCTCTCTGCCATCTGAGGTAAGGAATGGATGACAATGTCCTCCTCTCATTCCAACCACACATCCTAAATCTGTGTTTTCCAGAATCAACTCAAAACTGTGGTTTTGTGATGGGGCCTATCTAAAGCGCTTCAGCACAGATGGTCTCCGGTGGTCCATTCTAGTAGCAGCCCATGTTCAATAAGATGTCATTCCTTGCATGCCCCTGCCCTCCCACTCCTGGATGCCTCCCTTGCAACCATTTCATCCTGGATTGCTAGGCTTCTGTGTTCTCTGCTGGTGGGTAGTCGCTATTTTTAAAATAATCTTGACATTAATGTTAATGATCCATTACGTCAATGACTCATCTTCAACCCCAGAAGCTTATGCTCCATTCAAGCTGCACAGTTCTGCAAAGCTATCCTTCCTTAAAAAACAAAATAAAAAAGCTTTAAATTGCAATGGAGAGACATGGCTATTTGGTTTCTATAAAGCTGAAATCAGTCTTTTCTTGCTAAAGAGTTTCCATTGGCACTACAGAGGAAACAAGAATAACCAATGCTCTGTTTAACATAATGCAAGAACATAATGTGGGGAAAAGAGGTCAAGTAACCTCTTTTAGGGTCAAAGGAGCTAATGTGGGGGAAAGGGTGCAAACATTTAGACAAACAAGGAGAATCATAGAAACTAGTAAGAACTGAACAATCCATGAAAGTAAAGGAAAACATTGGCAGATTGGTCCACACTGATCTGGCTGGCAAGGGTTATTTTCCATGCATGGATAAAAAAGGTGAGAAGTAGAAGAATGTTAATGTTTATTGGTCTTGTATGCCGCCCACTCCCGAAGGACTCCAGGCGGCTTACAATAAACAAGGGAAGGGGATAAATAAACAAAACAACACTATAAAATACACAACAGTCACAGTTTCCGTGGGGCTGGATATTTCGAAAGCCCCCCAGCCTGCTGGAGCAGCCAGGACTTAACGGCTTTGCGGAAGGCCGGGAGGGTAGTAAGGGTCCGGATCTCCACGGGGAGGTCATTCCAGAGGGCTGGAGCTGCGACAGAGAAGGCTCTCCCCCAGGGAGTCGCCAGCCGACATTGGCTGGCAGATGGGATCCGGAGAAGACCTAACCTGTGAGATCTAATCGGTCTATGGGAGGTAATCGGCAGGAGGCGGTCTCTCAGGTACCCAGGTCCGATGCCATGTAGGGTTTTATAGGTAACGACCAGCACCTTGAAGTGGGTCCGGATACTAATGGGTAGCCAGTGCAGCTCGCGGAGGATAGGTGTGACGTGGGTGTATCTGGGTGCACCCACAACCGCTCGCGCGGCTGCATTCTGGACCAGCTGAAGTCTTCGAACACTCTTCAAGGGCAGCCCCATGTAGAGCGTGTTACAGTAATCCAATCTTGAGGTCACAAGGGCGTGAGTGACTGTCTGAAGGGCCTCCCGATCCAGGTAGGGGCGCAATTGGTGCACCAGGCGAACCTGGGCAAAGGTCCCCCTGGTCACAGCTGACAAATGGTGTTCTAAAGTCAGCTGGGGATCCAGGAGGACTCCCAAATTGCGAACCCTCTCTGAGGGGCGTATAATTTCATCCCCCAGCCTGAGGGATGGAATACTTGGCCAATCTTTGGGAGGGAATGACCAAGCAAACCTTGCAATTGTCCTAGTACTAATACAAGCCCAGTTCCATTACCAACCTGCTGTAGTACAGGATGGAATTTCTGACACTGGTTTAAGAAAAATGTGTTAGATAAGTGGAAAGTATAACTCAGCATAGTGGATTAAGGAAGGTTAGGGTAATGCTATTTTAGGAACAGAGAAACTCAATTAACAATCAGATACTTATATACCATCAATAAAGTGATTTGCGTATTTTTGGTTTATACAAGTGATATGTAAGTTCATTCTGAATAGCTCAGAGTTAAATGTGAACCAGACCATAAGTTGTTGTTCAATATACATAGTTTGAAAAAAAAATCTTGGCTGAGTATTATGTACAAATAACATTCATAAAACAGAGGCTATTTTTATGACACTTCCTGCTTTCTTCAACACTACAATGCTTTTGTTTTTTACTTCTCCATTTACAAGCTTCCTTACTACATGAGAACTGAAACCTAGTTATACAAATACATTTGTGGAAAAAAAGACTACTTGCATTTAGTTAAATGGGGAACTATACTTACTAGAAATAGCTTCCTCAAATTTAAGAGGAATATGTTCTAGTAATGAGTCTTTCCAAAGAGAAATTTTCCTCCAGTCAAACTCAAATTTATGGACATATTTCAGATTTCCTTGGCATAGTACTGGAATGGTTTGTCATTAGCTCAATGGCATTTGAAGTAAAGGAATGGCATTTCCACTTTCTAACAGGTTACAGTCTTATTTTTCTTGATGGTCTCTGATCCAATACTTTGCATAAAGGCTTGGTTCTCTCAGCATCTCTTATAAAGATGTGCAGTAGATAATCATCATCATGACTTACTATATGTGATAATCAAAAGCAATGGAGATAGTTTCATTATACCAATGCTTGCTATTTCAAAGAAAATGTTTTAATAAAACATCATAAAACAAAGAACACAGGGAAAACACATGGCTCAATTTTATACATGCCTACTTCAAATTAAGCCATTTGGAAGGTTTAATCTTTAGCTGAATTGTGAAATAATTGTCATTTCAATTTGGCAGCAATATACACAAGATTTCCAAGCAGTTATGAGCACATCTGTCTTGTGTTGTTACAGGGGATTTGGGGGGAACTGAAGGGAATTGAGATGCATTCTCTAATATACAAGTCTTTATTGCAGGTCCTTGAAATGTAGTGCTATTCTTGAGATCTTTTGGTTATTTGGGAGATGGACAGAACACAGTTTGTAATTTAATAATAGCTCCCCAGATTATCTGAAATAGTTTTGGCAGGGATAAGATATTCCCAGTCCTTTAATAATGGCAACAACAAAATGACCCACTTTCTTAAATTATAATACTGTTCTCTGACAGGAATTAAGTTTATTTCAGTTCTAATAGCCATAACTACCGTAATTCTTGACTTTAAAATTATTTTGGTCTGACTCTCTTTGTTTTCCCTATAAAGAAATAAGTTTATTTATAATAATTATAATTTCATAATTATAATAATTCTGAAATTCTAGTTTAAAAATAAAGTAGTCTTTGAGTGAAATCTGACCTCTGTTTTAGAACTGTAATGAATTAGCTTTCTCAAAAGAAGAACTAGTAGCAAGGATTAAAGGATTTGGAAAATAAATTATTATCCAGAAACTGTTGTTTGTTTCTTTGTTTTTCAAAGATCTTTATGGATACACTAAAGTACTTGCAGACCAAAGAGCTCCTACCAGATGTGGATCCTGAGTTATTATTTGCAAACCTGGAAGAATTAAATCAGGTGACAAGGAACTTTAGTGATAATAAAAATGTGACCATACCAGAATTATTCATGCCACCAAATTAATATAATGGGTAATAGCAATAGCAATAGCTCTTAAACTTATATACCACTTTACAGTGCTTTACAGCCCTCTCTAAGCGGTTTACAGATTCAGCCTATTGCCCCCAACAATCTGGGTCCTCATTTTACCCACCTCAGAAGGATGGAAGGATAAGTCAACCTTGAGCCTGGTGAGATTTGAACTGTCAAATTGCAAGGAACAGGTAGTCAGCAGAAGTAGTCTGCAGCAGTGGTGGGTTTCTACCAGTTCAGACTGGTTCAGCCGAAAACGCCTTCTCAGTGAACCGGTAGTAAACCGGTTAGGAACCCATCACTGGCCTGCAGCACTGCACTCTAACCACTGCGCCACTGTGGCACAGTAATAATTAAAGAAAAATATTATTGGTATCAAAATAATCCAAATACTGCTTTTTTTTCAAATGTAAATCTCTAGAAAATTGAAATAGAAAATACAAAATATTAACTTTTCCAAAGCATTTTTCCCAAAGTTGTGGTTTAATTATAAAGTATGTTATATAATCCTACATTGAACAGAAATTGGACTCCTGGTCTAAGTGGCTAAAAACTGTGTGCTCACCAAATCTGACATACTTTTTTAATAATCATCCAAAACTCATTTTAGTGTCTGTTAATAATTCATAGACATGTCCTTATTTTAAGCTGGAGAAAGAAAAAAGATCCTGACATCTTAATACCAGCATTATAAAAGAATGTCTTTGGCTCCCTGTCTTGGAATGATACATAAGGTCCAGAAATATATTTTAATTTAATTTCAAAGGAACGTTCATAGTCTGTGCTACGCAAATTCAACAGATCAGTCCCCCATCTCCCCCCAAAACCTGGACCCATCTAGAATGGTTCACCTTCAGTAATAAGATTTAAGAAAACGTTCCATTGAAAACAGTGAAAAGTTTTTTGGCCAAGCCTAACTTGGCTGCCCAAGGAAGGATCTGGGAAAATGGTCAGTCACTTGGACAAATTCTCTTGCAGTGAAACAACTAGGCTTGAGAACTGAAGTGGAAGAGAAGTACAGCAAGTAATGTTTGGGAAGATTAACAGGAAAAATAGCCTTTTTTCTATGTGGTTGGGGTGCCTTTCTGCCAATTACAGAGTGACATTTCCCAAAGGATTTTCAAGCCCCAGTTGCAGCAGATGAGGTGGTCTTTCCCTGCTGCACAAAAAGAGCCCTCTTCAGTTTTTAATCCTATCCACTTTTATTTGCAGAAACTGTCCACTTCTAGCCTACAGGAGTCAGAAGCTTCAGTGGAAAGGAATGTGGCTCATTTTATTTATTAAATTTATATGCCACCCCCTCAGTGATAAGGTGACTCTGGATGGCTTGCAAATCTTACAGATCCTCATACCGTGCATATCTTAAAGTTTAGTATTTGATCCAAAATTAATTTTAAATAAATATATTCTTTGCTTAGGTGACTCTAAGTTTTGCAACCAGTTTATTTAGCACCATGGAGGATCATCTTTTGGGGCGAACCCCCTCCCTTGATTTCATCAGTGTACTCACAAAGGTAATAAGTTACTGAATACGGTACATTCCGTTATGAACCTGGTAAGAAATGTTGGAAAGCAGAAGTTTCAATTTCCCAAAGAAACCCATAATTCTGTCATTTTAGTCTCAAATCACTACGATGCCACATAAAAAGGTATTTTAGCCACAAGCGTTCAAAGTGGCTTCCTTTCCTCTAGCTATGATAATGTGTCTTTCCCAAATCAGTTAACTTCTGGGTATCTAGAATATTTTGGTGCTTTTAATTTTGCAGGCTCCAAGTCTTTGGTCATTGTGGCTAGGATGAGGGATATGGAAATCTGGCCTTTGGATATATTTGCTTGGACAACTACATACAATGCAACACCATCACAGCAGTGAAATTTTGCTTTAGCAGACTAATTGGGAGGAAAGGTCTCTGTTGTTGAGAATGGTCCATTGAATGGAAGAATAGGGCATGGCAGTTTTATATGATTTGAATGATTAAGTTGTGATGTACATCATGCACACTATGCTAGTTGAGTAATTCTCTGATTATCCAAAATATACAAATCACAGCAGAAATTTGGTCTTTCAGATCCAACGTCCCTTGCATTAAGTCTGGTAAATTGAGGTTTGGGGGATAGTTTCCTTTTGTAAGCCAAAGACAATCAATAGGTTCCATGATCCTATCCCTATTTCCTGAGAAATACAGTAAATTCTATTTCTATTCTATTCTATTTCTATTTCTATTTATTAAATTTATATTTTTAGTTTCACTAAAATCAATGAAACAGCCTAAACTAATGCACTTACTATGTTAAACCTTGCAAATAAGGCTGGATCATACCCAGTGTATTTTTGTTTTTGTAAGAATCATGATCAAAGAACTAATATTAATACATAGAAGGTTCAGCATCATGGCTAGATAAAAATTTCAAGGCAATTTTTTTAAAGCAACACATTTAGTATGCTTTGTACTCTGTAAGTGCATAATATTTTGTTTATTTTCCAGTATTTCCAAGGTAACCTGTGTCAGAGCCACCAGATATACTGTCTGACTTACACTTCTGCTATTTTTTACTTGGAAAAATTGAAAAAAAGAGAAGATTTTGGGACTTATTTGAAAGTAAAGTTATTAATTTTGTCTTTGATATTTTTTACAGTGTTTAAACTGATTTCACTATGTCCAGAATAAATAGCTAAGGGGAAGAGAAAGAGAGAGAGGGGAGAGGAAAGAGGAGAAAAAGAGAAAGAGATTCAATCGGCTTTTAATTTAATATTGACAGAATTTTGTTGCTGATCAATGTGTTAAGTTCTGTCAAATGACTTTGGCTGATCTCAGAAGCTAAACAGGGTCATATCTGATTGATAGTTGAATGAGAAATGACCAATAGGGAGGCAAGAAAGTCTGGAAGGAAACATAAATATTTGCAGAAAGTAGAAGTGGGAAGTCATCTCAAAATTGCTGCCAAGGAAAAGAAAATACATATGTTTATGAAAACAAAAATTAGCAAGTCAGACAACACAAAAAAAGCTTTAACACACATTTTTGAAGCCACATTTTTAAATGTTGAACACTTTCTATTTCTGTATTGTAACTAAAAGTGTTTTAGTTATTTTGTATAGTTGATGGCTAAAATAATTATTTTTGTTCAGTCAAGAAGGAAGTCATTTCTTTATATATTTCTTTTTTTACTATGTACTTATTTTTTCTATTCCTATTCTTATTTCTATTTTTCTTTTTTGCATGTCATATTTTTTATTCTTTTATTGCTTTAGTTTTTCTTTTTATGTGTAATGTTTAAAAGTAATAGTATAAAAGTACTATTAAAAAGTTTCACTTAAAAATAGAATGATTTGCAAAGATGTAAGTTATCCAATAAATAATGTCATATTCAGTATAAACTCAAGAAATAAATCGTTTATGGTATCACTAATATCCATTCTGTTAAGAAATCCCATTGAAATTGTTCCCTAATGTGTGTTTTCCGTCGAATTTAACAGTGGTGTGAGCAGAATAAAGAATGTAAGCGACTCCATCTAGCTGAAATGTTAGTTGCACCTTTACACAAGTTGACCCGCTATCCCCTTCTGTTAAAGAACATTTGGAAAAATACAGAGGCAGCAGAGAAAGTTATCATTAATTCACTTAAGGAAAAGGTGGAAACATCAATAAGTGAGTAAAGAAACATCAACGCTGCTTTGAGATTTGTTCTATTCCGAGTTTCTCAAAGAAATGTGCAAGAAGTTGTTTTGTAATTCTAAGAAATAAAATAGCAATGCAAGGTTGATGTTACAGTGTTATATTTCCACTGTGTCATTTCAAAGACTCTAATATCTTTCAGTTTGGTTTTTTTTCCCCTCTACACAAGCCTTAAATTACCTCTGAAGGCCTAGGGAGTTTGCAGACTGAGATGTGGCCAGGGTTAGGGTTAGGATTAGCCTTCTCCATGTTCATCCCACAACACTGATATATCCTCTGGACCCTGGCTCTTGTTTTATTATTTTTGTTTTGGAAAGCTTTCTTGTTCCTTTTGTCCCTTTCTTTTTTTTATTCTCTGTGGGGTTTTTAATCAATTTTAATCAATTTTGTTTCTATTTTTAGTTCCAACTCTAGCAATTATTTTAAGTATTTTATCATTGTATCTCTTTTTTTTTAAATTTTATGCTACAGGTCTTATATTTTTTATGTTTGCTGTTGTTACTAGAAATACTTCTGAGTTTTACTGTAAGCTGCTTGGGGAACCTTTTTGTTCTGAAAATTAATGTACACATTATTTAATACTACTATCAGTATTGTACTGAAAAAAATCAACCTATTCCAATTAGAATAAACACAAGAAACTAAAAATCAGACAATTCGGTTCTTGGGTGTGTGTAAACATTCACTACTTTGTGTGAAGATTGCTAATGATCATCATAATTTGCCACCATAAATGTTTATAGAGATATTGTTATCAGTCATCAATTCTTGACTTTCTGTGGCATATTTTTTAGGGGATTTGGAAGGTAAAGTAAAATGGCTGGATAATTTTCAGAAATTTAAACAGCTTCAAGAAATTATAATTTGGCCTTCACTTTGGGATCAAGAAAAGAGACATTTTGTTCCTGAGGTATGCAATTTCTTGATTATCACAGAAAATTTTATAGTAGTCTTTAATTTTCTTCACCTATGAATTGTCATACAAATGAAATAAAAGATTCTAACCATTATCACATAGTGTGGAATATTCCATCTTTGTGGCAGGTAGATCACAATATTCAGTCACAATATTGAATATAAATGTTTACTATCTGTTGATTATTTATTTCAAATGATGCATCACAGTATGAACTATGAAGATTGAAGGGTCCCCAGGCAAGTATGGCCTTGGAAACTCTAAAATGAAAATTTTGTATTTTCACCCCTTCAGTCCCTACCCTGTCCTTCTAGTTGCTCTTTTATAACATTTGTTTAATGTTTGAATATGGTATATCATAGTTATACTCAGCACTTTCATTTCTTTGGTCAGCCTCCAAGAGAAGAAAGTATGACCAGAAACAAATATGTTTGTACATTGCTGAAGTCAGAATCCCTGATCTCATTAACAAAGCAAGGCTAATGATTAGTGCTTAAGAACTTTTTGTTGTGAAGTTTGTATATGAGATTTGATTCTTGTAGCCCTTAACATTATCATGGTGTGTCAGTTTGTTTTTTATTGACATCTACTTGTTACTTATTTTCTTTACATTTTCAAATAAAATTGACTTATCTACTAAGTGGCCTTTTCTGGCTTCCTTTTCCCCCATCTTAAGTCTCTCAAGTACATGCTAAGAGATAATTCACATGAAAACATCTTCTCTCCTACAAAGAGATCACTTATTTTTGAAGGTCGATTGACACTTGCAGGTAAATATACAATATTTCATATTTGGCAGGCATATTAGACAGTACACAGGATGAAATAGCTTCCAAACCTCATGAAAGAACAGAAACAAAGTCTTAACAAAATGAAGCAATACATGTTATCCAGGCAGAATTTCTAGCTCATTTTTGTGTCCAATTCTGGATATATACTATTTAATAAGTAAAAGTACATGAGTATAGTTTGAAATCAGAGCATTAATCATAGAAAACTAGGGCTTCCATAAATGCCATAAATGTTAACTATTCAGAGATTTCATAAAATCAAAATAGTATCCCTCTCCATGGTTTGCAAAGTCAAAGTCTATTACTTAGACATGACCAAGTGAATCTCCAACAGGTGTTCCCTTGCTTACATACAGGTATTCCCAGGATTGGTTCAGCAGTCTACTAAAGTATGAATTCTTGAGGAATTCTTTTGTTCAGGCAGTTATGGGTGCAACTCCTTTCTCTTAGCAGTTCTCTTATATTATGGGACTGGGGTTTTTCCCTGATGAATGTAGAACTCCAGACTTGAAATCCATAATGTGCCCTAAAGTTAAATCTGCTGCTACCAGTGCTTTGCAAGCATTTAATTAATTCAGTCTTGTAGATATGATTGCTAGAATTTTTATATGAAGATCTGTTTTTACACTGTAGTCCATACAGTAGCACTGTGATTGATATCAATGTTTAATAATTCAAATAAAAATTTAATCTCTTTATAATTTTAAAGTTGTAGAGTATTAATAGGAAGGAGCTGCTTTCTTCTAATTACCTCATATATAAAAGGATATTATAAAATCAAAGACCTATTGGTTAGAAAACATAGGTAACATACTTTTCAACTTCTTCCAAATTTTTCTGTTAGACCTGCCAAAATCAAGAGGTAGTGAGGAGCTCAGAAAATAGTTTTGTTTTTAATATATCTGTATCATGGTTCACCTTTTATTTGCTTTGCAGAATCGATGAGATTTACCGATGTCTATCTGTTTCTGTTTGATGATTTGCTAATGATTACAAAACCTAACAGATATAAAAAGGTAACAAAATAAAAAAGAAAAGAAAGAGAAAAATAATAATCAACTGCTGTTGTATTTATATACATTTTGACTTGTTGGCAACAGGAGTTGTAGATAACTGGCAAAGCAACTATTTAATTATCAAAGAATTCAGAAGAGGACTAAGGAATTAAACTTTTGCAAAAAGCTACCTGACTTATTTTCAGAACTGTTTCATTCAACACTTGAAATTGTCTCCCTTTTTTTCTTCTTCCTGAGACAGTTTCTGATAGAGAGCACATTTAGAAAGACATACCTTACCAAACAAGCCCATTGTTTGTTTACATTGAGGAATCACTTTTTGGAATGGCCCACAACTTCTATTGTTCACCTTAGTGCCATCCTGAACAACAACTTTCAAATCAGCAGGAACCAATCTTAAGAAGATGGAAAAATATAGATGAAAGAGATGGCAGATGGAAATAAGGAATTTGCAGCAGTCTAAACATGTCTTGGTATACAGAAATCCCTAGAAATTGGGGGGAAATAGACCTACTGAAATGCAAAGACTAAGCTTAGCTGGGCTTACAGGGAGGGAAAAAGCTTATCCTTGAAGATCAACTTTAAAGGAACAAAAAACACTCTTGTAAAGCATACACTAAAGCCATTAGTTTATTCTTTGGTGAGAGTTAGTCTCCCAGAACAGAAGGGCTTTAAGGGTTGCCATGATAGAAGCCAAGTCTTTGGAGACCTGTAATACCTGCTTATGTCAGCCATGTTTGTTTTTAGGATTTGGTTCCATACTTTCAATATCTTCTATTTTATTGTGCATAATAGTTATTACAGCTTGGCTGAAGGATATTGGATAGGAGCTCCCCTTGAGTCTCTTCATAATAGATAGAAAATACAGTTAATATTAATAACCAGAGAATGTTTCTGGCTTCTGTCAAAAGCTGTACAAAGTGTGACTTGCTTCAGAAAAAACACTAAGATGGGGCTAGCTGCAATCATGGTTTGTTGAACAATGTATATTGGCCTTGTTCAAGCATAATGCTATGACAGGACTGTCAAACTCCCAGCCTTCAGGCCAGATGCATCATGTGCTGCCCACACTCACACCCAGTTTAGCAAAGGGAGGGAAAGTCCCAATACGTCATGTGACGCTGCCATGACGATATGAGTTTGATATTCCTATGCTATGATTTCTTGAGCATGATCATTCACATTTCTCATTAAGCCAAAAATAAAGATACCGTATTAGGTTTTAGCATGCTAGATACTTGTAGTAGAGCTTTTGATAAAAGCAGGAAATGGCCCTACTTATTCATATTAGTAGCTAGATTTAGACATCAACTTCACATTTCAAATAATTTTGTCTTTTCTTTTCCTTCCTCCTCCTTCTCTTTGAGCATGCCCAAACTTGTGTCAGTATGTGTTTCTGAGTTAGTTTCCTGTCTTCTTCCAAATTAATTGGTTTCCTTTTCCTCCATTCCATCTGCCTCCCATTAATTGAACTATAAAGGTTAATTAAACTACAACATATAGTAGCGGATTTAAGATGAGCTTGCTAGCTCTTCCTAAAGTTTCTATTTCAGTGGCAATTGTAGGCAGGGATATCAAAATTGACAAGATCATCATTATAAAGCCCCTAGATCTTTTGAAGTATGTGCACATAAATGCCAGGACTTGCATCGCAACACTGTATCTGCCAACTTGCCATTTTTGATACCAGCCCTACTCCCACCCTCACACTACTGTTTATTTCTATGTATTTATCTCAGAGGATCCTTTTTCCTATGTCCTACAATTTAGCTGCTACTTACCTTAATTTGAATCTTTCCTGCTTTCCCCAAAACCATGGATTGTAAATATGTTTTTCATTTCATTTCAGAGATTTGACTTGAGTTTAACACCTGCTTCTTCTTTCTTCAGTCTGGAGTTGAAATCTTTGCTTGAAGAAGGTGGTAACTGCATAGTACTTGGCCAGCCTATCCCATTAGATAGAATGATGGTAAAAAATATTGATTCATTCCATATCACAGGTATGTTAAATCTCTTTGCCGGAGATTTTAAAATTTGTTCATGTCAAATATACAATATGTTTTGAGGGCCTAGTCTTCTACATCTCTTTAATATATTAAGAAAACTTAAACAATGAACAGGGGTGTGAAGCTTTTCCAAAAATTGCCTACTTTCATTGCAAAACCTCTAAACAGTCATTGCTTGTATGCAACAGCTTGTAAGTAATACAGTTGGCTGTATTGTATTGTGGATTTGATTTTTATAGTGTGCTGGGGAAGATGCCAAAGTGATGAGACCCTACAATTTAGCATTGCATTTGTACTCATTGTTAAATATATACCCTCTATTCTTACTACACTCTTTTCATGTGAAAATGAACTTTTGCAAAATAAATCTTATCTACTTTCAAATAAATCTAGTATATTTGAGTTCTCCACTTTCTATGTCCCCAACATATACTAGTATGAAGCTATAATTTACACCTGGTAGAGGTTTGATACCTTTACATACAGGGCATCTGATTGTGATATGATTATTATATCTCAACATTTGATTAATTAAATACTATTAATTTGATTAATTAAATACTACCAGTATTATAGTGATACTTCTATCACAATAAATCATATGTGTCTAAAACCAACTTCAACTGTTAAAATTGTAATCTATTTCTGCCTGGTATATGGAGGCAGAGATATTTAGGGTCAAATATATGACCAGCAGAGAAAAAATGAGGTACTATTTTGCCCTTTCCTTAGAATAACAATAAGTATGCAGATAATTAAAATGGAAATGGAAAAGCTGGCTTTCACATTCAAATTTAGACTTAATACAATCTATTCTATTAATACAATCTATTATATTTGGAAATAGTAACTCAGACAGCTCTGAGATTAAATATCATCACTTATAAAAGTAGCCTTTTCTTAATATTGATGAAAATGCTATCCCATTATTTTACTATCCTCTTCACAGCAATTGAAAGGGATTCCTGTGATGATGAAACAAGAGTAGGCATTAGTAGCAGAAGTGACATTACATGAACAAGAACCAGTTATGAGAAAATGGGATGTCCAAAGTATGTGTGATATTGCACTTTAATTTCCTTGGAGAACTTTGTGCTTAGTACTCAATACTGATTTTCATGGATATTTTTGGAAACTTTGTTTAGTAGTAATTGTTGTTTCTTACTTAGGACCACTTTTTAGACTGCATTTACATCTAAACCTGAGCTATCTTTGTTTAGAAACTTCCGTTATAGGAATAAGACAGAGGCAAAACAAGAAATGGGAGAAATCAACATTAGAGAGTAGAAACACGCATTCTCTTTGATGAGATCTATTTTTATGTATGTATGTATTGCATCCTGGCATCTTTATCTGTTTACTCCAGTAACAGACTTTAAAGAAAATGAATTAGTTAAGTGATCTCAATGGATTTAATAATTAAAATTCCAAAATGGTTCCATTAAATTAACCCAAAAGCCACTATTGCCTTCTTCTAAATAAAAGAAAGTTAGCTGACAATTCCATTGAAGTTATTCACGGAATTATCTGCATGTACTGTACATCATGTGCTGTATGTGCTGTATAGCAGCAATTACATATTCCTGTTACAAACTGAAAGTCAGTTGTTGATTATAAAGATCTGGAAAGAAGCTATATCATGTTCCTCTATTTCCTTAGCTTTGGGACTACGAAATGCTTTTCTAATACAGCATGAAAATAGATATCAACAGTGCATAGGAGCCTATTTACTTCAAGCACAAACAGAGGTATCCAAGGTAGGGAATTTACTTTGGAAGTTTCTTGAAAGCATATGTATCCATGCGTATTGGCCTCTTTGATGGATGAAGTGGTACTTCCTTCCTTGAAACAGTGCTGGTGCTTCTCTCCTTAGAGATGGACCATAATCGGATCCAACAGTTTTCAATAACTATCATCCAGTCTCCTTTCTTCTTTCTGGAAAAGATTGTTGAGAAAATAGTTGATCTGTAGTTGATGGGAACTCTTGAAGAAACACATTATAGACCCATTGTAGTCAGGTTTGAACCATGATTTAGTATTGAGACAGCTTGGCTTGTCCGTGTAGATAACATTCAGAGAAAGAATGTTCTGGCGGTAGTGCATCCATCCATGTGCTTTTTGAACTCTCAATGGTTTTTTGATACTGTTGACCATGGTATTCTTCTGACATGCTTCCCTGGGCTAGGGATGATGACATCATTTCACTCTTGACCCCCTTTGGTAGGATGCCATCCTTTTTTTCAACATTCACATAAAACTGCTAAGTTCAGTACCATTATCAATACATGGATAATATGTAATTATATCTCTTGACCCTGGGCTGGCCTCAGTGTGCCATGTAGCACCTCTGCTTTATGAACTGCACTAGCTGCCTGTTTTGTTCCTGTGCAACTCAAGGAGTTGCTATTCCTATAAAGCCCTTTATGGTATCCTAATTATTTGAGGGGCTACCTATCTCCTGCAGCATTTGCTCAGCCAATTCAATCCTGCAAAGTTGGCACAAAAGTGCTTGTGATTACATAATGCTATTGATTGGAACTCTAGAAGCATTCCTTCCCTGTAATAGCACTTGCAATATGTAGTGAGTTCCCCCCACCAGTTAGCCCCCACTGTTTATGTTGTTTTGAAGAATCTTAAAAACATGGCTCTTCACCCCAGCCTTTAACAAGTGAGGAAGCTTTCTTTGGATTGTGCAGGTTGTTTCTTTTATTTCTGTCAGTTTTTTCTATTCTTGCTACTTTTTTGTCCTCCCCCCCCCCCCCCCCGCTTTTGGATGTTTTTATTTGTGAGCTACCCAGGGTCATTGGGAGTTAGTTAGGTGGCATACAAATTCAATAAATAAATTATAAAAAATAATGTAAAGCATTTGCTTTTTTTCCTCAGAAAACATGGATATCCCAGATGGAAACAACAATCACAAACTATATAAGAAATAACATTTCAAAACCTTCATTTTTCAATACACTTGCTGAATCTGCTGAAATTTAGCTGTAACTTGTAATGTTTTGACTTTTTAAATGTTTTTTAATATTTAAAGAAAATTGTTGAAATGTTTTGAAACCTTTCTGAAATGGGAGTATTCTTTAATTAGAACAGAGTTCAGGGAATAACTGGTATGAACATATGCAAACATCAACCTTTCATTCACCTGCATTTATTAATAAACATAAATGGGGAAAAATCAGAACATTACCATTAAACTAAATTTTTTAACTTACCTTCACGCTTAATTTTTCATCAAACTAACTACAATAGCATTATACTGCTTGTTAGAGAGAATGGTCCCTAAGTGCATAATATGATCTGCCTAAAATCAGTGACAATTAAAAAAACCTGAAGATAATAGTGATGATGACAAAAGAGATGAAGAACTAGTGAAAAAGAAAAAAATTATAATAATCAAGGCTAATGTGACTATAAAAACTAAAAAGACAAATCATTGGAATTCATATGATGTAGAGATAAATTTGATCATATATCATTTGCTCAGGTTTTTTTGGATTGAACTATTAGCAGGTGGATTCATGATAAGGCTTTGAAATGTTTGTATCTTGGTTATCAGACATTGGAAGAACAGATCATTTGCTAGAATTCATTTGCCATTTTGATGATTGTAAAACAGAAGTGTTCTGTTGTAATGAATTAACAGGGCTTTATGGCTGGAAGGTTTTTCTGAAGCAACCTTGCTAATAGAAAATGGAACAGAAATGCCACAGTATATGATTTATGTATTTAGTAAAAAAATTATTACCATGAGTAAAAAGAACCTGACATATATTTGACAACCAAGTTAACTGGAATTTCTCAAGTTGAAAATTACTTCAAAGCCACAGGTAGAAATAATCTTAAATACAATGGCAGTTAATCACTTTTTATTTATGAATTAAAATGTTTTATTAAAGAGTTCATCAGATATTATTTATGAGTAAGTGATCTACTTGGTAGAACCTAGGTAAATGGCTCATTTTGAGAAGCTAAGCAAGATCCAACCAATCTGTTCTTTTGGATGGAAGATCATTGGGAAATATCAACATTAGGGGAAACGGAAAAGGTGGGGGGGATCTTGAATGAAGGCAATGGGAAATCACTTACCAAAACTCTTAACAACCCACCCATCATTTCAGGCAGAATGAAAAGCCACACAAATATAGTATATCCAAAATGATGTTAAGGAATGAGCATGAGTTTGTTTAAGATTGATTGGCAATACAGCATACAAACTATTACTTAAATATGCAAAATCCATTATAAATCTTCCATTATGAGAAGTTTTTTTCCCTTTTTTAAATATAATGCATCACTCATTGTGTCAATTCATTCCCCTTAGCAATTAATAAAGGATGCTATGGGATGCTAGTCAAAAAATTGAGATGTTTTGGTGAGACCACTACTAAAAATACTTTCATATCACTTGGACAAGTTGCTGAACTAATTAACTTCCCTTATTGGCTCTTTAGTTCATAAAACAAATCCATTAGGGATATTGGCGCTACAGACTTTTATAGCGATAACAGACATCACATAACCTTTTGGAACATTGTTTCAGAGGTATTTCCTTACTGAAAAACAAATGGCCAAGGGTAAAAAAAGAGTAGATGAGAAAACAATTTCCAATTTTCTGCCAGCTTGAATGCAGCTGACTGCTCTTTGGCAGCTGATGATGGGACTGGTCTAAATGACCTGCAGAAAGCTAGGGCAGAACTGATGTTCTGAAACTCCAAGCAGGACTGAAGTGGCCATAAATTTGCCAAATTTAAGTTCCAGAGAAGTCATGGGTCCCAGGCTTTGAATGCATTCTAAAAGTCATCTGAACCCCAAGATGGGCAACAAATAAATTTGATAAATAATGATAAATAAATAAGTTACCTCAAATAAGTTTGAGATGCCTTGGTTTAAAAAATGTTGCCCTATAATGCATTGTTGCATCCAGTTAAAGACTACAAGACACAAAAGTTTTAGTAATACACAGATTGAAATTTTTATACAAACTATTAAACCCAAAGAAGTCAGTGAAAATGATAATCACTTAAAACAGCAATTTCATATTATGGAATAAAGCAGGAAATTCAATCTTGCCACAGCCAAAATATGAAATAGTTGAAACATTCCACTAATATGTGAATTGACTAGGTTTGACATTTACAACAGATAGCTTTCCATACCAGCAAAAGTGCACCAAAACAGTAATTGCAAATGGTCTATTAGAAATTTCTAATTTTATTTTCAGCCCAATAATAGAATACAAAAGTAATATTTCCATAAGTATCCACCCATGGGTTTCATACAGAATTAGTGATTGTGTGGTGTCATTTTTCTCACAACTCAGCTTCCATCACTTTCCAAATGCAGAGTTTAGAAATTACAGTGTATACTGAACTAAACTCTTTAACATTATAAGGCACGACTACATGACTACAAGTCATAAACACACCACTCAAAGGACTTAAGAGAATCCACCTGATAAAAATTGCCATGCAAGACTATCTAAAGATAATGTGACTGTAAGGATCCACTTGAAAAAGAAGTGCAATCTTATGTAGATAAAGCTACCTTAATACATCTGTAAATTTAAGCACAGAAATTCTTCAAGTCTAATTTATACAATATACAGACCCCACCCCAATAAACATTATGCACAATATTCACATCTGCGACCATAATAAACCAATAGTTAAAAAGAGGTCAATAGGACAATACAATTTGTGGCACACTTCCATTATAGCATAATAGCATTTGTCAATTTCTTGTCATGAGCACTGGAAATAGAGGCTAACTTAATGACATGTAAATATTAACAGCAGCCAATGTGACACATACAGCTGATATAGATCAAACATAATTAGGAACAATTGTATAATTTAATTCTTCTCCAACACCTACAGGTTTGTAGCATTAAAGGAAACCAAAGACTTATTAACTGTAAGTTACATAAGCAAACATACCGAAATATTACATTTTTGGTGAATCAAAATATTTTAAAATTTGGCAGTAATCACAAATCAAACTTCGTAGTGAGGGAACCATGTTAAAACGGGCTCAAGTTGAGTTGTTTTTTATCAAGAGGTAGTTAAAATGAAATCTTACATAGTGGCATTCTTAGACTGGGCTTTTTGTGTGTGTTTTTAAAATAATTTTATTACAAAAGTGATAAATCCTATACAAGCAGCATTTTGGATAGATTTCTATTACAAAATGTTTCTTTGTTTATTAACCTGATGTAACAATATTTTTTTCTTTCTCTTTGGTGCAAAGAGTTTGGATTTAACCACATAGTACAATGTAGGTGGCATAAAAGCCATTCAAATCTGCCACACTAATCAACAACATATACTGTATTTGAAATTTATAAATTCAGAACGCCAATAACAAACTTTATTCATATGGGTTTTAAAGAGATCACAGGAGAAAAACAAATCTCTGCTGAATGGTGTTGCCTACCACACAAACTATTTTTCTCATGTTTCCTATGTGCCTGCTATCAAATGATTACATACTGAGGTGAGAAGTTAATGTTAAATATGGACAGACTTATTCATTTTTAACTCCTAAATGGAACTTAAAATAAACCACTTCTAAGCTTTAAAGAAATACTAATATTTCTGTTCTTAAATAGGGAACTTCCTTTTCTGTTTATTGCTATGATCTGGAAATAGATCATCTAAATATATTTTAATGTAATTTAATAAGAAAACAAATGTTTACATAGGAACAATGAAAACCACTGAGAACATGAAATGTGCAAAATTGCCAAGTCCACTTTTTCTATTCTTAAAATCAAGCAGTGCTGCTAAAGAACATGCAAACCTCTTTAGTATACACTATGTATACTAAACTATGTATCCTCTGGAGTACATAAAATTATGAACATAATATTCCTAAACACCATATGAAATTACTAGGGAATTGAATGAGCACTTAATTAAGAATGTACAATTTTGTAGACCAATTACTGCATCACTTCTTGAAAACATATGTTCCTTCTCTTGCATATAGTGTTGGTTACACTAAAAAGTGCATAGTGCAAGTGACAATGCTATACCTTGCTCTTCCTGAGTTTTCAATGTTTAAACTATCATATCATCCTCATTTCCTTTCTCTGGACAAGCTGAACTTTTATCCATGTGCGTGTGAATGAGTGTAAAACATCTAGGGACTGCAATGAAGGCAAATCCCCATTTAAATGAGGAGCAGGTAGTTTGCTTGTTTTTAATATCCTTTTAAAAATACTTAGAAAAAATGCAAGTAACAGATACAACCTTGGAAAAGAATTTCTCCTTATCTTATACATAGGAAGCCATTTCCAAAATGACACCTGCTACAACACATACAAGCATCATCTTAAAAAAATATTACTTCTCCCTTGTGAATTAGTTTCTTTATATGCTAATTTATGAGATGAAGAGTTCTATACATAATTAATCAACTAAGATAAATCAGAAGACAGCTCCAATAACCTTCAGTTCCTAGCATGAATGCTTCATATTTTATCTTTTTCCAAATTAGATTAAAGTGAAAGTGAATAAAACAGCTGGATAGTATCTGAATTGTATGTCTATTGTATGAATAGCTGATGTAGAAGATTTGACCACTCTTAAGTTATATTCATATTTCACCATTTGGACATTTTTACCACATGCTGATTCATAATCTTTAAGACTTTCAATCTATTGATACAAAATAGTATAGTTCACAACTAATTTTTCTCCAGGATTTCAGACAAGAAAAAGGTGTGTAAACCCTAGTACCGCTATCTGTGAATTTATGATTTGGAGATACAAGTAGTAGAACTAGAATCTTCTACATGGAAAGCCCCTCTATCAATATATCTTTATTAAACTATTTGTGTTAAATTTTTTTCTACATCCATATTCATTTCCATGTCTACCACTGCACTCATCTCCCATGCAAACAGGTTATAAAACCAAAGAAAAGTTGATTTTAAATATAACCTTATATTTTACTAATAACCATATTTTACTAAACTAGATTTTACCAGTGCATTATTTTATATCACCAGTGTGCATAGAAGTGTATGTATATCCCAATTTCAACTGAAACAAACATTGTTATCCACCTATTAGTTTAAAAACAGTAATTTTAACTAACTTTCAGATGAATAAAATTACTTTTTAATAAACTCCATTAGATAAAACAAGAGAAACTACGAGAATTTAGGTTTCTCTTCAATCTTCAGCAGTGCTGAGTTTCATTCCAAATTTTAAAGAGGACAAAGATTTATAATAATTAAAATGGGAAACATGCACCTTGAATGTTCCCCCTGCAATTCCTTTCATTGGAATTGTAAAATAATTATAATTATCATAACTACCGTATTTTTCAGAGTATAAGACGCACCAAGATTTTGAAGAGGTAAATTTTTTAAAAAACTTTTTGCCCTCCCCAGCTCCCAGAGGCATGAAAAATGGGGCATGCAGAGAGTTTGGGAGGCCTGCAAAGTGCTCCTGAGGAGGGCAAAAATGTGACGTGTGGGACTTGATCTTCTTAAAGAGTAAGGCTTTTATCTATCTCAAAACCACTTTTCTCTACCCCTCCCACGGCAGGGCAGGACTAAACAGCTCTCTCCGCGCTTTATTGTTTTTCCCCTTCCCTCGGACTGGTGGTGACAGTAAGCCGCTTGGCCCAAGGAGCAGTAGTCAGCTCGCTTCTTCTCTTCAGCTAGGAGGGAAAGACATGCGGGGGCTGCTGAATGGCTGCTGCTGTGCTTGGCTGGGAATGGCCCATTGGATGAGAAGGGTGGGGATAGATTCCATTTGGATTAAAGGTTCCTCGTGGCGGCGCCTGAGCGGCAAAAGGGAAGCATAAAGGAAACTGGGCTGCCTCGTCTCACACACACATACACCAGATCCACCCAGATCTGTCAGCAAAGAGATATGGTAGCTAGGCTCAATAGCAGCAGTAGCAATAAGCATGGCATGACAGATCTGGAGAGATTGGGGTGGGAAGGTGGAGCAAGGGAAGAGAACCAATCTCCTCTGCACGAAGACTTTTCTCAGGATCCTCGATCTCCACTTTCTCTCCGGAAAATTGCTATTTGCATTGTTGGGATTTTGGCTAATGGAAGAAGCGTGGGATGAAAAGGGAACGTCGGAATACAGGAGTGCCATATTCCTGGAACATGGCAGCTGCCGCATTCCGAAGTTTCCTTTCCATCCCACAATCTCTGACGCCTGGAACCGCAAAGGAGCAGGTAAAGCGGGCGCTGCAGAGATCGCGGTACCAGGTTTTGGGTGGCAACTCAGAGATCTCAGGAACCAAAGTCTTTGAATCAAGGTTGATGGTACCCCATTCCAGGTTTTTAACTTCCCAATCTAGTGTTCTGAGAAATCTAGCATCTCTGAGGCATCTTTTGTTTGCAGGAGAAGGAGGAGGGCGGCTTAAAGCAGCACCTCCTTAAACCAAAGCCTTTGAGTAACTGGGAAAGAAAGGCGTGCTTTTCAGGCAGCAGTTTTCCGCAGGTTCCAAGCTCGGCTTTCTTTTCCAGTTACTCAAAGACTTTGGTATACTCCGCCCTCACCCTCCTCCTCTTGCAAGTGAAAGGTGCCTCAGAGATTCGGCAGGTAGCTCAGGGGAGACAATGGCCACAATGATTTCACTCCCCAGCAATGTGAGGAGCCGCTGCTACCACCACCACCACCCGGGCCCTCCCGGGAGCAGAGCAGAGCGGGAGCCCCAAAAGCAAAATGTCTCTCCTTTCCAACCATCACAATCTCTGCAGCACCCACTTCACTTGCCCCTTTTTCAGATGACTCAGCCGCTACATTCGGAGTATAAGACACACCCAGATTTTCACCCTCTTTTTCGGAGTAAAAATGTGCGTCTTATACTCCGAAAAATACGGTATGTATTTTTCAGTACCAGAATTTGCTATGCTTGGATCTTCCAGGCAATATTTCTTGTGAATAAGATAGAGAGAACAGTGCAAACATATTTAAATAGTACAAAAAAATGTAAAGGAGCATAGGATTTGCATATCAAAGATGATGTAGCCCAACAGGATGCAGCATATTCTTAGAGAAGAAATATCAGATCTACACTAAAGTATTGGGATTGCTTTTCATTTTCTTTGACATATATTGTACAGTGATACTATAGAAAAACAGCTTGACAATCTTGAGAGTTCAAGGCAACTTCCACTCAACTAGACATAAACATAAAAAGGAACTCACAGTAAAAAATTAAGAAGAATAAAGAGGAAAAAACAATAGAAATGAAAAGCTGCTTGTTTGAGGCTATTAATACCTTATGCATTTCTAAACAATCATTAAGTTATACTTATGCAGCAATAATTGAAACACAAAATCCCTGCAAAACTGTTTTAAAGGAGTTGTTTCTGAACCAACAAATTAGGATTAAAAATACATTATAATTCCTCTATTTCAATTTTATTTACAAGTCATTGGAGACTTATAAACTTGACACAGAAGCTCTCTGACCAAAACCAAATAAGTCACAGATAATTTCAACTTCACAAGAAGTACAATTGTTTGACTTTAGCAGTTAAACACTATACTATAATTTTGTCAATTGTTACAATCGGTGCCCACCCAAAGTAGTAGTCTGAGTATTATACGAAGTGCATAACAGAAATTTTACTCTAGCATAACATGTAAGAGTTGTGAGTAATTATCCTTGTAGATCATTGAAACAAGTATCACAGACACGAACAGGTTTCTTAGAAGAAGGAGTTAAGGCATTCTTTGTGGAACACTCAGCACAGAAAATATTTCCACACTGTCTGCAATGGTGCTGAAAAACAAAAAAAGAAAAGTTATGAACACAGGGCATATATAAACTTCATTGCTAAAATAGAAGCCAGTATTATTATTTACTAAATATGTATGTTTGCCAATCTCACTATCAAAGAGCATCTATTCCTAAACTAAGACATGAGCCATGCTTTATTAAGCCTCAATAACTATATTCAAAAAACACATTAAACCAAAATTAGTTAAATCACATCACATTAAGGCTTGAATGCTTGCTTTTCAAATCAGGACTAAACATCAAGCATAAAACCATACAGGGATATTTTTGATGCAACAATTAGCTTTGGTATAGAATAAATAATAATTAAATATAGTTTGCAAGGAAAGTAAAGGTGAGCATGCAAGTCTAAACTTGCTAACCATGATTTAATATTGTACAACCCGATCTACAATATTTTAAAACACTGAATTACTAGTGGAGCAGATTAAATAACCAAGTATGTATACTATTTTTAGAAGAACATGTCTCCTCATTCCGCAACCTTAGTCCACTCCAATGACTTGGTAATGAAACAAAATGGTTTCTAAGGAAATGTATGAGACAGCAAATGAGCTGCTATGAAAATCACTGATTGCTACTGTGTCATTCAGATTCCTCCTCTGCCTTTTTTTTAACTCCCTTGCAAGGTGAAGAGATTGCTTAAACAAACTTCCTCTTCCTAGCCTGCCTTTTTTCTGCAGTGCAGCAATCCCCTAAAAGTAAGTGCAAGTGATAGTTCTGTAATCTTAATTAATCTGTTAGAACCTTCCCACCACTACTGCGTGAAACTGATCAGATCTTAAATCAGTTTTATACCAAGAGTTTTGCTATCAAGCATACAAAATTTAATCACAGATGCACACATTGCTCAGAAAATGATTGTTTATTACCATTTATTACAATTGTATTTGAGAATGATCACTAACCTAATTAGTCAGAAAAAGAGAAGTGGCTGTATTGCATGGGATAAATTTAAAACGTTAGTTAGTATATTCTGGGTTTTCTACTAAAATGTATTTCTTCATTAGGACGACACTGGACTGCATAAGTTACCATATTTTTCAGAGTATTAGATGCTCCGAAGTAGAAGATGCACCTAGCTTTTGGGGAGGAAAACAAGGGGCGGAGGGGAAAATCTACCTCTGCCTCCCAGCAATTTGCCTTTTTGCACCAAACAGCAAACAGTACAGAAGATATACACTGTTTATGGTGTTACATTTCAGACTATACTTGTACAGATGCTGTTAAAATTGATGTGGCTTTCTGGAAGTATACATTATTTTCTGCTATTTAAAAGAAGATACAATAGCACTGGGCCGCTTCAGATCAAGCATTTATTTTAAAAAGCTTCTTTGTTTTGTTAAGTTGCCTAGAATAATAATATAGCAGTCTTTAAAAAATATGTCTAATAATTTGAATATTCAATAGGCATTTATAGTTATTGACTTAAAGTACCTCCTTGCAGCAAACAGCAAACAGCCTATTTCAGTTTAGCCTGATTAGAAGAAGAAGAAAATCTGCCTCCCAGCAATTTGCCTTGTTGAAGCAAACAGCAAGTTTCACTTTCAATTTCAGCACCAGCCTCCATTTTCTGTTTGCTGCAAAGAGGTAAATTGCTGGAAGGAAGAGGCCAAAGGGTGGGGACCGGTGGGTGGTTGGGGTTATATTCAGTGTATAAGACGCACCCAAATTTTCACCCTCTTTTAGAGGGGGAAAGGTGCGTCTTAAACTCCAAAAAATATGGTATCTATATACACATATATTGTTGTATATTTCAGTGAACAGACATAGTTCAAAAACAACCAAGCAACAGTATTTAAAGTTTAACCAGACAGTAATAAGAAATATTTTATCTTTCCTATGTAGCATTGGAAGTAGCAAACGTTTCTGAAAAAAATATTATGCTAATTTTGTTAAAATACACATGAAATATATTTAAAATGTTTGTATTTTCATAAAATGTTCCTATTTCTAAGATCACAATCATCCATTTCCAGTTATATTACATGCAGTGGATATTAACAAGAGAGAAATATATTACTATCCAGGCTAAGCAGGTGCTCTCATCAAGTTTAAATGAAAGCAAGTGAAAACATGGCATTGTTAACAAACCTCTCACATAACTGGGTCCAAAAGAAAATATATACAGTATTTTGAATAAATTTTCCCATACTATCAAAGAAATAGGATATATGAGATTATTTCTTAATTTAACTTTATTAACACATATCATTTCACTTTATGAAAATAAGCTTCATGATATATCCCCATACATACATACCCTTCTTATTGTTACAGAAAAACCTTTTCCACAAGCCATGCAATTCTGAACTTCATTGTCTTCAGCCCATTTCCTATTTAATGCTTGCGTATGTTTGATCTATGCAAAAATTTAAGAAATAAAGATCATGTAAATATTAAATCAAAACTTCAAATTATATGAAAACTATGTAATCAAAATTCAGACTATTAAAACTTGAGAATTATTCCCTCTTTCCCCCTGCCACTCCATATACTCAGATTATTCTACATCCAAGGCCAGTGATTGTTAGACCAGTAGAAGCCAACCCAACCAGATCATCTTATCTTGATCAGGTATGTTGCTTACTTATTTATCTAGGTAATTTGAACAATAATACTAACTTTAAATTACCAATTACTACCTTTCAGCATAAAATGAAATACCTGCAGTGACTGGTTCTCTCTCCCCAGCTCCTGCATGGCTGCAGTTGTATCATCAAGTTTTCTTCGTGCATCCATGACTTTGCTTTGAAGTTTTTCAATTTCTCCTTCGCTTTTAAGGCACCTGTGAAGAGGATAGTACATAAGTGAATAATATTTTAAACACTAAAGGAGGGAAACCATATTCATCAACTGGGTATAATAAGATTATCCTGATAATTATGTCATGAATAAATAAATAGCATTGAACTGTTATAATGCACTGTCCCATTTGTTAATTGTAGTTATACAAAAATGGTTGACTGCAGCAAAAAATGCAGAAATTTCCACAGAGATGAAATATTTTAACACAGTCTCAGGTATCTATCATCTATTCCCTTTATAATGAAACAAATGCAGAGGTGGAATGCAATAAACCAACAAACCACTCTATATTCTTTCTATCATGTTTCCCCGAAATTACGACATGTCCTGATAATAAGGCCATGCCATATTTTTCCTGAGGGCAAAAATATACGCCCTCCCCCAATAATAAGCTCCCTGGACAACCTCCCCTCCAGCCAGGCAGAGTGCCACTCACCAATCTAGCGATATCACAAAGCCACAAAGCCGCAGGAGCCGGGGGTGAGCAAGGCACTCACATTGCTTGACGCCTTTGGGATACCGCTATGTTGGTGGGTGATGCTGTGCCCAGCTGGAGCAGGAGGCTGCTCTCACGAGCAGCCACCCGGCAACACCTCTTTCCAGCTGGGCAGAGCGCTACTCACCGACACAGTAATATTCCCAAAGGCACTAAGCTGCATGGCGCTCTGCCCGGCTGGAAAGAGAGGTGGCACGAGCACTTGTTCTGCCTCCAGCTCGCATGTCTCCCAGCCTCACCATGCCCAGCTCTCCCTGCAGGGCCAGGCCAGGCCGCTGCCGCCGCTATGGCCCCACTACCACCACCGCAGCCCCACTACCACCACCGCAGCCCTACTCCCACCACCGCCACCATGCTCCGAGCATAACCGGCTTCCAAACTCCAGAGATCCGCTGCCGAATCTTCCGACAGCGGCTGCTCTGGGACTACGCTCTATGGTTGTGGACTGGCTGTTGAAAGAGTCTGGTAGGACAGAGTCTTCCCGCAGCCAGCCCACAACCATTGAACGTAGTCCCAGAGCGGCCGCTGCCAGAAGACTCGGCAGCGGATCTCCAGAGTTTGGAAGCTGGTTATGCTCAGAGCATGGCGGTGGTGGCGGCAGCGGGGCCACAGCAAATATAACTACACCAACAGATAAAAGTCATCATGTGCAATATAGAAAGTTTAGAATGTCACGCAATCATCAAGCTGAACCTAAGATTATGAATTTTAGCTGGTATTTAGCTATTACTGTTTTGCTTAGCTTAATAGGAATTAATAGGATTTTTTTTAAGTGGAAAAAATCTGATTTAGCACTAAGTTCAACTTATAATAAAGAATGGAAAGAATGTCTTTCCTAATTTAAAATAAACCACTTGAAAACATATTTATCAACTTACCTTTCCAGCAATACTCTTCTCTCATCCTGATTGTTCTGGACAGTAGCTTCGAGAACTGCAATTTCTCCACGCAGATCATCTATTTGTTTTTCTAGTTCACTAGCCCTTCTTTGGCTACTTTGCCACTCTTTCTTCACTGTCCCTAGATTTTCATTCAGTGCTGTGATCTGCATATTTAGCTTACACTCAGCCTCTTCGTGACTTTTACACTGCTCATCTTTTTTCTTGATCAAAGCTTGCTAAAAGAAGAGAAACATTTCAATATAATGCTTCAAACACCTCAAATGACTGCTCGGGTATCATTTTACGAAGAAAGTAACATTTTTGAAGAAAAGCCTAAAAAATGCATGTTCCTTTCTGTGGAGAAAAATGAATTAATAGGGCAAATAACTGGCTTGGAACCTCAGTTGCCAAACAGAAGGGATTTTGTCCAACAAAAATATTCACTAGCTGAAGATTAAAAGTTTGATTTTATTGCTTTTCCTCTAACTCACTAACCCATAACTAACAGTTCCTACAATGTTTCAGAGAGTTTCCAAACTAGAGAGCAGGGCTTTTTAAAAGCCAGTACACTGTGGAAAGAATAATTAATCAAGGAAATTAAAGGAGAATATTAGTTATTTCTTGGAATTCATTATTGCTTCAATTCATGCACAATTATTCAGTATCACAATGAAATGAACTTTGTAGCAGAAATATTGCTTTAAACCAAGTGCTCCCTAGAAAAGCCTACCAGAATTTATTTTTGAGTCCGTAACATATCAAGGATTTCATATACTTAAATCAAAGTATCTATAAAATAGATAAAGTACTGATTGTACATCAGAATTTTATCTATTCCATAAGCAATTTTGCCTTTTACTCACGGGCTATAATATAAAAAGTAAGAAGAAAAGGGAATATTGGAATCTCTCCATTTATAATAAAATTATGCATTATGGCTCTGCAAATCATTCCACAAATCACTTTACTCATTATGGAGATACACCTCTGGATTTGTTCCTAAAACATACTGACCAGTTTTGTTTCAGTCTCAGCACATTTCTTCTTCAATTCCCCTTCTTTCTTCTTCCATTGATCTTTCATGACTTCCTGGTTTTTCTTCTCTTGCTCCATAGCTGTACTAAAATTATCAACCTTTTCCTGTAGTTCTAGTTTCTGTTTAATCAACAGCTGTTTGGCATCTTTTTGATTTGATATCTCCTATTAAAACAAAGCAAAAACAAAAATAATTCAATTAAATGAATGTATGAATGAGTTATGTTAATGAACAATACTTGAAAATGTAAGGCCTTTCCCTTTGCAGAATTTCTTCTTTACACTTATTGCAGCTAGATTCCTAGATTGTGAGGCCCTCCTTGAATTTATTCATCTCTCAGTTGGATATTGCAATGTGCTATACGCTATACTGCCTTTGAAGATCAATTAGAAAATCAACTGAAAGCTACCACTTGTGCCAAATGGTCAGCATTAGATTTGAGATACACTGGCTTCTTATAGTTTTTCAAGGGACTGCTTATCACCAAAAAACTCCCTAGATGACACAGGACTGAGTTACTAGCAGAAATGCCTTTTTCAACGGTGGGCATGCCATTGATTTTCTCTCTGAAACAATGTCACCTTTTGAGATCAAGGCAGTGTGCCTTTTCTGTGGTGGTGTCTACCTTCTGAAATGATGTCTTCTCTCTTTCCCATGGCATACAGTTGGCCCAATCTTGCACACCCCTCGAGAGACGGAGTGAAAACCTAAGAAAACGCTTAGGTTTTGTGGTTAATATGATTAGAGCTACAGTTTGGAAGAGTGTAATGAACATCATACCTAATTGCCAATTAATTGTTAATATTTACATAGTTGGTGTAATCTTTATTTTAGTTGGTGTTATTTTGTTTTAATTATTTTTTTACTGGTTTATTGTGCTATTCATAGTCAATTAGTTTTGAGTAGGGCAGCCTATAAATGCTTTAAATAAACAAACAAATGAACAACTAGGAAATCTGTAAACTTAGGCAGGAAAGAATTCATCTGAGCTGAAAAAATACTTATCAAAACAGCAGGTTAAAGAAGCTCATTTCAAAGCCAAGTTCACACTTCAGTGCATTTAGGCTGCCTTATAGCACAGTTCTGGAACAATGTTAATGTGCACTTTCCAAAGCCTTATGCAATATAATCCTGATAAACTTGGAATGTTTATGACTTTACATACCTTCTCAAACTCTTGTTTGCCAAGTCTAATTTCATCCTTTAGTTTCACATTTTCTTCTTCCTGCTTGCAATTTATGTCATAGAGCTCTGAGGTTTTCGATTTTTCATTAAACAAATCTTTTTCTTTTAAATCCTTCAGAAAAAGTCAACAAGTATATTTAAAATATTCCTTCCTTAATAAATATGCATATTTATTCAAAAATAAGGCACTACTTTCAATAACAGCATTCAATAAAATCAATGGATAACTGTATTTATATTTTCCACTAATCCCAATGTTATCTCTTAATTTTTTCTTTTAATGGAGACACTATACTTCTTCTTCCAAGAGGTAAATATGATTATTTCGTGGACTAGCTAGCTATTTATGTTGTATAAACCTAGCTATTTGTTATATAATTTATTGAATTGAATTTCAAAGATATTATGTTACTATTTGCTGCTTTGAGATTAGAGAAATAAATCTCTTGACTCAAAGAAAGACAATTATACAATTGATACAACTGGCGACTGGAGGCTAAAGAAGCACTTGCTGAATTGATGCTAAGTAGTATGGCTGTATTGCTTTTATCCTTCTCGTTTGTTCCATTACTTTCTCTTATTATAATGTTGCTATATATTTTATTCATTAAACATGAAACTCAGCCAACTGAACATTCAAAAATGCATTACAAATACCACTGACTGGTGCTAATGGTTGATACGGTTTGCTGCCAGCATCCTAGGTATCAACCAAGTACCTTTTGAATTTTGATATTATTATTATACAATTGTATCACAGCGGCCAGTTGTTTCACTGGATTTGGCGTTGGTTACTAGTCGGGCCCCACCCAGGGGCCTAGGACGTCGTAACATATTTTCATAATATGCGTGCAGATCAAGCAGTGTGGCTTTTTGCATTTGACTGATGGTGATTTTGTCAATTTTTAACTGTTTTAAATGTAATCCCAGTGCTTTTGGAATAGCACCCAGTGTGCCAATTACCACTGGAATTACCACTGCTGGTTTGTGCCATAGTCGTTGAATTTTGATTTTTAAGTCCTGGTATTTTGCAATTTTTTCATGTTCCTTCTCAGTGACCCTGCTATCACCTGGTATTGTGATGTCTATGATTGTGACCTTATTTTTCTCAACCAGTGTGATGTCTGGTGTATTATGCGCCAGTATTTTGTCGGTTTGTATACGGAAATCCTGCAAGATCTTGACCATCTGATTTTCGGTGACTTTTTCAGGCTGATGTTCCCACCAGTTTGTTGCTGTTTTAATATTATAATTTTTGCACAAATTCCAATGGATCATTTGTGCTACTGAATTGTGCCGCAATTTATAATCAGTCTGCGCGATTTTTTTACAGCAGCTGAGTATGTGATCAACAGTTTCATCAGCTTCTTTGCAAAGTCTGCATTTGGCATCATCAGAGGATTTTTTGATTTTGGCCTTAATGGCATTTGTGTGGATAGCTTGTTCTTCCGCAGCCAGGATTAGTGACTCTGTTTCTTTCTTTAATGTACCTGCTGTTAACCATAACCAAGTTTGTTCACTGTCCACTTTATCTTTTATTTTTCCAGAAATTGGCCATGCAGTGCTTTGTTCTGCCAACTCTCCATTCTTGATTTTATCACATCTTTTCTGTGTTCTTGTTTCATCTGTTGGACCTTCAATAGATTTTTGTTCTTTACTTCGATTAATAGATGTTCTTGACTTTCTTTTAAATAATCAGCCAGTGCATGTTTTTCTTCTTCAACTATTTGCTTCACTTGTAATAATCCTCTGCCATCTGATTTTCGGGGCAGATATAGTCTATCAATATCACCACGTGGATGTAAACTGTAGTGCATTGTCATTAGTTTCCTGGTTTTTCGGTCCAAAATGTCCAAATCAGCTTGGGTCCAGTTAACTATACCAGCTGTGTATCTTATAATTGATATTGGCCAGGTATTTATGGCCTTGATTGTATTTCCACCATTCAATTTAGATTTCAAAATTTTCCTAACTCTGTTGGTGTACTCTCCCCTGACAATAGTTTTTACTTCTCCATGCTTGATGTTATCCAACTGCAGAATGTCTAAATATTTGTAAGCTTCATTTTTGTTGCATTTAATTAGTTGGCCATTGGGCATTTCAATTCCCTCACATGTAGTGATTTTGCCCCTTTTTATGGATACAATGGCGCATTTTTCCATGCCAAACTGCATTGAAATATCGGTGCTGAATACTCGGACTGTGTTTGTCAGTGATTATTATTATTACTACTACTATTATTAGTATTATTGTTGTTGTTGTTGTTGTTGTTATTATATTATTATTATTATTATTATTATTATTATTATTATTATTATTATTTATTATTATTCACAGCCTCTGGGGCTGGTTGGTAGCTCAACAGCTCAAGTCCTAACCAAGGACCTAGGAACTGTTAAGGTGATATCGGAGGATATAAGCTGTTCCAAGTAGAGTGGTTTTTTGTAGAATCAGAATGTTCAAGTCTGATAAATTTAAAATTTCCAAATAGCGAGGTAGCGCTTTAGGTATTGCTCCAAGGGCTCCAATTACAATCGGGACAACAGACAATTTCTTCTTCCACAGTCGCTCAACTTCAATTTGCAAGTCCCGGTACTTTGTAATTTTTTTCTTGCTGTTTATCTTCAATTTGTGCATCTCTCCAGGTATTGCAATGTCAATGAACCATACTTTTTTTCATTTCAACTATTGTTATGTCAGGTGTGGACCAAGTGCCTGTCAGTCTGAATTCTGAAATCCCACAAGATCTTGACTTTCTCATTCTCTAAACCCTTCTGAACCTGATGTTCCCAGTGCTTTTTTGCTGTACTCAAATCCAAACTTTTGGCACAATTTCCAGTGAATGATCTTAGCAACGCGGTCATGGCGTTGTAGGTGGTCAGTTTGTGAAATTTTGCTTCACCCACTGATCAAGTGGTCGACTGTCTCATCTTTCTCATTACAGAGGCGACATTTGCTATTGGTGGTAACATGTTGAATTTTTGCCTTCATTGTATTATTATTATTATTATTATTAGTAGTAGTAGTAGTAGTAGTAGTAGTAGTAGTAGTAGTAGTAGTAGTAGTATCATCACCACTGTTGTTTTGCATGTACATTGAGAGCTTATGCACCATAGACAAATTCCTTGTGTGTTTAATCACACTTGGCCAATAAAGTATTCTATTCTTAATAGCCAAGAAAATCATCTTTCAAGATACAATTAATAGTTGAGTACTCTATATTACATGAACATAATACAGTTAGTATTGAAACATGACCATTACTTCCAAATTCAACAAAGGAAATCAAAGGAAAGATAATTTTTTCGCTTATATTGTAGATATAGATATGTATACTATCCTATTCATTCTATATATTATTCAAAGGATTAAAAAACACACTACCTTATCTTTCTGTATTTCCTGTAACAACTTCTCTTGCTCTTTTAGTTGCTTTTCTTTTTTGGATACATCCTGTTCCAGTGCAGATCTTATTGTCTTAAGTTCTTTGATCAATTGATTTTGATTACTAATTTGATTTCTATTAGAAATCAATTCTTCTTCACCCAAAGTTAGCTTCTCTTCTGTAACCTAAATTGAAAGCAAAGAATCACTAACACTCCAGAGCTACTTCATGAGTTACAACTGACAATGTTCTTTTAGGTGAAAGATGAATAAAACACCTATATGAATTACATTAAAGGTCTGCTAGCAAAGTATCACAAGAATATATCACTTCAGCTGACAAAAATGGTCCGCAAAAATACAACTACCAGCAATGGAAGAAAAAAAATGCTGTACTAATGGTATGTTTTCTTATTCATTCATTTGAGACTTTTGAAAACCCTCCCTGCATTCACAGGTTCCTAGACCATCTGCCATCAGTAAAATACAATTAAACTTTTGAAAATGAGGCCAGTTTGATGTAGTAGTTAAGGTGTTGGCCTAGAAACCAGGAGACTGTTAAGTTCTAGTCCCACCTTAGAAATCAAAAACCATCAGGATGTCTTTGGGTCACTCACTCTTTCTCAGTCCAGGTCTTTATAATTCTGATCAGTGAAATTGGGTTACACAATAAAATATTTATTCTTGTATTAATTCACCATGCACAGCAAACAGCAAGTATACTGTCCCAGCATACTTCTCTCCTACACTAGGCCTTTCCAACTCATGGCTGCATCTAGCCCTGGACAGCTCGTAACGCGGCCTCACAAAGTCATAAACTTTTAAAATTATTGTGTGATTTATATATACATTAACTATGTATTTTATGTGCAGTCTAAGACAATGCCTCTCCATTCCATGAAGCCCAGGTAAGCGAAAATATTAGACACCCATGTCCTAGACAGAAAAAGAATGATGGGAGAACTGATTCAGGATGAGAGTTTATAACTGAAATAAGAAAAAATATGTCAAGAGATGTGAGGAACAGAAAACTTTATACTCTTTGCCCCAACAATTTAATTCCTACCAGATCCTTATTTTACATAACAAACAATAGTTTAACAAAGGTTTTAAATTACATTTAACGACTAATCGAGACACTTTATACATAAAGAAGCTACAAATGAATGAACCCTATTGCTACTTGCTGGACTTTTTAATTATATCCTTTAATGCTTAAATGTACATTACACTCCAAATTCCAAGCTTTCTTCAACAATCATCTTAACTATATTACAACTTTACTAGGAAAGTAATGGAAAAGCTTGTATCAAAATTATTGTTTTCACCTATCTTCCAGCAGATGGTGCCATTAGCCAATAATGTTAATCCTACTATTCTAAATTTATTATTTTTTACATTACTTCTTCAATTCAATGGGTGCTTCATCACAATATAATCTTGGCTGTGGGTGAGTATACATGTTTGTGTGTTTACCAAAAAAAAACCCTCTTACTATGTCCATGTCAATAAATGCCTCATAAACTATCATTAGCACTCATTTTCACACATAAAAATTAAACACTTCATATAGTCATTCCCATCCTCATTACATTTAATCTGTTTGTTTTAAAGTTATATTCCTCCATGTGCTGCTTTTTCTAGGTAAGCATGACATTAAGTGGTCATGGCAAGTTGACCATGGTGAGTTGGTCACAGCAATTGGCTGAGACATGTTGTCCAAAGCTAAAATATTTTAACAAGGCCTGAACATTTTGATTACAGAAAAAAAATTAGAAAACTTGGGACAAGGAAAAATAAAATAGAATACATGGAGAATACATAAAATAAAATATAGAGAGAGTAGAGTAGAGCAGAGCAGAGCAGAACAGAACAGAATAGAATACATAACATAGATACATAAAATAGAATACATAAAATACAATACGTGGAGCAATAGTTACAACTGAATAGAAAGAAATGAAGTACAGGGATTTGGGGCAAGTACAAGGATTCTTCTTTGAAATATGTTGTTAGCTTCAATTTTTCACTTAAGTCCTAACCAAAAGAATCTTTTAACTTAAACAATGCATACATACTGAGAGAAACGTGCAGTCTCAAAACATAGTCATATACCTTAAGGTCTTGCCGGATAGCCAAGATTTCAGATTCTTTACCATAAATATCTAGCTGAAGTTTTTCCACATTTTCTTGAGCTTTTTTATGGAATTTCTGCAATTCTGTTATTTTTTCCTTCTGCCCAGCAAGGACTTGTTCTGATAATGTTATTTGTTGTTGCAATTTATTTTCCAGTTCTGCCTAATACATACATTAATAAGATATATTTCTCTTATACACAGGAAGATAATTGAGAAAACAGATAATAAGGTCATATATAAATGCTATTGCATGCAAACATTTGGGAAGCCAAATTGTATCATCTAATGAATCTATGGGTGAACAAAAGCAGAAACTTTACATGCTAGAATGCTAAACATCTATTTTGTCTAATTTGTCTGCAAATTAGAATGAACACTTACTATTTATATTCAATTACTAAAGAGGAAAGTCAAAATCTATTTTTATCATTCCAGTGTGAGATAGTAATAAAAGATTGGCCTAAAGAATCCTTAGTTTCCATAATTTATTAGTATTTCATTTAAATTCACATTTGCCACTGAGCAGCAAATTATTTTCCAAGTATAACAACGCACTAAACATGTTAACAGATCTTCCTTAGGATATCTTGCTCTGAAGAATTATTCCACATGCCTATAAATTATATATGTAGGGAAAAACACCTCCACAGATTATGCTTTTGATATGATGCCAGAGCCAAAAATTATTAAGAAACATAAGTTATTATTATTATATACATAAAATTATTATGAAACAACAAAATATCTTGCATCAGACATAATATGGCATATAATGTTACTGAGAGATTATTTACCTTTTCTAATAGGGCTGTCTTTAATTCAGCTTGTTGTATCTCATTTTGTTTTTTCTTCTGGTCGAAAGAGTCCTTCAATTCTTTTACCTTCAATTGAAGCTGTTGTTCATTTTTATCTTTGTCTTTAAGAATACCCTGAAGCTGCAGGATTTGCACACGTGCCGAATCAAGCTCTGTTGCTAGCTGTTTGGAAATCTAAATATTGAAATGTGGAATTACTTCAACACCATTCTATTATGGCAATTATTATTCTCTGATAGAAATTCTCATTTTTTTCTCATGTTACTACTTCATTTTTCATAATAATAAGTACATATTTTTCAAAAATCCAATTATAATGAAACTCCACATATTTCATATACCCTTAGCAAATAATTGAATCCCACAGCAATAATTCATAATTCATTTGAGGAAAAAACTGTACATAGAATTAAGAGAAAATTAATTCTTCTTTTCCACAGAGTTATTAATACAGCAATGCTACAGGTAGTTCTTTTAATGACCATTTGAAGTGATTCATGAAAAAATATTTAAACCATTTTTCACACTTAAAACCACTGCAGCATCCCTATAGTCACATGATCAAAATTCAGATGCATGGCAACTGGCTCAAACTTAGGTTGGTACAGTGTCCTGAGATCGTGTGATCACCTTTTGCGACCTTCTGACAAACAGTCAATGAGAAAGTCAGATTCACTTAATAACAGTGTTACTAATTTAACAACTACAATGATTTACTTAACAACTGTGCTACAAAGGTTGTAAAATGAGGCGAAACTCATTTAACAAATGCCTTACTTAGCAACAGAAATTTTGGGCTCAATTGTGGCCATTGTGTCAAGGACTACCTGTATCTGAATGCCATAGGAGTCATGCTTATAGTCAATAATTAACATTACCCCATCTTGTTTTTCCAGTAAGTTTTTCAGTTCATTCTGTTCTTTAGCTATAGATTCTGACTGTAACTGAAGTTGATGCTTAGCTTCTTGACAAGATTTTTCCTGTATAAAAATCAATATTTAATAAGAATTGTTTGTTAAATTACTAAAACACATTACAAATATTACTAATGAACTCTAATATCCTTTCAAATTAGTTTCAAGAACTCACACCACTGTTGAAACAACATAGATCTAAATACAAATTGTAATCACTATGAATTTAAAAGGAAAATATATGAGCGAATGGAGCAAAAGTTGTTATGTAAAGGACATGATGTTTTACCAAGCAATAATATTTTCTTTTCAAAATAGGCTATGAATTTAGGCACCAAGATTTGCATATAATAAGTAAAGTGGTCAATTAAATATTTGTTCACTACTTTCCATAGTCAATGCCATCACCACTAAGATATTGCTTTGAATTTTCACAGGTAGACTGCAAACTGTGAAATTGGTTACATAGAAAATACTTTTATTTAAAATTCAGCACTCACAATTTCTGCTACAGCTGTCTTTCCTCTCTGTTTCTCTTTCTCCAATGCATCCCTTGCTTCTTCCAAAGATTCGTTGCTATTTGACAATTTACCTTTGAGGATTTCAAGTTCTTTTAATAGAGTATCTTTTTCCAGCTTCATTTTCTTCAAATCATCTGTTAATATTTGCAGCTTTTCTTCTAATTCCCTGTGATACTTCAATATTTCTTGATTTAATTTCTCAATTTCTAACTTCAGTTTTTCATTTTCTTCTTCCTGCTTTAATCTTTGTTGGCTTACTTCTTCTAATGTATCATTTTTTTTCTGTAAGTCTAATTGGGCTGTAGATATCCTATATAAATACAATGTATAAAAATGAAATTATTTCAAGTTCAAAATTACATAATTGAGCATTGACTTTTATATAAATTTTCAAATATTCAACAAACTTCCTATACTTTGCTTGGTAAAATTAATGCCACTGTTTCAGTAATATTACTGAATACTGAATTTTATCACTGGAGCTGCCCAGAGTCACCCTGTAGGGGAGAGGAGTGGCCTAAAAATGTAGTAAAATAAAAATAATAAATTATTATATACTAATAAAACAAAAACATTTAGATAGATAGATAGATAGATAGATAGATAGATAGATAGATAGATAGATAGATAGATAGATAGATAGATAGATAGATAGATAGATAGACAAACAGACAGACCGATAGATAGATAGATAGATAGATAGATAGATAGATAGATAGATAGATAGATAGATAGATAGATAGATAGATAGATAGATAGATAGATGTAGATATATCTAAACATGTATAATTCCACGCAGATTTAAGCAAAATGTATAATTCAAAATAAAAGTTATTAGTTTTAACTCCAACAAGGCAACAGAGTACAAAAGAAAAAAAGATGCTAGAAAATTAGAAACTCTGACAAGTTTTAAAATGTGGCTACAACTAAAAGTGGCACATTCAAATAATTTAACATACATTTCTCTCTCTTCCTCTAGTTGTTTGCTCAGTTCTGTAGCTTTGAGGTTCAACTCTGTGTACTGTTTTCTTTGCTGCTCTAGTTCTTGAAGAGCCTTTTCTTTTTGCCCCAAAACTTCATAAAGATCAGTTTCAAGTTTCTGTAATGATAATTTTTAGAAAGCAAATAATCACAACAAAACGTTAATTATATAATGATAACGGAAACCTTAACCCTCTTTGGCTTTACTTATCTTCTCTCAACAAATATGAATATGGAGTCAAAACATTTCGTTCTGCATGGGTCAAACTGGCCTCAGTAAAGTCTAAAGCAATAAGAATTCTTATCCTATCCTCCTCCAAATTTTCAGAGTGCTATCCTTATATCTAGTCATCTCTTCTGGGTAAACATTTAGTTATAGATATGTCAAAAGCAACACCTGTTGACAATGACTACAAAATATGACCAAACGCTCAAATTGCACAGTATTAAAAAAAAAACATTTTGCATAAAATTATTAAGTTAAAAAAAGCCATTTCACCAATCAGTCCTTTAGTTCATGAAGAAAACTACAACAGGTTCACTGAAACTAATTTCTGCAGTTAAATGTAATTATAGAAACATAGCTTTGACTGCTAATACTACCTACTTATTTATTAATATGCTACAACATATTGGCAAGTTTGATCTTTGAATTTGAAACAAAATCCAAATGGAGAATGTACTTAATGGACAGGATCAAGGCTGACCACAATTGTTATATGCTTATCTCCTGTAAACTTTTGAAGAACCTCAAAACTGAATGTGCTAGCAGCAATCATTTTCCTTTCTTCTGAGACTGATTTCATTTGCAGTGGATAATTCTGAAGAGTAATTTTTTAGCCTCAAATCTAATCTTTAGATTTTTTTTATTTTAATTATTGTAGATTACTAATATCCTTTAACATTTTATTTATTTCATTTCTAATCTAATTTTATAACTTAGCTCTATTATTAGTTTCATTTATTTATTGTTATTCTCTATTTTGCAGAGTTGTACTTGCATTCATTGCTTTTTTATTGTTTTTGTCATTACTGGATTGTGCATGCATGCATGCTTGTTTGCATCACAGAAATATCATTTAAATGTACAAATTTCAAACAAAGCAATCTTTGCTTTCTTGCACTTCATTTTTTTTGTCAAAGGAGTTGCTGATACTTTTTTGCAATTTCAAATCTCATAATTTAATTGTTTTTCCAATGTTTTAAGTTCAATGTCTGTAAAAACTTTTTTCCTGATTGTAAAGTTTCTCTATGAAGTTGATCAATGTGTGATTATGTATAGAAATCTGTTTTCTAGTTATCCTCACCCACTAAAAGTTACAATAGTAATAGTAGTATCAATTATTACTATGCTTACAAACTGTCAGTTGGTCTTACCTGAACTGCATGTCTCGAAGGATGGTGTGGGAGCAGTCACAGCTGGGTACTGTCACGCCCATCTGCCCAGAGACTGAGGTAAATCTTGAGGCCATACCTCTACCCCTCCTCTGACTCTCCAGATTAACTGATGATCCAGTCAAGGCATCTCTAGAAGGAAGGGGACAGGGTAACCCCCCCCCCCACTCCCCTCCTTGTCCCTGACTGATCGGTAGCTCTCTCTCAGGCTCACCCTGCGCAGGGCGCACTACAGGTGGGAAGTGACTGCTCCCATGCCATCCTTCGAGACATGCAGTTCAGGAAAGACCAACTGAAAGTCTCCGAAGTGGGGCGTGGGAGGAGTCACATCTGGCACATACCAAAGCTAGGGGTCCCTGGGAGGGTCCATGGGGCCTGAGTCCCCCCGAGTATCCAGCACTCTCTGGAGGACTCTCCTCCCAAAGGACGCGTCTGCGGAGGCAAAGGCATCCAGTCTATAGTGTCTGATGAACGGCGAGGGCGAAGCCCACGCTGCCGCCCTGCAAATGTCTTTGATGGAGGCCAGAGTGGCCCAGGCCGCCAAAGTAGCTGCAGTCCTGCTGGAGTGTGCGGTGATGCCCTCAGGCACCTGCAATCCCCGTGCCTCGTAGGCCTTGGAGATGGCTAGCCTGATCCATCTACTGATGGTGGCTTGGGAGACTTTCGCTCCCCTGGTTCCCAGGTGGTAAGAGACGAAAAGGGCCCTCTGACCGCCTGATGGGCGATATGCGCTTCAGGTAGATACGCAGTGCCCTCCGGACATCCAGGTGATGCCAGGACCTCTCCCTTCCGCTGGTGGGAACTGGACAAAAATTCGGGAGAATAATCTCCTGAGCCCTATGAAAGGGAGAATTAATTTTTGGCATGAAAGCTGGGTCAAGTCTTAGGACCACCCTGTTACTGTGGAATATGCAGAGATCCGCCCTGCGTTAATCTCTGACACCCTCCTGGCTGAGGTAATAGCCACAAGGGACACCACCTTGAGCGTGAGCAGTGAAGATTCACCTCCCTTAGAGACTCGAAGTGTGCTTTCAGGAGAGCCTGGAGCACTGTAGGCAGGTCCCACGAGGGGAAACGGTGAATCACCAGGGGTCTGAAGTTGGTTGCACCCCTGAAGAACCGTTTGATGATGGGAAGTTGGGACAATGACTGTGTGCCCACTCCCCCTAGGATGGTGGCCAGGGCTGAGACCTGCCTTCTGAGGGTGCTAGGGGCCAGGCCCCTCTCCAGGCCATCCTGGAGGAAGTCCAGGACCTGCGGAACCGTGGCCGCTGTCAGATGTATCTGAGCCGAGCGGCACCAGGCCGCAAAGGAGACCCAGATCACATCATAGATGCGAGTGGTGGATCTCCTTCTGGCCACCTCTATGGTTCCTATGACCTTGGTGGAAATCTGGGCCTCTCTTAACTGTGTCCGCTCAATCTCCAGATAGTCAATTGGAGCCAGTCTGGGTCTGGGTGAAGCAGACTCCCCTGGGTAAGGGCTACCTCCTTCAATGGGGGGCAATAGACAGCTCTATCAGATCTGTGAACCAGGGGTGTCGGGGCCAGTATGAAGCCACCAGAATCACCTCTGCCATCTCTAATACCAGCTTCCTGAGCACCCTGGGTAGGAGAGGGAGGGGGGAAAGGCTATAGTGTCTTTACAGAAGACCTGACAGCCACGGGCACCGCAGGGAGTCGTTGTCCATCGCAGGGAGTCGTTGTCCATCGTGTCTGGAACTGCGCTATGAACCTCGGGAGTTGGCCGTTCGTCGGGGAGGTGAAGAGATCCACCGACAGTCTTCCGAACCTCTGGCAGATTTGGCTGAAGATGCTGGGATGAAGTTGCCACTCTCTGTGGTCACCAGGCGGACTGGCTCAGCAGGGAGACGGTACACCACAGAGAGCTCTGGAAGAACCAGTCCAGAGAGCTGTGGACCGCATCCAGTGTGGCGTCCGCTGAGAACTGGGTGGCCGCCATCACCTTTGTGATGTCCTGGAAGAGTCTGACATCCAAAGCCAGGCTTCTGTCACGGAGCTGTTCCAGCCACATTAAGGTAGACCTATTAAAAAAAGGAGGCTGCTGTGGCAGCCCTGATTGCCCATGATACCACCTGGAACATCCTGTGCATGATTATTTCCGCCTTCCTGTCCTCTGGTTTCAGGCAGTTGGAAATGTCTCCTCTCACCACCAGTAAGGAGGATGCCAGGCTTACCACTGGAGTGTCTACTGGTGGAACCTGCAAGGCTTGATCAAAGTTCGCGTTAATGTTATAAAACCTGAGATCATTGCTCCCAGGTGTTGAAAAGGTTCTTGGTTGGGCCCATTGTGATTTGAGCACCTCTAGAAACAGGTCTGGGTAGGGATTTCCTCCTTCTCCGCCTGGTGTCTGTGGAAAGGACCATTCTTGGCTCCCCCACTCTTTCCAGCCTTGGCAGTGTCCTGATTGGTTACTGGGACATCCAGGTCTGCTGTGGCCTTAGCTTTATGCTTTATGGTGGGAATAGGCCCAAGATAGATGGGGCCTCTAGGTCTTGGGCCTCCTCTTCATCAGAGAAACCCACCTCCTTAATCTCCCCCTCTTCTGACTCCGACTCCTCACTAGGCATGGAGGGGGATTCCTCTCTAAGGTCTCTGGAGGTGGAAGGACTGGGTTAGTCTAGATGACCTCGAGGTGTCCTATGGACTGCCTTGTTCCTAGGCCCTTGAAACTGGTGTTGCATGCCCGAGGAGATGCCCTGGGCAATGGCTCTAGCCAAGACCTCCTGGAAGCCCTGAGAGAGCTCTGGGTAGGCTGGAGATAGCTTTGGAGGCTCTGGAGCCATGCTGTGATCAGGGCTTTGCGGAGCCAAGCGCTGTCTCAGCAAGCTGCTATGATGGTGGCCGAAGGGGTGTCCTTGTGCTCCAGAGGGATGAGCTGGAGATAGAGGGGGGATAGGGAGCTACCCCCTCTTTGGGAACCATGTGGCGAGGTCGTTAGGCCGGGAAGATCCCTTGGGAAGGAGGCCCTGACTGGGGATCAGGATCTGGCCAAGGAAGGACTGATCGTGTCCCTATTACTCCTGCCTGCAGCTCTGGTTACCCTTATTTCCTTCTTCGAGTGCTCTCTCCTCAATTTGGAGGTGCACTTTCCTGCTGCGGCTCTGCCCCTCTCCGCAGAGTAGGACCCTCTGGAGTCCCTTCCTCTGAGTCTGTCCCCCTTGGGGAAGCTCTGCCCAGCCCTGCGCTTCTCAAGTTGTCCACCATCGCGTTTACTCACTGTTAGACGATCCCCCCCCCCTCGTTCTCCAAAGAAGCCGGTCCGCAGGCTTTCCGAAGGCTCTCTTCCCTCTCGCTCTGCTCTCCGATGCCGCCGATCCGCAGCTCGAGTCAGGACCGGCCCACCACCAGATGCTGGGGCCCTCCCCAATTGCTGAAGAAGCTCAGGCCCGATTCCCTCTTGGACTGGCGATGTTCACGGGCACTTGCGATCTCTGTGACCAGAGACCAGAATTACACTCCGCGCATGCACTCTCTCGCTTCAAGATGGCGACCATCGACCACGCAGTCCGATCACGTGCTCCACTCTCTTCCTGCTTGCTTGTAGATCCTCTGGAGCAGCCTGTGCTCAAGCCGTGCTATGTGCGCCGGGCCTGGGATCCCCAGCTTCTTCGCCGGACCACTGCTTGGGCCTTTCAGAAGTGCTACCGCTCCTGTGCCAGGCCTCACGGAGCGCACAAGAGGAGGATCGTCCGAAGTCAAAAAAAGAAAACTTCTTCAGGTAAAAACTCCAAAGGAAAAAGCCAAAATGGAAAGAACAAGGGAAAAAGGGGATAATATTTTGCGCAAAGGAGAGCCAGGTATTTAGCTCCTTCTGGGCCGAAGACTGAGGTTAATCTGGAGAGTCAGTGGAGGGATAGAGGTGTGGCCTCAAGATTTACCTCAGTCTCCAGGCAGATGGGCCATGACAATACCCAGCTGTGACTCCTCCCACACTTCACTTCGGAGACTACACATATTTTCCCTATCATTAGCACCAGAAAATTTTAAAACTTAAAACTAATAAAGAACAATTTAAACTGCTTTGGTAAAGAGATTAGAAGCAAATATTCTCCCTTGTGGTTTGTTTTGAGTTGGATTATCCAGGCAGACAAAAACAAATATAGTCTTTTGTTGATCAGTGGACTGTTAGAAATATAACCTCCACCAATTCTGTTGACAGAGTCTGCCTGATGAGTCACCCTCAGTGTGGAAGGAAGCAAAGAAAATATGGTTGCCAATATTCATTGTTGAATTAAGTTTCCTTTGTTTGTTTTAGTACATGTATCTTTATTTCTCAATGCCTAAAATACATTATTATCCTTTTTTCTAGTCTTTATTTTAACAATACTTCTCATCTTTCTTCTCCTATACCAGTGATGGCGAACCTATGGCACGCATGCCACAGGTGGCACGCGGAACCATTTGTCAGGGCACGTGAGGCACTGGCCTGTCAGCGTGCATGCGCCCACTGGCCAGCTGAGTTCACCTTTTTTTAAAGCCATTTTTGGCCCTCCCCAGGCTCCAGAGGCTTTATAGGAGCCTGGGAAGAGCGAAAAGAGCCTCCCCCCCCCCCGGAGGCCCTCCGGAGGCTTCATGAGCTTCCCTGCAGCCTCCGGAACGCAAAAAAACCCATCCCTACGGGCAAACCAGAAGTTCAGGAATGTTTGCTCAGAGGGTCGTTTTGACTGCTCCGGAGGCTTCAGGGAAGCCTCCTGAAGGTCCCTAAAGCCTTCGGAGCGCTCAAAACGACCCTCCGAGCAAACTGGAAGTGACTTCCGGTTTGCTCGGAGGGTCGTTTTGACAGCTTTGGAGGTTTCAGGGAAGCCTCCTGAAGGTCCCTGAAGTCTCCAGAGAGCTTCCTGGGGGGCGGGGGAGGCTGTTTTTGCCCTCCCCAGGCTCCTATAAAGCCTCTGGAGCCTGGGGAGGGTGAAAAAAGCATGCACAAATGGGGGGGTCACGCATTGCATTATCGGTGCGGCACACCTGCACACAACCCCACTGCTCTCCCCTCACTTATGGCATGCGAGCCAAAAAAGGATCGCCATTGCTGTCCTATACATTCTCAGGTTTGCCATTTCATCCTAATTCTTCTATTTCTCAAGACATTCTTGCCATTCTGTTGTTTCTAAAGTGCAGTTGAAAGTGAGGTAAAAATCTCACATTGTTCTAAGGTTCATATTGGTAAGGATTTAGATTAGTGATGGCAAACCTTTTAGGCACCAATTGCCCAAACTGTGCATGTACGCATGCTCAAACTGAAAGGTCCGTGCGAGTGCAAATACGGACATGCGCACCAGGGGTGGGTTCCGGCGGCTGCTGCCGCGAATTGATGCACACTACACAGCCATGCAGTTCTGAAAAAATGCTTCTGCGCATGAGCAAAAAGAAAAAAAACCACCTCTGATGCACATGCACGTGAACCTGGACATGTACACATGCATAGCAGAGATCCAAACACCAGATGGCCGGCGGGAGGCGGGGCATCCCAACACTGGCATCAAGGCAAGAGGTAAGATCTTTTTCTTTCATGAATTTTTGTTTCATTGTTTGCAGGGAAACAGAAGCTTACGAAAGAAACGCTGAGGAGATCTGACCTGGGGCGACGGTGAGATTGCAAGTAGAGAGGGCTATGTGTGACACCTCTGGCATGCCAAAGGTTCGCCATCACAGATTTAGATGATCAGAATTTTTTCTATGGAGAAAGTTAGGCAGAGAAGCATCAATTTTTATAATTCTAAAAATTTGTGTTAGTCGTATTCTAAATGACAAATGAAAAAAGGCATACAAAAAGAAACCAGCAGAGTGTAGCAAAAATTCTCTGTGATTTCTATGCTCCAAAGATTGCTGCTATGGGCCAAAAAACATAACTGGTGCTTTTGGGTTATAGCAAGGATAAGAAAAACACGAATCTTTACATCTTTCTTTCACACTTTCCACAGTTAAAAATGATTTGACTTTTCTTGACTGTCCTTATCTGCTTCTATGTGAAATGAGTTACTGTTTGAGCCGCTCATTTCATATTTAATAATGACTATACTTTGCATCAGCTGTTCTATCTTTCTCATTGCCTCTCCATATAGACACCAGCCACAATTTGAAATATGAACTAAAAGAAATAAATACAAACCTTATGCTGATCTTCCAGTTCTTCTGTTTTTTGCTCTAAATTAAGGTGCTTTTCTTTGTACTCTTTAAGACTGGAGTCCAGCTGTATACAATATTCCTCTTTGTCATGCAGCTTGGAAGCAACTTGATCCAATTGAGTGCTGACTTTTGTTAATTCCTATTAGCAATAATTAAAAAAAAACATTTTTAGACAATCTAATACAGTGACATTAGTTTAAGTATAAAAGAAACACTTTACATCTGAAAACATCCAATATCTAAAACAAAATTAATATGGCTCGTCACATAGTCAGCCAGAAGTTTAGACTTCATTTGGCATTTTCATTCACTAATTCAGTCCTCCCAAAGGACCTGTTATAGGCAGGTGTGAATGCATGGTGATTTTAAAGGCATTGGTGCAGGATGAAAGCTGTTCCAAGTGTAATTTTGTAATTGACTAATGGGGATCTTTTCAATGCCGATGGTGTTCAAGTAATACTGCCAAAGTTTTGGTGTTTAGTTTAGAAGTTTAGTGATACATCTATAACTATTGGTAGTATTTTGCCACTACTTGTTCTACTTCTATATGTGGAATTTTTATTTTGTGCTTTTCTTCATTTTTTTCTCTTCTATTCTCTTCTATTCTGGTGTCCATGTACTACCATGTCCATTATTCAGATTTTTACAGATCCCAAAAACATCCCCCCCCCCAACATTTTATATTTTATTTAGAAATTATAATTTTAAATGTATCACTTGGACTATTTGAGGTAAATATAAAAATAGCATTACAGAGTTACATATTTTAGATGATGATACATAAGATTGACCTTATTTTAAATAAATATTTCTTAATTGTGAAGCCATAGTATAGGTCCTTTCTATTTCTCTCACCTGCTGTTTGTCTTGCAATGCATTCTGGGCAGTATCCAAATGATTCTGAAGGTCTGCTCTCTGAGCAGCTTTTGCTGCCTCCGCTGACAGAAGCAATTCAGTCTTTGCTTTTACCTGACACAGAATTAAAATATAATCACTTAATATTTATAATATTACACAGTTAGCTTATAAAACCTCAGATTTTCCAAGAGTGAACAATTTACTAAGTGTACCACAGCATTATCAATGGATAAGACAGATAAACAGATAAGATATATAGACAGTGGGACAGATAATGCTGTGATACACTTACTAAATTATAAAAATTGAACCAAAATTAATCAGAAAAATTAAACATTGTACATGACTGAAAAACCACAATTCATTTATATTCTAAAATGTGTTACCAATTATGAATAATTTAGCAAAAGACTGTGAAATGCTTGACTTTACTGTTTGATCATAGTATATTAAATTGCTATAAAATTTCATCCAGATATTTGATTCTAAACTCAATTCAAACAAAATTAAATTGATTTTTACAAAGGCATATTTATAAACCACCAAAATCTAAGCAAAGATGTCAATTGCAGTAGAAACCTGTAAGGGATTAAGAGGCTATGTAATCCAATAGTTAAATCAAGCTATGAAACTTTTTTGAATGGCACATCTGTATATCCTGCTCGCCCTGGCATAGAGAAGACCTATTAACTATTTATTGAGAATATGGACAATTCAACCTATCCTGGCCCATTGTCTGTCTTTTGCTTGCACAGACTTTGCTGAGCAATTTAAAGGGGTGAGTTGGCCATCTGAAACTATTGGACATGTTTTATGTGCCCCAAGTCTTTGGCCACTGCTTTCCAGTGCCATTTACCTTTTAGCAGCAGGAGAGTCAAAAAGTTTCCAATG